>NC_134218.1:19902387-21152387 GCF_965140235.1 Caretta caretta
CTAGTGAAGAGGGAAAGCTCCATGTTAGAAAACTTAACTTCCTCCTTAAAAAGGATTTGTAGGGGGGAAAGTCTCCAGCAACCAGGGCAAGACCTGATTTTTTTCAATGCTTTTTCACTCTGGCATGCCTTAAACTATGGCAACCAAACTAGATTTCATTTGTAGCCTCAAACCAAGGTCTTCTTTAGAAGACAAATTGACAGTTTGTAGTACTTTATCCTTAAACAAAATAGTTTTGGTCTTCTTACTTGTAGATGGAGACTTAAGTTTTCCTCTCAGAACTTTTGTTTTGGAGGAGTTAGACTCTTTGGAATCTAGCTTTTAAATTCATGATAGCTCTGTCATCAGTAATACAGCATATGTAAACAAAGCCAGTACATTATCCATTACTATCAGCTGTAACTTTTCCTAATTCCCTCATGGGGGCAGATGCTTTGCTTGTCTTCCCAGAGAAAGTGTGGACTCTCACAAAAGGAACTAAGCTTAACATCTAGATGCTGTTAATATTGGTACCCAAAGCACTATTTAAAAAAAAAAATTGTAGAAAAGTTGAGCTGTCAAGCCCTTTAATGACAGGCAGCCCTTGTGTCTCAGAGGTTGATGGAATTATGAAGCTAAATAGGTAGTGTAGTTGACAACAGGCCCACACTTCTAGTGACTTCTTATCTTTAAAGTAGAAGGGAAGGAAGAGCAATGGAGTTAACTCAAATCCCTTTCAGTATTAGAATTATCTGGCTGTTTCAACTAAACTTTTCTAAAAATCAGTTCCATGTGAAGCTAGCTGAGTGAGGACAATGTTAGAAGTAACAATTCTGGCTAGGCATTAACTGAGAGAAAGATACTCAAACTGCCTTGGGCAACCTTGACTGTCTCATGGGAAGTAGGACAAAGGTTAATTGCATACTGTAAATAAAATACTTGAATTTATATGAGGGCAAATAGGTGTTATATATTCAGAGGTCTTTTTCAGGGAATGAGGGTGTTTTGGCACAAGTTTAGTAATATACATGATTGTTCAAATGATTTTGCTTTTTTGTTTAAGTGGACCTAAAGTTGTTAGGTTTAATATACATCTGTTATTTTGATAAAATGTTTATTTTTATATTGCATTTTATAAAATGGAGTGGTCAATGTATGTACTTTTATTATGCATGACTGGGTATTAAACAATTGTCATAACAATCTAGTTCATTTTAAGTGTACATGTACAATAATCTTTTTCAAGTTAGATTAAATGTCATGGAATCACTCCTAAAGATGCAACTTTAAACTTATTTCCCCTCTTGCATTTGTATTTAAGTTGTACTAAACTGAGCATGAGCTGCTTCACTCCTACTCAGGCAAACTGAACTCTTGATTCATTAAATATAGAGACATGAGGCCAATGCTTCCAGCAAGATGGTTGAAGTTAACACTTTTTGTTTTTGTTCAATCAACTTGAATGTTAAAGTTGGCTTAGTTAGCTCAACTGAAATGCCATTTGGCCATTTTAAACAAACAGTCTGAGAATCTTCATTAGGTGAAAGTAAGATGTGACCTGAGTCTGCTGAGATGCAAGAAGACATGTCTATTCCAACTAATTAACTAAACATAGGTTTATCTCCTATTACGGGTACTTTAACTAACAGTAGATGGCATTTGGTAACTGGTAAAAACTCAAGTAGGCTAGTGTGCTATACACCATGCAGTCAGCATCCAGGATAGAATATGAAATGAACATCTGTTGCCTAGTATCTACAACTACAATAAATAAAAAGGGAGTCCTAATATCTATAAATTATAAGGTTATCTGACTGCTAATTGTACTTTAGGGGTGGCTGTAGGATAGAAGATAGTGGGTAGGCTTTGCCTCTTGTCTAGCTTTTCCATCTTTCCACTCTCCTTCCTTACCAGCATACAGTTGTGTATTGTGTCCTTTGTTATAAACACACTTACTGGCCAAATTACAACTCCTTAGCATGTCCACTTCCTGCTATGGCTGAGAAACTTAAACATGGTCTTAGGCGTGAATTGTCAGCAACATTTTACTAAAAAGAAAAATGAGTACTTGTGGAACCTTAGAGACTAAAATTTGAGCATAAGCCTTCAGTGCCTTGCATAACGACAGGTTTCAGAGTAGCAGCCATGTTAGTCTGTATTTGCAAATACAGACTAACATGGCTGCTACTCTGAAACCTAACATTTTACTGCATCCTAGTGCACATACAAAGCTAAAAATTGAAGACATAAGCTTGGATACCTACCTCCTTCTAGTAAAATAACTAGTGTTAGTGGTCTAATTGTAATAGTCCTCAGTCAAAAGATAAGTCCACTTTGCTATGTGTTTTGTAAGTGTGCTCATCACAGACTCACCATCCAACATATGATTCAGCATCAGAGGACTGGAATGAAGGTGTAATCACCATGTTTAATCAGAGCATAGATTAAGTCGTATGACACCACTTGAGCCACATAAAACTTTCCTTTAAGTCATGTCGTAGGCTAATACAGCTGCTGAAGTTAATTCAAAATATCATGGGATATTATGAATTTGCTGCACCAGTCCCTGCACCTACCTGGAACAGAGAGAGTTTGAAAGATGCTTTGAACAGTTAATCTATATTTTAATCAAATGCATTTATAGTGCAAATATTGACAATGTGTATTAACTCAGACAAGCACAAATTGAGAATTAATAAAAAAAATTTCCAGCATAATTTTAGATTCGAAACAGAAGTATCTGAGTTTAGAGTTAAATCAAAGTTAAAATATTTGGCAAATATACTAAATCAAAGCATAGTTTCCATAAAACCTAAAGGTATTATTCTGGGAACAGGAATTACAGTTAACAGCTACACATCTTCAAGATATTGGTCTTGGAGGGAATGTATAAGTTTCTGCCCACAAACAGGAGGGTGCTCTTTTAGACAACCTTTTGCAATGGAATGTAGAAACTTACGCAGCATGGCTTACACTTCCACATACTGACCATTTAGTGCATTATCCTAAAAACGCAGCTTCTTCTTTTATATTACTTTGTGTCTAATTGTTCTCTTCAATATTGTGTTGGAACTAATGGATACTACAGGTGTTTTTCTTCTGTGCTGTACTACAGTTGTGGTGATAGATTTCAAAAATGCACAAACAGCTAACCTCACGTATAGGTCAAAATAAAATAGTATCAAAATTAATGTAGTTGAGATACGGCATCAAGCATTACACAATCCAGCAGTTTCTATCCACCTGCATGGAACATGAAAAGATGCATTTGCCTTAGTTTCAAGAAATAACTGAAGCAATACATGACGTTTTGGCTTTCAGCAGAGGAACTTCAGGCATTTTCATAATCTCAGACAAGCACAATCATTTAAGTGAAGTCCCGACTGGTAATGACAAGAGGAGCCACTAGGGTCCAGACATAGAGAAGGAGGCAGACCCAGCTTGAGGAGATCTTCACCCACACAGCTGGCCACTTGCTTGTCATGGTTTTGAAGTCTGCAGCAGGACTGTAACAATGGGAAAGAGTTGTTAACGACAAGCCTCCACTTGCCACCGTCTCTGCACTTTTACTGAACCGAAGGTGCAGCATGTTTGGAACATTCCACCATCATTTCCAAAAAGGCTCCTTGTCTTATAAGTGAAGACCCTACACTGCAAAATCCCTCCTTTCAGAACTTTAGAGGTGTCCTGCCACCTGCCAGTCTAAGTACATCCCAGCCTATGTATGTTTATGCATCACCATTCTTACAATTGACCCCACAGCCAGTTATGAACCAACTTCAGTTCTTTATTACAGGCAGCTGTTCCTCCATATACTCTTTCCTTGTTTAAGACAGCACTCACAGCAGCACTAAATGAGAAAATGCAAGACCACCCCATGTAGTAGGTCAGCCAATCACAAGAAAAAGGCAGTAAGTAGGTGGTGGGAGCACAGCCTCAAGATGGATAGTCTCAATAGCTCTGGGGCAACCCTCAGCACATAAGTGGCTTCCATGTCTGTAGCTGCCAACATTCCTTCTCCCGTTTGTCTTCTCAATCTCAAGCTGGGCAAAACCAAACTTTTCAAAGGACAGAGTCCCTGACTAACTCATTATGCCAACAGGAGGAAAGATACACAACCACAGGAATCTGAAGAAAAATCTACTCAGTCTGGTATCTTTTGCCCTTGCAAATTTGGACAATCCTTTATGCAGGCTGCCCTGTCCCTTTCTGTCAATGCCTCAATAAAAAAAAAAGCTAATCACCACAACTTTGATGCAACTATCATGAAGGAAAGATCTGAAACCACAGATATCCCAGATTTAGGAGTAGCCTTCAGACTTCCAATCCCTAAGCTACCAGTGAACTCACTGGATATCAAGGGGAATGGGGCTTAAGAATTCTTCTCCCAGCAGGAATTAAAGCTGCACAGATAGTCAGATCAGCCACCCAGAGTTGAGGTAGCAGGTGCACCTTTCACGTACCTTCGTAAATATATTTTATGTTTAAAAAGTTAAACCCATTTTGTTTCTACCTGTACCAGTTAGTGAGTGTCATCATGATGTAGAGAGAGGCAAGGAGCAACATGAAGTGAAAGAAAGCGTAGCTGTACTGAACTGCCCCTTTCTCATTGTCCATGACCCGACGAACTTCTCCATCTTCCACAGATCCACCATCCATTCCCACAGGGTCATCCAGCATGGCACTGTCACTCCCAGACAAAGTCAGCTTGTTCACCTGGCTATTACTGGAAGAGCGGATGCTGCAAAGTGACCCAAAAAACAAAAGTTAAAAATCCACCCTAGAGAACACAGGGGTAGGTTTCACTAGTGACTATAACTAGTCAAATCTTTTACATCCCCCAAAATGTGTTGCAATTGACTGACATTTTTCCAAAAGGGTAAACAAGGAACGCTCCTTAGGAGATCCATTTCCATTCATGTTACATATCGGAGACCCAAATCTCTGGAATAGGAACATATCTCTCTCCAGAGGCACCTGACGCTGCTCTGGATATCACTGCAGGTGGCAGCATCACACCAGCAAGTTGACTCCTAGCCTCTGCTAGAGCTGGAAACTCAAGACTAAATGATTCCAGTTGCTGTCAGTGGAAGCAGTGTGCTACTTCTGAACTTCCAGTCCAAGCAAACACCTTACCCCAATGTGTTTATTGTGATTGGAGGTCAGTTCAGAAACAACTCTCCTACTATTTACCTCTGACTTAAGTAACATCCCCCTCCCCACTTCATGCTATTATGGCCTATTTTAGCTTAAGACTTCAACTAATTAAGAACAGGGCTGGTGAAGCCTCTACCCTCCTCACAGTTTTACTAGTCTTCCATATTTTTATTTGCCCACATCAAGCTAGACAGAGCCTTGTGTGCAAGGCAGGTAGATTTCATTCATAAACGCACACAGTTTTCACAAAAGGAAGGCAAGTGCTGTTTCTGCTTTGAGTGACTCAGATCTTACCTAGAATACAGGAGACAAAGAACAAAGATACCAAGTCCAACAATACTCTGTGCATCCCACCACTGCAAGGACTTTGGTGGAGCCTGAGTAGCAGGTATGACAGTTGCATTAGCTGGAGTTATTGTGGGTGCAGTTATCTGTGTGATGATGTTCAACAAACTTGGGTTGCAGCTTCTATCTGAAAGAGGTTTACAAAAAAAAAAAAAGTTTAGTAAAACTCATCCCTGTCATCTTCTGTCAGCCAGGTTTGTAGTCTAGAGTTCCTGCTGGACTTCCAATTGCTCTTGGATTCCCTAGTAGCATCAGTGGCAAGAAGTCTTCCCACATTCACTTGACTAGATTAGTGTACTCCAATCAAGCCCTTTCTTAGATCTTTGCACAGATACCATCCTTCCCACATGCCCATCCCCACACTGCTTGATTCTCAAAATATTTAGTTCTGTGTTTCACTAGGAAGGATTTCACAGAATGCAACAGATAAGCCTGGACTAGAGAATTAACTTCAGTCCAGACCTTATCAACCAGGTCTTTGGGACCTCCAGAATAGGTTGCTGCAATATGCACCACACAAAAGAAAGCCACTGAGAAGCTGAATAGGACCACCTGACTATGTAGCAATTCTGTACCCGAGTAAGCACATGTTGTAGGGATTCTCAAATGCATCATTTGATCAGCAATCCCAGCACAATGGCTTCTGATAACAGTAAGCTCCACTGACATGTTTTTGTTTTAAAAATGGAATACCTTTCTACCAAGGCAGATAGATGCTTACCAGGCTCATTAGACATAGCTGACCAAGTGAGATACATTGTGTAGAGACTAATAACAGAGGACTGGAGGAGGCCAGAGTGAGGTTGATGTTCCTGTTTAAAGACAAAATGCTCTCCAGAGTCAAAAATGGCATTTCAGATACAGCTGCATTTAATCCTAATTGCTGCAGATTTGCCTAACATCTAGTACAGGGATCGGCAACCTTTGGCATGTGGGCCACCAGGGAAATCCGCTGGCGGGCCAGGCCAGTTTACCTGCAAGGTTCAGCTGATCACAGCTCCCACTGGCCGAAGTTCGCCGTGCCAGGCCAACAGCGGCTGTGGGAAGCCAGAGACACACGTTCATCCCTCTTGACCCAAATACATGCACTGCGCACACCATCTTTGATCAGAAGCTCTTGCTTGACTTAACCGTGACAAGACTGACTGTAGCAGGTTTGCAAAATACAAGTCTAGCATATAACTTCTGAACAACATCTAGTAATCCTCTGTGGCATATTAGCAGAGGTGGTGACTCAAAAGAGATTGGGGGGGGGGGCGCGCTGGAGAGAGAGAGGGGAGGAGCAGCTTTAGAACCCAAGACCTATCTTTAACAGATATGCCCAGTATTCTTCAAAGGGTGTTTAACCAGGTGAAGCACGTGTATTCTACCTGATGCAAAACTATTTTGTGTTTAACAGACATCTAAACAGGTCATCAAAGTATCTCCCTGTTACAGTCACCCAAAATACAACCATCCAAAGTCAACCCTCAATTTACCCATGTGGAAACCGCATTAAATAAGAAGGGTTGCAGAGTTATCCTAAAGGGCAACTTGGTTTCTTACAACAGCAACACAAACAATCAGAGCAAAGGAAGACTAATCTATCATCATTTATTGTTTGTTAACTAAGCCAGGGGTTCTTAGAAATTTTCATAGCACACCATATCTCATGAAAGTTTTCAGAAGCATCTTAATGACTTAAGAACCTAAATCCAATTGATGTCATTTAGGTATGCTGAAAGTTTTACCCAGCAACTCTTGGATGCCTCCCCTCTGATCCATGATAGCTGTAGTATCTCTGAGGCAACCACAGCAACTGCTTTCACTAAGTGCACCAAGAAATAATTTGGTGCATTGTATTTCAGATGTGTCTAATACAATGACAGCTAGAAATCAGCATCATGTGACATGCCAGCTTTCTGCAGATGGTCAGTAAAATGTTCTAAATGTCCACAGTTCAGGAACTATTGCATTAGGTTCAGTTTTCTGCTTATTTCTAGTTATCCCACACAATCATTAGCACGCTCTCATCCTGTGACAATTTTTTCTGAATGTGTATTATAAAAACAGCAAATGTATACTTCAAAGGAGATTTAAAGATATTGCTATCTGTGTACAAAAGGATTTAAGCAAAAATAGAAAATGTAGTACCTGAACTTTTGGAAGGATAGAAATGATGGAAACAACAATGCACAAGATCATATTAAAGCTGATGAAGAACTTGTTCTCGGTACAACCATCAGGTTTAGTGTAGAATACATAGAAGAGCACAACAGAAATTATTGACAAGATGTAGGTCAAGCTCGTACAAGAAAATAAAGCTGAAAAAGAAAGACAAGTTAACTCAACACAGGGTGGAAACAAATACTTCTGCGGGCTCCCCATTGGAACACTTACCAGCCCTGAATTTTAGAGGCAAGATTTTCTCTCTACCCCACACAGACTGGGTGCCTTTATAGTGCCCTTCTTTCAAGTTATTTATAATCTAAGGAGCCACAGAGGTTAGTGTTCTCAGCTAAAAGAGTTAAGTTAAATTGCTAATTGTTATGGTTTTGTTGCTGGAGCCATTTAAAAAAAAAAAAAAATCACATCAACAGCCTACAAGCATGAGGTGCAAGCCACATTATCACCATTATACAGACAGGGTGACTAAAAAGAGCTGAGCTGACTTGCCTGAGAACATTAAGGGAGTCAATGGCTGTAGCCCTGTATTCAGACCATACCTCTCTACGTAGCTGGGCACAACATTTAAATTTTATTTCTTATGACCATCAAACTGGACAGTGACTGACAGGTCTACTTCTCATTTTAATTAATGTGACTAGAACCAGCGTGTACATAGAGCTATAGTGGAGCAACGCTGCAGCTTCTACCTCCTCAGATACCTATGGAGATTCAGCTGTAGGATGCAGATCAGAGTACAGCATGTAGACAGTGACAGGGCTGTAAGAGGTTACAGCTTGTTTTTGTACTTACACTATGTACGCATTGTTTGTTTCTTCTAGTTAGGTTTTGCATTCTCCGATTTAGATACCTACCCACATACCAACACCTAGAATTTCCTTCCTCCATTCGTTCAACCCAGGACTCATTCCAGGAGTGAGCAAAGTCCACAAGCAGCACCAGCTGGATGAGGATAAAGCAAAAGGCTCCAAGAATGCCAATAATAAACCATGCTAGAAAAGACATTAAAGGGATTTAAGTTAGAGTTTTTTCTCATCATTTGTATTTTACTAGGTAGAAAAACTAGCCTCAGATTAACCTATAAACTGGCTTATCAGCTTTTAAGAGGAATAGTGAAAATATAGCCTGGAAATTCAGTCCCCTAATACTCTATGGCATCGATCCTGCAAATACTTACACATTACTTGCATGCTCTAGAGCATGCAAGTAGTTTCACTTACTTCAATATGACTCAAATTAAGCACGTGCTAAGTATTTGCAAGATTGGGCCCAAAGTGTTTTCAGAGAGAAGAATTCAAGATTTAACGTAAGACACTATTTTCATGTACGTAAGTGACCATCGAAGTTTATGAAAGGTGATTTAACTCCCCAACAATCCTACAAAATGGATGCAAACAGTACAGTAATAGGTAAACACTTCCTTAGCATAGCTGACTAAGAAGTTCTGTTCTCTTCAAAGGTCTTTGCAGAAGATCCCTAAAATGCCTTAGCAAACAAAGTCTTTCCCGACATCTGCTAATATGAACAGTGACAGAAGAGAAACTAAGATTTTGTCAGTCATACGAACACTTAAAATAATTAAGGTATTTAACTATAAATACGGAGCTTGGCCCTGTTTATCTGAAACACTGCAGCTATGCCCCAGGACATGTACTGCTTACCTTGTTACTTCCCTAATTACCAGAACATTCCAGGGAAATAGGGTTGCACTGTATGTATTCTACAATAACCATAACTTGGAATGCACCAACTATAACCTCTGGTAATTTGTGAAAAAGTTTGTATTTTCAAAAGTGATTCAATGACTATATATTAACTTTACCTCTTGTGAAAGGCCCTTCAGGAATGTAAAAGGCTCCAACCATGATACCAACTATGGCAGCTATTTTGAAGAACCAGAACCTTTTTAAAATAAAAAGACAAACATGTTTGACAGTGTTGGTCCTCTATCTGTACAACGAACCCCGTTTTAAGTGATCAAAATATGGCTGATTAACAAGCATGATTGTCTAATAATGACAGAACAGAATTGTATACAGTCTATTTGGGGATGCTCTGAGATGGTCTTTTTACATAGGAGACTGCCAAATAAGAGTAGTCTTTTGAAACCTGCACATGCTCAGACAAGGTACTTATACACCCAAATGGGTTCTTGGTGATGAAATAATACCTATAACATTTCACAACTGAATAGTGTTGAAACACTGTTCAGTGCTTTAGCCTGGAGAGAGAATGTTAAATAAGACATTTAACAAAGGCTGTTATTTTAAAAGGTTTCTTTTAATTAAAGTATCCTAAAAATATATTTGTCAAGAGTCTCCCTTTCCACTCCATCTTTATCTCCCTTTTTTAAAAAGAAGATGGCAGTTTTAAATGAACTCCAAACTCCAGAGAATGATAAGTGTTTGGGAAAATGACAGAAGAGGTGAGTTCTCTGATTTCAAGGCATAATGTTTCAACGTCTGATTATCAGTACTTCAGAAATGCAGTGCAAGTAGGAGGCTTCCTAGGGATCTTGGTTACCCACACACTTTCAGAAGCAGTGCTCTCTAGCAATCAGCAAAGGAACTAAAGGACTCAGTCCAGGCTGTTCATCCACATACATCTAAGGAATCTGTCACTATCTGGGAAAGAAATTGGTAAGAGACAGACTAAACAAGTTAACAGGCAAGTCAATACCATGCCTACATACCCATTGTGCACTGCGGCTCTCGGATCGTTACTTGTTTTCACTTGTATCATAAGAAGAGAGAAAATGAAGAAGAACACTGCCATGGCAAAGCTGATTCGATAGACTGCCCTGTATCCAACCAGCACATCACAGTTGACAAAGCCATTCATGTGTGGTAGCCTGGTATGAAGCCCCTCATCACAAAATCCAGGCACCTGGATAAAGAGAGACTTGTAACTTGCAGTTCTAAGACCGCAGTCACAAACATGTGGAATACACAAATAAAACAAGGGTCTCAGCTAGCTTCCCTCTGGTAGCCGTTGTGAGAAAAGGCTTTGCATCTGGTCCACAGGCAGAGATCAGATTTGTTCCTAGTGTCACCTTTTCCTTCCCATATCACTGCATAACCAAGACAGAGAGAGTAACTAATTTACCCAAAAGGAAAGTATCAGGGTGTAAGGCTTAGAGCAAGGATGTGAATTTGGTATCCTCATTCTCTAGGCTTGAGATGTCCAAGTGTCACAAAAGTGAAATCAATATTTCAAACTAGGAGCCAAACAGAAAACCATTCCATATATATACTGTGGCAAGTTTCCATTATATTCCTTTGCCCACTCCCGCCTGGCAGCCTCAGTGGCACCTCACTTCTGAACAGTGAACTGACTTTTTGGCAGAACTCAGGCCACACTGGTCAGTTAATATTTTTGTAACCCCGGGTCTTGGAATCCTCTTCTCCAACCACCACCCTAACAGGATCCTATCTCCAGTTGGGACCGGTGTTCTTCCTATTCAAGGATGATTTAAATCAACACAGCAGGCGCATCTGAATTAGTGGTGTAACATAAATCTCTTCCCCAGCAATGTAAAACCTGAATGAACTGCTCTACAGAGAGAATTTGCAGGACAGTGACAGGCACTCTAAGCAGTGCTGTGCTGAAGACAATGTGAATGTAAAAGAAAAAACATAATTTACTTAGTTTACATTTCAATTATGCACATGGGCGACACTCTAGCAATCCAAAGATTTACAACACAGTTTATTTTTCTTCTATTCTGAAAATTTCCCCCCTTTCAACATCTCCAATTTATTTGGGCACGTGTGTGTGAGGTAGTCCACGGCGAATAATAAGAACTTGGGGCTACTAGCATAGGTCATGGCTTTGTTACAAAAAGATCACAAATGTCTTATATATACACACCTTTTTCAGCTGCTCTTCCATTCCCGGTGCTAGCATGATACAGGCAACAAGCGTACTGAGAAGAAGGAGGAAGGCATAGATAAGACGTGTCACTGTGGAATTCTTGCTGTTTGGACAACATCGGCACAGCAAACATGAGGCACCACTGCACAGACATGGAATCTAGAGAACCAACATGGGAACAGTAAGGGTATTTCTCTATACAGACCTCACTTTCAAAAGGGCTAAACATTATCATTAACCACAGTCCCTTACTCAGCCAAATACAGCTTCCCTGCAAATTAATAGCCCCAGTCACTCACTTCCTGCAGAAGTTATCACAAAAATTAGAGACCAAAGTGATCAATTTAGACATCAAAATTCACCTTGATGGCATTTTTCCCCACAATAAATTCTTTATTGATCTATCGTCTTAATTTAAAAAGTGTCTCAAGTGATGGCACTCCCTTTTACACATGTGATTATATTTTTAGTTTTATAACAGTACTCCAAGGCATAAAATTATGCACATACAATACAGTTTAGTTTTCAAATCAGAAGATTAAAGAAATCTGGTATGGTCATGTTAAGGACTCGAACCCCAGACAGCATAGTTCGTTGTCTGACCGCAGAGAGACAGGCAACACCAGCAAGGTCCAAACACAAGCTCTTTATTGAGGAATGCACACAACAACAGAGAGCGGCCCGTCTCCAAGGGGAACCAGCTGCCTCTTAGGTAAAACTAGTAGGTTTTTATAGACAGTTCCAGAGTAGCAGCCATGTTAGTCTGTATTCGCAAAAAGAAAAGGAGTACTTGTGGCACCTTAGACAGTTCTGTGCATCACAGATTATTCATTAAGCAGCCCACCCCCCCCCTTAGTTAAAGTTCTCTTTCTCTATTATGCATGCATACCTATACCCCTCTTGTATATAGCTTTTAGCAAGTCATAACACCTCACCAAACTTTATCAGTATGGTTGTCAAACAGGAGACGAGGAGTTAAGAACAGACATAGAACAGAAACATGGAGTGGAGACAGTGCGTCTCCTTATCTAAACAAACCAACAAACCGTTCTCAGAACATCTGGTACAAAAATGCAGGTCTCCCCTTATCTCACTCCCGACAACTTAAACAAGTATTCTTTCATTCTACTTATCTGGTTCAGGGACTTTCCCAGCAACCTTTACTGGCCTGACTTTGGTTCGGTTGGCATAACTGCTTCATGTTTAATTATTCTCACTTAACAGTCACAAGCCCTGTAATTACATTAGAACAAGTAGTTCTGCACTTCTCAGCATGAACATGCAAGACTTATTTTGCTTTCTACTTAATACAAATGGCTACCAGGCTGTAGGGACCCACTAATAGGAGGGAAAAAACACAGGGGGCAGATTTCACAAGCAACACCACTCCCCTTTTTAGAAAAAAAAATGTCTATAATTCATAATGTGCATAAAGTTATAGTGGGGCAGCAATGAATGATTTGCTGTTGTCAGGAATTCTATTCCTCATGAATTGTGCACGCTCAAATTTGAAGTTCTTGATTACAGAGAAGCTTTAGGAGATGTTATTTATGAAAGGTTGAATGTGTTCATTTCTTTCTACTGCTATCAGCATTTATCAATTATGGAAACAAGTATTTAAAACAAGTTTCTCAATTTCTTATTTAGAAAGTGATTTCAAGAGCATCAAGCTTAGAAAAAAACCCAGCCTAATTGGTTCCAGTGTTTTATGGCAGTACATAGAACATACAGTACTAACAGTTTTACAACTATTTAGCTACATCTTAAAAGTGTTTCAAAAGTCATTGTCAGTAATTTACACCCACAAACAACATAAAAAACTGAATTAAATAATTTATAGGAAAACAGTTCGTTTAAACTTAGACATACCATTGCAGTATTTGCAAAGAGAACTAGAAAGTGAAGGTAGCAAATACATTTTCATTGTTTAAAAGTTAATGAAATACAAGTAGTAACAACAAAAGACAACATAAGTGGTGTCACTAGACGTTTAAGATTCTTTGTTATAACAGACTAAGTAACCAACATTTTTTAAAAGCTTCGCCCCCCCCCCCCCCGGGTTTGTGGACTTTGCCCTACAATAACCCAATGAGCCTGTGCTATGTTCTCAGAGCAATTTGTGTGTTGTTGATGACGCAATGATTACTTCCTGTGTTACGCCTTCCGAAGTTACAAACACGAGGAGGGACTTCCCACAAATAAACAAAGCGAATGTCTATAGTATTCAAAATGAGGCAGGAAACCCCTGAGCTACAGCAAGAAAACCCCTGGGTCCCTCGGGACATTTACCAAGTACCACTTATCAATGTCAACCCTTCCCCCCACCGCCTGCCTATCCAGCTCGAGCCTAGCAGCTCCTGGGGGCTGGGCCTGCCTCTCGCTATGTGACCGTACAGCGCCGTGCACAAGATCTCTAAACTCGGCCACTGCCTGAAGGCACCCCCCGAACAGCCGCGATACAGGGCTCAGCGCCAGACACAGCAGAGCCCCGCTGGCAGCCAGCGACACTAGGACCCAGAGCTCGGGGCGGCCGGGGGGGGGGGTGTCTCCGGGCCTGGAGACGAGCGTTAACGGCAGTAACAACACCCACCCCCCCAGTGGTGGGGCGGAGGGAGGAGCAGCATTGCCTCTGCGCGGATCACCCGGGGCTCCCGCGATGGGCGGAATTCGCACCCCCACCGTCAGCGCCCTTCAGGGGAGGCCACCCCGCCACTCACCCAGCTGGCCAGCGAACAGACCCCCAGCACCGCCCCCATGGTAACGCAGCGGCTGCTTCGAGCTCCCTTGCCGCTTCCGATTTCTTCTTCTTCCTCCCCTGCAGCGACGCCACTTGCGTCATCACGGTTCACCCGCCCCGCAGCCTAGCGCTCATTGGGCACGTCCCGAAGTTTGCACGCATGGAACGATCTGTTAGGAGAGGGGAGGGGAGGCGGCAGATCAGCCAATGAGAAGACAGAAAGCCCCTTGGAGGGCGGGCTGAGGTGGCAGCCTCCAAAGCGGTGATCGGTGACGTTTTGCGCAGCGAGGCAGTCATTGGCTGAAGAGACCAAGTGGGTGGTACCCGTGTTCGAGACAGCCTATGGGGGTACTTAGTCAGCTGGGTGGAAGGTGACAGGAAAGGCCCGGGGCCGTTCAAGGTCTCCTATATCTTCCACCCCGTGGGCGGGGCCATTGGCGGCTCCTCTCCCCCTCCCATCAACTGCCATGGCAACCGCCAACCGCCTCGCGGGGCACCAGGCCTCAGCCTCCCTCAAGGCAAGCCGGCCAGCCCCACCACAAGGCGACTGTACCCAACCCCAGCAGCCGCGGCGAGTATCTGGAGAGAGACCAGAGACAAGACCGATAAGGTCATTTTCTTAAACGGCAGAAGTGGGGCCACAGCAGCATCTTTTGCTGGCCACAGACTCTTTGAACATTCGCTCTCCCAGCGTATTGTGATAATAATGCAAATCCCAACTGGCAAATTCATAAAAAAAACCCATCCAGGCCTGTCGAATACCTGCCAGGTGGTAACCCTAAGAGGGGAGTCATGCCAGCGTGATGTCACAGCACCACGACGGCACAGGGGCACGGTCCCACCATGATGTCAACGTGCCGGCACCAGGTGTTGCCGTGAGCCATGATGTCCCCTCCTTGCATCCTGTTTTGTCGACGTGTCGCAAGTGGACATAATGTCATGTTCTGCCATAGGGAGGTGGGGCCCCAGTGGGCAAGCTCATGAAGGGTTGGACTAGATGATCTCTTGAGGTCCCTTCCAACCCTGATATTCTATGAAAGCTTATGCTCAAATAAATTGGTTAGTCTCTAAGGTGTCCTGTGAGGGGGTGCTGCCTGGGACTTACTGTGCATGGCTGGAAATACCCATAAATCAAAACCAAATAATAAACACCGGTCTGTGCAACCAGATGAACCACGTCTGGCGTCATGTTGTGGCCACTTTTTCTTGCCTGTTCTGATGGGGAGAGAGAAGAAAACGACCCCACAAAAACCCAGGTAGCCTTCTAAAATATGTGTCTGTCTGTTCACACTCTGTTTTACCATGGTAATAATGTAAAATGATTTTTGAATATGGTTGTAACATATTTTAGTCCCATCAGCATAGGTAAAACCAAACTCTGTTATAACACAGTTGGGATTACATCACATCACCCAACAGGGCATGTGATCATGTAGATAGGCCATTGTTGGATTGTCTTTCATTGTAAAAGTTCCCCCAGAGCTTTACAAACAACATACAGTCATCACTGAAACAGAGTCATCGCTGGACAGAATCTGGTAAATCTGAATTGGAAAATCAAAGATTGTGGAACTTTTCTAAACTTCACCCACTTGAGCTGCCAAAATTAGATGCAGCTATCAGTAGATTGTGAAGATGTTCAAATATGATCATGCATACTGTCTGGTCTTTGGTGGACTCCTTGGACTTGGCTTCTTCATGAGGGGTGGGGGGAATAAATGACGATGCTTTCTCACACCCACCCACTCACGGCACTGAAATGAACTGTTACTGAGCAGATTATATGATGATTCTCTCTCCTTTCAAACATGCTTTGATGAGCAATGAAAATTAACAATGTTGACCTTTATTATAGTATCACTACTGGCATTTGAGTTAACCGCCATTAGAGTGGGGCAGTTCACATGTCTGGGAGCTATTGTTTCCGGCTTTCTTCAAACTCAAGACATTGATGCATCAGTTACACTTTTACAGTCACAAAGGAAAGGGCAAAATCAATTTCAAAGCTCCCTTCCCTTATTCCCATAAATACTCTCTATACTCCACCTAACTTGATAGGGGAATGAAAAACAAATACTGACTCTACCTCTGTTTGTTGTACCTCTGTCTCTTCTCATATGAGTAAAACAATGAAAAAGTCAATACCTCTCATTAACTTGGGGATGAACTGCGTGCTATCTTTAAATTTAAACACGGTAAGGAAAAAATGCACGCATGTGCTTCTGTGAGCTCTCTTCCCCTTCAGCAGCAAGCTTCTCCATGCTTGCCTAGCAGGACTGGCTAGACTCCTGCTGGGTTTCAGATAGGTCCTGGCTCTGCATGGTTGGTGTCCCCTGCTGTATCTCCCCTCTCCTCCTCCTTTCTATTCACAGCAGGGGTCACTGTCTCAGGCTCCACCTCCACAGGGGTCTGCAGGGTGCTGGTGGGATCTCTGCCAAATATGGCCTGCAGCTTGTAAAAGCGGCAGGTCTGCAGGGCAGCACCAGATCCACTGTTGCCTTCTCCAGATATGTGGTATCCCTGGCAAAGTTCCTTTGCATTCACTTGGAACTGCTGCTCATCCCTGCTGTATCCCTTTTCCTGCATCCCCTGTGCAATCTTCTCATAGATGTCCAAGTTTTTTATGACTGTTCCACAGCTGTGCTTGCACCACCTTTTCTCCCCACAGGCCCAGGAGATCCAACACTTCCCGTCTACTGTGGGCAGGAACGCATTTACTACCTTGTGTGTGTGGAGCCAGCATGGTTGTTTGGGCTGTTACACGCAACAAGGATCAGTTGCTAGGTGTGCTTACCAAGGTGGGCAATCAGGAAAGGCATTTCAAAAACACACAAGGCTTTTAAAGGTGGAGGGAAGGGGAGACAGGAGCAGAGGTTTCTGGCCTCTGAGACTCCTGGACACTGGAGTTTAAAATTGTGACCAGACCATTGTTGGACAGCTGTTGGAAAACTGTTAGGGTTGACAGAGGTCATGCAGAGTCCACAATTGCACTGTAGGATCTTAAGTAAAGTAGGTTGACCATAGCTCTATGCCCTTCAAGGGAGGTGGTTTTACTGTGTTACCATAATGGGTTCTTACATTGGCTGGAGACAAAACTCAGTGTAGTCACATGCACAAATAGGTTGATGCAAGGTGACGGATATCAACTTAACTTTGTAGTGTAGACCAGGCATCAGTTCACATTTCCAAGGTTGACTTCACAGCTGAAACAGGAAGAGACTTACTCCTTTAAAATGAAAGCTGAGACTGGAAAATAAGAAGCAAACTTAAGAGAGGTGCTGATCTGCTATAACACAGTGTTCCAGCCCAGTTCATACCCTGTCTCTAGTATATTGCATCTGGTTAACAACACACAGCAAAAATACAGAATTTAGCAAAGACAGCAAAGGAGAAGCCCATGTCTGGCTACCTAGATTCCCATATCAAAGTCATCCCGTAGTATGTGAGCAAATGAAACTGAAAGGGAATGGAGGAGGGGGCTGTAGTGAGGCAGACTAATTAATATCATTGGTAAATTAGCTAGGGCACCAGAGTTTATATGCCAATTTTGAGGAAAGGAAACTTGGAATTTTAATGGATACAAATGGTCAGAGCCTTGGTTGTACTTCTCATCTAAAAACTGGCTACAAGATAACCAGACGTGCAATAAAGAAGCCATTTTCAGCATGCAACTTTAATACTTAGACCTTCTAAACAACTTTATAATTTAAAGGCATAGTGTAACACAAAGCAGGGGGAAATCAACAAAGCAAGCTGAAAACCTATGCATTTTGACCACGCATGTAACCAGAGCACACTCAACACATTAGATTGGGCTTTGCATCCTGAGTAGGGTGACCAGACAGCAAGTGTGAAAAATCAGGACTGGGTGAGGGGTAATAGGAACCTATATAAGGAAAAGACCAAAAATCGGGACTGTCCCTATAAAATCGGGACATCTGGTCACCCTAATCCTGAGACCCATCATCTCTGGGCCCTTCCTCCAGCTGAATATGGGAAATTGCACGCTGGGACCTGTCATCTCCATGGGCCACACTGTGTCATCAGGTCATCTGTGAAAATTAAATGCGCTCCCTGAGACATGACTCTCCTAGTAAGTCACTAATATGGTCTCTGGCAGGAAATACCGAGACCTTTACCCTATTAGAAGCCTAACTTTCTTCTCCTTTTCACATGCACCAAAAAAATCTCTAGGCAGGAAAGTTCACAGCTGAATCTCAGCTGCTTCATTGTGTGTGCAACATCAGGAATTCTGCATTCTCTTCCCAGTGTATCACTCGCTCACTGTGTGAGCAAGTAAGTCACTAAGCAGTTAGATACCATTGTGATGGATGCTATAAAAAAGTTTTTGCTATAACTGGGGGGATAAAGATGTCTTCACAGGCCATGTGAGGCTTAATTAATGTTTGCAGAGTGCTTTAGGCTCCTCACTCAGATGGCATGTGCTCAGGAAAGGCAAAGGATCATTATTAACATAGAAAGCTTTTCCCTTCAACTTTATGCGTCACAAGTGATTTCCAAATGCTTGTTCTATTTCTGAGCATGCATCTGGTTCTGCATAACATCATTTCAAACCACACGTGTCTAACAAGAGATAAGGATGAAGTTGTCCTAGTGCTATCAACTGTGGGAAAAGAAGCAGAATATGCCATGAGGTTATCCTAATCATTTACAAAAATAAACTGCTGTGGTATGTGAATTGGTTGGGCCAGACTGAGCAAATGGTGCATCCCATATGTATCTATGTGTTAGTTGAATGAAGGGGCAAGAATTAAGTCCTTTAAATGTAATCTTGCTTGGGCAGTTTCTAAAGCAAAGTGTAGCATATCTGGCCAAGCCTTTTTGGAGACAATTCACTGCAGTTCTTTGTGCAACACTACTGGCAAGAAGCTATCAGGATTGTGGATTAGTGCTGTCCATATTAATCGCAAGGGTCTCCTTACATGATAGTGAAGATGTGGAACTTTCCTCTGTGTTCAGTGTAGTAGATGATGATTCATTCTGCTTGTTTCTGTTTTTTCACAAGTGACAGATAGATCCTTAGTAGAATTGAAGAATTTAGAATTTTTTACTTTTTAACCAGATTATTTAACATATTGGAATTTCAGAACAGGAAGGTCTGGATTGTTGACAATTCAAGCTTATAATTTTACAATTACAGGTAACATATGTGTTCCTTTGATCACTGTTGCTCTAACCTGTGTACATGGCTGGGCAGTGGCCTGTCTTGTGGATCGTATGTGTTTTAGAAACACTAAGATGCTGTAGTTTGCTCTTTTATAAACCCAATTAATCACTTCTCTGCCTGCTAATAATAATCACTGGACTTCTCTTTTGTAAAATGTTTAGTCTTCCCCATTATTAATGATTGCCACTTCAGTTGGATCTACTGGGCACAATTAATAGTGGAGTTTTCATTTAGGAGAATTGTTTTCCCAGGAGTGTAGTTCAGTTCCTGTAGGTATTTTCTTTTAGGCTGAACTGTATTCAGTTATCCAATCCTTACAACCTGCTTTGAAAACATCACTTGAAGTCATTCATCCCTAAGGAACATTAATAATTAAGTATTGGGCCAAGTTCTGCCTTCAGTTACTCATACATGGCTGTCACTACTGTTGACTTCAGCTATTCTTTAATTGGACACTCAAATAGTTTCCACAAAATCTAGATGTTTTGTCAAGGCTGGGAAACTCTCCAAATACAAACACCCTAACTGCTACCGAGTTCCCAAATTAGTTTCACTGGAACATGCTCTACTGGCATCCAGTAAATACGGTATTCTTTCACTGTTAATGTCTGGGTGTTAACACATATGGTTTATCCATAATTCCCCAGTGAAGCACCAGTCAGTCTTTTCAGTCTTCCCTGCTTACTGTCTTTTTCTAGTACCTCAAGAAAGCAGTGTTTGGTGGGGAGTGGAAATCTACAAGGTCCATATTCTTACGTGCTTGCATTGGTCCCACAATGACAAGATCTTTCTTTTCTTTTTATTTCTCCTTGTCTGAAGCACTTGCTCACTATTTAATAATTTCCATATTTTCTTACTGTATGTACCATTACTGCATTGTTAGCATCCTTGCCCTTCTGAGACTCTCCACTCTTCTGTCATGTCATGTGGATAAATGAGTCATTCTATTTGTGATCTGCTGAGCTGATTGGCAGCTAGTCAGGGGAGTATTTTGCGCTCTGTGGCTGTTACTAATGCTGCTAAAAGTTTTTTAATATATTTTTTCTCTGTCTAAATCTTTAACAGGTTGAGTCACTGTTTCATTCCCATCCCCTAAATGAGTGTGCACACAAGAGTCACTGTTATTTTGATAAAGGGGTTATAATCTCTATCTTTCTAGTTTTGTTTGACCAGTTGGTTCTTTCAGAATTTGTTAATTTAGGGTCTCATCTAAACCCCTAGAAATGGGAACCTTTCCACCGACTTCCATGGACTTTGGATCAGGCCCATTGTTTCCTGAAGGTGATTGGTAAAACAGTTGGAGAGACATATTAGTATCTATCTAACATTCAGGAATTCTATTATTGAGCTATTTCTTCTCATTGTTTACAGATGCAATAGTAAAATGCAAACATATTGAAGAGTACCAAAAATAAAAGAAAAAAGAAACTTTTGAAAAAACTTTAAAGACAGACATGCTGGTATGAATATTGTACAGAACTGCAGTGACATCTGTGAATCAACCTCCACAGGGACCAGCAAAACTAGGTTGCCAAGCAGAGGCAGGTCTTTAATTAAAATGTGAACATTTCACTGGAAATCAAAAAGATCTTAAACTCTGACTTTTGGGTCCAGCTGAGCTGCACTGGGTATAGGACCTGAGAAGGAAGGGCCAGCATGTCTCTCCCAACCCCTAGGGCTGCTGGTGCCTGTTAGAGCCTCAGGGCTGTTCTAACTTGCACTGGTAGTAACAGCCCACAAGGACTGTTATTTTAGCCTGGGGTTATTGGAACCCAGGGCACACAAGCCAGCCCTCTTCACATCCCAGCACATTCCCAATGCATACCAATGCCAGAGGTACTATTTCAGAGTAACAGCAGTGTTAGTCTGTCTTTGGAAAAAGAAAAGGAGTACTTGTGGCACCTTAGAGACTAACCAATTTATTTGAGCATGAGCTTTCGTGAGCTACAGCTCACTTCATCGGATGCATAGAGGTACTATGCTATTAGAAAGTAGCATAAAGCCAGCTCTCCCGCCCGGTGGTACTAATTAGAGCTGCTTTATGATCCCTTTGTGCTGCCAGAGCATTGTAAAGCATCTATGTGAGGACTGACCGCCCTTAATTTAAAGTGACCACTTCCATGGGGTTGCCAATGGAATTTGGGGTCTTTAGTTTGTGCTTCTTTGTGTTCTGATATCCCTTTAGAATTAAAACAGACCAGGTAAGCTTTCAAACGGAGCAGTGTACACCCCCACCCATGAACATAACTCCAGTCACTGTTTCAAATGTTTTTCATCTTTTTTTCTGGACCTCTATTTTGGTTCAAATGAGGTTTTGCTGCCTCTCAGCCAATGCCCTCCCATTGGAGCCTGCACTGAAGTCATGCTGTTAAATCTATAACATCAATTATTCCTACAGCAATAGGAGAGGCAGCATGACCCTAGTGGAGTAATGTCGGGACTGGGAGACAGGAACTCCCTGGGTCAGTCCCTTAACCAGTTAACTGCTCTGTCATTTATAAAATGGAATAATAAAATTAATGCAGCCCAAAGGGGTGTTGGTAACCTTAATTAACTCCTCTTTGCATACAGTTTGGAAGATATAGATTACTATGCAAGTGTTTACTCTTGTATTTATTAATTGATTCTGCTGTTATATACTCACAGTTATAAATGACTTTGCTCCAGGATTTGGAAGAAGTAGCAGCAAGTCGGGGGGGGGGGGCGGGATCATAGGTCTTTATGTAAAACATAAAAATACCTCAGCTGGTATCAACTGGTAAAGCTATGAGAGCGCTGCTGATTTACACTAGCTGGGGCCCTGGCTCAGATATCTTCAGTGATAGCATATATAACAATACAGAAAAATACAGAGCATGGCCATTTCTCTTTGTTCTTGACGTCCTCTCTCTTTCTTTCCATTGTGCTCTAGTCACAGACTTCCGCTTTTCAAGAGGATGCTCTGAAGGCAGTGAAGGAGTTAATACTTCTCATAAGTCGTGTTAATCATGTAAATCCTCCTGGCCTCATCACTGACATTTTAGATGCTAGATTTTTGTCGCACTGCCAGGAAGTGTTTAACATGTTACAGTTGCTCATGTTGTTTTTGCAGTGGTTTAAAAAAGGAGGGGAAAACAGTCGCCTTGTGTTTCCAGTTAGGAGACTGAATACATTCCTAAAGGAAAAACACATGATCACACAGATGCCTGAGATAAATCCCTGCCCACATTTTATATTTAAGTTGAATTATTATTGTGCCCAAATCTGATAGCTAGAACTGTTGCCTGGCTTGACTTTTCCAAACATGTTTCTCCTTCTGTTCAGAAACTTTAAGGGAAGAAAGCGAAAAATGAATTCCTTCAACTTCTTAAAAAGATTTACTTTTTTGACCACATTACCAACACAAACATTTCTCCCTGCAGTTTGTTTGTTTATTCAAAGCTGGCTGGACACCCAGGCTGTAGGTTCCAGAAATATTTTCAAGATAACAAAAGTGGGCAGCAACCTCCAAAGAGGTTTCAAAAAGATTCACATCTGTATTTAAACTCAAAAATGCCATTTATCAGGGTTTGTAGAAGTTTGAGATTATCCAAGGCTCAGTTGATCCTGGTGCACAGTAATTATTAAAGGTGCTATGGCCAAGATCTTAATAAATGGGTGCCAAAATTAGGCTCCTAAATTCATATTCAGGCATCTAAGTAACTATATGTGCTGAGGAGCTGGCACCTTCTACTGACTTAAATAGTCAATCACTATATCTACCTCCCTCAATTATGCTAGCAGAGGCACAAATACAAAATACAAAACAAAAGAAAACAACCCCTCTCTCCCACAAACCACCAAACCAAACCATATATATATATATATTCAAATTAGCTGGTCTAGCTTTAAACTTCTAGGAGTGTTTTACAACCAGTC
Organism: Caretta caretta; assembly: GCF_965140235.1. NCBI lineage: Eukaryota > Metazoa > Chordata > Testudines > Cheloniidae > Caretta > Caretta caretta. Next base: position 19,925,730 of record NC_134218.1, read on the forward strand.
TTGCAAAGTGTCCTTGTAATTGTATTGTGTGCAACCCACTAATTAACATAACCACAGTATTCTTGGTATACACATACATTTCAGAGTCTTTGACAGAGAACAGGATTGCAATGTTTACAGTTTTCCTTTCTATTTACTGGGAGGTTTGACCCCAAGTGAAGAGGGTTTGGCCTTTGGGACATTCTTCTTCGTGTGATGAGGATTTAGGAAACTGCTTTTCTGTTTCTCATTTCAAAACTACAGTTGGATTCTTTTTAGCACAGAAAACTCACACACAGTATTGAGATGAGGCACTTAAGGATACAGGATGCTTCATAAATTACTATTAATAATTTGGTCTTTCTCTTCCAAGTCTTGTCGCTCAGGGTGTGTCACTGCATTCCAGCATGTGTGAGTGTTTTTTCCATCCTAGACTTTTTTTTTTTTTTTTATTTTTAGTGCCCCTGGGAGTCTAATAACAAGATATCCAGCTCCAGGCCTCATCATCACCTTCAGTGGCATCACTGCTCGGGAGATGCTGAATCAACTGTTCTCCCCTGGGTAATGTTGGGCAAGTTAAACGCAGATGTTTAGTGCTCAGAAAATCAGTACAGACTTTATGCAGAAACTGACCACAGTTTGCAATGTCTCAGGAGTGGGAAAGTGGGGGTGTTGTTACAGGCAGCTATAAAGAATAGCTGCTGCAGATCATGCCTGAGACCACTGGGCCAGTCCAGGAAATTCATATGTTAAGACTTAAAGAATGACTTTTTTGCAGTCACATTTTTGCAGAGTTGAAAGAGCTCACTGAACACAAAAGCAGCACACTCTGCCAGATTTTGCCTCCATTAACATTTCAGTATCTGAAGTTAAGTATTTTTTCACTCGTATAAATAGCTCTATTATCAGTTTTCTGTTCTTGTGAAATACAGTCACACTTTGTTTTTCAGATTTCAGGGAAGAGTTTACATTTTTAATTAAAAGTGACCAAAATTTGCCCCTGATCTAACTATATTTGCTACTGCTTTTAGGTCACTTCCCTGGGCTTTGGATCAGGCTGTAGTGGATGAACAATTTGGCACCATAAATGCTTCTAGTGGGTATTCCTCTCCAAAGATGACGCTATTTCTTACAAACACACTTTTCTGGGTTCTCTCATTTCTAGTGTAATTGTATGTATCACATACCATTGGAAGTCAGAATAGGGCCTGATGGTACGTGCATGGATTTCAGAAGTTTCCCGTTGTGCCACTAATGAAGAACTGGTTTATAGGCTGAGAAATACTAAGACTTTGCAAAAATACAGGATCCTTGGCTAGATGCAATGGTATCAAATAGACACTTCCTCTCGTTGTACACCCATGTACTCACAACGTTTTTAAAATCAAAATCTTGTTGGATTTAGCAGGGATCTCTAGGATTCTCAACTCAACTAAAAAAAAAAATGGTGAGCAAAATATGAAACCTCCTTGTCACGAATGGTAGCTGGCCATGTAATCTGTGCTCAGTTACCTGTCAGCAGGTGGTGAAATTTGGTTGCCATTTTGTGCAAGGCACCTGACACTTTTAACATGAAGCTGAACAGGGGAAGATTATTGACTCAGGGTATACCCTGAAGCATGAGGATTAAAGTTCTGTGACTCAATGACATTTTAGGAAACATGAGTTGGATGCTAAAGCCTGATTCCGATCTTGCATCAGTATACATCAGGAATATTGCCTTTAAAGTCTGCGGCGTTACATTGTTGTGAAACCTGTCTAACGGGGAGCAGAAATCAGGACCTAAATCTCTACAGGGTTTCTTCAGATCTGCAGTGAGACTCATTATTTTAGCCATTAATAGGGAAGGGGGAGGGATCACAGCCTGTAGCCTTTAGCACCTGCTACACGGAGAGTGAAGGACCTCATTTACTTCTGTTTTATTAGTGCTTCATTCCACTCTCCAAATGCGAGAAGCTCAAGTGACAATCTATCCTGCTATCTACTTTCCTGTAACTAGCTCAGCTGGCTTTTAGGAAGGAAAGGGAAAATCAGAGTATAGCACCTGAAAGTCTCTCTGTTGTAAACAACTCAGAGCAACTCACTTACCAGATCTTCCCTGATACTACATTATGCAGGCTCTCATTTTCTGCTCCTGGTGTGTGCTTGGCCCCGGCTGGTAAACAGAAGCCTCCAATAGCTAATCCAACCTAACATTTCATAAATGCACCATATATTTTTTTCCCCATTCTGAATTATGCTGAGAGCTACCCATAGCAGATGCTGATACTCATGTCTGTGTCACTCAAACAAGACAGCTTTTGAAAGTAGGATTTTTTTTGATGAATAGGTAGCTGGGTGCATGACCTTTGTGGGCTTACACTGAAGAAACCTCTGGATCCCTTTGGACAAACAAACAAACAAGCAGGATTTATGCTTGTTCTCTCTGCTTTGCGCTGTTAAATGGTTGCTGCATTTCATCCCAAAGGGTAAAGTGATTCCTATATCATAGATAGTATGTAAGTTAGTTTGTAACGTGCTTTGGGATCCGTCTGATGAAAGGTGCCATATAGATGTATATCAGGATTCAAATTAATCCAAGATTAAAGGCTAAGAATAAAATTAATGCTAGTCACCGTGGGCTTATGGAAAATAAGTCATTTCAAATAAACCTGACTTCATTCTTTGATGAGATTACAAGTTTGGTTGATAAAAGTCACTGAATAGATGTGATATACTTAGCTTTTCATATGGCATTTGACTTTGTACTGAATGACATTCTGATTTAAAAAATAGCACTATACACTATCAATACAGCACACATTAAATGGATTTAGAATTGGGTAACTGACAGATTTGAAAAAGTAGTTGTCAGTAGGGAATCATCATTGAATGCGGGTTTTCTAGGAGGGTTCCATGGGGGTCAGTACTAGGCCTGATGCTATTCAATATTTTAATCATGATCTGGAAGAGTCACTGCTGATAAAATTTCTGGATGACAAAAAGATTGGTGGAGTGGTAAATAATGATGAGGACAGGGCAGTCATACAAAGCGATCCGGATCACCTGGTAAACTAGGCCCATTCAAAAAAATGTGTTATAATGCAGCCAAATGCAAAGTTCTCCATCTAGGAACAAGGAATGCAGGCCATACCTACAGAATGGGGAACTGTATCCCAGAAAGCGGTGACTACAAAAGGATGTAGGGGTCATTGTGGACAAGCAACTTAACATGAACTCCCAGTGCAATGCTAGGGCAGGAAGGACGAATGTGATGCTTGGATGTATAAACAGGGGAGTAGTAAGTACAGCAGGGGGTGATTTTACCTCTGTACAAGAGCATTGGTGAGACCAATACTGGGAAACCGAATCTAGTTCTGGTGTCTGCATTTTAAAAAGGATATTGAAAAACTGGAGGAAAAAACACCCCAAAAATGATTCAAGGGCTGGAGAAAATGCTGTATAGTGAGAGACTTAAAGAGCACAATCTGTTTAGCTTACCCAAAAGAAGACTGAGATGTTGGATGATAACAGTGTATAAGTACCATCGTGGGGAGAAAATAGGGCACTAAAGTCCTCTTTCGTCTAGCAGAGAAAGAAAGGCATAATAAGACCCAGTAACTGGAAGCTGAAGCCAGACAAAGTCAAATTGGAAATAAGGAACAATTTTTTAACAGTGAGGGTGACTAACCTCTGAAACAAAATCCTATCTTTTGAAGACTTCAGATCAAGAGTGGATGCCTTTCTGGGTGTGACAAGTTACTGGGCTCAATACAGGGGTAACTGTGTGAAATGTAATGGCCTATGTTACACAGGAGGACAGGCTAGATGATCTAATGCAGTGGTTCTCAACCAGGGGTTTGGGGCCCCCCGAGGGGCTGCGAGCAGGTTTTGGGGGGGCGCCAAGCAGGGCCAGCATTAGACTCGCTGGGGACCAGGGCAGAAAGCTGAAGCCCCACCACGCAGGGCTGAAGCCCAGGTCCCTGAGCCCTGCCACTTGGGGTTGCAGCCAAAGCCTGAGCAACTTAGCTTCATGGCGGGGCCCTGTGGTGTGGGGCCCCGAGCAACTGCCCTGCTTGCTACCCCCTAACGCCGGCCCTGGGCTTTATAGGCATAAAATCAGTGGTTGTGGCACAGGTGGGCCATGGAGCTTTTATAGCATGTTGGGGGGGCCTCAGAAAGAAAATGGTTGAGAACCCCTGATCTAATGGATCCTTCTGCCCTTAAACTGTATGAATCATCATCATCAAGTGGTAGCATAGCTCACTATTAGATCTAAATCTGAGATCTGCTCACATATGCTGCCTCTCTCTACATACATAAAGAAAAGGAGTACTTGTGGCACCTTAGAGACTAACAAATTTATTTGAGCATAAGCTTTCATGAGCTACAGCTCACTTCATCGGGTGCATTCGAAAAGAAAAGCCTTTTTTATTTCTTAGAAAAATGCATATTCTCTGGAAAGAGGTTGCGATCAGACTCAAGCAACTAAATAGCTGGGACAAACATTTAAAGAAGTTTCAGAGGAACAGCCGTGTTAGTCTGTATTCGCAAAAAGAAAAGGAGTACTTGTGGCACCTTAGAGACTAACCAATTTATTTGAGCATGAGCTTTCGTGAGCTACAGCTCACTTCATCAGATGTTTACCGTGGAAACTGCAGCAGACTTTATATACACACAGAAATCATGAAACAATACCTCCTCCCACCCCACTGTCCTGCTGGTAATAGCTTATCTAAAGTGATCAACAGGTGGGCCATTTCCAGCACAAATCCAGGTTTTCTCACCCTCCACCCCCCCACACAAATTCACTCTCCTGCTGGTGCTAGCCCATCCAAAGTGACAACTCTTTACATAATCAAGTCGGGCTATTTCCTGCATAGATCCAGGTTTTCTCACATCCCCCCCACCCCCATACACACACAAACTCACTCTCCTGCTGGTAATAGCTCATCTAAACTGACCATTCTCCAGGTTTAAATCCAAGTTAAACCAGAACATCTGGGGGGGGGGGGTAGGAAAAAACAAGAGGAAACAGGCTACCTTGCATAATGACTTAGCCACTCCCAGTCTCTATTTAAGCCTAAATTAATAGTATCCAATTTGCAAATGAATTCCAATTCAGCAGTTTCTCGCTGGAGTCTGGATTTGAAGTTTTTTTGTTTTAAGATAGCGACCTTCATGTCTGTGATTGCGTGACCAGAGAGATTGAAGTGTTCTCCGACTGGTTTATGAATGTTATAATTCTTGACATCTGATTTGTGTCCATTTATTCTTTTACGTAGAGACTGTCCAGTTTGACCAATGTACATGGCAGAGGGGCATTGCTGGCACATGATGGCATATATCACATTGGTGGATGTGCAGGTGAACGAGCCTCTGATAGTGTGGCTGATGTTATTAGGCCCTGTGATGGTGTCCCCTGAATAGATATGTGGGCACAATTGGCAACGGGCTTTGTTGCAAGGATAAGTTCCTGGGTTAGTGGTTCTGTTGTGTGGTATGTGGTTGTTGGTGAGTATTTGCTTCAGGTTGCGGGGCTGTCTGTAGGCAAGGACTGGCCTGTCTCCCAAGACTTGTGAGAGTGTTGGGTCATCCTTTAGGATAGGTTGTAGATCCTTAATAATGCGTTGGAGGGGTTTTAGTTGGGGGCTGAAGGTGACGGCTAGTGGCGTTCTGTTATTTTCTTTGTTAGGCCTGTCCTGTAGTAGGTAACTTCTGGGAACTCTTCTGGCTCTATCAATCTATCAAAGAAGTGTTTGGTTAAACAGCAGAGGAGACAAGATGCCCTGGGACCAGTGGCAGGGCCGGGGAACAGTATAACCTTGTGGAGTGAAATTGTCCAGAAGCAGTGCACCACCACTCACTTTGCAACAAACACTTTCCTGTCTCCATGCAGATTACTGGCACTATAAATAGTTTCTGCTCAAAGTAAACATTTTTTGAGAGTACTCTGCCCTGCTGGCATGAGATCCTCAGGCTGAGCAGCTCAGCAGCAGCTTCCCAAGTCTCTCTCTCTCTGTGCATGGCCACACATTCCCAGTGACACAAAACTGCTAATGCCTCTCCCCTCACAAACGGCCATCAGACCCCAACCATTAATACAGACAATCCCGATGTGGCTTGTTAGTGGGTTAGGCTCTTTACAGATTCCTCAATTTCTGTATATTTCACAGCCTGGGGCTGAATATATCTGGTTTTATAACGGCTTTGAAATTGGCCTGGGAGCTCCGGGATGATTTGTATGGGGACATGTTGACGCTCCTTCATTATCTTAGGATACTGAGAAACAGGGTCCACTCTTTTAGATTTGGGGCAGAGAGAAAGAGGGTAATTTGTCACTAAAACTGCTTTCAGCCAATAGTCTTTTTCTCATCTCAACACTGCCAGCTTTCAATGTTTTATTGGAAGGTTGCAGACTTCCCCACTTTCTTTAATGATCCCAGCAGCTTGTTGAAATGAGCTCTGCATTTTATAACCTAGTTTGTTTAAAGAGTGTGTGTGTGTGTGTGTGTGTGTGTGTGTGTGGCGGTAGGAAGTCTGGCAAAAATCAGAGCTTGCCACATTTTTTCCAGGCCTATATTGTGCAACTCCGTATTTCTTTGCCATGTTGGCCTCATGAAGTAACATTAATGGAGCCCTTACATACAGCTCAATGCTTGGGAAATGTAGTAGAAAACATAATTTATGCAAGAAACATAGATAATCCCATGTTCATTGCAAGCCTGCTGTAAAAATGTCGGAGCTACCTTCTGTGGAGAACTAGATTCAGATGGCACTTAAGTCAGGTCAGAAGCAGGTCAGGTCTTTCGGAAAGGAGAGTCTATTTCTTTGATGCGCAGGAATTCCTAACAGTCCTTTCTGCTGTTTGTTTTCCTTACTGGAACATTTAGTGGGTGCGCAGTTAAGCAGCACACAGCTGCTATGGCGATTGTGTCTCAGTGTTATCAGCTTTGAGGATGGGTTCACGCAGCCCCCTGAGAATGCCACTGTCCCAGTTCCCTTTGATCACATGCTAAAGACCAACAATCGGCCCCAGGACACCTCGGGGCTCCTCACTGTCACACGCTTTGTTATCCTTTGCTGCACCAGAGTCCAGTGAAGTCCATGGCTTCAAAATCACAGTCCCAGCTGCAAAGCATGAGAGTTCAGCTAATTCCTTGCAGGGCGGCTCTGAAGACTGTTCCCTGCCGCATAATACGTGAGTCTCAAGAAAAAAATATTGCAATTCCTTGCAGGCTAGCTCTGGTGGCTCCATAGGAAACAACAGACATCAGCAGCATGATACAGCAAAACCAACATTCCTCTTGTCCAAAATGGTCATGTCACTTCCCACCTGGCCTGGGCCACACAGATCAAGAAGGCAAGAAACAGAAAAACAAACACTTTAGAAAGACGCAGTTGTGAACTGGTGTAAAAGTGACATGCAATGGGCCTTAAGGCTAGCTGTATCTTTTGCTGAACCAGTTTGCCCAACTTTGTATTAATCTGGTCTATCAATTTCTTCCTGTCTCTCTAGACATATTGATACATGTTCATCATTTTGGCCTGGAAGGTTTTTTTATTTTTTAACCCACTACTTCAGAAAGTCTGTGAACCAGAAAGTCTCTGCCCCAAAGATCTTACACTCAAATCCAATAGAACAGTGGTTTTCAACCTGTGGTCCCTGAATCCCTGGGGGTCCGCAGACTATGTCTAAGGGGTCCACAAAAGGTTGCCATTACCATAAAACCATGGTTTTCAACCTGGGGTCTGTGGACCCGTGTCTAAGATTTCCAAAGGAGTCCGTGCCTCCATTTGAAATTTTTTAGGGGTCTGCAAATGAAAAAAGGTTGAAAACCACTGGAATAGAAAAAGGCAGTACAAGGGGAGGTGGAGATGAGAACTATTAAGAAAATGGTGGGGGCAGGGGGGCGGGGGAAGTTTCCTTAGACATTTTTTTTACTTTCATCAAAATATCAAAAACTACCATTTTTTGGCCAAACCCCCAAAGTTTTCAGTTTTTGGCCACAAAGATTTGGGTTTCCAGTTTTCGATGAAAAGTCACCATTTTGTTGAATTGAAAACCCATTGAAAAAGAGCTTTGGTGGAGAATTTTTGACCAGCCCTGGTGGAGGCAGCATCGGTGAAAAGATGGCCTAGGTGTCCTCAGGGAACACATGGGTTAGTGGGAGGAAAGGAAGAGGTTTAGGCACGTGGGGTAGGGAGGGCTGTTCTAAACATTGGAGGCAGGGAGAAAGAAGAACCAAAGCAGAGAATGGGAGAAGGAGACAAAGGGAGCAGATAGGAGGCAGGATTGGAGATCCCGAAGGAGTCATTTTATTTAAAGAGCAAATGTAGTGTGCCCATGCTCCTGCATCTCTATCATGCTTTATTATTATTATTTAATATTGGCACTGTGATGGTAGCTCGTAGGGGTCCCAGACAAGGAACCTAAAAGCCAGTCTCTGCCCCAAAGGCCTTACAATCTAAGCATTTGTGTGAGGCCCCCTAGTTTTGTGGGTTTATTTAACATCCGAGTTGGAGCAAGTGCAGGAACTTCAGCCCTTGCTGGATCAGCAGAGCAATCTGTTGGTGCTGTTTCTGGATAATGTGTCTCTCAGCAGTCACGCTGCAGAGCCTCCCTCTGCCAATTATGTGTCTCTAATACAGGCATCGCTTTGTATTCAGTGGTGAATTCCTTTTAGTTATTTTCGGGTAAGTAATCGTGCGTGACTCAAAAGTACCATAGAGAGATTGGTTGATGTCAACTGATATGTCTTTGGAAATCAGACTCACTTCCTGAAGTTGGCCTCAGAACAGAAGAGAATTGAGTCAAGATGCTCAGGGATTCTAGGCTCTCCAGGTTGGTTTGGGCTCAGAGATCATAAAGAGAGAGGGAGCACCTGGCTTTGCTGACTGGCTTTTCTCCTTCTTCTATGACTTACTGGAATCACCAGAGCAATTCTTTTGCTGTCTACTTTTTCTTCTGGGTACTGTTCTCTCTTCCGGCATGTGTGGCAGGGGCTAATGAGGGTCTATATCAGATTGAATGGTTTGTTCTTTTCTAATGAACATAAAAAGAGAGTCTCCCTGGAAGAGACAGAGTAAGACAGATTCACAGCAGACCCAGCTAAGCTGCCTTTTTTTGGTATGAGGGGATTTTCCCAGCTGGTGTGCAGGCAGCTAGTGAGGTTGAGGCCAGATGACACCAATGTCCATCTGGTATCTTATGCAGGAAGCACAGGGTGGGAACATCTCCCAGCTACTAGTCTGATTTGGTTTCTATCATGTGTATCGCAAAATTGAAGCTGGAGAAACCAAGTTCACTCCTTTCTTGTTATTCTCGCCAAATTGCTCACCTTGGACCCAATCCAAATCTATTAAAGTCAGTGGGAAAGCTCTCATTGTCTCTAGAATTGATCAGATTCTGTGAGTATGTAGCATATTTTCCATTTATGCCACACCCACTGATTATATTTTATCTTAAACTAGACTGTAAACTCTTTGGGGAGGGACTGTGGCTTCCTAATTTGTCTGTACAGAGCCTAGCACAATGGGGCCCTGATCCTGATTGCCCTAATGTAATACAAATAAATAATAGTATTTATCTATCTATCTATCATATCTGGATTTTCACGCTGCTTGTCACAATGCTGTCTCTGTGCCGTCTGTCCTTAACTGTTGTATAGTGCTGTTAATAGTTGCTGCTTTTCACCCCAGAGTTGATTACATTTCAGTGGTGGTTGAAGTAAAGTGTGCATGGACTTCAGATCATTTTTTAAAGTATTGTATACACTTTGGGATCTTTTGGAGCAAAAAGTGCTCTATAAAATGTATGGTTGTTACTCTATTGGGTTTTTCCTTTTGCTTTTACATCAGAACACTTAGGGAAAAGGAAAAACACCAAGGTGCAGCTGAGAAGTGAATCTGAACAATATACAAAGGGAACCTCGAACAGCTGTCCACACAAGGCACTAAACAGGTGGGATGTCTTTAGTGGTTGTTACAGTAAGTAGGAGACCTCTGTGACAAAGGCAACAGTGTTCAAAATTGAAGGAAGGATGTTAAGCCACACGCAGCTGCTGGGAGATGAGGTTTCAATGCAAATCTAAACAAAGGTTTTGCTAAAAGGAAATAGATCCTCCTGCATGCAGGGAGGTTGAAACTGAGCAAGTAGCTGCTTGACATCATCAAGCTGAGCATTGGATTACAACAAACAAGGACTTGGAAAGAGAGGCAGGACACGCCCCCCAAACCCTTAAAGTGCAACTTCATTTAGCAGCTATTAGTACAAAGAAACTGTAAGTCTGAAACTGACTGTGATAAGCTGGCCAGCTTGGCTGCTTGCCATACCAGGCAGGTATGCTGTGTCGGGGGGGGGGGGGGAGTAATTGAGCCTGGATTTGTTCATTAACGGCTTGATTTCTTAACTTGGAGAGCAGCTGGACCTGTGTTCCGTAAGTACAGTTTTACATGCTGCTAAGAGAGAATGAGCTGCAGAGAATACAAATGTTAGCAATTTACGGTGCATCAGATATAGGAGTCATTATTTTTACACAGTGATATGTATGCGATTACAAGGACGTGCTGATCTGGTCCAAAGCTCTCAGCATTGTTGTGTGGGAGCCAGAACTGTGACTCTGATAGATTATTTGTCTAAAGATATATTAAGCTTTTGCCTAAACTACTGGGAATGACAGAATCAAGCTGCCCACAAACCGCAGACTAGATGGAATCCCATTTTTCTACATAGTGTTTGTAGGTTGGTTGGTAGGGATGTGGCTACCATTCTACTTGAAAGGAATGCCATTCAGTGCTTGCTCCATAGGGCAAGTGGAGAGAGTGTATTCATTATTTAGCAATCAAAACGCAATGTGTCTCTGTGACACCAATGGGAACATCTAGCCTGATTTCTGTAGTCTGTCTGTTTATTTCCAGAAAGTGACCAGGCACTGGCACAGAATATCCTACAGCATTGCTTTAGCCTTTGGTTTACGAATGAAAAAATAATACAAATCCACAAGCTGTCCTGAGGGACTCTGTGTATGGAGCATATAATGTACCAGGCACGTTGTGCTGCGATCAGGGTGGTCATGTTATAACATGAAATATCATTAAGTACTGCGAGGAATGGCATGTGTACTAACGGTTCAGTCTGCACCATTGATGTGAATGGGAGTTTTGTCACTAGCTTCAATGGAAGCAGAATCAGAGATGCTGTAGGGTCCAGCCTTATAAGCAAATGCAAAAAACTCACTGTTTTAAAATGAAGAGCCTTAAATAAAGCCACAGTGGGGAGGGATCAGCAAAACACTTTAGAAACTGGATTGAAAAATCCTCCCGTGTGGATCAGGGCTTTGTCCCCCTGAACAACTGATATGGCTTATGGGGGTGCAGATCATATGAACCTCACAACAGGTGAAATGGGATGGAGGAAGGGAAATGTTTCCATTTGCTCAGGAGGTGGTACTAGGTCCACAAAATGTGAACCAAATCCAGCTTGCCTTACTCACAGGAGCAGTCTCACTGGTGCCTAGATTCTCCTGGGATGGATGGATGGATAGTTGAGTCTATTAAAGAGTACATCAAATAAGAGGTAGACCTAGACAGTATGTTGCACCAATGAAATAGCACTAAGGTGAGTCCTTTAGAGAGGGGAAAACTCCAAGCTCAGCCTGCAAGCCAGATGCAGCCCTTTGAGTTCTGCACTAAGAATTGCCAGAACCCTCCTGTTTAACAAGGAGATGCAGCATGTAATGCAGTAAGCAGTCCATTCCACGACTGCTAAATCCAGGCCAAGACAGACCCTGTGTGGTAACTGTGAAGCACAATCTGCATTTTCCAATCTGCGAGCTAGAGAGAGCTACAGAATTATGAGTAACCAGCATCCTGAAAGGTTTCAGAGGAACAGCCGTGTTAGTCTGTATTCGCAAAAAGAAAAGGAGTACTTGTGGCACCTTAGAGACTAACCAATTTATTTGAGCATGAGCTTTCGTGAGCTACAGCTCACTTCATCGGATGCATACTGTGGAAACTGCAGCAGACTTTATATATACACAGAGAATATGAAACAATACCTCCTCCCACCCCACTGTCCTGCTGGTAATAGCTTATCTAAAGCATCCTGAAGACACTTCAAGCCTCTTCTCTCTAGTGAGGGACACTACGTTGGTGGCAAGGACATATGGATGGGTTGAGGCTCAACACCTGGTTTCATTACACCGCAAATGCAGTTTCACTGAAGTTCTCTAGAGACACCAGTCATCTGTCTCAGTGATACCCAGCCATCTCAACCACAACAGGAAATGCCAAGTCTCCCAGGCAAAGCTACACCTAGTTCCTAATATTCATTGAGAAATCCCATTTCACATATGAAAGAGTAGAGTGAAAGCTCAAGTACCTTACAGAAATGGGTATCATGGGTAAGGTAGATGGACTACAACCATGGATATCTCTGATAATGAAGGCACCAAAACCCAATAACCCAGATCAAATCAGAATATGCATGGATATGCATCTCCCTAAAACTGTGCTCTTCTGGAAGTGGCATGACTCACCCAACGTTGATGCCACCATTGGTGATTTTGAGGAAACCACAACTTTCTCCTCATCATTGTCAGTGCTAGATGTCATCAGCTTGAATTTACACTGGAGTTGAGCTCTCTCATCACGGGAACTGCTTAGAGTCTTTCAGATTAAGTGAAATCTGGCTTTTTTTTTAAAAAGCAGACTTTTACACAAAGACTTTCTGGTTTTAATTTTTTATGGTTTTGGACATTTTTCAAAAAAAATTTCAACAGAAATTTTGAACAAAAACATTAAGCTTTTGTTTATTCTGAAAAAATTATTTCTTTTCTGTTTCCACATTGACATGTTCCATACTGAAAGTTTTTGATTGGTCATTTTAGTCACATGGCGAGTTGGAATGTTCCATTTTCAAAATGTGTGTATTTCAAATCAGAAAAATTTTGATTATAATTCTGTAGAACATTAAAACTGGACCATCGTAAAACATAAAATGAAAAATGCTTTCAAATTTGCTGAAATTCCTGTGTATCTACAGTATTCATATAGCCCTGGAACCAGTCTGAGCACCTAACTGTCTTTAATGTATTTATCCTCAAAACTCTCTTGTGAGTTAGGGAAGAGATATCCCCATTTTGCAGGTGGGGAACTGAGGCACAGAGGGACTACGTGACTTGCCCAAGTCATGCAGGAAATCTGTGGAAGAAAGAGAAAATGGAGCCTGAATCCCAGACCTTTCCTAACCACTGGACCATCCTTCCAATTTCTGTGGAGCTGTGCCCCCCACCTTTTTCACCCTGATCTGATACACTCTCAGCACCTCTTAGTCTTCAGCGGTTCACAAGACTCAAACCCCCAATCCAGCAGTTTCTACAAGACTGCCTTAGGTCCAAAAAATTCAGCAATCAGATCTGATTCATGGGACTCATGGCAAATCAGTCAAAGCAGTCTGGGTATTTGAAAGACTCCAAGAGAGGAACCTCACTCTCAATTGGGCTAAGTGGGAATTCCACAAATCCCCAGGAGAATATTTTGTCTGTGTCATTTTCGTGACTGGACTAGTCCCAGGTCCTAACAAGGTAGCAGTTATCAGAAGCATGTTGGTTCCATAGCATGCCAGTGAGGTACACCACATCCTAGGAATGCTTAACAATTGTGTATACATCATTCCCAGCTACTCAGGATCATTTCTATACCTTGGTAGTAACATCATTCCAGAAATCAACCAGTCTAGGGCCAGTGATTTAAGTGTAGGGAAACTTTCCTCCACCGCCTTAAACTATTTATTCCTTGGCTGCAAACATTTCACTGTGTCTCACCCTGGGGGTGTGTATTTGTCCACTTCTCCCCCATACGGTTCACATGGCTTATGCTATGATTTGCTAAATTCTTTATATTGGAACCCAGCATTTACATTGGGATGAGGCTTTGAGACCTTTGTGTGGCTTCTCTGAGCCCACTCTCCACTAGAAAGGTTACAAATCACAAGTCACTGCATGGGGGCATTCCCATAAGAGCTCTGTAATACTTGGATTTGTTGGTGATGGCAGTGCAGGCACAACTTATCCCTGGTGTAACTCCATTGACTTTGGCAAAGTTGCTTTTTACACAGAGCATAACTAACCTGTGGAACTCATTGCCACAAGATATCACTGAGACTAAGAATTTAGTAGATTTCAAAAATAGATCAGGCATATATATGGAGATGAATATTCACAGTTATAATGAATAGCATATACTTTTTGCTTCAGGACAACTACTAACTGAGGTGGGGGGGGGATATTCTACAACTGTCCATTGCAGGATTTCTTGCACTTTTATCTAAAGCAGCTGGTGCTGACTATTGTTGGAGGCAGGATATAGGACTATCTGGGTCACTGGTCTGAGCTGATAAGGCAATTACTATGTGCCTCAGGCTGAATTCAGTCCATTGTTTGCCCATGAATCAAGAAGTGTGAGGCTGACCTTTTCCAAGCTGCTGTCACCTGGACTTAACCAAAAGGGATTTCCACTCTGGATCAGAAGTGATACCAAAGCATCTGTTGTGCAGAATAATGCTGAATTATGCCAGAATAGTTCCAGGACTTTTGGAACATCTGTTCATTTTGAAACTGTGCTGGGATCTCTGCATTAATTCCACGTGTTCAGCTACCACCCAGTAACGTCAGAGAATGGAGCACAAGAAAGATGTGTATTTGGCTGAAGGCAATGCTAGTGTGATTCATTCACAATCAGGTTCAGACAATCAGATACACTGGGGATGGTCCTTCAGGTGTGCTGAAATAGTTGCCCATTAAAGTCACTAGATAAAGGTACTGGATAAAGATCTGAAATGTCAGTATTCCTGGATCAGTTACTCCAGCGCCTCACGCAAAGCCCAGAATGAGACTCCTATGGTTACAAGGGAAACCTACTGTGTGAAAGTCATCCCTGCCTGGAAGGCCTTTGCATCACATTAATCATAGAACTGGAAGGGACCTCAAGAAGTCATCTAGTCCATTCCCTTGTACTCATGGCAGGACTAATTATCTAGACCATTCCTGCCAGATATTTGTCTAACTTGCTCTTTAAAATCTCCAATGATCGAGATTCCACAACCTCCTTAGGCAATTTATTCCAGTGCTTAACCACTCTGACCATTAGGAAGTTTTTAGTTTTTAGTTTCAACCTAAACCTCCCTTGCTGGAACTTTCGCCTATTGCTTCTAGTACTGTCATCAGAGGGTAAGAAGAACAATTTTTCTCCCTCCTCCTTGTAACAACCTTTTATTTATTTGAAAACTGTTATCATGTTCCCTCTCAGTCTTCTCTTTTGCAGACTAAACAAACCCAATTTTTTCAATCTTCTCTCATAGGTCATGTTTTTTAGATCTTTAATAACTTTTGTCACTCTTTTCTTCTTCTAATCCAGCAATAGCCCTGGCTGGGAGGATGCATGAGCCGCACAATCCCAACAGGAGGCATCTGTACTCCCACATGGTCCAGAGGGGTCTACATGCCAGGTCTATATGGCTCAGTGAGCCCTTGGGGACTGGCCCTTGCCAAACCTCACGTATGCACCTCCAATGGCCCAGAATCCTCATGTAGGGGATTGGGGTGGGACAGTGCTCACTGTTCCAGTCCACAGGCTGGAATCAAGGCTCTGGATGACTGTGGGTTGGAAAGTTGAATTCCACCCTCCAGCCAACCAATGAGTTGCCCTCTCAAAGTTGATTACTTTGGGGGGCAAAGGCAAATTCCACCCCAGAAGAGCAGGCCTGCACAATCCTACCTCTTTGCTTGATAGTTCAGGCGAGCATGCCCTTATGGATCTTTTGTTTTAAGCTCCTCCTGGGGCAGAGCCACATCTGTATTTGCAGCAAATCTGAAGCACTGGGCTCTGGCTCTTTGGGTTGCACAGCCAGTGAGACACAGAAGAGCAGGAGGGCAAAGAAGCAAAATGGAAGAGCATGGACTTTCTAGGTGGGCGTCTTTCCTTCCTAGATTCATGTGCCCGGGTGGTACCCTACTGGGGGCAATGTATTTGCCAGACATGTGGGAATGCTGCTTCGTTTCCAGCCTGTCATGCCAGTGGAGCTCCTGATTGTCAAAGGAGGAAACAATGCAGTAAATGTGTGTGGTCAAATTTTCCCTTCTTTATCTGGGCTCTAATAATAATGCTTAGTATTTTGCATTTATATAGCCCCTGTCATCTGACCATCTCAAAGTGCTTCCCAAACATTAAATAAGCAAGTCTCCCAACTCCCTCTGTGAGAAAAGCAAGAATTAATAATAGTGCCATTCTACTGATGAGGAAACTGAGGTACAAAGAAGCAAAGTGATTTGCCCAAGGTCAGTGGCAGAGCCAGCGATGGACCTCATGAGTCTTGCCTCCTGCTCCAATCACTCAATAATTCAGTGGAAAACCAAAGAAAAAAAAGAAAGGGCCCAGATCTGCACGATGGTTGCAGCTGGGGAAGGATTATGCCTGTCGTAGCAGTACATTGGGCTAATCAATTAAACCAGTTAAAGTTGCTGCACCAGCTAGTTCTTGCTTTCCATTCTGCTAATATTTGCCCCTGGGACAAAAGGAAAAAACATAGTCCATGATGTTCCAGTTGGTCTGAAAGCTCAAACAGCTGCTAAAATAAATAAGTGCCTTGGCTGAATTTTGCAGGTCCAGCAGTTGTTAGGACTACAGAGGAAATTTATTTGACTGAGGTTCAGGGACATAGGGATAACATTCAGCTGCAGGCAATGGTGAGTAAACCTAAACAAGATAAACTAAACAAATCATCTAAAAGAAGAGTACCAAATTTCCCCTCTGGTCTTAAAGCATCTAATAGGGTAGTTTCACTGATTTAAACTCAGATTTGGCTGGAAACTGAAATGTATTTACATTCTTGAGAGAGCCCGTGAATCCTCTGACCCTGCTGGGTTCAAGCTGTCAGAAGTGGGGTTGTTGCACTTCTCCACAGCATATGCAAATCAGTTTAAAAAAGAGAGAGAGAAAGAGAGAGAGAGAGAGAGAGAGAGAAACCACTTTTGGAAGCAGGGCCTCTTCCTAGGGTTTGTCTGCATTGGGGCTATAGCCAATGGGGTTGCTGCACTGGTGCAAACCCCTGATGTAGACATCATGGTTCACACGAGCGGTTAAATCCCAGTGTAGATGAGTTCCCTGCCTTCGTGTCCATCAAGCCAGGCCCTGGAAAGCCAGGTCCCCAGTCTGCCGGGTAAGGCCCTTTCAGCACGTGCATTTCCTTGGCAGCTGTGGTCACAGGTAGATTTAAAGAGTGGTTCGCACAGTGAAGTTACTAATTAAAGCATAGCCAATTTTCATGATAGTTATTTTTCCTTTCTCCTGTTCCTCAGAAACATTTGTCCTGATGTGTACGCAGCTGAACATCTGAAGATATGGATAATAGGAAGGTCAATTAAATAAGGTAAGATTTTACATTCTAATTGGTTATCTGGAAAGGCAGCTGAGGTGACTTGATTTTTTCATTTAGAGGGTGACTTAAATTCACACAAACTGGAAGGATTTTTCCCCCCTCCATTTTGTAAAAAGATACATGACTGCTTGCTACGTTGAGAATAACTGCTAGAAGGTAGCTGAATGAAAGCTAAAAAGAAGCTTTAGGACACACCCATACATCCTACTGACTGGACTGTGTTGGCATCTGACATAGGTCTCCTCTAACTTCTATAAAGGGTTAATTAGATAGTGAGACTCAAGCAATGGGTTGAAGGTACAGCAGTCTGGGAGCTGACCAGTGAAAGGAGATAACATATAAGCCTTAGGAACTCATTCTGAATAATATGCAGAAAACCTTTGTGGAGTGGCATAGCTGGGCCATGGAATTAAGGGGAATTGTTGCAAATTCCCCATTTGTTTGTATGTGATCGTGGTGTCTGTACACAACCCCAACTCATGTGTTATTAGCAAGGGTTTTGCCCCTGAAAGTCTGAACCTTAAAGTTTGTGTTATCCCTCCTAGACTCCAGACAGGACTCATTGCTGGATGTGTAGATATTGCACCCACCTTTATGGTTAACATCTACTGTACCATTGTACATGACTTTCTTACAGTAGGCCTATACTTACAACATATGCCATGGTACGGTACTTTACCAAACCATGGTGAAATGCTGGCTGCCAGGGCACATGCTAATGCAAACCATGGTCTGCTGTCTCTCAGTTTGCATGGCATGGGTCACTTGCTGGAGAATTCTCTGCACCTTGAAGTCTTTAAACCACGAGTTGAGGACTTCAATAGCTCAGACATAGGTCAGGGGTTTGTTACAAGAGTGGGTGGGTGAGATTTTGTGGCCTACGTTGCGCAGGAGGTCAGACTAGATGATCATAATGGTCCCTTCTGACCTTAAAGTCTATGAGTCGTTGATGTATTTTGTGCAGCATTTGGGGTATATTTTGAAAACATTGAGATACACACACCCTGCCCTTTGTTACACGTTGCACTTACACATTCATTAAACATTTCTTGCCTATACAAATGCATGTCAGAGACCCTAACTCTGTGTTTAGATTATATCTAAAAATCCCTGGTGAGCCCCAAATCCTCACCCTTTTGCAAAGCCTGAATAATGCACACAGGGGTTAAGAGATCCAGTGGACAGAGTCCTGGCTCTGTAGTCACTGCTTCCCCATTGTGGAGGATAGGTGTTAACGGATAAATCCATGCAATCAGAGTTCCACTGGCTATGCCCTCTAGGCTACCCAGATTCAATCCCCCGCTCTATGGGCAAGCCATGTAGGCATCAGCTATGCTGGGTTTTGGTACTATTGGCTGGTAATGTGGACCTCTCTGCCATCACAGTTGCACTGTTTGTAGCTTTGGTGATAAAGGACCATAATCCAAAAGGATTCTCTGGTGCATCCAGCCTCATTTTTCCTGCAAATCCTCTCAATGGTTTGCCATGCACCTGCTGTGCACAGCACTCTGCCCCTCAGGTGTTTGAGACAGTGTATGTACAGCCATCCCAGCATAGTGGGAGATCGGGGGCGGAGGTGGAATCCCAGTGGAGGCATAAAATATGACTCTTCTACGTGCTTGGGCGCTTTCTCTGTTTTGCTGATTAAATTAGTCAAGTCCACGTGGGGGAAGACTGCTGCCCCAACTCTGTAGTATCTGCATGTGTATCTGGCTCTAGTTCTGCAGCTTACACAGAGCAGGATTTAACCAGTCTGTAGAGAGAAGCTGCTGTTGCTTAATGCATGTCTGCGAAGGAATTCTCCACCTTTCTTTTCCAAAGCACACAGAAGAAGAGTTGTTTCAGCCCAGCCTGGCCATCTCACTTTGGGTGGGAAGTTTTAAGGAGTTTCAGTGAGTCAGCATAGCAGGTGAAGATGACAATTCTAGGCAGATAACAAAAGCATTTGGACTGGGCTTGTGAGTCCCCTTGCTCCACAGCAGGACTGATTCTAATGCCTAAATTGTCTCTAATACATGCATGTCTAGTCTAGTCTTGCCTGAAAACCACTGATGACAACTTTGCAACTGCCCCTGGGAGACTAATTCCACAGTCTCGGTTTTTCTTATAACCCCAAAGGTAGGGATTTTCCATCATCATTCAAGGCAAACATTACAACTGCCCTATTATGGATCATATAAGATGTTTTCTTTTAATGGGAGGGAAGAATATATAAGATGCTACTTTGGGAGCAGACTGGAGCCAGTGTTGCTAATCAGACAGGCTTTTTCCTTAGTAACGTTCTCTAGCGTTATCTGCTTTATTTTTGTGCTGTTACCGAGAGCTGCTGGGGACGTGACCCATGAGTCAGCTTGCTGCCTACTCCCCAGGGCCAGAACCTTCAGATCATTCCTATTCAAAAAGAAATATTTCTTTGGAAAGCTGAATGTGACTCTCCTAGGCTAGTGGAGGTTTGGATACGAGGAGAACGATAGAGGTGCCCTGGGTTCTGTGCATGTTGTGCTACCTGAACTCTTTTAGGCTGAGAATTGTATACCCTAGCCTGCAAGACAGGTGTCTGGGCTCTCCCTTCTTCGTGAGAAAACCAGCATTCTCACAAAACAAGACAACTCTAGTTTCTCCCCTTCTCAGGATATAAACAGAGGTCACATCAAATTCATTTCCTTTCTCTCCGGGTACAAAGCACTTCCCCAAACAGCAGGGCCCTCAGTCTTCCTGAATTACTGCTTACTTCCCACTCCCATTACCCACGCCTTGTGTCTTCCTGCTTCCTTTTATACATGGCAACAGCCACTGGCCCTTGTTGAAAATGAGCCCCAGCTGTATCTGCTCCCCAGCCATTTAACCCTTCCATGCCTGGTTCCACACCCCTACAGCCCTGCCAGGGGACATGGAAGCACAGCCTTGAATGGAATGCCCTAAACCAGTGGAATTAGAAGAAGGGAACTGAGGCAGTCCGTATCCTGACAGGTCACTCGGAATTCAGCAGCCTGGGGAGAATCTCATTGTCCTAATGCGCTGTGGGAGTATGGGGTAGTTTTCACCCTTTGAGTGGACATACACCAGTGATCAGAGTCTGTTTTCTGTAGACCCTTCTTTCAGTCTTTTCCATGCTCATTGTTTTATTAATATCTTCCATACAAACAACTAAAAAAACCCAGGGAAAAATAAAAATATGCCACCATAATATTCCCTGCTGCTCAGTGATATTCCCCCCTTCCAGCGCTCTATGAAGGGCACACAGACATAGGTTAGAATCAGCAAGTAGGGGCTAACCGCCATGGAACAGCTCACCCCAGAAATACAAGGCTCCATGTGTTACATCTGTTTGGTGGGTAGCAAGTATAGTGCCCTGGATACTTCTCTGCCCTGGTACAAAACCTGTTGCAGGATGGAGAGCAGACGCAATGTGCCTGCCCTAGTCTGAGGCTCTTGGAAGTCGGCTAGGTCCAAGGTGCAGGGCAGATCAGGCCTGAAGGCTGCTTTACATTGCGACTGCTACAATAGCCTTCCAGGGCCATTGCAGCTCTACAGAATAGCCAGGGGATAGGCATGTTCTGACCCTACCCTGTAAATCCCTGACACCTCCCTGATATGTTACCTGTGTCCATACCTGGCAGAAAGGTGCCCTACCACTGGGGTCTCCCCCATAGGGCCTTGTGGCTTCCCTCCAGCAGAAGTATTTTTATCTTTATCACTAATGTACTCATGTGGGTGCTGGATCATCCCAGTTCTGTGGGTTCAGCTCTTGTTCTTTTTAAGCTAGATAGTTAACTTTAACGTGCCAGATCTTCCCTTTCCTAGAGAGGGCTCATATGTAGAGATTGGTACCCTGCAGTACTGTGTCTGCACTGACCCCTGCTTTGCAAGTGGAGCCCAGCTCTTCAGTAATGTGCTCCTTCCCTAGAGGATGTAGAAAGAAAGACCCCTGATTTATTAGCACTTAGAAACTATGGGATGCGTAAAACAAATTCAACATGGGAACAAAGCAAAAATACAAACACTGTCATGGCAACTGGCTTATGGCTGAGTGAAGGAACCAATTATTTCCATTAATCAACATGCTGAGAAGGTTTAAAATGCAACTTTGAAAAATCAGGCTAGATCTCAGAAAAAACTTTATAAAAGCTCTGTTGCCAAGGGAGACTGTGAATCACTGTCACGGGGGATTTTTAGGACAGACACTAGACCTGTGTTCCTAAGGCAGAATGAAATTAACCCTGCCCTCATGCAGGTAGACAGACTGGTATAGTGTCTCTTCCATCCCCAAGCAAGGGCCAAATCCTCAGCGGGTGTCAGTTGGCTTAACTCCATTGGACAGAGCTGCAGTGACTCACACCAACTGAGGAGCTGGCCTCCCAGCTGAAAGGGAAGCTTAGCTTGGTCTGAAACTGACCTTCAGAGAAGTATTCATACCACAGTGAGGATAGGCAGAATAAATGCTTATCCAGACAGACAGGTGATATTGAGGACAGAGAGAAAATGAGGAGAGAAGAGGACTGTTATGTTCAGTTGGCCTTTTTCTTCTCTCTCCCTCAATCTCCATTAGTTCAGACAGGAACCATGACAGTAACTTGGAGGGGCAGTTCTGTTCAGAATGGGATAACTGTGTACAAATGTCACCATGGCCTCTATGTTAATTATGTCTCTGACTCAGGTCCAAAATGCTCCCTTTTCAAGCCAAGAGAGCTTTTCCCCCTAGCTGCTCATGTCCCAAACTCAGCCTGGGTCTTGAAAGTCAAGCTGGGTTCGTTCTGGGTAAGGCATCCTCATCACCAGTAATAAAGATTCACTGTCTTCCGAGGTGTTGCACAGGGCGGAATATGGAACTGAGTAACAAAGGTTGTTGGTGTTTTGAGTCAGAATAGACTCCAGCTCACAGCTCCCCCTACCATAGCTTGGTTTCAATCCCTTGAGTCAGCAGCTCTGACTCCGGTTACTCAGAGGGAACAGTTTAGTGGAATAAGGTGTCACATTACCTGTATTGCCAATCCCAAACAGTCAAACTAATGATCCAGGCCCCCAAGACTCATGAGATTTTTACAAATAAATAAATCTGGAGTTATTTTCTTTGCCTTCTGGTTTCTGAGCCTTTAGGGGGCACTTGGGTCAGGTTTTCAGACTTTTCCCTGCTCACACAGGGGCAATGAAAGCTGCGATTCTCACTTAATCCCTGACTCTAGAGCTGGGGCTGTAAGAAAAACACCCAGTATTGCGAGCAGTGTCCCATATCACACTGGGGAGCAGAAGCACACTGTCTGACTTAAAGCTAGCTCAGGTATGTCTACACATGTTACAATCACATCTCCCATTGGTGTGTAGACACCAACTGTCTCATAGTCCAGTCTCCCTTCACAGGCTGTGTGATGCTGGTTTGTGCCCCTTGAGGCTGCAGACAAGGGAGAACAGTAAGTAACTTACGCTAGCTCCTTTTCATCACTCGATTACTCAGACATGCTTTTTGCTGCATGCTACTATTTATTGCCATTACATGGGATTAGATGTAGCCTTTTATCACCACCATAAAGTGACACTCTGGTGCTGCCAGTAACAGGTGGCGCAGGATCAGAGCTGCTGCTGGGGCGGAGAGGTTAAGGCTGGCTAATGCAAATGCTATTAAGGCTGTTACCACTGACAAAAGCAGAACAATACACTCCTGAAAGCCTCGCCACAATTCCCTCTTTCAAAGGCAATGAGGAGGCACAGCCACAAACGCAGTTGTTCTATTCAACTGTCTGGGTCCTTGTTTGTTACTTTGCCATCTTCCCTGAATAAGTTATGTCTGTTGGGATCTCTGCCGGTACAATACCAGAGGAACGTATAGTATCTTGAGTAGCTGGAGTGGCAGGAGATGCGGTGGCTCAGGAATGAGGTCTGTTGGCAGACGTGTGAGGAGCTTGGGGGACTGGATAGTTGAAGGTGCTGCAGGCCAGAACTGAGATGCACTGACAGAGTTTCTGAGGCGCACAGAGCTGGAGCAGAAGGGGATGCTGCAAGCTAGGCTTGAGGTGCATTGGGAAAGCTGTATGGGTGCCCCAGAACGGGGATAACAGGAGATGCAACAGCTCAAGTCAGGATTGAAATACATGGGCAGAGCAATGTAGGAGGAACCCATGAGTGGAGCAGTGAGGGATACTACCCAGGTCAGTGCGGAGGTACACTGGCAAAGCTACGTGGAGTCCTCAGAACTGGAGCAGCAGGACATGCACGAGGGCAGCAGGTGGGCTGAGGTGCATTGGCAGAGCAGTGTGCAGGGCCCAAGCTTGAAAGAGCAGGGAGTCCAAGAGAGCAGGTGAGGACTGAGATGTTTTGATGCTATGCACAGTCGGGTTAGCTCAGGCCACTTCAGATAGTTCTTTAATTCCATGAGCACGGAATGCATTTATATTTTAAAACAAATAAAATATAAAAGCATTAATCTGTTGATGAACACAGAGGGTTAGACCCTTAGATCTCCTTCATATGTTATTCCTTTATGCCCTGTCTTTTTGGCAAATCTTAAAGAACGCTTAAATCTCTCCTCCTCTTGCAATAACCAGGAAGCTGAAGGAGGTGGCCATGTTTAACTTGGGGTGGCTGAGCTTACTGAACTTATCATGAGAGCCAGAGGGTGCAGTGTTATTTACAGTGACTTCCTTCCCAGAACAGCAGTGAGCTATATACCACAGTCCAGCCTGACATCTCATTTGTCTGGGCTGCTGCTGGGAGATCCCGGAAAAGCTAGTGGAGGTTCCTGGCAAGTCTTTCCCATTAGGTTCTAGTTAATAGGAGTTACGAGCATGGACGGATCCAAGACTAGAGACCCTCCCTCTGATTACTTTTTTCCTTTGCCAGCCAAGGAACGTGGAGTGATTACTTTTTTCCTTTGCCAGCCAAGGAATGTGGAGCCTTTAAGATGCTGTGCTCCCTGCCTCCCACAACATAATGGGGGGAGGGATAGCTCAGTGGTTTGCTAAACCCAGGGTTGTGAGTTCAATCCTTGAGGGGGTCATTTAGGGATCTAGGGGAAAACTGGGGATTAGTCCTGCTTTGAGCAGGGGGTTGGACTAGATGGCCTCCTGATGTCCCTTCCAACCCTGATATTCTATGATTTTAAGTGTTAATAAGCGCTGGGAACACTCAGCACTTTGCAGGAGCCAAGCGTACCAGCAAAGCACATTAAGACTGTGAGCTTTTTGGGGCAGGGACTGTCTTTGCTCTGTGTTTGTCCAGTGCCATGGAGTGCCATGACGGGGGCTCCTACATGTTACGGCAATACAAATAATAAGCAAGAAGAATGACAAGTTTGAGAGAGTTATATTAGGGGTGAGGAGACAGTTTCTTGCTCCGACCTTGTTTTCAGGGGCTTATACCCCACTCAAAACCCCCTCGCTCTTTGGGTTGAAATTCCTTCTGCTCGTTCACAGGCACAATGTCATTGGAACGGCTGCTAAAATTCCAGCTGGCTGTTGCCAGAGTCCTGGTGAAAACCCCTTGACCCTTCGTGCTGGTTCATCCTTGTGGGCAAAGACTTGTTCCCCCTCTGGCTGAGGCTGTGCCGCAAGAGTTTTCCCTGCAGACCTGAAGGAAGCACAGAAATCCTGTCTCTCCCTTTTCTGTGCTCTAGCAAGCCCCTCAGAAAGAAAGCACCTCACCCTATAAATATTTTAAGAGCTCAGCGGGGCTGGTGTGTGTGTGCTTTGCTGTTGTTATGGATCTTGCCCCAAGAGGGGAGTTCTAATAATAGATCCTGTACTGTGGAATGAGAGGGCAAGGGGCTGATTCTTAGAAGAAAGCTGTTTGTCTATACAAGAGATTATACAAATTCACTCATGTTCCCGCAGGGTATTAAAGGGGAAATGAAGCAGGATGTAATGCCTGCTGACAGCAGCTGATCACAGGCCCCTTTTCCCCTACAAACCCACAGTGCTGTGCTTTTAAGAAAGATGCACCTTTTATTCAGACAGATCGGCATCACCGGTTCCTTCGGATTCAAAGCTTCAAGACTTCGTAGAATTTCAGGCCAGAGGGGACCATTAGATTATCTTATCTCCCATGTAACACAGGCCATAGAATCTCAGCCAATTATTGAGCTCAATAATGAGGATGCACCTATCCCTTCTGCCTTGCTGTCCATGCGTCCTTCGTCCTGATCACACTTGGCCTGATGAAAAGTTGGCCAGACACAGCCTTCTGGGTTGCATTTTCCTATCTGCCCAGCCTGGAAACCCCACGTTTCCTCATGGAGCTCTGACTTCTTCTCTCCTCCTTTCTGACAGGAGTAGGCAGCCATCATGGTCAACATCCCATCCCCGTTGCAAAAAGGGTAACTGGGGCTGGGGACAACTTTGGTGGAACTCGTCCCCACTCCCATCCCCCAAGACAGCTAAAGTTGTAGTCCAGATGGACTCTTCATTAACTGGATTGTGCAGCAATGCTCTGGGCGCCCTGGGGGAAAGGTGCTAGAGAGACACAACATAGAGTTATTACCCGAGTGATGCATGGCTTCTCAAGGAGGTGGAGGCAGGGGACAAAGCACTATTAAGCCTGGTGGGCTGGGGGAAGTTCACCTGCAGTGACGCTGAGGCCTCGTGTCTGCACATGCAGACTGAGGCTCCGATTCAACAAAGCCCTTTTGCACGTGCATAAGTGCTTTGCTGAATCAGGGCCTAAAGAGCGCAAAACTCATCCATGGGGACAGTACAGATCAAAGCCTCCCATTCAGCTGATGCACCATCAGTCACTGGGTACTGTGCTCCTGAGCGCAAGGAAGGCAGCCAAGCATCAAAGGGGGGGACCAAGGAGGAGCTGCCACAAGGCACTGAGCTTCCAATTCCCAAGCCACAAAGTGATCCCCTTTTAAAACCCCTCTGCCACCCATACAGCATATCGCCACCCCAGAGCTTGCCAGTTCTTTCCCCAGAGCGCCTAGCATCACTGCCCCAGGCAACAGCAGCATGCATGGGGACTCAGAATGGCCTTTCATCTTGGCTATTCTAGCTGTCCCAAGGACACTGAACTCAAACCACAGATACTGGGCAAAAGCATGTAAGGGGAGGCGATAGGATTTTCCCATCTTGAGAGAAGTCAGATAACTCATATCCAGCATGGTCTCCATTGGCCAGTGCAACTGGTTGGGCTGTGCCATCCACCCCAGCAGGCAGGTGAGAATTCCAGTGAGAACTTTCAGAGCTGGCAGCAGTTCAGGGGTGAGACAGGCCTGGTTGGGGAGTTAACTCCCAACTGCCAAGTATTTTAAAGGGCGTGGGGGGGGGGGTAGCTGTAGCTCCCCAAAATGTTTCCCCAGGTGAAAGGAGATGGCTGTGTTTGCTTCAGCTCCCATTCCCGACCTAGCCCCTGTAGCTTCATTGTAGTGCCAAAGGGCCCAGTTCTCAGTGGCACACAACTCTGCCAATGGAGAGGAGCCTAAATATAGGTGGGAATGCTCCCTTCCTCCCCCAGGAACACCTTTTTGCAGAGGGCCTCCCTTCCTGCTGCAGAGCTGACATAAGCCTTGCTTTCAGCCTCTTGCATACTGAGTGTGTGCGTCAAGGGTGTGCACTGCCCTGTGGCTATTCTCTGGTTCCCAGGGCCCATGGGAAGCAGAGTATAAGCTATAGCAGTCCAGAGGCTGCTCTAACTTACACCCAGGGCCAGGCAGGCTCCTACATAGCCCCAGAATACAGGAAGCACAAAGGTGGTTTAATGCCACCTTCCCCCATCATCCACCCTCCAT
This sequence comes from Caretta caretta, assembly GCF_965140235.1. NCBI lineage: Eukaryota > Metazoa > Chordata > Testudines > Cheloniidae > Caretta > Caretta caretta. The sequence continues at coordinate 19,952,840 of NC_134218.1, forward strand.
CCCTGCCCCAAGCACAAGAACAGAGCAGCCAGGTTCAAAGTATCTCCCTTTGTAAAGGAAGGTGGGGTTTTTCTGCCTACCTCTGTGGAGAAATCTAGCGTTGTGTTTAACTTTTGAACTTCCCTCCTTCCAGTCAGCCGAGGAGTGGCCACTTGATCTGGGTGGAATGTCTAAGCCTGAGGATAGAAAAGGGAACCCTCTCAAAAAATGCCTGAAGTGCCAGGTAGAGCTGGGCAGAGCCTCCTTCAGTATGCAGGGCCTATGTCCTCGCTGCAATGCCAAGGCAGGAGAGGACCAAAAGAATCAGAAAGGCAAGAGGTAAGGAAGCAAGCTTAACAAGGGGGAAGAACGCTTGAGTGCAGTGTAGCCATTTTATCCACTGCCATCTGGCAGTGGCACCTAGGGCTGTGTTTGTATCAGTAACATTGATGTTACTAAACATGTACGCGGCTGTTCCCTGCCCCAAAGAGCTTCCAGTCCAACTCCTGCAAAAACAGTATCCCCAGCCATAGGCCAGGGACAGAGGCAATGGCCAAAAGATTTGGAACACAGAGGCTTTGTGAAAGCAGGGAGATTTGAAGAGGGAGGTGAAGGCTGGCTCATGGAAATGGGAGTGTGTTTAGCTACTGGCGGGCAGCCTGGAGGCAAGGGCAAAGCAGAAAGAGGGATTTGGCAAAGGGAGCAGCTGGCTGAGGAAGGACTGCAGAGGTGCGAGATGGGGTGAAGGATGAAATAATAATGCAGATTGTCAGAGCACTGGATCAACATGAACTAATTTATCCTCCCACGCCCCTGCTACGCAATGTCCCCATTTACAGAGGGGGAAGCTCAGGCACAAGGGAAGTGACTTGCCTGAGGTCACACAGCAAACCACATCCATACTGGGAGTTCCTGTCTCCTAGGGCTGTGCTTAATCCACTAGACCACGCTGCTTCGGCAAATGAAAGCAGGGAGGCAGTCAGGGCTGGAGTTGTGAAGAGCCTTGAGGGGGATGTGTGTCCAAATCCAAAGGTGGAGTCTTGCTTCTGACCAGACTGAAGGAGATGAAACGCAGTCTACGTGGATGTGGGGAAGGGCTTGCTGAGAGTGGACACCTCTGTTTTACTTTAAAGGTGTATATTGGTACAAACCAGATTTTGCTGGAGGAATCTGCACATTACTCTGTGCTGTCATCTCTTTTGGCCTGAGCAGTTAGACAGCATTCAGGCTCTTGCAGGTTGTCTCCGTTAGGAGAAGAAATCAGGGACAGTCAGGTATTTCTTTATATACGCTCTTTGTAAATAAACTGGATTAAATTGCAGCAAGGGAGGCTTAGGTTGAACATTAGGAAAAACTTCCTTTCAGGGTGGTTAAGCACTGGAATAAATTGCCTACAGAGGTTGTGGAATCTCCATCATTGGAGATTTTTAAGAGCAGGTTAGACAAACACCTGTCAGGAATGGTCTAGATAATATTTAGTCTTGCCATGAGTGCAGGGGATTGGACTAGATGACCTCTCGAGGTCCCTTCCAGTCCTATGATTCTATGATTCCCTCAGGGTCCTATTTCCCTGAACACAGCAGGAATCAGACAGGAGGTTCACAGTTCTAAGTCTCTTTCCAGCTAGCACTCTACCCAAAAAGCTGTCCCTCTTGGCTTTTTCTCAGGGCCATAATACCACTGCTTCTCTTCCTGTCTGCTTGACTTTCCTGCTGCCTTCTCTGTCTGCTTCTGCTCAGAGACACATCTACCTCCATCAAATAATACACAGGGAAACCTCTCTGCCCACAGAGCTCGGTTTCTGCCTAGCTTTGCATATGATCTGCGTTTTTGTTGGCGACCCCTATGGTTTCAGCTGCCTTACTTGAAAAAGGAGTTTAGCTGCTTCTTAGTTTATCCTGATTGAAGGGCAGCCGTTAAGTCCACCAGCTTCAGTGAGGTTTCACCCAATTTCCAAGACTCTGTCCAACCTGCAGAACTACCAGCTGGATTCCTCTCCTAGCCAAGCATCCTGTCACGGGTGAAGGCTAAGTGCTGCAGGGTTGTTTGAATGGTAATTGCTATGTAAAAGTTCCTGCTTAGCCAGTTCTCCTCAGGATCCAGGGGAGGGTAGTGCAAACCCAGCAATTAAAAGGCAGCTTGTCCAGTCTCATGGGGAGGGAGCTCATCCTGGAAGGGTTAGCCCACATCATTGGTGGATTTCCTGAACAGCTCATCCTGGTGCCTGCCAGGAGCAGATGAGTTATTCTCCAAGGTCTGCTCTACACTTCCCAAGGGTGAAATTTGCTCTTTGCAAAGAGCCAGCACCAGTCCTAGACATCCAGTTGCACTTTGGCCCTCTGTACAAGGGTGAATAGCACACAGAAAGCACTTCCACCAGTGCTAGCATCAGTGAGGCTGCAACAATGCTGGACCACTATGGGGAGAATGTCTGAAAGCCCTCAATGAGGACTGATATGTAGCCCTAGGTAGCACCCATCCACGGATGTTAGCTGCTCTTGTCTTGGGCTGAAAGTGGCTCCAGGCTAGGGCAGACAAGATCTGCTGCCTGATAGGACCAGGTCCATCGCTGAGCATAGCTCTATCGCTTGGATCAGGAAGGCGAGTTAGACCCGGTGTCCCAGTTCAGGTCCATCTCTGAGTGTTAGCTGGTTTTACATTTACTGTGCGGACTCCCAGACTTTATGCTGAGTTTAGCCATCTCCCACACGTTCTGTTACATCTTAATAAAATTCACTGTTTGTTCTATTACTCTCCCCCGCTTAGTCCCCCTGTTCTCCATGGGATTGTCATCCATCCGCAACCCCGGACAAAGGTAAGGGGGAAAAGGGAATTAACTGCTGAGTTGCTACTCTGACTCAGAGAAGGAGAGAGGGTCAGGGTGGATCTACCTAGCAGAAATTGCCCCATTTCAGCCAGAGAAGTGGGATGCCCAAAAGAACAGGTGAGTTTGGGGTAAGGAACTGCAGCTTCTTAGGCTGCTGTTGAATTTAGGAGTGACACTGACTGAGGCAGAGCAATGAAACTGCTCAAAATGCAGAGGCCAAGTCAGTAAAGACAGGGAATTAATTATTACTCCAGCTCTGTTGTTTCATGAGCAAGGAATAATAAGCGCATGCCAGAGAGTGTGTTTGTCAAATCAAGATGATCTCCACAGAGCAGCTATGTGGAAAAGGTGGAGGTCTTCCCCTCAACCCTCTGCCATTGCAAAGCTTCTGCTGTCAGCAATGAAGCCAGATTCACAGGGCAGGAAATGATGTCTCAGCTCTTCAGGCAAGGGACTCACTCACTGGTGCCCATGTCCCCTGCTGGATAACATCATCATCCCCCCAGAGCTGAACTGAAGGACTCCTCTGTTCTGGGAAGGTAGAGAGGTTTGTGAGAGGTGTTGAATGCTTAGTCTGAGAATCATCCAGACCACTTTGAGCGGGCCTCTGGTCTTAAATTACCCCAAAGCTCCGTTTCCACTGGAAAGTCTTCTGCACACACTTCCCTGTAACATACTGGTGCAGCAGCTGTTTATATGTTACTGTAAATGACAAATGGGAAAAGAGATGCAGGCAGTGACCCTCCTGGGGTAGTCAGAGACATCTCTCTCTCTCTCAAAAGCCCAGGGATTTCTGTGCACTGATGTGGATTAATAAACTGCTACACTGCATGCGCACTTCCTCATGGAGTTCTTGGCAAGAGTCTGCCTCGTTTACAAATTCCCTCCTCCCCCTCGACCTGAAATGAATATTAAAAACAGACAGTAAAAGGTCAGGTTATGATATGAGACTAGATCCCAGTGTTCTCTAGATATCTCTAGCGTGTTGTTGTTTTCCACGGTGGTGTTCTTTCTCTGCTAGGCAGGGCAGGGAAGACCGTTCCTTCTTGCGACCGACAGACGTTAAGAGACATTTTCAGTGACTGAAATTTACCAATACACTAAGTTAGAGACTCATCTGCACCAGCCCGGAGATACAACATGCACAGTTACTATGCTGCCTTTTGAAAATCAGCCCCTAAGAACAAAATTAGGGTGATGTCTCATGGCTCCCCCTGGTTCTCTGTACAGAAACAGCTTCCCAATGAGAAGAGGGGCTCAGCCTGAGGCTTTTAAAGGGCTAGAAACCATAAAAAGTTTCCAGAGGAATCGCACAGCCTTATCAGATCTGCTGGAAGCTTTCCCTAATAGTCCATTCCCAGTCGGATCCCAAGAAGCAAGCCCTGCCATGCAATAGAAAATGAGCCAAGTGAGCCACCTGCTGGTCAAGACGGGGCATGGCCAAGGATTCTAGTTCAGGAGACAGGTTTCAGAGTAGCAGCTGTGTTAGTCTGTATCCGTAAAAAGAAAAGGAGGATTTGTGGCACCTTAGAGACTAACAAATTTTGCATCCGATGAAGTGAGCTGTAGCTCACAAAAGCTTTATGCTCTAGTAAATTTGTTAGTCTCTAAGGTGCCACAAGTACTCCTTTTCTTAGTTCAGGAGAGCCTCATCAACCCAAGCCGATGCTGCCCATGATTTGCACAGTGTCTTCCCCTTTTCCAGAAATGCTCCAAGAGCAAAGTCTCCACACGCTGACCCATGACTTTTCCAAATCGGCAGGACATTCCAGCGTACATTATGAAGCATTGCCCCAAATAATCAGAACTATTCTGTCAGGTGCATCAACCAACTAATGCTACATTCTCTCGGCCTTTTTTCTCACCAGCTCCTCCATTTGTGGAATGCAGCCATTCACAACGTGCCATGCAGCCGTCAGTGCAGATGCGTGAGGTTCCATGCTTAGATCAGATTTGTCTTTAGTCTCACGTCATGGGCAATTTGTTGAGATCAAGATCCTTCTGGGAAGATCTCCCATCCCACCCACAGGGCCAACCCTGCATCTCCTTCCAGGAACTACTGCATAGGGCATGTACACATGGAGAAGTTCTATTGGAAAAGAGCTAAGAAACAAATGGAAATGCAAATGTTTGAATACAGTGTGAGGGTGCTGCATTAGGTCGTTCCCGTTCTCCCCCCCCCCCCCCATTCTGTACCTGGGCTGTTTGCATCCTGTCCCTACATTTTGGACTTTCCATGTATTTATCTGCCTGCGTGCTCTCCCACTGCTCTTATATCCCCTCCCCCCTGGCCCCGACACTTTGCAAGTTAGCCCAGGATGCCTATGTGTTTGCGTCCCCTCCCCCCTTCAATTTTGGTTTCATCTGCAGATATAGCTCAGGGTTGAATTTATGCCAAAAGAAATGTGCCTACCAAGGAAAGAAGTGAAGCTGCTGCAGAGGGGGGCAAAACAGCCCTTGGAAACCCTTCAAGAATCCTTGCCTGGGCTGCAATCACTGCGTGAACAATGACAGATACTTCCCCATCGCAAGAGAAGCCATTCTGTGCTCTCCGAGAACCACTGGTCTAATGCATTTGGACTCGGTGCCTTTACAATGTAAAGCCAATTCTGACTATGGGCGAGGGCAATAGCTGATCGTGCTTTCCCAGCAATTCTAACTGCTGGAGGCTGAAGTGGTGGAAGGAGAAAGGAAAAGAAAGATGAGAAAAGCGGCAGCTATGATCTCTTTCCGGGGGAGCAGGAATGCAGACTGCTAACTTTCCTCTCCCTGCCTGGAGCACTGTGTTAGAATCCTTGGAACGCTGATAGCCAGGGAAATCCTGAATGGCAAGGAAGTGAGGAATCCTGACAGGAATTGATAATTGGTTTTGTGAATAGCTCTTGAATCATGTGGTTTCTTTCCGGTGCCGCCCTCCAGCTCCCCGTCAAACCCTGTTACTAATGCACTGGGAGCTCTGCCAACGATCCTGTGCAATGCTGCACAGGACAGCAGGGCTTTGCACTGTGCACTAATGAGCAAGTCACTGGCTTCTGGGGAGGTGTCATTCTCATGGTGAGGCCTGCAAACTGATACTTATGGGATAACATCATGGCAGCATGCTAGGGAAAAGGCCAGGACTTATTCTATCCAGAGGAGGAACTTCCTTCCCCAAATACTGACTGCAGGGAAAGCAGTGCTGCTGGCGCTGGGGAAACCAGGCAAGAGGTAGAGAATAACCAGAAGCATGAACACAGTGGTTGCAGAGGCTATGTCGGCTGGAGGAAGGTAATGGTGGGGAGGTTAAGAAAAGTGAGGTGAAGTTACAGAAAATCCTATTTTCTTCTCTCCCTGGAGGTGGGGGGAGGCCGCCCTTTTGGCCTCAACTACAGGATCTCTCCGTCGATGTAGTTCCAGTGGTGCAGACCAGTTGCTGGTGCTGCTGTGAGCGGGGCTGGATGACAGGAAAGTAAAAACACACAAGTCCAGTCTACACAAGCGTCCCCTCCATGGCTAGCACCAGTGCTGGAGCAAAGGGAGAAGAATTTCAGTCTTCAGCATAAAAGCCACCATAAACATACTGCTTGCCATCTTCCCTCAGAGGAGTTTTCCTTGTCTAAGGCATATTGGGGTTATGAGATTAGCCACTGCACCTCCCGTTATAAGCCATCTTCCAGGGCAGGGGCAGTGGTTGTTATTTAAGGAGTAGCAGAAGAGCACATATGCTTTAGAGACAAGATTCTTGCCCTGAGGAGCTTACAACCTAACCTGACACAGGACAATTGCCAAGGGAAAGAGTGGGGCAATATGACAATCCCCCTCCCAGCCAGTCCCTCTGCCTTCTGGAGCTGATAACTGAAGTGAGACTTCCATTAGCAGCGATTTCTGTGAAATGCACAGGGAAAGGACTGACTCGTTTCATTCCCTTCACTCACTCTCTCCTTCCTCGAGGTATCAGTGCTGCACGCCTGACTCCATGCAAGCCAGTGGGAGTTTCGCCTGATCAGGTGACCAGGGTCAGGCCCTCCCCAAACTCCTGAGCTGCTCGGAGGGCAGTAGCTTGCATTTCCTGTTTGGAATATTTGCAGAGTCTAGGATTTTGAGAAGCAGATTACACTGTAAAGTGTGCAAAGGCCCTTCTTCAAATCCAACATCCAGCAACTGAGCCAACCCCAGCACTTCCTAAAACGACATTAACACTCGGAGTCACATCAGCAGCTGAAACGTACCAGTTTTATAAACGTTTCCCTTGAGGCTGAGCCATCCGGTTAAAACTCAGGATGAAGGAGTATTTAACCTTAATCCTCAATTTCTTCTCCATCTCTCTACCCAACTCTCCCCACCAACCATCGCCTTAGCCTCCTGAGGTCACATGATAATGATTTTTATTTCTCTGTGGGTCTGACTCAGGTGCGGCTGGCCTGTGTTCAGGGCAGGACCCAAAGAGAAAGGAAAAGTTGGCTTTTATGCTCTCTTGGTAGCTCTGCAATTCTTTGTTCAGCCCCTGGAGTCATTTAGAGCAGCTTAGAGCTCTCCTAACTTAGGTTGGGTCACCTATGGCCCCAAGCAACTGTTCTAGCACCTGGAAATAGTCAGAAAAGAGAGACTCTCCCGCCAATCCTTTTCACTGGCCACTCCCCTTATCAGCTGGCCAGGGCTGCTGAGTTTAAGGCTTGTTTGTCAGTGGAGCAGCACAAAGGGGCCGTACCATACTGAAGAAATAGGCCTTGCATTTCCACAGCCTGAGAAAGTCACCGCTGTGGGCCCTTGGAATGAGCTTGGCAGAGTTAAACCCAGCCCTAGAGTACATAGGAGGGCTCCATTTACTTCAGTGGGGAATTTGGCCCTCAGGGGCTCCTTCAGAGCAGGTCTGTCCATTGTGGCAGTAGGCCCTGCTTTGTTTATTACAAGCAATGGGGAGCTCAATAGCTGATGGGTATTTTTCTGCTGGCAAGATACATGGGTTGGAGAGAAGAATATATCTGTACTGCTGAAGGTGAAAGTCCTTTTTGGGGCAGTCAGTTTTTAGCCCTGACTGTGTCCCCTTAAACTCATCAGTCATGAGTGTTGCAGCTGCTTTTTGGGTCACATGCCCAGGAAATTCTGTTTCATTCCTTTCTGTGGCTGGTAAGAGCTGAGGAGGGACAGGAGTAAGCACGCTGCTGCTGCTGCCAAAGCCTCCTCGAGCAGCTCATTTGCTTTAGAACTTGATACCCTGCCGAGCAGGCTGGGCACAATCCACTGCATAGGGAGAGGTCAGCTCAGTCCCTGAGAGATGGCACTCCCGGGCTCTCTTCTGAGCCAAATGCAGAATAAACAAGACATGAATGGATTTCAGTATACGGCTACTGCCAAAAAGTGAGTTAGGAGCAATGAGCAGTTGCATCAGGAGGCAGTTCCTTTTCCTGGATGTCATTTCCTGGCATGGGTCCATCTGAACGTGGCATCTTTGGCAGCTCAATGCTGAGCACAGTCTGTGAGGGAACTAAATCAGTCTCCAACTCACGCGGAGCTTCACCCTAGGGGCATTTAACCACAAGTCGCAGAAACAGGTGGGTGCTGAGGAGTTGAATTTTAGCTTACGTCAGCAAGGCACTGGTAATCAGGACCCTCCTCAGAGCATTTCCAGCATCATCTAGGTGAAAGCTACTGCTTTCAGTGGCTCAGAATCAGAGAGAGAAATAATTGATAGTCTCTTACTTGCATGCGGATAAACTAAACACATGCCTAGTAAGCATGAACAGGAATCAAGAGTGCCAGATTTCCAGAGCAAAGGCAGAATTCCAAGTGAATTTCACAGCGAGCTCCATGCTTAAAGACAGTGTGTCTTTTCCATGGTCTCAAAGCCTGACAAAATCTCTGAACAGGGTGTGCTGTACAAATGCTGACAAGTTACAGTCAACTTAAATGAAAAGGAGCAACTTAAATACAAACCACACCAGCAAAGGAGCTGGCTCAGGGAGTTATTGACATGGCTGAGAGGATCTGGCCATTCAAACAGTTCTCAGAAGTTGAGCACAGAAATAAGCCTCAGCGTCAAATGGCCCAGAAAGATCACAGAAGGTTTGAATTTCACACCTTTAATTCCTCATTGCCAAGCAGTTTAAATGAACACTTCATTATATACATTTCAAAATGAAACTGACAAACGCCAGCTGAGATCAGTATGGACTCAACAACCTAGCACTGCCTGCTCCAAGGGCCTTTCAGAGGAGATAGAAAGCAGATACCCTGACAATTTGTGGGTCCAAATTCAGCCATGGCATACAGAGGCATAACTCCACTGAGTGCAAGAGCTGAATCTGGCCCATGATCAAAGATCCCATGATGTTTTTTAGGAACAGAGGAAAGTTAGGGACAGGGTTCGGTAACATTGGAGCTCAAGTAATTAAAACCAAACCAGTTTCCATTCTCTCTGCAGACGCAGGATGAACCCTGCTATTCTCACATGCCTTGTTCTGACATTAGATCAAATCCTATCAGGGCTTTCTCTTTGCTGCTATCTGTTCCATGCCCATCAGAGCAAACACAGCCGAGTTGGAGGTCTTCTGTTGTGTGGTGCACACAGGCAGGTTGTTCAGGTGAAATTCACTCCCCAGCGAGATGACTGTTGCACCACTTCAGCCCTATAAGTGGTGCATGGGTGAAGCAGACAGGTGGTGGAAGTGGGGACTCCAGACCTGTTCCAAATAGACTGGTGTGGAAGATAGCAGGGCAGCGGCACTGTAGTGAATTTCATCCAAGGGACATCTCTGTGCACAACCCATTGCAGAAGGTCCTCCCTTCCCCCCAGCCTCCACTGACTATCCTCATAAGAACATAACAGGAAACAGCAAGGATAAAGTTATTTCTGCAGAAAGGGCACAGCCATTTCTCATGTTAACTCCTAAAGGAGAAGGCTAAAAAGGGACAGTCAAGTGCCTCATCTTCTTTGCTTCCAACTGCAGAGGGTGTAATAATGGTCAGACATTCAGGGGTGCTGATAAGAGACAGATCTTTATTGTCTGGCCCCGCTCACCAGACACAGGTCAGTGTTACAAGCAATGCCCTGTCACACGACAAAGGTTGTTCTCCTGCAAATCAAGTGGCACTATTAGACGGCCCAAAGCAAAATTAACCAGAACTGTTTTTTTCATGCTGCAGTTAAACTCCACGTGATCATTTAACCTGAGTAGAGCTCGGAAGAGGATGTAGCAAGATTTCTCTGAGGACCCCTCACCTCAGGACTGTCTCTTCCCCACAGGGATTCCTATGAATTTGGAAATGCAAGCGAAGTAATGGAGATTGAGCCCTCGTACACTGACTTTATTTCCTGTGATCGCACTGGGCGGAGGAACGCTATCCACGACATCCAAGGAGACTCAACCACCATCAGCATGCGGAAGCTGGCAGGCGACATAGGCAAGCTCTCCATTGAAGGAGCAGGTAAGTGTGCAAGGTGAGGAAACTGACATGGGCTCCCTAGGCCTAGCCTGAAAGGCCAAGATATTCAACTTCATGCAAATTCAGGGAGTCAGGTGTGACCTGAAAAGCTCACAGCTGGAAAACCCAAGCACATTGAAGAGGAATGGTCCATTCTTTCCTAGTGTCACTGCCTTCTTATTTAATGGGTACATTAGTCTGAACTCGTCCTAGTGAGCTCCTTACAGTGAGTCTGAGGGTGATTCAGGTTTTAATTCGTAACGGGTAAAACACTAACATGCTCCTGTCAAAGCTCTTTGTGTAAACCAGTTCAAGCGCTGATGTTTCTACTGCAGGGAACGTAATGGCAAAGGGCACCGGCAGGGCAAACTGACCCCCTATGTGCCAAAGGCTTTAGAATAATAGGCTCTTTGAAAACCTAAACAATAGTTATGTTTCTATGATTTTTAATAACAATAGAATTTTTTTATGTAATCTTTCCCCTGCAGGCATTCTGCTGCTGCTGTCACACATGCTGACCAGCAGGGAGCACTAAGGCCAGGGAGCCTAAAAGTGAAACCAACTCAAAGCAGTTTCAGCAGCCATGTTAGTCTGTATCTGTAAAAAGAAAAGGAGGACTTGCGGCACCTTAGAGACTAACGAATTTGTTAGAGCATAAGCTTTCGTGAGCTACAGCTCACTTCATCGGATCCACTACATGCATCCGATGAAGTGAGCTGTAGCTCACAAAAGCTTATGCTCTAATAAATTTGTTAGTCTCTAAGGTGCCACACGTACTCCTTTTCTTTTTTCAAAGCAAAGTGACACTGATCGGTCTACCTGCCTGTTGTGTAAAAAGCACAAATGGGGACAGTAAAGTTTTTGTTTTTAACATTCCTTCCATTTTTGTCTTCTGAGCTTTGATTTGTAACAGGTTTGAAAACACATTTTTATCCCTTTTTTACCCTGATAATACCCCTTTAAGCATGTTACTAGTGGATTCTAATGTGATCCAGCAGCCATAGAGCAAATATATTGGCAGCAGGCTACCAGGAGTTTCAGAAGACATCCGAAAGAACTCACATTGCTTCCTTGTGTGACTCTGTAACTGCAATGTCCCCCGCTTAGAAAGCAATTGTTGCTCTAGCACTGCCCTACCTAAGCATCCCAGTATGTCATCTCAACCCCCTAAAACCCACTTTCGCACCCAGCCTCCCTCGTTCTAGAATAGCCTTTTGAAGTTTGGTGCACGTTACAGGTTGCATTCAGCAGCATACAGCCTGCTGCTTTTAGGCCAGTGGTTCTCAAACCTTTGTACTGGTGAAGCCTTTCAGATAGCAAACCTCTGAGTATAACCCCCCTTATAAATTAAAAACACTTTTTTATATATTTAACACCATTATAAATGCTGGAGGCAAAGTGAGGTTTGGGGTGGAGGCTGACAGCTCACAACACTCATGTAATAACCTCGCAACCCTCTGAGGGATCCCGACCCCTAGCTTGAGAACCCCTGTTTTAGGCCCAATATCTGGCCCCAGTGAAGTCAATGGTGGCTTTGCCACTGACTTCAGTGTGATCAAGATTTAGTCATTATTGGTCACTTCTTTGAATTTGGGTACATGGTTGTGTGTACATAAAACACAGCTGGCTATACAAGCACAGCAGAAGTAGTTTGCTGGTGACGGTTGGGAGTGTGAGGGAAGGGGTACAAGCTTCAACCTGACTGGTGGCTTCTCTTTTAGTGGAAGTCTTATCAATGCTCCTTTTCATTCGTTAGAAAGAATAAGGGCCACAGTCTCCTGTAGAGGGGCTAGATATACAACATGCTATTTTGGATCATGAAAGAGGGAGGCTAACATTTTGAGGCATTCCATCCCCTCCTCCCAAAATGGCTTCTGAAAACAACATGCTTAACTGAAATAGATAGAAAACAATGATAGAAAACCACTCTCATTCCCTCTAGTGAAGTTCCCAAGCTCTGCAGGAGGCAAGTACAGTGGGATCAGAGCATACAGCCTGCAGCCTCTTCTACTCTATCAACAGCCAGAGAGCAAGAGCCAGCCCTGCAGTGGTTCAAAATTGCTGGTCCAAGTCTCTCCTTGAAAATAACCCAGAGGCTTGCAAATTCCGTCTACTTCTCCAGGACCTGCTCTGGCATGAGCTTGGGCCACTAAACCCAACCGGGGGGCGGGGGGAATGGAGGTCTCAGTGCCTGAGCTCCAGCCTGGGTGGGAATGTCTACACTGCTATTTTTAACTCAGAAGGGTGAGCCCCTCACACCAAGTCAGTTGATGCAGACTCTGAGGCTTGCTGCTGCGGGTTTTGTTCTGCAGTGCAGATGTACTCCAAGAGCAGTGGCGGCACAGATGGAGCGAGTAACCTTTTGTTCTCTTAGTCACAAATTTAATCCCCCTTGCTTCCTTTCGGTTTACAGGAAACCAAGCTGCTGCTTCTGCTTCTGAGAAGGAACCTGAAGTGAGACTCAAGGGGCAAGATGGCACCCCCCCATCATGAGCATCGCAAGAGTGGGGGGTGGGGAAGGAAGGGTGGGAGGAGGAAAGAACTGTAAACACTAAATGGGAACGTTCCATCAAATTTCTTGACAACTGAGAGCCAAACCAGAACAATGAATTCTCCCTTTAAATGCTTATGCTGCAACCATTCTGTTCAGATAACTGTAGGAAGCTCATCAGTGAGTGGTACATCCATGGAACTCTACTCCCATCTAGAACAGCTTAGAACAACACTGCACGGGTGGTAGTCACATGACCCACTCTCAAAGTGCCTCAGTAGCAATTTTCCTCTACAGGACATTTAAAATCTACACTTCAGCCTTTACTGTATAAGGTACATTTTCTACTCTGTACATTTAGACTATTTATTTATTTCCTGTTCCCATAGATTAGAGATTTCGGTGCTTCCCTTACTTCACCTTCCTTCTGTATCCAGCTTAGAGGTGAATGGATATTTAGCGCTGCCTATACAGACACCTGGAGTCATGGGGATCAGCTGGGGAGGGGTGACGGGAGTTCCTGCTGCATTAATATTGAACACTATTAACCTGTGCTGCTACTTTTTGGGAATCATAAAAGGACCAAAGCTCACAGGTGCATGGACAAACTCCAGCTGCAGGCTCAGCAGCACCACACATGGACACCATTTGGCATTGTAGGGTTTTCAGATACTGTTAGAAGAAGGGCAGAAGAGGCTTTTTTGTGTGTTGTGACAGTTGATAAAATTCAGACTAATCTCTTCCAGAATCCATCTAGCTCTAAGGTATTTATTTCTGGAAAAGTTTCACACACTCTCTCTTCAGAGACACGTTTGTGTTAAAAATTGTTTGATAAACTATACGCTTGTTGTAATAAAGAACACACAACTCTCAGATAATACAGTTGAGTGGGGTTTTTCTGCAATTATCTGTTCCCCACACTTCTATCTCCTGAAACGTGGAATCACAAGCTCATCACACTAGATCACATCTATGTTGGGAACAGAGGGAAAGGAGCTATTTCAAATGACACCAGTGCTGTCCAGCTTCATATGCTCCCAAGTGCTGGAGCAACTTCCAGCTGAGAGTGGACTGGAAGCCGGGCTCAATAAATGCAAATTAATCCACTAGTTTGACACCAATGTCCTCCTATTTGCTAGAGACCAACTCCCCTGGCAGTGGTTATTTGATGTCTCTAGGATTTTCATTTGAACTTTAGAGCACAGCTCCTTCAGGGTCCAACATTATACGCGAAGCACGACTGGGCTGGCTCAGGACTTGGCTGAGACCAAGGTGCTAGAGGAAATGCTGCTGGTGACGTAAGGTGTCCTTTCCACTCAGAAGCACTGAGCTTCCCCCCAACACACAGCAAGTGCATGACCAGAATTCCATGTGCACTATGAAAGAAAGAGTGATCCAGTAAGGGCTCCAGAAAAGGACAAGAGCCCAGCTGGAATCCAATGCTGTGTTTTCCTCTCATGTCTCCGAAAGATTAATGAATGGACCCCATGCCACCTCCAAGAAAGGAACGAGCACGTTGTACCCCCACGCCACCCCAACCTTCCCTTCCCACAAAACAGGAGCTGTAATCACTGGGCCACACTAATCCACAATGGCCTTTCTACCACTCGGTGGACCTGGGCACTAGCACTAAAGCAGCTGTAAAGAGTGCGATGAGGCTGAGGCAGAAAAGGAGAGAGAAACATTCTCACATGGTGACCCAACACCAAAATCTCCTTCTTGGCAAGAGGAAAATTAGAGGGGAACAATGTTACGAGTTCAAATTTTATCAAACTAAACAAGGCCATAAACGAGGTCGGAATGTGCTGCCAGACAGACCAGACACCTCCAAGGAGCCTAAGAAATGAGATGACTGCGGAGCCAGGATAGAGACTTTTATGGCTCTGAAGCACCTAGAAAACAAGGATTTAGCAGCTAGCAGGTGCTGCTTCTGCCTTTTTTTTTTTCTTTGACAACCAACCCCAGGTCAATCAGCTTCTCTGGATCATGCTGCCAACTTTGCTCTGACATGGTATGTAAGAGCCTGCTCTTGTTCCCGTTGAAGTCCGCGGCAAACTGGCCACATTCTCAGTGACTCCAGTAAGAGCACAGTTGGGCTTTAAATGTCCAAGTCTCCTGTTCTCTAAAGCTCTGGCTGAGTAGAATCCATGTCTCATCCAGCCTCCCACATGCTCATAAGAATGGAGCAGCCAGGCAGAGCAGAGAACAGAATAATACACTATAAACTCAAGCACTACAAGGGATGGGCAAATCTTAGGTCTCTCAGCTCACAAGAGTGTGCATTCAAGGGTTATTTTTAGCCCAAATCACCTGTTTGCAAACTACAACTGGATAGGAAAGATGGGGGCATCAGATTTCCCCTGTGAGTAAAAGACCCGTGTCAGCTGCTGTCCCCAATTGTGCTGAAAGAACAAGCACATCATATTATTTAGTAACATCCTGGCTTTCAGAGATGCTAGGCCCACAGAGCTCCCACTGACTTCAATGGGAAGTGGAAGTGAAACTCTGATCACGGACATAGTGGTAGAAGACCCTTGCAAAAGTGGGCCTCCAAAAGTGAGCTGACACTAGGATCTAACTGACTGCAGAGGGAACAGTTCCAAGTTCAGCATTGCCTCACAGCTCTGATTAATTCTGCACAGCTCAGAAGGGAAAACACACCAAACAAAACATTATTTTTGGACTACATGGCAGAAAAATCACAGCCCAATGCCCAGTAATAACACTGTCACTTCTGGCAGTGACAGGTCTCTTTCTTTGAGCATAATAGGATAAATGATGTGTGAAATTGGAACAGCTTATATCGACAGCTCTGAGGAAGTTGTGAGCCTCCAATGTCTGAACAAGAGACGCGATTGCACTTCAAACAGGAGTCTCCTCCCACACCAGTGTAACTCCACTGACTTTGAGAGAGTTACTCCTGATTTGTACCATTGGGGGGGGGGGAGGGGGGGAGTCAGGCCCCAAAGTTACTGAATAACAACATTTGCCATGTGTACACCCAGGGCCTGATTCTGATCCAAGATGCATCCATTCTATAATGGTGTAACTCCTGTGATTTCAGGGATGCTATTCCCAATTTACATGTCTGCTAAATGGGAGAACAGATCCAACCTGGCCTCTGCTTCCATCCATCCCATCTCCAATTTTTCCCTTCAAGCAACCAGAGCCCAGCTTGTGGCACTCAGGGTAACTGCACAGATTCCACCAGTGGTTGTGATTGACTGTAGAGGCCCTAGGGATATGGAGGTGAGAGGAAATTTCAAAGGTTACCCATAGAACTACAGTATGGAAAAATTCACATTACTTTTTTGTAGGTCCTGTCAAAACAGCAGCTAGTGATGGTGGTCGGTAGGTAGATGTTTTATCCTTTTTATTATGTTGGCAACATGCTATTAGATACTAGATATATGTTAGATATATATAAAATGCCAGAGTCAATTATCCCCCAGGTTCTAACAATGTGGGTCACATTTGGCTAGAACTATGGTGCAGAATTTGACAGTTTCCTTTTAGCTCTTTAAGCAGAAATTAGAAATAAAATTAAACCAGAACAACATTTCATTCAGGGTCTCCAGAATGCAAACAGGTGCCCCCCCCAGTCCTCCCACCTCCGATTTCTCCTGCCTGGAGCAGGGCTTACTCTGCTCAGCCTGTGGGCGAGAGAGGCAGCTTGGCAGGACGCTGCCCCCTGTATCCTAGTGCCCATCGTTGCCATCTTGTGTGTGTGCTGGGTCCTGTTCCTGTACAACTGGTGAGTCCCTGTGGAGGGGCAGGGCAGGGGGTGGGGGGGAATAGGGATGATATCGGGTAGGGGGAAGAGAAGGGGATGGGGAAATGGGGCAGGGGGACAGTGTGGAGAAGAAAAGGGATGGAGTGGGGAGAGGAAGAGGGAGGGGATGGACGGGGGAATAGATGGGGTGACAGAGTGCTGCCACCAGAGGGAGCACTGCCTACTCGCTTCTGCAGAAATGGGGGTGGGGGGGTGCCCTCTCTCCCCCCCAAACCCCAGCTACATGTCACCTTTTGGAAGGATGTGCATGCTACAGGCTGCAGCAGACAGCAACTGCCTGCCCACCCACTGCTGGCCATTTCCAGACCCTTTTTTTCAATAAATAGATTGGGCTACTTTTGGGCTTGTTTTTAAGTGGCTTTGGGCCCGTGGTTCTCAACCTGTGTCCCAATCAGCCCAGAGCTGTGCCCATGTGACATCCTCAGAGCCATACTGGTAGTATTGGATGCTACAATGGTAAATAGGTTGAGAACCATCTGGCTAAAGCCTGTAAAAGGGAGGTCCTCCCTGGCCTCTGCACACTAGACAAATGGCCAAATTCAAAACATTTTGAGTTAGGTCACTGACATTTTCAGTTTGTACTCAGCAAATGCAAGAGAAATTCGCGAATGGCTCTGGGGTGACTAAAGCTGCATTTTTTGGCAAATAAATTATTTGCTGAAACAATTTCACCCAGTTTGAAGCACATGAGCAAGGTGGGGAAAAAACTGTCTTCTACCATGGTTAGACCACAGCCGCAGCTCAACATGATTACTTCTGTAGTGCAAAGGGGGACTAAGGTAGATCAGCAAGGGAACTAGAGCACCAAAAAGTCACATCAAAATGTTACCACCACCACCACAAAGAAAGAGGGCCTTATTTTGCTCTCACTTACACCAGGATGTAAAACTGGCATAAGCCACAATGGAATTATGCCAGAAAATTCCACCTGTACATTTGTGAGTCAGAAATCTAGGAAATCAGATATCTATTTAGTATGTGGGTGCTGTATGTAGGTATATACGGTAGGAACCATGGAAATACTGCTTTATAGTGTATGCCTCGGACTGTAAAGGTCAGCAAAGTAATACCATGGCACCTCCTCCCCAAATGCTCCCACTAAAACAAAGAGGAGTCGAGCACACATGGGGAGAGGTGAATGCAACCTGCCGGCTGGTAGAAGCAGGATTAGGATGGGTTGTCTGGGACCATCCCGTAGGCTTCATACAGCTTACTGAGAAGCTCGTTCTTTTCTTTCTCAGGCAGGAAGCTGGACTTAGCTGCGTTGATGTTCTGGGAGGAAAAGAAGAAAAAAGACTGAGATAGCTGGGTAATACCCACAAGTGAGTGTGGGGTTGTACGTGCACAAATCTTTGTGCATCAGTGAGTGTGAGCTAGTGAGTGAGTTGGTGTAAGTCAAATGACACCTTTGTTAGCACTGCTACTCTTGAGCTCTTTTCAGCAGCCTCAGTTTTCAGAGGAACCTGCTCCTACTCAGGATCTGTAATGGGCTTAAAAAAAAGCAGGAGATAAACAATGTGTCTTAAATTCCTTTATCGGGTTCCAGGATGTGCAGTTCAGGGGCCTGATCCAAAGCCTATTAAAGTCAAGGGAAAGACTCTCATTGACTTCAATGAGTTTTGGATCAGGCCCTGCCTGATATGCTGCTGTTGTAACAAAGTTCACTACTGGCTTCCCTTAACAATTTACAAAAATGTCTCTCTCCCCTTAATTTATAAGCTTCCTTTCATTAAACAGAAAGGAACAGCTCGTCTTCTGCAGGAGCCTGCAGCAAAACTGCCCATGGATTTAACGGTATAAAGATCAGAGCTTTCTACAGCTGGAAGGAAGAACACACACATAAGTCTACTCTCCAGGAAGACAGACTCTTGCTCCTTAAATGAGTCCCCTGATACAGGCCCAGTGCTTTCTCCTGCACAGCTGCATTCTGCAAATTCATCTTCAACACACAGAAAGGAAATCAACTGGTCTCCAACATATGGTAGGATGCATGAATGCCTGGACAGTACATATCTCCTTTCAACCCAGTGCACCTCTAACGGTGAAACAGGAAAGCATCAGAGGTTACCCACAAACAAGTGACACTCTATCAGACTAGTTTTCTGTCCCTTTATCTTAGGTACAAGGCAGATGAAAAACAGAATTATTAGATTTTTCAGGACACTGCACATGCCAATCTGCATGCAAAAATGCAATGACGGACACCATGTGACCCTATAAGTAATGGCAAAAGCAAATGGCCACTTTGTAGCCAATTGGTTTGCATATCAGTTACACTGGGCTAACTGCATGCTCGTGTTGAAAACTGCTGTTGTGCCCCCACATAATTCAGCTTTTTCTCCCCACAGTTTTAACTCCGCTGAACTCTCTTCCAGTTTCATGTTTAAAAATGAGATTTATCTCAGAAATGATGGATCACGTTCAGCTCCAACACGCGGCTTTGCACAGAACATCCCAAGACAACTTACCACTCTCTTCAACTCCTCTTCAGTGAAGCCCAGGAACTGCTTAGCTATTTTGTAATCAGTCTCAATTGTAGAGTTCAAAATGAGTGGGCTATCAGAGTTCAGGGAGTAATTGGCTTTATCATTCATAAACCTGGGAAAACGGAATTTAAAGTGGGACAAATATTAGAGTTTGCATAGTTTGTGTTTTTCCAAGTGTAAAATACACTAAAAAAACCCCACAACTTGCAACCCAGTTTGGCTACTTTGTATCCAGCTAGATAAACAAATTCCTATGAAAGTTATAGTTTGCATTCCAAAAGGTCATGTTGCTATTCACCATCCTATTTTTGCAACAACAAACCATTTGTTGGATATATGTTCAAAGTGCTCGGCCCCACTATCCACTCCCGAGCCAGACAGCAATGCACTGAAATCAGGAGCTTAGCCTCCTGTTTGCTCAGGGCAGGGGCCTGAGGCTGGCAGAAAGCTCTCTCATAAAAAAAATCTAACAGTATATTTGTTACAGAGGCTCTGAACTGATCCCTTAGCCTATACACAATACTCTGACAAATGGTTAGAACTTGCTTCTCATGTGAAATAATAAGGTAGCTATACAAAAGTGAAGTCTGAATTAATTACTTGAAAATAATATATTTAAACGTCTTACTGAATTACTGGGTGTTTCCTAAAGTCTGGATCACATGCTCCAGTGAGAACACTGCACAAAAGACACGTCTATATGTGTAGGGGGGGGGAAAAAGGCAGAGTCAGTCTCTTCCATAATGCTGCACACAGAGACAAGTTCTGAAGCTCTACAGGCAGGGGCTGGACCTGAAAAGCACCATATAGATTTACAGCTCTGTGAAAACAATAATGATCATCAACTCCCAGCTTCTGCAATGAGCATTTACCCCCATGCCTGCTGGATATAAACATTTTTGAACACTTGTTTTTTAGCTACTTGTTTCTGCCCATGCATAGAAGCCCCTTGTCATTCCCACCCCATCTCTCTCTCCCACCTTAGCCCAGCCGTTCTGGTAAAATAGCCCTCATCGGAGTGAGCAGTGACCTATGATATTGCCGTGTGTAAATGAAACCTTGGCTAGGAAAGTGATCACAGCCATCTGCTCAGGATGGTTTTGTTAGTTAGTTTACACTAAATACTCCTGGGGGAATTCTGCACCATTGTGCAATGCAAAATTTACACAGAAATTAATGTTGTGCATGCAGAATTTCCTTTCCCCTCCCTCATGACAGAAATGGGCTGCAGAGCTGCTGGCCACCAGTAGGGTCTGCTAGACTCAGCAGAGCCCAGCTCACAAATAGAAGACACTGCTGTGGGGAGGGAAGGGAGCTGGAGGTTCCCCACAGCTGCAGTTCTCAGCAGGACCGGAAGGAAGGAGGCAGTGTACAGCATCAGGTGGTTTCTCCCTCTGGATCCTTGGGCTCTGAGGTGTAGGGGATAGGCTGACCAGATAGCAAGTGTCAAAAAATCAGGACAGGAGGTGGGGGGTAATAGGTGCCTATGTGAGAAAAAGACCCAAAAATCAGGACTGTTCCTATAAAATCGGGACATCTGGTCACCCTAGTAGGGGATGTGGGCTGGGCCATGGGGACGGAGGGGTGCAGGTGACTCCACTAGGGGGGCCTTGCAGCTGGACTCTGGGGGGATGCCCCATGACTGGGCTCTGGGGGTGAAGGGGCAAAGAAACAGGAACTGGGTTGTCATATGGGTTTCTTTAATTCTCTACTCCTCGGGGAATTTTTGTGTGTGTCTGTATTGTTACAGACATACATGCTGACAGGTATTTTGAAATAAATTACTAAAGTAATTGAAACTGGCATGATTATATAGTGTTATTTTGACAAATATAGCCAAAGCCCCGGGCCCTTTAAATTGCCGCTGAAGCCTGGGTGGCGCGGACCAGGCAGCACTGAAGGGCTGGCTGGGGGAGTCTGGCCCCAACCCTCTTCCGCCCGAGGCCCTGTCCCTTCTGGGGGCCCAGAGCCGTCCCCGCCCGACCTTGCCCAGGACCCCAGCCACCCTTTGTACCGGTAAGTCCATTAAGTTACTTTCACCCGTGCCCAACACTCTGCCCCGGCCTGGAGCCCCCTCCTGCACCCAAACTCCCTCCCAGACAGAAACTAATATAACAGCTGTTCTAGGGTAAGAAGCAGCAGGCTATTTTGAATTATCTTAACTATATTCTACATGTTTTAAGACTGAAATGTAACCACAGAATGGCTTTATGTTAATTAAAAGGCAAGTTTAGTATAGGGTTAATAGCCTCGATGCCATAATTGTGATCATTTTGTTTCAAATTAGGAAAAATACTTGTATACAGGTACCCCACAAAATCTAATAGCCCTAGGCCCACAGGAGAGTTAATCCAGCCCTGGTGACTCCTGTGAGCCTAACACCATGACCACCACTCTCTGGCTGGGAAGGGGTAAAGGCATCGGTCTACTCAGAGAGCTGGTGCTGTTCCAAGCACCAGCTGAAGATGGACTAGATAATACAGGCTCCCCTTCCCCAAGGCTGAGCATGACTCGACCTCTAGCACTCAGCACAGAGAGGGATCCAAACTTGTATCCCCTCACCAGCCTAGTCAGTTAAACGCTGGAGCCTTGTATGTCTGGTTTCCACCAAGAGTCTCAGCTAAATTCAAACTGTGGCGTGGCGAGCGGATTTCACTCTAAATGCTGTTAGCACTTGGACTCCAGGTAGCAGCAATTTCACCCCTATAGTAAAGGCATTTACGTCCATGTTCATTATCTAAAGTGCTGACTTGCCATACAATGCAAATGAGGGCTGATCTCTCACTCTCAGACAGAACGATCCCCACCCCTGCAAAATTAGTGATTACCTCAAAATGCATCTTCCTACCCAACAGCTCCCTATAAAGGGCTGGATCTTCCAGGACATGGTAGCCATGGCCAATCCGCTCGGTCTTCAGGACATTGATTGCCTGTAGAGAATAGAAAACATGTAAAGTCTCTCTTAGCTCTGTGCAAGGGCCTGACTCCTGCTAATCCCCAGAGGATTAGACAGGCCCACAGGAGCTCCTGAGCCCTCCAAGCCCCAAACCAGGACTCCAATCCACGCCTGCATGCATGACATGGGGGCCCAGTTCCTAGGAGAGCCTGCTCCTTCCAAGCGCTATATGAGGCTTGATCTCCGGATCCCTCTTTGTATGATGCACAGACTCTGCTCCCTTAGAGCAATGGGGGGATTTGGCTCCAAGGGGCTACTGAGTGATGGGCCAGGATTTGGCCCTAGCTACCTTTGTCCCCTGCATTACAATACAGAGTATTTTGCAGCTCTGCTGTAACTTATTCCACTGCCCTGCGCTGGGGTTTCTTACCTCCTTGATGACAGACGGTGCCCCAACCTCCCCAGCGTGGACAGTGCGATGAATGCCACATCTTTCAGCTTCCTGGAAAAGCCCACATGAAGCAAAGAGTGAAAACACTGCTGTGGGTTTGGGGAGGCACAGAGGCCGGGGGTAGGGGGGGAGAAGGGATGTGAACAAACTATCAGGACAGCAGCCCCACCACTGACTTCTCTCTGCCTTTAAGACAGAACGAATGCTTTCAACAGACCATTAGGCTGAGAGCTCCAACCCCAGGAGTAACAACTGTGGAGCAACACAATCAAAACAAGAAGAAAATCAATTACCAATCTCACACAGCGTAGGAGCTGGGTAGGTGAGTGTCTGGGAAGCCCAGCCAGCACTAGGGGATGAAAGCAGTCACCAGCTGGCAGTTATTCATAGCCCACATGCTGCAAGTTCGGTGAGTCTCAGTCCAGTCCCTGGTGTCCACATCACACAAACACCCCCACAACTACAGTACAACTGTCTCTGTTGCTGGCAGTCTCAGCAGACAGACCAAGGACTAACTGAGCCATGGAGGCCGACCTGTCCTCTCCTCCCCTTGAGGCACGCTGGCTGAGGTGATGGGGCAAGGGGGAAGCTCCCACTGCTGTGGCCTCTGCCGTACCTGTTCTAGAGAGGAGGGCCTGCTGTCTCAGGAGCTCTTAGCTTGGCACCTTTCATCAGTCACACACACACACACACAGGTTGCTGTAGCTGTTTGGTATTACTGAATTTTTCAGGTGCTTTGTGAATTTTCCACTTGGTTTGCAGCCACTGCATATCCAGGCTCCGCTCTAAATTACTGGGTAAGACACGGCTCCACTTGGTATGTTAATAAGAAAAGCCCTAGATGCGTCCACTTGAAATTAAACCGAGACTCCCTGTGTCTGCAGTGATAGCTTTGTTTTAACAGACTCTTGTCATATGTCCTGCACAGAACAGGGACTCAGACAGTTACCCCGAAGGCTGACCATTCAGTCAGGGCTAAGCTTACCAGTCTTTCCCTTCACACTGGCCTTTCACTCATGTGGGAAAATGCTAATTTGGGGAGTTCTGAGGATGAACAGATTAATCCAACCCCCGCTGAAATCTATGGAATGACTCCAGCATGTTTTGGATTGGCCTCTGAACTATCAGAGCGAAATGCTTCTCCTACTGATCCCTATGATTGATTAAGTAAGAGTGAACGAGAGTTTTGCCATTGACTTCAATGAAGCATGACACGGCCTTCAGGGCTCTGAGCAATGTGTTTCAGAGAACTCAGAGGCAACAATTTAAGACAAAGATTCTGTGCTCAGGCAAAACTCCTTCCATTCCATCAGTTCCAGTTACCTGCTCTTTCATTAAGAACCAATGTGTCTGCTCACTTTTATTGTTTATTTACCTATCCCCCTTTGGTGCGCTCCGCGGATTAGAAAACAGCGAGATGGGCAGGAATTTCTGTGGGGTTGTGCACTGGGGAGGAGGGAAGCCAGGAATCTCTCTCCCACCTCCACTCTTAGAGTACGTCTACACCGCAATCACTGGCACGACTGGAGCTCGGGCAGACATACGGAAGTAGATTTAATCTAGCTAGCTCAGGTTCCAGAGCAGTGAAGCTGCAGTAGCGCACGCTTCAGTGTGGGGTAGCTGCCCAAGAATGACACAGGGCTACAGATAGGTCTGTACAGTCCACACCGAAGCACGTGCTCTCACACCTTCACTGCTCCACGATCTGAGATAGCTGGATTAAAGCTTAGCTCAGGTATGTCTACATGAACTGCAATCACACCCCTTGATTGCTATAAAGACGTCCCCTCCAAACAGCCTCCTCTGACTCTAAATAACCCAGAACTTCCCAACCAAGGAGACTGTCCATTCCTCTCTGCATGCTTCTTTGATTTATAACATCACTTACCTAGGACTTTAGCACAAGCTAATTATCTAAAGTCACAGCTTCAAGATCTTTACATGGCTTCCCTCCATGATCTCCCCACAACCTACTGCAGGCAAGTCACAAACAGAACTCCCCCTACTATCCCCAACTGTAGTGACAGTCATTGACTCCTCCCAGCCAGAGTTTAAATGGCAACACAACTGAAAACTGGGAACATGGGTCCAAAGGCAGACATCGGATCCCTTCATCATAAGCCTCTCATTTCATAAGTCATATTATCCATGCTACTGTTGATGCGTGAAGCTCCAATGTGAGGGCAATTTAGAAAAGGATATGGCAAATTGCCGGCACGATTATGATGGGTCCCACACTTCCTCTTCTTGGGGGGGTTCAGGGCACAGTTTTCTGCCCCTGAACTAGGGTATCTACTGTCCCACTAGTAACCCAGAGAAGGGTAGTGGAGAGGGAGGGACCCGGGCCCACCCTCTACTCTGGGTCCCAGCTCAGGGGCTCTAGGGATAGCGGTAAACCACTTGAACTAGTGCTTCCTTCCTCTGGACTACTTCCCTCTCCTGCTCTTCAGCTTGTGGGGCTTCCTGCCCTCTCTCTCTGCACAAGCCGGGTGTATCTTTACCTAGGGTCTTGGTCTTCTAGCCAGCCATGGCACTTCTCCAAACTGCTCTCTGCTCCAACTCCAAACCACTCTACTCCAACTCCTTCCCCTGGCTGATTGAAGCAGGGGGGTTTTATCAGGTGACTAGCTTCAGGTGCTGTAATTGGCTTCAGGTGCTTTTAATTAATCTATAGAAACCTTTCTTCCCTCTACAGGGAATAAGGCTTCTCCTCATCCTGAGACTTACATCTCTCTCCTATATCACTCTCCTGCCTTCTGGCCTTGCTGTATCGCATATCCTACCCCCCTGCTCAACACCATGGGGTTGGGCTACTTGGGACAAGAGGCAATGCTTTTGTGACAAGCCATCTGCGTTGTAGTGTTGGCTTCCGGCCCTATGCTGTCCTCGGAAATGAAAGGGTTGCAGAGATAGGAACCATCTAGTCACTCTTGCATTCTTCTCCTTGTTTCTGTGCATCCACTGGAGCGGGGCGTGGTCTGTCACCAGGGTAAATCGCCGCCCCAGTAGGTAGTATAAGAGTGTTTCCATGGCCCATTTTATCGCCAGACATTCCTTTTCAACAACAGCGTACTTTTGTTCCTTGGGGAGGAGCTTCCGGCTGAGGTACAGGATCGGGTGTTCCTCCTCCCCTACCATCTGCGAAAGGACGGCTCCTACCCCTACTTCTGAGGCATCTGTTTGTAGGACAAATTCTTTCTTGAAGTCTGGGGCTATGAGTACTGGATTTCAGCAAAGGGCTGTCCTTAAATCTGCGAATGCTCCTTCTGCTGCAACAGACCATTTTACTATCTCGGGGCCCTGAGCCTTTATCAGGTCCGTCAATGGCCCTGCTCTTGTAGAGAAATAAGGGATGAATCTCCGATAGTACCCTACTAACCCAAGAAAAGCTCTGACCTGCTTTTTACGGACTGGCCAAGGACAATCTTGTATTTCCTCCACTTTGTTCCATTGGGGTTTTACCAAGCCTCTCCCTACTACATACCCGAGGTATCTGGCCTCAGCTAGTCCTATCACTCACTTGAGAGGGTTGGCAGTGAGGCCAGCCTTCTGCAGGGCGTCTAGTACCACTTCTACTTTCCCTGGGTGTGTTTCCCAGTCAGGGCTATGGATGACTATATTGTCTAAATAGGCAGCAGCATACCTGGTGTGGGGTCGCAGCAATTTATCCATAAGTCGTTGGAATGTTGCAGGGGCCCCATGGAGTCCGAAAGGGAGGACAGTGTATTGGAACAGGCCATCAGGTGTAGAGAAAGCAGTCTTCTCCTTGGCGTTCTTGGCCAGGGGAATTTGCCAATGTCCTTTGGTCAGGTCCAGAGTGGTTAGGTATCGGACCTTGCCTAACTGATCAACTAGCTTGTCAACACGTAGTATCTGACAGGCATCGAATTGGGATACTTCATTCAACTTCCGGAAGTCGTTGCAAAGCCTCAGGGTGCCATCAGGCTTGGATACTAGGACGATAGGGCTGGACCATTGGCTGTGGGATTCTTCAATAACCCCAAGTTCCAAAATCATCTTCACTTCTGTCCTAATTTCCTCTCTTTTAGCTTCCAGTATCCAGTACGGTCTTATCGTCACCCTTATTCTGGGCCTGGTGAAGATATGATGTTGGACCAGTGTCGTACGGCCCGGCTGTGTATAGAACACATCTTGGTTCCGTTGGATCATATCAATGACCTCTGTTCGTTGTTCTGGGGCTAACTCGGGGGATATCCTCACCTGCCCTTGTGGGTCATCCGTCTGAAGTGGAGCTCTCCGAATGACCAGGCACCTCTCTCGGTCACACCAGGGCTTCAATAAGTTTACGTGGTAGATCTGCTCTGGTCTTCGGTGTTTGGTTGTCTGACCTTATAGTCCACTTCCCCAATGGCTTCCACTATCTCACGTGGCCCATGCCAGCTGGCCAGGAGTTCGCTTTCGGCTGTCAGCACTAGCACCATCACCTGTTCTCCCGGCTGAAATTTCCGTACTTTCGCCCAGCGGTTGTAATATGTCCACTGGGTCTCTTGTGCTTTTTCCAAATGTTCTCGTACTACAGGGGTTGCTCGAGCTATTCGCTCTCTCATCTGTGTCACATGCTCAGTGACATCATTTCCTGGGTTGGGTTGTTCTTCCCAGTCCTCCTTGGCGATATCTAATATTCCGCATGGGTGGTGTCCATATAGTAGCTCAAAGGGAGAGAAACTGGTGGACACTTGGGAGACTTCCCGTATTGCAAAAATTAGGTATGGTAGAAGGGTATCCCAGTCTTTTCCGTCCTGTACTACCACCTTCTGGATCATACCTTTAAGGGTGCGGTTAAACCGCTCAACCAGTCCATCTGTTTGTGGATGGTGGACTGAGGTCTGTATGGCATGGATGTGGAGCAGCGTACATAAGTCCTTCATTAATTTCGATATGAAAGGGGTTCCTTGGCCAGTCAGGATCTCCTTAGGGATGTCCACTCTGGCAAAAATCTGAAGTAGTTCTTTTGCTATTGCCTTGGATGTGGGGTTTCTTAAAGGAATGGCTTCTGGATACCGTGTGGCATAGTCAAGGATGACTAATACGTTTCGGTGGCCCCGTGCTGATCTTTCCAGCGGGCCCACTAGGTCCATGGCTATCCTTTCAAAAGGGACTTCAATAACAGGCAAAGGTACTAATGGGGCCCGCAAGTGAGGTCGGGGGCTATTCAACTGGCATTCCTGGCAGGAGGTACAATAGTGTTGGACCTCCACGCGTATTCCTGGCCAATAAAATCTTCTTAGGACTCTATCAAGTGTCTTGTCTACTCCTAGGTGTCCCCCAAGTAAATGACTGTGAGCTAACTCTAGTCCTGCCCTTGTGTGTTTCCGTGGGACTAAGAGCTGCTCTACTTCTTCCCCTCGAATTTGCACTATTCAGTACAACAGATCATGTTTGATCACATAATACGGCCTTGGGCCTTTGGTCTTTCCTTTCACGGGTACGCCACTTACTTCCACTACCTCCTCTCTCACATTCACCTATAGCGGGTCATTGGCTTGGTCCTGCCCAAAATTCTCATGTGCGGTACCGATCTGACCTAACTCCATGGGACCTATTTCTTCTCCGCCCCTTGGGTTGGCCCTAGTTGGGCTAGGAACCGCCTCCGAGTCCTCACTGGCCTGAATTGTCTCCTGACCTCCTGAACAGGTTCGCTTACCAACAAGGGAGGCTTTCTGGTTCTCTGCTAAAATCCTGGTCCCTAGCCTTTTATCTGCCCTCTTTTCCTGCCTAGACTTTCGGGCTTTCCCATGGGATGAAAATAGCTCTGGGGCAAATTCGGCAAAAATTGTGGTGAGGCTATCTGTAGGTGCCTCCGTCTCAGCCCGGGCGTTGCTACCCTCCCCTGACTCTACTGGGTGAAGTAAGTTCTCAAACCCAGGGAAGTCCCTACCAATTAAGACCGGGTAGGGGAGCCTAGGGACCACCCCTGCAGTTACCCTGGTAGTGTTTCCCTGGATCTCAATCTGTACTGGGGGGTAGAAATTTATTGTGCCATGAACGCACGTTACCGCTGTGGTTTTGGCCCGAGTTAGTTGGTCTTGCCCCACGAACTTCCCCCAGACCAGTGTGACAGCACTCCCGGAATCTACTAATGCTATGGTTGCAATACCATTCATCTTTACTGACCTTGTATACCCATGTGAGGTCATTGCGACCCTGACCAGGCCGATTAGGCCACATTGTTCCCCCAGATCCCCCAGATTGCACTGCATAGGCTCTTCCCTGTTGGGGCATTGGGCTGCTATATATACACTCGTAACACTGACCCCTTATCTCGGTTACCGCCCTCTGCCTGGGGCTATTTGGTCAGCCCCCCCAGCCCTCTCTTCCCAAACCCCAGGTCCCTTCTTGGCCTTGGGCCATTCCTCAGTATCTTTCCTCCCAGTTATGGTTCTTCTGTAGTTCTCAACAATCCGGGGCCTTGGGTTTGGGGCTGTCTTCCTGGTTTGCTGTCTCTCACCCCCTGGGGTCTGGAACAGTTCACGGGCTGCCAGCTGTCTTTCCAAAAGGGAGACCAACTCACTGTAGGTAGAGGGGTCATTCTGGCCAACCCAAGCACGGAGGCCTGGTGGTAGCCCCCTCATATACTGGTCCAGTACCAGGAGCACCATCATTTTTTCAGAGCTGAGGGCCTCAGGGCGCAGCCATTTCCGGGTCAGGTGGATCAGGTCAAACAATTGCGAACGTGGTGTCTTGTCCTCTGTATACTGCCATTCATGAAACCTCTGGGCTCGCAACACCGTGGTTACGCCGGATCTGGACAGGATCTCTGCCTTCAGCTGGGGGTAATCCTCCGCAGTCTCTGCAGCCATATCGTAGTAGACCTTCTGGGCCTCTCCACACAGGAACAGGGCGAGGATACCAGACCACTGATCTCGGGGCCAGGCCTCCCACAGGGCTGTTCTCTCAAATGCCAGGAGGTATGCCTCTACATCATCCTCCTGTGTCATTTTCTGTAGGTAGTGGCTGGCTCATATAGTCCGGGTTCCGTCGCCATTGTGGTTCCGCTCCATAAGGGCCTTCATCTGGTTTGCCAGGTCCTATAGCAGAGCTGGGTCCTGGGCAGCCTGATTCATCAACAGCCAATTAGTCTCCTGCTGTACCCAAGTCGCCTCCTGTTGGGCGGTTGCTTGGATTCGGGTAGCCTCCTGCTGGGCCGCAGTGGCTTGTATTAGAGCCTTGACCATGTTGTCCATCTTGGGGACGGAATGGTTTTGGTTAACCCTGGTTTAAGTCCC
Source organism: Caretta caretta (assembly GCF_965140235.1). Lineage (NCBI taxonomy): Eukaryota > Metazoa > Chordata > Testudines > Cheloniidae > Caretta > Caretta caretta. The sequence continues at coordinate 19,982,411 of NC_134218.1, forward strand.
CATCGTGGAGATCCCACTCTTAACAACACATGTGGCAAATTGCCGGTACGATTATGATGGGTCCCATGCTTCCTCTTCTTGGGGGGGCTTCAGGGCGCAGTTTCCTGCCCCTGAACTTGGGTATCTACTGTCCCACTAGTAACCCAGAGAAGGGTAGTGTGGCAGCACTCCCGGAATCTACTAATGCTATGGTCGCAATACCACCCGGGGCCCTCCCTCTACTCTGGGTCCCAGCCCAGGGACCCTAGGGATAGTGATAAACCACTTGAACTAGTGCTTCCTTCCTCTGGGCTACTTCCCTCTCCTGCTCTTCAGCTTGTGGGGCTTCCTGCCCTCTCTCTCTGCACAAGGCGGGTGTCTCTTTACCTAGGGTCTTGGTCTTCTAGCCAGCCACGGCACTTCTTCAAACTCTCCTCTATTTCAACTCCTCCAAACTGCACTCTGCTCCAATTCCTTCAAACTGCTCTCTGCGCCAACTCCAAACCACTCTTCTCCAACTCCTTCCCCTGGCTGATTGAAGCAGGGAGTTTTTAATCAGATGACTAGCTTCGGGTGCTCTAATTGGCTTCAGGTGCTTTTAATTAATCTATAGAAACCTTTCTTCCCTCTACAGGGAATAAGGCTTCTCCTCATCCTGGGACTTACATATCTCTCCTATATCACTCTCCTGCTGCCGTCTGGCCATGCTGTATCACAGGGAGCATTCTACTTTCATGCCGGCTGAGAAAGCCTGACAAATTGGAACTTTTGTTCCTTCCGTATTTCTCTGAGTCTGAATGAGATGCTGGCTTTCAGACAAGAACACGTCAAATCCTTCAGGTTGAGACATTTGGACTTTGAGACCCCACGCATAGGCAAGCTAGATATCAATTGATAAACTGTTACTTTCCGTCCTGTTTTATCAGCCTTTAAACTACGTGGATGTAGCATGATAAGCAACTAATTGATTCATCTTGTATAAAGCAGGTAAAACAATTGCACAAGATGAAGGTACAGTGCTTGATTAGTGTTCATGACAAGGAACTTCAGCATGTTAGAAAGGATAAGAAACTGCTACGCAAGTAATATCTTATCAATAAGTGCTTAATGGAAAGATGATAGCAAGTGAGAAACTGCATGGATTTCAAAAATGGCACTGGGCATTTATGCAAGGAGACACCGATTGTGAAAGTGCAGGTGCTCAAGACCATGCAAAACAAAGTATATTTCTTCCATACTCTTCCCCTCACCCTCAAGTTTTTGCTTGCACATTAGGACATTTGTAATGATTCCCATGACAACCACAGATGGCAGTCGGACTGTTAACTACAACAGTAAATGCCTGAGATATCCCTGATTCTACTTCAACCAATCACCTGACACCCACACTATTTTTAAAGCCAGTGTCCTCTCAGGCTGGGTTCCTGAGCACCCTCAGCTCCCACTGACCTATGCCAATCACGTAACTTCTTAAAATACAATCACCCCTAGAGTCCTAAAATCCTGAAATACAGATGGGAGATATTTGTATGGGGCTTCCTTTTTAAGCTACAGCAACATCTAGTTAAAAAGAATACATTTGAGGAAAGAAATCTCCTCCAATACCATCATCTTAGTTTATTACAATGGAAAAAACTTTGAACATATTTTTACACTGTTTATCTAATTGATTTAGTCTCTGCATTTTACTCAGCTGGAGGCAGTGAAGATGCACTAGCCAATTTCATATTTGGTATGGAGTTCTGATCCTGCAAATCAACGTAAGCAGGCAGCCCTATGCAGATTCACTGGAGCGCCCAGGCGGATCTGAATGCAGGCTCATTTTATCTTCCATTTCACTTTGTGGTTCTGTGCACCAGCTCAATGCTGAAGAACCAAAGTTGTAAATGCAGCTGGAACACATTTAAATAAATACATCTCTTTATACTTAAATCATGTATATACTCTATAATTAATTTAAAAACCAAATTAAAAGTAATATTTCTACTATGCCAATAAAACACTTCTAGTAATTTTAAGACATGATTTTTAAGTCCTACGGGCCACTTTTGGTCCGAACTACTTGCCAGAAAGAAATTGACACAAGATTTTTCGAGAAGCTAATTGAACAAACCTCATAAGCCTTCCTATGCTCTGGGAAGGTCTCAGCCACCAACAACTCATCCCCAGCCAGGTCTATGGCTACCACCATATTGTTCCGGTATTTCTTACACAGCTCCACCACCTCCAATGACCAGCCTGGAACGAAGAGCAGCAGGATTCAGGAAAAACATTCCACCAGGGTCACCCCTGAGCTCTTGTCCAAACCGATGTGGTTGTTCACCGGGCACTGGACACTATTGGAAGACATGATTTTGGGCTGGATGGACCACTGGTCTGACTCAGTATGGCCGTTCTTATGTTTTTATGAATAGAAAAATTAAGTTCATTTCCAGGATTTCCCCCAAGTTTGAAGCCCTATAAAAAGCAACAAAACCCTAGAGCCAGATTTACAGACCAGAGCCAGAGAGGAAGAGCCCCACCAACAAGCAAGCTCACTGCCTGTAAAGATGGTAGACATGATAGGTTTTAGCCCTGGTTATTAGGCCTTCCAAGGGGGAGCCCTTCGTTATCATTACAGCCCTTGACAAGAGCAAAACTCCATGAGTCAGCCCCAGTAGGTTGTATTATGTTGTGACTTTGCACTTTAGAATGTATGTGCCTGACTATATAGTATGGGAAGAACTCCCAGCTGCAAACCCCTGCTTTCTCATTATCACAGGTCAGACAAAAGGGGTGGGGATGGGGTGGGCAGAGAGATCCTGTTTAAAATGGAAGGGTCATGCACTAGATGGATCTACACCCATACTACCATCATCTGGAGTTACACTCTGGGCATTAAGTGCAATGGCAGAAACATAATAATCCTAAGAGTTAACTGCTATTGCACTCTTTTCATCCATAGATCCGACAGCGCTAAGTCTAAAGAAGGTAAAAGTATTATCCCTGTTTTATCGAGGAGAAGACCAAGGCATAGAGGAGTGAAGTGATTTGTCCAAGGTCACAGAGTAGGTCAGGACAAAAGCCAGGATTAGAACCCAGCTCTCCTGGTCCCCCGTTGGGTGTGCTAGTTATTTATGTACTGAGGTTTGTACTAATGACGCAAACAAGCACCCATCCCAAGCTCTAGGCACCATTTGCAAACCCTTAGAAGAACGATCCATACATTGCACACTAGTTTTCAACTCACTGAGGGCATTAACCTGGCAGCAACGTGAACAAAAAAAAAAAATCAACCCAACTAAACCATCCCTCCTACATGCAGCTGGGAAGACCAAGACCTACATAAAAAACAAAACAGCATTTAGCTGGGCACAGGGCAATCATTGCTCAGAGCAGCAGGGGCATTGTGTCTTTTAACATGTGTAGAGAAAATGATATTTTCCATACAAAGAAGCAGCATAAGAAAAAGAGCATCAAGGGACAGGATTCTATTCCCAAGGCCACATTTGACTGTGGAGGGAGGTGAGGAAGGCCTTTTCTTCCACAGCAGTGCATCTGGAGGTGCCAGATGAGATCCCTGCTTACCCCTTTGTAAATATTCCTCTCCAAGTCTAGATTTATAGGAAGCAATTAAAAAAAGATTCATCTAAACCACTTTCTGAGGACTACACAACCATCCAGATTCCCTGAGTGAAAGTGTAAGCCCATGGACAGCCTGCTGTGAAGATAAGCAAGTTTCAATGATGCCAATGGATGGAAACAGGCAGTTCTGCTTTGGAGATGGAAGAAAATGCCACTCTCTCTTAGGAGATAATGAAGGAAAAGATGAAAAGTCCAGAGGTGAAGAATTCAGGTGCTCCAGGCTCCACTGGCAGATTTAATTTCGGAGTGCTGCCAACAGCATGAGGAGCACAGCACTTCCCTTAAAGCCCTTACTCACTGCCCTTTGGGTTTGTTTAATTTTTCTTGGGGGAAGGGAGAAATCAGAGAAAACTTCTAAAAATATTAAACTAAAACAGGGAGGAGGCCAGACACAAAGGTGTGGTCGACTCCAAGATTAAATTCAACACAGCTCAGAAACACAGAGGGTGGCAGCAACAGGAGGGCAGAAGTTATGAAAAAAGAGAGAAGTAAAAGCAGTAACTGACTAGGAAACATGAGGCTTTTCTAGATGTGTCTGTCATCTCATTTAGTCTTTCTGAAGGACCTTCAGAGTTAAGACAGCAGGGGACACACTTGCTGAAGGCCCCTAACAATGCACCTGCAGTACTGCCTGGCTTTCAGGGACAAGGGCTCTGTGGCATAGACACTATAGAGTTTGCATGTGGGCAAACAGATGAGCTGGCAAACCTAGTGGGCGCACATTCATTGGCCCTTTAAAAACACAGCCTGGAATGGCACCTGAAAGGTTTTTCTGTAACTATATGTGCTTCGTGGCTTGGAAGTGATGGGCTGATCACAGTTACAGGAGGGAAAAACAGAGAACGACTGCATCTGCCAAATAACAGCAATCCACGCTTTAACTGCTCAGAGAAGAGTCTACACACTACCACACTGAGCATGAGGTCTATGATGATGGCCAGAGGAAATTATGGAAGTGACCACTCACTACAGAAATACCTGCCGCTAGTTTGGATCTGCAAAAAGAAAAGGAATACTTGTGGCACCTTAGAGACTAACAAATTTATTTGAGCATAAGCTTTCATGAGCTACAGCTCACTTCATCGGATCACTTCATATAGGATCATTTCCCACCTTTTTAGATATAGACCTGCCAGACATTACTAGTATGCCTTTTCACCACCCATCTACTAAGTATCCCGAGGCAACTGTTCAGCAAGGATTTCAAAATGTCAGTACATGCCTTTGTTTATGAAAGGTTAAGTTACTGCAAAATTGTTTCCTAGTCTTCCTGATTGTGCTATTTCTAGAATGCAGCAGGTCAGAGGCCTTAACCTGCTTAATCTAACACTTTTGTAAATGCTACTAAGGACCTAAATACCTTTGTAAATCTGGCCCTGAAACTACAGTTTCTGGCAGACCGTGCTTCCTCTTGCTCTGAGGGGGTGCAGTGTACTCCTTTTTTTATATATAAATGTATAACCCCTGTTTTAGATAACTGTATCAGCTGTGGATAAGTATTTTATTTATAGAAGTCAATGAGTTTAAGGCCAGATTTTAAAAGATATTTAGATGCATTAAAATGCAGATAGGCACCTGGTAGGATTTTCAAAAATGTTTAGGCACCTTTCGAAATCCCACTAGGCACCAGGCTGCATTTTCAGGCACCTACATACATTTAAAATTTTGGCCTTTAGTGAACGTGGCTTAGTGTATTTCACCTGTTTTTTGGACCTGGTCCTGCATAGAGTATGGAAACAACAGGTTATTTAGTTAGCCCTCATCATAACCAGACAATGGAAGTGCAGTCATTATATAATTGTTCTCCTTGCCCATGGAATATTTCCAACTTGAGCATCTACTCTGCAGCTTTACCTGAAGTACTGCCAGGTATCTTTGTTACTGCTTTTAAGTACTGATCATTTTTGTTCTACACTGTGCTTTGGGATGGTGGGAACAGCACTATCTGATAAACATTTCCAACCCCACCTCCCAAAGGAGTCCAGAAATTTGTTTCATTCTCAGCTAGGAGCTCAGGTTTCCCCATCTTTCTCATGGAATGGCATAATACTGAACGAGGTTCCAGTATGGACTGAAGCAGTGTATTTCAAGGGTTTGGTTTGTTTAATACCAGAATTAGAAGAAGGCATATTATACATGGTATTTCAATACATAACTAATAGTCTCTTCACAAGCAACCTGTCTGCCCTGAATCCCAGTTATAACAAGTAATCCCTTAACCAGGCTACATCTCCTCTAAACCCAGCTGGAGCTGTCCTGCATCACTCTACCCAGCTCTTGGTTTTTATTTTAAAGCTAGCTGCAGGAAATGGAAATGAATGACATCCACTCCACTTAACCTCTATTTCGCATCCACAAATTCATCTCTACAAGGCAGGCCCAATGTTTCTTCCTTTTTCACCTTGTATCTTGTCCTAAGGGGTACTAAACACCAGGAGAGAACAGAGCCAGAGGCAGCCATGCAGTGATCCTGAAAGGCCCCCATGGAACATTTTCCAAGTCCACACAGCCACCACCTGCACATGGGGCCCACCGTAGACACTGCTTCCCTCCTGAGGGGCCCTCTCAACAACACACTAACAAAAGAGTGACATTCAAAGCTTCCCGATGGGAGGAGTGGGGCCATAGAACTAGAATACATTGCTCTCTTGGGTTCAAACACCTGACGTGGATTGTGTATATTTCTAAAGAGACAGAAATGCCACAAAGCAGTCTTTGCTGCTCTAAGAGCTGCTGCTTCCAACTGATACGCCAGAGCATGTACCCTACCCCACAAAGTGCCTTTGACTAACCTGGGCACAACTCTAAGCTTGTCAGAAACTGCTTTTTGCAGAAATAGGAAAAACTGAGCTGGCATCCTTCAATCCTGAGACTGGGGAGATGTCAGATTTACCCGCCCCCCAGAGAGAAAAGACCTGGAAATCACTGAGTGGGTATGAAGAGTGTCTTCTCTTCCCTCCGTCTCTCTCTTCCACCAGCACATACATGGGAAATAGTCATCACCTTCCCACGGCACTGAGACAACATTCAAACCAGAACTGAGCAACTGATGCTTCCCTAACATTTCCCCAGAGGATCGCAATTCAAGGCATTTCACACACCCCTCAAAGGGTCAGGAAAGGAGGGAGCAGAGCAGCAGGTGAACTGTAATACATTACTTGGCATATGGCGCATGCAGCATAGAATAGACCTGGCTTTGATGTTGAAATGCCTTTCTCCATCCTGTAATCCCTGATTAACAAGGTGAACCACTTCATCCGGAGTGAGGTCGCCCCTGTGGGAAGAAAACTTAGAAGTTAGCTAGCAAGCTCGTGAGGTTCGATACCCCAGCAATCCCAGAGGAAGAGAAACTGCTTCCCTAATGTAACATCACTGAGCTGGCTGTATTATTGCTGTATGCTGTAAAATACAGGAGAATCCAAACACTGCCCAACCAATGTGACCACGCTGGCAAAATGCCAGAAAGCTAAGGGCCACATTTATATAAAAAAAAGGAGTACACTGCAGCCACCCTCATGTTGAACACTGGACCAGCCCCCTCAGAGCAAGAGGGAGCATGGTCTGCCAGGAACTGTAGTTTCAGGGCCAGATTTACAAAGGCACCTAATAGCACTTACAAAAGTGTCTAAGCAGGTTAGGCCTCTGACTCCCTTAGGTGCATCTGTGATCTCCCTTTGCGCCTGTGCAGCACTAGCTTCCTTTGTAACTGAGGTCCTCAGTGACCCACATCTGTTTGGAGGATGAGGGAGGCAGCACTGCAGAGCTGCGTGGGATGCAAGTTGGCCTGAGAGATGCACTTTCACAAACCCCGCGCTCGATCACCGCATTTCTTTAAATAAATGAACCAGTTTGCCAGCTGGGGAAGAGGAACTTTTTTTCTTTTGCCCAAAAAGTCTTAACATGCAGAGCTTTGCACTATCCTGGCAGCAGTGAGCAGTGTGACACAAAAAGCCACAGAAGCCTCAAACCATGTTTTGTGAGAAATCCCAGAGCTCTTCTTACAAAGCTCAGTGCTGGTTTACTTAGCGACACGCTGTTCTAAAGAGCACAGATGACATAGAAAGATAGACTGAGAGCTACAAGGGCTGCTCCCAAAGGCTCAGCCCACTAACTTTGCTGATAGAAAAGGTTACATTGTGGTTGGGGTGGGGATGTGTATCTGAACTGTGGTGACTTCTTGAAGGGGGTGCAGCTTAAGCCAAAAATCTAACAGCTGTTTCCCACAGGCAAGACAATGCCCCTGGGGCAATTGTCCTCAGAAGAGGGCAGCAGATGGAGCAGTTACCAGAGGAAGAACATTTTTAGGGGGGAAGGAAAAGCGTATACATGACTATTACTGAATTCCAGATAGAAATAAAAGGTGTGCTGCCTCCCTCCGGTCCTGAGAGCAAAACTCTGTTCTCCATTTGCTGGTCAGTGGCTTTCGCGCAGATCTCAGCGTGCTGTGTTGGCACAGTCTTACGCTTTATGGATTCACTTACTCTTCTTGGCCCCATGGAACAGGATGAACTTTGCAGTTGGCTAGGAGGTGAGGGCTGTACCTGACCTCAACATAGATGACACCTTCTTTTGCTTTCATTTCTACAAACTCATAGGCTATTCTTCTCACAGCATCGCGGTCCCCCCTGTAAGGAAAAGAACAGGATTAGTCTGATTTATGAGTTCTCAGCAACTTATGGGCTGCTGATCAACAAGATAGGGGAGAGTGGACCTGCTGAGGGTCTGAATGCTTCCCAAGAGGCATCCCCGTCTCACCAGCACATGAAAATTCATCACACACTTAGAGAAATTAGAATGCAAGAGTCCTTTGGCTTGGAAGCGACCTATCTAGTGAGTCATTTAGCTTCTCTCCCTGCATGGTGCCAGGACTGACTGCATCATCTCTAAACCAGCTGGGCAAAAGCCTACTCCCCCACTTCCCAGGAACCAGTGATTTTTTTCAGATAAGCAAATAAAATACCATGATGTTATCAATCATCATTATCATAGTAAAGGGAAATGAATACATTTTGTAGCTTAGAGTCTCCCAAGCAAGCATTCTCAGGACCATTCAAGCAAGCCCCAAATCGGCAATTCTAGCTTGCAGATGCCTGAGACCGATAAGAAACTTGCAGCAGTTACCAGGCAATAAGTTACTTACGCAATGGCAGGCAGGTAGAGAGCAAACTTTTCTAGAAACTGGGTGAGAGTGAGTGGCTCCGTGTAACTGACATGCTGCAAGAGGTCTTCAACAGTGTCACCAGGGAGCGGAATTCCTCTTTTCCTGGAAATCGATAAACATTTCACTTTTCTACTTCTCCACAGAACAGATACAGCACAGAAAAAAGGTACCTCACATATGTGCCTCTGGAGCCCCACCCAGATAAGAGAGAACTCTGATCTCTATCCTCAACAACAACAGACCCAGAACTATCCAAAGAAACTGAGCCAAACAGAACCTCTCTTTTCCTGATGCCTTGGTACTTCCTAGTCCTGGAAGCATAAATGACAAATTATTTCAAGAAAGAAATTTCCAGCCCCATTTATATAGGCTCAAGAGCTGCCAAACATCGGATTGCTTTTATCTGAACTGAGCCACGGAACCTTCTCAGGTTTGCCTGTTACTAGTCTCCAAGAGCCAGTCAACCTTGACCTTTCTGCTGAGGCTGCGAACAATTGTGATGTCGTTTCTCTGACGTGGAAATCTTTACACTGTGAACCAAAGCTGACACCCACAAGCCCCTTCACAGAGAAGCCACCAAAGAGCATCCAGATAGGAAAGCCCTTCCATTGCTACCAAAAGTGGGCTGTCTCTGAGCTTGTGAGCTGGAGGGGAAAGGCTCCAGATCTCAATACCAAGGCCTTGGCCTTCTCCAGTTCCAACAGCCAACTACACAACCTATCTTAGCCCCACCCGGATAAGAGAGGAGACTGATCTCTATCAACAATGCAGCAACAACAGATCCAGAACTATCCAAAGAAATAGAACCAAAACAGAACCTCTCTTTTCCTGGTGCCTCGGTACTTCCTGGTCCCGGAAGCATAAATGCCTAATTATTTCACGAAAGTAATTTTCCACCACAATTATACATAGTCAAGAGCTGCCAACAAACTTCGGATTGCATGTCTAAACTGAGCCACGGAACCTTCTCAGGATTGCCAGTCGCTAGTTTCCAAAAGCTGGTCAATCCTTAACCTTTCTGCTGAGGCTGCCAACAATAGACAACAATTGTGATGTGGTTTCTCAGATGCGGAAATCTTTACACTGTGAACCAAAGCTGACACCCAAGCCCCTTCTCAGAGAAGCCACCAAAGAGCATCCAGATAGGAAAGCCCTTCCATTGCTACCAAAAGTGGGCTGTCTCCGAGCTTGTGAGCTAGAAGGGAAAAACTCCAGATCTCATTACCGAGGACTTGGCCTTCTCCAGTTCCAACAGCCAACTACACAACCTATCTGCAGGAAAATAGCGTGACTGATATTGCTCCTCTGCTCAATGTACACACATGTTTTATTGCTCTGTGGTGTAGGAAATCTATGCTATGTTCAGAGTTCAATGGCAAAGGCAGTTACCACAGATTAAAACCCGGGCACTCAGCATACATCATTCATTACTGTTAAGGATTACTCTTTTCACATTGACAGGTTTCAGAGGAACAGCCGTGTTAGTCTGTATTCGCAAAAAGAAAAGGAGTACTTGTGGCATTATGCGGTTAATGCGGTTGTATCTATGCTTGGGGCCAGATTTTCAAAGCAGACTCCTAGACTGCCCCCACAAAATGCTGTCCCTGCACAAAAACCAGCATGCATTTTTGCTCTACCCTGAACTGAGCACTATATGTTGGGAGTGGTAGTTTTTGTAGGCTCCAGCTTTACAGTAGATATAAAAATAGCTCCAGTCACCTCCATTTATACAAGCATGGGGCAACCCTGGACTCCTGCCAAGTTGCAAGCACAGTTCCCTCTGGTGGTTGAAGTATGGACACTCCCATTTACAAGAGTCAAGAGAATCCCCCAGGTAACCATACAACCCAATCACCCACATTGCCATAAGGAAGTAGAAGAGCTCCAGAGAGTCAGATGTGTCAATGAATCCCTCACACGCACAGGATACCTATCCATACACTGAAATCTTTAACCCACTCCTTTGATCCTACAATATGTATAGATGGGTGAAATCAAGGGGAATTCTTACACAACATACCAAAGGGGCATCCAGCAATTAATGAGAAGGATTTTCTTGATGCACCTTCTGAATATTTATCTTGGCTGCATCGCAGAAACTATTGCAAGTTCTGAAGGCACCTTAGTCCTGGCCTGAGAAGTAATTTTTTTTCCCCACACAAAAATATTTTATCAAATCCTCCAATCCATCCATTTTAGATGATGCCACATCTGTTCCATTTTTACTGGAAATTGCTTTAATGGCTAAAGCCCCCACAACTATGTTGAAGTGTTATTTGTTGGGACATGGGCAAGAACCTGCAAAGGCTGGTTGTTAGATTCAACCTAATCATGACGTTCTTGATAACAGGGATTTCCACCACACTTTAGAAATCTGGCATTGTTTGCCAATGTCCTTTATCTTTAAATGAAACTTCTTCCAGGTGTGAAAGTTTATGTTTATCTTGTTTAAAATTATAGAGCTAGGTCCTCAAGTTGTTAATTATTTACCTTGCCACTCATCAAGTGTGTGTGTCAATTAACCAGAGTTTGCCTCCCCTACAGAGCCCATCTGCTCCTTCTTGCTTAAGCCAGCAATGAAGCCATAGCACTGAAGATTTTTCTTGGCAATGGGTTACATCTAGAGTGAGGCAATTTTTTTTTGCACAGAACCCTTTTTTTCCACTCCAAAACAAAAACAAAAAACAACCCCACAGAGTCAGGTCAAATTTGGTGTTCTGGAGAAAAAAGTTTCAACTTTTCTTCATTTTGGAATTTCCCTCAATTTTAAACAGATTTTAAAATTTTCAAAATCAAAACCAAATGTTATGGCTGACATGACACAAACCGTTTTTTCCAACATTTCAGTTTGGCAAAAATTTCAAAACATTTTCTTTTCAGGTCAACCCAAAACTATTTTTTTTTCAAGTCTGCTCCTGAACTGAATATCCAATTATTTACACAGCCCTAATTATACCATCAGGTTTTGAGATGGCAATGCAGGATCAAACAGAAAATTTACACTGAGTGCTAAGAGAAAAAACCCCTGCTGAAAACACAAACACTAGCATTAGTAGTGTGGCAAGTACAACTGACCCAGCCAATTGCTTTCTGCAGACCAGGGACTGGCAGTCAACTAAAAGGGACAGCTGGTGGCAATGCTGGTGAGCTAGCGTTGTTTGCACGTTGCAAAACTCTATTAATGAGACAGAACACTGCGCTGTTTTACGTATATATTTAGAAATGGACTCATAACTCATTCTTTCTAAATTTGTTTGAAAGCCTGACCACAAAATCTGTTTCCCCATCTAACCTGTTCGTGTTGTTGTTTATAGCTCTGTTTGGTTTGTGGCTTATGAGCATAAGGAGATGGGCACTAGGTCACTGTTTGGTTACATATTTGACACCAATTCAATCCAGTTTCCCTACTACACTACTAGAAAGTGGTCAGCTCTGTGCATCATGCACTCAGTCACAGTGCTGGTTTACACTCTGACTAGGACATGCTGGTGACAGCCATTTGTTGTTTGCACATTTCAAGCAGAGTTTCCTGGACGGACATGGACAGTGAACTTTTGAGAACTGGGTGGAGACATACAGTGCTCTATAGGACAGTTTGGCTGGCAGGGCTCAGTAAAAAAAAATCCTTGTCTTTGTCAGGTAAAATCATGCTAATGGAAAGTATTATAATTGTAACTAACACAGGACTAATCAGCAAGGACAGGGCCAAATTCTAGGAATTTTCTTTTTTAAACAGAGGTGCCTCTGTCCAGGAAATCTTTACAAATCAAAGCACCAGCTAAACACACTGAAGCAAACTGTTATTTTTAAACATCTTACTTGCCAAAGTATAAGATTGTTTCTGGCTTAATGGCTCCATCCAGGTGGACATGAAGTTCTACCTGTAATAATAATAATAAAAAAAAACAAAGAACAATGACACATTCATAAAACTGTGAAAGTAATCTCTGGATCAGAATATGCTATAAATATAGCCAGTATGGTGGAGTCACAAGATGGGAGCTAAAAGAGAGAACATAGAAAGCTACTCAATATAGAAAAGAAACATAATAAGTGTATGGGGGGGGGGGGGTTTGTTGGTTTTGTTTTTAAATGTCTGAAAATTGACAGAATTGGATTCATTGTTCTTCCCGGAGGTCACATTTTTAACATTCCCTCACAAGCAAACTATTTACAGGAACCTTAACACTGCTCAGGAAATTGTCCTACTCACATTTGGTCCCATAATGAGTTGGGGTGGAGAGGGGAGACTTTGTTTCTAACTTGCTCCAGCTTGATATTCATAACCTCTTAAACTAGTGGCTCTCAGCCTTTCCAAATTACTGTACTCTTTCAGGAGTATGATTTGTCTTATATACCCTCAAGTTTCTCCTCACTTAAAAACTACTTACTTACAAAATCAGATATAAAAATACAAAAAAGTGTCACAGCAGACTATTACTGAAAAATTGCTGACTTTCTCATTTTTACCATATAATTATAAAATAAATCAATTGGAATATAAATATTGTACTTACATTTCAGTGTACGGTATATAGAGCAGTATAAACAAGTCATTGTATGAAATTTTAGTTTGTACTGACTTCGCTAGTGCTTTTTATGTAACCTGTTGTAAAACTAGGCAAATATCTAGATGAGTTGATGTACCCCCTGGAAGACCTCTGCGCACCCCCAGGGGTACGTGTACACTGACTTGAGAACCACTGTCTTAAATGCTGACTAATCCTGATTTCTGCTTGCTGAGAATGCCATTCCATAAGCACCTCAGTTTCTCAACCAAAAGCTACCCTTGCTTTGATTATGTTTCAAAATGGTGCTTTAGTTTAGACCCATTACACTTGAGACAATAGCCCAAATCACCTTTAATTCTAAACCTCTGCTTGCCACACACTTTCAGAGATAAATAATTTCTGCTAGGAGCAAGACCTCTTGGAAGATAAAAGACTGGTACCTTTTCAACACGTGGTGGATGTTGCAGATTATTTGCACTTGTCCTTGTTGAACCTCATCAGATTTCTTTTGGCCCAAACCTCCAATTTGTCTAGGTCACTCTGGACCTTAACCCTACCCTCCAGCGTATCTACCTCTCCCCGCATCTTAGTGTCATCTGCGAACTTGTGAGGGTGCAATTAATCCCATCATCCAGATCATTAATAAGGAAGTTGAACAAAACCGGCCCCAGGACCAACCCCCGGGGCTCTCCACTTGATACCAGCTGCCAACTAGACATCGAGCCGTTGATCACTACCCATTGAGCCCAACAATCTAGCAAGCTTTCTATCCACCTTACAGTCCATTCATCGAATCCATACTTTTTTAACTTACTGGCAAGAATACTGTGGGAGACGTTATCAAAACCTTTGCTAAAGTCAAGATATATCACATCCACCGCTTTCCCCATATCCACAGAGCCAGTTATCTCATCATAGAAGGCAATCAAGTTGGTCAGGCATGACTTGCCCTTGGTGAATCCATGTTGACTGTTCCTGATCACCTTCCTCTCATCCAAGTGCTTCAAAATGGATTCCTTGAGGACCTGCTCCAGGATTTTGCCAGGGACTGAAGTGAGGCTGACTGGTCTTTAGTTCTCCAGGTTCTCTTTCTTCCCTTTTTTAAATATGGACACTGTATTTGCCTTTTTCCAATCATCCGGGACCTCCCCCGACATGAATTTTCAAAGATAATGGCCAATGGCTCTGCAATCATATCAGCCAACTCCCTCAGCACCCTCGGATGCATTGGATCTGGACCTATGGACTTATGCATGTCCAGCTTTTCTAAATAGTCCTTAACCTATTCTTTCACCACTGAGGGCTGCTCACCTCCTCCCCATACTGTGTTGCCCACTGCAGCAGTCTGGGAGCTGACCTTGTCTGTGAAGACCGAGGCAAAAAAAGCATTGAGTACTTCAGCTTTTTCCACGTCATCTGTCACTATGTTGCCTCCCCTAATCAGTAAGGGTCCCACACTTTCCCTGATCTTCTTGTTGCTAACATACCTGTAGAAACCCTTCTTGTTACCCTTCATATCCCTTGCTAGCTGCAACTCCAATTGTGCCTTGGCCTTCCTGATTACACCCCTGCATGCTCTAGCAATATTTTTATACTCCTCACTAGTCATCTGTCCAAATTTCCACTTCTTGTAAGCTTCCTTTTTGAGTTTAAGATCACCAAAGATTTCACTGTTAAGCCAAGCTGGTCGCCTGCCATATTTGCTATTCTTTCCGCACATTGGGATGGTTTGTTCCTGCGCCCTCAATAAGGCTTTTTTAAAATACAGCCAGCTCTCCTGGACTCCTTGTCCCCTCATATTAGCTTCCCAGGGGATCCTGCCCATCAGTTCCCTAAGGGAGTCAAAGTCTGCTTTTCTGAAGTCGAGGGTCCATATTTTGCTACTCGCCTTTCTTCCTTTTGTCAGGATCCTGAACTCAACCATCTCATGGTCACTGCTGCCTAGGCTGCCACCCACTTCTACTTCCCCTACCAATTCTTCCCTGTTTGTAAGTAGCAGGTCAAGAGGAGCACGGCTCCTAGTTGGTTCCTCCAGCACTTGTACCAGGCAGTTGTACCCAACACTCTCCAAAAACTTCCTGGATTGTCTGTGCATT
Source organism: Caretta caretta (assembly GCF_965140235.1). Taxonomy (NCBI): domain Eukaryota; kingdom Metazoa; phylum Chordata; order Testudines; family Cheloniidae; genus Caretta; species Caretta caretta. Next base: position 19,997,782 of record NC_134218.1, read on the forward strand.
GCTGTATTGCTCTCCCAGCAGATGTCAGGATGATTGAAGTCCTCCATTAGAACCAGGGCCTGTGATCTGGAAACTTCAGTTAGTTGTCCGAAGAAAGCCTTGTCTACCTCATCCTTCTGATCCGGTGGTCTATAGCACACGCCCACAACGACATCACCCTTGTTGCTCTCACCTCTAAGCTTAACCCAAAGACTCAACAGGCTTTTCTCCAGTTTCAAACTGGAGCTCTGAGCAATCATACCGCTCTCTTACATACAATGCAACTCCTCCACCTTTCCTCCCGTACCTGTCCTTCCTGAACAGTTTATACTCATCCATGACAGTGCTCCAGTCATGTGAACTGCCCCACCAAGTTTCTGTTATTCCAGTCACGTCATAGTTCCTTGATTGTACCAGGACTTCCAATTCTTCCTGCTTGTTTCCCAGGCTTCTTGCGTTCATGTACATGCACCTAAGATAACTAGCCAATTGCCCTACTTTCTCAGTATGAATCAGGAGACTTCCCATCTTGTACCCTCCTCCTTGTGTTTCCTCCCGGTATCCCACTTCCCCACTTACTTCTGGGCTTAGGTCACTATCCCCCGGTTAACCTAATTTAAAGCCCTCCTCACTAGGTTAGCAAGCCTGCCTGCGAAGATGCTTTTCCCTCTCTTCATTAGGTGGATCCCATCTCTTCCTAGCAATCCTTCTTCCCGGAACAGCATCCCATGGTCGAAGAATCCAAAGCCCTCTCTCAGACACCACCTGGGTAACCACGCATTCACCTCCACAATTGGACGGTCCCTACCTGGGCCTTTTCTTTTAACAGAGAGGATGGACGAGAACATGACTTTCACCTCAAAGTCCTTTATCCTTCTTCCCAGAGCCACGTAGTCTGCGGTGATCCGCTCAAGGTCATTCTTGGCAGTATCATTGGTGCCCACGTGGAGAAGTAGGAAGGGCAACTAAAATGATTCGGGGTTTGGAACGGGTCCCATATGAGGAGAGATTAAAGAGGCTAGGACTTTTCAGCTTGGAAAAGAGGAGACTAAAGGGGGATATGATAAAGGTATATAAATCATGAGTGGTGTGGAGAAAGTGAATAAGGAAAAGTTATTTACTTGTTCCCATAATATAAGAACTAGGGGCCACCAAATGAAATTAATGGGCAGCAGGTTTAAAACAAATAAAAGGAAGTTCTTCTTCACTCAGCACACAGTCAACCTGTGGAACTCCTTACCTGAGGAGGTTGTGAAGGCTAGGACATAACAGGGTTTAAAAGAGAACTGGATAAATTCATGGAAGTTAAGTCCATTAATGGCTATTAGCCAGGATGGGTAAGGAATGGTGTCCCTAGCCTCTGTTTGTCAGATGGTGGAGATGGATGGCAGGAGAGAGATCACTTGATCATTACCTGTTAGGTTCACTCCCTCTGGGGCATCTGGCATTGGCCATCGTCAGTAGACAGAATACTGGGCTGGATGGATCTTTGATCTGACCCAGTATGGCCATTCTTATGTTCTTATGGGTAGTGGTCTGAGGTCTTGATCAGTCTCGGCAAACACTCCGTCACATCCTGGATTCTAGCTCCAGGCAAGCAGCACACTTCTCGAGTCTCCCAGTCTGATCAGAAAATGGATGACTCCGTCCCCCTTAGAAAGGAGTCCACGACCATCATCACCCTTGGGAGTGGTGGTCATGGAACCTCCACCCCTAGGACAATGCATCCCATGCCTTCTGGCCGATGGGGGTCTCCTTCTGATATCTTCCCTCAGAGGGCTCTTCCAAATCCTTCTCCGCAGTAGTACCTGTACAGAGAGTCTGAAAACGGTTTCACACCTCTAGCTGCATTGGAGGTACATAGGTTCTCCTCTTTCTTCCTCTGGCGGTCACATGCTGCCAATATTCTTCCTCGCTCTGCACTGCACTCGCTGATTCTTCAGCATGTTTTGCTTCCAGAACCAAACACTGACTTTTAGCCAGAAAATCTTCATTTTCTCTGATGCAATGCAGGGTTGATACCTGGTTCTCAAGTCTTCTAACCTTCTTTTCCAATATGCAGACCAGCTTGCACTTCGTACAGACGAAGTCACGTCTGTCCTCTGGGAGAAAGACAAACATGGCACATTCTGAGCAGGTCACAACAACTGATCACTCACTATCTGTGTCTTCCTTCGAAGAGGTTCCTCATATGTTGTATGTACTCTCTCAGGAGCCTGAAAGGCAGAAACACTCTGTGCGAACTCCCCACAGGCAAACTCCCTCTGTTTGCCTGTCCTCGGTTCACTGCTCACTTGGTTCGCAACTGGCTGCCTTTTTATAAGGCTGCTGGCTCGAAGCAGGTGGCCCGGCTCAAAGCCTTCCCTCCAATCAACCACTCAAGGCCCACCTGGAACAAAGCACTCCGAATTCACACTTTTCAGTCAAACACCCACAGGGTCAAACTGTCACACTGTTCAAACAAACAAGCACATGGTCAAACAAATGGTCACAGCAGACAGTTGAATATTCACCCCACCAGCTCACCCCACTAGCTTCACAACATTCAGGTCTAAATACAGTACAAATTCTTTTTTTCGACTGAGCTTTCCAGCAATAGGTCTCTCGTATTCTGGCACTCATGTTTCGTTCATTTACTTTTAATAACACATACAGACAACCTCTGCCAGCAGGCTTTATTGTTTTTTATTCTAGGGAGGCATTCAGTTTCTAGGGAGATGGATGCAATACAAGAACCCAGATAGACAAGGTCAAAACCTGGTCATTCACAGGCATGAGATTTCTACCCATACACAATTATATGGTTCTAATAATTAGGACAAGGACCAGAATAGAATGAGCTGTGGGGGGCAAGATGGGGAGCAGAGGACAGGGGCAACAATAGAAGGAGAGAGGTGGCAGTAGGGAAGGAGGGATGGGAGTCAAGTTGGAAGAAGCTAGCAAGAGGGACAGGAGTGAAGGATGTGAATGGAAGAAAGTGCAGCAGCAGGAGGGAGCTGTAGATCATGCAGAGCACAAAGTGATACAGATCCTGGATCCGTCCTCCTCAAAATGTAAAAACCTGGCAAGTTTTGAATTATTGGGCTCCAATTCCATTCAATGACTGAGGCTTCACAGAGGCATCACTCCTTGAGCGTTTTGGTGGCCGCACAACCCTTTGATGAAATTATAGGCTTGAGGCTCATGATCCATATTTATTCCATATTGTGCTATGTACAAAATCCTAGCAACATGCATCTACATGTTCCTAGCTCATCTCAAACATTTCCTGCAAAAGCGACCCACAAGTGCAGTACTTTCATGGAAGTGACAGCAACATTAAGTAACTTCCTTTAAATTGTGGGCTCTCTGCCTCTACCCTCTGTTGCTATTGTAAACAAGACACTTGTAAACTGCAGCAGGAAAGTAACAAGGTTCCACTCCATGTCTCCGGGAGAGGGTTCTCTCCCCCTCAAATACCTTGCAATAAAACAGGGTTAAAGAAATTGGGCGAGGAGCATCTGAGCAACTCCACCCAAAGTAGAGTGCAACTTGGAAGAAAAAAGCCCAGCACCATCAGGTTCCCAGGGCTGTAAGAACTACCCAAAGCTAACTGGAGCCTTGTCTCTCCAAATGAAATGGACAAGTGGGGAACTGGATAAGTGCAGGACTTTTCTTATTGTTTATAATGGCAGGTTACTTCTTTGTTTCACTTTGCCTCCTTGGGACTGGGGAAATGTACAGGGGTTTTATTTTGCGGGATACCATTCCCTTTCCCAGAAACTCTTCTGCCAGATGCTGTTGGTTCTTGAGGAAGTGGATGACTGTTACAAAGATCTAGCTCTTCTTCCACCCTATGCAGTCCAGACATCCAGTGATGCCTCATCCACCTTCACCACTGCTGGGGAACCTGGCCCTCATCCACTGGGTCCATTGTTGGCTCTCACTCATTACCCTGAGCAGGGACCCTTATCAGGTACTACTTCAAAGTCTCCATTGATAGGCAAAGGGGTGCACACACTGACCCCATCTGGCACCACCTGCAGGGCCACCCCAAAAATGTGTGAATTTACAGCATTGAGCCACATCTGGGAACTTTGCTACACGATGCCTGGTGCAACATCATGAACCATGACACTCTGGTTGGCACAGTGGTCCTCAGTAGACTATGTGTGTTTGATGATTTTCCCAATGTATATAGGGGACATGACCTTTCTAACCATCAGGAACATTTCTGGAACAGTGGATTGTCCCAATAGGAGTGGTGGAGGCAAACAACTTAATTAGTTTTGAGAGAGAGCTGGACAAATTTATGAGTGTGACTGTATGACGGGGTTGCTTGTGATGGTAGGAGGCAGGGCTCAACAGCCCTGGAGCTCTCTCCAGTTTATGTCACTAAATGGTCATGCTTCAGGGTTTCAGCTGGCTACCTGAAGCGGTCAGGAAGGGATTCCAATTGTATTCTGAGGTGGAGGGGGGGTTAAATCTTCTTCCTTGGAAGCATCAGAGATGGCCACAACTGGAATGGGACATTGGACAGAGTGGGCTGGGGCTTTGAGGTGGCACCAAGCATTCTCTCTCTGAGGTGCTTGACTGCTTGGTTCTTGCTCACATGCTCAGGGTCTAACTGATCACCACATGTGTAGACTGGAAGAAGTTTATGTTAATATAAATCGTCAGTATTAGACATGTCAGATCTTAACAGCAAGTGTACAGAAAATGCTGTTGCTGAGACAGAAGCCACATACTGCTGTCTCATCTCTCCTCTGTTACTTCGTGTTGGGTGTCTGTCACCATTTAAAAAAGGTCCCTGTCTCACACGTTGAACTTTGGAGGGTTCGGAGTAACGCCCGCCCTACATTAGAAGTGCCTGGGATGTATTATGGAATGATAACTCAGCTGCAATGCTACATGTCTATTGGACAGCATCTGTACTCCTGTTCCCTCCTCACATTCCTCCCCTGGATCCACCCCTGGCCACGCTGCTTGGGACTGCGAGCGCCCTGTCTGCTGTGCAGGGGGTGGGAGGGGAGCTGATGTCAGGTGTCCCCTCCCCCTGCCCAAGTACCTGGTCTCCACTGAGCCAGGATGACAGGTCAGAGGGGAATCTGTGCTGCTGCCTCTTTGGGTCCAGAATTGCCAGCAGCTGCTAGTGTCTGAACAAGCCTTCAGACTCCTGATCCTGAATGCTGTCGTAAAGAGACAGCTTGCTCATAAAAAGAAAAGGAGTACTTGTGGCACCTTAAAGAGACTAACAAATTTATTTGAGCATAAGCTTTCGTGAGCTACAGCTCACTTCATCGGATTCACCTGAAGTGAGCTGTAGCTCACGAAAGCTTATGCTCAAATAAATGTGTTAATCTCTCAGGTGCCACAAGTACTCCTTTTCTTTTTGCGAATACAGACTAACACAGCTGCTAATCTGAAGCTTGCTCATATACTCACTTAGGCCCATACCCTTTCTTAATGATTTCCATCATTCTGTTTGCTTTTTTGACTGCCATAGCATATTGGGTGGATGTTTTCAGAAAACTACCCACAATGACTCCAAGATCTCCCTCTTGAGCTAATTTAGACCCCATCAGTTTATATGTATAGTTGGGATTATGCATTACTTTGTGTTTCTCACACACTCTGTGACACACTCCCCTCAACATACACATACACACACTCCCTCTCACACACATGCACTCTCTCTCACACTCCCCACACACATTGTCTCTCACACACTACCCCAAGAACCAACATGCACGCTGTCTTTCACTTACACACAATCTTTCACACACATGCACTCACTCACACACGCTCTCTGCCCCAACACACACACACTCTCTCTCTCTCTCACACACAGTGTCCCTCACACAGTCCCCCCAACACACACAAAACCAGCGCTCCCTGCATCTAGGTCATTTTCCCCACCTGGGCTGGGCTGTGAGGTGAGGAACAGGAGCTACTACTCTCTTGCCTTCTCCTTATGCAGCCCAGGTAGGGAAAGTGACCTGGATGCAGGGAGCCCTGATGTCATTCCTCGCTCTCCCCCCACACAGCCTCTTAGGGGTGTGCGGGGCAGAGGAGCAGCAGTTCCAGGGGGAGCAAGCAACAATGCCAGCTGCTCTGTGCATCCAGGTCAGTTTCCCCACGTGGGTGTAGGAGGAGGATGAAGGGGTTAGAGGCGAAGGGGTCACAGTGCAGGGGCTAGGGGCGCAGAAGGGGAGGACAGGGGTTGGGATGAAGGGGGTACAGTGCAGGGGTTAGGGGCACAGGAGTTAGGCCAAAGGGGGTGTAGGGATTGGGGGCACAGGAAGGGAGTGGCGAGATTAGGGGGCACAGTGTAGGGGTTAGGGCACAGGAGGGGGCAGGGGTTGGGGTGCAGGGACTGGTGCGCAGGAGGGGGGCAGGCATTAGAGGCACAGTGCAGGGTTAGGGGTGAAGGGAGAGTGGTGAGACTGGGGAGCCCATGGGGGCGCGGGGCAATGGGGGGGGGGGCGCCACGCCCACGGGGGCCAGAGGCACCAAAATGCAAGTTCGCCCAGGGTGCCATTTCCCCTAAGGCCGGCCCTGGTGGTGGCGGCGGCGGCCACGAATCTGGCTCTAGGCAGAGGTGCGAGGGGCAGGGGGAGAGAGAGAGCCCCCCACTGTCTCCGGGGGGGCAGGCACGTGCCGGGGTGCGGGGGGCTGCCCCACCGCGGAGCCGCCCGCCCACGGAAGGGACGCAGCCCCCGGCTCGGACCCAGGAGCACCCAGCACGGGGGAGGCAGCCGGCGCCCGGCTCAGAGCCGCAGCTCGCTGCCCGGCCCGGCCGTGCTGACCCGCTCGCTCACCTTAGGCAGGTCGAAGACGGGCGCCCCCTGCCCCGCGCCGCGCTCCATGCTGCAGCCGCGGCTCCCCTCCAGCCCGCTCTGGCGGGACAGCGGGGCTGCCGGGCGCTTGGAGCCCGGCCCCGCCTCGCGGACAGCCGCCCGCGCCCGTTCCTGAGGCCCACCGCCCCCTGCGTGCTCCGCTGGGCGGGGAATCGCTGCAGCCTGGGCCGGCCCCCAGACCCCGCTCCCCTCTGCAGCCCGGGGCTCCCCCACGCAGCTCCCTTGCAAGCAGCTTCCTCCTCTCTCCCCCAAACACCCGGGCCCCTCAGATCCCCTACAACTCCCCCGCCCGCCTCCCCGCTCCCTACTGGAGGCTTTGCGGAGGTGCCCGCTGTCCGGAGAAGCCCTGAGGTGGGCTGCAGTGAGTGAGGCTGGGGGCTGCTGCTGGGTTGAAGGAGAGGAGATGACGCCTGCAGCCAGGGGCCACGGTGCCACCATCGCCAACCCTGTCAGACCCGTCGCACCCTGGCACAAAGCAGGGAAGAGAGAGAAAACCAGGGGTCCATTGCAGCCCAGCCTCCAACAGCAGCCCGGGGAGGGTAGCCGGTCCTGGGAGACCTGTGTGCAGGTGCCAAACCACTGTGCAGAAGGAACCAGCACTATTGCAGTTACAAGAGAGCGGGAGCGTTGTGACATTTGCTGCCAACACATTATTTGCTCTGTTTGTGTATTAAACTCCTTTCCCCTCCCTTTGTCTTTCCTACCAGTTTATAGTGTAAGCTCTTGGGCACAGGGCCTGGCTACTGCTCTGTACAGTGCCTAGCACAATGGGGGACACAATTTTGTTGGGCCCTAGGCTCTACTGTAATAAATATGAATAATTTATGCATGTTCTCCATCAGAATGTTAGGAACCATTAGGAAAAGGATAGGCAATAAGACAGTAAATATAATGCCACTATAGAAATCAGTGGTACACCCAACCCTTGAATACTGCATGCAGCGCTGGTCATCCCATCTAAAAAATATGTATTAGCAATGGAAACAGTACAGAGAAGGGCAACAAAACTGGCAAAGGATATGGAACAGCTTGTATATGAGGAGAGATTAAAAAACTGGGACTACTCAGCTTGGAAAAGAGATGCCTAAGGAGGGATATGATTGAGGTCTGTAAAATCATGCATAGTGTGGAGAAAGTGAACAAGGAACTGTTATTTATCCAGGGGTCACCCAATGAAATTAATAGGCAGCAGGTTTAAAACAAACATAAGAAAGTACTTCTTCACACAATGCACCGTCAACCTGTGGAACTTGTTACCAGGGCTATTGTGAAGGCCAGAAGTATAACTGGATTCAAACAAGAATTAGTTAAGTTCATGGCGGATAGGTCTATCAGTGGCTATTAGCCAAGATGGTCAGTGATGCAACCGCCATGCTCTGGATGTTTCTGACTGTCAGATGCTGGAGTGGATGACGGGATGGATCACTTGATGATTGTCCTTTTCTGTCCATTCCCTTGGAAGCATCTGGCACTGGTCGCTGCCGGAAGATAGGATACTGAGTTAGATGGACCATTGGTCTGACCCAGTATGGCCGTTTTTATGTTCTTAATAAATAACACACCAAATGTTCTGAAATCTCTAGTGCACAAGACCAGCAGTCCCATGCTACAAACTGATCCATGTGGGTGGACCTCTGTGCTGGCACAGATTTCCATGGGTCAGTGGGGTTCTCCTACAGATGCAGAGGGCTGCCCATGTGAATCAGGTGGCAGGACAGGCCTTAGTAGGGGCTCATCATGCTGGCAAATCTACAAGCTTAGCAGCCTGCTTTCTACAGTGTTTAATGGAAATATATGTTCCCTTCCATATGTATTATTAGGTATCTGCTCCAACCAAGATCAGAACCCTATTATTCTAGTTATTATACAAATATATAGTAAGAGGCAGTCCCTACCTGGAAGAGTAAGGATTTTATTACTCATGTAAGTGCTATTTACTGCAAGTGTTAAAGATTTGGGCCTTTGGTTAGCAGCAAAACTGCAGCCAGGCACCTTGGAATTATTAATGGGATCCAGCTCTAAAAACAAAGGTATCTACCACTTGGGCTGAAGGTGAAGCTCCATCTGCTGCCATGTGACCATTCATTTAACTCTGAGTTACAGAGAAGATGTTTAAAATTGAAGTTCCTTGTCCCTCAGTCGATAGAGTGGCCTGGCTCAGTTATCATCAACTGGTATTGATGTGTTTCCAGTTGCTACAAAAACCTCAAGAGTGGTTGCCCCATATTTGTGTTTGCCTTTTAGCCCATAACATCAAGGGCAGGGACCTTGTCAAGCACTTACTATTAATGATAATAATGAGGATGCAGCCTGAACAGGGGTTTTTTCAGTCCTGGAGTTGCTGTGTGTCTCTTAGTGGAAGATGGTGACGTCTCTTTTGGGCTGGCATCTTATTGTTCCCTGCCAGCCATGCTTTACTGCTAAATAAACATAACTCTAGACTCTTCAGGCCAGATTTTTAAAGATATTTAGGCACCTAAAATAAGCACCCAGGCGGATTTGGAATCAATGGGTATTAGGGATCTAGGAAATTCTGAAAATCCCAATGGGTGCCTATATACATCTTTAGGTACCTAACTATCTTTAACGATCTGGAACTTCATAACTACCCTTAAATCCACATTAAAATCAGACTCTGCATCTCCCCTCAAAATGAACCCTCCAGTCTCAGCTCTGTTTTCTCTTTATTCCTAACCCTCCCCTTTTCCCTCTCTAATACTGTACCAGGAACATCAAATATTTTTATTATAGCTCAGACGTCCCTTCTTCCTTTTTGCTATCTTTTCTCCTAACTCAGGGCGGGGATAATTTTTCCCCAATCCCTCTCCCTGCAGTCACCAGGAAGCGCAGCACCTGGTCAGGAATATGGCAGTCTCCCTTTGTCACCAGATCACTCTGTTTTCTATGGTGAGGCTTTGAAAGGTGCTCTTATCACTTATGAAGCTCATCCCTCAGAAAGCAGAACAGCAGCCACCAGGTGTGGAGTGCCCCTCTTGGGGCACTACACATCCTACTTTGGGCTCCTGATCCTGTTTGTGATGCCAATTAAAAAAATACTAAAACTGCTAATGGGAGAATAGCTCATAGCTGAGTACTCAAGTACACTATGAGGCATGGGAGAGGCAGGATCAAATGTGAGACTGAATGGAGCCACTTAGAGGGCAGGACCCAGTTTCTCTTTGTCAGTGATGGGACACCATTTAAACTGGCATTGAAGAAACACCAAGGAATTAGCTTCTGAATCTGCTTTATTAATTTAATAAGTCTGTATATCCAAACACACAGACACTGACCTGCCCATACATATGAGAGGTAAGTACACACAGGTTCTCAAACCTTTTTCCTTTCTTTCTCTTTATTAATCTTTTCACAGGCCTTTAATCCTTATCCATGCGTTACACTTTTTAGACACTACAGGCACAGAAACGTTGCTTGGGCCTGAGTGAGTCACAGGAAAGAGTTTCACTTCTTACTGTCTTTCTTTACATGTCAAATTTTAAATTAATACAATAGATTTATAGATTTCAGCCCTGGTGAAAGGTGCTGGATTGAAAGCCCGGGATACTGAAGTCATCTGTTTAACTGCAAGCCGGATATAGCATGGCAATAGTACTGCGAGCTTCCTCACAATTGACAGTAAGCCCACAGCATGTGTTAGACCTAGCACATCGAAATCTTTCAGTGGAAACATCTGCTCCAGCTGGAAGGTTTAATTTCCATCTTGAGGAGACAGATCCACGCAGAGCTAATGTTCTAAAAATAGCAGTGTCGCGGAGGCTGCACGAGCCAGCCGGAGAGGCTAGCTTTCCCGAGTATCTACCTAAGGTTAGGGAAGGGATCATATTCGGGCTGGCTAGCCAGCCCTCCTTGGCTACACTTCTATTTTTAGTGCTCAAGCTTGACCAGAGCTGGCACAAGTATGTCTCCCTGAGCTGGAAATTACATCTTCCAGCTCCAGGGTAGACTTATCCTCTGCTTTGTCTCATGGCCCTTTCAGTTCTGGGCTTCTCTGTTGGGAGACTGCCCACAAGAGAGCCCACTGTTTTCTTGCACTCTCACCATTCTCTTGTGCTCATCTGTCACCTATGTCATTAGATTTTTCCAGTTCTGCAAATCCAACATCCAGCCACTGAGCCATCCCCAGCACTAACTAAAATGACATTAACACTCAGAGTCACATCAGCAGCTAAAACATACCAGTTTTATAAATGTTTCCCCTGAGGCTGTTGGGGCTGAGCCATCTGATTAAAACTCAGGATGGAGTATTTAACCTTTATCCTCAGTTTCTTCTCCATCTCTCTACCCAACCCTCCCCACCAACCATCGCCTTAGCCTCCTGAGGTCACATGATAATGATTTTGATTTCTCAGGTGTATGACTGGCCTGTATTCAGGGCAGGACCCAAAGAGAAAGGAAAAGTTGGCTTTTATCCTCTCTTGGTAGCTCTGCAATTCTTTGTTCAGCCCCTGGAATCACTTACAGCAGCCTTAGAGCTCTCCTAACTTACACTATGGCCCCAAGCGACTCTTCTAGCACTTGGAAATAGTCAGAGCAGAGAGATTCTCCAGCCAATCCTTTTCACTGGCCACTCCCCATGTCAACTGGCCTGGGCTGCTGAGTTTAAGGCTTGTTTGTCAGTGGAGCAGCACAAAGGGGCCGTACCATACTGAAGAAATAGGCCTTGCATTTCCACAGCCTGAGAATGTTACTGCTGTGGGCCCTTGGAATGAGCTTGGCAGAGCTAAACCCAGTCCTAGAGTACATAGGAGGGCTCCATTTACTTCAGTGGGGAATTTGGCCCTCTGCGGCTCCTTCAGAGCAGATCTGTCCATTATGGCAGCAGGCCCTGCTCTGTTTATTACAAATAAGGCTGTCGATTAATCGCAGCAACTAACTCAAAAAAATTAATCGTGATAAAAAAATTAATCACGATTAATCGCAGTTTTAATTGCATTGTTAAACAACAGAATACCAATTTAAATTTATTAAATTTTTTGGATGTTTTTCTACATTTTCAAATATATTGATTTCAATTACAACACAGAATACAAAGTGTACAGTGCTCACTTTATCTTATTTTTATTACAAATATTTGCACTGTAAAAATGATAAACAAAAGAAATAGTATTTTTCAATTCACCTCATACAAGTACCGTAATGCAATCTCTTTTTTGTGAAAGTGCAACTTACAAATGTAGATTTTTTTTGTTATGTAACTGCACTCAAAAACAAAACAATGTAAAACTTTAGGGCCCACAAGTCCACTCAGTCCTACTTCTTGGTCAATCAATCACTAAGACAAACAAGTATGTTTACATTTACGGGAGATAATGCTGCCAGCTTCTTATTTATAATATCACCTGAATGTGAGAACAGGCATTCACATGGCATTTTTGTAGTTGGCAGCACAAGGTATTTATGTGCCAGAGATGCTAAACTTTCATATGCCCCTTTATTGTTTGGCCACCATTCCAGAGGACATGCTTCCATGCTGATGACGCTTGTTAAAAAAATAATACGTTAATTAGATTTGCGACTGAACTCCTTGGGGGAGAATAATATGTCTTCTGCTCTGTTTTACCCACATTCTGACATATATTTTTATGTTATAGCAGTCTCAGATGATGACCCAGCACATGCTGTTCATTTTAAGAACACTTTCACTGCAGATTTGACAAAACACAAAGAAAGGCACCAATGTGAGATTTCTAAAGATAGCTACAGCACTCGACCCAAGGTTAAAGAATCTGAAGTGCCTTTCAAAATCCGAGGTGTGGAGCATGCTTTCAAAAGTCTTAAAAGAGCAACACTCCAATGCGGAAACTACAGAACCCGAAGCACCAAAAAAGAAAATCAACCTTCTGCTGGTGGCATCTGACTCAGATGATGAAAGTGAACATGTGTCGGTCTGCACTGCTTTGGATTGTTATCAAGCAGAACCCTTCATCAGCACGGACACATGTCCCCTGGAATGGTGGTTGAAACGTGAAGGGACACATGAATCTTTAGTGCATCTGGCACATAAATATCTTGCAACGCCGACTACAACAGTGCCATGCGAACGCCTGTTCTCACTTTCAGGTGACATTGTAAACAAGAAGTGGGCAGCCTTATCTCCTGCAAATGTAAACAAACTTGTTTGTCTAAGTGACTGGCTGAACAAGAAGTAGGACTGAGTGAACTTGTAGGCTCTAAAGTTTTACCTATTTTTTTTTTGTATTTTTGAATGCAGTCTTTTTGTACATAATTCTACATTTGTAAGTTCAACTTTCATGATAAAGAGATTGCATTATAGTACTGATATGAGGTGAAGTGAAAAATACTATTTCATTTGTTTTTATAGCACAAATATTTGTAATAAAAATAAATATAAAGTGTGCACTGTACACTTTGTGTTCTGTGTTGTAACTGAAATCAATATATTTGACAATTTAGGAAACAGCTAAAATATTTAAATAAATGGTATTCTATTCTTAACTGTGCGAGTAATCACAATTAATTTTTTTTAATTGCTTGACAGCCCTGCTATAGACACTAAAAATGGGACCATTCCATCAAATCTGCTGACAACTGAGAGCCAAACCAGAACAATGAATTCTCCCCTTAAATGCCTCTGCTGCGACCATTCTGTTCAGATACCTGAACATTCTGTTCTGTAGGAAGCTCATCAGTGAGTGGTACATCCATGGAACTCTACTCCCATCTAGAACAGCTTAGAACAACACTGCACGGGTGGTAGTCTCATGACCCACTCTCAAAGTGCCTCAGTAGCAATTTTCCGCTACAGGACATTTAAAATCTACACTTCAGCCTTTACTGTATAAGGTACATCTTCTACTCTGTACATTTAGACTATTTATTTATTTCATGTTCCCACAGATTAGAGATTTCAGTACTCCCCTTACTTCACCTTCCTTCTGTATCCAGCTTAGAGGTGAATGGATATTTAGCGCTGCCTATACAGACACCTGGAGTCATGGGGATCAGCTGGGGAGGGGTGACGGGAGTTCCTGCTGCATTAATATTGAACACTATTAACCTGTGCTGCTACTTTTTGGGAATCATAAAAGGACCAAAGCTCACAGGTGCATGGACAAACTCCAGCTGCAGGCTCAGCAGCACCACACATGGACACCATTTGGCATTGTAGGGTTTTCAGATACTGTTAGAAGAAGGGCAGAAGAGGCTTTTTTGTGTGTTGTGACAGTTGATAAAATTCAGACTAATCTCTTCCAGAATCCATCTAGCTCCAAGGTATTTATTTCTGGAAAAGTTTCACACACTCTCTCTTCAGAGACACGTTTGTGTTAAAAATTGTTTGATAAACTATACGCTTGTTGTAATAAAGAACACACAATTCTCAGATAATAAAGTTGAGTGGGGTTTTTCTGCAACTGTCTGTTCCCCCCACTTCTATCTCCTGAAACGTGGAATTGCAAGCTCATCACACTAGATTACATCTATGTTGGGAACAGAGGGAAAGGAGCTATTTCAGATGACACCAGTGCTGTCCAGCTTCATATGCTCCCAAGTGCTGGAGCAAGGAGCCCAAGAAATGAGAAAAGGAGTACTTGTGGCTCGAGTACTTGTGGCTCAAGTACTCCTTTTTTTTTTTTACGGATACAGACTAACACGGCTGCTACTCTGAAAGAAATGAGATGACTGCGGAGCCAGGAGAGAGATATTTATGGCTCTGAAGCACCTAGAAAACAAGCATTTGGCAGCTAGGCAGAAGCTGCACCTGTTGTTTCTTTGTTTTTACAATCCAACAACCAACTTAGCTCAATCAGCTTCTACTGGATCATGCTGCCAACTTTGCTCCGACATGGCATGTAAGAGGCCACTCTTGTTCCCATTGAAGTCCGCAGCAAACTGGCCACCTTCTCAGTGACTCCAGTAAGAGCAGAGTTGGGCTTTAAATCTCCAAGTCTCCTGTTCTCTGAAGCTCCGGCTGAGTATAATCCATCTCTCATTTAGCCTCCCACATGCTCACAAGAATGGAGCAGCCAGGCAGAGCAGGGGACAGAATAATACACATCTATAAACTCAAGCTCTGCCAGGGTCAGTCAAATCTTAGGTCTCTCAGCTCACAGGAGTGTGCATTCAAGTTTTATTTTTAGCCAAAATCAGCTGTTTGCAAACTACAATTGGACAGGAAGGACAGGGGGCATCAGGTTTCCCCTATGAGAATAAGACCCACGTCAGTAGGGTGACCAGATGTCCCATTTTTAAAGGGACAGTCCCGTATTTAAGCCCTCCTGCAAGTGTCCCAACTTTTTCTTTAAAATGGGCAAATTGTCCCATATTTTCTGTCTCCTCCCACCCCCATCAGTAGTGGTGGGTCCACTCCTGCTGCTGGCCGGATCCTTGCTCGCCAGCCACCCATCCACGAGCGGTGAGTGGGAGCGTCCCGTGGCCAACTATGGAGATGGGTGTGCAAGGCTAATGGCGGGGTGATGATGCAGCCCGCAGGGCCAGGTGCTCCCACACTGGTCTGTCAGCGCAGCCCCCATAGGTGCTCCCCCACTGGTCTGTCAGCGCAGCCCCCGTTGTGTGCCAGCTGTCGATCAGCAGGGCCCCATCCCATTTCCAGCCGACACTGGCTGTGGGCTGCAAGCTGCGGTGGCTGGTGAGTGCAGGTGGGGTAGGCACCAGACGGGTGTGTGTGTGACCTCTCCCCCTGTATGCGTGTGGGGGGGGTAGGGGTGTATGTATCTTCCCTCCTCATGTGAATTAGGGATGTAAAATATTGCTTACCAGTTAACCGGAAAGCAACAGTCTTACTGGTTAACCAACCTTAAACATTAACCCTGTGCCAACCCCAGCAGCCCTGCGTCGGCAGGAGCAGATCCATCCCCAGCTGGAGGGGCCACAGCCAAGCCGGCGGGATCAGCCCCCGCCCCGCCAGTGGAGTCTGCCCCAACCGCTTAATCAGTTAATCCTTTAAATGACAAATTTTAATAGTTTAAACGGTTAACTTTTAAAATGGTATTTACATCCCTAGTGTGAACCCTAAAGCCTTAAAGATAAGAAGTTAAAGAATCCAACTATGCAGTATTTCTTTTTAACAGGGGCTCAGTCAACTTGATGTTAATCTGAACGTTTGTACTGCATAGTTCTGATTGATTGCCGTTGAACTCACTGGAGTACGAGTAATTTTACCAGATGTCCCATATTCAGCATTGGGAAATATGGTCACCTGACATGTCAGCTGCCATCACCAATTGTGCTGAAAGAAAGAACAAGCGCATCATATTATTCAGTAACCTCCTGGCTTTCAGAGATGCTAGGCCCACAGAGCTCCCACTGACTTCAATGAAGTGGAAGTGAAACTCTGATCACGGACACATAGTGGTAGAAGACCCTTGCAAAAGTGGGCCTCCAAAAGTGAGCTGACACTAGGATCTAACTGACTGCAGAGGGAACAGTTCCAAGTTCAGCATTGCCTCACAGCTCTGATTAATTCTGCACAGCTCAGAAGGGAAAACACACCAATCAAAACATTGTTTTTGGACTACACGGCAGAAAAATCACAGCCCAATGCCCAGTAATAACACTGTCATGTCTGGCAGTGACAGGTCTCTTTCTTTGAGCATAATGGGGTAAATGATGTGTGAAATTGGAACAGCTGATATCGACAGCTCTGAGGAAGTTGTGAGCCTCCAATGTCTGAACAAGAGACGAGTTTGCACTTCAAACAGGAGTCTCCTCCCACATCAGTGTAACTCCACTGACTTTGAGAGAGTTACTCCTGATTTGTAGCATTATGGGGGGGGGGGGGAGTCAGGCCCCAAAGTTACTGAACAACAACATTTGCCATGTGTACACCCAGGGCCTGATTCTGATCCAAGATGCATCCATTCTATAATGGTGTAACTCCTGTGATTTCAGGGATGCTATTCCCAATTTACATGCCTGCTAAATGGGAGAACAGATCCAACCTGGCCTCTGCTTCCATCCATCCCATCTCCAATTTTTCCCTTCAAGCAACCAGAGCCCAGCTTGTGGCACTCAGATTCCACCAGTGGTTGTGATTGACTGTAGAGGCCCTAGGGATATGGAGGTGAGAGGAAATTTCAAAAGTTACCCATAGAACTACAGTAAGGAAGAATTCACAACATGTTACTTTTTTGTAGGTCCTGTCAAAATAGCAGCTCGGGATGGTGGACAGAAGGTAGATGTTTTATCTTTAATATTTTGGCAACATGCTATTAGATACTTATATAAAAAAAATGCAGAGCCCATTATCCCCCAGGTTCTAACAATGTGGGTCACATTTGGCTAGAATTATGGTGCAGAATTTGACATTTTCCCTTTAGCTCTTTAAGCAGAAATTAGAAATACAATTATTTTTTTGAATATAAAGTTATTTTATTAAACCAGAACAACATTTCACTTAGAGTCTCCAGAATGCAAACAGCTGTTCCTCACAATCTATTTCTGAAGAAAGATTTCCAAACAAAAAAAGATTGTGGATGACAATGTTAGAACCATTCTTAAAACTGACAACTTATCATTAGATTTAAAAAAATAAAATAATTCATTTATATATTTGTGTATACACACACAAAGTATTTAAGAGAAGAGCATTTTGTATTCATTTATAAAAAAAAATCAAGCCCATCACTGGCTTGCTGATGTCTGAAATCAGAGCAGGAAATCCCAGCCGTCTTCCAATGTCTAGGAGAATGGTGAATGTAGCCCTTTATCAAAGGCAACTTTTTGGTGTTGGTAACTTTGGGGTCCAGGTCTCTGCAGCCACTTGTGTTACTGGAGTTCTCCCTACTCCCTGCCCCCCAGTTTCCTCAGCTCTGTTTACAAACTCTTAGGTAAAAGTATCTGAAACCTACTGTCAACCAAATATGTAATCATTTCTTTGCATAAAAAGGAGAACAGTGTCATAATGCACCAAAATGGCATTGGAATTATGTTAATATTTTCTTTGTAAATTCTCAAACATACTAAAGACAGGACTTCCAGCAAGAATTCTGCTAAGTACCTTCTGAAACACTTGTGGCACCCGGGACATTTAACAATATATTGGACCTTAGCTCATTAGTTTATTCTCTTAGTTCTACTAATAGTGCCTGAAGGTTACCTTAGGTCGGAAAGACTGAACATAGAAGTTAACCACATTTTAAAGAATCTTTAAAAAAAAAATAGACTAGAGTAAGAACAAAATTCAGCCCCTGGGAGTTTGACTCACATGCAAAGTGCAGAATGCTGGAGGGGAGAATCTGAGAGGAGAATTTTGTCCTGAAATTGTAAAGATGTGCACTAACTTTATATGTACATGCAGCAAACCTCTGGAGGCCTCTGGGCTCCCCAAACAGACCCCCAGGTGTCCTGAAGCCAAGCTATATGCTCTCATCTGCAATGACATTTTGAGGATTTAAGGTTTTGTGACACAGGTTTTTTTGTTTTTGTTTTTTAAATAAATGAAAAAAAGTACAAAATAATTGTTAAATTAAAAAAAAAAAGTTCCTGTATTTCTGCAACCAGAAAGCCTAAGTGCAACCACTGCTGCATTTTCCATCTTGTTATTAGTCCCCATTTACAATACAAAATAAATTTTGTTTACATACAGTTATGGCCAAACTGTGTTTTAACGCTGTCTTTTCTAGCCATACACACAAGAATAAACTAGTTATTTAGGTATCTACCAGTGTCAGAAGCAGGTTCTCTCATAGGATTATAACATGCACACTACAACTAGGTGAATAATGGATTTTTTCAGTTCACTGGCCATTCTGAGAAAATTCAAAAAAAATTCATTTTGGGTTGAATTGAACACAAGTATTTTAAAAAAAAATTTGGTGAATCAAAAAGTTGAAAAGTCGAGTTGAAGCAAAAGGTTTAATTCCAACATGACATTTTTGAATTTGGGGCATCTGTCAAAAGCAAAGAAGAAATCATGAAATGCCGGGTGGAGATTGAGGGGAGGATGACCACCTCCCTTACCTTTAGCCCAGTGGTGGGAGACCTGAGTTCAGTTCCCCCTCTGTCAAATGTGGAAAAGGAATTTGAATAGGTCTCCCTGCACTGCAGCGAAGTGCCCTACCCATCCGGATATAGAGTCATTCTCACTTACGTTCAATGTCTTTATGAATGACTATGAACTGCCACTTTGAATGTCAATGAAGAGTCACTGGACTAGGAATAAAGTGAAAATGACTTGATAGTCTGGTTGTTAGTGCGCTCACCTAGTGTGTTGACCCAAGTTGAAGTACCAGCTCTAACAACTATTTAATTATTTATATACAGAACAGCTTTCACAGGCAAGACAGAGAAAGCCCCACACCAGAATATCCCATAGCCCAGTGGGTAGGGCCACCTCCTGCAATGTGTGAGACCCATGTTCAATTCTTTCTTCCTCATCAGGCAGAGAGCGGAACTGAACTGGGGTCTCCCATATCCCAGAAGAGTAGGTGTGTCAGGGTCAGATCTGAAAAAACCTGACCCTCTGGGTTGAGCATGCTGACAAGTTGCAATACCTCCCACTTTGCAGCACACTCAGAGCAACGAGATGGGGGCAGCTGGCAGAGAGGGACATGCAGGCACCAGCATGGGCACGAGGTGGCCAGAGAGGAGGAGTCGGGAGTGGGAAACTCCTACCAGGCCGAGCCCTAAGAACAAGGTGGTGGTGGTGATGATGCAGGTGGGGATTGGTTCAGGAGGTCCGTTCTGAAAAAGACTTGACACTTTCAGGTCAGCTGTGCTCAGCTTGGGTTCTGGTCCAGTCAGGTCTTATCAGTAGGCCTGAGCAGCTCTCCCCAGGACAGTACCCTAACCAATGGGCTAAAGCCTGTAAAAGGGAGGTCCTCCCTGGCCTCTGCACACTAGACAAATGGCCAAATTCAAAACATTTTGAGTTAGGTCACTGACATTTTCAGTTTGTACTCAGCAAATGCAAGAGAAATTCGCGAATGGCTCTGGGGTGACTAAAGCTGCATTTTTTGGCAAATAAATTATTTGCTGAAACAATTTCACCCAGTTTGAAGCACATGAGCAAGGTGGGGAAAAAACTGTCTTCTACCATGGTTAGACCACAGCCGCAGCTCAACATGATTACTTCTGTAGTGCAAAGGGGGACTAAGGTAGATCAGCAAGGGAACTAGAGCACCAAAAAGTCACATCAAAATGTTACCACCACCACCACAAAGAAAGAGGGCCTTATTTTGCTCTCACTTACACCAGGATGTAAAACTGGCATAAGCCACAATGGAATTATGCCAGAAAATTCCACCTGTACATTTGTGAGTCAGAAATCTAGGAAATCAGATATCTATTTAGTATGTGGGTGCTGTATGTAGGTATATACGGTAGGAACCATGGAAATACTGCTTTATAGTGTATGCCTCGGACTGTAAAGGTCAGCAAAGTAATACCATGGCACCTCCTCCCCAAATGCTCCCACTAAAACAAAGAGGAGTCGAGCACACATGGGGAGAGGTGAATGCAACCTGCCGGCTGGTAGAAGCAGGATTAGGATGGGTTGTCTGGGACCATCCCGTAGGCTTCATACAGCTTACTGAGAAGCTCGTTCTTTTCTTTCTCAGGCAGGAAGCTGGACTTAGCTGCGTTGATGTTCTGGGAGGAAAAGAAGAAAAAAGACTGAGATAGCTGGGTAATACCCACAAGTGAGTGTGGGGTTGTACGTGCACAAATCTTTGTGCATCAGTGAGTGTGAGCTAGTGAGTGAGTTGGTGTAAGTCAAATGACACTTTTGTTAGCACTGCTACTCTTGAGCTCTTTTCAGCAGCCTCAGTTTTCAGAGGAACCTGCTCCTACTCAGGATCTGTAATGGGCTTAAAAAAAAGCAGGAGATAAACAATGTGTCTTAAATTCCTTTATCGGGTTCCAGGATGTGCAGTTCAGGGGCCTGATCCAAAGCCTATTAAAGTCAAGGGAAAGACTCTCATTGACTTCAATGAGTTTTGGATCAGGCCCTGCCTGATATGCTGCTGTTGTAACAAAGTTCACTACTGGCTTCCCTTAACAATTTACAAAAATGTCTCTCTCCCCTTAATTTATAAGCTTCCTTTCATTAAACAGAAAGGAACAGCTCGTCTTCTGCAGGAGCCTGCAGCAAAACTGCCCATGGATTTAACGGTATAAAGATCAGAGCTTTCTACAGCTGGAAGGAAGAACACACACATAAGTCTACTCTCCAGGAAGACAGACTCTTGCTCCTTAAATGAGTCCCCTGATACAGGCCCAGTGCTTTCTCCTGCACAGCTGCATTCTGCAAATTCATCTTCAACACACAGAAAGGAAATCAACTGGTCTCCAACATATGGTAGGATGCATGAATGCCTGGACAGTACATATCTCCTTTCAACCCAGTGCACCTCTAACGGTGAAACAGGAAAGCATCAGAGGTTACCCACAAACAAGTGACACTCTATCAGACTAGTTTCAGAGTGGTAGCCGTGTTAGTCTGTATCAGTAAAAACAATAAGGAGTCCTTAGTCTCTAAGGTGCCACAAGGACCCCTCATTGTTTTTGTTCTATCAGACTATTTTTCTGTCCCTTTATCTTAGGTACAAAGCAGATGAAAAACAGAATTATTAGGTTTTCAGGACACTGCTCATGCCAATCTGCATGCAAATATGACAGACACCATGTGACCCTATAAGTAATGGCAAAAGCAAATGGCCACTTTGTAACCAAATGGTTTGCTGTATAGCAGTTACATTGGGCTAACTGCAGGCTCCCATTGAACACACACACATGTACACATTTTTGCACATGTGATCACAGTCAAATACACAGGGAAGGGCAGCGAGCGACCTGCGACCAACATCCCCACCTTCTGTTGCTCAATTCCAGTCTGAGGAACTATTCAGGGAACAATTTTCATCTTGACTCATCCTTAGTAAAGTTCCATGCAGCAAGCTAGTCAAGTGTGCTGCATCTTTGCAGATCATCCTGGTCTAAACACCCATAGAACTTATACTCTGTTTTCGGCATTCATTCTAGATGGCCATTTGTATGCGTCATGATGACTCAGTGCTGGCCAGCGCCCCTTCACCCCCACCAGCTGAAGCGGACTCAGAAAAAACCTTATCTTCACACTGCTGTTGTGCCCCCACATAATTCAGCTTTTTCTCCCCACAGTTTTAATTCCGCTGAACTCTCTTCCGGTTTCATGTTTAAAAATGAGATTTATCTCAGAAAAAAATGGATCATGTTAGGCTCCAACACGTGGCTTTACACAGAACATCCCAAGACAACTTACCACTCTCTTCAACTCCTCTTCAGTGAAGTCCAGGAACTGCTTAGCTATTTTGTAATCAGTCTCAATTGCAGAATGAAAAATGAGCGGGTCATCAGAGTTCAGGGAGTAATTGGCTTTATCATTCATAAACCTGGGAAAACAGAATTTAAAATGGGACAAATATTAGAGTTTGCATAGTTTGTGTTTTTCCAAGTATAAAATACACTAAAAAAACCCCACAGCTTGCAACCCAATTTGGCTATTTGTATCCAGCTAAATAAACAAATTCCTATCAAAGCTGTAGTTTGCATTGCAAAACTTCACATTGCTATTCCCACCCTACTTTTTAAATGCAACAACAAATCATTTGTTGGACGGATGTTCGAAGTGTCTGACCCCACTTCCCACTCCAGAGCCAGACAGCTCTGCACTGCAATCCAGGGCTTAGGCCCCTGCTTTGAGCTGACAAGGGGCTGAGGCGGGCAGAAAGCTCTCTCTAAGGATAAAAATCTATCAGCATATTTGTTACAGTGCCTCTGAACTGGTCCCTTAGCTGATGCACAATACTCTGACAAGTGGTTAGAACTTGCTTCTCACGTGAAGTAATAAAGCAGCTATACATAAGTGAAGTCTGAGTTAGTTACTTGAAAATAATACATTTAAACGTCTTACTGAATTACTGGGTGTTTCCCAAAATCTGGATCACATGCTCCGGTGAGGATACTGGACCAAGGACAGGCCTATATGTGTACGGAAAAAAAAGGCAGAGTCAGTCTCTTCCATAATACTGCTGCACACAGATTCCAAAGCTCTCCAGGAAGGGGCTGGGCCTGAAAAGCACCATTTACAGTTACAGCTCTGTGAAAACAATAATGACCATTAAATCTCAGCCTCCGCAACAAGCATTTACCCCCATGCCTGCTGGATATAAACATTTTTGAGCTCTTATTTTCCGGCTATGTGTTTCTGCCCGAGCACAGAAGACCCCATCATTCCCATCCCACCTCTCCCTCCCACCCCACCCCAGCCATTCTTCTAGAACAGCCCGCATCAGAGGGAGCAGTGACCTATGACTGCCATATATAAAGAAAAGCCTGGCTAGGAGAGCAACCACAGCCATCTGCTCAGGACGCTTTTACAGCAGACCCTCGTAGTTACAGACACCTCAGGAATGGAGATTACCTGTAACTCTGAAATGTCCATCACTCTAAACAAGACCTTAGGGACTTCAACCACTGGTGGGGTTGGAGCTGCAGCCCCAGGGAAGGGGGTTTTAAGGCTCTGTGTGTGTGTGTGTGGGGGGGTGGTTTGAAGGGTCAGGGCTTCTGACCCTTGGGAGCACCAGGGCTCAGAACTTTAGATTTGGGGAGAACGCTGGGGCTCCAGTTCCCTGGCTCCGCTCCCGGTTTCAGCCTTGCAGGGGGTGCCTGGGCTCAGGGCTTCAGCCCTGCAGCTCTGTTCCCGGCTTCTGCCCCGCAGGGGGTGCCAGGGCTCCCCATGGCTCTGTTCCCCATTTCAGCAGGGCGGCGGGTGCTGGGGCTCTAGCTCCAGGGGGAGTGCTGGGGCTGAAGCCAGGAAAGGAGCCATGGGGCTGAAGCCCTGAGCCCTGGTGCTCCCAAGAGTCAGAAGCCCTGATACCCACCCCCTGCCTGGAGCCCTGACCTCCCCTCACCCTGCGGCTGCAGCCCTAACCATCCGCCCCCGGGCTGAAGCCCCGAGTCCTAGGGCTAAAGTGAGTCAGTAAAGTATTTGCTTTTTGTGCATGCGTGTCTCTGCTGCCGCCTGATTACTTCCAGTTCCAAAGGGTGTCCGGTTGGCCAGTGAGCCCGTAACTCTGCTGTTTGTATCTTTGAGGTTCTACTGTACTAGTTAGTATACACAAAGGGTCCAGACTGGGTTTTGTTCTTATGCACATCTGAGGAAGACATGCTCCCAAAGCTGGGACCTTTTAGAACCACCAGGTTCTTCAACATCTCACCTGCCACCACTCTCCAGCCTGTGACTCCTGTGAGCCTAACACCATGGCCACTCATCCTCTGCCTGGGAAGGGGTAAAGGCATCGGTCTACTCAGAGAGCTGGTGCTGTTCCAAGCATCCACTGAAGATGGACTAGATAATACAGGCTCCCTTTCCCCAAGGCTGAGCATGACGTGACCTCTGGCACTCAGCATAGAGAAGGATCCAGACTTGTAGCCCCTTGGTGACATCGCATTTCTGCTCAACAGCCCAGTTAGCAACATGCTGGAGCCTTGTATGTCTGGTTTCCACGAAGCACCTCAGCTAAATTCAAACTGTGGCGTGGAGAGCGGATTTCACTCTAAACGCTGTTAGCACTTGGACTCCAGGTGGCAGCAATTTCACCCCTATAGTAAAGGCATTTACGTCCATGTTCATTGTTCAAAGTGCTGACTTGTCATGCAACCCAAGAGCTGATCTCTCACTCTCAGACGGAACAAGATGATCGTTACACAACTGCCACCCCTGCAGAATTAGTCATTACCTCAAAATGCATCTTCCTACCCAACAGCTCCCTATAAAGGGCTGGATCTTCCAGGACATGGTAGCCGTGGCCAATCCGCTCGGTCTTCAGAACATTGATTGCCTGTAGAGAATAGAAAACATGTAAAGTCTCTCTAAGCTCTGTGCAAGGGCCTGACTCCTGCTCCCCAGAGGATCAGGCAAGCTCACAGGAGCTCCTGAGCCCTCCAAGCCCCAAACCAGGACTCCAATCCACTCCTGCATGCAGGACATGGGGGCCCAGTTCCTAGGAGAGCCTGCTCCTTCCAAGTGCTATATGAGGCTCAATCTCTGGCTCCCTCTTTGTATGATGCACAGGCTCTGCTCCCTTAGAGCAATGGGGGGATTTGGTTCCAAGGGGCTATTGAGTGATGGGCCAGGATTTGGCCCTAGCTACCTTTGTCCCCTGCATTACAATACAGAGTATTCTGCAGCTCTGCTGTAACTTATTCCACTGCCCTGCGCTGGGGTTTCTTACCTCCTTGATGACAGACGGTGCCCCAACCTCCCCAGCGTGGACAGTGCGATGAATGCCACATCTTTCAGCTTCCTGGAAAAGCCCACATGAAGCAAAGAGTGAAAACGCTGCTGTGGGTTTGGGGAGGCACAGAGGCGGGGCAGGTGGGGGAAGGGATGTGAACAAACTATCAGGACAGCAACCCCACCACCGACTACTCTCTGCCTTCAAGACAGAGCGAATGCTTTCAACAGACCATTAGGCTGAGAGCTCCAACCCCAGGGGTAACGACTGTGGAGCAACACAATCAAAATAAGAAGAAAATCAATTACCAATCTCACACAGCGAAGGAGCTTGGTAGGTGAGTGTCTGGGAAGCCCAGCCAGCACTAGGGAATGAAAGCAAATTCATTCCCTACTGCTGGCTATGTGTAGCTATGAATGATGTTCTCAAATAACTTTTTTTTTTTTTTTTTTTAAAACAGATCATTGACTCTGAGAAGGCAATGATGTAGGAATTAAGGCTGGGCTAGCAGGCCAGCTGCCAGTTATTCACAGCCCACATGCAGCGAGTTCGGTGAGTCTCAGTCCAGTCCCTGATGTCCACATCACACAAACACCCCAACAACTACCGTACAACTGTCTCTCTTGCTGGCAGTCTCAGCAGACAGGCCAAGGACTAACTGAGCCATGGAGATGGTCCTCCCCGCGAGGCACGCTGTCTGAGGTGACATGGCGGGGGGGAGTTCCCACTGCTGTGACCTGTGCCATACCTGTTCAGGGCCTGCTGTCTAGGGGGGCTCTTAGCCTGGCACCTTTCATCAGTGACAGAACAGGATTCTATGGATCTGGGAAATCCCAAACCCCAATGTCCTGGGCATGTGAATGGGCACTGAGCAGATGTTATAGGGATCTTACCAGAGGCAGCATGCACGTGCACACCCCCCCTTCAGGAGGTTCCTGTTTTGTATTACTGAATTTTTCAGGTGCTTTGTGAATTTTCCACTTGGTTTGCAGCCACTGCATATCCAGGCTCTGCTCTGAACTACTGGGTAAGACACGGCTCCGCTTGGCATGTTAATACGAAAAGCCCTAGATGAGTCTACTTGAAACTAAATCGAGACTCCCTGTGTCTGCACTGATAGCTTTGTTTTAACACACACTTGTCACATGTCCTGCATAGAATAGGGACTCAGACAGTTACCCCGAAGGCTGACCATTCAGTCAGGGCTAAAGCTTACTAGTCTTTCCCTTCACACTGGCCTTTCATTTGTGTCAGAAACTGCTAATTTGGGGAGTTCCGAGGATGAACAGATTAATCCAACCCTCCCTCCTCCCCCCAATATCTATGGAATGATCCAGAGGGCTTTGGATTGGGCTTTGAACTATCAGAGTGCAACGCTTCTCCTACTGATCCCGAAGACTGATTAAGTAAGAGTTAATGAGAGTTTTGCCATTGACTTCAATGAAGCATGACAAGGCCTTCAGGTTAGGGCTCCGAGCAACGAGTTTGACAGAACCCAGAGTCAACAATTTAAAAGACAAAAAGAAAAGGAGTACTTGTGGCACCTTAGAGACTAACCAATTTATTTGAGCATGAGCTTTCGTGAGCTACAGCTCACTTCATCAGATGTTTACCGTGGAAACTGCAGCAGACTTTATATACACACAGAGAATATGAAACAATACCTCCTCCCACCCCACTGTCCTGCTGGTAATAGCTTATCTAAAGTGATCAACAGGTGGGCCATTTCCAGCACAAATCCAGGTTTTCTCACCCTCCACCCCCCACACAAATTCACTCTCCTGCTGGTGCTGGCCCATCCAAAGTGACAACTCTTTACATAATCAAGTAGGGCTATTTCCTGCATAGATCAAGGTTTTCTCACATCCCCCCCACCCCCATACACACACAAACTCACTCTCCTGCTGGTAATAGCTCATCTAAACTGACCACTCTCCAAGTTTAAATCCAAGTTAAACCAGAACATCTGGGGGGGGGGGGGAGGGGGGGTAGGAAAAAACAAGAAGAAACAGGCTACCTTGCATAATGACTTAGCCACTCCCAGTCATTATGCAAGGTAGCCTGTTTCTTCTTGTTTTTTCCTACCCCCCCTCCCCCCCCCCCCCAGATGTTCTGGTTTAACTTGGATTTAAACTTGGAGAGTGGTCAGTTTAGATGAGCTATTACCAGCAGGAGAGTGAGTTTGTGTGTGTATGGGGGTGGGGGGGATGTGAGAAAACCTTGATCTATGCAGGAAATAGCCCTACTTGATTATGTAAAGAGTTGTCACTTTGGATGGGCCAGCACCAGCAGGAGAGTGAATTTGTGTGGGGGGTGGAGGGTGAGAAAACCTGGATTTGTGCTGGAAATGGCCCACCTGTTGATCACTTTAGATAAGCTATTACCAGCAGGACAGTGGGGTGGGAGGAGGTATTGTTTCATATTCTCTGTGTGTATATAAAGTCTGCTGCAGTTTCCACGGTAAACATCTGATGAAGTGAGCTGTAGCTCACGAAAGCTCATGCTCAAATAAATTGGTTAGTCTCTAAGGTGCCACAAGTACTCCTTTTCTTTTTGCGAATACAGACTAACACGGCTGTTCCTCTGAAACCAAATTTAAAAGACAGAAGATTCCAAGCTCTGGCAAAACTCCTGCTGAAGTCTATGGGAGCTCTGACTGTGTCAGAACTGCAGCAGGTGGCTCTGAAGCCAGAGGTCTTAAAGATAAACAAAGATTTGATTTAAACACTATTTCGTTTCCAACGTGTGTTAAATGCACAGGCCAGCTCTTGGGGCACTCACACCCAGAGCAAGTCTCTCTGCCTGCCCAATTCCCATTATTTTGCCAGCTCGCTTTACCAAGGTCACGTGCATGAAGCAAATTAACTTGATCTGCAGCTTGCAGGAGGATTTTTCAGAGAAAACAACTATGTTTATCTCCTCTAACGTCTGTGATCAAAGAGTGGCACGGTCTGGGGGTCAGGGGTGGCATACTGCACAGAGACAATAGCAGAGACAACTGGTTCTGCTGCTTTCCAAGATTCTACCTCCAACCCCACATGGCACCTTCCATTCCATCAGTTCCACTTACTAGCTCTTAATGAAAGAGCAGATGTGTCTGCTCGCTTTTATTGTTCATTTATGTATCCCTCTTTGGTGCACTATACAGATTAGAAAACAGCGAGATGGGCAGGAATTTCTGTGGGTGTGGGGGTGTGCACTGGGGAAGCCAGAAATCTCTCCCACACCTCCATTCTCAGGGTATGTCTACACCACAATCACAGGCACGACTGGAGCTCGGGCAGACATACGGGAGTAGATTTAATCTAGCTAGCTCAGGTTCCAGAGCAGTGAAGCTGCAGCAGTGCATGCTTCAGTGTGGGGTAGCTGCCCAAGAATTACACAGGGTTACAGACAGGTCTGCACAGAAGCACGTGCTCTCACACCTTCACTGCTCCTTGATCTGAGATAGCTGGATTTGGATTAAAGCTTAGCTCAGGTATGTCTACATGAACTGCAATCACACCCCTTGATTGCTATATAGACGTCCCCTCCAAACAGCCTCCTCTGACTCTAAATAACCCAGAACTTCCCAACCAAGGAGACAATCCATTCCTCTCTGCATGCTTCTTTGGTTTATAACATCACTTACCTAGGACTTTAGCATGAGCTAATTATCTAGAGTCACAGCTTCAAGATCTTTACATGGCTTCCCATGATCTCCCCACAACCTACTGCAGGCAAGTCACAAACAGAACTCTCCCAACTATCCCCAATTGTAGTGAGAGTCATTGACTTCTCCCAGCCAGAGTTTAAATGGCAACACAACTGAAAACTGGGAACGCCAGTGCAAAGGCAGACATCGGATCCCTTCATCATAAGCCTCTCATTTCATAAGTCATATTATCCATGTTACTGTTGACGCGTGAAGCTCCAGTGTGAGGGCAATTTAGAAAGAGAGCATTCTACTTTCATGCCGGCTGAGAAAGCCTGACAAATTGGAGCTTTTGTTCCTTCCGTGTTTCTCTGAGTCTGAATGAGACGCTGGCTTTCAGACAAGAACAATTCAAATCCTTTGGGTTGAGAAATTTGGACTTTGAGACCTCACGCATAGGCAAGCTAGATATTAACTGACTTTCCATCTTGTTTTATTTGCCTTTAAACTACCTGGATGTAACGTGATAAGCAACTAATTGATTCGTCTTGTATAATGCAAGTATAACAGTTGCACAAGATGAAGGTACAGCTGCTTGATTAGTGCTCATGACAAGGAACTTCAGCATGTTAGAAAGGATAAGAAACTGCTACGCAAGTAATATCTTATCAATAAGTGCTTAATGGAAAGATGATAGCAAGTGAGAAACTGCATGGATTTCAAAAATGGCACTGGGCATTTATGCAAGGAGACACCGATAATGAAAGTACAGAAGGGCCATGCAAAACAAAGTATATTTCTTCCATACTCTTCCCCTCACCCTCAAGTTTTTGCTTGCACATTAGGACATTTGTAATGATTCCCATGACAACCACAGATGGCAGTCGGACTGTTAACTACAACAGTAAACGCCTGAGATATCCCTGATTCTACCTCAACCAATCACCTGACACCCAGCACGATTTTTAAATCCAGTGTCCTCTCAGGCTGGGTTCCTGAGCACCCTCAGCTCCCACTGACCTATGCCAATCACGTAACTTCTAAAAATACAAACACCCCTAGAGTCCTAAAATCCTTATATACAGATGGGAGATATTTGCATGGGGCTTCCTTTTTAAGCTACAGTAAAGTAACACTGTCTAGTTAAAAAGAATACATTTCAGGAAAGAAATCTTCTCCAATACCATCATCTTAGTTTATTACAATGGAAAAAAAATTTGAACATATGTTTACACTGTTTATCTGATTGATTTAGTTTTTGCATTTTACTCAGCTGGAGACAGTGAAGAGGGACTAGCCAGTTTCATGTCTGGTATGGAGTTCTGATCCTGTAAAACAACATAAGCAGGCAGCCCTATGCAGATTCACTGGAGCGCCCAGGCAGATCTGAATGCAGGATCATTTTACCATCCATTTCACTTTGTGGCTCTGTGCACTAGCTCAGTGCTGCAGAACCAAGGCTGTGAACGCAGCTGGGACACATTTAAATAAAAACATCTCTTTATACTTAAATTATGGATATGCTCTATTAGTAATTTAAAAACCAAATTAAAAGTAATATTTCTACTATGCCAATAAAACACTTCTAGTAATTTTAAGACATGTATAAGTCTTACAGGCCACTTTGGATCTGAACTACTTGCCAGATCCCCTTTGTACTGTGCGGTTTCTGCACTAACCAGAAAGAAATTGATACAAGATTTTTCGAGAAGCTCATTGAACAAACCTCATAAGCCTTCCTATGCTCTGGGAAGGTCTCAGACACCAACTCATCCCCAGCCAGGTCTATGGCAACCACCGTATTGTTCCGGTATTTCTTACACAACTCCACCACCTCCAATGACCAGCCTGGAAAGAAGAGCAGCAGGATTTAAGAAAAACATCCCTGAGCTCTTGTCTGAACAGATGTGGTTGTTCACATGAATACAAAACTTTAGTTCATTTGCCTTCTGGGATTCTTCCCTGAGTTTGAAGCCCTATAAAAGCAACAAAACCCT
Organism: Caretta caretta; assembly: GCF_965140235.1. NCBI lineage: Eukaryota > Metazoa > Chordata > Testudines > Cheloniidae > Caretta > Caretta caretta. The sequence goes on from NC_134218.1 coordinate 20,028,449, forward strand.
AGAGCCAGATTTACAGACCAGAGTCACAGCCCCACTAAGAAGTGAGCTCACTGCCTGTAAAGTTGGTAGGCATGACAGGTTTTAGCCCTGGTTATTAGGCCTTCCAAGGGGGAGCCCTTCATCATTACCATTACAGCCCTTGACAAGAGCAAAACTCCATGAGTCAGCCCCAGTAGATTGTATTACGTTGTGACTTTGCACTTTAGAATGTATGTGCCTGACTACATGGTAAGGGAAGAACTCCCAGCTCCAAGCCCCTGCTTTCTCATTATCACAGTACCCATAGAATGCTTCGCTTCGCAGGGCAATGCTTTGTGCAGAGCTGAAAGCAGAAGGGGCTTTTCTAGTAACAGGAATCAAGAGGGGGCCACAGCTGCGCTGGGGGAGGAGGGGGTTCGGGCTGGGGGGTGGGGGCATGGCTGGGCTCTGGATGGTGGGAGGGATTGTAGGTGTCTGGTACTCTTGATTGGGCTTTGGGGGCGGGGGGAAGGGAGCAGAGAAACTGGAACTGGGTGTCATAGGGTTTTCTTTAACACTCTAATCCTGGGGGAATTTTTGTGTTTGTCTGTATTGTTACAGACATACTTGCTGACAGGTATTTTGAAATAAGTTACCAAAATAATTGAAACTGGTGTGATTATGTAGTGTTATTTTGATAAATAAAATTTGCAGAATTTTAAAATATTGTGCACAGAATTTAATTTTTTAGTGCAGAATGCCCCCAGGAGTATAAAATGCAGATAGGCACCTAGTGGGATTTTCAAAAATGTTCAGGCACCTTTCGAAATCCCACTAGGTGCCAGGCTGCATTTTCAGGCACCTACATACATTTAAAATTTTGCCCTTTAGTGAACGTGGCTTAGTGTATTTCACCTGTTTTTTGGACCTGGTCCTGCATAGAGTATGGAAACAACAGATTATTTAGTTAGCCCTCATCATGACCAGACAATGGAAGTGCAGTCATTATATAATTGTTCTACTTGCCCATGGAATGTTTCCAATTTGAGCATCTACTCTGCAGCTTTACCTGAATTATTGGCAGGTACCTTTGTTACTGCTTTTAACTGCTGATCATTTTTGTTCTACACTGTGCTTTGGGATGCTGGGAACAGCAATAGAGGATAAACATTTCCAACGCCACCCTCCAACGGAGTCCAGAAATTAGTTTCATTCTCAACTAGGAGTTCAAGTTTCCCCATCTTTATCATGGAAGGGAATAATACTGAATGAGGTTCTAGTATGGACTGAAGCACTGTATTTCGAGGGTTTGGTTTGTTTAATACCAGAATTAGAAGAAGACACATTATACATGGTCTTTCAATTCATAACTAATAGTCTCTTCACAAGAAACCTGTCTGCCCTGAATCCCAGTTATAAAGAACAATCTCTGAACCAGACCACTTCTCCTCGAACCCCAGCTGGAGCTGTCCTGTGTCAGTCTACCTAGATCTTGGTTTTTATTTTAAAGCTAGCTGCAGGAAATGGAAAAGAATGACACACACTCCACTTAACCTCTATTTTGCACCTCTAAGAGATGTTGCTATTCATCTGATATGCCAGAGCATGTACCCTACCCCATAAAGCAGCTTAGACTAACCTGAGCACAACTCTAAGCTGGTTAGAAACTGCTTTCTGCAGAAATAGGGAAAACTGAGCTGGTACCTTTCAATCTTGAGACTGGGGAGATGTCAGATTTAGCCCCCCCCAGAGAGAAAAGACCTGGAAATCACTGAGTGGGTATGAAGAGTGTCTTCTCCTCCCTCCGTCTCTCTCTTCCACCAGCACCTACATGGGAAATAGCCATCACTTTCCCACGGCACTGAGACAACATTCAAACCAGAACTGAGCAACTGATGCTTCCCTAACATTTCCCCCAAAGGATTGCAATTCAAGGCATTTCACACACCCCTCAAAGGGTCAGGAAAGGAGGGAGCAGAGCAGCAGGTGAGCTGTAATACATTACTTGGCATATGGCGCATGCAGCATAGAATAGACCTGGCTTTGATGTTGAAATGCCTTTCTCCATCCTGTAATCCCTGATTAACAAGGTGAACCACTTCATCCGGAGTGAGGTCGCCCCTGTGGGAAGAAAACTTAGAAGTTAGCTAGCAAGCTCGTGAGGTTCGACACCCCAGCAATCCCAGAGGAAGAGAAACTGCTTCCCTAATGTAACATCACTGAGCTGGCTGTATTATTGCTGTATGCTGTAAAATACAGGAGAATCCAAACACTGCCCAACCAATGTGACCACACTGGCATAATGCCAGAAAGCTAAGGGCCACATTTATATATAAAAAAAGGAGTACACTGCACCCCCTCAGAGCAAGAGGAAGCACGGTCTGCCAGGAACTGTAGTTTCAGGGCCAGATTTACAAAGGTATTTAGGTCCTTAGTAGCATTTACAAAAGTATCTAAGCAGGTTAGGCCTTTGACTCCCTTAGGTGCATCTGTGAATCTCCCTTTGCACCTATATGCAGCACTAGCCTCCTTTGTAACTGAGGTCCTCAGTGACCCACATCTGTTTGGAGGATGAGGGAGGTGGCACGGCAGGGTTGCGTGGGATACATGTTGGTCTGAGAGATGCACTTTCAAAAACCCCGCGCCAGAGCACCGTATTTCTTTGAGTAAATGAACCAGTTTGCTAGCTGGGGAAAAGGAGCTTTTTTTCCCTTTTCTTTTTTTTGGCCAGAAAGTCTGATTAAGATGCAGAGCTTTGCACTATCCTGGCAGCAGTGAGTGGTGTGACACAAAAAGCAGCAGAAGCCTCAAACCATGTTTTGTGAGAAATCCCAGAAGTCTCCTTGCAAAGTTCAGTGCTGGTTTACTTAGTGACACGCTGTTCTAAAGAGCACAGATGACATAGAAAGACAAACTGAGAGCTACAAGGGCTGCTCCCAAAGGCTCAGCCCACTAACTTTGCTGGCAGAAAATGTTACATTTTGGATGGGGGGTTGGGGTGGGGATGTGTATCTGAACTCTAGTGACTTCTTTAAGGGGGAGCAGCTTAAGCCAAAAATCTAATAGCTATTTCCCCACACAAAGACAAGACAATGCCCCTGGGGCAAGCTGTCCTCAGGAGAGGGCAGCAGATGGAGCGGTTACCAAAAGAACAACATTTTTAGAGGGGGGGGGGGAGCGGGGGAAGGAAAAGCGTATACATGACTATTACTGCATTCCAGATAGAAATAAAAGGTGTGCTGCCCCCCTCTGGTCCTATATAAACAGGGATTGGATTATACATTAACTAACTGAGGTCCGTGCTAGGCTTCTCCTTGCCTGAGCTGAAAACAACAATGGGACCTCACTGATTTGTACGGATGGGGAGATTCATTGCAAATTTCAGTGAACTCAGTAAGAAAAGGAGTACTTGTGGCACCTTAGAGACTAACCCATTTATTTGAGCATAAGCTTTCGTGAGCTACAGCTCACTTCATCGGATGCATACTGTGGAAAGTACAGAAGATCTTTTTATATACACAAAGCATGAAAAAATGGGTGTTTACCACTACAAAAGGTTTTCTCTCCGCCCACCCTACTCTCCTGCTGGTAAAAGCTTATCTAAAGTGATCACTCTCCTTACAATGTGTATGATAATCAAGGTGGGCCATTTCCAGCACAAATCCAGGGTTTAACAAGAACATCTGGGGGGGGAGGGTAGGAAAAAACAAGGGGAAATATGTTACCTTGCATGACCCAACACTCTCACAAATCTTGGGAGACAGGCCAGTCCTTGCCTACAGGCAGCCCCCCAACCTGAAGCAAATACTCACCAGCAACCACATACCACACAACAGAACCACTAACCCAGGAACCTATCCTTGCAACAAAGCCCGTTGCCAACTGTGCCCGCATATCTATTCAGGGGACACCATCACAGGGCCTAATAACATCAGCCACACTATCAGAGGCTCGTTCACCTGCACATCCACCAATGTGATATATGCCATCATGTGCCAGCAATGCCCCTCTGCCATGTACATTGGTCAAACTGGACAGTCTCTACGTAAAAGAATAAATGGACACAAATCAGATGTCAAGAATTATAACATTCATAAACCAGTCGGAGAACACTTCAATCTCTCTGGTCACACGATTACAGACATGAAAGTTGTGATATTACAACAGAAAAACTTCAAAACCAGAGTCCAGGGAGAGACTGCTGAATTGGAATTCATTTGCAAATTGGATACAATTAACTTAGGCTTGAATAGAGACTGGGAGTGGCTAAGTCATTATGCAAGGTAACCTATTTCCCCTTGTTTTTTCCTACCCCCCCTCCCCCGACGTTCTTGTTAAACCCTGGATTTGTGCTGGAAATGGCCCACCTTGATTAATATACACATTGTAAGGAGAGTGATCACTTTAGATAAGCTATTAGCAGCAGGAGAGTGGGGTGGGGGAAGAGAAAACCTTTTGTAGTGGTAAATACCCACTTTTTCATGCTTTGTGTGTATAAAAAGATCTTCTATACTTTCCACAGTATGCAGCCGATGAAGTGAGCTGTAGCTCACGAAAGCTTATGCTCAAATAAATTGGTTAGTCTCTAAGGTGCCACAAGTACTCCTTTTCTTTTTGCGAATACAGACTAACACGGCTGTTACTCTGAAACCAGTGAACTCAGTGATCACCAAGTGGTGAAAGAACAATTAAAAAAAAATATATATATATACACACACACACACACGGCATCTCAAAATTTACTTGGTTCATCTACTTCAACAACAGCAGTTTAGTTTTGCTTGTAACCCTCAACAGTTAGCATGCAGAAGCATGTTCTGGAAAAAGATAATCGAGACGTCACTACAGCACTCTGCTATTAAGCCTTTGAGGAAGTGGGAAGACAGGAGAAGGAGCAATTACCAAAGCACAGATGAAACAGCTACTAGTGTATATCTTTGTTAAGGCATATTAATGTAACCTAAACTGTGCTTTCCAATGCACCTGTATGGATTCACCTCTACATTTTGTTTAGGAGCAGAACTGCACACACTAATTTCTATGCACAATTATCAAAATTGTGCTTGCTCACTGGGTAATTACCAGCAAGTGTGTCCAATTAGTTATATACCTATACAATTACTGTAATTGCAAATGTAAATTAGGCACAAAATTATGCATATAAAACCATGAAAATCTGGCTCTCAAGTTATAGATCCTCCTTATTGTCTGCCGGGAGCAAAACTCTGTTCTCCATTTGCTGGTCAGTGGCTTTCGCGCAGATCTCAGCGTGCTCTGTTGGCACAGTCTTACGCTTTATGGATTCACTTACTCTTCTTGGCCCCATGGAACAGGATGAACTTTGCAGTTGGCTAGGAGGTGAGGGCTGTACCTGACCTCAACATAGATGACACCTTCTTTTGCTTTCATTTCTACAAACTCATAGGCTATTCTTCTCACAGCATCGCGGTCCCCCCTGTAAGGAAAAGAACAGGATTAGTCTGATTTATGAGTTCTCAGCAACTTATGGGCTGCTGATCAACAAGATAGGGGAGAGTGGACCTGCTGAGGGTCTGAATGCTTCCCAAGAGGCATTCCCGTCTCACCAGCACATGAAAATTCATCACACACTTAGAGAAATTAGAATGCAAGAGTCCTTTGGCTTGGAAGTGACCTATCTAGTGAGTCATTTCGCTTCTCTCCCTGCATGGTGCCAGGACTGACTGCATCATCTCTAAACCAGCTGGGCAAAAGCCTACTCCCCCACTTCCCAGGAACCAGTGATTTTTTCAGATAAGCAAATAAAATACCATGATGTTATCAATCATCATTATCATAGTAAAGGGAAATGAATACATTTTGTAGCTTAGAGTCTCCCAAGCAAGCATTCTCAGGACCATTCAAGCCCCAAATCGGCAATTCTAGCTTGCAGATGCCTGAGACCGATAAGAAACTTGCAGCGGTTACCAGGCAATAAGTTACTTACGCAATGGCAGGCATGTAGAGAGCAAACTTTTCTAGAAACTGGGTGAGAGTGAGTGGCTCCGTGTAACTGACATGCTGCAAGAGGTCTTCAACAGTGTCACCAGGGAGCGGAATTCCTCTTTTCCTGGAAATCGATAAACATTTCACTTTTCTATTTCTCCACAGAACAGATACAGCACAGAAAAACGGTACCTCACATATGTGCCTCTGGAGCCCCACCCAGATAAGAGAGGACTCTGATCTCTATCACCAACAACAACAGACCCAGAACTATCCAAAGAAACTGAGCCAAACAGAACCTCTCTTTTCCTGATGCCTTGGTACTTCCTAGTCCTGGAAGCATAAATGACAAATTATTTCAAGAAAGAAATTTCCAGCCCCATTTATATAGGCTCAAGAGCTGCCAAACATTGGATTGCTTTTATCTGAACTGAGCCACGGAACCTTCTCAGGGTTGCCTATTACTAGTCTCCAAGAGCCAGTGAATCCTTGACCTTTCTGCTGAGGCTGCGAACAATTGTGATGTCGTTTCTCTGACGTGGAAATCTTTACACTGTGAACCAAAGCTGACACCCACAAGCCCCTTCACAGAGAAGCCACCAAAGAGCATCCAGATAGGAAAGTCCTTCCATTGCTACCAAAAGTGGGATGTCTCTGAGCTTGTGAGCTGGAGGGGAAAGGCTCCAGATCTCAATACCAAGGCCTTGGCCTTCTCCAGTTCCAACAGCCAACTACACAACCTATCTGCAGGAAAATAGCATGACTGATATTGCTCATCTGCTCAATGTACACACATGTTTTATTGCTCTGTGGTGTAGGAAATCTACACTACATTCAGAGTTCAAAGGCAAAGGCAGTTACCACAGATTAAGACCCTGGCACTCAGCATACATCATTCATTACTGTTAAGGATTACTCTTTCCACATTGCCCTTTCCACTCTGATGACACATCATTTGTCCAGTTTAAATGACTGACACCTCCAAGCCATGCCCTACATTGAACACTGCCTTCCTGAGCCTGTGAACAGGCCCTTATCCTATCCTCATTCAAATCCTTCCTGCAGGCCTTTCTCTGTCTATGGTACACTTAATTACAGTGGGCTGGATGCAGGGTAATTTGGGATCGTCTACACATATAAAGGTATAAGGCTTAGACACACTAGACGATGTGGAAGTCAACATATGCACCATAAAAGGTGGATGAGTGCAGTCAAGCCTGACAGAATTCAAACCTGTGCTTTCAGGGAGTCTACGCAGGGATTGCAAACACAAGACTTAGAGCACCAATGCAGAGTCTCTCTCATGTGTCACTACAACGTTGCATTATTTGGATGTAGTCAAATTGAGTCAATCACCACCCAGCAACTTTATTTATTTGCTGTTTGAGCTGTACCAAGCAGTTTTCGTGTCATGATCACAAGCAGCATTCTATGCTTGGGGCCAGATTTTCAAAGCAGACTCCTAGACTGCCCCCACAAAATGCTGTCCCTGCACAAAAACCAGCATGCATTTTTGCTCTACCCTGAACTGAGCACTATCTGCTGGGAGGTGCCAACTTCATAGTAGACATGAAAATAGCTCCAGTCACCTCCGTTTTATTCAAGCATGGGGCAGCCCTGAGCTCCTGCCAAGTTGCCAGCACAGTTCCCTCTGGTGGTTGAAGTATGGACACTCCAATCTACAGGAGTCAAGAGAATCCCCCAGCTAACCATAAATCCCAATCACCCACATTGCTATAAGGAAGTAGAAGAGCTCCAGAGAGTCAGATGTGTCAATGAATCCCTCACATGCACAGGATACCTATCCATACACTGAAATCTTTAACCCACTCCTTTGATCCTACAATATGTATAAATGGGTGAAATCAAGGGGAATTTCTTACACAACATACCAAAGGGGCATCCAGCAATTAATGAGAAGGATTTTCTTGATGCACCTTCTGAATATTTATCTTGGCTGCATCGCAGAAACTATTGTATGTTCTGAAGGCACCTTAACCAATTACTGAGAAGTAATTTTTTTCCCATACAAAAATATTTTATCAAATCCTCAAATCCATCCATCTTAGATCATGCCACTTCTATTCCATTTTTACCAGAAATTGCTTTCATGGCTAAAGCCTCCTCAACTATGTTGAAGTGTTATTTGTTGGGACATGGGAAAGAACCTGCAAAGGCTGGTTGTTAGATTCAACCTAATCATGACGTTCTTGATCAGAGGGGTTTCTGCCATACTTAAGAAATCTGGCATTGTTTGCCAATGTCCTTTACATTTAAATAAACGTTCACTCCTGGAAGAAGATTCATGTTTATCTTGTTTAAAATTATAGAGCCAGGTCCTGAAGTTGTTAATTATTTATCTAGCCACTCATCAAGTGTATACGTCAATTAACCAGAGTTTGCCTCCCCGACAGCACATCTGCTCCTTCTTGCTTAAGCCAGCAATGAAGCCATAGCACTGAAGACTTTCCCTGGCAATGTGTTACAACTAGAATGAGACAATTGTTTTTCTGCAAAACCAATTTTTCCCTCCTCCAAAAAGCCAAAAAAAACTCCAACCCCATAGATTTGGTTTGAATTTGGCATGCTGGGAATAAAAGTTTCAACTTTTCTTCATTTTGGAATGTCCCTCGATTTTAAGAAGTTTAAAAATTTCAAAATCAAAACCAAATATTATGGTTGACATGACAAACCATTTTTTCCAACATTTCAGGTTGGCAAAAATTTCAGCACATTTTCATTTCAGGTCAACCAAAAAAACAATTTTTTTTCCAGACGTGCCCCTGAACCAAATATCTGGTTATCCACACAGCCTGAATTATACCATCTGCCTGGTTTTGAGATGGCAAGGCAGGATTAAACAGAAAATTTACACTGAGTGCTGAGAGAGAAAACCTCTGTTGAAAACACAAATACTAGCATTAATAGTGTGGCAAGTACAACTGACCCAGCCAATTGCTTTCTGCAGACCCGGAACTGGCAGTGGCAATGCTGGTGCACTAAGGTTGTTTGCACTTTGCAGAACTCTTACAGTTATTAATGTGACAGAACACTGTGCTGTTTAACGGATATATTTAGAAATGGGCTAATAACTCATTCTTTCTAAATTTGTTTGGAAGCCTGACCACAAAATCTGTTTCCTCATCTAACCTGCTCATGTTGTTGTCTATAGCTCTGTGGCTTGTGAGCATAAGGAGAGGGGCACTAGGTCACTGTTTGGTTACATATCTGACACCAATTCAGTCCAGGTTCCCTACCACACTATTAGAAAGTGGTCAGCTCTGTGCATCGTGCACTCAGTCACAGCACTGGTCTACACTGCGACTAGGACATGCTAGTGACAGCCATTTGTTGTTTGCACATTTCAAGCAGAGTTTCCCTGACGGGCATGGACAGAGAACTTTTTGTCTGAGAATTGGGATGTCAGAATCAGGGGTGGGGATATACAGTGATCTATAGGATAGACTGTTGGCAGGGCTTAGTAAACAAAAAATCCTTGTCTTTGTCAGCTAGAATCTTGCTAATGGAAAGGATGTATAAACATAATTCTAGGTTTCAGAGGAACAGCCGTGTTAGTCTGTATTCGCAAAAAGAAAAGGAGTACTTGTGGCACCTTAGAGACTAACCAATTTATTTGAGCATGAGCTTTCATCTGATGAAGTGAGCTGTAGCTCAAGAAAGCTCATGCTCAAATAAATTGGTTAGTCTCTAAGAAACATAATTCTAGCTAACACGGGCCTAATCAGCAAGGACAGGGCCAAATTCTAGGAGCTTTCCTTTTTACATGGAGGCGTCTCTGTTCAGGAAATCTTTAAAAATCAAAGCACCCAGCTAAACACACTGAAGCAAATTGTTATTTTTAAACAACTCACTTGCCAAAGTATAATATTGTTTCTGGCTTTATGGCTCCATCCAGGTGGACATGAAGTTCTACCTGTAATAAAAATGAGTAAATTAAATAAATAAATAAATAAATAAATAAATAAAAAAAGACAAAGAACAATGACACATTCATATAACTGTGAAAGTAATCTCTGGATCAGAAGACGCTACAAATACAACCAGTGTGGTGGAGTCACAAGATGGGAGCTAAGAGAGAGAACATAGAAAGCTACAGAATATAGAAAAGATACTTGATAAGTGTAAGTTATTTATTGAATGTCTGAAAATTGACAGAATTGGATTCACTGTTCTTCCTGGAGGTCACATTTTTAACATTCCTTTACAAGCAAACTCTGTTTCCAGGAATGTTTACACTGCTCAGGAAGTTGTCCTACTCATATTTGGTCCCCCAATAAGTAGGGGCGGGGGAGCGACATTTGCTTCTATCCTGCTCCATCTTGATATTCATAATCTCTTAAACCAGTAGCCCTCATCCGTTCCAGACCACTGTACCCCTTTCAGGAGTTGGATTGGTCTTGTGTACCCTCAAGTTTCACCTCACTTAAAAAACTACTTGCTTACAAAATCAGATATAAAAATATAAGTGTCACAGCACACTAATACTGAAAAATTGCTGACTCTCATTTTTACCACATAATTACAAAATAAATCAAATGGAATATAAATATTGTACTTACATTTCAGTGTACAGTGTATAGAGAGTGGTATAAACAAGTCATTCTCTGTATGAAATTTTATTTTGTACTGACTTTGCCAGTGCTTTTTATGTAGCCTGTGAAAAACTAAGCAAATATCTAGATGAGTTGATGTACCCCCTGTCACGGAGTCCCCCGGGCGATGCTTTGGGACTGCTCCCTACGAAGCCAGGCAAGACTCTGGTGAAGTCTCCTATCTGTGAGCAGACTGTCTGCAGGGCAAAAAGCTCACACAGCTTCCACCTTCCTGGGTCTGACCTTCGAGGATTCAGCATCCTCTGCCCCTCCGTGCGCTTCCCACAGCGAGTTCGCCCAGGCGGGGTCCTGGGGAAGCCAGAGGGTCCTGCACCCCAACTTCGCAGTCAGACGTGACTCTTAGCCAGCCAGGAAAACAGAGGTTTATTAGATGACACGAACATGGTCTAAAACAGAGCTTGTAGGTACAGAGAACAGGACCCCTCAGCCGGGTCCATTTTGGGGGGCAGTGATCCATCCTCCTCAGAAATGTAAAAACCCCAGGGCCCGCTGCCCTGCTGAAATGGGGAACAGAGCCATGGGGAGCCCTGGCACCCCCTGCGGGGCAGAAGCCGGGAACAGAGCTGCAGGGCTGAAGCCCTGAGCCCAGGCACCCCCTGCAAGGCTGAAATGTAAAAACCTGGCAAGTTTTGAATTATTGGGCTCCAATTCCATTCAATTATTGAGTCTTCACAGAGGTGTCACTCCTTGGGGGTTTTGGTGGCCACACAACCCTTTGATGGAATTACAGGCTTGAGGCTCACTATGCATCTTTATTCCACATTGTGCCATGTACAAAATCCTAGCAACGTGCATCTACAAGTTCCTAGCTCATCTCAAACATTTCCTGCAAAAGCGACCCACAAGTGACAGCAACATTAAGTAGCTTCCTTTAAATTGTGGGCCACCTGCCTCTACCCTCTGTTGCTATTGTAAACAAGACACTGGTAAACTGCAGCAGGAAAGTAACAAGGTTCCACTCCATGTCTCCGGGAGAGGGTTCTCTCCCCCTCAAATAGCTTGCAATAAAACAGGGATAATAAAGTTGGGTGAGGGGCATCTGAGCAAAGTAGCGTGCAGCTTGCAAGGAAAATGCCCAGCATCCTCAGATTCCCTGGGCTACAAGGAACTAGCAAAATCTGACAAAAGCCTTGTCTATCCAAATGAAATGGACAAGTAGGGAACTGGATAAGCACAGAACTTTTTGCGTTGTTTATCATGGCTGATCGACTCTTTGTTTCACTCTGCCTCCTTGGGACTGGGGAACACCATTCCCTTTCCCAGAAACTCTTCTGCCAGGTGCTATTGGTTCTTGAGGACGGGGATGACCGTTACAAAGATCTAGCTCTTCTTCTACCCTATGCAGTCCAAACATCCAGTGATGCCTCATCCAGCTTCACCACTGCTGGGGAACTTGGCCCGCATCCATTGGTCCATCGTTGGCTCTCGCTCATTACTCTGAGCGGGGCCCTTATCAGGTACTACTTCAAACTTTCCATTGAAGGGCAAAGGGGTGCACACTGACCCCACCTGGCACCACCTGCAGGGCCACTCCAGAGATTGGTGGATTCACAGGATTGAGCCAGATCTGAGAACTTTGCTACACGATGCCTGGTGTGACACGATCAACCATGGTCATTCTGGCTGGCACACTGGTCCTCAGTAGACTAGGTATGTTTGGGAAAATCATCAACGTATGCAAGGGACATGACCTTATTTTAGATCAATGAGTTCTCCAACAACTTAGGACTTAGATAAATCAGCTTTCACTGAACCACATCTCTACACAGAGAAGTGCAAATAAGCTAAAGCAAGCAGAGAACTAAGGAACATTTATATTATACCCTTAGAGGGGCCAGAACAGAGAGAGATGGAAGAGGCTATGCTCTCAAATACATTGCCCTGCATGACAGGACAGAGGAAACAGCTATAGTATATACAAAATGATTTAGTACTAGTAAGGCCTTGCAGTTTGGACTAAGTTATAAATGTGCTGCAGATCAACTAATTCTCGGTCAGGGTTTTGCCTGTTGCGCAATGTTCCCCCTGAAAGATCCCCTCCAGCTGGTGCCCTCACATAGTACTGCCAAACAGGCTAAGCCTCCCTTGGCTAGAAGCAGGCTACATCTGCACTGGCAGAGGACAATGGAAGGGATGACTGTGCTTGTTGGTTTATAAAACTAACTCCACAGTGGGCCAAATCAGATAAAGCCGTCTCTTGAATTCCTTTGAGTGTTAACTCTTTCAGGGCTGCTTGACAAATGATGACCTATTGCTCAGTCCATGGGTCTTCATCAGTATTGCAACCAGCAACATGTTCTTCAAGCCATCTTTAAAGATGGCTGGGTAGATGGGACATGATGTGCACTTGCTTCCCTTCTGGAGATCTGGCTTCAAATCCTATTTGTGCCCTAACAGAGAGTGAGCTTGTTGATGATCAGCTGGTTGGTCCATGTCAAAAATCCACTTTGCAAACTGTCACAATATTCAAGCCTTGTTGAGAAGAGAGATCCAAGACTGGACTAGCTGAGGCAATACTGAAGGTCAAGAGGGGTAAGCGTGCACAGAAAGTGCAGGTACCCAGCATACCTGGCTCTCAACAGGGCCGTTTGCCCTTCACTTACATAATCAGTAAATTCACAGATGGCTTTTAAAAAAAGGCCATCAGATATGGTGACCCAGAAAAGTAGCCTTTGAGCCAGGTGACATATAGAGTGTTTACTGTTTACTCATTCTGTTTTAAGGCCTGATTTTCCTTTTCACTTACACCAAAGTTAGGGAAAGGTCCATGGAAGTTAATATGTAGGGGGGTAAATACCTGGGAGGGTGAAGAGCTATTTAAGCTAAAGAATAGCGTCGGCACAAGAACAAATGGATAAGAACTGGCCATGAACAAAGTCAGGCTGGAAAGTAGAGGATGGTTTCTAATCAGAGGGATGAGGTTCTGGAACAATGTCCCAATAGGAATGGTGGGGGCAAACAACTTAATTAGTTTTGAGAGAGAGCTGGACAAATTTATGAGTGTGACTGTATGACGGGATTGCTTGTGATGGTAGGAAGCAGGGCTTAACAGCCCTGGGGCTCACTTCCAGTTTATATCGCTAAATGCTCATGCTCCAGGGTTTCAGCTGGCCAGCTGCAGGGGTCAGGAAAGGATTCCAAGTGTATTCTGGGGTAGTGGGTGGGGTTCAAATCTCCTTCCTTAGAAGCGTCAAGGATGGCCACAACTGGAATGGGACATTGGACAGAGTGGGCCAGGGCTTTGAGGTGGCACCAAGCAGTCTCTCTCAGAGATGCTTAGCTGCTTGGATCTTGCTCACACGCTCAGGGTTTAACTGATCACCACGTGTAGTCTGGAAGGAGTTTCCCCCCCACGTCCAACAGGCACTGACTGTGGTGCGGGGCTTTGCCTTCCTCTGTATCATATGGGTGCAGGTCACTTGTCAGGATTATCTTGGTATATCTCACTTAATTTCCCTGCCACTGCAGAGGCCTCAGCCCCTCCTCTTGTCTGCCTGTGGCCATGGGTGGCAGGTATAACAGGGAAGGCAAGGCTGCCGCCGAGCCGCCGCTGGACACCTGGGCTGCGGTGGCCGCGGCCCTTCCTCAAGACCCCCACCGCCTCCTCCACTCTACACCCCACCCCCACACAGGTCCCCACCGCTCACCATGTCCCTCGTCCTCCAGACAGGGGAGCGAGGAGGGATGTGAAGAGCTGGCAGACTGAGGAGGCTCAGCCAGGTGCTGGGGTCAGCAGCTTGGCTGGGGTGCACTTCAGGGACCCAAGGAGCTGGCATTAAGGGGCCAGCAACTTGGCCTTGGCCCAACTCTGGGGGGCACGTGGGAGCAGCTCAGCCCGGCAGGCACTTGGGGGCCAGCAGCTCAGCCCAGTGCTCAGGGAGACCAGCAGCTTGGCCTGGAGCTAGGGCAGGCCTGACTCTGGCAGGGGGTGCCCGGTGGCTGGAGGGGAGATGGCGGGGGGGGGTGGCAGCTTAGCCCAATGTGGCTGGGTCAGGCAGGTCGGCCGTGGCTCCTCCAGTCATGGGGGCCCCCTCAGAGTCAGGGCTTCTCCTTTTATGGGGTGGGATGGGGGTTTTGGGGCTCCAGTGTGCAAGGCCTTGGGTGGAAGGGGCAGGGCTGGCAGGCTAGCCTCCCCAAAGTGGGGTTCACCTGCCACCCATGCCTGTGGCACATAATAGTAGTCTCTCTTCCGGGCTACAATGCTTTGATCTAACGTTGGTTGTTGGGTTTGGTGTGCAGGTGCTGGGTGGTGTTGGTGGCCTGTGATATCTATGAAGGAGGCTGGAGTAAATGATCTAGTGGTCCCTTCTAGCCTTAAGATCTATTACTCTAATACTGATTTTTACTAACTGTGTAAATGAAATGGGAATGAGGCACTGTCAACCTTTCCCCTAACAATTTGACTTTCAGGGTTTCCTAAATTCAATCAGTGGTTGATTTGATCAAAACCTAAGGATCCAAATAATTTATATTAATGAGCACACAACTCTACCCATTATGCTGATCAATTGAAGCGGGTATTAATGGATAACCCAGTCAATGACTGTTTAATAATTAAAAAGGCCTTTAATCATCAGTCACTTTGCTCAGGTGTATGTATCAGCACATCATCAGCATTTTCTAAACCACCATATATTAACATGAACAATAACTGGACACTACAGTCATTGCATGCTGTATCCATTGACTCATTCAGTTATTGAATAACTTTGAAAACTTCAAGTAGAAAAAATTAAGAAAGGTCAAAACTCAGCATGTGGTAGGAGGAAGGATGACCTGTACACGTGAATATCCACTGTCTGAAGCCAAGGTAGTGATCTGAAAAGCGAAATCAAACTTTGACACTGCATGATAGCATCATCCACCCATTCTTGTTTTTTTCCCAGTAAACTGTACTTTGTCCCTATGTCAAAAGGCTTTCAGCAAATGAGAAAATTCTGGGAAGTCACAAAAATCTGTCATAGAAAATACCCATCCAGCTTGCAGCCTGTTGCTTCCTGGGCAGTGACTGAGCATGTGCAATATCTAGCATTAAACTGTCAATTCCATTCCCAAAAAGCAATTCCACTCTTTAGCATATCACACACACATACAGGGAGAAAACAGTCATCTTGTTTGGATACTACTATTTATAAATGGAAGCTCATCCAAAACTCCCTAATACTAAGACAGTGGTGAAATGGTTGTGGAAATGGCATCTAGATGTAGTCTCTAGAAGAAAGCTTCCTGTTAGGGGCTTTTAATGTAAATCATCGGTATTAGAAATGTGAGATCTTTACAGCAAGGTTACAGAAAATGCTGTTGATTAGACAGATGCCACATATTGCTTTCTCATCTCTCCTCTGTTACTTCATGTTGGGCGTTTGTCACCATTAAAAAAAGGCCCATCACACACATTGAACCTTGGAGGGTTCGGAGTAACACCTGCCCGACATTAGAAGTTCCTGGGATTTATTAGGGTTTGATAACTCAACAGCAATGCTACACAGTCTGTTGGACAGCATATGCATGTCGCACGCCGGCCTGTGTTCTCATCCCACTGTTCTGTCTGCTACCGCTGTTCTTTTGAATGGACAAAGTACTGAAAGTGCAGAGATTCCTGCTCTCAGAAGCACCTTGCTCGGCTGGTTCAGATGCATGCTGTCAATTAGGAACTAGTCACGCCTTATGTCTCAGGGAAGTTATAAGAGCTATGATGAAAAGCAGGCACCTTGACGCTAATTAGAGACAACTCATGAAATGAGGTCCTTGTCAGAGTACTTATGCTGCTCATAAGGTTGACAGCAAGGGACGACATGTTTCTACTAAGACACTGGGCCAGAAATTCTAATTTTCTACTATAGGTAGTATCTGTCCCCTCCCAAGGACTCTGAGTAACAGGAGAAAGTCATCCACTAAAGCAACAAGGGCTGTATCCATACCACATTCTAGACTGTAGCCTGACAGAGGAATCCAGAAGACTACTAGTTTTACAGACTGCTTTTTTCTAGCTTCTCAATTAGCTTGCTTAGGAAAAACAGGTTAGACATCCAAGCAGTTGTTAGTACAGTCGCAATGTCAAAAGATAGTTTCTTCGGTATTGTCTATTGCATGTTTCAGAGCGAGTGACAGATCCTTCTTGTCAAAACAGGGGTTGACCATATCTGCTCAGAGGAGTCTCAGATGTTCTGTACTCTTTTAGAATCCAGAAAGAGAAGGGGTCAGAGTCACAGGTGCTTTCTATGCTTCTTATGATGTCTTACGTGAACAGGCTGAATTCCTGGAAAAAGGGCATTACGTTTCTGGTCCTGACCTGTGCTTAGCTTGTTCTTGGTGGCCCATGAAGCCAGTCAAGCGATCAGTGAATGTCTCTATGAAATAAGATGATAGTTCTTGGCACCAAACGGTGCTACAACTGAGAAGAGGCAATCTGGGTTCACTAACGGATTCAGGATCTGGAAAAGTTATGCAAAGCATGACTTGGCTACCTATCAGATTCCAAATTACACAGCATTTTTTTCCCCTGGATCATATCTTGTCTTTACTGGCTCCTGCTACTCCACTATTTTAACAGTCAGTGAGATGCATAAATGAGAGAAGCAGTCATTTATGCTTCAGATGGCAAAAAATTAAAGTAATCACTGTGGGTCAATTTCTGCTCTTAATGGCACTGACGAAATGTACTGATTCTCTGGAGTTCCATCATTGTAACTCCAAGTAGGATTTGGTGTCTAACGTCTAAGGATGGCTGGGGTTTGATGGCATAACTGTAAAGAGGCATCTCCCACCGGAGATGGCACACACATTACTGGAATAAAACATGCGTAAGAATACCTGTGTACAGACTTTTCTAAGTAGCTGTATTTTTCTGATGTCAGCTCAAGCTCAGAGGAGAAAAAACTCAGAATGAAAGAACATGAACCTTACAAGCATCTAGAGCATAATGGGATGATAAATAATGACCACCATCAAAAACAAATCATGCCAGACCAAACTAATTTCCTTCTGTCATAAATATAAAGGGAAGGGTAAACACCTTTAAATCCCTCCTGGCCAGAGGAAAACTCCTTTCACTTGTAAAGGATTAAGAAGCTAAGATAACCTCGCTGGCACCTGACCAAAATGACCAATGAGGAGACAAGATACTTTCAAAGCTGGAGGGGGTGGGGTGGGGCAGACAAAGGGTTCTCTCTGTCTGTGTGATGCTTTTGCCGGGACCAGAGCAGGAATGCAGGTCAGAACTCCTGTAAAAAGTCAGTAAGTAATCTAGCTAGATATGCATTAGATTCTGTTTTGTTTAAATGGCTGATAAAATAAGTTGTGCTGAATGGAATGTATATTCCTGTTTTTGTACCTTTTTGTAACTTAAGGTTTTGCCTAGAGGGATTCTCTATGTTTTGAATCTGATTACCCTGTAAGGTATTTTCCATCCTGATTTTACAGAGGTGTTTCTTTTACTTTTTCTTTAATTAAAATTCTTCTTTTAAGAATCTGATTGCTTCTCATTGTTCTTAAGATCCAAGGGTTTGGGTCTGTGTTCACCTATGCAAATTGGTGAGGATTTTTATCAAACCTTCCCCAGGAAAGGGGGTGTAATGCTTGGGGGGGTATTTTTTTTTGGGGGGGGAGATGTTTCCAAGTGGGCACTTCCCCTGTTCTTTGTGTAACACTTTGGTGGTGGCAGCGTTTAACCTAAGCTGGTAAGAATAAGCTTAGGGGGTCTTTCATGCAGGTCCCCACATCTGTACTCGAGTTCAGAGTGGGGAAGGAACCTTGACACCTTCTTTCACAGGATTACAGGCCTAGTGGATGGGAGGAAGCAGCAGATGTGATAGATCTTGATTTTAGTGAGGCTTTTGATATAGTTCCACATGTTACTCTCATCAACAAACTAGGGAAATGTGGTCTAGATGAAATTACTATAATATGGGTGCACAACTGATTGAAAAACAGTACTCAAAAAGTAGTTCCTGCAGGGGTCTGTATTAAGTCTGGTACTATTCAACACTTTTATTAATGACTTGGATAACAGAGTGAAGAGTAGCCTTATAAAATTTGCAGATGACACCAAGATGGCAGGGGTTGCTAGGAAACTGGAAGGCAGGTTTCGAATTCAAAATGACCTTGAAAAATTGGAGAACTGATCTGAAATCAAAAAGATGAAATTCGATAAAGGCAAGCGCAAAGCACCACACTTAGGGAGGAAAAAATCAAATGGAGAATAACAACTGACCAAGTGCTGAAAAGGATCTGGAGATTATAATGGATCGCAAATTGAATAGGAGATATGTGATGCAGTTGCAAAAACGGCTAATAGAATTCTGGGGTGTATTACCAGGAGTGTCGCATGTAAAATATCGGAGATAATTGGCCCGCTCTATTCGGCACTGGTGAGGCCTCAGTTGAGTAGCGTGTCCAGTTTTGGACACCAATTTTAAGAAAGACATGGACAAATCGGAGAGCGTCGACAGGAGAGCAACAAAAATGACAAAAGATTTAGAAAGCCTGACTTATGAGGAAAGGTTAAAAAAACTGGGCATGTTTAGTCTTGAGAAAAGAAGAAGGGGGGGGGGGGGGAGACACACCTGATAAGTCTTCAAACCTGTTAAGGGCCGTTATAAAGAGATCAGTGATCCATTGTCCTCCATGTCCTCTGAAAGTAGGACAAGAAGTAATCAGTTTAACCTGAACCAAGGGAGATTTAGGGTAGATATTAGGAAAAGCTTTCTAACTATACGGATAATTAAATACTGGAATAGGCTTCCAAGGGAGGTTGTTGAATCGCCATTACTGGTGGTTTTTAAGAACATGTTGATAAACCTCTGCAATGGGTGCGTATACTCGGTCCTGCCTCAGGGTAAGGGACTGGACTAGACCTCTTGAGCTCCCTTCCAGTCCTACATTTCTGTGATTTCTGACTTCTGAGGAACTGAAAGAATAGAGGCATTTTCAGATGTTTGAAATTTTAATGAGCTGTGCAGATGTTTATCTTTTACTTAACCTCTCACCCTGCAGAAAAACCAGGAAGATGGCTCAACAATGTGATGTCTCACATCCACTCTCTTTCTTCCCCCTTTCAGTTGAGGATAACTAACCACAGATTGAGAATTAGCTGCCACCCATTTGGATGAAGTGCCTATTGAAAGCTGAATTCTGTCCTACCAGCAGCAACCAAAGTAAACCAAAGATTGAAGCGAGTCAAAGATTCAAAAAGAGAGCCAGATTCTGATATCATTTATGCCAGATTTTGTACCACAGTAACTGAGATCAGAAGCTAGCCAAGAGGTGGCTTCTTTGGTGATGTTCTCTGCAAGAGACCAAGGATATGAAACTAAGCATCTATTTTCTATTCTTCCCTCTCTCCTTCTTTATGTTTTCTGTCCAAGTATAAACACAATGAACACCATGATTTGTGTACATAAAGTGTAACCTATGACCTTGCTTCAGATGTATTTGTACTGCAAATGGCTAAGTGAAATATCAGAGTACATTTTACAGCTGTGATCTGTGTGATGTCTTTGGGCAGACAGAAATTGTCACCAGCAAAGAACTGAACAAAACATACCCCCAAAAATAAAAAAAAATCTGAAAGAGAAAGCCTGTTACAACAATGAAGGTTCTAAGAGAACAAAAATCACTCTATAACCCAAAGCCAGAGCATCCTTAGTACATATGCCAGAATCCTATCAACATGTGATTATCAGCACACAGTCACTGAAGCTTTATATATATATATATATATATATATATATATGTAAAAAATGTAAGCTCCGAGTTTGATTTTTTCTAACAATGGACTACTTAGCCACTAGAGGTTCTCCAGAAAGCCTAAGTTTTAAATAATAAGCTATTAAGGAAAATGGTATGTGTCGTGACCTTTATTTTTCATTAAATGAGACACACTGAGACCAGCTTAGACCCTATGCTTATTTCTGAACAATTTAATGTCAAACATACTGCACATTACACAAAGGATGTATTTATCTAAATTCAATAAGACCAAGAAAACTTTTTGGTCTATGTTCATCTAACACAGAGTGTAAATTATTCTTTCAATGTGCTGCAAGCAGAACATTCTCAAATATCCTTTGTTTTAAATGGTGGTTATAAAGGTGATGGGAGGCTGGATGACTCAGGGAATTGAGAATATACACAGCATTTCACCTACAGATCAATGGCTCTGATGGAACTCATACTGATAGTGACTGAAAGGGATCATCTAACAGTAATTTTGTGGCCTCCATCCAGATCAAAGCAGACAGGTATCCACCCAAAAATACTACCACTAGTTTCCCCCTTTGTTGGCAGTAGCAACCAGGAGGCAAAGGACCACATGCATCATGTAGACTGAACTCTCCTCTGATCCTAATGGGGGAATTCCAGGTCAGCATTGAGCTACAATAGCAGGATAGCTTGGAGGAATCTTTCACTGCTGCTTCCCATGCTGTGCCCCTGGTCTGCCAATAAACAGGACTTCATACTCCATGTTCTGGTCTAGGTCTAGGTCTGGTCTAGAGCAATGCCTGGGACGGAGTCCAATGAAGGGGCGGGTAGCAGGAATTAATATACACTTAACATTATCAGCTCATGTATAATTACTACAGGGTTGTGCTCCTTTACTGGCAAGGGGCCGGTTGTGGACCGGTTTCGACCGGTTCCTCATGTCCAACACTGACCGATAGTAACCATCTGCACGAGAAAGCGTTCTTCCCTAGCTAGGCCATCACAGAGTCTTCCGCAGTCCCTTACACTCCATGACCATAAATTTGACCCCTTTTTCCAGCACTGATTTCACTAGGAGGCTTAATGGGTATATCGTAAGCTTGGGTAGTCAACAAAGAATCTTCCAGGTCATTCCTAGAAGGTCATCTCTCTTGCCTGCTTTTCCTGCTTGCTCACATTAACAGAAAGTTTAAATCTCAGTGTTAGACCTTTTTTCAATATGGAAATTAGTTCTAAAATAGCAAAATTTACAATCAATATTTTGTGATTTTTAGTTGTCTGGAGTGAGTCTGAAAAAACATTGTGAAGAGAGTGGTCACTTTGGATGGGCTATTACCAGCAGGAGAGTGAGTTTGGGGGGGGGGGGGGGGCGGAGGGTGAGAAAACCTGGATTTGTGCTGGAAATGGCCCAACTTGATGATCACTTTAGATAAGCTATTACCAGCAGGACAGTGGGGTGGGATGGGGTATTGTTTCATGGTCTCTGTGTGTATATAATGTCTACTGCAGTTTCCACGGTATGCATCCGATGAAGTGAGCTGTAGCTCACGAAAGCTCATGCTCAAATAAACTGATTAGTCTCTAAGGTGCCACAAGTACTCCTTTTCTTTTTGAAAAAACATCCTTTGCCCTCCAGTCTTGGATGGTGGGGAGACGACAGGATGCATGGATATAACAGACCATGAGCTAAACTTCAACATCTTATCCCTTACACCATTTTCTTTATAGGCTTTCTTGTGCTGCTAGATACTTTTCACTTCACTACTTGTACTGTTATCAACTCTATATACTGACAGTCCTGCTGGGATATATTTGCTGGTGACTGTTGTGAAAGGATTCCATCAATCTCTAGCTCATTTAATGCTTGGTGCTTAGTTTAAATTATTTTTGCATTAACAATCTTTTTATATGTTGCTTATTTTCCTAAACATTGGCTACCCACAATCATCACTCGGGGTGGTGAGTTGTATGGGCCCGTGATGCCCGGGCTCCAGCAATATTCAGGGCCCAGGGGCCCAGCTCCACCAATGTTCAGGGCCAGATCTCTCCCCCGGCCCCGTTTGACGTCCCCACGCGCCTCCCCCGAATGTCCCCCGGTCCCTACTTAATACCCCTGTGCACCTCCCCAGGGCCCTGGAGCAGAGTCTCTCCCCTGCAGCTCCATGCTGCCTCCTGGCATCAACAGCCGCCGCAGGGTCCTAGTGACCCCCATGCACTACTGCCAGGGCAGGCTGACCCTGAGCCTGCCCTTCCCGCTCAGACCCTTTCATTTTCCAGCAGGACCCTTCACCAGCACAGGGGGCCTCCGGTCCGCAGTCACCGCTGCTGCCCCATGCTGGACAAGGGGAAGTCCCACCCCCAGTGAGGCTACAGTGAGGGGCAGCAGCAGGGGAGGAGGCGCACATGGGATGGCAGCCCCCTGGGCACCCACCACAGGGGAGGCGAAGGGGCTTCGTGTACCTGAGAGGGGCCCTAGGAGCATGTGCAGTGACAGTGGTGCGAGGTGAGTGTGGTGCAGGGGGGAAGTGGGGGCCCCTCCCCTGGAGCTCGCTGCTGCCTGCAGGGAGAGGGCTTGGGGGAATCCTCCTCGCAAGCCCCTGCCCCGGGGCAGCCTGTCTGCACCCCAAACTCCTCATCCTGAGCCCTGTCCCACCTCAGAGCCCGCACCCCTGGCCAGAGCCCTGAGCCCCCTCTCACACCCCAAAGCCCTCATCACCAGCCTCACCCCAGAGCCCTCACATTTTTACATTATTTTTAAAAATATACAGTATATTGGCTTACAAGGCCAAGGGGCCGGACTTGGACCTGTTCTGGGCACCACCAAAAATTATACAAACCTGCCGCCCCTGCTCACTGCTATCAAAAGGCAGCAACAGCTGGTGCAGCTGTAGTTGGAAACTACAAACACTTGCCGTTACACGATGTCAGTGCTGTGCCAGCGACTCTCTCAGCAGCAACAGGTATTGCAGTTCTGCTGTCAGACCAGGCTTCCTACTACAGTCCCTTAAGGGCGAGAACCGGACAGCATCTTCCCGCGTGCATAGACAGCGCCTAGCCCAATGTGGGTGCTGCTAACCGCAGTACAAATAATAAGTCAGCAGGATGAGCAACAGAGAGTGGAAGCAGCAGAACACAAACGCTTACCAGCAAAATGGGTGGCGACAGATTCTGGTTGGCAAAGCCACTCAAGATAAATACAAGCCCGGCTCCGGGCAATGGCCCTTCCCGTGCGGTGCAGGCGCCTCTGACGGGAGAGGAACAGCTGGGTCCCCCCGCGTGTCCCCGGGAGACCTAGGTGGGCTCGCGCCGCCCACCAGCCCCAGGGGTTCGGGGCTGGCCCGGCTCGCGTGGTGGCCACGAATCTGGCTCTAGGCAGGGCCCCCCACTGCCCCGGGGGGCAGGCACGTGCCGGGGTGCGGGGGGCTGCCCCACCGCGGAGCCGCCCGCCCACGGAAGGGACGCAGCCCCCGGCTCGGACCCAGGAGCACCCAGCACGGGGGAGGCAGCCGGCGCCCGGCTCAGAGCCGCAGCTCGCTGCCCGGCCCGGCCGTGCTGACCCGCTCGCTCACCTTAGGCAGGTCGAAGACGGGCGCCCCGTGCCCCGCGCCGCGCTCCATGCTGCAGCCGCGGCTCCCCTCCAGCCCGCTCTGGCGGGACAGCTGGGCTGCCGGGAGCTTGGAGCCCGGCCCCGCCCAGCGCTCGGGCCGGCCCCGCCTTGCGGACAGCCGCCCGCGCCCTTTCCGCGGGACAGAGCTCGCGGCCCTCGGTGCTCCCAGCTGCTTGGGATCCGCCGCCCCCTGGCTGCTCTCTGCAGCCTGGCCCTGCCCCAGACCCCGCTCCCCTCCGCAGCCCGGGGCTCGCGCACGAATCTCCCTGGCAAGCAGCTTCCTCCTCTCTCCCCCAAACACCCGGGCCCCTCAGATCCCCTACAACTCCCTTGCAACCCCCCCCCCTACTGGAGGCTTTGCGGAGGTGCCCGCTGTCCGGAGAAGCCCTGAGGTGGGCTGCAGTGAGTGAGGCTGGGGGCTGCTGCTGGGTTGAAGGAGAGGAGATGACGCCTGCAGCCAGGGGCCACGGTGCCACCATCGCCAACCCTGTCAGACCCGTCGCACCCTGGCACAAAGCAGGGAAGAGAGAGAAAACCAGGGGTCCATTGCAGCCCAGCCTCCAACAGCAGCCCGGGGAGGGTAGCCGGTCCTGGGAGACCTGCGTGCAGGTGCCAAACCACTGTGCAGAAGGAACCAGCACCATTGCAGTTACAAGAGAGGGGGAGCGTTGTGACATTTGCTGCCAACACATTATTTGCTCTGTTTGTGTATTAAACTCCTTTCCCCTCCCTTTGTCTTTCCTATCTGCTTAATGGGATCCAGCTCTAAAAACAAAGGTATCTACCACTTGGGCTGAAGGTGAAGCTCCATCTGCTGCCATGTGACCATTCATTTAACTCTGAGTTACAGAGACGATGTTTAAAATTGAAGTTCCTTGTCCCTCAGTCGATAGAGTGGCCTGGCTCAGTTATCGTCAACTGGTATTGATGTTTTTCCAGTTGCTCCAGAAAACCTCGAACTGGTTGCCCCTCCTGTGTTTTTGCCTTTTAGCCCATAACATCAAAGTCAGGGACCCTGTCAGGCACTTACTATTAATAGTTATAATGAGGATGCAGCCTGAACAGGGGTTTTTTCAGTCCTGGAGTTGCTGTGTGTCTCTTAGTGGAAAATGGTGAGGTCTCTATTGGCCTGGCATCTTGTTCCCTGCCAGCCATGCTTTACTGCTAAATAAACATAACTCTAGACTCTTCAGGCCAGATTTTTAAAGATATTTAGGCACCTAAAATAAGCACCCAGGAGGATTTGGAATCAATGGGTATTAGGTATCTAGGCCAGTGGTTCTCAAACTGTGGGTCAGGACCCCAAAGTGGATCACAACCCTGTTTTAATGGGGTCACGAGAGCTGGCTTAGACTTGCTGGGGCCTGGAGCCAAAGCCAGAGCCCCACCGCCCAGGGCTGAAGCCCGAGGGCTCCAGCTCTGGGTAGCAGGACTCAGGTTACAGGCACCCTGTTTGGGGCTGAAGCCGTTGAGCTTCAGCTTTGGCCCTCCTCTCTCCACCCAGGGTGGTGGGGCTCGAGTTTTGGCTCCCACACCTCAGGGTGGTGAGGCATGGGGGAGAGGAGGCTCAGGCTTTGGCTTCACTCTCCTGGGGTCATGTAGTAATTTCTGTTCTCAGAAGGGGGTCGTGATGCAATTAAGTTTGAGAACCCCTGATCTAGGCAATTCTGAAAATCCGAATGGGTGCCTAACTATTTTTCAAGATCTGGCACTTCATAACAACACTAACCCTTAAAGTTATCCAAACTATAATCAAACTCTGCATCTCCCTTCAAAATGAACCCTTTAGTCTCAGCTCTGTTTTCTCTTTATGGCTAACCCTCGGCCTTCCCTCTCCAATACTGTACCAGCAACATCAAATATTATTATAGCTCAGACGTCCCCTCTTCCTTTTTGCTATCTTTTTTCCTAACTCTGGGGAGGGATAATTTTTCCCCAAACCCTCTCCTTACAGTCACCAGGAAGCCCAGCACCTGGTCAGGAACATGGCAGCCTACCTTTGTCACCATATCACTCTGTTTTCTATGGTGAGGCTTTGAAAGGTGCTCTCATAGGCAGCAAGTTATAGGGGCCCATGGTGCCCATGCTCCACCAATATTCAGGAACGTGGGCCTGGCTCCACCAATGTTTGGGCTTATATTTAATCAGAGTTGTCCTGTCCATAGGACGGACCAGGGCAACCGCCCCGGGCCCTGCGCTTTGGGGGGCCCTATGCTTCAGGGGGACGCAGGGTCCACGGCAGCCTGGGGGGTTAACAGGGGGCCTAGCACCAGCAAGCACCCCAGCCCGCCCCCCTCTGCCCCGCCCCCCTCTGCCCCGCCCCCACTCCAACCCTTCCCCCAAACCCTCACCCTGCCTCTTTCCGCCCCTGCTCTGGCCCATTCCACCCCTTCCCCCAAGCACCTGCTCCTGTCCTGCCTCTTTCCTGCTTCCACCCCCCTCCCCTGAGAGACGCCAGGAGCTGGTGGGGCGGATTGGGCTGGGGCTGGGTTGCTTGCTGCTGCTGGCGCCAGGTACCCTGCTAACCCCCCAGGCTGCCCTGGACCTCCATCCCCCTGAAGTGTGGAGCCCCCCAAACCACAGGACCCGGGGGGGTTGCCCCAGTCAGTCCTATGGATGGGATGGCTCTGCTTGGACCCGTTCTGGGCACCACCAAAAATTATACAAACCTAACACCCAGGTATGTGGTTCCCCCCCTCAGAAAGCAGATATTGACCTGCCCACACATGTGACAGGATCAGGTATTAGACTGAATGGAGCCATTTAGAGGGCAGGACTGAGTTTCTCTTTGTCAATATTGGGACACCATTTAAACTGGCATTGAAGAAACACCAAGGAATTTTCTTCTGATTCTGCTTTATTAATTTAATAAGTCTGCATATCCAAACACACAGACACTGACCTGCCCACATATGTGACAGGTAAGTACACACAGGTTCTCAGACCCTTTTCCTTTCTTTCTCTTTATTAATCCTTTCACAAGCCTCTAATTCTTATTCGTGCATTACAGTTTTTAGACACCGCAGGCACAGAAACAGTACTATTGCTTTGGCCCAAGTCAATCACAGGAAAGAGTTTCATTTCTTACTATCTTTCTTTACGTGACAAATTTTAAATGAATATAATACATTTGTAGATTTTAGCCCTTGTGAAAGATGCTGGATTGAAAGCCCTGGATACTGAAGTAGTCTGTTTATCTGCAAGCCAGATATAACATGGCAACAGTACTGCGAGCTTCCTCACAATGGACAGTAAACCCACAGCATGTGTCAGGCCTAACACATTGAAATCCTTCAGTGGGTACATCTACTTCAGCTGGAAGGTTTTCTTGGTACATCTTGAGGAAACAGATCCGCGCTAACTCTGATAGAGCTAATGTGCTAAAAACAGCAGCATCGCTGAGGCTGCACAAGCAGCTGGAGAGGCTAGCTTTGCCGAGTATCTACCTAAGGTTTCAGAAGGGATCACAGTTGGTAGCCCATCCTGCCTTGGCCACACTTCTATTTTTAGTGCACAAGCTTGATCAGAGCTGGCACAAGTACGACTCCCTGAGCTGGAAATTACAACAGAGATGCCAAAAGCTTTTTTAAACCATATTTGTGCCTGTTTATACATGCATTGTAAACCCAGCTAGGACAGGGAGAATAGTTTAACTTAAGGAAGCTTTATTTTTCCAAACATTTGTGGTAGCATACATGTGTACACTGTTAACCTCTTTCTTTGCTTACATACCATAGCAAGGAATAATATTTACATGTATATAGCACCTTTCTTTCCTATGTATCCTAAAGCTCTTTACAAACTAAGGCATCCATTACCAGGGGACCTACAATATCTATACATCTTATTCAAAAGACCCCTACACAGGAAACTGCATGTATATTATGCACAAAAACCTATGTTAAAAAACTTTATTAAGTTTGCAAAGTCAAACATTCAAAAGTTAAGAAATGCAAATATTAAGATTGCCAGTGCAACCTTAATTTGGCGCCCTTGTGCGTATGCATTGATAGTCTTTAATTACATGATCATGTAGTGTTTTTTCCATGGCTGAAATGTTTTGGCTGACAATTTCCAGAAAAATTCAGCCTAAGGCAGGCATCTGGTATGCAAAATTTCAGCCCAAATGGTTAAAGTTTCATAAATTTAAAAACAATTGAAAAAAGGATCTTCTAATGAGAAGTGTTGAGCAGCCTTAGCAGTGCTGCCAGCCCCACCTATAATGTAATACCTTAGAAGCAGAAACTGTTGAGTGCTCTGCTGAGATTTGAATCTGGGGTTGCAGGTATTTCACATCTGAGACTCAGGTGTTGTGTAAAAACAAAGTTGCAGCAGTTTAACTAAAGGGGTGTGTTTTAAACTGATTTAACTAATCTGGTGCAGACCCTTGTGAAGGCACTCTTAACTCAGTTTAAACCTGATTTATATCAATTTAGCTTATTTCAGTATGGAATAGACTTTAGCTAAAATCGATATAAGCCAGATTTGCACTGATTGAAGAGTGTCCGCATAGAAGTTTCCCATAGCTTTTTAAGGAGTTGTTTGTATAGGTTGAGATTTTCAAAAGTGCCTGAGTGAGTTAGGTGCACAAGTCCCATTGAAAGTCAATGAGACTTGTGCTCCTAAATTACTTAGGCTCTTTTGGAAATCCCATCGATAGTGCCTAGCATAGTGGGGCCCTGATCCCTGATTGGGGTTTATAATACAAATAATAAATAGTAACCATAAACATCAAAAGAAGAAAGTGTCAGATGAGGAAAAGATAGGGTTTTAAACTCACATTCAAACCTCTGAAGCAATTCTTGGATGCAGTAGTTGGTGGGGGAGGGGGGAAAAGTCTCACCAAAATGTTCTCATTAACTACTCCCTTCCCCACACCTCATGGCAAGGATTTGTTGAGATCTTTGATTTTGTATCTTGCACAGCACTGAGCGCATTATTGACATTTAACCAATGAACAGCAATAACCTTTATAAAATCATTTCGGACACAGTGTAATTTAGTTGAGAACCTGCAAAGAACAGAATGAGATATATTAGACTGTGGGACAGTTTCTCAACGGAAGTAGTGAAAGCCACTTGCATGGGGCTTTTAGAAACAGAGTGGACAAAACAGTAGGAAATATGTTGCATTGGCCAATGGGAGATGCATGGGACGATGTAATGGGTTTTTCCAGCTCTAGTTTCCGTGATTCTCTGAACCATCCAAACTTTTGAGGCCACATTTTGCAAAGAACTCCAAAAGATTTTCCGGGTCCTCCATTCACACATGGAAAATACCACATTTGTGCATGCAAACTTGTGCAAAAATTGGACATCTGAATGTGCTAATGGGCAGCTGGGTATAAAATTCCCCAATCTGTGTGACCAGCTGGGTTTTGGCATATGCAAACAGTTACACTTCCAAATTATACATAGATATTTTTAAAGGCCCTTCAGAAATATAGTTCTGTTTGCATATATAGTGAGTCTCCCAATTTGGTTGCCATTTTGAGATTTATTTTTCTTTATTCTCTAATATCTCTACTGAAAACAATATTCTCTCGAGAGCTCTTACAACACAGTGGCCTTGTATAGACATCTATGCCTGTAAGAGATGCCACTTGATAATGGAAGGAATGTCGCTGTCAGTAATCTTCTATTTGAGATTTCAATAGGCACCCCTGTAAATTTAACTTCATGGGTTAAAAAAAATCATCATAAACTAAGTATAAAAATAGCATCGAGTTACCTTTCTGCCAAGAGGAAAATCCTGAATGCAGAGGAAAGCAATGCAAAGTGGGCCGAATTACACATTTAGACTCAGGCACCATGGCTGCAAAGATTAAATTTATTTTTTTCTGCTGAGCAAATAAAGCATGTGCTGCATATTCAGCCATTTGCAGGAGAATGTAAACATTGGTGCCATTGTTTACAGCACACAACTCGCTGGAGCAACGCTCTGGAAATCAAGTGGATTTTAATTGGTCTGACCTTGATCCTGCCTATCTATCTTTACCATCTTGACTTAATCAGGTGGTTGCTATGACTGCTGAGCTATTTATATTAAATCAGAGTTTTCTCACTGAAATCCTACTGCTATATTCAAAGCTCAGTGCTGGCATCTCTTAGCAGCAGGAAAGGCTCAAAAGGCAGAAGAGTCTGAGTTAACTAGCATAATCTGGCACAAATTGATAGTTTGCACCCTAATGCTACAACAGTGTAAACCTGGCTCTTCCTCCGCAGAGCAGGTACTATATATGTGAGTGGATGCACAGAGGGTCGGAATGAGCAGTCATAATTTTGCTCTTTGACTTAAAGACAATTAATACATGAACTAGAAACAACAATAATACTTTCTACTTACACAGCCCTATCTTCCAGGTATCTCAAAGCAATCAATGTACCTATCTCACTTAATTTCCATAGCTAATATGGGGGAACACTCAGGCAAATAGTAATTCTTGCCCAGTCACCAGTCATATATAAACATTGGTCTCACAAGGAGTTTTTATGTGTAACAGGTTCCAGTACTGTATGTCTCCCCCACACTTTTCTGGTCATCAGACTGGATAGCCACATTGGTCAAAGGGACTACACACCAGTAACTAAGCAGGGTATTTATGTCCTAATTCATCTGTGATAATGGAATCTCAGGGTGCTGATGAGAGAGGATTCAGCAAACACTCTTGGTGAACATGTATATGTGAGGTCAGAACTATGCGAGAACCACAAACACAGTTACATGTGGGGCATACAAGAATGTCCCTGGCCATTGCAGGCTGTTATATCCTTTGTGCTGTTCACGTTTTTCACATAAGGTATTAAAGCCCCTGGCTTCAAAACAGTTAACAGCGACATGACAAATCTTCCCCCATCTTGCCCTGTTGTGCCTTCTTACTTCCCAGTTGCTGGGGTCAACCAGACATGCTTTCAACTTTGA
This sequence comes from Caretta caretta, assembly GCF_965140235.1. Classification (NCBI taxonomy): domain Eukaryota; kingdom Metazoa; phylum Chordata; order Testudines; family Cheloniidae; genus Caretta; species Caretta caretta. The sequence goes on from NC_134218.1 coordinate 20,059,235, forward strand.
CTTCAGTGCTTATGGAGCTGATCAGATTTCCTAATATGATGGGTTTCAGAATAACAGCCGCGTTAGTCTGTATTTGCAAAAAGAAAACGAGTACTTCTTTTCTCTTTCCTAATATGATGGTGATATGATGTCAATGTCCCACAACCATATAGAAATGTTGTGAGCATGATTGCCCAATAGACATTTAGGTTAGTGCTTAATTTGATGCCCTTGTCATTCCATAGGTGCTGAAACAGCATTCCAAATACAGAGCTGGCTTTGGCCATGAGAAGGATAATTTCATAATCAGTTGTGGCGTTCTGTGACAGCACACGCCCTACAGGGCAAAACTTCTCTATGGACCTGAGAGGAGTGTTATTGATCTTAATCACTGTGTAGACACATGCATCTCCCAGTACAATGCTTCAGTTTTCTTTAGGCTGATTGTATAACCAAAGCGACTAACTGCAAAAAACTCACTACAAAAACTAGTTTCCCCCAGCTGATACTCACACCTTCTTGTCAACTGTTTGAAATGGGCCACCTTGTTTACATTGGCCTCATTAGCACTACAAAAGTGATTTCCACCCCTTCTTGTCAACTGTTGAGAATAGCCCACTTCCACCTTAATTGAATTGGATTGTTAGCGCTGACCCCCTCCCGACTTGGTAAGGCAACTCCCATCTTTTCATATGTTGTGTATTTATATCTCCCTACTGTATGTTCCACTCCATGCATCTGATGAAGTGGGTTTTAGCCACGAAAGCTTATGCCCAAATAAATGTGTTAGTCTCTAAGGTGCCACAAGGACTCTTCGTTGTTTTTGCTGATACAGACTAACATGGCTACCACTCTGATAACTGCACAAGGGAAGTGATCAGTTATAAATTGTATGTCATCAACTGAGTAAAAGGTCCTTAATGAGTAAATCTGCCTCTTTCCTGTGAGCAACTTCCCATAAGTGCAGAACTGGATAACTACTTCTCTGTCAGTGTCATGAAATGCATCCACAAGCATAACTCAAAGAAGGATGGAAAAGAGTGTAGGAAACAGCACACAACCTTGTTTGGTGCCATTGGTGACTGGAAGGGGGTCTGACCTCTTGCCATTTTCTACCATTCTGGCCATCATCCCATCATGAAAGGACAGAAATAAACTTTTCAGGACATCCAAGGATGAACAAAATTTCCATAGCTGAATAGTTTCCAGACTGAATAGAATTAATGCCTATCTTGTGGAAACCATTTTCTCCAAGTCTCAGGGTAGATTTCAGTCTGCATGGGGCATGGTAGACATGATCTTCACATCTCGTCAGCTTCAGGAAAAATGCTGGGAACAAAACCATGGTCTTCATATGGTGTTCATCAACTTAGCTAAAGCTTTTGACTCTGTAAATCATGAGGGAATTCATCTGTACTTATGCATATTTTTACTGTTTCCAAAGAGAGAGATTTCAGGGCCTGGTAGAGCTTAGGGGAATAGGTATTTGTAAGTATTCTCATGCTAACGGTGATACTTGGTGAGAGAACTGCCTGCCCCCTTCCCTTCTAGGATAAGAAATGCTACATGAGACTTCACTGTTAACAAAAAACCGAAAGCAAATAATAAGCATTTTATTTTGGCCCTGACTAAATCTGTGGGATGCTGAGGAGCTGGAAATCCATCTGATCTAAACAACATCAGGTATATTACACACAGATCAGAGTCGCGCTAAGGAAAAGCATGGCGGTACAGGCCTTTGGTTTGACCTTCCCCACACAGTTTTACATTCATGCCATGCCACTGACTTCAGCAGAGTTGCTCCTAATTTACATCTGTGTAAGTGGGAGGACAACACAGACTCATAGGGACTAGGATTCGGGGGGTATCTGCAAGTGAGCAAGGTTAAGGATTGCTAATTCCACCTCTGGTCACGGAGTGAGTCAAAGACAACCCATATCTGCCGATAATGGGGGCACAATGAGGGAAGCGGCTTCAGCAGATGTTACTGAGCATGCTCAGTCTACGCAAACATGCTCAGTACAAGCCAAGCAGCAACTCTGAGGGGCACATGACCCTGCATGCCCCCCTGCACATCACCTCCAGGTGGAGCAGCTTTTCAGCCCTTCCTGGGCTCTGCTCAAATCTCTCCCCTCAACCCACTCTCTGCTCTAAGCAGCCACTGCCAGGTCTTTTTACCTGGCGTCTTCCACAGGCTCACAGCCTACAATCCCAGGGTGTGTCTACACAGTATTTTGGAGACTGTCAGCCCAGGTCAACAGAGTTGGGCTAGCAGGGCTTGCGCGGGCGCTATAAAAAATTGCTGCGTGGGCAGTGCTTTGAAGTAGAGGCTTGGGCCGGAGCTCAGGTTCTGAAGCCAAGTGCTTGGGGGTGGGCGACACAGCCTGAGATCCAACCCAGACTGAAACTTCAAAGTGCTGTCTACACAGCATGAGCCCCACTAACCTGAGTCCATCCATCTGGGCTTGGAGGCTGACTCCCATAGGCTCCAAAATGTAGACATATTCCAAGTGGCCCTCCAGGGTCAAAGATCTCCTGCAGGATCCTACTGTTCTCTACAGCTTCTGCCCCAGTTTTGTCTCCCTATTTCTGTTTCCCCTCTGGCTCTTAAATAGAGACCAGCTGTCCTCTATCAGACCTCACTGAGAGGCAGTAAATGAGGCACAGGTGGGCTGGACCTCTTTAAGGGCCCAATATCCCCTGTGACACCCATTACTAAAATATTTATAAGTGTTGATGCCACTTGCAGTGTTACTTTAAACTTTGCTGAGTGAAAATCCTCAGCCACAATCATCAGTTGTTTCTGCAATTTTCCCCCTTGAAATGCAAAGCTCTGACTCTTATGTCATCAGTTCTCAGCTAACTTCCTATCTGCTAACTCAGCATGACAGAAAGAGATGGGCATCAAGCAGAGATGCAGACAGCTGATATAGAAACTCCTGCGGCTGAGTGACCTGCCAGATAACTGGACTCTGACTGACTGACTTTCCAGCTGCATGACATCCTCTTTGTGTCATGAAGCTTGTGGTTAATGTGAGGCCACATAATGTGACCATATCCCAGCACTGTGAGGTCAAAGGATGAGGAACAGCTGAGAAGAGCTGGAGTCATTTGCTCTCAGCCCTGCCCACGCCCAGCTTTGCAATTTGTATTTGTTCTCGACAGAATGTATTTAGCCATTCGTTGGATTGTTTGGTAAAATCCCAGCACATCCCAGGGACAGTTTTTGAAGAAGTAATTTATTGTGAATCTCTCTCCCCACCGCCCCCTTGGCATTTTTAAATCTTAAATACACAGAATAGAGATTAATAGTAAGAAACAATGTTATAGCAAAATTCAGACTAGGCATAAAGGGCAAGCTATTGAGAACAGATGTGGTGTGTCCCACTGTATCATATGGCTGCTGGCACCAAGCCCAGCACCTCCGTGCAGATAGTCCTTTGCTAGCAGACCTGAGTGGCTCCTTACTGTAGACCCTCTGCCCTGACAATACTCCTTGAGTTGTCTTATGTATAAGTGTGAGAAAGCACCTGCTCCTTCCTTTAGGCAAAACATGCCTCCTATCGTCCTGCTGCAGATTACAGCACGAGAGACAGAGCCAAAAGTAAACTAAAGGAGTACTTGTGGCACCTTAGAGACTAACAAATTTATTTGAGCATAAGCTTTTATGAGCTACAGCTCACTTCATAGGATGCATTCAGTGGAAAATACAGTGGGGAGATTTATATACATAGAGAACATGAAACAATGGGTGTTACCATACATACTGTGACAAGAGTGATCACTTAAGGTGAAGGAGTACTTGTGGCACCTTAAAGACTAACCAATTTATTTGAGCATAAGCTTTAGTGAGCTACAGCTCACTTCATCGGATGCATACTGTGGAAAGTGTAGAAGATCTTTTTATATACACACAAAGCATGAAAAAATACCTCCTCCCACCCCACTCTCCTGCTGCTAATAGCTTATCTAAAGTGATCACTCTCCTTACAATATGTATGATAATCAAGTTGGGCCATTTCCAGCACAAATCCAGGTTTTCTCACCCCACCCCACACACACAAACCCACTCTCCTGCTGGTAATAGCTTATCTAAAGTGACCACTCTCCTTACAGTGTGTATGATAATCAAGGTGGGCCATTTCCAGCACAAATCCAGGGTTTAACAAGAACGTCTGGGGGGGGGGGGGGGTAGGAAAAAACAAGGGGAAATAGGTTACCTTGCATAATGACTTAGCCACTCCCAGTCTCTATTCAAGCCTAAGTTAATTGTATCAAATTTGCAAATGAATTCCAATTCAACAGTTTCTCGCTGGAGTCTGGATTTGAAGTTTTTTTGTTGTAATATCACAACTTTCATGTCTGTAATCGCGTGACCAGAGAGATTGAAGTGTTCTCCGACTGGTTTATGAATGTTATAATTCTTGACATCTGATTTGCGTCCATTTATTCTTTTATGTAGAGACTGTCCAGTTTGACCAATGTACATGGCAGAAGGGCATTGCTGGCACATGATGGCATATATCATATTGGTGGATGTGCAGGTGAACGAGCCTCTGATAGTGTGGCTGATGTTATTAGGCCCTGTGATGGTGTCCCCTGAATAGATATGTGGGCACAGTTGGCAACGTGCTTTGTTGCAAGGATAGGTTCCTGGGTTAGTGGTTCTGTTGTGTGGTATGTGGTTGTTGGTGAGTATTTGCTTCAGGTTGGGGGGCTGTCTGTCGGCAAGGACTGGCCTGTCTCCCAAGATCTGTGAGAGTGTTGGGTCATCCTTCAGGATAGGTTGTAGATCCTTAATAATGCATTGGAGGAGTTTTAGTTGGGGGCTGAAGGTGACGGCTAGTGGCGTTCTGTTATTTTCTTTGTTAGGCCTGTCCTGTAGTAGGAGACTTCTGGGTACTCTTCTGGCTCTATCAATCTGTTTCTTCACTTCTGCAGGTGGGTATTGTAGTTGTAAGAATGCTTGATAGAGATCTTGTAGGTGTTTGTCTCTGTCTGAGGGGTTGGAGCAAATGCGGTTGTATCGCAGAGCTTGGCTGTAGACGATGGATAGTGTGGTGTGGTCAGGGTGAAAGCTGGAGGCATGTAGGTAGGAATAGCAGTCAGTAGGTTTCCGGTATAGGGTGGTGTTTATGTGACCATCGTTTATTAGCACTGTAGTGTCCAGGAAGTGGATCTCTTGTGTGGACTGGACCAGGCTGAGGTTGATGGTGGGATGGAAATTGTTGAAATCATGGTGGAATTCCTCAAGGGCTTCTTTTCCATGGGTCCAGATGATGAAGATGTCATCAATATAGCGCAAGTAGAGTAGGGGCGTTAGGGGACGAGAGCTCAGGAAGCGTTGTTCTAAGTCAGCCATAAAAATGTTGGCATACTGTGGGGCCATGCGGGTAACCATAGCAGTACCGCTGATCTGAAGGTATACATTGTCTCCAAATGTAAAATAGTTATGGGTAAGGACAAAGTCACAAAGTTCAGCCACCAGGTTAGCCGTGACATTATCGGGGATAGTGTTCTTGACGGCTTGTAGTCCATCTTTGTGTGGAATGTTGGTGTAGAGGGCTTCTACATCCATAGTGGCCAGGATGGTGTTATCAGGAAGATCACCGATGGATTGTAGTTTCCTCAGGAAGTCAGTGGTGTCTCGAAGGTAGCTGGGAGTGCTGGTAGCATAGGGCCTGAGGAGGGAGTCTACATAGCCAGACAATCCTGGTGTCAGGGTGCCAATGCCTGAGATGATGAGGCGCCCAGGATTTCCAGGTTTATGGATCTTGGGTAGTAGACAGAATATCCCAGGTCGGGGTTCCAGGGGTGTGTCTGTGCGGATTTGATCTTGTGCTTTTTCAGGGACTTTCTTGAGCAAATGCTGTAGTTTCTTTTGGTAACTCTCAGTGGGATCAGAGGGAAATGGCTTGTAGAAAGTGGTGTTGGAGAGCTGCCGAGCAGCCTCTTGTTCATATTCCGACCTATTCATGATGACAACAGCACCTCCTTTGTCAGCCTTTTTGATTATGATGTCAGAGTTGTTTCTGAGGTTGTGGATGGCATTGTGTTCTGCACGGCTGAGGTTATGGGGCAAGTGATGCTGCTTTTCCACAATTTCAGCCCGTGCACGTCGGTGGAAGCACTCTATGTAGAAGTCCAGTCTGCTGTCTCAACCTTCAGGAGGAGTCCACCTAGAATCCTTCTTTTTGTAGTGTTGGTAGGGAGGTCTTTGTGGATTAGTATGTTGTTCAGAGGTATGTTGGAAATATTCCTGGAGTCGGAGACGTCGAAAATAGGATTCTAGGTCACCACAGAACTGTATCATGTTTGTGGGGGTGGAGGGGCAGACGAAGAGGCCCCGAGATAGGACAGCTGCTTCTGCTGGGCCGAGAGTATAGTTGGATAGGTTAACAATATTGCTGGGTGGGTTGAGGGAACCATTGCTGTGGCCCCTTGTGGCATGGAGTAGTTTAGAAAGTTTAGTGTCCTTTTTCTTTTGTAGAGAAGCAAAGTGTCCCCTCCAACGCATTATTAAGGATCTACAACCTATCCCGAAGGATGACCCAGCACTCTCACATATCTTGGGAGACAGGCCAGTCCTTGCCTACAGACAGCCCCCCAACCTGAAGCAAATACTCACCAGCAACCACACAACAGAACCACTAACTCAGGAACCTATCCTTGCAACAAAGCCCGTTGCCAACTGTGCCCACATATCTATTCAGGGGACACCATCACAGGGCCTAATAACATCAGCCACACTATCAGAGGCTCGCTCACCTGCACATCCACCAATGTGATATATGCCATCATGTGCCAGCAATGCCCCTCTCCCATGTACATTGGTCAAACTGGACAGTCTCTACGTAAAAGAATAAATGGACACAAATCAGATGTCAAGAATTATAACATTCATAAACCAGTCGGAGAACACTTCAATCTCTCTGGTCACGCGATTACAGACATGAAAGTTGTGATATTACAACAAAAAAACTTCAAATCCAGACTCCAGCGAGAAACTGTTGAATTGGAATTCATTTGCAAATTTGATACAATTAACTTAGGCTTGAATAGAGACTGGGAATGGCTAAGTCATTATGCAAGGTAACCTATTTCCCCTTGTTTTTTCCTACCCCCCCCCCCAGACGTTCTTGTTAAACCCTGGATTTGTGCTGGAAATGGCCCACCTTGATTATCATACACACTGTAAGGAGAGTGGTCACTTTAGATAAGCTATTACCAGCAGGAGAGTGGGTTTGTGTGTGTGGGGTGGGGTGAGAAAACCTGGATTTGTGCTGGAAATGGCCCAACTTGATTATCATACACATTGTAAGGAGAGTGATCACTTTAGATAAGCTATTAGCAGCAGGAGAGTGGGGTGGGAGGAGGTATTTTTTCATGCTTTGTGTGTATATAAAAAGATCTTCTACACTTTCCACAGTATGCATCCGATGAAGTGAGCTGTAGCTCACGAAAGCTTATGCTCAAATAAATTGATTAGTCTCTAAGGTGCCACAAGTACTCCTTTTCTTTTTGCGAATACAGACTAACACAGCTGTTACTCTGAAACCTGTCACTTAAGGTGAGCTATTACCAGCGGGGCGGGGGAGAGGACCTTTTGTAGTGTTAATCAAGGTGGGCCATTTCCAGCAGTTGAAAAGAATGTCTGAGGAACAGTGGTGGGTGGAGGGGGGGGAATAAACATGGGGAAATAGTTTTACTTTGTGTAATGACCCATCCACTCCCAGTCTCTATTCAAGCCTAACTTAATTGTATCTAGTTTGCAAATTAATTCCAATTCAGCTGTCTCTCGTTGGAGTCTGTTTGCATCAGTGGGAACCATGAACAATGGATGCCTCACTACCACAAGGTGGAAAGCCTCTTCTCAGGCCACAGGGTCAACAGTCTATCAACCTGCTGCAGCCTGCAGCTGTCAAGTTGATAAGGGAGGAGGGAAGTATCAAGTCTCCCCAGCTGAAGGTGCCCCATGTTTTTTAAACCCAACTCCCTCCTCACCCATAGTTACACGAGGCTATCGTGTTTTTGTGCATTGTGGGAAGGTGCTGTTACCAGCACAGGGACCATTCATATCAGCAAAGAGATGTCTGTAGGGTGGGGGCCTAGCTGGCTTCAGAGCAGGAACACTCAGGATAAGGACAAAGATACCAGTTAAGTCAGCCAGGTGGATTTTTTTTACTCTTAGCTGTGTCAGGGTCCAGATAATATGGAGTGACTGATTCCCAACAGGACCTCAGCTACAGGGTGGTTGTATGGAGGGTTAATTATTGGATTTTCTTTCTTTGTGGATGTTCCTTTGTATTAACAAAAAATGAGAGTACATCAGCAATTAATGATATTGTCTGTTATATAACTGCAACATACAGCAGCACTTCTGTCATCCTTACCAGCACGCTTCCAACTCATTAATAGCCAATCCAACCGGAGAGGCGATGAATCATTATCTCCATTTTATGGATAGGGAAACTGAGGCAGAGAAGTTGAGTGACTCAACCAAAGCCAGAGAGGGATAGTACCTTGTCTGCACTGGGGTTTTAGCCACCAGCACATTGATGTAGCTACGCTGCGGCAAACCCTTACAAAAGACAGCATGTGCTAGCATAAGCTACAACTTATACTGGTGCAGCTTCCTCAGTTCCGCCTAGTGCACCGTGTCCCTCCCCACTAAGCTACCGAGGCTGTATGGGTGCAGCTACCCACAAAGCTAAAATCACCAATATAGACAAGGCCTCAGTGTCAGAATGGAGGAGTTCCTAAGTCCTAGGCCTGCGCTCAGACCACACCTCCCCCAGATAGTTTGAATATCCTTTACGGCCCGGACAGGAACAAATGGATTCTCTAGGCTCAGCTAATCACAGCGAGACCGTCTACTATGCTGCTATTCTCCTGCTAACAAAGCCGGAAAGCCACTGAGGCCAAATTCTGCCCTGATTCACAGGGACATCTGGGACATCCTCTACTGAACACTGGAGGCCTCGAGGGAGAGAGGTGGAGTTTTCTGATGGTGCTAAAAAGAAACAAACTAATATTTGTGCCAGATATTGTGCCACTTATTGTACCGCTAGTGGCAATATAGTCACCCTTTCCTAACTTGAAGCGATGGCACAACCCTGGGCTGTTGGGGGCAAGAAGGGGATGCAGGACATGTTTGCTCCCACAGCTGTGGGGCAGGGAGCAGGAGCCAAAGAAACCAAAGTGGCTGAGAAATGAAATCTTTTGTATTTGATTGTCCACAATCATTTCCCCTCCCTCCACCCCGGAAAACTTAATTTCAGAATGATGGATTTTGTGACCAGGTGGCTGCCTTAATCATCATGGGGTGATTTCCAATACAGGTGTCTGAGGAGGATTTAGGGCCAGGTGACTTCAGTGGCAGTTCGGAGCCTTGGTGGCTTGTCAGACAGTGGCACACCATCAGGTGAAAACTGTACCAAACTTCCTGATCTGTGCCACCTCTGAATATTAAATCAGAAGGAGATTATAAATACCACAGCCCTGATCCTGCAATCGGACCCACATGGGCAGACCTCCCACACTGTCACTGGGTCTAAGCATACCCAAAGGCTCCAGTCGTGCAGATCCCATGTGAAATCGTGACCCTTGTTTGTTTTTCACCCATGATGCTGTTTGGTTTACTTTTGGCCATTTCCCCAACCTTGGACAGCTCATATGGACTAGTCAATACTATGTTTTGGTCCTTCTCACATGCCTTGTTGGGTTCCTGACATGACAGAGGAGGAGAGCCCAAAGAATAAGGTTTTGGGTTTGAGGTTTTCGTTTGGCGACCTAACTGAAAAATCCAACACAAAATTTCCATTTGTTTTGAATTAAAGCTGAATTTGTTTTTTCCCCTTGCTGAAACAAAACAAACCAACCAAACAAACAACAAAAATAATTCTGGATAAAAATCTACAACCTGAAATGGAAAAAAAAAAAAAAGAATCAAAATAAATTTTGGAGGTTTTTTTTTTACTTAGTTTAGTTTGAAAAAAAAAATGAAATTTTTCTTCAGCCAAAACTATTTGCCAAATTCAACTCAAATTTGTGAACAGTTTCAGGGCCCTGAAAAACGCATTTTTTAGCAAATTTACTATTCACTGAGAAAAAAATGCCAAGCCTTACAGAGGAGTCTTTAAACCAAAAATAAAACTTTTAAAACTGAATTTAAAAAACAAAACAAAACTTGAAAATATTTGTGTTGATCTAACAATTTGTGGAACAGAGGAATTGCCAGACTGAGCCAGACCAATGGTCCACTTAGCCTAGCAACCTGTCTCTGACAATTGTCAGCATCAATGTAGCGGGGAGGGGAGTAAATGAAACCTACCCTACCTGTCAGCACCCCTTTTAAATGGCTTGAAATACACTAATTTGGGATTAAATCACAAATATAGCCTGAATTCTCAGTTACGCTAAGATGCTCTGGGAATGTAAAGGGGTCAAGTCCCAGAGTGGTATAAAGGAGCAGAACTGAGAGGCAGGCTCTGCATATTTTATTACATTTTAGTCACACAGAAAGCAGCATTGCCAACTCTCCTTGATTTTTTTCGTGAGCCTCACAACAGCTAATATTTTTCCTAAAGCCCCAGCTGCTGGAATGACTGGATTGCATGAGAAATCCAACTTTCATTTTAAAAATAGCCCTAGTGGTTGGGGAGAAAAGCTTGAAAAGGTGAAGCGAGTGCCCACTAAAGGCTCAGAAACTGCAAGGCATATAAAAAGAAACCCAAATATATTACTTTTAAAAATCTCATGAATTTTAAGGCAATCTCATGATATTTTGAGGTCTGGATAATGATTTTTAAGTGCTTGGGACTCAATACTGAGAAAATCCTCTGGACTCTTTAACAAATAAATCTAAACTTTATCCCAATGAGGGCAAATAACCAAAATAAGTACAAAGGCAGATGCCAAAGAAAAGAAGTAAAATGCTATGTCCTCAGCATATGCTGACTAGTAGCAAACCGTTTGCATCAGCTCTGCAGCAGTGTGGAGGCTGTCCCTAGAGTTAGCATACCTGAAATCAGCGTTGGGAGCTCCGCTTGCTGGCTCTCAAACAGCACTGTCACTAATGCATGCTTCCCAGAGTGCAGATCAGTGTCGACCCTTATGCAGGCAGTGCAGCACACCCACCCTGGTGCAATAAGGAGCCACATAGGCTGAAGTTGTGGAGAACTCCAATATGCCTTTCAGTCTTGTTCCAGTTACAAGGGGGTAAACTATCAAGCAAATAGGAAAGGCCAAAAGGGGTGTACGCTGTTTATTTCCCAGCTCCTCATCTGAATGGAAGAGAAACACACTGCAGATTTTTTAAAAAATGAAACAACAGTGGCTTTTTGGAGCCAAGTCCTTCTTGCCTTTTATTCTCATGCATAGTCCCAGTGACAAACACTAAATTTCCACATTAGAGGTGCTTGTTAGTATGGTGGGGTGTATCCCTAGCTGTTACATGGAATACAGGGTTCAATTCCCTGTCAGGTAAGTCTTGGCTTCTGCTAATCTAAGTAGTTTTAAAATGTTGCTTGATACATTTCTGAACAGGATTCTCTGATGGGGTTGCCTGTGGAAGCAGGGGATTGGAATCAGTGACCCAGAAGGAGTGTCGCTATTGGCCAGGCCTGAATGCCCAGATGGGAACATACGTGGAACAGTGCGAGGTGTACAAACAGTAGAGTGATCAACAACAGGAGACTCTACAGCCTCATGAAATCCCATCTTGTCCTGGGAAAAGGGGACCATAGACTTGTTCACTTTTAATGACAGGAACTACACAATCACAGTAGCTTATTTACTCCAATTTCTGGGAGGTGGATGGTCTAGGACACTGAGGCAAGAACCGTGACGGGGAATCTAACAGCATATTTCGCAAGGTACAGCATACCTGACATGCTCTGCTCAGGCAATAGGCCACAGCAGGCTGCAGCAGAATTCAAATGATTCAGCACCAGGTGGAAATCTGAGCACAAGACGTCTTCCCCTGGGTATCCACAGGGGAACAGGAAGGCAGAGTCATCAGTAAAGACACTAAGAGACTGATGGCAAAGGCAAAACAGACAGGAAGGAATCCAAACAGTTCAGGCCTCAAACCCAGTCTAACAGAAATATTTTCATTGGTTTAGAACAAATGTCAATAGAAACCAATGTTTATACTGAGCCATCCCCTGCAATGTTTGCGAACCTGTGATTAGGAGAAACCCTGGATGTCAGAAACACAGGGAGAATCAACAGTCACTCCATTACTTGGCAACCCCCGGCACACGCAAGTGATCTTTCTATGACTCAAAGCTCACTTGGGATTCTTTTCAGAGTAGCAGCCGTGTTAGTCTGTATTCGCAAAAAGAAAAGGAGTACTTGTGGCGCCTTAGAGACTAACCAATTTATTTGAGCGTAAGCTTTCGTGAGCTACAGCTCATTTCATCGGATGCATAAAAGTGGAAAATGCAGTGAGGATGTTTTTATACACACAGACCATGAAAAAATGGGTGTTTATCACTTCAAAAGGTTTTCTCCCCCCCACCCCACTCTCCTGCTGGTAATAGCTTATCTAAAGTGATCACTCTCCTTACAATGTGTGTGATAATCAAGGTGGGCCATTTCCAGCACAAATCCAGGGTTTAACAAGAACGTCTGAGGAAAAAACAAGGGGAAATAGGTTACCTTGCATTTTGACTTAGCCACTCCCAGTCTCTATTCAAGCCTAAGTTAATTGCATCCAATTTGCAAATTAATTCCAATTCAGCAGTCTCTCCCTGGACAAACATCTGATGAAGTGAGCTGTAGCTCACAAAAGCTCATGCTCAAATAAATTGGTTAGTCTCTAAGGTGCCACAAGTACTCCTTTTCTTTCTGGTTTTGAAGTTTTTCTGTTGTAATATCGCAACTTTCATGTCTGTAATCGCGTGACCAGAGAGATTGAAGTGTTCTCCGACTGGTTTATGAATGTTATAATTCTTGACATCTGATTTGTGTCCATTTATTCTTTTATGTAGAGACTGTCCAGTTTGACCAATGTACATGGCAGAGGGGCATTGCTGGCACATGATGGCATATATCACATTGGTAGATGTGTAGGTGAACGAGCCTCTGATAGTGTGGCTGATGTTATTAGGCCCTGTGATGGTGTCCCCTGAATAGATATGTGGTCACAGTTGGCAACGGGCTTTGTTGCAAGGATAGGTTCCTGTGTTAGTGGTTCTGTTATGTGGTACGTGGTTGCTGGTGAGTATTTGCTTCAGGTTGGGGGGCTGTCTGTAGGCAAGGACTGGCCTGTCTCCCAAGATTTGTGAGAGTTATGGGTCGTCCTTCAGGATAGGTTGTAGATCCTTGATAATGCGTTGGAGAGGTTTTAGTTGGGGGCTGAAGGGGACGGCTAGTGGTGTTCTGTTATTTTCTTTGTTGGGCCTGTCCTGTAGTAGGTGACTTCTGGGTACTCTTCTGGCTCTGTCAATCTGTTTCTTCACTTCAACAGGTGGGTGTTGTAGTTGTAAGAATGCTTGATAGAGATCTTGTAGGTGTTTGTCTCTGTTTGTCTGGATTCTTTGGCTTCTTCAAATTAGCATGAAGCAGACTGAAGAATATTGGGTGTGTCCTGTGACAGTGAGGTGGGTGGCAGCGGGATCACTGAACAGTGCTGATTGCAGAAACTGCCCTGGGCAGTGGAGCAAATATCAGCTCATTGGAATCAATTTAACTGCACCAGATTCTTCTGCTGTTGAGCAGGCAAAACTCCCAGGGGAAGCATTTACCAACGGCATCCAACAGCAAGAGTCTTAAGGTCTGCGTCATCCCATTGCTTTGCACCTGGAGCAGTAATTTACACCTGTGCTAAGTAAGCGCAAAGATGGTGTGAACTGCCGCCAAAGCCGGAGGGTACTCCCGGTGCACTCACTGGGCCAGATCTTGAGCTGATAAATGCGGGGAGCACCATTGGCTATTAGGTCCCATGTACACGGGCACGTTTGTGTACAGTAAAGCAGCTTTGAGAGCTGTGACTCCTGAGGTGCACACACGGCCAAGCCACTTAGTGCATAGACACTGCGCAGACGCAGTGCTCTAAAAAAACCCACCCCGACGAGAGGCGTGCAGCTTTCTGTGCCGGGGCGACCGTGCTGCGGTGCCATGTAGACACCCTGGTGATTACAGCGCTGCGACTGGCCTCCGGGAGGTGTCCCACAATGCCTCTTCTCGCCTCTCTGGCCATCGGTTTGAACTCTACTGCCCTGCCTTCAGGTGACCAACCGTTAGCCCCACCCCGGACATTGCTTTGCAAATTTGAAAGTCCCCTTCCTGTTTGCTTGGTGCTGCGTGCAGTGGTCTCAGCGCATCTCTCCAGGTGGCCAGGCCTGCTCCACGCACCAGGCGATCCCCTGCTTGGAGCAATGCCGAGCTTCTGGACCTCATCGGCATTTGGGGAGAGGAGGCTGTGCAGTCCCAGCTGCGCTCCAGCTGTCAGAATTGTGATACCTACGGACCGATTTCTAGATGCATGATAGACAGGGGCCATGACCGGGGCACACTGCCGTGCAGGGTCAAAGTGAAGGAGCTGCAGAACGCCTACCACAAGGCACGGGAGGCAAACTGCTGCTCTGGTACTGTGCCCATGAGCTGCCAGTTCTACAAAGAGCTGGACGCGATACTCGGTGGCGACCCCACCTCCGCTGAGAAGGACCCTGTGGATACTTTATTGCCTTGCATGCCAGTCGAGAGTGGACCAAGCCAGGAGGAGTCAATCTTGGACGAACAGGGGGAGGGGGACCCAGTGGCAGAGGATGACTCAGCGTCCAGAGATGCATGCAGTCAGGAGCTCTATTCTACCCCAGAGGAGCCTCGCCAGTCGGAGCTTGGCGAAGCGCAAACAGGAGAGCAGGCTCCCGGTAAGTGGATCTGATTTGGGGAATTGCTGAAGCGAGTTGTTGGGGGCAGGAGGGTTGCAGAAAGCAGGCTTGTCTCCCACCTCATGCCTAGCCTGAGTGGCAGAACAGGCTGTTGATACACTCCCTCACTTCATGGGAATCTCCCTCAGATATCTCCAAGAAACTCTCGTGGAGACACTGGGCAATCTGCTGCTGCAGGTTCCTCGGCAGAGCTGCTTTGTTTCTTGCCCCATTAATGGTAACTTCTCCGTGCCACTTTGCTGTGATGGGTGGGGGGACCATTGCTGTACACAGGCTAGCTGCATAGGGGCCAGGGCGGAAGCCACAGACTTGGAGAGGACCCTCCCTTGATTCCCTGCTCACCCTCAGCAGCAAGATATCTTGCATAATGATCACCTCGTGTGGAAAGTGTGGGGACAGGAATGATTATCAGGCCCACCCCACAGTGCTGGCTCTCCCCAAGTGTCCAAGAGCCATGTGCCCAGTGTACAGCAGGGTTCGGGAACAGTGATTTACCCTGCCCCTGCAGCTACTCACCATTTGGGGGTCTTGTGGCTCATGTATGCTTGCCTGGGGTCAGCCAGTTAGTGATAGGTGTGTGAGTACTGGCTGTGTTTTAAAGCACTGAAACAGTGTTGTCTGTTGCGAACAATACTGCGTCTGTAAAATGTTGCATTTAAACTTCACAGAGATGACCTTGGGAGGCCAGCCTCCCTTCTCGGCGGCCGAACAGCTGTGCAGAATTAGAAAGCATCCAAGAAGAACTAAGGAGGACTTTATGCATGAGGCTATGATGCACTCCACCACTGAGAAAAAAGAACTGAAGGAGTGGCGGGACAGCAAGAAGAGGGACTGAAAGGAGAACGCGGCACACCAGAAAGAAGCCACGGAGCGGCTCCTAACAGTTATGGAGAGCCAAGGAGACACGCTCCAGGCGATACTAGCTCTTCAAACCGAGCAGTTCTGCGCCCGCCCTTCCCTGCAGCCTCTGTCGCAAAACTCTTTCCCATGCCCCTCCCCCCCCAACACACTGTTATCAACCTCCTGGCTCCACTCTCTACCTGCAGCATTCCACTCCTCCCTCCTCAAAGTCCAGCAGTGTGGACGCCCACTACCCACTGCACTCAACACTAGGGTGACCAGACAGCAAGTGTGAAAAATTGGGATGGGGCTGGGGGGTAATAGGTATCTATATAAGACAAAGCCCCAAATATCTGGACTGTCCCTATAAAATCGGGACATCCGGTCACCCTATTCAACACCCGTCCCTCTGCAGTTTGGCCCTGCTGAAGTCCAGCACCTGCAGCATCGTACTCCAAAGGAGAAAGTTGGGTACGATCCCTGGACATACACAAATCTGTAGCCGTCCCGGGACCCCTCCTCCCCTTGAGACCTTCCCTTCCCCCATCCCCCATCCCCCTCCCTGCTGATGATTTTTTTCGTTTGACTCTCTCCTCTGGTTGTTGTCTTTCAATAAAAGAATTGTGTTTCTTTGGAAGCAATCTTTATTCTAAAAAGAGCACTGCAAAGCAACATACAATTATATTAAGGTCCCTTCTTGCATCATGTGCACCAATCACCTCCTAGCATTAACAAGCACTGCAATCCTGAGCATAGCAACAAATATTAGTGGCTTTCAGATTCAAATTGCTGCCTCAAAGCATCCCTGATCCTTATGGCCCTGTGCTGTGCCCCTCTAATAGCCCTGGTCTCTGGCTGTTCAGATTCAGTCTCCAGGCACTGAGCCTCTGTGGTCCAGCTCGGAATGAAGCTTTCACCCTTCCCGTCACAAATATTATGGAGCGTACAGCACACGGCTATAAGCATAAGAATATTGTCATCGGCCATGTCCAGCTTCCCATATAGACATCGCCAGCAGGCTTTTAAACGGCCAAATGCACACTCCACAGTCATTCTGCACTTGCTCAGCCTGTTGTTGAACCGCTCCTTGCTGCTGTCAAGTTGCCCCGTGTATGGCTTCATGAGCCACGGACTTAAGGGGTAGGCAGGGTCTCCCAGGATCACAATGGTCATTTCAACTTCCCCTACGGTGATCTTTGGCTCTGGGAAGAAAGTCCCTGCTTGCCGCTTCTTGAACAGGCCAGTGTTCCGAAAGATGCGTGCTTCATGCACCTTTTCGGACCAGCCTGTGTTAATGTCTGTGAAAAGCCCACGGTGATCCACAAGCACCTGGAGAACCATTGAGAAATACCTCTTGCAATCAATGTACTCGGTGGCTAGGTGGCCTGGTGCCAGAATTGGAATGTGTGTGTCATTGATCGCCCCTCAGCAGTTAGGGAAGCTCATTTGTGGAAAGCATCCGCAATGTCATGCACGTTGCCCAGAGTCACAGTCTTTCGGAGCAGGATGCCATTAATGGCCCTGAACACTAGCATCAACACGACTCCAGCGGTCGACTTTCCCACTCCAAACTGGTTAGTGACTGATAGGTAGCAGTCTGGAGTAGCCAGCTTCCACAGTGCAATCGCCACACGCGTCTCCAACAGCAGGGCAGCTCTCATTCTCATGTCCTTGTGCCGCAGGGCTGAGGCGAGCTCATCACACCGTCCCATGAATGTGGCTTTCCTCATGCGAAAGTTCTGCAGCCACTGCTCGTCATCCCAGATGTGCAACATGATGTGATCCCACCACTCAGTGCTTGTTTCCCGAGCCCAAAAGCAGCGTTCCACTGTGGTCAGCACTCTGTGAATGTCACAGTCAATCTCGTGTTGTAGCTACTACACGTGGCGAGATCAACGTCGCACTACTCTTGACTTCGTAGTTTAAGGAATAACTCCACTGCCACTTGTGATGTGTTGGTCAGTGCGAGCAGCATACTGGTCAACAGCTTGGGATCTATTCCTGCAGCCTGAAGAGGCAGGGCAGGACGCGCAGTACACAAAGCATTGAAAGATAGTGCCAAATGCAGATGGGAGCACAGGGATTGCTGGAATGCGAAGCAATGCATCACGGGGCATGGGGACTGGACCCAGGATGCCCTGCAACCCCTTCCGCCTTCCCACAAGTCTTAGCGGCAGAAGAGGAAGAGATGCTCTGTGGGATAGCTGCCCAGAGTGAACTGCTCCGAATAGCACCACAAGTGTGAACACGCTATTGCACAGCCAGCTGTCAGTGTGAACACAACAGCAGTTTTCCTTGGGTGCTCTCTGAGCGGCGCTGTACCTGCCGGCACTGTAACTTTGCCAGTGTAGATGTGCCCTTAGTCTATCATAGGGTTTTATATTGCCACCCATCACTGCTTTAACAGAGATATGGTGACTTACGTCACCTGAGGATATGGCCCTTTCTGCACAGGTGTAAGTGACCAGGCAAGTTCGGGGAGAATTAGGCCTTCTGTTATATTTTTACAGTAAATAACCAATAGCTAGGGCCCTTTGTTTTCAGTTTTTATTTTATTTATTTTTTCCGGGGAATTTATCAGTGTTTATTACCACAACAACATAAACAGGTGAAAATCAGTGTAAAAGTATTAATAATTTTTCTGGGTAAATATCAGGGTATGTTTTGGTGGATGGAAAGACGGGGGAAAGTATTGACTAGATTAATGCTTTGAATTCCATTCATTTTTGTGATTTGCTGCAGAACTAAAACAGAACTCAAAACACAATGCCACCTCTGTTTTGTTTAAGAAACATTAAGAAAACATTTAAGAAAACAATATATCCCTAATCCCCAAATAAAACTTTTAATTTGAATGACCAGTTTACTGTTGTAGACTTAGAACTATTAGCCTATAAATATTACATTTAATAATTGGGCCTCACCATTTGCAGCATAAACACTCAACTTCATCCTTTTCTCCTGGTTTTGTTTTTTTAAACTTTTGAATACTTCCTTGTGTTCTGAAATGTAGTCTGAGGCAGATTTTTGTTTTCTTCCCATTTTAGTGTGTCAAAACCGTTATCTGCTAACAGCTTGAAATGTGTACGTGGTGGGCGTGAGATTCATCGGCACGTTCAGATGTGCACACACTTCAGAGCTTGCATGCCTGCCTGTTTGTTTAGTGTGTGTATCTTCTAGAAGACCAAGGGTTCTCAAACTGGGGGTCAGGACCCCTCAGACGGTCAAGAGGTTATTACGTGGGGGGTCGCGAGCTGCCAGCCTCCACCCCAAACCCTGCTTTGCCTCCAACATTTATAATGGTGTTAAATATATAAACAAGTGTTTTTAATTTATAAGGGAGGTCGCACTCAGAGGCTTGCTATGTGAAAGGGGTCACCAGTACAATAGTCTGAGAACCACTGTTATAGACTAATATATAGCCTTACTTCAACAGGCAGCTTTGCATATTCACAGAGACTAATGTATTATTGTAATACCTATAGCTCATGTAATGTATTGTATTTTCCTAACAAAACACGTTATTTTTATATATTTGAATGACACAAAAGTAGGGTGAAAATCAGAAAAAAAAATGAATAATACTTTTTGTAAAACCTGGGAATTTTTGGGTGAAAACAAAGAGGCTTACCAATAGCCTAATATGGTGTGTACTTTATTATTAATGACAGCGTCCAGTTCTGTGGAGGCACCATTTATTCCGAAGGGGGCGATGGGTCCCGTACAGACTGCACAAGCCCTCTGTAGGACACTAGCAGCCCCACAAGCTCTCTTCTGTTTCTAGGTTTGCATTCATCATGTTCCAAAATACTTTCCTTTCTGGCCCCTCGCCACTCCCATCACAAAGTGCTACTGCCAGCAGCTCCCTGTTCAGTTTAGTTACAATGCGTCAAAGTGACAAAGCACCGCCCAGTGGGCTGATGGCAGCTCTCACTATAAGCTGAAGCTCCAGCATGGGTCCCTTCGCTCTTCAGATACTGAACCTTTTCACTACTGCGCCCCCTTGTGGCAACTGCGGTGCTGCCACTGTGGGATGGTTTAGTGGCCCATGTGGCAAGCAGAAAATACCAAACTTTGTTGGCACTATAGAGTCCAATTCCAGCAGGATCAGTTCTGCCTTTCATCCCTCTTGGACAGATGAATTGAATTCCAAGCACTTCATTATGTCTGGACCTTTGGAATGGGTCCTTAAAAAAAAAAGCCATGGAGTCCTGTCTGCTTGGCCTGGATGTTAAAGATCCCATGTCACCTGAAAGAGTCAAGGATTACACAGGGGTTCGTGGTCAAAATTATCCTCATTCCACTGCTCTGTACCTGTGTGACACTGGCAGACCTCAGGCTAAGGGCCAGGGCCTCACTGAACACTGACAAAGGCATAGCTGGAACCAGTCTGGCTCACCTGTGGGTTAGTACAGTTACAATAGATAATTAGCATTATAAGCATGTGTTTAGACTTTATGGACTGCTTGTAGGATGCTGCATGTATTAATCCTACTTACAATATCTGTATCCCGTGGTATAAAGCAGTGGCTTTCAAATCTTTCCAGACTATTGTACCCCTTTCAGGATTCTGATTTGTCTTTCATTCCCCCAAGTTTCACCTCATTTAAAAACTACTTGCTTACAAAATCAGACATAAAACCACAAAAGTGTCACAGCACACTATTGCTGAAAAATTGCTGCCTTTCTTATTTTTACCATATAATTATAAAATAATTGGAGTATAAATATTGTACTTACATTTCAGTGTATAATATATAGAGCAGTATGCACAAGTCACTGTCCGTATGAAATTTTAGTTTGTACTGAATTCGCTAGTGCTTTTCATGTAAAACTAGGCAAATATTAAGATGAGTTGATGTACCTCCTCGAAGACCTCTGTGTACCCCCAGAGATACATGTACCCCTGGTTGAGAACCACTGGTATAAAGTTATATTGAGTGTTTGCATTGTAAACCTCTGTAATTGTATAACTCACACACATGATGAGCCATTGTGTTAAGGAAAAGTTAGCACATGTGACTCCATTTTGGTTTGGGGCCCACCATTGTCTAAAAGCAAGCACATCATGCACCAGGAGGAGTGTTCCTTAGATACTGCATTCCTGTGAAAATCTTCCTCCTTGTCTCCAGCCTGCCTTGATTCCCGGTATCTGTTCTTTGTCTGTCTCTAACTCCCTATCTCCTGGCCTTCGATGTGAGGCCTCCCATCCTGATAATAAAAGTTACTGATGCATCGCTTGAGGACCATGCTGTGTAATTAACATACTAGTTTAGCACGAGGAATGCACCAAGCAGGGATAGGTGGTAAATAAGAAAAGGGTTTGTTTATTGGCTAAGGTTTCCGATGCATGAGGGCAACATGCTTTGCTAAGAGGTATATAACCTTTGTATAATCTGTATTCGGGGTCCCCTCCTGGCTAGCAGGGGGGCACCACGCTCGAGCGTAATAAACTTGGTGTTTTTTGGGAACGCTGCAGTTGTGGACTTTGTTTATGTGCCTCAGCCTAGATTTGAACTGTGTGTAACCTATCAGGTGTAATTCGTAGCACTTGTGTGCGTGTCCTACCAAGTGTAATTCGTAGCATTTGTGTGCGTGTCCTACCAGGTATAATTCGCAGCAGTTGTGTGCGTGTCCTATCAGGTATAATTCGTAACAATTGAAGGCAAATGAGGTATTGTGTAGCATCAAAGGACAGAGAGACCTTGTTGGTTGCATTCCTAATTCCCTCCAGGAAGGGGAGACCTATGCATAAACTCATCCTATCATCTTGGATTCTGGGTTGACAGGAATAAAAATCCTTGACAATGAGAAACTGGGTCTTTTTATGCTGTCTGGACTCTGAGGGGCAAAGATTCCCGTGTTGCTTGGTGTGGGTCAGCCCTAAAGGACATATAGAGCTGCTTATTACAGAACCTTATATTACCTTTTCAAATCTAAGACTGTAACTCATTTGTGTGTATATGTTTCCTGTTTCAACTTTGTTAATAATTCTCACTCATTTCTTTTTCTTCGTTAATAAACCTTTAGTTAGTTTATTACAGGATTGGCTACAAGTGTTGTTTTGGTTTGAAATCTGAGTACAATTAACCTGGGGTAAGTGACTGGTCCTTTGGGACTGGGAGTAACCTGAATATTGTCATAATTTTTAGTGTAAAGGACCATCTATCACCAAGTCTAGCTTACCTGGATGGCAAGACAGACTGAAATGCTCAAGGGGACTGTATGTGACTCCAAGGTGAGATTTTTATAGTGTGTTAGGAGTTCACCCTTTTGCTGGGGTTGGTGAAATCTAATTCTAGAACATACAACCAGTTTGGGGTGTCTGCC
This sequence comes from Caretta caretta, assembly GCF_965140235.1. Lineage (NCBI taxonomy): Eukaryota > Metazoa > Chordata > Testudines > Cheloniidae > Caretta > Caretta caretta. Next base: position 20,081,284 of record NC_134218.1, read on the forward strand.
CTGCTTTTTGACAGTCTGCCGTGAGGCTGGCACTCATGGTCGTGAGCCACTTCAGACAGCGTGACACGGCCCGTTTCTTGCCATGCTCCACCCCAGAGATTGCTGCATTTCTCAGTAGGGCTTGTAAACTGCATGAAGATGAAACGCACAATGTTATTCCACTGATGGTGCACAGAAACCCACACCGCTCAGTCCACTGAGACCCCATATCATCTAGTTTCTATGCCCCTGCATGGAACCAGAACTCCCTCTATACTCAATCCTCAGGGCGTTCCTTTCGCCCTTCTAGACCTCTCTAGTGCAAGCACCAGTCTCCCTTGCACTGTCACAGCTTTCAGCTCCCCATTTGCTCTGGCTGAACGTGTTCCAAAGAGCTGGTGCTTCTCCTCGGGGCACTAGCGTTCCCTCTCCAAGTCTAGTGAGATGGAAAAGGAAAACCAAGGAAAGTAATGGATCGGTTTTGTGCCAAAAGTAATTTAATGGTCACTAGATGGCGCTGTTCGCTGTAGTGTGTTCACTGCAGTGCTTAATTTGTAGTGAAAGAGATGCCGGGGCTCAAGCAATTTTTTACTTTCATAACTGATGTGGCAAACCCAGGGGTGCTGGGGCTATGAACTGCCAAGCCTAGAGGTGCCGGGGCTCAGCCCTGGCGAAAATTAACCATTGGTTTGCTGCAAGGTATTGGCTGGTCTTTGAGAGCTCTATGCCTTACATCTGAATCCTGGGCTGCAGGGGTTGAGGGGAAAAGGGATGCTTCCCCCTAAACTGCACTCACCCAGAAACAGAGCAGTGAACTAACCTGCCCTGAGGGCCCCCTATTTGACCAGCCTTTTAGCCATGCGGTAAGAGTGTAACTGTACAATCAACTGGTCGATTCCAGTGTCAAGTAAGCTCCTCTCAGAAGTGTTGCCTTGCTGTGTGGCACCCTATTGCTTGCAGTGATGAGGGGTGTCCCATACTGTTTGTGCCATAAGCAATCTGCCGTGTGCAGATTTCAGGGGCACCACCTCCTGTGCATCACTAGCCCCCATCCTCCTTCTCCAATCCCGCTTCATTAGGACACACTTTCTCCTACACCTCAGACCAGATGCTGGCCCTGACTCCATCCCCTTTGCAGCTCCAGAGCTTCACAAAGAAGATATCTAGGAATTGCTCTGGTGTAGGCACAACCATGTCTATGCTACCCACTCCCCATTTCAGGTGTACGGAGCCTATTGGGGATGATCCCTAGCAGGTGTCAGCATAATTTAGAGCAGCCAGCAAGGCTGCTCTGAATTATGCAGGGACTGCTTTAGCCCCTGAACAGCTGCAGGATCAGGGGAGCAGACAGCTCACTTAGTTTCTCCCTCCCCTGGGTCCTGTGCTGACATCAGCTCAGCCAGACCTGGGGATCTGGCCCTACATGTTTATTACTTACCATTAATATGGCAGTACTGCCTAGAGGCCTCAACCAGCGTGGAGTGCTGTACAAACAACAGTCCCTGCCCCCACAGAGCTTAGAATGTAAAAGACAAGCCAGGGCCGGTGAATGAGACAAAACAAGCAGACAGGGAGAAAGGAGAGAGCAACAAAAGTAACAAGTTGTTTAGCGCTGAATGCAGGGGTAGCAGGAACCCATTGTGCTGGCATGTCGAACTCCAGTTAGCTGGAACAATCACGATCCCCTAGTGGCTGTTTGGTGGCTTATGTTCGCAGTTCGACTTCTAGTGGCGAGGTGTCCCACCACCCACAAACTAGCAGCACAGCCCTCACCTCCAAGGCCATAGGGACTCAACTCCCTTCTCCCAGGTCTGGATGAGGAAGCTCAAAGCACTGCTGCTGCCCTGGCTCTTCTGCAGATTCACAGAAGACTCCAGGCCCCAGGGCAGCCTGGGCACAAGCCTTCTCTAGTTCTTAAATATCTAAAAGTAATGACAATGTTTTAAAAAGGAACTGATTCTTGCTGTTCAGAGCTTGAATTCTCTGGAGACTCCATTTGACTTGTATAATTCAGGGCTCTGGCCCACCAACTCATATTCTATAGAAACTCTTCTAGCTTTTGTTTTGTTTTGTTCTTGGCAAGGTAGACTGGTAAAGAAATTGAAAACAGATTATTGGGGAGAAAACTACTTCAATTTTTAGACAACTGTCTCTTACGCAGCTGGCTCCATTCCTGACCATTCCCCAGCTATGATGCAAGTCTGGGCTATAATAAGCTCTTCCCCAGTGGCAACTGGACGGTTCTGCTTTAAAAAAGGGTAAATATCTGGGAACAATGCTGGGCAAATAATGCAAATATTCATTGGAATCTGTACGTGAATCCACATTCGTCGTGTTCACACTCCCAGGCACATCCAAGGGCGAGAATTTTACTGGCAAACCTCGTCACAGAAGGTGAATTGCAGTCACCCGCATATGGATGCATGGGAACCGGATGCTAAATTTGCCTGGATAATTGACTATGTTTGGGCTGAGAACAGGACTTAAGCCCAGGACCTTAAGAGCTAAAAGCACGAGTCTCTACCACTTAAAATAAGAGTCTGTCTATACTGCATTCAGAGGTGATTGCAGCTCAGGTAGGCATATCTACACTAGCTTTTATCTAGATAGCACAGCTAAAAATTGCAGTGAAGCAGCAGCTGCATGGGCATCGGTGTGGGCTAGCAATGTCGAAGGGTGCCCAGGGGACTGTGCTGACTTGTGCTGATGCGTGTGCCACCAGATCTTCATTGCTATTTCAGCTGTGCTAGCTCAGTTAAAGCTAGCAGGGTGTTCCTACCCACACTGCAGTCACATCTCCGACTGCAGTGCAGACATACCCTAAGTCCTGTACAAGACTCGGACTCCTCTTGCATGCACCAACCACTAGAGGAAGACAGAGGCCCACACACTCTAGTGGTTAGGTGCTCATCCAACCAAGGAACAGGAAACAACCCCAAGTGGTTTAACTGACCAGCCTCAATCTTAGAAGTAGCACTGCCTGAATTTCAGTTGTTCCTTCTCATTGATCAGTCTATAGAGCTAAAAATATGAGAAGATACACATCTGGATAGTTCTCATGATAAATAAAATTGGAGGAAACTGCAATCCACTTAATGTTCCACAAACAGAAAAATTCACCAGAGCAGTTATTTATTGTAGTTTATTCACTTCACTCTACTTTGGCGTACTTTCATTCGACTCTCCTTCCTGGCCCAGCTAGCCTCTTGGAGAAAGGAAGGTTGGAATGGATTATGCTAATTAGGTCTAACACTCTTTCTGAATGGCTATTTTCTCCTTCAGCTGCAGTTTGCGTGAGACATGCAAGAGGCTGGCTTGTGTTTCCCATTCACAAATTCATCAGAAGTGAATGGCTGGGAGACTGGATGTCTTGTGGAGTCAGCAGTGGTCCAGAAATTATAGTATAATCCTTCCTTTGGGGAAGGACCGTAAAAGAGTTCTACTGGGATATTGTGAGGGGTCTGCTATAAACCCCCACGGTCAGACTCAGGTATGGATAGAAATCTCTTTAATACTATTACAGATAAATACTTTTGGAATTGTGTCATAACAGAAGACCAATTCCTGCACACAGAAATGCTCCTAATGCTGATAGGGCCCACTTATTCCTGGATGTGATAGATGACATATATGGCAGTTTTCTTAATCAAACTGTGACCAAACTAACGAGAGGTGATGCAGTGTTACACCTGGTTTTGGTAAGTAATAAGGATGTCTTAGAACAGCTGGTCATAGGAAGTAAGTTTGGACCGAGTGGTCACTGGATTGAGTGATTCAGTTTAAATTGCATGGAAGAACAATCAAAACCAGATAATCAACTATGATTTTTTATTTCAAAAAGGCAGACCTTGAGAAGTTAAGGGAATTAAAGAAGTCAAGTAGACTGAAGAGGTCAAGAATTTAAAATGTGGAGAACATGTGGAATTTCTTTAAATCACCTATACAAAAACTACCTGAAATTTGCATCCCAAGCAAGGGGAAAACTTGTAGAGGACGGCTTCAGACCCAGCAGGCTGAACTACCTCAGAAAGGCTATTAGGAGTAAGCAGAGAGCCTCTAGGAAATGGAAAAGGAAAGCTACATCATGCAAATAAAGCTACATCATGGAGGTTAGAAAATGAAGGAATAAACTGAGAATTGCGAAAAGCCAAGCTGGATTAGCTCTTGCCAAGGAAATTCAAATAAGAGGTTTCTTAGTTATATAAATAAAAAGAGAATAAGGAAGGATGAGGTTGGGCTGCTATGCAGTGTGGATGGGAAGAAGATTAAACATAATCTAGGTATGGCCCCAAACCTAAATAAGTACTTTGCCTCAGTTTTCAATAATATGGAACATGTGAGTGAAGGCAGTGTGGCTGATGGAAATGAGTGTCTAGAAATGGAAATGACCACATCTGAGGTGAAAGAAAAACTGAAAGATCTTAACACACTCAAATCAGGGGGATGGGAGGACCCAATAACTTCCATCCCAGAGTACTGAAAGAACTGGCACATGAGATTGCTAGTCTGGTAGCAAAGATTTTTAATAAATCTGTTTTTTCGGGGGTAGCAGCATATGATTGGAGATGAGCAAAGGTTATAAACTACATTTAAGAAAGAGGGGGAAAAGTGATCCAGGAAATTAGACCTGTTAGTCTGACCTGAGTAGTATACAAGGCTTTAGAACAAATTGTGAAGGAAAGAATCATTAAATTCATGGAGTAAATGGTAAAGGGGCTGCAATGCACCAAAGGTTTACCAAAAGTAGATCATGCCAGACTAACCTGATTTCCTTCTTTGAGAAAATAACCATTTTTTTATATAAGGGAAGTGCAGTACTTGGAGTTCAGTAAAGCAAGTGAGATGTTACCACATGGGAAATTATTAGTTACATTAGAGAAGATGGGGATCAGTACAAGAATTGTAAGATGGATAAGGAACTGGCTAAAATGGAGAAGCAACAGGTTGTGCTGAAAGGTGGATTATTGAACTGGAGGGAAGTTACTAGTAGATTTCCTCAAGGATTGATCTTGGGACCAATCTTATTCAATATTTTTCTTAATGACCTTGACACAAAACAGCAGGGTGCTAGTAACATTTGCTGATGAAACAAAGGTGGGAGGCATTGCCAACACAGAGGAGAATCAGAATATTATACAGGGAGATCTGGATGACCTTGAAGACTGGAGTAAGAGAAATGGGATGAAACTCAATAGTACAGAGTGCAAGGACATGCACTTAGGGTCTAATAATAGGAATTTCTGCTACAGAGGAAATGGGTGTGGGGGGTTGATCAAAGGATGACTATGAGCTACCAACGTAATGTGAAAAAAGGCAAATGCAATCCTAGGATGTATCAAGTGAGGCACTTTCAGTTGAGACAGAGAAGTATTAATGACGTTGTACCAGGCACTGGTAAGAACTCAGTGGGAATACTGTGTACAGTTCTCCTCATTCATGTTCAAGAAAGAGGAATTTAAATCAGAACTGGGGCAAAGAAGAATGAGCAGGGAAATGGAGGGCCTGTCTTATGACAGGATGCGGGAACAGCTTGGCTTGTTTAGTCTAGCACAAAAGCAGCTAAGAGGGAATAGGAGTTGTGGGAGCTGTGATGGAGTTCACACACTGTTGGAGCACTTCCATGCGGCTAGGTCTGGGGATTAGCTTCACTCAGGTCTGATGCCCCCTTTTTGCACTATGGCCTCTCTCTCTCCAGGACTGGGGAGCTCCCTCCTCATGAATCAGCCCTCCAGCCAGGTCACTATAGTCCTCCCCTTATGGGCTATCAAAGTCTCACTGGGTCAGCTGTCCAACTGCTATTCCAGACAATCTTCCAGTCCAGGCCAAGTCCTGTGCCACTTCCCCAGGTAGGAGAACATAGGACTACCCACTACTCCGGGTTCCAGACCAGGGACCCTTTGTCTAGCAACTCTGGTCTGCTTGCTCCCAGACCTGGTCACTAACTCACTGCATTGCTTCCCATTTCCCTGCTCTATCCTCTGCCCCCTGGGTTTACGGGCCCTAATGCCATCCTCCCAAGAAACAGCTGTAGACTACTCCTTTCTTTGGCTTTTTGCCAAACTCTGCAGCCCCAAATACCTCTCCCTTCTCAGAGGGAGTGACTGCAGACTGCTCCCCTGGCAGCCCTCTTCTGTTCTCAGCTCCCTTTATACAGACCCAACCTGTTCCTTCCCCGCTGGGCTCCATCTTCACTTAGTGCTGGTCCTTCAAGCCTAAATCTTCTCCCAGGTGCAGCCTACTAGGTTAGCTGACCTAATTTAACCTGCTCTGCTTGTGGGTATGGACACCCCATGACTGGGGCAAACAACTGAATTGTTTTTAAGAGAGAGATGGACAAATGTATGACTGTGATTGTATGACAGGGCTGCTTGTGATGGTAGGAACAGGGCTTAACAGGCCTGGGGCTCACTTCTGGTTTATGTTTTATGTTCCTAAAAACTCTTGCTTTCAGCATTTCAGCCGGCCTCGTGCAGGGGTCAGAAAGAGACTCCCCTCCACCCCCATCAGTTTTGGATTTTTTTAACTCCTTCCTCTGAAGCATCAGGGATGGCTACAGCTGGAGATGGGACATTGGACAGGGCGGACCAGGGCTCTGAGGCATCAAGTATTCTTTTTCTCAGGTGCTTGGCTGGCTGGTTCTTGTTCACATGCTCAGGGTCTAACTGATCATCATATTTGGGGTCAGGAAGGAATTTTCCTCCAGATCAGACTGGCAGTGACCTTGGGAGTTTTTCACCTTCCTCTGTAGCATGTGGGCACAGGTCACTTGTCAGGATTATCTGGTTATGTCTCATTTAATCATTTCCCTGCCATTTCAGGGGTCTCAGGCACTGGTGCAGCTCGGTTCCTCCTATCCTCTGCCTGTTGCACATAACAGTTTAGTCTCCAGAGGGCTGTAATACTTTGGTCTCATTTCCATTGTTGGATTTAGTGTGCAGGTCCTGGGTGGCGTTGGTGGTGGGGTGTGATACACAGGAGGTCAGACTAGAATAGATCTGGTGACCCCTTGTGGCCTTAAACTCTCTGACCCTGTGAGAGCTTTTCATCTGTAGGTAACTGGTTCCACTTCAGCTGGGGTTAATAGTGACCAAGAGCCACTGCTGTCTGAAAACTAGTGACCTATGGTGGGAAAGGAGTCCAGTCCCCGTGTGATATGGACACTTGTTCAATGTCATTGCAATGCGGGCCAAATGTCTTTGTGGGAGCAGCTCTGCCTTATGCTTAGGTGGGGTCCTTCTAGGTCACTGTGGGGACAGCTTGATCTTCTGCTTTGTGGCTTTAGAGAGAACTTGACTATGCAGCGCTGCCAGCCAGCCCCATTCATCAGTGTGAAAATCACTTTAAAAAGAACTGGGAGGGGAGAGGAATGCAAATCAGGATGGATTGTTCTGCCATACTCTGAATTCCCCAGCATCGGAGCGGTTGAGTCGTGCCTATAACATTACTACAGGACAGGGTTTTGTTTAATGCAATCCATACGTACACACACTTGCGTCTCATCATGTGCCAGGACTTAATCTTTGGAAGTACCCAGAGCCAAGTACATAATAAATCAGGCACCAGCCTCCATCCAAGACACGTTCAGCCGGCATATTCTTCTGAGAAATGAGCATGGAGCTTTTAATCTGTACACCTGCAGTATGCAAGAAAACCACATGGATCAGGGACAGGGTGTTGTCTCGCAAATGAAAGGTATGCTGCTATTTCCACATCATTTCCTTAGGCATTTCTCTGCAGCCCCTCATTAATCTTTCACCTGCTCTGGAGAGTGGGGGAAGAGCAGACTCGTGTGCCCTGTTCTCTCAAGCTCTGTGTATATTTGAGCCCAAATTCACTGGCTAACAAAATACACCCAGGTCCATTGGCATCAGTGTATTTGCACCCATTTCTGTCAGCATTGAATATGGCCCCGCCTCTCCAAATAGCCAGTGTGAGGTCTTTGCTCCCAGTGACCTGCAGAATCTCTTCCCCACACCAGTGCACCAAATGTGGAGAAGAGGGTGGTGATATGTGTTCACGTCTTCCTTTAATGCCCACCATCCCCATGGATATGTGGGCAACAGAGCCTCTCCACTCAGGAAAGACTTCCTTAATCGCAGAGATTACTTGCAGCAGCAGCAGGCCCCTGGTGTTTTGTGAACAGCCCCTCCCCTCAGTGCATGAGTTGGGTCTCTGCACGTGCGTGGCACAGCTCGCCAGGTGCACTGGGGTATTTGCATACAGGCGTGTCAGAAGTGTGCACACCGTTTGGAAATCTGGACTCTGCCTCCACGTGTATGCAACAGTGCAGGATCATTTGCACAAACACAGAGACCACGACGGGACCGTCTCCACTCAGAATGTAAACCCTTCATTTAATCTTCCCATCCCCACCTCGTTCCTACGCTGGCCTGATTGTTATTTCACCTGCACGGAAGCTTGCTTCAGCCAAGGAACATCGTGAACAGCTTGACCCAGAATAAAACCAATTCCATGGTGCATGGTCTTCCAAGTCAGCTGGGTCTGACACTCCAGCCTCTCCCTCCATTCATCCAAAGTACCCACCTGACTCCTGGTCTCAGCTCATGACAAACCCAAGAGAATGGGGCTGAAGCAGAAGGGGGAAAGCAGGATGCTGGGAATGTCCTTGAGAAGCGGTAGGGGAGGATTCGCTGAACTGCCTCTTGTGTTCTGGTGCTGTATCCCAGGGCAGCAACAGGACTGCTTAGCCAATGGGTCTCAGCCCCAACCTAGAGGGAGTTGGGAGTTCTGTCTCCATGATCCATTCTGTTCTTGGCTTCTGCTGAGATTCCCGACAAGGGGGCCCATTCGTGCCAGCTGTGAGGATGGTTTGTGTGACCCAGACACCTGACCATAGGAACTGGACTGAGTGAAATGACCGAACTCATTTCGCACAAGGGAGCACCAAGCAGCCATCAGCTGGAAACGCCTCTGACTATTAACTTGGCCTGGATTTGAACTGACACCCAGTTCCCTGGACCAGCTTGGTCTCCCTGGTCTGGGTATTGTCTACTCTTTGTAACTGCACTTAACACAAAGCAGCTCATGAGATCAGCAGCAGATGAAACAAAACAAACCTTCTCCTTTTAATGTAGAAGCATGGACTGAAAGTGCAGTGCCAGGTGAGCCACCTGGCGGAGCTGGGGTGGGCAGTGGGAATGCAGATGCCCCAAAATTACAAGGCGAAGGCATTGTCCTCCAGGAGGAAGAGGGGTGTGCAGAAAGAACCACCTTTGCTAACACTGACCCTGTTCTTTCATACCTCTGGTAAGTATTCAGCATCTGCCAGGCAGCTGTCCCACATGGCCTAGGAGCTCCTGGCTGGAGCAGTGAGCCAGAAAGGAACCTGTGCCTTCGGCATGAGCAACGGGAATTTGGGGATTTCACGGTTTCAAGCTGGAGCTTCACAACTGATGGTTCAGCTCAGCAGAACTACACTGGAGCAGTCCGTGCTGCCCAGTTAGCTGTGGAGACACACTAGAAAAGGCCAGCACTACTGCCAGGAGCTGATGTGCTGTGCTGCGGGGTCAGGGGAAGCCAGTGCAGTCACCCAGAGACAGGACGTAACATCCACAGACACACACAGGGCCACAAAGACATGCAGAGACAGACATGCAGAGACAGCCGCCAAGACACAAAGTCGTAGAGACATGCAGAGATAGGAAAAGCTAGAGACAGGTAGAGATTTAGGAAATGAAGAATACCTCAAGTAGAGCTTCCGAGAGTGAGACAAGGGAGAAAAGCAGAGACCCCATGAAATCCACTAGGGACTTAGTAATACAGATCTCATTTCCCTGGGAAGCATTTAGATACGAAAGTGATGGATGCAGCAGAAGCCCCTAACGTAGTTAGACAGAGACAGGCACAGAACCATGGAGCGCTAGAAGTACACAGACATAAGGCATGGAGACAGGCAGGGGAGACCCAGGCATGTGCAGCTACAGGCAGAGACACACAGAACAAGGGGGAGGTAATTTTGTAGCTGAGTACTTTCTGTTTTTCACATGTTCCCCCTGCCCCATGAGTCCCCACCCCCAGGTCTCCTCTATGGTACCCCATCCCAGGGCTGCGAGCTGAGGCTGTGTCTAAGCTTTGCCTCCCCCCCCTCGTACCCTCTTTCAGTTGTGCTGCAAATGTGATATAGTTTTCACTAGTGCAAGCCCTCTTGTGCCAAAGTCCTGTTTCAGGAGGTCAGGAATAGGGCCAGGTTTGAATGCAGGGACAGGCAGGAAAGTGTGAGCTTGAAGCAAACAGGAAAAAGGCAGGTTCCCTGGACTGCTATTTTTAACTACTCAAACAGCTTTAGTGTCACAATGTTTAGAAATAAAAACCCAGCGTTTCCTGCCTTCCTGTTCAACACTGTCAGCTATTTCCTGGCAGATGTTGCCAGGGTCCTGTGCTTGGAGGCAGGAGGCGAGACCGTGGGCAAAGGAAGGGAACCTGTGCTTTCTCCTTCTAGACAGGCACGTCCCTGGAAAGGGCATATCTCTCACCAGGGTGTCAAAGAGAACGTGGCCCAAGAGCAGGGGCCTACCAGCCCAGCACTCTGATGATAATGACTATCAGCTGGTGAGGCTCCCCCCTGCGCCAGGCAAAAGCCACACACTGCTGTAGAGAGTCACCCCCTCCTTAGGCATGGTTATATTAACACAAAGGTAGTTCAAACACTCCCCGAATCTCAGCCTAGGCTTGGCTGCTCTGCGGAGGGGCATGTGGGTTGGTTATCTGCCTGTGATCCTAGTTTCCTCTCCTATATTCAAGGTGGGGTCTAATGAGCCACACCTGCCCCAGGGAATCCGTAGTAATGAACCTGCCTCTCCTTCCAGGATTCCAATACCTGTTCATCAGGTGGGGCAACCAGAGGCTCCTATTCCTGACCATAGTCCTATGGCAATACCAAACGTACATGGCCCATTACAGACCCCTGACCCCTGCAGCTTGCAGTCAAACACAGAGAAAACAACAACTGGGGCAACAGCAGGGATTTCCCAAGTCCGTGAAGACAATGCTGCCTAAGCCATCAGTGTCAGGGGATCCACAGCTGCAGTGAGGCAGAGGATGATTGGAGCAGGCAGAGTAGGAGGTTGGTCTAAGCGCGGCAGATAGCATCAAAGAAGGCACAAAGCTGAGCACAGGAGAAGGAGACCGGGGGAGCAGTGTGGCTAGCACCACAGCCTTCATTAGTGATGACAACAAATATGTAGGGCATGGGCTACATTTCATCAGCCTAAATAACATTGTCTATAACTTCCAGCTCCAGATTTTGCTTTTCCTGGTGTTGATAATATGCAGAAATGGAACTGAGAACCCCCAAAATGGAGGTAGGATAGCAACAAATTTGGACTCGAAATGTAAAGATGATGGCTGACAGTTATGTGAATGAGACAAGGTAGGTGAAGATCTTTTATTGGACCAACTTCTGTTGCTGTAAAGTAAAAGCTTTTGAACTACACTGAGCTCTTCTTCAGCTCTAGGTAAGGAAGCAGGGTGTCTGAGCTAAATACAAATTGGGACAGATAGTTAAGCAGAATATGTAAGGCATGGTGGAGGTGGCCTGGATACCTGTGTGGGTGAAATCACACAAAACATGGTGCTCTTGAATGAACTCCCACAGAAAAATGATAAAAGACAAAACCACACTATCACCCATGGGCGAACACTTTTCTCACAGTGATCACTCCATATCTGATCTTTCAATACTTGTCCTCAAAGGAAACCCAGCACAACATCTTCAAAAGCCAAGCCTAGGAACTTAAGTCTGCTAGACACCTAGAACCATGAACTTAACAGGGACACTGGTTTTATGGCTCATTACAACAATTTGTACCACATCACACTTCCTGCTACCCTTAAATGTCCACTTCAAACCTTTTTGTGCATAACAATCTAACCCCCAAATGCCCACTTCATTTCAAGTGACTACCTCCACTTGAGTTGGTCCCGTAAAAGATGTTACCACACCTACTTGTCTCTCTCATATCCTGGGATCAACACAGCTAAAACAGAACTGCAAAAATGTTATAAAAATGATAAATATGGATGTGACCAGATTTTCAGGAATGTTCAATTACACACACAAAAATGTGCTTGCATTTGTGTACCTACCTTTGTGTACCTACATGTAATTACCAAGCTTATGCTTGCAATTGTAGCAATTGTGCAGAGAACTGACCCATTGCACTTCTAACCATCTGCACGTGCAACTACCAAGACTGTGGGGTTTTGCATGCACAATGGTGAAAAATCCCTTCCTCTGCTTATAAGGTTACTTCACAAATATTGATTCCTAGCCCTGAAACATACGAAGGCTCAAGGCTGCGAGCACATGCAGACAGGCTTCATCGACAGGATACAGGCTCAGGACCTTGGGCTCTGACAGCATGTTTTCCTGGACACCAGATCAATGGAGTACTGCATTAACACAGGCCGTAGAAAGAGCTGCTGTATCTCAACTGGACTGGGAGAAGTGAAGAATGCCAGTGGTTTGACTAGGGTCAGCTGATGATTATAGTGGTCACTGGTAACCTGTGCCACTGTTTCTCTTTGCCAGCAGGCCCAGTCCACACCTTCTAAGGCCTGGTCTACACTAGGGGGGATCGATCTAAGATACACAACTTCAGCTATGAGAATAGCGTAGCTGAAGTCAACGTATCTTAGATCGACTTAGAATCACTTATTTCGCATCCTTGCGGCGCGGGATCGATGGCTGGTGCTTGCCCGTCGGCTCCGCTTCTGCCTCTCGCCCTGGTGGAGTTCCAGAGTTGACAGCAGAGCGATCGGGGATTGATTTATCGTGGTCTACACTAGACACGATAAATTGGTCTCCGATAGATCGATCACTACCCACCGATCCAGCGGGTAGTGTAGACGTGGCCTGTCAAGGTTCCTTCCCGACTCTGTACTCTAGGGTACAGATGTGGGGACCTGCATGAAAACCGCCTAAGCTTACTTTTACCAGGTTAGGTTAAAACTTCCCCAAGGTACAAACTATTTTACCCTTTGCCCTTGGACTTCCACTGCCAGCACCAAACGTTTATCTGGGTTTATTTTTATTAGGAAAGCGTTGTTTGAAAACGTCCTTCCCCCCAAAATCTTCCCAAACCTTGCACCCCACTTCCTGGGGAAGGTTTGGTAAAAATCCTCACCAATTTGTATAGGTGACCACAGACCCAAACCCTTGGATTTAAGAGCAATGAAAAAGCATTCAGTTTCTGAAAAGAAGGATTTTAATAGAAGTAAAAAGTCAAAAAGAATCACCTCTGTAAAATCAGGATGGTAAATACCTTACAGGGTAATTAGATTCAAAACATAGAGAATCCCTCTAGGCAAAACCTTAAGTTACAAAAAGACACACAGACAGGAATATCCATTCTATTCAGCACAGCTTAATTTCTCAGTCATTTAAAGAAATCATAATCTAACACATATCTAGCTAGATTACTTACTAAGTTCTAAGACTCCATTCCTGTTCTGTCCCCAGCAAAAGCATCACACAGACAGACTCAGACCCCTTGTTTTTGTCCCTCCTCCCAGCTTTTGAAAGTATCTTATCTCCTCACTGGTCATTTTGGTCAGGTGCCAGCAAGGTTATCCTAGGTTCTTAACCCTTTACAGGTGAAAGGATTTTTCCTCTGGCCAGGAGGGATTTTAAAGATGTTTACCCTTCCCTTTATATTTATGACATGGCCTAAGTGTGGTTTCCAGCAAAGCCATATCATGGGGAAACCATGGTTTACACCTGGCCAGAGCAATTCTGGGTTGCTCCAAAGCGTCGGGCATGTCCCAGGAAATGCTCTAGTGTGGCCAAGGCTGTGAGGTAGGTTTTTACAGCTCTTTCATTTGAATGGATCTTCTTTTCAAACTGTGACTGAGACACACACAGGCAGGAAGAAGAAGAGATTAATACTGCAACTACAAGCACCTTATCTTTTGTGGCATGTGTAACATCAAGCATTGGTCATCAGCAGGGTTTGTACTTAGGACCTTCATATCCACAGCACAGATCTGTATGTAGTAGGCTGTTACCCTTTACTGGGCCAGCCTGTAATGGGGAATGCGATACGTACTTTGCCAGTGTATTGCCTGTGCAAATCCTTTGGGTGCTCAAATCACAATCTGGAGTCTGGGATGTGAGAGGAGCAGCCTTGTGAGAAGACCCTTTGATGCGCTTTCCTAGTGAGAGGGGGGAAAGAAGGGTGCATCCTTCTTCATTTCAAGCAGCTGCTTCACTAGGATAACTTGCACCTTTTAGTACAGCTGGTGATAAGTGCCTCTGCTTATCCCCAGATCAGGTATAGCACAGGTAGCAACAAGGCAAAACTCTCTACAACGCCCTGCTAGTGTGCTTTGTCCCTGATCTGGAAAGCTCACCTCTAGAGGAGTCTAGCGTCCATGCTCCCTTCACCGTCATGCCTCAGTCCTCTCCTCCATTTCCAGGATTGGCATTTCACACTGTTTCTTAAAAGGGGTTGTGGAAGGACAGAATGTAACATCCTCTGAACTGGGTGAGTGCAGGGTGATTTGGATTTGGGCCAGTCCCATAATCTAGCCACTCGCATCTTTTTCTGGCATCACCCGGCAGGCAGAAGCAAATTCCTCAGGGTCTTGCTGCCCCTTCTCCTGAGGGGTAGTGGGGTGAGGGTGCATTCCAATCCCTAAATAAAGCCCAGGCTGTGTTTATGTGATACTAGGGCCAGTGTGCTTAGTGAAGAAGCTACTTGCTGCAGTTCCATTCCATCTCCACTGGGAGCCAAGTTGCTGGTCCTGTTCCCAGGTTTGAAGGAAATTGTTACAGAAGGAAGTGTTGCTCTGTTGATCCCCAGCAGGGGCTCCTGCTATTTTTGCTCTGTGTCACAGGAATCTGGGCTGTCTTCAGTATAATAACAGATTTCACCATACAGGCCAGATTCCCACTCAGAGATGAATGTTAAAGTGGCCCTCAAGGCCTCTTCTCAATCCACAGGCCTGCAGCTCTCCACAGGCCACCTCTCACATTTTAGGCTGGGCAGGAGTCTTTATCTGCTTAAGCTTTTTAAAGGGAGAGTCAAAAGCAACCTCTTTACTGGTGACCAGTTTGCCCAGGTGGTTCGAGTGAAGGAATTCCAGAGTGCAACACTACCAACAGAACAGGCTGAATTAAGCAAGGAGAAATGACAAGCCATAAATTCATGGCATACGGGACACAAATCAGAATTAGCAGGCACTAATTCAGACCACGACACATCTCACTGAGCCAGGCATGGGCTTTTTTTTTTTTTTTGCTTTGTTTTAAATAAATAATTATAAAATGCTTCAGAAATCATCAGCAGAAAATCTAGAAGTCCCAGCAAGTTCTAACAGCTCACAAAGCTGTGTGCTTCTGCAGCAGGGAGTCAGCAGGGCAGGTTTATGCAGTGAAAGGCTTGGGGATTTGGCTGGGCATATTTCCACTTTGTAGCCAATGAGATTCCCTTGAAAGGGAGCAGTACAAGCATGGCGGAAAGCCTACGGGTTTCAATTAAATGAGTGCCGGATGATTTTGCTGACATACCCTGGAAAGCTAAATCAGCATCTACTACACAGCCCCTTTCCTTGCAGTGTGGCAGGGAGAGTGATGGTATTGTGAAAAGAAAAGGAGTATTTGTGGCACCTTTGCTGCAAACACTCATCCCTGTTCCATGCTCAGTCAATATGGGTGGATGGGGATAAATTCCAGCCCAGCAGCCAACCAATCCAGATTTTATATTTCTAGACCTCTCCCATTCTGGGGCTCAGGGGCTCCATCCTGAGAAAAAACCAGGCAGAGGGAGGTGTTCATATTTTGCCTCAATGTTGGGTTTTTCCATTCTCTCTGTTTTATCAGGTTTCTATTAAGCCAGTACAAATATTATTAGCTAACTCGGAGCCAGTCTCTGCCAGCTGATTAACTGAAACACAGAGAAAGGAATAACAGGGGACTCCATCTACACAAACTGAGAAAAAGGTACACCCACTCATTTTCCTGTTCCTCACTGTATCAGGAAAGTTCCTCAGTTTGAGGTTCAGTTCATCCCTGTTGGGATCTCTTCATATTTTATATTTTAAGATCCAGGCCTTGGAAACTTCAGCTGCACAATTCATGAGGAAATCTCCTGCATCCCCAAGGCATTGCCAGGGACTGACCCCATCACAGCCTGCAACACCTGAGGATTTCCCACGGCAGGTTTTTCCTCTGGTCCCACTTCACTGTGATCCCCGGAGATCAGTGATAGGACAATATCTCGAAGGGCTCAATGTTGTCTTGACAGCCCAGGAACAGCGTGCAGTAGAGCTGGGTGAAATTCTTGGACGAAAAATGCAGATTTGGTGACACTGAAACATTATGCAAATTTGTGAGGGCTTTGCCAAATTGTGTCAGCCAGGAAAAAACAATTCTGACATAGTCAAAATATTTGGTTTCCATCATTTTGACTTTTCCAGTCAAAATTACTTTATTTTGTAATTTTCTTCTATTTAATTTTTTTAAAGTGCCAAAACATTAACCCCTCCCTCCCATCAAAACAAAACATTTCATTTGACCCCAAACTTTTTTTTCCCCTTTTTGAATCTCCAAAACGTCAAAAAACAACAACATTGTTTCCGGGTCAACCCAAATCGATTCCTGTTTCTTTTTCGGAACAGTCAGAGAACAGAAAGTTCACACCTGAGCCCCTGAATCAGGCATGTGATTGCAGCAGCTGTCAGAGAGTAAAACTACGGCTCACCCTTCCAGGGCCATGGAGTGTCCATCACCCTGAGCCGGGCTGGCAATGCTGGCCAGCTGGAGGGCCTGCGGGGCCAAGGCACTTTCTTTTCCTGCGCTCTTTGTGGTGGCCAGCATTTCTAGGGGCGCTGATCAGCAGCAGGCCCTGCAAGCTGGGGAACAGACTGCAGTTGTGCCTGGTCTCTACACTGCGGCATGGACGGTGCAGGCTCCCTGAAACCTCCCCGACTTGGTGAGCGAGAGCAGAGTCTGGCCCTGTTGTAGAGGGCACTCTGGTGCCAGCTGAGTTGTGCTGGAATACAAAATAATCCTAGCCAAACAGTCCGTATGCTTTTAATTAGGTCCTAGACCCGAGCAAAGCAGCTGCCTATCCTCATGTGCCTGAAGGCGCTGTGGATTTTCCCTAAGGGATGGGAGGGCAGAGAGCAGTTTTTAGCTCTCAAGCCGCCTCCGTCCCCCCTCCACAAGAGTGGGTCTCCCTGCCCCACAGTTAGCATTACAACTGAGCTAGAACTCCAAGGCAAACACCTTTCACAAATCATTGTGCATAGTTTGCATTCCAGGCCATTTTAAGGGCATTTCAGCTCCTCATATTGATCAGGGCTGGAGCCGAAGTAATTACGTTAATCAGAAATAATTTCCACGGATTAGTCATATTTGAGCGGGTGCCCACCTCCTCCCCTAACGCCCCCTGATACAGGGAGTTCTCTTTGCTCTCCGGTACATATTTTCCAGGCGACATCGTTGCTTTCATAACCGTATGGAGACGGAGAGGTTTGTTTTTCTCAACTGGATCCCACACACACACACACCAAGGTTTCAGTCGCCTCTTTATTGACTTGGCTTGGGATGCTGACAAGAGGAGCAGCTTACGCTGGTTTATATGATCTCTGTGTGTGAGAGAGACGCCTCCAGATGTCTCCAGCACGGAGGGTGGGTGGACAGATGTGGATGGAGCCATGGCTGCAACATCCCCAGCAGCAGGATTCTAATCCTGTAGGTTGCCACTGGAAATTGCTCAGCAGATGGGGAGTTTGTAGAGAAAGCCTGGCTCTGGCTTTGCCAGCAGCTCCGGTGTAAGGAGCTCGTCCCCGCGTTCAGGCAGGAAGCTGAACTCCCACCCGAAGCACTGCAGAGAACTGAGGGCTGTGGCTGTTGAACAGAAGCAGGTGTCACAGCTAAGCTCCTGTTTGGCTGCAGTTTGTTCTCTTTAAATATTGGGTGTGAATCAAGTGCTAGTGAAAGATGCTGAATTGACAACTCTGGAGACTGAAGTCCTGCACTCTCCCCCAGAACAGGCCCTAGGGCTTCCCCACGTAGCCCTGCTAATTTGCCTCATGTCTGACCCAGCAGGGCCCCTCTCTATGGATGAGAAGAGAATTCAGTCTCACCAAACAAGGATGCCAACAAGTGCTAGCTGTAATGGTCTTTATTTGGGACAGGGACACCTTCTGCTGGGAAATGGACTCCTTCTCATCATCATCCAGGCCAATCTCAAAGGGCCGTGGCCTCCGTGCAGATGGAGCACTGGTTAGATTGGTCTCCGTCTAGGTCTTTAAGATGGCATGGCTGGATGTTCTTTGTCTATCGTTGCCAATCTTATCATGACCACTAAACACATGGTCACCAGTGGTGCACTCGCTGCCATGAAACATGCTTTGTGCTTCATTGGTCTTCCATCCGAATAGACTGTCCTTACCGTGATGCTGGTAACCCAAGTGCCAGCTCTGGCAAAGGCCTAGGTGTCAGCTGAGATCTGACAAACT
Source organism: Caretta caretta (assembly GCF_965140235.1). Lineage (NCBI taxonomy): Eukaryota > Metazoa > Chordata > Testudines > Cheloniidae > Caretta > Caretta caretta. The sequence goes on from NC_134218.1 coordinate 20,099,749, forward strand.
CACGGCTGGAAGCCAGACCAGCTCACTTGTGTGGTAGTATAATTCAAAGTTAAAATGTATAAGAATGTGTTTAGTGTTTAGTAAATTTCATGAAGACTTGGAGGATGTTACATGCATTGTTGCCACTTATCCGTACCCTGTTATAACGGAATAGCAAACATTTGCATTGTGCATACCCCTGTAACTAAGTAACCCATCAAACAAGAAAGAAGCCTCGTAGAATGAAAATGAAAACTCTAACAGGAAAGTGCTAATTCCTGGGCATGGCAAGCAACTGGTCGTTGTGTGTGAGAGCAAACATCAAAGACTTTGTTAAGTGCATTGCCCTCCCCTTCATGAAGAAGGGCCCTACGTGGGAACTCTTGCAGTCAGCTTGGTTTCTGTGAGAAGAAGCTATAAATATGGACACAAGAAAAATTCTTCATCTCTGGACAGTTTGGATTCTAACAGAGCACTGCTGCAGACTCACCTGTAGAATCATAGACTCAGAGACTTTAAGGTCAGAAGGGACCATTATGATCATCTAGTCTGACCTCCTGCACAACTCAGGTCATGGAATCTCACCCACCAACTCCTGTAACAAACCCCTAACTCATGTCTGAGCTACTGAAGTCCTCAACTCGTGGTTTAAAGACTTCAAGGTGCAGAGAATCCTCCAGCAAGTGACCCGTGCCCCACGCTGCAGATGAAGGCGAAAAAACCCCAGGGCCTCTGCCAATCTGCCCTGGGGAAAAATTCCTTCCCGATCCCAAATATGGCAATCAGCTAAACCCTGAGCATGTGGGCAAGACTCACTGACCAGACATCCAGGAAAGAATTCTCTGTAGTAACTCAGATCCCACCCCATCCAACATCCATCACAGGCCACTGGGCATATCTACCGCTAATTGTCAAAGATCAATTAATTGTCAAAATTAGGCTATCCCATCATATCATCTCCTCCATAAACTTATCAAGCTTTGTCTAGAAGCCAGATATGTCATTTGCCCCCACTGCTTCCCTTGGAAGGCTGTTCCAGAACTTCACTCCTCTGATGGTTAGGAACCTTCGTCTAATTTCAAGTCTAAACTTCCTGATGGCCAGTTTATATCCATTTATTCTTGTGTCCACATTGGTACTGAGCTTAAATAATTCTTCTCCCTCCACAATATTTATCCCTCTGATATATTTTTAGAGAGCAATCGTATCTCCTCTCAGCCTTCTTTTGGTTAGGCTAAACAAGCCAAGCTCATTGAGTCTCCTTTCATAAGACAGGTTTTCCATTCCTCGGATCATCCTAGTAGCCCTTCGCTGTACCTGTTCCAGTTTGAATTCATCCTTCTTAAACATGGGAGACCAGAACTGCACACAGTATTCCAGATGAGGTCTCACCAGTGCCTTGTATAACGGTACTAACACCTCCTTATCTCTACTGGAAATACCTCGCCTGATCCATCCCAAGACCGCATTAGCTTTTTTGACAGCCATATCACATTGGCGGCTCATAGTCATCCTGTGATCAACCAATACTCCGAGGTCCTTCTCCTCCTCTGTTACTTCCAACTGATGTGTTCCCAGCTTATAACAAAAATTCTTGTTATTAATCCCTAAATGCATGACCTGCTTTAGCCTCTCAATAACTCTCTTTCCTTTTTCTTAGCTAATAAACCTTTAGTTAGTTTACTTTAGAATTGGCTACCTGCTTTATCTTTGGTCATACTGTGACATCTAGGATGCTAATTGACCTGGGTGAGCGAATGGTCTCTTGGGACTGGGTGTAACCTGAATATTTTGTGATTTTTTGTGTGTGTGTGTGTGCAAGTGACATTTATTACATAGTCCAGCTTGCCTGGGTGGCAAGATAGACTGCAGTGTCTAAGGGGACTGTCTAGGACTTCGTTATGAGACTATTGTAGTACGTTGAGAGTTCACCTGTGGTAGTGGGTTAGTGAAATCTAATTACAGAATGTACCCCCAGTTGGGGTGTCTGCCCTGAGGTAGGCACTCACGGTCATGAGCCACTCCAGACAGCATGACATATACCAAGCAACCTGGTGAAACTAGACCATTGCTGATGAAGGTGGTTGCTGGGTTCAGCTACAAGTACCCCGATGGCTAATCTTGTCCTGGGAAACAGACTAAGGCCATGTCTACACTACAGGCTAAATAGCCACTGCTGCGATCGATGCAGTGGTGTCAATTTAGCAGGTCTGGTGTAGATGCGCTAAGTCAATGGGACAGCGCTCTCCAGTCAACGTCTGTACTCCACCTCCCCAAGAGGCGGAAGCACTCTCCCATTGACATACAGCCGTGTCTACACTGCACTAAGTCATCTTAAGTTATGTCGACTTCAGTTACGTAACTTACATAACTGAACTAGCATAACTTAGATCGACCTACAGCGTTAGTGTAGACCAGCTCTAAGACCCACTAATTCATTTACATGGAAGCCACCAAACAGCCATCAGATAACATAGCTCTCACTCCCTAGGAAGCTAGGTTAGATTTTTGCCACTGCCTCACAGAGGAAGATGCTTCACCTCCTATTCGCTCTCCTTTAGGCCACACAGCCCCCACATAGCTGGGTTCTCCTTTGAAATACAGGTTTGTGGAAAGCCACACTCAGCACAGTGGCTATTTGCTGAAGAAGAGAACAAGCAGCAGAAATACCATGTAGTCCCCATTCTCCTAAGGGTTTTGCAGTAAAATGTCACTCCCCCATCCCGACAAATCCCTTTTCTCTTTGGGGTCTGTCCTGCCTTTGGGGTCTGGTCCCTCTGAGAAAAACAGTAGCACTCAGAGGGACCACTCTGCAATCTTCCCTTCAGGCTTGCACTGGATGGATAAAAAGACAAGTGGGAACTTGCAGCGAGCTCAGGGGGCGGAGAGCAGCCATCGCGTGAGCTTGGAGAGCCTCATTCTCCTGAGCTGGCCCAAGAACAATAAAGCTTCTGCAGCTGGAGCCAAGGACAGGAAAATAAAACCTCTTCTACAAGTGGCTGACTTTCCAACACCACCCCATGCATATCTCTTGTTCTCCTCTTTCCCTTTCCCACCCCTACTCTGAAAAGCCTCCTGTCACAGGGTCCTGCCAGGGAGAGCTGCCTGCGCTCTCTCCAGAATCCACCAATGCCACTGTGCAATCCAGACCTGACTTTACACGTCATTTTCTTTTTAACATCTTCACTAGGCGGCGTACCACACCAGAAGCTAGGACCGCAAACTGCAAGGAGGTAACTGGATTGATTCACCTTTGTCAACTAAGACCTCTTTGATTACTTGTTTGTGTTCCAGGCCCTGCTGATGGAGGCTAAACAAGCCCTATGTGCTGGTTTAGCTCTGAATTACGTACATTGAGAATGTTAGGCTAGTCCTGAACATAAGGCAAACAGCCCAAAAAAAGAGAGAAAAAAATCTTACGTTAATAGACATACGCCATGTATCTACCTCTCACCCCAAAGCTCTTTACCATGTAGTCATCTGGAGTGCACCTACCTCTGGGATGGGACACTGCAGCTGTCCACAGTAACGCAACATGCTAGATTATGACAGGAAGTGAAGAAAAATACCCTACGTAGTTGAAACTGTAGGGAGAATCACAGCAGGCAGAAGGAACAGCAATTTGATCAGGAGACCTGAGTTAACAATGCAACTCCTGCGAAGGTTACCATGGGCTCTTCTGTCACCACACAAGGCCAGGACCTTCGTTTTACATCTCAGCTGAAAGACAAAACATATATTAAGATTTTTTTAAAGGCACTTATGTTTGATGATGTTTGGTAACAAAAATAAACTCTCAGAAAACTATAGTGTTTGAGATTTGAAGATTCCTGACATTGCTTACCAAACAATAGTGAAAAAGGCTCCTCTGAGTGAAGTCTATGGGCACAAAAGCTTTGTAATACAAATTCCTATTCTTTGGATTATCTGAATATTGAATTTATGGTGACAATTATAAATTATTTTTGTCTGGCTTCGAGCGAAAATCACACAGAATTCCTGCCAGGATGAAATGTCTACTCAAAACATTTTTATTATCCTTTCACAATGGTTGATCTATGGTTGGCTACACTGTAGCAATAATAACAATAACCCCCCCTGGGTTTGAATTATGAAATTTCTCCATGTATTTGGCTAAGCGAACTATTTTTTCAGTTTGCATTATTGAATTTTTTTCCCCGGTACAATCTCTTGGCTTCTTCTCCCTGGACATTTTAGAATTTGACAACAGACAATTGGAGCATGAGTACAGAGAGCCATTTTTAATATTTTTTTAATGGTGTTAGTCTAGTGCCCCTGACAGATGATGAACAGACAGCACTGAGAAGAAAACCCCTCTCCACAGAATAGGGAGATTATGAGCACTGGCAGGGCAAGCTAACCCTCCCACTGTCCCACCTACATGCCTCAAACCTGACTTGCAGGGACCATCTTTGGGTAGGCGGGGATAATTCATTGTCATTGCACACTCACTCCTGGGCCTCTGCTAACATAGAGGGGGTCAATTGGTCCCAGATGAGCTTGTGGTTTTATGATGTGGTCACCTGACCATTAGAAACTGGACTAAGGCCTACATTCTTTTCTCACAAGTCATTTCAACAGTCACCAGATGGTAAATACTTTCAGCCTCTACTAGTTTGGGCCTGGATTGGAACCAGTGAACCAAAGGTAAAAGACTCCACATCCCATTCCCAAGCCCCTGGACTAGCCAGTGCTCCAACCCCAGACTTTATTTTTTAAGTGATGGCGAAAGAACTGGAAGAAGCAGAGTAAAGTTTCCAGCCCTGGATGGAGATTCCTGTTATCATGGCTAGCCTTTGCAATGCAAAATAGAACAGGATGCCCTGTTCGAGCTACAGGACATAACAGCTTTAAACAAATGAAAGGTATTAGGGGAAAATGTGCTATATTAATCACAGATGTATGTGATTTCAGTGGAGTACAATGCACTGAAAATATATGTGATGTTATCAATGATGGTATGTTAAATGGCTTTGACGTGAAGAATAGCTGCATAAAATGTAAATTCATTGTGTCCGTTTCTTTATTTCTATAGCAACAGCAAAACCTGCCAATGTGTTTCAAAGGAGTTTTATTCAGATCTGTGTATCAACTATTTTCTTGCACAACTGACCACAAGAAGAGGCGCCAACTGTTTAATACCACGGAAAGTGCAGAGCATAACATATGGATTTCATTACAAATGATGAAATCACATGCATGGTACAGAACACATATGGGGCACATGCTCCAATGGGGAAATGTTACAAGGACTTTTAAACCAAACCACCAATCTCCTTGTCTTGTGCTGCTGGAGGTCCCTTTGTGTATCAGCGTCTGAGCATGGCCCATGTCATTGTCATGGGGATGAAGATCCCCCTCATTCTCTCTCTTAGACCCTTTACTCAGATGCCGCTGGTGGTCCAAGCTCCAGTTGCAGGCAGCAAAAGAACACCCAGCTTCGCCCAAGGCTACCATGACTGACAGTCTAGGAATCAGACAGCAGAGACCTGAGTGTGTCACTCATGAGAAATGCCAGACATCTCAAGGCTACCCCCAATTGGCAGGCACAGAGTCAGCGTGGACTTTACAGGTACTGGAAGCAGTTCAGCTTGGGGCAGTTTAGCCATCAGCAGAAAATATTTTTACCCATGAAAAACAAATTTTTCCTTCCTAAGTCTGCAGTTGCGTGTCCCACTGGAAGTGAAGGGGGGGGCTGGGCTGGAATGCAGGCTTGTCCCGTTCACACACTAGGATTCCACTTCTGCAACTCAGGACACTCATTTAGTGCTTAGAAAAAACTGATTGCCCTTTGCAGAGCCAGGAACAGTACTATCTTCTAGTCTAGAGGCTGGTGCACCTCCCTGGAGCCGCTAAACAACTAGTCCTAGCCCCATCTCCAACAAGCATTACCAGCCAGTTGGACTTCCTCCTTCCATGCACAGGCCGGTATCAGTCAGTTCAGTTGTAACAAGAGCCCTGCTTGGATCACCTGTAGGGATTGAAGCCAGGACCTCTGAAGCTGTAAGCATACGTCACTGCTGTTTGAGCTAAAGGGCCTAGTCCATTAGCACAGAGGCAGTAGCAAAGTCATAAACCTCTGTAAGTGGTGTAGCCTCTGAAAGACAACAGAAAGCCACCTGGTGTTAGCATGGGTGACGTAGGTATTTTAGCCAAGTTTGCAGCTAACACCCAGATTCATGATGTAGCCTGTTTTCCCTTTGACTGTGCACATTAGGTAGTTGCTCCAGTGTGCTATATAGCATCCAGTAACTGGCCCAGTTGTGTAATATGGTCAGCAGCGATGGGCACATATCTTATTAAAGTGTCTGATCACCTAGCTGCTCACTACCCAAATCTTCTCCTTCCCCAGTACTTAGCTTCCCTGACATCTTTAGCGCAGAAGCAGGTGTGATTCAGTTATTCAGTACCCAGCAACCACTGCAGCCTAAAACAGTGAAATAATCAGACATTAGTGACTCTACGAAGAACCTCAGTCGAACTTCTCTGCCTGCCAATGTTCTCTTGGTGTTTTGAGTTTCTCATTCCATCTTACTCAGGGACAGATGCATATCCCACTGAAGTCAAAGCAAAGACTCTCGACTTCAGTGGGCTTTGGATCAGCTCAAGAGGTTTCTGAGCCAGTGTAGTAAACTAAAAGCTAGACTAATGTAAGTGTGTCTCCAACTGCCTAACTCCCCATCCCATGTGCCAATCGCCTTTCCTTTGCAGGCCTTATTGCTTCAGGCACTTCTCTAGTTGGCAGGACTCTCCATGAGTGGGTGTTGAAGCATGTGGGTAAGATCCCCAGACCCAGATACGGAGGCATACGCCTTTATGGATATTAATAAAATGCTGCCTCCCTTCATTTTTCAGTTTTGTTAGGTAATTCCTGTGTTAATGAGTGGTGCCAGGCTGCTGGTGCTGGACTCTGAGTTAGACGCAGAACAGTTACAACACGCAGCTGAGGGTAATGGCAGTGCAGGCTTTCCCTACCTGCCCAGTGTCTCTCAGCCCAGCCCTGGAGAAGCCTCCTGTGCATGCAGGAGGGGAGTTCAATTTCCATGGATCATTCCTTGCTTGGCCTCTCTGTGAGGCTGCCAGTAGGTGAGCGCCAAAGGTGAAGGGACATTTGTTGCATTGGCACTCTCTCTGTAGAAGATTCTGGATTTTTAAAAATCATTTTCATTTTTGGGAGGAAATGACTCAGCTATGATCAGCTGGACCACTACATTCCTGCCCTTCACACTCCACCCTGATTACAGGGGGATCGCCTCCAAGCGAGGAAACAGGACACCAAGGGCTAATCCTCGGCTACCAGTATATCTCTCCTACTTTTCAGTGCATGTGGCAAGGGGGCACAGTGTTTTGGAGGATCATTCATCATGGCCTCCTAGGTAATCACAGGAGTGGGTGGCTCTCCCGGTGCTATAGCAGGGCTGGAGTTGGTCCGTAGCATGTGCTCCTTGGGAGCCCGTGATGAGGCTCCCAGGCCACGCCATTGTACGCACTGCAGGAATCTCACTGCCTTTCATCTGAGCCTTTCGTTCTCACTGACAATCCGCTCTAATGCTCTTCTGAGCAGGAACCATAGGCATCGACCCCATGGGTGCTCTCGGCCTTGCAGCACCCATGGGAAAAAAATAGTGGGTGCTCAGCACCCACCAGCCACCCACCGATCAGCTGCTCAATGGAAGGCAGGAGGTACTGGAGGAGGGGACAGGTGTGCGAAGAGGCGGGACGGGCCTCGGGGACGGGGCAGAGTGGAAAGAGGTGGAGCAAGGGTTGGGCCTTGGGGGAAGGGGCAGAGCAGGGGGCAGGACCTCGGGGTGGAGCACCCGGAAGAAGAAAGTCAGCACCTGTGGCAGGAACCCACCACAGATCAGGGCCAGACGAGCAGAAACCTGCCACGCCAGTAGATGTGGTGTTTTCTCATCGTCGTCCTCTGGTAGCACAGAACATCTTCTGTGGGGAATGTCGGACAGTCCTGCAAAGCATGGGCAAGTGCGGCCTGTGCCTGTCACTAGGGCGCATGTGGGAGAAAACGCCAGCAGATGCTAAAGGTGGGGCAGGGGGCAGGAGAGAGAATGGCATGCCCAGGGGTTTGCAGAGTTGTCAAAGGGAAAAGTACTGAGGCTACTGATGGGGGATGGCGGCGAGGCCAGGAGTTCATCCAGGTGCTGGGGTGGAGGAGTGGGAAGGTGACAGGAGAGGAGGGTTGAAGCAAACTGGGTCAAAGGGAAAATGGCATCATCGTCGAGGGGGAGATGCAAGGAACTTCAAAGCCAGATGCACCCACCCTGTTATGTGCTGATCTGATCTGACCAGGCCCATAGAGCAGAAGGTGATGGGAGCTGCTTAGTCACATCGCTCTCTCTCAGAGAGACGTGCACCGTTTACACTAACTCCGTCCACTCCACACTCCCACATGGGCCTGAGGAGAGGAAGGCAGGCTGCATGCTCGCTCACCCCTCCTCCCCCTGGCAGAATGGCACCAGGCAGATGGCAGCCTCTGTACCACCTGTGTGCCTGCAGGGTCCCTTCTGCAGAGCTGAGCATGGAGCAGCAAGGCCTCCTCTAGTGGCATTTCACCGGTAACCAATCCAGCACCTTGTCTCCACCAGCTCACCTTCCTCCTCACAGACACCTTGGGTGGAAGTTAACAGCATGTATCCCACTCCTCTGTCAGCTCATAAGCATCCCAGCCAGTGTGGCAGCCTCCTTAAGGACCGGAGCCAGTGGGATTGTGAGTAAGAAGCCCAGTCCCTGGACTGGTTCCCTCCGAGCAGCCAGGAAATCTAATGAGGTTGGAGTGGATCCCTCTGCGGATACTTGTTCAGTAAACAGCCATGATAAAATCCTAAGTATGGGCAGTTGGCTGTGCTCGGATTTGTGGTTTTGGCCTCCTTCATCCCTTGCTATTTTCTTTAACGCTGCAGCTTCCTCTCGCTGCCTGAGCTCAGCTGGGTTCCTAGTGACATCACTTGTTATGGCAATTTCAAACTCTCCCTCCTCCTTGAAGGGCTCTCTTCACAAGTTACTTTGCGAACCAGCTCAGAGAGAAAGCCCAGCCTGCAGGGGAAACTGCCATCCACTGGGCATTATTTCCCTATATCCACCAGCGACAGATGACCCAGGAGCCTCACAAGCAGGGTTTGCAGTTCAGTTCACTGTATATGTCATTAGTCTTGAGAGGGAGATGATCATAAAGAGAACAGAAGCCACTGTGTCTTGGAGTCAGGCATTCACTAGTGAACATGTCCTGATCTTGAGTGCCAGGCATGGTAAGGTGTGGTCACGTGGCTAGAGCAGGGGGCCTGGGAGCCAGGACTCTTATTCCAGGTTCTGCTAGTATCAATGATTTGTATTGCTGTAGCACAGGGGTGGCCAGCCTGAGCTTGAGAAGGAGCCAGAATTTGCGAATTTACATTGCCAAAGAGCCACAATAATACATCAGCAACCCCCTACCAGCTCCCCACCCCCAGCTCCCAGAGCCTCCCGCCCACTGGTATCCCTGCCGATCAGTGCCTCCCCCTTCCTCCCCACACCTCCCGATCAGCTGTTTCGTGGAGTGCAGGAGGCTTGGGAGGGCGGGGGGGAGGGCACGGCAGGCTCAGGGGAGGGGGTGGGAAGGGGTGGAGTGAGGGCAGGGCCTGGGGCAGAGCCAGGGGTTGAGCAGTGAGCACCCCTGGCACATTGGAAAGCTGGCACCTGTAGCTCCAGCCCTGGAGTCACTGCCTATACAAGGAGATGCATATGGCTCCGGAGCCACAGGTTGGCCACCCCTGCTGTAGCACCTACAGCCCTACTGTGCTAAGCGCTATGCACACATGTAGTAGGGAACAGACCTGATCCCCCCAGGCTTACTAGGGAAGCCAGACAAAGAATTGAGAAATTAAGCTTCCGTATCCTCATTTAACTGATGGATACCTGAGATTAAGTGACTTGCCTGCAATAACACCAAGAGTCTGGTGCAGAGCCAGGAACTGAACCTAGCTCTCAGGAGCCCCAGTCCTGTGCCCAAACCACAAGCCCATACCATGTTGCCAGGTCTCCCACTCACTCGGACAAGCCTCCTTGCTTGTCTGTGCCTCCCTTCCCCGCTTTGTAGCAACAACGCCCTACCCCAGGCAGGCAGCAATGATCACTAACGTCCAGCATGTGCTTGGAGGTGCTTGGCTCGCAGGGCTGTATTCCTGGCAGCAGCTCACCTGTGCCCAGTGCAGCTATTTCCTCATTAACAGCAATACACGGAATGTGGGCTGACTTTTATGAGGTGGGACATGCTTGATCCAGGAAAGGATCGTAAATCTACCACAGATAAGGGAAGGCTCCTCCTCATAGCGAGGCTACACTCTATGGCACGGTGAAGATGGGTGGAGGGGGGCTTCACTGGCGCCCCAGCCTTTTCCATGCGCCTCTACTCCAGCATACAGTGGCTGGAGCACTCTTTAGCCCTGTCAGAAACCCAGAGGCCTTGGGCAGATTGCTAATTGATTCATTGTAAGGAGTTGCTCTTGAAGCTGCTAATTGAAGAGAGCAGAGCGCGTACTGCAGAGATCGCATTTCCATGAACGCAGTGCCAGCATAATTTCTACATTGCAGCTGGACATGTTGCCAGTTATCAGCCTCCCCTAACAACGAACAGAGAGACGGGAATAATTAATTAACTCACTGCACCTGAGCCAGGCGCAGACCAACCTTTCGGCAACTCTCAAGGAGTAATTGACGTGGGGTTCGTCTTCTGCTGCCATTTCCAGCGGCCTGCCTGGGGCCTTGTGACGCTCAGTGCAGCGTAGCTTCCAACACAGCATATTGTTTTCCTGGAAGCTTTTGAGGCTTCACCAGAACTGCTCCCTCCAGACAGCTAGAAACAGAAGACAAGGTGGAACGCTCAACTTGGCTAAAGCCTTTTTACTGCAGGTTTCGACTGAAGGGTGCTTGTCGAGCAGCTTCCTTGCTCCACCAAGGAACATGGCTGCTTGTAAGGAGATAAAGAATAACTGGAACAAGTGCAGCCCAAGCCTCTACTGGACCCTACACGGTCTTCAACCCAGCCTGCCCAGTCCACTTGAAAAACGCGTCTCTGAGTGATAACAGATTTGAGAAAGAGACCCTGATTGTCTGACACAGCCTCTCCTGAAGTGGGGAGACTATCGGTTTTGCCCAGAATAATGGGAATTCCTTCCCTCTGTTCTGTACGATTTTACAGCAGCCTTTGGAAGGTGGGGTTATAGCTGCACAGAGGACAAGGTCTCATTAACACATTCCTTACAATTAATGCTTTGCTGAGCTAGAACATTGAACTCCCACAGACAGATGGGTAATAAGGAGGTGGAGAATCAAGTTGGTAACTGAAAATGTCCAAGTATTTTCTTGATCCACTCTTTCCATTTCTGGTCTAAGTTTTAAGAACAGATATGTTCCTGGTAGCGTATTCTTTGTAGCATCTGCTTTCTTTCTTTCTTTGCGTATTCTTTGTAGCATCTGCTTTCAAGTACCAAGCAATGCAGAAGGCTTATACAGCAAAAAGACAGGAGCAGAGATCTAAGACTGATGTTACAGTGACAAAAGTTTCTTTTATTTTTTTCTTCCCTTTCAGGCAATCTCAGTGACACGAGGGCTTTGACAGTTTGCACCCAGGAAAAAAGAGAAAAATGTCTTTTCCTGCTAATTGTCATTTTAGCCCTTTACTTCACTTTAGAGTAAACACTGATACAAAGACATACAAATAAAGGTTCCAGTGGTTTCCATCAGGCACAGAGCTAGGGGAAATCTCACCAGCTCCATACCATGACTGGCATACAGGTCATCGCTAGAAGTAGTTAACACATGCAGTCCACATTGGAATTAGAGTCACAGATCTTGAGGCCAGAAGGGACGACCAGATCATCCAGTATTACAGGACCCCAACACCACCCAGCACCTGCCCACTAAACCCAACAACCAAAATTAGACCAAAATATCACAGACCTCAGAAGAATAGGAGGGACCAAGGTGCACTAGTGTCCAATGCCTGTGCAATGGCAGGGAATTTATTAGATCAAATGCACCCAGATAATTCTGGCAATTGACCCGCACCCCATACTGCAGAAGAAACTGAAACCCCTCCAAGCTCACTGCCAGTCTGACCTGGGTGGAAAATTCCTTCCCTGCCCCACATACGGTAGTCAGTTAGACTCTGAGCACGTGAGCAAGAACCAGCCAGCCAGCACCTGAGAGAGAGAATTCTCTGTACCACTTCAGAGCACCGGCCAACCCCATCCAGTGTCTCATCTCCAGCTGTGGCCATCTGTGGTGCTTCAGAGGAAGGAGATAACAAAACAAAACCCCAGAATACAACGGGGGAGAATCCTTTCTTGACCCCTGCTGTACCAGTGTTCCTCAAAGGTAGGATACAGACCTTAGGAGATGTCCCCTACCAGCAGTAGTACCAGACTGAGGGCAATATGTGACCCCTGGATGGTCCTCAGTGGGGTCAATGGGGCGGGAGTGGAACCATGGGGTTAGAGCTACAAGGGACTCAGTGTCATGGTATATCTATTGCAGATTGCCTTAATCCAGCCGTGGTACCGTGCCCTCCCCTTTGGATTGTGGAGATCATGCCCATCCCTCTATGCAAGGTCCTGTTAGAAGTGGCAAATGGCAACATCGTCCCCCCGCCCCAGTGTTACCAACTCTCATGATTTTATCCCAAGTCTCGAGATAGTTGGTATTTTTCTTAAAGCCCCACCTCCTGCACTCATGAATTTCTGCTTTCTTTTCTTTTCTTTTCTTTTCTTTTCTTTTCTTTTCTTTTCTTTTTTTTAAAGTAAGTTTCTAGCTGTTTTGGTTTTGGAGAAAACCTGGAGACTGTGACCCCCACCGCCCAAATGGTTTAACACCAGAAGGCAAATAAAAAGCACCCAAAATTTTGGCTTAAAAATCTCATGATTTTTTAGGGCCTGCCTCATCATTTTTCAACACTAGGGATTGGCAACTGTGCTCTAAGGGCCAGATTTTAGGCCCTCAGATGCCCCTTGTACCTGCCCTTTGCAGACACCAACACCCCTGCATGTAGTAAAAACTGAACACACCCTTTAAATAATCGCTCTCAGCAACAGAAGCTCTGTGCAACAGGCTGGTGAGCCACTGCAACAAATCAGAAAAGGAGTACTTGTGGCACCTTAGAGACTAACCAATTTATCTGAGCATGAGCTTTCGTGAGCTACAGCTCACTTCATCAGATGTATACCGTGGAAACTGCAGCAGACTTTATATATACACAGAGAATATGAAACAATACCTCCTCCCACCCCACTGTCCTGCTGGTAATAGCTTATTTAAAGTGATCATCAGGTGGGCCATTTCCAGCATAAATCCAGGTTTTCTCACCCTCCACCCCCCCACACAAATTCACTCTCCTGCTGGTGCTAGCCCATCCAAAGTGACAACTCTTTACATAATCAAGTCGGGCTATTTCCTGCACAAATCCAGGTTTTCTCACATCCCCCCCACCCCCATACACACACAAACTCACTCTCCTGCTTGTAATAGCTCATGTAAACTGACCACTCTCCAAGTTTAAATCCAAGTTAAACCAGAACATCGGGGTGGGGGGTAGGAAAAAACAAGAGGAAACAGGCTACCTTGCATAATGACTTAGCCACTCCCAGTCTCTATTTAAGCCTAAATTAATAGTATCCAATTTGCAAATGAATTCCAATTCAGCAGTTTCTCGCTGGAGTCTGGATTTGAAGTTTTTTTGTTTTAAGATAGCGACGTTCATGTCTGTGATTGCGTGATTGTTAATGTAACACCTCGACTTAGAGGAGATAAACCTGAAATTAGTGAGAGAAGCTCACCTTGCAAACTTCGTGTCCTCAGTTTCTGGGAGCCTAAAGCAACTCACTGAACTTCCATAGTGAGTGAGGTACATAACCCTGAGATAGCCACACTGCCTGAGTAACAACACAGCATCCTGACCCTCTCCACTTTCAAAGTCCTATCCCAGCATGTGGGCTCAGTGTAAAACCTAGGATGGATTCCCTGGGGCAGGCTTCTCTCTGGTTGTTCCAACGTCCTGGTCACGAGTTTGGGGGGATGCCAGATTATCTGTGTATGTTGATTTTCCACTGGCAGGAAATGTGAAAATGGGGCAGATATTCCAGAAAAAGGTTTATAAAAAGTGAAATCACTTTAACGTACAAATCCAGGGATGAATAGGTCCTGCAGGCTAGAAATTCAAAATCAGCAAGGAAATAGTTCAGTAAACAAATAGGTTCTATTCATTTTGAATTTGAAACAGCAGGAAACGGTAACTAAGCATGGAGCTTTCATACCAACCTCAGCTATGGCCAGTTTGCCATTCCCTACTGCAGTCTCTCTGTGCTGTGCACACTTTCCTGCATTCTAGTACAGCCCATTCTCCCCTCTTCTGCTGCTTCTCCTGCTCCTTCAAGCCCATGGGAGACTCTCCCTTCTTTTTGCTTTCTCAGTGGGCTGCACATTCTCACCTTGAAGTGAGTGGAAATGTCAGCTGGAATGTGGGTTTGGGGGGAAAAAAAGAATCTTGATGCTTGTCCAAACCTACTCATGTTTATATTGGAGCCTGTGAGTGACATCAGAGCAGGGAAGAGTATAAACACCAGCAGGACCTTACTCCGAGACTTTTAAAACTGCAAACACATTGCTGCCTCCAAAGTGCCTGGGGACTGATGTGCTGAAGTGCCAGAGAGTAAGGCAGCATGAGAAGCCAACTGGAAAAGCAGCTTCTCTTCTTCTCTCTTCTCTGCGTCCTTTCCAAGGTAAGGAAGCTGGGGGCTTTATTCTTAGTCAAGGAAGCTTTTGGTTCTTACTTACAAAGCAACCTGTAACCAATAGAAACTAGCTTTGTAACTGCAACAATTCAAAGATCTTACCAAGTTTATTAGTATGCATGCTGCAGAATGCATCATATTCATGCAACCCCTTGAAGGTAGAGGCAGAGAGTTCATGACTATCAGGAAAATGTTGAATTAAGTAGCAATGATTTAAAATTAATGAGCCACGTGTATCTCTAGTGCAATTCCACTAAAGACAGAGGAATGACAACAAAGGTAAGTTTGGACCTATATGCATGACCCATCTCCATTATTAATTGTGTCCAAGGCTCCAGCATGCATACCTGCTACCTGCAGACAATTGTATGTAATGGTTTATAGACCTACTTCTCCAGATTCATTGTCCTGCACTGAAGCCTCTGGGGACACAGAGCCAAGTAACCCACACTGCTTTTTCAGGATTACTCAGTCATTATCCAGTTTTCACTCCCAAGATGTAGTGAAGCACATGTACGGATGATGCCTCCTACAGGATTTTGGTTGCTCTAAAACCAAATTTTTTCCTGAATCTGAAGTGCTGTGAGAAACAATTCCCTTTGCAAAGAGCAGGAAAATTTAAAACTTTTGAATTTTTCAGTTGCAAATTTCTTGAAATGCTGCTTGAATTCCTCAAGTTGCACACACCACAAGCATTGAGATCATTGCAATGTGATGCCTGTTTGAATGTTAACCCGCATACTTTTGGCCTTTAATCATTAGGACAAATTGTCATCTAAGGACAAGCTAACTACAAAGGAACAGAGGAAAACAGGATTAATGGAACCAGATCAGATCAATCATCTGGATAATCTTTCCCCAATAGTGGCCTATAATAGATATTTCATAGGAAAATGAAAACCCATTATAAAGATACATCTGGACAAAGCTGTACATGAAGAAAAATTTCTTCCTGACCCTTATAGCTCTCAACTTATTTCCTGAAGAATGATGATTGTTAGCTCTTGTTATTTCATCCTAGTCAGTGTAACTGTAGCTGTTGTACCTATTGTTATTTCTGTAAATCTCACTACGCTTTTTGTCTCAGTAAAACCATAATTAAATAATAGAAGTGTATTAAAGAGGGGACTGTGCTAGCTATCTTGGATACATTTGACTCTCGCGCCTGCCACTGAAGTTACTACAGGGAGATAAAGGGTCATCATGTGAGTGGCACTGCTGCTGATGAGGAAAATAAACAGCAGCACCAAGATCCACTCTGTCCAGGTGTAGGCTGCAGAATGGGAGGGTGTTGCTATGAAACATGCTGCTAATGAAAGAGGGAAAGGAAGATGGTAATTAATATGAACATTCCAGTGGAATCCACGGATTGCTTCCCTCGTTGTCAGTCACAGCAGAGAAGCCAAGGTCTGAATCAGCATGGAGACTGAACTCTGCTCTGGCTTCATTTAGTAGGCAGGAATGCATGGCACATTGGTAGGGGTAGTGTGCGTTCTCAAGAAATTTACTCTGCTGCTGTTCATGTTGTACACAAGGGGGCTATCAATCCAGCATTTTTCACCAGCAATGAATTCACTTGAAAAATACAAATGAATAGCTCCTGATATTTTTTCTGTGATAACATATTAATGTTCACAGCCAGATTTGCAAACAGGGACCTTCCTGTGTCTGTGAAATATATTTGCACACAGGTAATTGTGCATGCAGAATGGATACTGGATATTTATATCTATCTACCTACCTAAACTCCAGCAGGTCACTGCACTGCAAATCAGCTGACTGTCCATGCAAACAGGCATTTGTGCAAAAACTTTCCTAAGCAATTATCCATTCTATCTGAGAGCTATATTTTCCAAGCACAACTAAGTTTCCGTTGTTTGAAAATTTCAGCCAAGTGTGCCACTTGCACAACTGGCCAAATTGGTGCAGAGGCTGCAGCAGCTGGGGCTCAGAACATCACTAAGGACACACTAGGGGCCAAAGCAAGAAGTAGTGACACTCGTTTAGTTTCACTCATTTGATTAAGCAAGCCTAATTTTGGGTACCCATAGAAGATGGTAAGATGTCCCACTGGTCTGATACGATGTAATGCCTGCAGGGAAGCTGTTCCAATGTACTACTGTATGTCAATAACTCACATTTTAACCGCTCCACAACAGTACAGACCGGCACAGCTTATACAATGTAACACACTTAGGAGCTGTTGTCTAACACCTGCATCTTTTTTGCACAGCCACACTGTGTTGGTGTGTAGAGTTGTTGTTGGGCCAAGTCCTGAGGCTGTGACTCAGTTTCTATTCAGTCCTTACTGCCTGTTCTCAGGCTAAACTCCCATTAAAGTACCAAAATGGTAACAATACTTAATGCTTACCTAGTACTTTACATTTTCAAAGTACTGTGTAAAAAATAATTAACTCAAACCCCTGTTCCAGGGCAGGTCAGTATTATCAACCTCATTTTACCAATGGGGAAACTGAGGCACAAAGCCATTATGTGACATTCCCAAGGCCTCACTGCAAAACATGGTCATTAAGGTTAGGGGGAAAGAGAGGGAGACTCAGGTACTGGAGGAAATAAAGAGACAATGCAGTAAGACCAATTCTCATTGGTTTGTTAAATCAAAACTGGACCAGTACATAGGACGCCCCCTGCAATTCATTCTGAGTAATTTCTAATCTGGGGCTTAATGCTGTGCAGTGCTGAGCATCCTTGAATCTCATTGGTTTCTGTGGGGGCTGAAGATGCTCAGAATCTTGTGGTATCAAGCCCTATAGGAACAGTTGTTTTCAGATCTATCTTGAAGCCTCTCTGTGGAATGCAGAGTCTCCTGAGTCATGCTGGGAACAAAACCCTGACCCCCATGAAATTAAACCCCTAGCAAGCCTGAGGTGAACTCAGTGGGATTCACTGTAAGGTTGCAGCATCAAGCTAAGGAAAAACCCTTTGTGAACACTTATGGTTTTGCTTCCGCAGGTCTGTACTCAGCTGTGCCGGACACCATGTTACTGCCCCTGGATCCCGCCCCGCTGCCCTCCCGGCTCCCCTCTGGTTCTGGACGGATGCGGCTGCTGCAGGATATGCGCGCGACGGCTGGGAGAGCCCTGCAATCACCTCAATGTGTGTGATCGGAGCCAGGGCCTCATCTGTGATTACAGTGATGCCCGCCTGGAGAGAGGAGGAACCTGCAACTGTGAGCACATTCCTCTCACTCTTTTCATTAAAGCCTGGCTGACACCGGGGGAACATCTCCCCCAAATCCCAGCCTGTTCAGCTAACCCCATCCTAAAACGGTTGGGAGCTGCAGCCAGACCAGGTAGCCTGACCCGCTGTCAGGGGAGTGGTTAATAAAAAGTGGTTCTGGACCCCTGGTGTCTGCTCTGCGCTGTAGCTCAAACCAGTTTGCAAGATGGTTTTGCTGACCTGGTTTCAAAGCCAGTTAGAATTTTGAGGGAAATGTCCCCAGTATCAACCAACCCACAGAGCTAGCAAAGGAAACAACTGTCCCAGGGTAGAGAGGGCTGAAATTTATCTGGAACATGCTTATATGGAACCCCAGATCCGACATTTAACCCCCAAAACATGCCTGTTAAACAAAGGCTCTGACCTCAGCGCAGGGAACAGACACAGTTTTATGCCACATCATCAACTTCTGTTCTATCTGGAGTTCTCACAGGAGCGTAAACAAACTCAACAAACACTCCTTGAGTTCCTGTCCTCCTCCGAGAGCTCAAGTCAGCTGACAGGGATGTGAGCTGAGCAAACATCAAACCTTCCCCGGTTACAAGAGCTAATGGGCAACGGAATCACTTCCTTTGGGGGGTTCCCAAGAAATGGCAGTTGCTGCTAGTTTGGAGGACTTACCTGTCTTTTTTAGGTATTTCTGGGATGCTCAATACCATAGTACCTAAGCTCCCATACCACTGGGCTTTGTGCTGTGCTAGGGGGCAGTAGGGCTGTCACAGTCCTAAAACTTTGCAGACATGAAGGACATTTGCAAAGTAAAGTGTTCATGGTTCTCTCGTAGGCTGATGAACCTCTTCTCTGAGCAATTCACAAGGAAGCAGGCGAGAAGGTTGGGAAGGAGGATGGGACCCCTTTGGAGGAGAAGCAATAGACTCTATTGAGAAGCTCTTCTCTCTCTCTCTTTCTGTCTGTTGCTCTCACACACACACACAGACACACACTCTTCAATCACTCTCTCAGTGGCCTGACACTCTTCAGTCCAATTCAATCTTAGTTTATCCCTTCAGGACCCTCTCAGGCAAGAACACAGCTTCCTACAATCCCACATAGGGTACATCTCTGCCAGGGTACATTTCTCCTGCTGATGACACATTTCTCCTGCCGATGACACAGGCAATGAGAATAGGGTCCTGTCCTACACCTGCTCCCCTTCTATCTTCTCAAATGAGACCTTCAAAGCACATGGGCCATGGGACCATGTGGCTGCTGCTCCTCAAAAGTACTTTCCATCCAGGGGAAGCTGGCACAGCCTGTACCACTTTTAAGGCTTAGTTTACACTACACTACAGAGTTAGGTCGATGTAAGGCAGCTTATATCAACCTAACTCTGTAAGTGTCTACACTAAAATGTCTCTCCCACTGATGTAACTCGCCCATGACACCAACTCACTAACTCCACCCCTGCAAGAGGAGTAGCACTTAGGTCAATGAAGTTAGGTTGACACGGTGTCAGTGTAACACTGTGTTCCTTACATCAACTGTTGTGGCCTTCACAAGCCATCCCACAATTCCCCACACTGACAGTTAAATGGGCACAAACGCTCCTGGTTAGGGGACATACTGCCAACACAAGGAGTGAAGTTTGTTCAATATCTTCATAAATGATCTGGAGGATGGTGTGAATTGCACTCTCAGCAAATTTGCGGATGATACTAAACTGGGAGGAGTGGTAGATACGCTGGAGGGCAGGGATAGGATACAGAGGGACCTAGACAAATTGGAGGATTGGGCCAAAAGAAATCCGATGAGATTCAATAAGGATAAGTGCAGGGTCCTGCACTTAGGACGGAAGAACCCAAGGCACAGCTACAGACTAGGGACCGAATGGCTAGGCAGCAGTTCTGCGGAAAAGGACCTAGGGGTGACAGTGGACGAGAAGCTGGATATGAGTCAGCAGTGTGCCTTGTTGCCAAGAAGGCCAATGGCATTTTGGGATGTATAAGTAGGGGCATAGCAAGTAGATCGAGGGACGTGATCGTCCCCCTCTATTCAACATTGGTGAGGCCTCATCTGGAGTACTGTGTCCAGTTTTGGGCCCCACACTACAAGAAGGATGTGGATAAATTGGGGAGAGTCTAGCGAAGGGCAACAAAAATGATTAGGGGGCTGGGGCACATGACTTATGATGAGAGGCTGAGGGAACTGGTATTGTTTAGTCTGCAGAAGAGAAGAATGAGGGGGGATTTGATAGCTGCTTTCAACTACCTGAGAGGTGGTTCCAGAGAGGACGGTTCTAGACTATTCTCAGTGGTAGAAGTGGACAGGACAAGGAGTAATGGTCTCAAGTTGCAGTGGGGGCGGTTTAGGTTGGATATTAGGAAAAACTTTTTCACTAGGAGGGTGGTGAAACACTGGAATGTGTTACCTAGGGAGGTGGTAGAATCTCCTTCCTTAGAAGTTTTTAAGGTCAGGCTTGACAAAGCCCTGGCTGGGATGATTTAATTGGGGATTGGTCCTGCTTTGAGCAGGGGGTTGGACTAGATGACCTCCTGATGTCCCTTCCAACCCTGATATTCTATGATTCTATGACATGTAAAAGCGATTCAATTACTGCAGTTGGTTGCACATCAATGTAACTTAGGTTGACTTAATTTTGTACTGCAGACTTGCCCCAAGAGGAAGTCTTTGGGGTTCTGACTCCACCCAGAACAGGGAGGCAGCAGCCTGAGAGCTTTACATTCAGTGTGTCAATCATATTGTGAGCGACTCCCTCTCAAGAGAAACGCAGCAAAACTCCAGTTGTCTTGTTCCTTGCTCCAGTGAGGAATCCCCTACAAGAGCTGCTGCCTGTGGCCAGTGACGGTCCAGGTTCCAGGCTCAGCTGAGGAAATGGGCTGGATGCACACAGAATGAGCTCAGCCTCTGATGAGGGATTCTGGTGAGCTGCCCCAGTGGCTGGCTGCTACCACCTGGCAGCAGAGAATACTAAGAAGTCTGGACTTTGAGTGTCCCTGCAGAACGTGCTACACACTGATGGTTATTATTTATTTATTAGTTAGTGCTGGTCCAATGATTCATCGTGAATAAATTATCCGACGCATTTTGGCATTTGTCTCAGAACTAAGCACACATCATTGTTTTCATTCTCTCACCAGCTCCGCAGAGGGACAAAAGTTATTCTTTAAAGAATTAATCCAAGAGTTCTTTGCACTAAAAGGTTTATTTAAAAATAAATTACATCACTATTAGACCAGCTCTATTCTTATTTAATATTTATATCCGGTACCACAAGCATGCATGGTGGTCAACAGAGAAAATTCAGCTACTTCTCTTTGTCCAGGCACTTACATTGTGATCACCACCCCCTGAGCCAGGAGAAATACGCAATACCTGGCATGAGGAGCTCACCAGATAGACACTGTAGTTTATCACAGCCCCAGCAAAGCCAACCACCTGGCTAATCTGGTCGGTTACCTCCTTCACCTAGCCATTCTGGGCCAGATGCAAAGCCCTTTGGAATTAATGGAAAGACACTCTGATTTCAGTGGGCTTTGGATCAGACCCTAAGCTGAGCCCACAAATAACGGAGTCCCCTTTGTAATTATTGTATGTTTGCCCTCAGTGGAACCTGAGTCCTTCTCTCTGTGTTTGATTGGTCGCTTTGTTACGATTGGGTTACTCTGGGTGTTGGTTGCAGTTGAGGAGGGAGACGACAGCTGCGAGGTGAATGGAAAGGTCTATCAAGACGGTGAGGTGTTCCAGCCCAGCTGTAAGATCCAGTGCCGCTGCTCAGACGGAGGTTTTACCTGCGTTCCCCTCTGCAGTGAGGATGTCCGCCTGCCCACTCCGGACTGTCCCCATCCGAGGCGTGTGGCGGTCCCAGGGAAGTGCTGTCAGGAATGGATCTGTGAGAAGCAAAACAGTCACTTCCTTCAGGATGCCAAGCCAGGTAAAGTCCTGAGTGCCCTTATAGGTAAAGTAACATCCCTGGAAGGTACATTCACCACTGAAAGGGTTAAACCAAATGAAACCTGTTCTTGCAATTGGGTTCCTTACATTGTGTAACCTGCAACAGTGAGCAACTAAGCAACAGTACCTAAAAATGCCTTATCTTTGTTCTGGAGGGAGCCCTCTAAGGGTGGGATGACAGATCAATCTATATCAGTGGTTCTCAAACTTTTGTACTGGTGACCCCTTTCACACAGCAAGTCTCTGAGTGCGACCCCCCCTAATAAATTAAAAACACTTTTTAATATATTTACCACCATTATAAATGCTGGAGGCAAAGCGGGGTTTGGGTGGAGGCTGACAGCTCGCGACCCCTGAGATAATAACCTCACGACCCCCAGTTTGAGAACCCCTGGTCTACATGGCCCATTCACTCATCAACCTCGGACAGCAAAAGGAGAAACCCCACCCCCAACTCCTTTCACAGACTGCAGGTGCTCCTTGGTCACTACCAGCCTGAGCTGGATTCGTACCACTGACCCAGAGCAAAGTACATTTGTGTGTGGCTTAAAAGTCTCTTTCCATGTCCAGCGCTTAGGCCGCCTGGGACAGCATCAGCAAGCTTTTCCTACCTCTGTGAAGCATGGAGCACAGAGTGGAGTGCCTGCTCTGCAACCTGTGGCATGGGGATTTCTACACGGGTGTCAAACCAGAATCGGTACTGCAGGCTCGAAACTCACCAACGTTTGTGCATGCTTAGACCCTGCCAGGCTCTCCCAGGAACATCTAATACAGTAAGTGCTGGGCTTCAGCCAGTAAAACACTGCTAGCAGGTCTGTAGTTGGCAACAGATTTTATAGAAAAAGGAAATCCCAACCACCACTCTGGCATAAGAACCACTGTAACCCTCTTAGCCGCCTGTGCACACACATGCACCAGTCACAAGCTAGCTGTGTGCCAGGGTAAGCTTCTCAGAAAGGCTGTCTCCTTTTTGCAAGCACAAACTGCAGCTAGAAAATCCAAACCTGAAACTAAACTGAGTGGTGCAAACCTGAGTTTTTGCCCACGAACTATGTGACTCCAAGAGCAGTGAAGGGTCCAACATTACCCAGAGACTGCTAATGGAATTGGCAAAGCCTGGACATACCCTCTGACAGAAGGTGCATTCACAACTCCCCTGATCCCCTGATGTTTTCTCCTTATTATCAGTGTCATCTACATCAAATCGGGACTGAGCTGAAGCCAGTTTGATCCCAGGAATAATAGAGCTTTTTATTAAGCTATGAACCCCTCAAAAGAATGTCTGTGACATTCACTTGGAAGTTTGAAGTGGCAAACTAATGTGCCATTGTGGGCCTTCCCTCCTTTATCGGCTACCTTTTAATACCTCCTGTGAGTAGCGTTAGCTGTCACCATCCTACAGGGTAAGTTATGCTCACACTAAGGACTGGCCTACCCAATGACTTTTGTACTGGTCTAACTAAGTCAGTTGGGGGTGTGATTTTTCTTAAATCAATATACAGTATACTGCTGTTTATCCAAAATCATATTATCCAAACCTCTGCATTATTTGAATTCCTTCCTTATCCCCCAGCATGACATACATCAGTGGCTCTCAACCTTTCCAGAGTACTGTACCCCTTTCAGGAGTCTGATTTGTCTCACGTATCCCCAAGTTTCACCTCATTTAAAAACTACTTGCTTACAAAATCAGACGTAAAAATACAAATGTGTCACAGCACACTATTACTGAAAAATTGCTGACTTTCTCATTTTTACCATATAATTATAAAATAAATCAATTGGAATATAAATATTGTACTTACATTTCAGTGTATGGTATATAGAGCAGTATAAACAAGTCATTGTATGAAATTTTAGTTTGTTTGTACTTTGCTAGTGCTTTTTATGTATGTTGTAAAACTAGGCAAATATCTAGATACGCTGATGTGCCCCCTGGAAGACCTCTGTGTACCCCCAGTGGTACATGTACCCCAGGTTGAGAACCACTGGCATACATGACATACATGCCCTCTGCTTGGTGTGGAACCAGGAAGGGATTTGGATAATGCAGAGGTTTAGATAATACACCAGAGACAACCCTGGCCAGGACTGTGATGAGGAAGAGGAGAACAATCTTATTTAATCTTTTTATTACTGACGTTGGCACAAAAAGTGGGAATGTGCTAATGAAGTTTGTGGATGACACAAAGCTGGGAGGTGTTGCCAATACAGAGAAGAACCGGGATATCATACAAGAAGATCTGGATGACCTTGTAACTGGAGTAATAGTAATAGTATGAAATTTAATAGTGAAAAGTGCAAGGTCATACATTTAGGGATTAATAACAAGAATTTTTGTTATAAGCTGGGAATGCATCAGTTGGAAGTAACAGAGGAGGAGAAGGACCTCGGAGTATTGGTTGATCACAGGATGACTATGAGCCGCCAATGTGATATGGCTGTCAAAAAAGCTAATGCAGTCTTGAGATGCATCAGAAGAGGTATTTCCAGTCGAGATAAGGAGGTGTTAGTACCATTATACAAGGCACTGGTGAGACCTCACCTGGAACACTGTGTGCAGTTCTGGTCTCCCACGTTTAAGAAGGATGAATTCAAACTGGAACAGGTACAGAGAAGGGCTACTAGGATGATCCGAGGAATGGAAAACCTGTCTTTTGAAAGGAGACTCAAAGAGCTTGGCTTGTTTAGCCTAACCAAAAGAAGGTTGAGGGGAGATATGATTGCTCTCTAAAAATATGTCAGAGGGATAAATTCCAGGGAGGGAGAGGAATTATTTAAGCTCAGTACCAATGTGGACACAAGAATAAATGGATATAAACTGGCCTTCAGGAAGTTTAGACTTGAAATTAGATGAAGGTTTCTAACCATCAGAGGAGTGAAGTTCTGGAACTGCCTTCCAAGGGAAGCAGTGGGGGCAAATGACATATCTGGCTTCTAGACAAAGCTTGATAAGTTTATGGAGGAGATGATATGATGGGTAGCCTAATTTTGGCAATGAATTGATCTTTGACTATTAGCGGTAAATAAGCCAAATGGCCTGTGATGGGATGTTAGATGGGGTGGGATCTGAGTTACTACAGAGAATTCTTTCCTGGGTGTCTGGTCGGTGAGTCTTGCCCACATGCTCAGGGTTTAGCTGATCGCCATATTTGGGGTCAGGAAGGATTTTTCCTCCACGGCAGATTGGCAGAGGCCCTGGGAGTTTTTCGCCTTCCTCTGCAGCGTGGGGCACGGGTCACTTGCTAGAGGATTCTTTGCACCTTCAAGTCTTTAAACCATGATTTGAGGACTTCAATAGCTCAGACATAGGTTAGGGGTTTGTTACAGGAGTGGGTGGGTGAGATTCTGTGGCCTACGATGTGCAGGAGGTCAGACTAGATGATCATAGTCGTCCCTTCTGCCCTTAAACTCTATGATTTTATGATTCTATGTGGCACCAATCTTACGCCTGCAAAATGAATTGCAGGCACAAGTCTGAGCATTTGCCCCTCTAACTACTTGATTTGTGTCTGCAATGCAATTGCAGACATAGAAGTGGGGGGTGCAAATTCCTCCCATAAAGGGAGAAAGTCCTTTTGGAAATCTGGCCCACAGAATGTAAAGAGAAGTCAACAGGAGGTAGAGTTACACATCATTGTCTGTGTAAGGGCTCTTCTAAACACAAAAGTTGTACTGAATATAAATACATATTTGGTGGGTACAGAAAGAGAAGGCAGGCAGCAGCCTGGAGAAAATGTTGGTCTACCTGCTTGTGTTAAATGGAGTTAGTTCTGGCACACATGTGGTGGGGATGGTGAAGCATGACTCTAGACATAATTACTAAGCAGTATCAATGGGCCAGAGGGCAGATGCTATCCCAGACATCATCTGCCTTTGAAGAAAATAGTATTCCGACTCCCAGGATGATTGCAGGATAATAAATTCAGGTGATCTGTGATGTCCCTGAAGTTAAAGCACAGCAGTGACATCCGGTTAGGAGGCCATGAGAGATTCCTCTCCAATGAACAGGTCATTCTCACTCAGGTTTAAGAGACATGTCACTGATAGAGACAGTAGAGAAACAATTCTAAGATGCTTTAGTCTCCGGGTTGTCTGTACATTGTCAGTGGGTAAGAGAAAAGTTACACTGTCTGCTCTGTCTTTCCAGAGGGCAAGAGGAGGTGGTTTGTAGCCCCGCCCACACAGTTCAGATTTTGGTGTCAAGACTTCATCTCAGACTGACCCAAGCCCAGGTTGCTACGGTTGCAGCAGAAATGGGTGTTCTACCCCCAATGAAGCTAGGGAAGAACTGACTGACTTCAGCTGCAAAGGAGGATGAAGAATCTGGAACAAGATCCCTGGCCTCTTGCTCGTGCCCATTATGGTTTCTCTAGACAATGTGGGGAAATCCTGCGAGGTGTATTTTAAACCGTGCAGTGGCAACGTAAGCTTATTGCCAGCTTGTGACCGCTGTTGTAGTATGTCCCTTGGAAATGATGCTGTGTGGGTACAGTCACTCATGGGATCATGCATGATCCCCTCTGTGGGAGAGTAATTATAATGCCCCAGCAGGCCAGGCTGTCACTGCTTTTCCAAGTAGGTTTTTATCATTCAGAATTAAGCAATGGGGTTAGTCTGGAGTTAGCTTTGTATGTGGAGTCTGGAGCTGTCACTCTCAGGCAGGTTCTGGCTACCCGCGTGAAGGGATCTCTTAGGAGTGCCGGGATCCCCCAGGAAATGCTCAAATGGAGCAGTCACTGCAGTAGGGGAGGCAAGGAGGGTACAGTAAAGCTGGATCTTCAGACACAAATGTGCTCGGCGTTCCGGGATGGCTCCAAGGCTCACTGAAGTCGATGGACAGACTCCCATTGATGTCAGTGGGCTTTGGCTCAGGCCCTGAGAGTGCTGAAGAGCGCAATTCCCTGTACATGGATTTTAAAGCATTATTAAAGGTTAGCAGATCTCTGCCTCTCCTCTGTCTGTATTAGGGTCCCATATGGAATGCTCGGCTATCAGCACTGCCTATGGGAACGTCTGGCTCGGACTATCCCAATGCGTGCTCTAAAGCAGTGAATGCCTTCCCAAGCTCTGGGGCAGTATCCACAGCATCACGGGTGCTTCAGCGCATAAGCACCAACTCCCTGGGTGCTCTGGGGCTGGAGCACCCATGGGGAAAAATTGGTGGGTGTTCTGCACCCACCGGCAGTCAAGCTCCCCACCCCGCCCCAGCTCACCTCATCTCCACCTCTGTCTCCTCCCCTGAGCGTGCCGGGTCCCCGCTTCTCCTCCCAGTGCTTGCCGCTGCGAAACAGCTTGTTTCGCAGCATAACAAGCTCTAGGAGGGAGGGGGAGGAGCGGGAATGCGGCGCGCTCAGGGGAAGAGGTGGGCCTGGGGCGGGGATTTGGGGAAGGGGTTGGAATAGGGACAGGGAGGGGTCAGAGTTGGGCTGGTGACTTTGGGGAAGGGGTTGGAATGGGGGTGGGACGGGTGGAGTCGGGGCAGGGGGGTGTCGAGCACCCACCAGCACCAGAGAAGTCGGAGCCTATGCTTCAGCGGCCTTTGCAATTGGTACTCTAGGATCCCCTCTCTATCTTGGGATGAGTCTCTATGCTGGGCCTACTTTCCATTTGATTGTGCGCCTTCCATAGAGCTTCGGCTGCTCACCACTGTGAGACAGGAGCATGAAGCAGGCCAAGCGCCACAGGGTAGATACTGTCAAATGGAAGCAATCATTACCTGCTGGTAGAACATGACTCAGAGTCCATTAACTTGGCACAGTTGCCCAGAAAAAGTTTGGGAACTTCTATATTGAAGTATGAATAAAAAACCAAAACGTTTAGAACAAGAAATAGGTATGGCCACCCCAAATCCTTCTACTTCTCCAGATGTAGCCTGCAAGGAGGGGAATGCTTCTTTCCAAGGTCTGGGGATGATTTCTTGATATATTTCTTACTGGCCAGATTTTCAAAGGCCCAACATGCCTGCAGCCAACTCCTGATACACGTATACATTAGGGTTTGTGCACACACAAGTGAGGGGTGCATCAACCATGCTGCTCCTTCACCCAAATGTCACACATACTGCTCTGCTTTGTTTTAATTTGCCAGCTAATGCCAAGACATTGATTGTCTCAAACATTAGAAAAAACACCGTAGGGAACAATTCTGTACGGACCTTCAGGGAAAGGACTAGATGGCACCTAATACCATAAGTTCTTATCTCTGATTTGTACAGTTCTATGATTCACATACAATCAGCTCATTATATCCAGCTACTAACACAAATAAATAGCACATATTCAAATTGTCATCAGAACAGGAGTCTTCCTTATGATAGTTTTAATTCACCTTTCTTCTCTGAAAATACTTCCCTCTGAAAGTAACAATGAGGTTCCTATCCAGCAGAAAACATTCTCTTTAGCATCGCTGCATTCCGTCTACAATACCAGTGGCTTGGCATGTCTTTCAACCAGGCAAACAAGGAATTCACACACTGGTGATCCCATTCCGAAGCTCCGGACATGCCACCTAATATCCAAGCACAAAAACCTAAAGTCCATGGCCAAAAGAAAGGCAGCAAAACAGCAAACGAACCACAAAGCTGGGAAAGGGCCATCTTCAAACACGGAGGGGCTGTTCCAGCAGGAGCAGCTGAGGAGAGTTATTCTGCAGGCAGCCTGAGCTTTATTTTCTCAGAGTGATAATCTTTTAGGGTTATTCAAAACTGAAGTTTAAATGCCCTCTAATGGCCTTGATTTAAATCTGCAGAGGCAACACACTTCTCATCCCATGGACAAATGTGAATTGCAACTAGAACAGAGCTGTGTTTAAGACTATGAATCCAGACAAGATCTGGCAATTTCAGTTTTGTTTTTGTGAATCTGAAAATAAAAATGTGCTCACCTAGCTGCATAGATTGTATTAGTGCATCTCTTAAAGAGAGTGGGCCCTGTTCTGATCTCACACTAGTTTTACGCTGGTGAATCTTCACTAACATCAGTGGCGTTATACCTGATTTACACTAGTGTAAATGAGATCAGAATCAGGCCCAAACAGCTTGGATATGTCTGCAATTCAGGAAGCTTAAATTTTGATAAGAGAAACGCAGGCAAAATAAAAACATTTAAAATTTCATAACATTTTGTCAGCTGTTTGCTGCCTCTCAATGTTTCTTAAACACTGTTAAATCTTTCCATTACATTGGTTTCTATTTTAATTTGCTATATTTCTGTATACATACATCTGTACCAGCTGGGGTGTACATGGATGAATAGTATTATTATTATTTGTATTACTGTGTCACTTAGGAGTCCCAGCCATGGACCAGACGCCATTGAGTTAGGCACTGGACAAACAGAAAAAAAAGATGATGATGTGTGCATGTATCTGTATGTGTTGTACCTGTTGGACTGTGGCTATATCTTTAGGCAGGCACACAAATGATTGAGTTGTGTGTATATGCATTAGTTTGTGCCTCTGTACATGGACCAATATTTTTCCACATTTTGGGCTGCCTAAATGTCATCATCAGAGTTGATCCCCCTCCTACCACACACACACACACACACGTGAACACAGCACCAAAATATACACCTGGGAGTGCAGAAACAAAAGTCTGAACAACAGATGGTACTTGTCTCTCCTGCAGACAGAGCACAGCTGCCAAAGGTGAAACTGACCTGTGGTTGGCTGAGAAGTGTGCAATGCTCACTGAAAAATATGCGTAACTCTAGTCATACTCTTTGTTAACCAGCAGAGTACAGTGCATTTCAAGCCATGGAGTAAATCTCTTTGGAATGCTTTCTTTAAACACATTATGTCTCTATGAAATGTGGGTACTCTTTGTTCATTAAGGTGACCCCTTTTGATAAAATATGTTGACAATTTTGATCCATGTCCCTGTATATAGATAACTGGTGAAAAACATGTCTGATGTTTTTCAGTCAGCTGTACAGAAAAATGGAGCATAGCTTATTGCACATGCAATAAGAACTTATAATTAATTCTCTTTGGTACCTTTATTAAATACTTTTCAAATGTTGCTCAAATTCATCTCTTACACTGATAAAAAAATCCACGGCTCACAGTTTTTGAAAGGAAACCTGAAATTCTTATCTCAACTACTACTGACTCAATATACCTCTTTGCTATCCTTTATTTTTTCAGCAAGATGCCATTTCTCACTGATTAGCTAAGCAGGAAATATCTATATAATAAATGAATACATGCAAATGAACTGGAAAGATTGTTCTTTCCATAGAATGCAGTGTAACCAACTCTTGTAATTTAATTGTGAGGTTCACAATATTTGGTGTTTTTAAGAAGACCCCCTTGCTCACTGCACACGTGATTAGGTGAGAACCTCAGGTCTCATTTTTTAAAGAAGAGTAAGTTTCTCGTCCTCATAGTTGTGGAGAAAAGCTTGAAAAGGTCACCCTTAATGCTCAAAGCCAGAAGGCAAATCAAAACTCTAATGTATTGTTTTTAAAAATTTCCTGATTTTTGTGCAAGTCTCAGAATAGGGCCTGGTTTCTGATTTTTGAATGGTTGGGGTTGTTCACAGAATCCTAGAAGGGGGAAGCCAAACCAAACTAACAAAAAGTCCCCTTTAAGAATGCATCCAAACCAACCCAGCTACCAGAATGCCTAGTTCTTTTATTGTTTTGGGACTGAGATAGGCTTTCTCCCTTTCCTTTGGGTGCTGGGTCAAAGAAGGAACCACTTAACCCTCTTCATAAGACCCTTAGCTCAAAGCCACCAAACTTACAGTCAGAGAAACAAAGCATCTAGGAGCCAGGCTTATGATCTGACTGTCTACACCTTGTAATAACAACCATACCCCCTCTCTCACTCAGCTTCCTTTTCCTGTTTATATAGCCCAGCCCCCAGGGTGTGGCAGGGTGCTCCTTGAGTGCACTCACGCTATGTTGGCTGTAAGCTTCAGACAGTTTCTTAAAGAGGTAGCACACCCTGCCACGGTTTGGCAGGACTGGGAATGGGCTGGCACTGACATGCTCATTACAGCTGAGTATTTGCAGTCACCTTCCTTAATACCTTGAGCTGGTAAGTAAATGGCCTTGAATCTATTACCTGAATAGTCTGGGATTGCACCAAATTTGCTAACATTAGTAATAAACATATTATTCATCAAAGCAATGAGATGAGGATGGTGATAATCCTGATATAACCCCTTTCTACCTGTCAACTGTAACTGTAAGGTACCCTAAGGCAGTGATTTTCAAACTTTTTTTCTGGTGACCCAGTTGAAGAATATTGTTAACACCTGCAACCCAGTGGAGCCAGACCTGCTGCTGGCCACTTCCGGGGCACAGGGTGGTGTCAGAGCAGGTAGGAACTAGCCTGCCTTGGCCAGGCAGCACCACTGATGGGACTTTTTGCAGAGCAGTCGGCAGTGCTGACCAGAGGCGCCGCAACTCAGTGCCTTCCATTCCGCGACCCAGTACTGAGTCGCAACCCGCGGTTTGAAAACCACTGCCCTAAGGATCACTACCCGAAACTCCTTGTGGTGAAGGAAGGCAGGAGAGACTGTGTAGGACAGAAGGTTGTTTTCCTGGTTAATATCTCCTGTCTGCACTGTTCCAGGATTCTTGTGCCAAAGTCCCAGCCATCTGTACCTCTACTATCAGGCAAACTTTGGCCCACAATAATGGAAAGAATAAATTTTATTTATATGGTAACCACTTCACATTCCCTCCTATCAAAGGTAAGCCATAGAAACTTAGTTGGGGGTTGCTCCTAGTAACTTGACTTTACCACATAGTCATTTAATAATCCATATCCTCCTGCAGAACAATTTCAGCTCTGTGAAGAATCTGTTGTCTCTCTGAATCCAAGATAGATACCTATAATTAGTACCACTTTGGCAAACCCTCTTATCTAGGGGAGTCCAACTTCTGCCAGTACTTAGGTGACATTTCCCAAACTTACGCAAATTGCTAGTACATGTGTCGCAGGGAACCAGCCGGCTTATCTTCTCTATCTCTAATTTCTACATGTCACAGACCTGGTAAAGTTACCTCCACTTCTTCTTAGGACACTCACCAGGCTACTGTGTTTGGGTCCCAGCATGTTGGACCTGTGTGCTCTTAAGTGTCCCTCTGTTTGGGTAGGCTCAGCATTGACTCTTT
Source organism: Caretta caretta (assembly GCF_965140235.1). NCBI lineage: Eukaryota > Metazoa > Chordata > Testudines > Cheloniidae > Caretta > Caretta caretta. The sequence continues at coordinate 20,131,808 of NC_134218.1, forward strand.
CTCTGGTCTCTCTGGCATGCTTCCTGGGCACAGAATCTGATGTTCACCCCTTCATGGAAGTGGGAACCTCACAGACCAGTGTAGCTGGACGTGGCCCCATCCATGGCTTGGCCTTTGCCAGGCAGGAGCAGCTTCTGCTCCATGGGGAGGAAGAGCTGCCCATGCCCCCCCCCCCCGGCCTTTCAAGCTGTCTATGTGTCTCTGTAAGCTTCCTGTACCTTGCAGTTTGCACAGTTCTTGTCTGAACCACAAGCTGCAACAGAAGTCCTCGCTGATGTGACAGGCTTGCTTAAATCTATATTACCAATTCTACGCGTATGAATATGTAATCAATCAATACGTAAGAAGTGAGTGAGACAGTGTGAGTGTAAGAAACCAGTTGCAAGGCTTGAATCGAAATATTACCGTGTAAGGATAATCAAGGTGTATATGGGACTGCATATAAACCTAAGGCAGTAGTGGCTGGGGGGGATGTAACCTACGACAGCAGAAACTCAGGACCGGACCAGAAGCAGTGGAGCCCTTCCGAGACCCGGAGGGGCTTCGGGGACTCTCGTCGCCTAGTGGTTCGATCTCTGGGAAGCTGAAACCTGGCCAGAAGCGCAAGCAGAGTCGACAGGAGAGCGCCAGCTGTCAACTTACTGCAGTGAAGACACCGCGGTAAGTAGATCTAAGAACTGAAGTTGTGTAACTTAGATCAACCCCGCGGTAGTGTAGACAAACAATGACAAGAGTACTCCTTTTATGAAGTTGCAGTCCCTTTTGTCAGGTGACCCAAAATCAGCCTCATCAGGTGATCAAAGTCCCCACGAGGAAATCCATAGATTAGTTACCAGCCTATCTGGGTGGACGGGTTTTCTTGGTATGCTGCCTTCTTTGTTTAAGGAGGCTTCCATTTGAATAGAATACTACCAAGGTTTAACGACCCTTCATTTCTAGCTCATTGTTAGCATTGTGTCACTATGCTGTGGATTTTTCACCCTTAGATGGAGGTAGGAAGACAGCAGAGAGGCAGGCAAGCCTGACAATCAAAATGGAGTTTGCAGTGTGATAAAGATACATGCAGAGAGTTCATATCCCAAACTGGGAGGATGCTGTGAGATGTGGCATGACCACTACCAGTGTGTTCTGCTGGGCTCTGAAGCCCTGTCTGTTTTTCACTATGTCCTTCCTTACTCTGGCCTTCATTTGGTAACTAAATTGGATTTGCTGAGATCCCTTCTCCCTGCCCTACCAATGTGTAACTGTTACGGACCCTGGACTTCAGAAAAGCAGACTTAGACTCCCTTAGGGAACTGGTGGACAGGATCCCCTGGGAGGCGAATATGAGGGGGCAAGGAGTCCAGGAGAGCTGGCTGTATTTTAAAGAAGCCTTATTGAGGGTGCAGGAACAAACCATCCCAATGTGCAGAAAGAATAGCAAATATGGCAGGCAACCAGCTTGGCTTAACAGTGAAATCTTTGGTGATCTTAAACTCAAAAAGGAAGCTTACAAGAAGTGGAAATTTGGACAGATGACTAGTGAGGAGTATAAAAATATTTCTAGAGCATGCAGGGGTGTAATCAGGAAGGCCAAGGCACAATTGGAGTTGCAGCTAGCAAGGGATATGAAGGGTAACAAGAAGGTTTCTACAGGTATGTTAGCAATAAGAAGAAGGTCAGGGAAAGTGTGGGACCCTTACTGATTAGGGGAGGCAACATAGTGACAGATGATGTGGAAGAAGCTGAAATACTCAATGCTTTTTTTGCCTCGGTCTTCACAGACAAGGTCAGCTCCCAGACTGCTGCACTGGGCAGCACAGTATGGGGAGGAGGTGAGCAGCCCTCAGTGGTGAAAGAATAGGTTAAGGACTATTTAGAAAAGCTGGACATGCATAAGTCCATGGGTCCAGATCTAATGCATCCAAGGGCGCTGAGGGAGTTGGCTGATGTGATTGCAGAGCCATTGGCCATTATCTCAGAAAATTCATGTCAATCAGGGAAGGTCCTGGATGATTGGAAAAAGGCAAATATAATGCCCATATTTTAAAAAGGGAAGAAAGAGAACCTGAGGAACTACAGACCAGTCAGCCTCACTTCAGTCCCCGGCAAAATCATAGAGCAGATCCTCAAGGAATCCATTTTGAAGCACTTGGAGGAGAGGAAGGTGATCAGGAACAGTCAACATGGATTCACCAAGGGTAAGTCATGCCTGACCAACCTGATTGCCTTCTATGATGAGATAACTGGCTCTGTAGATACGGGGAAAATGGTGGATGTGATATATCTTGACTTTAGCAAAGTTTTTGATACGGTCTCCCACACTATTCTTGCCAGCAAGTTAAAAAAGTATGGATTGGATGAATGGACTACACGGTGGATAGAAAGCTGGCTAGATTGTCAGGCTCAACGGGTAGTGATCAACGGCTCGATGTCTAGTTGGCAGGCGGTATCAAGCAGAGTGCCCCAGGGGTTGGTCCTGGGGCTGGTTTTGTTCAACATCTTTATTAATGATCTGGATGATGGGATTAGTTGCAGATGACACTAAGAAAGGGGGAGAGGTAGATATGCTGGAGGGTCCAGGGTGACCTAGGGTCCAGAGTGACCTAGACAAATTGGAGGTTTGGGCCAAAAGAAATCTGATGAGGTTCAACAAGGACAGGTGCAAAGTCCTGCACGTATGTAGGAAGAATCCCATACATCACTATAGGCTGGGGACCGACTGGCTAAGCAGCAGTTCTGCAGAAAAGGACCTGGGGATTACAGTAGATGAGAAGCTGGATATGATTCAGCAGTGTGCCCTTGTTGCCAACAAGGCCAATGGCATATTAGGCTGTATTAGTAGGAGCATTGCCAGCAGATTGAGGGAAGTGATTATTCCCCTCTATTCGGCACTGGTGAGGCCACACCTGGAGTATTGTGTCCAGTTTTGGTCCCCCCACTACAGAAGGGATGTGGAAAAATTGGAGAGAGTCCAGGGAAGGGCAACAAAAATGATTAGGGGGCTGGAGCACATGACTTACGAGGAGAGGCTGAGGGAACTGGGCTTATTTAGTCTGCAGAAGAGAAGAGTGAGGGGGGATTTGATAGAAGCCTTCAACTACCTGAAGGGGGTTCAAAGAGGATGGAGCTAGGCTGTTCTCAGTGTTGGAAAATGACAGAACAAGAAGCAATGGTCTCAAGTTGCAGGGGGGGGGGGAGAGTCTAGGTTGGATATTAGGAAACACTATTTCACTAGGAGGGTGGTGAAGAACTGGAATGGGTTACTTAGAGAGGTGGTGGAATCTCCATCCTTAGAGGTTTTTAAGGCCCGGCTTGACAAAGCCTTGGCTGGGATGATTTAGTTGGTGTTGGTCCTGCTTTGAGCAGGTGGTTGGACTAGATGACCTCCTGAGGTCTCTTCCAATCCTGATATTCTATGATTCTATGATACAGAAATTACATATTGATGACAATGGGTGTGCAGCTCTGGCCAGCCGGCCAGCCTCTCTCTCTCATATTTATACTGCTGCCCATCACCCTAGTATTTCAGCACCTTCCATGTAAAATCATTAGTGATAGTGAAGTCCCTAGGGGACTGTATGTAGTTTCTGGCATTTCTCCCTTTCTGGGGTCAAAAACTGTTGGGGTAGGGTGGGTTTTTTGGGTTGTTTATGGTTTAGGGTAGGAGTTTGGAGATAAAGGGGTTGTCATTCTTGTCATCCATTGTCACCAATAGTGTCAACAGGTGCAGCTAAACTGGTTCTAAACATGGTTTGTCCTTGTATATACCTGAAGCTAAACTGTGTTCAACACTTGTTCCACTGCACCTGTCATTGACACCCACTATTGGCAATAGGTAATTATTGTAGTGTAGCCAGGGTTGTGGGGAATAGCAGTTTGAGGGGTAACTGATCTTTTGTCTTCCCCGCCACCTGTCCCTGGTCAGTACTCCAGAAAGCTTTAAACATTCCTGGCCTATGTCACACTACGATAGTGCAGTCTCGGCATTGTTTTGAGACAAGGACACTTGAGGCTGAACAATGGGAAACATTCCCTGATGGGGAAATCTTACTGGCTGGTGGCATAGACTACCAGGCGACGTGGTGACTCAAGTCATTTAAAACTGGACTGGACAAAACAATGGGGAATAGACTGTAGGGAACAACCCTGGCCCATAGAGGGGATGGACTGGTTGGGACCTAATGAGGCATCTCCATCTCTAAGGTGTCTGGTTATATGAGATGCTGATATGAGGGTCTAATTTAGAATAACTCTTTTGTCAGACTCCAACTCCTGCCCCCTCCGCGCTGCCAGGTGAGCGTTCACACCAGAAATAGCCACATGCTGTATAGCTCCCCAGGGCTCTGATCAAAAATATTTCAGTGGGGTGGAGGCGGGGGCTGGTGCTGCATAACAGAGACAATTTATATTCAGTTACTGTGAGCTCCCTCCGCCTCCTTGAATTAATTCAAACCCAAAAATGAACTGGAGCTGCTTAGCATCCCCCAAACCCGTCCCACGCTGGGCAATCCTTGGGTGCCATGGTTGCCAGTGGGCAGCATTTAGCGGGCTATGACCCACCCCCACCACAAGCAGCGTAGCTCAAATGGAGACTGCGGCCTGCACGTCACTAGTATTGATCATTTTTGGTGCCAATCACTGCTCAGAACAGAGCAGACGCTAGCCATAAGCAGACTAAGCCATTGTTTAGGGCCCTGGGCAGCTGGGGATGGGGGCAGTATTCACTTTTTTAGTATTCGGGAGAGGGCAAAATATTTCTTGTTACAACCCCCAATGGGCTAGCACCGCCTCTGGCAAGAGTCCGAGCGAGAGAAGAGCAGGACTCGGGGGTGGAAGGAAATGGGCAGGGGGAGAGGAGTAACACCTCTCTGCAGCTTGCAAAGCTCTTTGGGATGGCGGGGTGCAGGGGGGGGGGCTCTTTGGGATGGCGGGGTGCAGGGGGGGCGGGGTGCAGCAGTTCTGGCTCCTGCCCCTGGCTAACGGGTTGGGGGGGCGGGTTCATCCTGGGTTAGCCCCTATCTGCCAGTGCCCGGTGCAGCGCCCCACTCCCGTCCCTCCTGGACTGCTCCCACTTCCAGGTCCCCCCTGCAGCACCGACCCCTCTCCCGGTTCCCATTGCGGGCCCCACCCCGCCGGCTGCCCCTGGCGGAGCCCGCGCCTCGCTCCACTCGCCGGCACTGCGGAGCTGCGCGGCAGCTTCGGGCTGAGTCTCCCGGCACCGACACGCGGCGGTGGCCGAGTTTCTGCGCCTGAGGCTGGATAAAGTCTGCGGGGAGCCGAGGGAGATCGGGGGGAGGGGGATCCCCCCAGGGACCCGGAGTTTCCCCCGTAGGGTAGGGACCGAGGTACTCGCTCCTGCCCTTCCCCGTAGGGTTCTGGGGAGCCTCTCCTTCCCTGCCTCCCTTAAGGACCTGGCATCCCAACCTCCCCCTCCACCATAGGAGTCTGTGGATCCCTCCCACAGCCCCAATTGCAAGAGGATATTTCCCTCTTAAGGACTCAAGGATTCCCTTCTGCACCACCCTTAGGACGTGGGAGATTCCACCTTGCACCGACCCCTCATGCATTTTCCCTAAGGACTCACTTGTTCCCTTGCTGCAACAACCCCCCATCTGCTTCCTGTAGAACCCTCTGCAGTAAATGGCACCCGTGGAGGAAGTCGTTTCGATTTCTGACATCATCAACTTCACCTTCAGTCCTGTATCCGGTGAACCAGATTTTCACCCATCACTTCCTGCTGGCTGTGTACCTCATCGTGTCCCTGCTGGGGCTGCTGGGGAATGGACTGGGCCTGTGGAATATGTGTGCCGGGTCCCAGAGGAGCAGCTGGAGCACCCTCAGTGTGCTGGTGTGCAAACTAGGGGTGGCAGACCTACTCTATATGATCACGTTGCCCTTCCTGGTGACCTACTATCTCCAGGGGGGCATGTGGCTCTTTGGGAAAGGCTGCTGCAGGTTGACGCGGGCCATCTTCCACCTCAGTCTCTATGCCAGCATTGGCTTCCTGACCTGCATCAGCATCCACCGCTACCTGGGCATCGTGTACCCACTGAAGATGCTGGGTAGGTGCCAGACCCTGGGCCCCCCCTTCTTCATCAGTGCGTTGGTCTGGGCATGGGTCATCATCTAGGTGTCTCCTGATTTTGGCTTCAGCAAAATGGATAGCAATGGTACACGGTGTCATGATACAACAGGACATGAGAACCTGGGCACCTATCTGCCCTACGTCCTGGCTGTAACTATGACTGGCTTTGTCGTCCCCTTCCTCCTAATCATTGGCTGCTACTGCCATGTGGTGGTGGTCCTCTGGAGGAATAAAAATGTGGACCCAAACCTCAAGAGAAGGAGCATCAAACTGGTGGTGTTACTGATGGTCCTGTTCTCTGTCTGTTTCCTCCCATATCACGTCTTCAGGAATCTTAACTTGCTATCCCAAAGCTGGCAACTCTAGGGGTCCTGCACCCAGACTTCAAAAAACATCTATGTCTCCTATCAGGTGACCTGGGGCCTGGCCAGCTTCAACAGTGCCCTGAACCCCTGCTGTACCTAATGATTAGTGAGGACTGCGTGTCACGTATGAGGACCATCAGTCAAAGGGCTGGCCAGTCTCTGGGGTCTTTCTGGGAGAGGAGAACCCAGTGCCAGACTGATTGTGGCTTGTAAAGGGTTTTGAGGATGACAAGGTCTATAGGAGCTCTGAGCAGTACAGTTATATCTTTTATTAAGTAATACAACAGCTCCCGGGTTCGTTGGTGATGGCTATATGGGTGGCAGCATGCTGCAGGCTCAGTCACAGAAGATTATGTATCTTACTGGGCAGACATGCCTTAGGTCTTTTCCATCTCCTCCAAGACCATGCAGCTGCTGACAGCAAACTTGCCTTTTAAAGTTTTAGGAGGCTGGTGCTCTATTAGGATAATGGCTGCAGAATTCTGAATGATGCCTGGGATGATGCAGAAGCTGATTATAGTGGGGAATCCTACAGAGAATTTTTCACAACCTGTAGGCATGCAATTGCATTTTACAGTTACTCTTGTGCACCTAGACCTAAATTTTCAAAAAAGTAGGTGTGCAATTGCATGCCTAATTTGAGTGTGCATGTGATGTGACTGCATTCAACGTCCTAGTAATTGTACATGAAAACGATCCATTATGTGTGCAAGTGGTAATTTACAATAGCAATTTCCACACTAGCACGTTCAATCATGGTGCTTGCACACAGAAATTTTCTGGAAATTTTGGCCCTCAAAGATTTGAAAATGTGGAAGAGATTAAAAAAAAACGTAGACATATAAATACACATGCAAAATAAGCACACAGTTACATGCCCAATATGTGTGCACAATCTTAATAACTGTGTGTTTGCAAATTAGCCATACATTTTGTTGGTACTGTCACATGCTCAAACTTGATGAAGACCTGTCCCAATATTGCATGAAATAGGTGGGCATTAAATGTTACATGCCGATGATGCTAATATTTAGGAAGAGAAGACTTAAGCCCACTGCAGTGAAATGCAAGCAGGAAAAGGCCAAAGAGCTGATAGCAAAGATCATATTTTCATTGTTTCCAAAGTAGATAGATTGTTATTGCTGGCAGCAGTTGTCCTCTGCATAGTGCAGAAGCAATAGCCACAAACTGGTATTTTACCTTCTTCTCCTCTCTGTCTTTTCCAGTTCAGATGGCTTGAATTTTTCAGCAATTGTTAGAACATTAAATGACATTCAGCAGTAGGTTTTTGCAATTCTGAAGAGAGCTTTAAACAATAAGAATGATCCAGATTTGTGGAGCTGCCAAAGGGTGAGAAACTTTGCTATTTGGAAAAATGCCTGATATTTATCACATTCAGCTGCTGCAGTGTCCAGGTCCTCCTTTGATATACACCAAAGAAACCATGGGTAGTTTATACTGAGTTAATATATCACGTTAAAGAGCAAATAAATACTTAACTCATCACTGGAAGCACTGTCTGGTTTCTTTAAAACTTACAAGAACACAAGCCAGATGGCCTGAGGGATAGAGTTGGAGGCCTGCCTTGCACAGGAGAAGTGACAGGTTTTGGCTGTGGGATTGGCATTGATGCAGGAGCTGCTGCTTACCCAGCTACCTGGCAAGATCAAGAGTGGCAAGACTCCACTTGGGGAGCAATGATACTCTTGCTGGTGGATGGACTAGAGGCATGATCCCACAAGATGCTTAGCACTCTGTCCCTAATCCAGCAAAGCATTTAGGCATGTGCTATATTTTAAAATAAGTAGTCCCATTGAAGGCAAAAGTCATATTAGATCATCCCGATTTGTGAGCCTTGGATGACCTAATATGTCTTTTCCACCTCTAATGTCAGTGAAGTGGGAAGGCCCAGGGGATTGCTGGCCCTGCCCTGGCCTTTTGTCAGCTGCAGAGTCCTCAGAGGTGCATATCTTCATGGCATTACACTGTTTCCCTCTAATGCTGATTTCACAGAGTAAGTACCCAACAGTGCCCTGGCCTGTGAGAGTTCTCAGTTGGCATAACTCTCCAGCACAGGTTTCAGATCCTAGATTCAAAGGCAATCCAGTTGGTAGGGATCCTCTGGGTCAACTTGTCCAACCACTTGTCAGCCAAACAGGTCCCAGTGCTACCCTTTCCATGCACATATTTCATCTCAGCTTGCAGCTGCACTTCAGAATAATGCTTGGTTTTTGTACAGCTGTGTCACCCCCAACCGCACTCTTGTTTAAAAAAAATAATTATGTTGTTACTTCCACATCCCAGCTGACTCCCTGCTTGCAGTTCTGCTTGGTAATAGGTTGATTTTGCTTTGTACATTCTTGGTAGATGAATCGTGTTCTTCTGAGACAGGGAGACTTGCATAGGAAGTAACAGTGAAACTCAGCCTCCATCCCTTTGAAAAGCCTTTCTCGACACCACTCCACAACCTACCCTTTTCCAATACAGCCCAGTGATAACGCCTCAGTCATTTTTAATGAATAATTAACTGACCTGAGTCCAAAGTTAGTTTATAGCACGTTTTCCTCAGCTATGGAGACAAGAAACCCACTAGATCTCTACCACTGCTTGTTATTGGGTAACTGGAAGAATGGCAAAGGTATTTACATACGCATCCGATGAAGTGAGCTGTAGCTCACGAAAGCTTATGCTCAAATAAATTGGTTAGTCTCTAAGGTGCCACAAGTACTCCTTTTCTTTTTACATACGTATAGTGCATCTGTCGCTAGACCTGCATCATAAGCAAAAGTTTTAGTGAACTAAGCATCCAAACTTTCTCTTGTGGTTTGGCAGGCCGTGCTCATGAGATTTGCATAGTGTTAACGTATTGCTCTGAAACTGGATTATATTTGCAGGGCCATAAAGAGACTTCTATATCCCACGGATGAAATTCATTCCAGTGTGGATGATCCACACAAAGTCTCATGCACCACTTAAGTACATGTAAGCCCCATGTTAAGAACTTGAGGCCTCTCAGGGTATGTCTACACTGCAATAAAAGACCCTGAGCAGTGAGTCTCAGAGCCCAGGTCAATTTACTCAGGCTCTGGCACTCAGGCTGTGGGGCTAAAAATAGCTGTGTAGACAGTCCCACTTGGGCTGGAGCCCAGGGTCTGAAACCATGCAATGGGGGAGGGTCTCAAAGTCCAGGCTGTGCCTGAATGTCTACATTGCTATCTTTAGCTATGCAGCTTGAGCCCCATGAGCCCGAGTCAATTGATCTGGGCTCTGAGACTTGGAGCTGTGGGTTTTTCTTTGCAGTGTAGACATACCCAAAGACTCCCGGAGACTTCAATGGCTTTTGGATCAAGTCCTTAAAAAGGGTTTAAGTGATGCATTGGGCATAATGCTGGCCTTGATCATGGGTGAATTTCACTCCGAAGTGTGTGATTTTGGAGCTGCTTGTGTATATTCATGCAATGGAAATTCACCACTGTGCAGAAGGCCCACACAGGCCTATGGACATAAGTGGTGCACAGACCTTGTGCTGCACAGGAACAATTTCATCCTGGGTGCAAAATGCATTCTTACTAGCCACTGTATATTTAAAGCCCATACAAACAATGGAGAGCAAAATAAAACAGAAGTAATAGAAAAAGAATCTGAGAATAAAATGAGGATTTTGTAAGAAACCAGCAAAAATTCAGGAAATTCAAAACGACTGCATTTGCTGAGCCCGACTCCTACTGTTTCAACCCTTTTAAAGAGGATTAAGGCTATGAGTGTGTCAGGTTTAATGCTGCATTTCTTGACATTTATCACTTTGTGCGATTCTTGAGTTAATCCTCAGTGAGTTTGTTTCCTCTGAACTGCATAAGAAAGTCCCCTCCATGCATATAGCCAAACACTCTCTGTTGACTATACACATGCCTTTGTTGCTAACGTTCATTGCTGAGTAAACAAGCAGTAAAACCTATTGTAAAGCCTGCACCACTTTCTCCAGAACTTATTATAAAGAGAAAAGGCAAAAGTGCAGGATAATCCTTTGTAAGTGCAATAGTTGTTGCATTGTTTGCTCTTTCCTGAATAGCTCAACAGCCATTGCAGTTAATCTTTAATATGTTGTGTCTTCCATGCAGTCTTTATCCCCAGAATGCCCTAAAGATCTAGGGCCAGTTTCTTTAGGCAGGTTGCAACAGAAGGGGTCAGCTCCCTGGTTTCCTACCAGTCCTAGTCCTGAGTGCAGGTTAGAATGGGCTTTGACTTCAGTGGTGTTTGGATGGGGCCCTAAATTCAGAATGAATCCACTTTGACCCAAGTCCCTTCCTTTCTGCTGAAGGTGCCTTGTAATTCTTGGTTTCCCTTTACATAACCTCACCATTTGGCATGATGTGAAATTGCTTTGTGGGGAGCAACTAAGGGTCTGCTGTGCAGAAGTGCTGAGAACCCACAACGCCAGTGAAAGCTAATGGGAGTGAGGGACACTCAGACTTTCTGGAAATCAGGCACTGATTGTGGCTTTTGATTGACTTGTCTATGAAGGGGTTTTAATCCACAGTGAGTTGACGTGCATTAGTTAATGCACAACATGCCAGCCCTACTAATGGCATACACACAGGACAGCTGTGCACTCTTTCAGTTCACATTGTTGTGTATACAGGCTGGGATCCTGTGATCCTTGCAGAGAGTATTCTGGGATGTCTCTCGCTGCCCATTATGGGGTGCTTAGTGGAGCCAGAGAGAAGCCTGTGGAATTCTGGGATACAGGGTCAAATTCCAAAAAACTCCATGATTTCACTGTCTCTGTCCTATGCTTCCTCTCTTTCTGGGTGGGCTAGTGCCATTTTCAAATTGCTGTCAGCCGCCATGGACCCAACAATGCTCCGTGCCACTGTGCTGGCAACTGTGCATACACAGAGGCTGCTTGAGCTGTATTTCCGCTCTTGAAGCCAGGTGGCCTCAGGTTTGGACTTCACCAGCCACATCGCCGAGCCGATGACGTGGCTGCAGGAGTAGTTCTTCCAGCAGCAGCGGTGGTAGCGGAGGAAGGAGGGCTAGGAAGAGGAGGGTGACACTGAGGAACTGCTACTACAGGAGCTATTCACGGAGTAGCTTCACACAGGGCTGGTCTACACTGAAAAGTTACACTGGCATAGCTACAACTCCCCTGGGTGTGACAAACCCACACCCCTGAGAGATGTAGCTAAGCTGACCAAGCCCCTGCTGGAGACAGTGCTAGGGCGATGGAAGAATTCTTACCGCCTCTCAGGGAGGTGGATTAACTTTCCTTCCCATTGCTGTAGAATTTCAAGATGACAAAGGTGACCTTTTTTGAGATCTGCGCTGAACTCACCCCAGAGATTCAGTGGCAGCTTACCAACATCTGGTGCCCCATATCTGTTGAGAAGCACTCGTCATTTCCATCGGAAAGTTGGCCACTCCCAAAGGTTACCAATCCATAACCAACCAGATTGGTATAGGGAGATTGACTCTGTTGGTCATGCAGAGGTGTGCCACCATGCATAAGGTATTGTTGCCTCAGATTATAAAGCCTGGTAACAATCAGGAGATTACTGATGGCTTTGTATGCATGAGGTTCCCAAACGGTATTGGGGCAATTGGTGGGACCTATGTGCCTATCATTTGCCTCCTGCACCAGGGCTCAGGGTTTATAACCAGAAAAGGGGTGTTTCTCAATGATGCTCAAAGGGCTGTTTGACCACCATGGCAGGTTTACAAACATAAATGCAGGGTAGTCTGGGAAGGTCCACGATGCTAGGGCAATTGCGTTGGTTCGCCCAGGAGAACCTAAACTTGTCTGGTTAATGAAGTCAGTCACAGGCCACTCGGACAGAAGGGAGGAACTGTTTAACTGTCACTTCTGTAGTTGCAGAATGACAGTGGAGTGTGCGCTCTGAAAGGAAGGTGGTGCTGCTTTTGGAATAGGTTAGAGCAGGGGTGGGCAAACTTTTTGGCCCAAGGGCCACATCGGGGTTGCGCAACTGTATGGAGGGCCGGGAATGGAAGGCTGTGCCTCCCCAACCAGTCTGGCCCCTGCCCCCTATCCGGCCCCTCCCACTTCCCACCCCCTGACTGCCCCCCTCAGAATACGCGACCCATCCAACCCTCCCTACTCCTTGTCCACTGACCGCCCCTCCCGGGACCCCCTGCCCCTAACCAACTCCCCCTGCTCCCTGTCCCCTGACTGCCTCCCTCGCCCCCTATCCACACCCTCACCCCCTGACAGGCCCCCCCAGGACTCCCACAGCTATCCAACCCCCCCCGCTCCCTGTCCCCTGACCGCCTCCAAACCTCCGCCCCATCCAACCGCCCCCTGCCCCCTGACTGCCCCCCAGGACCTTCTGCCCCTTATCCAACCCCCCCACTTCCTGCCCCCTTACCATGCCGCTCAGAGCGGCAGGAGCTCACAGCCTGCCGCCTGGCCGGAGCCAGCCACACTGCCTGCACGGCTAAGGTAGCCCTGGCCCTCCAACCCTGCAAGTGATGCATGGTGGGGAGGAAGGCTCTAAAAGGAGGAAGCTGCAATCAGTGTGGGGGATTCCCTGAGAGGGAGTGGCTCCTGCAGCAGCAGAAGGAACCCCCACGCCTCAGACCCCTCAGCTCCGTAAAGAGTCCAGCGAACCCCAAGAGCAAGCTGGACAGGGAGAGACTGATTTGGCTACCCGGGCATCCCTGCAGGAAGGTGATGCCACTGACCTTTTATCTTTTGGCTGATCCTGTGCGGGGCTTATTCTCTGCTGAGTTTGAACTTTTACTTTTCCCCATGCGTAAACGAAGTAAGAAGGCACCCAGAGACTGGGCCCACGGCAAGGACTAAGAGGCGGGGGCCTGGACAGGGCTGTCCCTGTGGTGGTAACTGGGCATGGCAAGGGGCCCTGCCCCTGCTAGAGAGGTATCCCGGAAAGACTCTTTTACAAGTATCCAAGCTTCTTTCCACATACCCAGTGTCTCAATGAAGTGCGACATTTTGCCCAGTTGAATGTTGCTGTTGTTCAGGAATGCTGTGGGGGGCAGCAGTGTCGTCAGGGAAAAACAGAATTTACCCATTTCTCATTCGGGGAACATGGAGGTTAGTTTAGATTAGTTTCCCCACTTCTTTTATTACCACTTTACCACTGGCAGGAGGGGAGGCAAAATGGAGACTGCAGACGCCATTTTGAGCTAGCAAAGAGGATTGATGGGGATGGGGGCATTCACTGGGCAAGACAGAGGCGGGGAGGGGAAAGGAAAATAGGTAGCTGGGAATGTGCCCTCAGGGACATGGGCTGGAAACAGACAATGGTCAGGGCTTGAGCAGGAGACAGAAGCCAGTTGCCTGGCCAGAGCAGACACTATTTTGAAAACGGACAGTATGGGCCACGGAAGGAAGGCAGGGCTGGAGACTCACACAGGCTAATAGTTCACATCCCCCCCAAAATGGCTGTGGGGCACTTGGAACAGAAGCTAGAATAATAATAAATTGTAAAGAAAGATGCTTACATGTCCAGCTTCCTTCCATAGGATTTGCCTCCTCAGTCCTGGCCTGGGTTTCTGGCTGGGAATCGGGCTTGCTTCCTTCATGGCTAGAATTGGGGTCCTGAGTCCCAAAGAGATCCTGGCTTTCTGGGGAAAGCTCTTCACTGGCCTCCTTGTGTTCTGCCACCGATCACTCATGTGAGAGGGATGGGTGTCGGTAACAATGTCAAAAATCCTATGCAGCTCCTCCAAAAATGGACAGATTATAGGTGCATGAACTGGACTGTTTCCTGGCATCTTTGGTTTTAATGTAAGTCCTTCTGAGCTGTCTGCTCTTTATCTGGAACTGGTCGACATTGCGGTTCTAGCCCCTCGCACGCAGACAGCTGCTTATCAACGCCCACAAAAAGATCTTTAGTGCGGTGCCTGGCCCCAAGAGCTTGCTGCACTGATGCTTCTCTGCAGATGGTGAGGAGATCTGGGGTCTCTGCATGGCTCCGGCAGCTGCTCAAAACATGTTGTAAGGCTTCTAGAGTAATATCGCAGCAGTGCTGATATATTCTAACCGAGGAGCAAATGGACAAACTCTGACCCCATGCCAGTTTTTAAATGGGGGAGGGGACATCTGGTCAACTTGATCCTAGAGCAGAGGGAACACAGGTAGACAAGTCAGTAACAGACACCTGCAAAGCAATGTAGGATAGTGTTGCCAGCACCCAGTGCCAAGAGACTAAACAACAGCTGAAGTTGGTTCGTTACCCGGTGTGCTACACCCAATAATCACAACAGTGTGGAGAAGCAGAAAAGTTTATTTGAAGCTTCAAATAGGTACAGGGAGATTTGAATCTCAAATCCTGTACACAGAGCAGGAAGTTACACAGGCTTTTATACATCCTTTTTCCCAGCATACTTATCCAATAGCAAGCTGCCCCAAGTATCCATATAGCCAGCCAATCCAGTTCCCAGCTAGTTCCCTGGTTCTCTGTATCATTTATTAAACTATACATAAAACTGCTTTATTCAGCATTGTTCTTCCATATCTGCCCTGTGTGGCCTTGCTTAGTTTCAGGCAGTCTGACTCTGCAATATATTGCTGCAGATTCTCAGCATAACTGCTGTGTGTGCCTCCACGCGGGGGGGCCAAGGACACTTGGGCCTAGTATGCAGAGCTGCTGCGAGTGCCTCCAGGCGGGAGGGGGGGCCAAGGACACCTGGGCCTAGTGCGAGGGGGCTTCATCGACACTCGTGGTCTTCCATCCCCTCGAGTTACCTAGTGGCCATGCCCCAGTGTCCCCAACAATAGCATTGGGAGAACTGCCAAAGTAACGCAGCAGCATTGCACGCACACAAACTCAGTACATCACACTAACTCAATTTGCAGCAAACTTAGTACACTTTGAAAGTGGACTCCAGAGTTTGCAGTAAATGTGGAGTTACTGTGATCTAATGAATTGTGTCATGTGTACACAGGCATCTTCATATGGGACTATCGCAAATTAATGTGGATTAACCCCCCTGTATAGATGAGCCCTAAATTACATGTGAAGGGACCAAACCATGTTTCAGTGAAGTCAATGAGAGTTTTATTGGAAGCAAGAGCAGGCCTGGAATTTTGTGGCATTACTTTCCTGGCTCATTTAAATAAACATCTCTCAATCAACGATTTGTTGCAAGTGTAATTAAAACTCATTGCATCTGATCAGAAATTCTAAACTGACAGGCTAGTAAAGCCAGTCCTAAAAAATTAATGTGGATGCACACAGATGCATGCACTCACACGCACAGTTTGTTCTCCTTGAAATGAAAACTGGCTTTAAAAGAAAGCACCCCCCCCCAAAACCCCAGCGTTTTGGTTGGCATGCAAAACAACCTACAACAATCAACTATCACTAATTCCAGAATATTAGCAACAGGCTAAATACACACAACTCAAACAAATTCTGTGGGTTTTTTTGTACAAACAGCACAAATTTATAAAAACAGACAGCAGGGTGGCTATGGAAACACTAAGTCCTTTAAAGCATGACACGTTTAGATGTCAAAACAAGACACTGTGATTACCACAGAGGGTCAAAAAATGCAAACACTGAATGAAAGGGTGGAACAGTAAATGCAGCATGAACTACCGAGACTCCTCGCCTTTCAACTGAACTCTCACCAAAGTGCATTTAATAGTTGTTAGCTACATAGATGGGAGTCTATTGAACAGTGGGAGTAGGAAAGATCTGGACCCAAAAGGCAGACAGAGTCCATGGCATAGAACACATGGTCTTCAGCTGAAATCTAATGCTGACAACGTTCCCCACCCCACTTCAGAAAGTTTGGCTACAAAATGTGTCCAGTAAATCCTCATTCGTTAAACAAAAGCGGGCTGGCTGCCGTGGACTGTACTAGCAGGCCTTATAAATGTCTCCATATCAGAGACTTCCAGTGCTCTGGGAGAGAGTTGGATGTGGTTTTTAAACAAGTGCTCGTGCTGATGGAGACATTCCTGTAGGACTTAAATGGTGCTAAGGGTCAAAATATCCCATCTAGCCAAAGATTCCCTGTGTGAGTGTAATGGTAGATAGACTCCCTTACATGGTAAAATAATGTCTTCCACTTTAGTCAGTCACCCACTATAGAGAGCTGTCATTTAGATAAGAGGAGGCCCAAATTCTGACTAAGATAGAAGAAGACAGAGTCGAAGGAAAATCCATGTGGTAAAGGAAGATGACTACAAGTAGAAAATTACATGATTCACCTATTGTTACTGACTGTTAACTGCCGTCATGTGATATGTGAGCTGTGGTCCATATTGTGGGGGTGACGAGGGATGTAAAAATCACCTACGTGTTCTGAGGTAAAAGCAGATGAACACAATATGAGGATGGCACCACACAGATACAGTCTGGGGGGAAGTGACGGCTGAGATAGGAAATGAGGCTGTTCTGAGGGGGAGGAATTACTCCGCGGCTTGGAGGTTGTGAGAGCAGGAGCACAAGCCAGAAAGGGAAGCTTCAAGCTGATTATCAGGCAACGATTCTGAGCGGTGAGGTCAGTGTGGCAGCTGCAGAACCCCCTCATGAAATGGGAAGTCATAGAGCCTCCATCACTAAAGGTGTTAGGATCTGGATATGACCCCAGAGCAGTCAGCCTTTGGCCCAACCCTAGGACATTTTTACATGGAGGTGTAAGGGCCAAAAGCAGTTTAAGAGCTGCACACTGGGATGAGAGCAGAGGAGATGCCATGCAGAGGGGCTGTGCACTTCGTCTGCGCCATGGAGAGGAGCTCCACACCGGGTCTTCTCCGTTCGCCATGTCCATGACAATGGGTTGGCCAGTGGTTCCACATGGGCACAACTATACTGCAGTGCCCATTGCTGCCTACGCACAGCTGGGCTGCACCCTGCTGACCAGATGCCTTGGACTTTGCCGTCAGTTTGGGGGTTGAGGAGTCCTGTTCTGTTAGGTTTACCACAAGATTTACCACAAGGAAAGCCCTTGTCCTCGGGCTTTGTCTGAGGAATTACTGTTGGGTCTCTTGTGCAGGCAGAGGCATTAGATCACCCAAGTGTGGCCCCCCCCACCCCTGCAAAAAAAAGGCCAAATTTGAAAGGAACAGATGAATCTACAAAAACTCCTGGGTACCCACAGAGAGCCGTGTTTACTGACACAATGTCTGTGTGTGTAGTTTTGCAAAAGCATCTGTTGCACCCACTGGTCTGGAAAGCCTGGAGAGTAAACCCTTGTTCAGGGGTGGCGAGTTATATAGGCCCGTGGTGCCCGTGCTCCAGGAATATTCAGGGTCAGAGGCCCAGCTCCACCAATGTTCAGGGCTGGGTTTCTCCCCCGGCCCTGTCTGCCGCGCCCGGCATGCCTCCCCCAGAGCATCCCTTGACCCCGCCTGCCACCCCCGGGTAATTTAAAAGGGCCTAGGGGTCCCGGCTGTTGCTGCCACTGCCAGCAGCACAGTGGGGCTAAGGCGGCTTCCTGCCCACCCTCGCTCCGCCCCACTCCCGTAAGCGGCCGGCACGTCCCTGCGGCTCTGGGATGTGTCTCTCTTCTCACGCTGCCCTTGCCCCAAGTGCCAACTCCACAGCTCCCATTGACCAGGAACTGTGGCCAATAGGAGCTGCGGGGGTGGTGCCTGTGGACAGCGGCATGGAGAGACCCCCTGGACCCCCCACCTAGGAGCCACTGCCAGAGGGGTGTGCAGGTCACTTTCGGGAGCCACCTGAGCCACCGCACCCCTCACCCTCTCCTGCACCCCAACCTCCTGCCCTAGCTCAAAGCCCACACCCCGCACCCAGACTCCCTCCCAGAGCCCTCACCCCTCCTGCACCCAAACTCTCTCCCAGAGCCTGCACCCTCTCCTGCACCCCAACCCCCTGCCCCAGCCCAAAGCCCGCACCCAGCACCCAAACTCCCTCCTAGAGCCCGCACTTCTCCGGTGCCCAAACTCTCTCCCAGAGCCTTAGGCAGGTGGGGGGAGGGAGGGACTTGGACCCTTTCTGGGCAACACCAAAAATTATACAAACCTGCCGCCCCTGCCCTTGTTGGTGTAAAGGTGCAGAGGCCGTCTCTCTATAGAGTAAACCAACACCTGGAGAAATGAAGACTAGCGAGTGTATTGTTAACGCTGCATCCAGCTAACTCTTCACCTGGAGTTGTCCAGGTGCCTGTTTCTCAGATTCTGGGAAAGAAGGGAGGCAGTTGAGCAATATCCTCTCTTATGTGATTCTCTGGTCTCTCTTCCAAACCTCGCAAGGTTCTTTGACATTCTGAGGCTAAGTGTCATTGACATGCACCTACCAGTGATCTTATCACAATGGTGTCAGACCCTGGCAGGCAGAACATGGGACCAAGCTGCTGAGATTCCTGCAGATGTCAGCTCACAGCTATACAAGACTCAAGAGAGTTTGGTTTTATGTTGTGTCTTTCCTAACATGCCATTTGAGAGATTGCATTAAAAAACATGATTAATATATGTCATGAATATAAAGGGAAGGGTAAACACCTTTAAAATCCCTCCTGGCCAGAGGAAAAACCCTTTCACCTGTAAAGGGTTAAGAAGCTAGGATAACCTCGCTGGCACCTGACCAAAATGACCAATGAGGAGAAAAGATACTTTCAAAGCTGGAGTGGGGGAGAAACAAAGGTTTTCTCTGTCCGTGTGATGCTTTTGCTGGGAACAAAAAAGGAATGGCGTCTTAGAACTTAGAAAGCAATCTAGTTAGATATGCGTTAGATTCTGTTTTGTTTAAATGGCTGATAAAATAAGCTGTGCTGAATGGGATGTATATTCCTGTTTTTGTGTCTTTTTGTAACTTAAGGTTTTGCCTAGAGGGATTCTCTATGTTTTGAATCTGATTACCCTGTAAGGTATTTACCATCCTGATTTTACAGAGGTGATTCCTTTAGTTTTTTCTTCAATTAAAATTCTTCTTTTAAGAATCTGATTGCTTCTCACTGTTCTTAAGATCCAAGGGTTTGGGTCTGTGTTCACCTATGCAAATTGGTGAGGATTTTTATCAAGCCTTCCCCAGGAAAGGGGGTGTAGGGTTAGGGGAGGATTTTGGGGGGAAAGACGTTTCCAAGCGGGCTCTTTCCCTGTTATATATTTGTTAGAAGCTCGGTGGTGGCAGCAATAAAGTCCAAGGGCAAAAGGTAAAATAGTTTGTACCTTGGGGAAGTTTTAACCTAAGCTGGTAAAAATAAGCTTAGGGGGTTTTCATGCAGGTCCCCACATCTGTACCCTAGAGTTTAGAGTGGGGAAGGAACCTTGACAGTATATGATCCACTCCAGTCAGTAATTAAAGATCACAACATCCTATCACTTAAATTAGAGAGGCATTTATTTTTTCATCACTATTATTTCATCCTTCAAAGTACCTTTGACATATGTACATGGCAGGATAGAGCCAACAGGCTGTTACCTTATTTATAAAAATGTAGGCCAGTTTGTTATAAAATATTTGGTGCATAAGCAATTACAACAATTTGCATGGGCAAATGTAGTTAATATACATGGAGAGTGGGCAGCATAGGTGAATATTTTAGGTCTAAAGTTTTTGAAAATCTGTCTCTTTGTTTACGTGATGCCAAATGCCTAGGCATCTAGGAACTCAACAAGTTTGCTAAAAAAAAACAGCCAATCATTTAAGGCAAGTCAAATCTCATTTAACTCAGATCCAGGACACCCCATCCCCACCCATTGTGCTTTTATTATTATTCGCATCTATAAGCCACTGAGCTGTACATATGTGATAGAGTATAATGGAGTGTGTAGGAGTGAGTGAGTGAGGTGGCCCTTTGCTGAACTCATGGAGATAGTACAAACAGCGAGATTTACACTGTAATTATGCCTGTTGTTTGCAAATATGGATTCACTACAACAAGGCCCTAATCCCAAGAGCACAAACTTTTCATCATAATACAGAGCAAAGGAAGAATGGGGCATAACCCACAGAGCCAGGATGCTCCCTGGAATAGATGGGGCTTGAGGAGTTTATGGAAGGAGGCTTCCAAGCTAACCAATAGCTGAAAATGAAACAGGCTCTTTGAGGACCCATTAAGAACAAAACCACTTCACGCTGTCTCCTGAAGGCTGCTGGACTCTCACTCTGGTGGATCTTCAAAGGGAGCAATGTTGCACAGACTGCGTCCCAAATGGCCAGATATTGGGAGCTGACAGCAAAAGCACATCGGGGAATCTGAATTGTTACAGCGGGCATGTTATTTATGACATGGGAAATGAAATACCAAGGTCAGGTTTTCCAAGGTGGTTGCAAAGAAGTGCATGTCTCCATTGATACTGCAAGAAAATTGCATACCCACCGTGGGTAATGCATGCGCCGGAGAGTGCAAGTACCCATTTCTCATGCACAAAGGAATCTACAGATGCAGTGTCTGGGTGTTAGGCTCTCCTTCTGTGTAAGACTTTGGGCCTGTTCCTATAAATGTCTCAATTCATTCTTTTGTCAAAGCAGATGTGCTAGCAT
The DNA here is from genome assembly GCF_965140235.1 of Caretta caretta. Lineage (NCBI taxonomy): Eukaryota > Metazoa > Chordata > Testudines > Cheloniidae > Caretta > Caretta caretta. Next base: position 20,152,678 of record NC_134218.1, read on the forward strand.
GGAAAATACAGGAATGACAAATAATTCCTGATACTTTAGAGCAGGTTTCCATGCAAAATTCTTTACTGGCTTTTCTGAAGCCAGTGAGAAAAGTGTGCCTTGCACCCCTACCCAGGAAATGGCTGAGTCATTTCCAGCACTAGAAAGGGAACTTCGTGTGAAACACCGCAGGCCAGAGACCTCCTTGTTCATTTTCTGCTCTTGATACAATGTGGAATTCTTTGGGTGGGTATTGGCAGAGATCAAACCCTAATTGTGAAGCTCGGGCAGAAGACTACATGTGATGCAAGGAGTGCATTGCTGAAAAGCTGCAGCACGCGCTAGGCACAGCTTCCTCTAACTATAGCGCTGTTGTGGAGCCAGGAGCTGGATGCAGATTAACGCTGCCACTGCTGAGCTTCCGATGTATCCGCTATGCCTCTGTGTGCTGTAATCAATGGAATGTTGGCACCTGCCTGGTAAATCCAACACCACGGCAGCTGCATTCTTTCAGGACATGCCTCGAACAGCCAGCAGCAGCTGCATTCCCCCTAGCTATACCTGCACCTTCAGCAGATCAGATGCCTTCTGCTTGGATGTACATGGAATGATAAGCACCATAGCAGATGTGTTGAGCCTGGACATTGATATCTGTCGCCTCATTGAGGGCCCTGCTCCTGCACCACTGAAGTCAGGAGGGCCCAGATCCTCGAAGATATTTAGGGGCCTTGCTCCTATTGATTTCAAATACCTCAGTACCTTTAAGGATCCGGGTCAAGGAGCTTTGCCACTGATTTCAGTTAGCACAGATTGGGTCCCTATAGCAGGTTTGTTGTTGGTGCTCAAAAGAATTAGGCAAACTTACTTTAATAAATAACTGATGAGCATGATTAAGAGACCCAACTGGCAATATCTCTCTACTGGTGTAATGTGATATTGCATCAAGCAAAATGTGTGCGCAAGTGTAATGCTTCTGCAAACAGACTAGATAAGAAAAGGGGACAGACCCACTACAAATTAGCACAACAGGTGCATCCTACTGGGATGTTCCTGGAACATTCACCTGCAAAGCTGGTGCCTTCAGCTTTTGTGTAGTGGGGCCAAGAGCATTCATAAGCACAGCAGCATGTTTCACTGGAATATACCTGGAGTATCAAATACCTATTCATCTTTTGGAAACTCCTGGGTTAGTACATCATTACTCACACAAAGCAGGAATGTCAATTACATCACTACAGATTATTACAATAATGCGATGCCGTAGGAGTAAAAAAAACCACAGGGCAGATAAATTCAAAAGTATCATGCAGAATAGAGTCACTGGGATCCACAGCATCAGGCATGAAGTAAAGGAAAATGTTTTAGGGGGCAAAAGTATTTCTTGTGGGGAAACCTATGTTTAAAGCAGCTAGAATAGGTGGTGGGGAAGCTCAAACCATAGGTAGCAAGTATGTATTCCATTGTTATTACATTAATTATAGGAGCCAATATCGTGGTATTTCGATACCTCAGCGGTGCATTATTACCACAGACATGCCTTAATTTAATGATTAGTAATCAAGCATCATCACTTTTACCTCTTCACAGCATCCTTCCTCCTGAAGAACCCAAACTAACTTTACAGAATGTACACAACCCAAAATGCAGCCAACTCTGGGGTGGCTTGTGAAATCAGGAGATATTCTTTTTTGGTCTCTGTTATATGATACAGGTGAGGGTTACAAATGTTTAATACCCTGGTCACATGGCAGGCATCAGCCCTCACTGTCTCCAGCGGCTAGTGTTACAGAGGTTGGAAACTAATGGGGGAGGGGGCAAAGCAAACTACATACCAACAGGGAGAATGGAAACTGTGGCCAGGGATCCCAAAACAACAGGTTTTTTAAAAGTGCCCTTTGGAATAATTAATGTTCAAGCGGCATAGAAAGGACCTCAACACATCCATCCAAGAGACTCACACATTGTAACCTGAGCAGTACTTCTTTTACTTACAGCTAAACGTAAAACGGTTTTAACACCCTCCCCACTCCACGCCAAAATAAAGCCTTTTCACAGGTTTCTGAGCAGGTTACACACATCCGAGCACTCCCTGGAGTACAGACAAGGCTTCCTGACGAATGCGTCTAATTCCAGAAAAGTACGTTTGCTTAATTCTTGGCAGCACCAACAGATGGGTTGAATCACTGACAACACCAACATCAAGGGTGAAGTCTTGGCAAGGCAATCCTAACCACTGTATGGTCAGGGCAGTGCCCTGAGATTGCAGGCTTGGTAGGACTTTAATAGTGAACATATGGTTGTTTACTGATGAGCATGAATCATGGAGTCAACAGGATAATATGGAAAAATGTCCTCCTACTGGTGAAATGTGGTATTGCAATAAGCAAAGTTTGCAGTGACAGTACACTTTTGCTCAAATTTACTAGCTAAGAAAAGGGGTTAGGTCAGACCAATGAGAACTAGTATAGACAGGGCAGGCACTGTACAAAGTGAAAGCAGAAATTATGCTGGAGGCATTAAAATCTAATTTATTTAGCACACGCCTTTTAGAATACGAGTGAAGATCAAGAAGATTCAGTCTTCTATGAAACCAACGAGGAGTCCGGTGACACCTTAAAGATGAACAGATTTATTTGGGCATAAGCTTTCATGGGTAAAAAACCACTTCTTCAGATGCATGGAGTGAAAATTACAGATACAAGCATAAATATACTGGCACATGAAGAGAAGGGAGTTACCTTACAAGTAGAGAACAAGGCCAATTCAGTCAGGGTGGATGTGGTCCACTCCCAGTAATTGATGAGGAGGTGTCAATACCAAGAGAGGAAAAATTGCTTTTGTAGTGAGCCAGCCACTCCCAGTCCCTGTTCAAGTCCAAATTAATGGTATTAAGTTTGCAAATGAATTGTAGCTCTGCAGTTTCTCTTTGAAGTCTGTTTTTGGAGTTTTTTTGTTGCAGGATGGCTACTTTTAAATCTGTTATTAAAAGTCCACGGAAATTGAACTCTTCTACTGGCTTTTGTATATTACCACTCCTGATGTCTGATTTGTGTCCATTTATTCTTTTACATAGAGACTGCCTGGTTTGGCCAATGTACATGGCAGAGGGGCATTGCTGGCACATGATGGCATATATCACGTTAGTAGATGTGCAGGTGAATGAGCCCCTGATGGTGTCCTTCTATGTTATGCTGGACAAAGGGCCAGCAACTGTCATTACCTGTTGTTTCTGGCCCAGAAGTTTGATACACTATCCTGAAGAAGAGCTCTGTGTATCTCAAAAGTGTGTTTCTTTCCCCAATAGAAGTTGACCAAATAAAAGATATTACCTCACCCACCTTGTCTCTATAATAGAGCTAAGTCACTATAATTATTATTCTATTAATTCTAATTTTTAAAGGTGCAATATGACCAAATATTGGCACAAGGTTTTTAAAAAATAAAGTTCTTAATGAAACCAAATTATTTTCACCTAATGATACATGAGAATTATGTTGCAGAGGCTTGTATATCCCTGCCCTCTAAGGCCTGATCCAAACCCCTTGAAGTCTCCCATTGACCAGTGTGCTTTGGGTGGAGGCTGGATCTGCACATGCCTAACAGTTCTCGCTTTTAGCTGAGCGAGTGGAAATGCCCCTTTAGGCGAGTGCTTCTGAAGCCAAAGGAGTCCGTTTGCAGAGTGATACTGTAGTGAGTCTTAGTGACGGGCCAGCCTCCAAAGAATCAGACATACAGCGATGGCTTGCAGGGAACCTTGTACTCCCTCTGTGCCCCTCTTTCTGTGAGACTTCTGCCCCTCCAAAACTATTCAATTCTTAGCTACTACTGCTGCCAACAAGACAGCAAATTGGTGCACAGCCTAATTAGTATTTTCTGCACAGGCTGGTTGGTTTAGAAAACTTAAATCCTTAAAATTAATTGCATTTCCCCAACATACGCTTTGAATGGTGGCTGTATTTATTGCTGATGCTGAGCACTCAAAAATTTAGTATATAAAAGGCAGAGCTAAATAAACACAAAAGCCAGTACAACACTACTGCCATCTGTTATTAGGTAAAAATAGTTTGCTTTAGTTACGAATGTTATTTAGAAGAAAAAGGAAAAAAAACATCATTCTGGGTTTGCGCGTTTGTTTCATTAGCACCATGTCAGGGGCAGGGATAATCTTTTTGTTCCATGTTTGTACAACATCGAATACAATGGTTTCTTGGTCCATAACTGGGGCTTGTAGGTGCTATTACAATACAAAAGAGAGCAATTATTAATTATTAAGACTTCTACTGAAGGGGAAACACTCAAAGGTTCAGAGGGAGGCATCAAAAAGGTTTCAATTCATATCAGAATCTTCTCTGAATCTCATGGGTCTGCAGAATCAGCCTGGTAATCTTACAAAAATAGGTTCTGTCATGAGATTCCCTGCATTCCTGCTGGAGTTGCCCAAAAGAGCATCCTCTCTTCACTTACTGCCATTTCCTTTTTACTGCAGGAGGGACAGAACCTCATGGAAATGAAAAATCATGGAGAAAATTGAAGTTAACTAAGTGTTCACAAACCTCAAATTAGCTTCAGGCTTCAGTTCTTATTTGGCTGAGCTGCTTTGCCTGTCCCTAATTAGGCCTCAACTTGTTTTATCCCCTAAGATTGATTCAGCTGCAGCCTGGGCTGACATTTGCTGTTCCAGAGGAACACTGCTGAAAGGAAAGGATCAGGACTGGAATGTGGCATAGTCATACGTGTACAACAGCACAAAGGATCTGGCCTATAAAAATATGAACACTCCTTTAAACACCTTTAATTTACAAAGCAGAGAGGCTGTGTCTGATTCCTCTCAATTCATCTTTCAGGAGAAGAGCCTACAGTGAAAGAGTTGGGAAAATATTTTCATGCAAAACAAGACCAAAAGATTTTGCTATATTATGGGAGGGAAAGTGCATGGGTGGGGAGCTGCTTTTACCAATAGGTAGAAAAAGTTGCATATGGTTTTGCTAATTTGTTCTTATTCTCTTTTATCCTAAGCAAAAACCACATTCTTACCATGCACAGCGCTAACGGGAGAGTATTCCTGTGGGTAAGTTTTATAGCTGAAACTTATCTAGGAAATTAAATTGTGATCAGAGGAACTTCGTATGTGACGTTGGAAACTGAATATTCAGATTGGGCTTCACAGCATCAATAATGGAAGCAGAGGAGAAAAACAGGTATTATCAAAGGGGAACTGGTCCCTACTTAGGGCTCCTTGCTGCTATGTTGGTAATAATACTAGAAGACAGTCAACACTGAAATAAGAAAACTGAAGAGATTCCATGAGGGATCTGCCAGAGTAAAAGTAGTTACCTCCTTAATGTGACAATATTTATATGCCTTAGTCTGCGGCTTCAGATAGCATCAGAGAACAGACGAGTAGCAAGGCTCTGCTGATACCCCATTAGATGTTCTTGAGGTGATTTCCTTTGTATCTAGCTATTTTCAGCCCCAACGGTGTCCGACACTGAAAACGGTGAGCTTTGGAAACCAAAGCTATGCACACAAGAATGTCTCTATTGGGTGCCCAGGGAATTATACCCATTAAATCACCAGCAGCACACAGAACTATATGCAATATTCAGCCTCAACCCAGAAACCATGACTGAGTTTTTACTGACCTTGCACACCATATTATACGGAGGGAATGTGAAGCTGCTGTTGACCCGAGGCAGAAACCAGTTATTCCATTGTGTCCGCACTTCAGAGAGATCACAATGGCTGAAATCCTGATACCACTGTGTTCCCGGAGAGTAAGTGGAAAGCTAATTGATGACACTGGCTTTCTGCTTCACTGAGCTTCCAGTTCCATTCCATTAACTCAGGGGTGGGACGGGAGTTAATTTCATAGTTTCATCACTTCTAATTCTACTAACAAGGGCCATATATCAATATCTGGTGAGGAAATGTCAGAAAAAAGCTGAGTAAGAGCTTCTTTGCCTCCCAAGTTGCTAACAGGCCATTCTGACAAAGGCAGTGAGGGTGTACGGTCATTACAAGAGGGAAGAGAGCCTTTTCCAATGATGCTACACCAAATGAAGAGAGCAGCAATTAAAATAACACCAGCATTAAGCTGCCAAAGAAAACCTTCCCCCTCTCCTCATCACTGTAAAAGAAAACAAATCATCTCTAGAATGTTTGTGCCATTAGTGAAGGAAACAGTGTTGCTCCAATGCAGCTAAAATATGGTACAAGGAGAAGAGAAATATGGGCACGTTCTCTGCTGGTATAAATAGGCGTAGATCCTTTGATTTCATTATTGCAAAAATATTATTATTTGTATTACAGTTGCACCCATGATTGGAGTCCCATTGTGCTAGGCCCTGGACGGACACATAGTGAGAGGGGGTCTCTTCCCTGAAGAGCATATAGTCTAAGTAGACAAAATGGACAGTGAGTGGGAGGGGAAACAGAAGCACAGAAAGGTGAAGTGACTTGCCCAAGGGCACACAGCAGGATAATGGCAGGATTAGAAGGCAGGCCTCTTGACTCTCAATCCCTTATCCACTAGATCACACTGCCAGAGCTCAAACCATTTACACCGGCAGAGAACTGGTCTGATTGTAGGCTGTGTGACCCTCTGAGACAACGCACTCATGCCTAGAAGACTGTGTGTTAAAGTTTCAGTGAGAAGGAAAGCATAACAAAAAGAGTCAAGACCTGGCGAGCTGTACTGTAGCTGAGCAGAAAGCCGTAATGACTTCAAACGATTCTCGTGGCTCGAAGGAAAAGGTGGGTTGGTGTGCACACCAGCTCCTCTGGAGTGAAGAAAGTTACTCTACAATCTTCATTCAAAACAAATATGTATAAAACAAAATATAACTGGTTTTTCATTTGCATGAATGGAGTGATTCTTTCCCTAACTGGACTCATTATTATGGGATAACGTGTTTACTACAGGACAGCTATAAGAGAAGATGTCAGCTGAAGAATGCATAGCCCTTGGCACTCTAACATTTCATACCTGTGTACTGCAGGAGGACACTATAAATTAATGATTAAAGACCAGATTTTCAAAATATCCAGACACCCAATTGCCTATGCAAAATGAAAGTGCAGCTGCACACCCAATGTGTACGCGCAATCACCGTGAATATATATTCAAGTCAGTAACTGTGTAGTCAGTCTAATGTGCCTAACTAGCTATTCATGTGTGCATCAGAGGCACAAACTAAGCATTCAACTGGATACCCATGTTTTTGAAAACAATCCGGCTTTAATATAAGGACTCCAAATAAGGAGTGGGATCATAGTAGGAATGTAAAGAGATGAGTCTACTTAGAATATGGCAAACTTCCCCCCCCATTCCATGATTTGTTTATTCTTTATTACAATGAGTGTCAAGGGAAGCAGCTGCAATCTAAACAGCAGAAAGGCTACACAGACATAAGCACATATTTATACTGTATGAGATGCTCTTTGTTCTGCACAAAACAAAAATTAATCCAAGTGAAATCATAAAAACTCAAATCCCTTCTTCAGCTATTTAGCCTATTATAACCCACAAGGAGAATGTTAGTAAGTGGCCTAGCCTGGCTCAAGAATGTAAATTGCTTACATATGCCAATACTATTAGTCTAAAAATGTTTTCAGAGCAGGATGCAATATACACATACACAGGAAGCCCTGGGAACCACAGAACACTGCGGCAGTGAGTGGAATCAATAACTATCCAGGATGCAATGTGATCATGACAACATTTTCTGGTTACTTTGTGGGTGATATTGATCCGGTACTGACCAGGCTGCGGTGGCAGGGCAATCAATATCCTGAGGGATAAATGGTACCATAGCTCATTTCTGCTTGAATTGTTATCAATACCACAGCTGGAGGTTCTGGATCTGTTAGGAGAACTTTGAGCCATGACCTGTGGTTTGAACACTTGTCCCTCCTGACTGGTGAAGGCCAGTTACAGGCCTTTGCTGGGAGACACTGTCAACACCTCCCTTGAGGTGTGACCAGGGTGCTGATTGCTTTAGAAGAAGGCTGTGTTTTGCCTCTGCTCAGAAAACCATCTCTTGATGCTAACACCATATCCAGATGGGAACTGATTCTACTTTCACAGAACCAGCATGTAATCCTCCATTCTCCGCTCAGATTATGGAAAAGCTTGAAGCAGGACAATTCTTTGAGCATCTGGAAGCCTCCATCTTGACCTTGGGTCATTAGGATGTCAGTTTTGGTATGGCCCAGAGTCTGTACCTGTTGCATTAGTTAATGATTTTCTCCTGGCTATGGAATTCAGAAGCTGAAGCTGGTGAAGAAGGTGGTGGCCTGCTTGTTGCATGGGATAACCTGCTGGAAGCTCATGCCCTGGGATCTGCCTGGTGACTTCCAGGTGGAGTTTAAAGTGTCACTTCTGACCGACAAAGCCCTAAGTGCCTTGAGACTTTTCCACTTGAAAGATGCCTCTGTCCCCATTCTGTACTGCTGCAGCTGAGATCACTCAATGTGCTCAGGTTGGAACTCCCTTACTATACAGGAGAGGGACCTGCTGCAACTCTCAGAGTGACCTCTCATATTTGGAATTCATTCCTACCTCTTTCTGTCTGAAATAATCCAAAGCCCCTGGACCTTTTCAGGCAGCCCTTCAGTCTGAAGTCAACACTTCCCACTGGCTGGAGAGTGAGTTAAAACATCACAAAGTGATGAGTGATGGAGTGCACCATGCTGACCAGAATGGGAATTGAGGGCACTCAGCAACTTGCTGGTTTGGGCTGCCACTCTGCGCTTGTACAGGAGTTTGACACGTACCATATTTCTAAGGTGAATCTGATGTCACAGTTCAGGATGGAGTTTCCACAGGATTGCTGTCTATTTTCTACATTGTAAATTCCTTGGGGCAGAGATTGCCATTTATTATATGTTCGTACAGCACCTGGCACAATGGGGCTCAGTCTTCCATTGTTCACAATGGCCTTCCGTTGTTTCTCACAACACAAACAACAACAATAGGGACAATGAAGTGAGAAAATATTGTTCTGGATTTGTTTTCAGGCACGAATCGGAAAGCCTGAGGTTCTCAGCATGTTTCCAAATATAAATAAATACGTAAATATTTAAAAGATGCTCAAACAAAAAAATTAATTAAAGTCACTCAGATGTGAAACTTGGTAAAGCAGATCAATAATTATTCCAACTTGGTTAGGAATGCAACCCATCCAGTTTACTGCAGGCACTTTGAATCTGGCTGATGTCAAACTGACAAGCTTCCAGATCCAGAGCATATAAAAAAAACTGTATTAAGCTGAAAATAGAATTTGTCAGCATTAAATGCCAAGAACAGGCAAAGACAAAGACGTGCTGTCAGCATTTCCAGTCCAAGTCTCCTTCACATATCACCACCACAGATTCATGGAACATGGGATTTCCCTACACCCCCCCTGAATTTCCCCAACACTCCCCCCCGCCCACCCTGGTTTTGTGAACTAGTTACATGCAGTGTTGCCAATTTAGTGATTATTTGGACATTTGAATTGAAATTGAAACATTACTACACACTTTAAAAGCATATACAGTGTATGATAAAATACATGTATCTGAAAAAGTATAATAGAGTTGAAAAGTTGAACATAGACTAGCTTCCTTATACAGCTGTTGTTTTTTAGGACAATGTCAGTGCATTCATTTCAGTGATGCTGGCCAACCTAATAATTTCAAATTATGATTTGTAAGCAAAGTCTAAATGAGCTCTCCCTGACAGCTAGTGATGAGCAAAGGGCTGGGGGGAAAGCTTCAGGACCAGATTGTATTTACATTCACTCGTAATCTACCTAGGTATCCAGCAAACAGAGCTGCATTGCCAAAGTGATAGATTTTGGCTGGGGTTGGGTTACAAATCACTTGAATGCATGGGGGAGGGGGGGTAATGAAATGTTGTTATTCTTATTGTATGAGTAAAGGGCAGTAGAACTGTACTTAGCCCGTGCTGATTGAGGGCATCAAGAGAGAGGGTGGGGACAGGTGTTTTGCTTGATGGTCTGCCTGAGTCAGAAGTACTATTTGACTTGCCCGTCTCCACTGTTTAAAGACAGAGCTGATTAGGCTCCATAGATAGTCTTTTGTTTTGTTAAGTGACCACTACAGCTGAAATCACTGATAATCAGGTCTAAGTGCTTAGACCTGCTGTGGGACAGTGTTTCTGTGGAAGACATGGCTCAGTCTGCACTAGCAGCAAGGTTCCCCCACTGAGAGCTAGTGGAATCTCAAGAGACCAACTCGCACAGGTCACAGTGGCAGAAGGTGATGGCGCAGGGCCATTGGCAACAGAGCGATGGAGTGAACGGTGGCATAATGAACAACAGTGGCCAGAGTGAACAGTGAGCAGCTGGAGGAGCCTTCTTGCCACACATGTGGGAGGTGAACTCATGTGAAAGCACCTCTGAACTCTGAGTCTCCACTGACTAAAGACAACACCTGTCAGTGTTAATGAGGCTGTTACGAATGCTGGAGACACAACACAGTTCATGCGAACAAACATGGCTGTGGCATCATACTTTCTGTTTAAGCAAGAGATACCGCACAGTACAAACTGGAGGCCAATATTAAGTGCATTGTCACTTGTTCATCCTGAAGTTGAACACTGGTTCCAAACGAGACTAGTAAATGCTCGCTGTCTTTCTGCAAGAAACTCAACTTACTTGCTAGAAGCATGCGGTGCAACAGTGAAAAAGTTCAGCAGTTGAAAAAGTGAAGGACTTTCTCACCACATTAAAAAAATTTGCATACATGGCTGATGAATGCACCGATGCAAATGGGCAAAGTATTAAGTCATTGTGTACGTTATCTTGATGTCAGTGGTAGGCCAGTAGATGCATTTCTAGATGTTCAAGTTATAGAAGACACATCGGCTGCATCTAAGATGTGGGTTGTCACAGAAGAGTTAAATGCTTGTCAGCTGGACCCCAAACAGATGGCTGCTTGTGCATTTGATGGAGCTGCAAACTTCTCTGGAAGACATGGTGGAGTATAAGCTTTGCTCAGAGAAAAGTGTACCCCTAATCTCTCCTACACACTGCAGAGGCCATCTACTCCAACTAGTGCTAGTACGAGCTGCAGACTCTTCAAAAGACATTTTAAAAGCTATCAATTTAATGTCCTCATTATATTCTTTTTTCAGCAAGAGTCCAAAAAGACCGAATATCTTGGAAAATATAGAAGATACACTGGGACTCAAGTTCAAATTAGTCCAACCTAGGAAAACCCTCTGGTTTTCTCATGAGCGATCCTTGGCTGTTGTCTTAAAATTACTCCAGGCGTTATTACTGGCTTTGGAAAGGATCTACCAAGATGGGATGGATCTAAGTAGTGAGGCTGGTGGATTACTTTTGCTACTACGTTCAGAGAAAACTATTGCAGTTCTCTCTCTTGTAAGTCTACTGTTGAAACCATTGGGTCATTAAACAATGCCATCCAGGCATCTGCTACAACAGGAGTAGATCTTTGTCCAGCAACAGAAGCTACATTTGGATCAATCAGAGAGCTATCCATTGAAAAAGTACTGGAAGAAGCAAAGACTTCAGTCCAGAAGTTGAAGGCATTTATATTAAATGAAGGCATTTATATTGAATCCTTATGTGAAGAGGACAAGAAGTGTTTGTTAAGACAACTGAAAAAGTACACAGACTTGATTCTTAAAAAATCTACAACAGCGACTTCTAGATTCTACTCAACCTCTACGTAGCTTTTACAGATCCCTGTCCTACAAAACACTGACACTTGAGTGGAGTGAGGCACTACAAGCAATGGGGCTGCCATGGGATCAGGACAGAATAGAGAATTTTAACACAGAGTGGAATATCATACAACAAATGAATGAAGATTTGTCTTCAACTTCTTTTTTATCTTCCCTAGTGGCTCGACCCGATCTTTGTGGTTTCCTAGGATGAAAGAAGTAGGAATTCATCTCTTGCTACTCCCAGTCAGTTGAGTGTTCTTTTGCCTCTTTGACTAGAATTGGGTGTTCTGAAAGAAGTCACCTTCTGCCTGATCATGTGAATGAACTAATGAGCATATCAATTGAAGGAATGGAAGTAGCGGACACACGAGAGGCCACCAAAGATGAACACACTGCATTCAGTAAGTTCATTAACAGAGTTGTGCAAAATTATAACAAGAAACCTAGAAGGATGTAGGTATAGTGCTTCATAGAAGGCTTGAGTAGCCAACTTTAATTTGTGTGATGGTTTTAAAACATGAGTTAAATCTAATAAAATGGTCATGAAACATTTTTTCAGTTTTTACTATGGTGCCATACAGCCCACCTTCACCCTCACGGTCTCATTTCTCATTGGCCTTGACACCCCCCCCCCCCCGTAAATTTGAACATCCCCCCCCTAATTTCAATTCCTGGGGAAAACACTGCAACCAACATACGGGATGCAGCTGCATTGAAAGGGTTGTGTGACAACTTGCAGTACTTATTTTCAGTCAATAAGGGAAATGTTACAAGGCAGACAACTCAAAACCAGTCAAACCAACACAGACAGAGATCAGGTATGCTCATTGGTAGGTGCCTGGAGAGGAAACCAAATAGGGCTGCTCCTGCTGTCTCAGCATGAGGGCTGGTCATGGGATTAAGGAGTCTTTACACACAGACTGAAAAGAGAAGATAAAGTTAGCCATGGCATGTGGCCAGTAAAGCCTGGGATGAAACCCCATATTCTAGATGACCCTAAACCTCCAACTGCCAGAAGCTGAGAGTGGACGAAAAGGGATAGATCACTTGAAATTGCCCAGTTCTGTTCATTCCCTCTGAAACATCTGGCATTTGTCCCTGTCTGAAGACAGGATACTGGGCTAGATGGACCATTGGTCTGACCCAGTATAGCCGTTCTGATGTTGAGGGAAGGGCTGGGAAGAACATAACTTTTTTGCCTCCACACAGTGTGCTGCTCCAGTCTAACCAGACTGTAACTGGTCAGCTGTCAGGAGATAAACTCGTCCCATTCCCTCTCCAGTGATGACACAGGGATTTCAGATACATGGATCAAATCTCAACCTGCTCTGGAATTTCTAAGTTTAAAGTAACCGCTAGTGGAGGAGTGTTTAAGGGTTTTGTTGTCATGACTCAGAGACACCCCCCTCACGAGTTACTCCCCTTCTGCTTTTCTCTCTACTTACTTCCACCCTCCCACCTCGCTGTTTCTACCTCCCCTTCCCCGTTTCTGCTTCTTTTTCCCCTCCTCCTAACCACTGAGAATCATAAAATACTAACACTCCTGTTACTGCAACTCTTGCGGTGCTGCTGAGAGCTGTGGACAAGTCACAACTAACATCCCCAAGGTAATTGGAAAAGACCATCTAAACCCCTTGTTTGGATCTTAGTCATCTTAAGGAAACCAAAGAAGGAGATGCGATTGAGATGGGCACCAAAGGTCTGCCAAGTTTGGTCTATATGGAGCCTTGTGAAAGCACTGAGGATGACATCAACAGGAAGAAAAGGAAGCTGGGTGAATTCATAATATGTGGAGATGAGGTTGTGTTTTATGCCTGGAAGCAATTTCCAGGTTGATAATTCTACTGTAATCTGCATTCATAGTATGTTTATACACAGCACCCTCTTTATTAACTAGTTGGTCTTTCCGAATACTACGCTGAGCAAAATGCCTGCCCCTATCTGGACAAAAGCTCATGAAGAGACAGCAGGAAAAACCCAGAGGTGACAGTAAGTTAAGAGGTCCCTTGAGGAGGAGGCCACTGCAGTGGCTTGGATGCCAAGAAAAACTCTATGAGTTATTGCAGAAGCAAGTGCATCTCTGCACTAGTTGAAGACCAGTATAGTGGGAGCCTCAAGTGACCTGGAACATGGCCCCTAGGGCAGACTGTGAGCCACACCCAGTCTGAGCCGCGAATAGACATGTAAGCCTAGGACAAATGGGAAGTTGGGATGTCAGATTCCTGATCTAAAGACAAGAACTGCTAGGCAGGATCAAACCATTGATCCATCTAGTCTGGTGTCCTACCTCTACAAGTGGCCTATCTAGTCCAGTACCCTGTGTCTGGCTGCTTCAGAAGAAGGTGAAAACCCAGTATAGTACACAATACACTTCAGTATGCAATACTACCCACTGGGGGGGAAGCAGGAATTACATCCTGTGCCCCCGGCTAGTGATCATCTCATGTCATGTTGCACAAGGACTGACAGCTCTTGGAATTTGATTGGAGACAGTGTAACTGCAGATGCAATTGTTATTCATATGACGGTCTAATCCTTTTTTGAAATTTACTAACCCTTTGCTTTAATAATATCCTCCGGCATTGTGAGTATAGAATCTCGGTATTTAATTCGGAACTGCTGGTACTTTTGCTAAAATTAAAAAAAGCAGGCATTTGTGCACAAAAATCAAACCATACTGAGACAGGTCTTTAGCTTGCTTTAGAAAGACATTCAGGAGTAGACTTTCATGGAACTCAATGGAGCTATGCTAACTTACTCCAGATGAGGATCTAGTCTTCATAGTATAATTCAAATATCAGTGCCTGGTCTTCAGCCCATTGTAACCTCTCCCATTGACTTCAAATGGAGTTGCAGACACTCAGCCCTTCTGAAAATTAAGCCCTAGGTGTTTCATGTTAGACATCCAAAAACAGAGGCAGCCAAAATTAGAGGTCACTTTAGAAAATTTGGCCCTGTGTGATTTGACTAGGGCTGCATAATGTGTTAGTGGCAGAATGAATTGGGACTAAAATTCAGGACTCCAGCATGCCAGTCCTGCACTGCACCACGACATCTAGCTCTACCTCAGCTACCCATCTCCATGGGACATTAATCCACGGCATTTAAATCAAGGGGGAGGGGTTTCTGTAACGCAAACCACCTACCGGTTTCATTATGCGGCGTACAGAAGTGAAGGAGAAGGAGGTGCAGGAGTAACACTGATTCAGAGTTCATCTTTTATTCTATAGCTACCTATTAGTCAATATGAAGATGTGCCTTGTAAATAGATACAGCTCTCCATGGAGTACTAGTGCTGTTTATGCTCTGAACCTTCTAACAGTCCAAAGGGGTGATATCCCTCACTGGCAATTGCCAGGGACTAAATTTAAACAGATGCAATTCTGGCCTATATTTAGAATGCATCAAATTAGCATCTTTCAACAGTGAAGGTTAAGCAGCTTTGTTTATTCTAATCCATTAGAACCAGGAACGCTTTTTAATAAACTCGCTGCCAGAATAGACTTATTAGACACATTAATTAGATGCTGGTTTTAAAACAGATGAGGTTTGACTTTGCCTTTCATCTCCCCCTTGGTAACTAACAGGTTTTTCAAAATTCATCTTACAATGAATGGAAAAACAAACTAATTGTGTTCACTAAAACCTGTCTCATTACAACAAAAATACATCATTTATTCTTTTGTCCTACTCTCAGAGCTCGCTCTCTCCCTCTCTGTGTAATAAAAAAATAACAGACATTTAACCTCAGAATGAAACAACTTGCTGGAAACCAATGATAACATGCTTTACCTTGCAGGGCCTGATTCCACCAAGTGTGTATGAGCCTGATCCAAATTCCATTGAAGTCAAGTTGACTTAAGTGGGCATTGTATCAGGGTCTGAGTGTGAAACTTCCATTGAAACCAATGGGTATTGCAGCATCAAACCCACAAAAGCAATGTGGTGCAGAAAGCAATTTAAGCTAGGTAATGCTGCTATGCTCCCCTCATGGAGAAAACGTAAATGCACTGCACTCAGGTACTATTCTTGTATCACAAAGGTTTCAGAGCTTGCAATCTTCCATATTATTTTCAAAACAAACGATACAAGTGAGAGTGACGTTGATACAGTTCAAAAGACACTACCAACATGTGTTACACCTTTTAAAAACCCTTGTTTCTTCTCCCTCCCTGGCATGCATTACCCGACTTGTTATGGAATGGTAGCTCATGGGAACAGGTATGTGTGGGTTGTTCTTATAGTGGTTTGCTTGTTATGGGCCTGATTCTGCCACTCTGGTGCTGAGTAGTACCTTACTTCACAAGCAGTCCCACTGATTTCACTGAAGCTCTATATGGACTGAGCTAATGCAAACAGGACACTGACTGAAGGAAAAAACCAAGCTGCCCCCTCACCACTGTCAAAATGGCTGGACTGTGTATCATGGTGTTGTTTACAGAATGGTCCTGATATTATCTTCCAAGATTACATTACATCACTGGCCTCTGTTTTTAGCAACTAGAAGAATAGCTGGCCAGGTCTCTTCAATTATTAACACAACAAGAAAGGGCCACAAAGACAGCTGGAGATGTAGGCAGGGCTTATGTAGCACAAGACATTGTAAAAACTGGGATTTATTTAGCGTGGTCAGGAGAAGACTTAGAGAGGAAATGATTGAGAAAATCTAAATTATACAGGACCGAACTGATCAGAACTGGGTAAATATAGATGCTAGCCCACCAGACACACCCCAGTGGTTTTAGCCATAAGCATTCCATAAGGAGAGGAGAGGGGATCGCTAGGCTTTGAAAAGGCCATACTTCAATATCATATCATCACTAGCCAATCAATGTTGGCTATTGTGGCAACAGACTTCTGGACACATAGAACACAGATCTTTAAGCAGTGATGTTACCGAACCAGCAGCACTTTTGGGGCTCAGAGGGAGGGTGGGTGGGCAAAATCCCTCACAGAGCTATGGTAAAGAAACCCTCTTCAAAATACTGACGCTTTCTCAGGAAAGCAGAACAAATGGTAAGGGCTCAGATTAGCCCAAGGCAACCTTGGATGTGACACTACTATTAAGGCAACAAGAAAGAAAGGTAACTTTCTTCATCGGGGAGGTGCGGTGTATGTGTATGTCTCATAACACTTTAACAACGTGAATTAATGAGGCTTTGCAGCACCGAAGGAGGGAGGTAAGAAATGTGCTGAAGGCAGACAGCTCTGGGGTGGAATTCAGCAGCTAGTTAATAGCACGCAACAATACTAAATAGCTAGATTTTCCCCCCCACAGCCCCATACACTGCACTCTCACTTTTATTTGGTGTTCCTCACTTCTTGCCCATAATTGCTATCTCCAACAGCATGAGATTGAGAATTATCTTTCTATTTTTAAAAGTGAAACATAAGGAATACAGGAAGGCTCAGGAAATGGAGCCCTTTTCCTCTTGCTCTTTGATTCACAGCTGAGCCAGTTCAGAGTGGTTGGAATTCATTCCCATCTTACATCTGTCCTGAGGCTTATGTGAAATGAACTGGGGGCTTCAGTCAAGTTGCCAGCAGGCAAATGTCCACACAACCTAAATCAACTTTGTCACAACTAGCACTTTGTTGGCAGTCTCAGCCTAAGGCCAAAGCCAGAGGCTGACCTTCTCTCTGACCCTCTAGAGGTGGGGTGTCATTGTGCCTCAGTGGGTCACAACTGAGGATGCCAAATGCAGGACAAACCATAGGTGCCGACTTCTCCCTCTGCCTGGTGGGTGCTCAACCCCCATTTGCCCCACCCCCATTCCACCCCTTCCCCAAAGTCCCCTTCCTGCCCCCATTCCACCTCCTTCCCCCAAGGCGCTGCCCCTGCCCTGCCTCTTCTCCACCTTCTCCCCGCTCCTCCCCCTCCCTTCTGGAAAGTCCTAAGCGCTGCCAAACAGCTGTTAGGTAGTGGGCGGGCTGGAAGGGAGGAAGGGGGAGGAGTGGGGATGCGGCATGCTCGGGGGGGGGGGGGAGGGAGGAGGGAGGAGCTTGGCTGTCGGTGGGTGTGGAATACCCACTAATATTTCCCAGTGGGTGCTCCAGCCCCGGAGCACCCACAGAGTCGGCACCTATGGGACAAACTGCTGAGAAACAGGGCAGACGCACCCCAAACTGGTGGTTATTTTATCTTTACTTTATACCAAGTCAGGAACAAAAGTAAACTTCTGTCTTGGCAAACTGGTTAACAAAAAGTCAAAAGTTCAGTATCCTTAGGCATTCCAGCTCTTGGCTCACCCCAGACACCGGATTCTATGATGAATGGTTACTGAAAACCAATTTCATCAAATATATGGTCTTCTAATCCCAAGATATGAGCCACTTAGCCAGGTCAACATATAACTCAGATCTTACCCAATAATCATGCTGATGCCAATCCTTTAGTAACTAAAAACTAAAGAAATAATAATAATAAAAGAAAAGAAGAGAGTTAATAAATCATATGCAAACAAATACTTGCAAAGTCCTTATCTCAGGCTTGTAGCAGTGATGGAATAAACTGCTAGCTTGTAAAGCCTCTCTGGTATCTTCCAAAAGATTGGAAGGCCTTCAGTCCATAGTTCAAAATGCTCCTTTTTGTTGTAAGTCCAGAGAATCATGGTAGGAAAGAGACAAAATGGAGATATCTCAGGGGCCTTTTATATCCTTTGCCCTGTGCATGGAATTTTACTGTCTCAAGCACAGCTCACAGCCTCTGTTTGTGGAAAGTTTTACTGGCCCAAGATGGAACCCAGGGTTACCCGGGCATATCACATGTCCTTACATGCTTTGATGATTCACAGGGACAGCCATTGCCCATATTCTTGTTGAGGCATCCACAGGAAGAGCTATCTGGGCCCATTGTTAGATTGAAGTGTCCTCAGTGGACCATCAACACATAGCTGTCTGGCTCTATATAACTTTTATTGGGTGGGTGCTGCTCAGGAATGCAACACATATGTAAGTGTAGCAGGGTGGTCACCCGCTCTTGTCCTGAAGAGCTGAAAAGCCAGGCCTTAGAGAGGGCTGGGGGTCTGTGGGCTAGAAGCTGGGCTGAGTGGGGAAGTAGCTGCAGCTGGGCCACACCCCAATCAGGGCCCAGCTGGCCCTTATAAAGGCTGGAGAGAGACAGGCTAGCTGTGGGGGAAATTTACCCAGGGGATTTAGAGTGAGGTAGGGATGGGGAAAGGCCCCAGGAGCTGGGAAGCTCTAGGCCAGCAACTCCCCAAGCTCAAATAGGTATTGGGGTTGCAGAGGGGTAGCCTGAGGTTGGGTAAAGGCAGCCAGTCCAAACCCCTTGTTGTCTGTGATGATTGGCTTTTACACTGCAGTCTGCCCCAGGGTGTGGGGCTAGATGGTGACTGGCAGTAGCCATGACTGTGGGGATAGTGGGTGAGGGTTCCTGGGAGTGGGGGTACTGTCAGGGAGGCAGCACCCAAGGTGAGGGACTGGGGACCAGTAGTACGGTGGATCACTGGCCTGTGGAGGGTACTCTGGGCTGGAAATTGAGCTAATTCCCAAGGATGCCCAGCAGGAGCTGCTGTTAGGTGAGTCTGCATGCTTACAGTAAAATACAAATCCACTGCCAATATTCATAACTTTAGATACAAAGATGATATATGAATATAAACAGGATAATTTTATTTAGCAAATCAGAACTTTTCCATGGACACCTTACACGATATACTTTGTACAAGGTAAAAAGAAAAGGAGTACTTGTGGCACCTTAGAGACTAACAAATTTATTTGAGCGTAAACTCACAAAAGCTTATGCTCAAATAAATTTGTTAGTCTCTAAGGTGCCACAAGTCCTCCTGTTCTCTTTGTGGCTACAGACTAACACGGCCACTACTTCATACAAGGTGTGTTGCAATTGTATAATGGTGGCAATATCAGCTATATAAATAGTCAGATTTAATCATACAGCATCAGAAACATAAATCAGCACTGTTACAACTAGCACTTGTTGGCAGTCTCAACCTAAGGCCAAAGGCAGAGACTGAACTCCTCTCTGACCCTCTAGAGGTGGGGTCCCTCCAAGTTAGGGTTGATGTGTACTGGTGATGAAGGCATGCAGGGGGAGCTAGCATTGCAGTATCTTAGTCAAAGCAGACTTTAGGTATATTTGATCTGGGATGGAAACATGTAACCTTAGCTATTTGGTTTTCTCCTTCTGTTCCCTCCGCTTCAAATAATACAGCAGCAGTTATGATAATCTGATATCTAGGACTGGTGAGAAAATCAGAAAAAAACATGTTTTGGGTTTTGTTTTTTTAATTGTGGTTGATTCCATATTGTCGCTAATTGTAAAGCACTACCTCCCTGGTGAGTCCTACCAAGCAGCACCCCTTTCGCTTCCCACATCCAGCACTGCTACCCTAAAGAGTGTTTTAGCTGCAACATGCTTTCTCCATGGCTGCATACCCAGCCTGGGTGAATCCTATTCCACTTCAAAGCTACCTGGATCCTGAAGCAAAACAGGGCAGCTTGGCTGCTCGCACTCACATCAGCATCCAAAACACTCCTTCAACCTGGGAACACTGCCAGAAAGGTATGATCTTGGGCAAAGTTCCTGCTTTATATAATATTTCCAATAAATGACCCAGAGCCAGGCCAGCCTTGATGAAGTTAGAGGGTAGGTGAGAGTGACCCAAGGTAGAAAGGCTCCATGAGGAGTCCTACTTCCGAGTTCTGGCTTAGTAACACCAAATGGAGAAAGGTCACCTCTTCCAGTACTCAGCAATGAGCCTCAGGGTAGGTCAGAGAAAAACTGATTTTGACCTACACAGCCCTAAATGGTTTGAGTCCTAGCTGCATGGTGCAGCAGCAGTGTGACCAGCTGAAGGCCGTGCAATAATAATCCTCAGGTGTGAATGGGATGGGACTGGTGACAAGTTCCTCTTCACAGGGGCAGGCCCTCTGCTTTGGAACCACTTTGGCTATGCTCAGGCAGGGGCTGAGAGCGGAAGCAGCTATTATTTAAGCCTAGGGCAGGCTCAGTGTAGCAGGGCCGAGGGGGATGTGGGTTGCCATGACACATTTGTGAGGTGATGCCACAGTGGGGGCTGCCTGGGGGCGTAGGGGACCTGCTCCCTGGTTGGGCAGAGCAGTGGAAGGTGCTGAGGCAGCAGGTGCCCCTGAGCAGGGGGGCTGGAACAATTCCTATCGTGGGGGTGCTGAGAGCCATGAAGTGAGCTGTAGCCCACGAAAGCTCATGCTCAAATAAATTGGTTAGTCTCTACGGTGCCACAAGTACTCCTTTTCTTTTTGCGAACACAGACTAACAGGGCTGCTACTCTGAAAATTGACCCAAACTGTAATCCCTGGATAGGCTGGAAATCACTTCAAGCCAGGAGGTGCAGCAGCAGCCCCCGCACCTCTAGTTCTACCAGCACCTATGCGGCCAGGAAAGCCTGAGGATGCGGGAAGAGAAAGGGCTGTGGTTCTGGAGGGGGCGGTCCGGTCCGGTCCACCCAGCCGGCCCGGAAACAGCCGCAAGCTCCTCCCACCCCCCCCCCCCCTCGTGCCGCTCCCCGCTGGGAGAAGCGCATCCAACTGCGTGCCTGGGGAGGGGGGAGCACGTAGCGGGAGGAGCAGCCGCAGGCGGAGCGGCTCCGGGACCGGCCCCCCAGCCCTCCCCTGGTGCGGGAGGAGGGGACGCCGGGGGCCCTGCAGCCGGCGCGTGGGCACCGCTACCTTCCAGCCCCTGCAGCAGCACCGCGCAGCGGGGGCTGGGGACCGGCACCTGAGGGTGCTGCAGGCGGCGCGGGAGCCGCTGCCCGGGCTGTGTGCGTGCAGCCGGTGCAGGGGGGGAGCCGACACCCGCCGGCCGGTGCATGCCCGCTGCAGGCACGCGCCGATAACCCGGGCCCAGCGCAGTGGGGAGCTGGCGGCCGGTGCATGCGGCAGGCGATGCCCGCCGGCCGGGGGCTGAGCAAGCCGGCGCTGGTCCCCGGCGCGGTGCCCCGGCCGAGCGCCCCCCAGGCCGCCCCGCGCCATGAAGCGGCAGAACCTGCGCACGGTCTCGCTGATCCTCTGCATCTTCTCCTACCTGCTGGTGGGCGCCGCCGTCTTCGACGCGCTGGAGTCGGAGGGCGAGAGCGGCCGCAGGCGGCTGCTGGAGCAGAAGCGGGGCGAGCTCCGCAGGAAGTACCGCTTCTCGGCCGACGACTACCGCGAGCTGGAGCGGCTGGTGCTGCAGGCCGAGCCGCACCGCGCCGGCGGGCAGTGGAAGTTCGCCGGCTCCTTCTACTTCGCCATCACGGTCATCACCACCATCGGTGAGTGCGGGGTCGGGCCGGGCACCGGGCCGCCCCCCCCCCCCCCGCCTGTCCCCGCTCCTCCCCGGGCACCGGGCCGCCCCCCCCCCGCCTGTCCCCGCTCCTCCCCGGGCACCGGGCCGCCCCCCCCCCCCCGCCTGTCCCCGCTCCTCCCCGGGCACCGGGCCGCCCCCCCCCCCCCCGCCTGCCCCCGCTCCTCCCCGGGCACCGGGCCGCCCCCCCCCCCCCCGCCTGCCCCCGCTCCTCCCCGGGCACCGGGCCGCCCCCCCCCGCCTGCCCCCGCTCCTCCCCGGGCACCGGGCCGCCCCCCCCCGCCTGCCCCCGCTCCTCCCCGGGCACCGGGCCGCCCCCCCAAGGGCACCGAGCCCCTCCCCCGCCTGCCCCCAGCCCTCCCCGGGCACCTGGCCGCCTGCCTGCCCCCATCCCTCTGCCCTCATGTGCGCCGAGCCGCTTCCCACTCTTTCTGCCCCCACCTCTCCATGGGCACCGAGCCGCTCCCTGTCCCCCCCATGGCACCGAGCCGCCCCCTGCCTGCCCCCATCCCCCTGCCCTCTTGAGCACTGAGCTGTCCCCCGCCTGTCTCCACCCCTCCATGGGCACTGAGTCACCCCCTGCCCCCCCCCGCTTTCCCATGTGTTCTCCCCCAGCCCCAGGGTCACTGCACCACTAACAGCTCACTTCTGCGTCTCCTCCTGGGAGCCATCAGCAGCCCCCCTGAATCCCGTGAGCTTGCAGGGGACAGCGCTAAACTCTGGAATTTAAGGCTATTTTCATCTTGGTATCAGAGTGCATCCATGTCAGGCTCTGTGCACCTTCCACCCACTCCCTGGCTCCAGCATCAGGCTCCTTCCCTCCCTGCAAAAAGACTCTTCTGCTTTGCTCCTTCTTGCCCTGGTGTAAGGAAGCCCCCTCACATGCAGTCATGGGAACAAGGTTTTGAACAGCTAGGAGTTCTTATCCCCACTGCCTGCCCATGATGTCCTTATCTCTGCTTTCAGATATTATGCTAACAAGACTCAGAAGCCACCTTTCCCCTGGTGTGCAGTGTGTGATGTTACCTCGTTCTCATGTGCAATAAACCCAATTGCCTGCACCAACCTCTGCGTGGGCACTGAGCACACCCCTGCTGCCTGCACCCCCACCTCTCCATGTGCACTGAGTTCACCCACACTGTCTGCACCCACCCACCCCCTCCTCGGGCAACGAGACCTCATTTGTGGAAATGGGCAGCCTTTGAATTGTTGCAGGGAGCTAAGAGGAACTTTAATGTTGGAAATTGGCCAAAGAATTTAAGTGTCTTCACCTTTTCAGAGAGGTGTGTAAAATCAGGTTTACCAATTCCAAAGCGGAGGAGCAACAGGGACTGGGAGGCAGCATCCATGGATTCCACTCCCTGCTGTATTGCTGACTCAATGTGACCTCAGTTTCCCCATCTGCAAAATGGGAATAATAATAATTGCAAAGTAATATCTAACTCTCTGGTACTTTCGCCAGTGCTCTGTGATGATTACAAAGCTACCTGAGATCCTATGATAGGCGGGGCTATGAAAATGCAAAATATTATCAAAACATTTATGCAAAATGTGAGTATTCTCACAGTCACGTGACAGTATACTGTCATGGCTAAGCACAGGCCGATGGACTTCATTGCAAGCAGTAGCAAAAGGGCTGCAGGGAACAATGGGAACCCTGATAGGAAAAAGCCTATTCCTCTCTATGGGAATGTACAAATGTGAACATTTTAAAAGGTGCTCCATTGAGAGAGTTCTCCAGGAACAGCCTGAAGGCCCTCAGTACAATGCATGAAACCCTGACCCCAGGCAAAATTCCTAGTGGGGCCTAGATTCCAGCCATATCTTCTCTTCAAAGCCCTGATGTTTGATTGTAGAAGACCTACTTTCGGGAGCCTTGCCAGCCACCACACCTTTGAGTCTCACTATAAAGTTCCAATGCCCCTTTGCACTGGCTGAGCTGAAATTATTACTTGCAAGTGTAGCCTTAAGCCGGGAATCTTGAGATCTAATCCCAGCCATTCACCGTCGCACAGTCACCTTGGCTAATTGCTTAATCCTTACAGAGGGTAAATTTTAGTGGAAAGATGTAAAGCCCTTTCACAATTGAAAATCAGAATGTAAGTGGTAAGTATTTTACTTAGTTGATTGCACACATTCCCTGTGCACAGTGATGGATTTAGGGTGCTTTATTTTAGGGTATGTTTACACTGCCACTGGGAGCAAGCTTCCCAGCCCAGGTAGACAGACTTGTGCTAGTGGGCCTCAGGTAGTGCACTAAAAATAGCATCATGGACGTTGTGACTGGGGTGGCAGGTCTGGCAGTCAAGCCCACCCATCCCCTGAGTCTGAGTTTGGGTGGCAAGCCCGAGTCTCTGCCGAAGTTGCAACATCCACACTGCTATTTTTAGTATGCTAGCTCGAGCCCCACTAGTGTGCGTCTGACGCACCGGGAGGCTTGCTCCCAGCTGCGGTGTAGGCGTACCTGTAGAGTCTTGTTGACAACGTTCAAATGGATGGAAGTGTCCGTGACTCTTCAGTGCCGTTCCCTGTGGTCTCAGGGCAGAGCAGAGAGCACTCTTTACTCAGCAAAACGTTTCATCCACATTTATGTCACTGGAAGAGCTGTGAAAAGTTCTGAGAGGGAAAAATTCTTGTCAAGTCAAATCCTAACCAAAATGTTTGAAGTTTTGGATGAACTGAAAGGCAGAAATATTTTTGCGGTTGAACAAAATGTTTCATTTGACCCAAAAGAGAACATTTCTGTCGATTTCGAGCAGTCGGCGTATCAGTGTTTACTCTCTCATTTCCTTTGTCGATTTGAAAGCATCAGTCATATCCTCTTTTAAGAGTATTGGGGGGAACAACAGCTATTTCTCCACCTCATTGCTGCTTTAGATCATTATTTACCGCTTCGTGTTCCCACAGCGTTCTCATGTATCCTAGTACCTGGTGATTGCTGCAAAAGGTCTAGTAGCTTTCTATGTCACTCAAGTCCTGATTCCGCTCTGTGTTCTGCAACAGGTGCTTGTTTGATTGTATCAGAGTAAATGACGAGGTAATTTTAACTCATTTGATCTTAATGTGTGTTTACACAAACAGTGGGAAGCGAACTCTCTCTTAGAATATTGCAGTCATGAGTTTACCACAGTCAATTATGTAATACCTGGTCTTGCAACCCCATCCAGTTTCCTGGAGTGGAAGGTGCAGCTGAGAATCTACCAGAGACAGCTGTATGTAAATCATCTCCTGATCAATCCATCATTGTGATCGGACAGTTTCCCTAAAAGCTCTGCCCTGTGCAACCGTACGTGAAGCCCACTCATGGTATTGAATGAGAACAAGAAAGAAAAAGAATGTCTCCTGATGAATATTTTTTCCATATTCTTCAACTTGTTTAAGTAACTGGAAAAAGTGAAATTTTAAAATAATTGTTTTCAAAAATCCATGCAGCAGTGCAGGGAAACAAACTGGCTCTGACCCTGCTTAAATTAACTGTTGTTCTAGGATGTAAACATGTCCACAAAAGAAGCTTCCATACCTATTGCCTTCTCAATACAGTTTGTTTTTTTTAATGAGGCCTCCTGCCCCCATAGTGGTTACTGCAGGATACAGTGTAATTCTCTTTTGTGTTGAGTTTTACTTCTCCATCTGGGGCAGAGATCACAAATTTCAATTAAGCTTATACAGCTAAGATCAGGACTTCAGTGAGTACCTTGTTCTTATCCTACTATTATCATGCGCCTCCTTGCTTAGTACAGCAGTTCCAAACCTCCAAACAAGACAAGGAAATTAAATCTTAATCTGTGTTGGTGAGGATCGAAAATACGGCACTTCATCCTTCTCTGAGCTCTGTAGGGATGGGGTCAGCTCATGGTGCTTCAGTGAAATAAACACTTTGTATTTAAAGCAATAGAGTGAAAATGAAAGTGCCTTTGGTCTGATTCTCCTCTCAGTTCCCCTGGCATAAATCAGAAGAAAATACATAGAAGTCAGTAGACTTAAACCAGCCTGGGAGGAGAAGAAGGCCCTGTCGGTCTAATCCTGCCCATAGATACTCCAGAGCAAGCCCACAGGCTATCATGGGGTGCAAGTGGGGTAACTTTAGCCCTTTAAAGACTAAATGAAACTCCATCCTTTAGTGTACTCTGTTGTGATTCAGAGATCAGCATCGGTGACCCGTAGGGGAGCATAGTCCCAAATCTCAGTAAGCACAAACCTGTCTGCAAATATTGCTCCTCCCCCCGCAGAAACTCATCTGTCAGCGATGGAATTTGGCCTGCAACACTGACATGGGATGCCATTGCTCCTGTGTGTTTAAGTAATGCCTGCCTTTCTCTCTTTCTGGTGCAGGTTATGGACATGCTGCCCCAGGCACAGATGCTGGCAAAGTTTTCTGCATGTTCTATGCAATCCTTGGCATCCCCCTCACACTGGTTATGTTCCAAAGTCTTGGGGAACGCATGAACACCGTAGTCCGGTTACTGCTGAAGAAAATAAAGAAGTGTCTGGGCATGAAGAAGACTAACGTCTCTATGGAAAACATGGTCTTAGTAGGCTTCCTGTCTTGCATGGGGACACTGTGTGTTGGAGCAGCTGCCTTCTCTTATTTTGAGGGCTGGACCTTCTTCCATGCTTACTATTACTGCTTCATAACGCTGACCACTATTGGGTTTGGGGACTTTGTAGCTCTGCAGAAAAACGAAGCTTTGCAGAAGAAGCCACCATATGTGGCTTTCAGCTTCATGTACATCTTGGTCGGTTTGACTGTGATTGGTGCTTTCCTAAACTTAGTAGTTCTTAGGTTTTTGACTATGAACTCAGAAGATGAGAGGCGGGATGCAGAAGAGAGGGCATCCCTGAGGAGAGTCAGGAACAACATCCATCTGAAAGCTAAGGAAGACAGTAAGAACAAAGATGCTATTTTTCTACCCACAGAAGACAGGACAAGTCAAATGAACCTCATCCCACTGATGCAGGAAGATGCTGATAGACCAAGACGCCATTCTTCAAACTCCACTGCCAGAGTCCCTTCCTTCTGCACGTGTTTGTGCTACAGACCGCGGCTGTGTGGGAGCCCTGCCCCCTCCCATCCAGAGACCCTCAGCTGCCACACCAATCCCGTTTACTATAATTCCATTTCTTACAAAATCGATGAGGTCTCCCTGAGCACGAGGGATCCCACTGGTTTCTCCTCCCCTGGGAGCACTTTATCGTCCAACAGCCCCAGCTGCAGGGAACACCTCCGCCTGCGAAGGAAATCCATCTAAATGTGCATGCTCGTTGGGAATTTTTACTCTGAACTGTATTCGACTACTGAAGTCATATTTTGATGATAAATTATTAACTGAGGTCATTGTTATTACTCTAATTTCTTCTCCTCTCGCCTGCTCCCTATTAGAATGGCTTCAACTCCAGCAGCTGCCAGCTACATAATATGCTGCCCAGCAATTTGTTTTAAATTCCACTGATGAATAATTGTCTCTTTTAGCAGGAGATGTCAGACCATGTTACACTTTTTTTTTTTTTTTTTTGGCAGTATATTCAGGTAGCAGGGATATATAATAGCTCCCGACAAAGCACAGAATCCGATGGCCTGTCTGTAAGACAGAATTGTTCCCTTGGAAATGGCTTACAAAAAACCCCCAGACCCCAGCAGTGCAGTCTGTATTCCAGGCTTGCTCTGGTTAGTACTTAGACTGCTGGATCCTAGTGGTGTATATCAGTAACCAAACAGGCTCAATGGTATGTGCCAAAATTTACTGAAAACAAAATCTGTATTAACAAATCTTCCAGCAATGAAGCTCGTTCCCTAAATTAGGGATCCTCACAAGCTGGGCACATGTTCTTCAATGTAACATTTTAGAGGTTTGCAGGTGATAATTTGCCGTGAGATAATATACAAAATTTACAGAATTTCCTAGCTGGACAGTCGCATAATGTCCGAACAGTGAAGGTAGCAATGTTGTCAGAGATTTGCAAAAGGGGAGATGATAGTGTATCAGCTGTGAAAATCCACAGTGCAACAGCAGAGGCTCCGAGTTCAATGCGGTTACGTTTGTGCTACTCAGGTGTGGGGATGTGAACAATCTTCATCTGTTCAAGTTACTGCCACTTCAATGTCACTCTCACTTCATGTTTGAAACTATCCACAGTGGGGGCTCCAGACATGATGCAGCTGGTCATTATGGCAGATAGATCATCTGCTTTTAAGTGGAGTCTCAGTGCAGGCCCCAACCTGTGAGCAGGTTACTCTGTCTTGACTGCAATGCTCTGGTTTCAAGGGAACACCCGGAGACCTCAGGTAGGGATGAAATATTCAAACTGAAAATATTCATCCCTCTGCCCCTGAACTCCACCTCTCTGATGAGGCGTGGCCATAGGGCAAGGCTCTTCCGGAGACAGGATAGAGAAGGGTTTGCGGGAAGGGGGATTGGATTTTTTTTTTAAGTGTAAGGTTAAAATCGGAGGCGAGCAAGCTTGGGAATAGTGTGCCCGAGCCCCTGTGGGCTCCCACCTTTGAATCTGAGAGCCCACGCTGTCCTCCCTTAGCTCCAGGAGCCCCCATCGACCTCGCTGGTCTAAGGGAGGGCAGAATGTAGTTCTAGCTAGAATTTCTGTTGCCCCACTTTTGGGTCTTTCCACAGCACCCGCAGCTTTCTTTACTTTCTAGTACGGAAGGAATGTGTGGTGTTAGCATTAGCTGCTCCTTCAGGTTCTGCTCAGAGCTATTTGTACTCGTAAGAACAATCAAAACCCAAACTAATGCTGCCACGGAGGCAGAGTCTGCACTCTCAGAAATACTCAGAATTACAAGAACTCAAACAATTCGGGGTATTGGGTGCAACCTGGCACCTTCCCACTGTAGTTTAATCACAAGACATCCCGCTCCATGGAAGGAGTAAGCTTCTTGCTTTGCTAGACTTTGTGTCTCATCTGCTATTTGAAACAGACAAGCTCTTCTGGGCTGTATGGAAATCCATTCTTATATGCTGGGATCCGTTGGCCTGGAAGAGAGATTTCTGGGTAACCATGCCCATCTTGCACTCAGCCACTGCTCTCATAAAGGTTTTTGGCACCCAAAAGGAGCCTGTGAAAGGCCAAGAACTGCTGTCTCTGGCTCCCTGAGAATGATCTCCACTTGTTCCTCTGGGAGACATGGGCCAGCTCCCCACCTGGTGTAAATCAGCGTAGCTCTGTTTATTTCAGTGGAGCTGAGGTTCTAGCCACTAGTCTTCTGGGGCTTAGCAGCATGCTCCCCCTTCCCTCTCCTCGCATGGGAGCTTGTTGAACTGTGATCCTAAGTGGGGACGTGTAGAGTGGCAAGAACAGCTGGACCCTGACCCCCAGGCCCGCTCCCCAGCAGCTGTGGTAAAAGGATCTGCCTCTTACGGAGCCTCAGTCCAGCAGCTGCCTTGGGGGTGAAGAGGATGAGCTTGCAGCCACTTCAAGCTGTTTGCTGGGAGCTTCTTCCCTGGAGAGCGGGAAAAGTGCCCTCCAATGCTCCTGCTTTGATTGGCACCAGCTCTAGCAGGGAATTGCCACAGTCTCCTCCATGTTTGGTCTCAGAACAGCTCCTAGTGGTGCTGGATCGGAAGGCTCTAGCGTGGGCCTCACCAGCCTTCCTTTCTCCTTACTAGGGAGAGGAGAATGAAAAGAGGTAGGACTTGTGGTGGGACCTCTTCTCCTTGCTCTCCTCCTCCAACACTGGTACTGCCCCACCCACCCTGCAACGTCCCATATACTCCCCATCAGCCTCTGGCATGACATTACTTTTCCCCCACAGGGGTCCTGATCAAACCCACACTGTGGAGGTCAACAAACTATTCCTCCCCAAGGCTTACATACAGCCCTGTCAGAGTGCATACCCGCATGGGGCTGTGGGCTGGAGGGGTCTCATGTCCCTGCTCCTCTCCCACCCCATCCCCCAGCTCCTCAGAAGGCCACACCATCTCCTGAGATTTCCACCAACAACCCCCTCAGAGTCCTCTTCCTCGGCTGCCTCCCCCCCACCCCACCCCAGGAGAAGGCGGCAGTGAAAACAAGGGTAGGGGGGAAAACCAAGAAACACCCCATAGGGTGTTTCCCTCCTACTGGGATTCCTCAGGAGCCAGGACATTGATTCTGGCCTGGAAGAGAGGCCTGTTGAAACTGATGATGAGAGTAAACGTCCTAAGCAAGGTCCCCAAAGCTCTGCAGATTGTGGAATCCAACCCGTAAGTGCTCCAGGGCCCTGCAGCAGATCCCCCAACAGCTATAAAGCACAAAGGGGAGCATGTCTTCCCTGGGGGACATCATCAATGTGGAGTGGTCATCTCAGGAGAGAAGGGATTGATGAGTTAACTGCTCTGTCAGTTGTACAGATTCCCAAAGGACCACGTTCTGAGTGCTGTACCATTTCTCAATGTGGATTCCGAAACCTTTTCCCTGACAACAAGACTCATCTGATCCCTGTTCAAAGGGCCATAGCCCCTGCCAATGCTATAGGCAACTACCTGGCATGTTCACTCACAAGGAACTATGGCCTAGATCTCAGTGGTGGCTGATAGCACTGGGAGCAGCTGAAATGGACTGTCAATGGTGACCTTGGTGCTCCCTGATCCTGAGGCCCTCTGGCCACCTCACCTGTCCTGGGTGTAAAGGACCACCAGCACCCATTCTGGCATCCTGGCCATTCCCCTTTGTCCCTGTGGCAGTGGCTGGAGCAAGGGTGGCACGAGCTGATTCTTTCATGCAGGGGGGAATGCTCCAGGGCTGGGAAGGGCACTTAAGGGCCATTTGTGCTTCCAGAGCTGCACACAGTAGACTTAACACAAGGCGTGATTTGGGCTCATGACTCCTCTTTAGCAGCCCTTGTGTTGTCATCTTCAGCACTTTGGTTCGCTGGCTCAAAGACGCTGACGTTGTTTTCTGCAACTAACCCTAGAGGTAGCAGATACATCCAAAGGAAACTCCAGGACCTTCCGAAGGCTCGTCCGTGTACGTGCAGCGCTTCGCATGATACTGCAATGGACACCTTCATTCTCTCTTCTGCTCCCTGCCTGCCAGAGCTGTTTGGAGAAGTGCGAGCTCCTGCTGCGAGGGAAGCACCAGCCTCAGCTATTTGCCCATGTTTCCGGAAAGGGGGAGAAACAGAAGCACTCCAGCTCTTCTCGTCCTCAGCCTGGCCCCCTCAGGCAGACTCCACGCCCTTCCAGATGACACCCCCTGAGCTGGAGGGGAATAGTGAAGAACCTTAGCAAAAGGAGGCCTCTGGCAGAAGTTCCAGCAGTGCAAATAGCCAGGGCTGCTTATCTAACATGTTGGGGGGCCCACATGGTGACCCACAAATGCCCTACTAATGGACCAAGAATATTAACTGGCTGGAATTGAGGGCAACGAGAAGTCAGGTTCCCTTTGCCACATTACAGAGGGAGACTTGCGCTCCAGCGGGATATATGTGATGGAGACCCAGAACACACAGTTCTGCATTGGGTGCCCTTTCAACCACATCCATCCTGGGGAAATTAAGTTACATGCACAGCAACCGGTAAATCCTTCAGTCATTCCGTGCTCTGCCTGCTGTTTTAGCTATCAACAGCAGCTGCACAGTGGGCCTGATTTCTAACCAAGGATTAATAAATCCCTGCATGTTTGATCCCATGTGTTTCATCAGTATTTCATTTATTTCTTTGTGCCAGTTTTCTCAGCAGGAGACAGAACACAAGCACAAAGGGGGCACGTGGCAGGCACAGCGAGAGGCTGTACAGTGGCCATGTGCTAGGCCGACCCCCACTGAATTATCTGTAAAAGCTGGTATGCAACGTTTGTCCCAGTCAGCCAGTCATTTCCATTATTCAGACTGTGCTGGTTTATTGTTTGGATGATGGCAGTGTCTCTACTGAGTTATTATTTGTTCAGGTTTTGGCATTGCTCCTGCCCCTGGGGAGCTCCCAAACGCAGCCTGTACTTTGGAAATCCTATTAGAATTCAGCCAGCTATAGGTGGATGCTCAAAGCAAGGGAGTGCTCACTTTACGTGGGCAGCTGTGCATCTGACTTGTTCAAAACCCCCATGCCTCACTACTTGTGAAAACAAGAGATCAGATATGGGTTCTTGGAAGTTAGAAAGTTGCAGTTTAGCTCCTGCTGTTTGGAGGCAAAGAGCCCCCAGCCCATACTGCCGTGTAAAGCCGTTGCACCGAGCTCTAGCTGGGAAGAGAAGTAGGAGTCAGTCCTGCTGCACATGCCGTAGGGCCAATATGCAGCTGCTTGTCCCCGTGGATGAGAAGCCTGACGTGTTGGGAAAGGGCTGCTGCAGACAGAGATGGTCGCCTCCAGTCCTGCTTGTTGCCCTGAGTGGTGGCAGGTAGCAAGTGTCTGGGGCCTCTAGTGCTCTGCATAGCAGAGAGGAAGGATGGTTTGTGGCTCAGGGCATTGGCCTGGAACTCAGGAGAGGTGAGCTCAGTGCCTGACTCTGCCACAGGCTGCCTGTGTGACGCTGGCCAAGTCACTTCCTCTCTCTGTGCCTCAGGTCCCCTGGGGAATAATTTCTTCTTTGTCCCACCTTTTGTCTGTCTTAGACTATACACTCTTTGGGGCAGGAACTGTCTTGCGAAGCGTATGGACAGCACCTTGCACAACTGATCCCAGCTGGGGCCTCCAGGTGCTACTACAATGCAAGTAGTACTATAGGAAGTGCCAGCTCTGGAGTTCCAGCTCACCCCTGCCAGTGCCAGGCACATCACCGTTGGGCTCCTGGGCACGCCCTCCACCAGCTCAGCTGGCAGTACAGCCCCAGTGTAGCAGTCTGCGACTGCCTGGCCGTTCTGTCAAGCTTCCACCAGGATGCTCAAATAAATTGGTTAGTCTCTAAGGTGCCACAAGTACTCCTTTTCTTTTTGCGAATACAGACTAACACGGCTGTTACTCTGACACCAGGATACTGGCTCCTTGGACGCACCCTGCTGTTTGTCGTGACTCTGGCTTGCAGTCTGGAGTAATCTTCCCCCAGTGCTGCACTTAGCATCCAGTCCTCCGCCTGTTAACGACCCAAATCCTGAGTTTCTTGGTAACAAAGGCTAGGCCCATACTGTGCACCCCAAGAGCCTGGCCGGACTGTGGCATAGCAGGCCAGAAGCTGTGGCATTCCTGCTTTGCCCCCTTGTCACGCAGTGGTGCCCTGAGCATCTTTTCCAGTCTCAGTAACTGACCACCCCGCTGCAAGTGTTCACCTCCGTGCTTCATTATATCCCTTCCGCAGGCCACAGCCTGGAGGGTTATTTATGTGCTATTTATAGCCAGCTTCCCCCACCTGCTTCTGCAGAATTAGCACAGCCAGGCCTACCTACTCCGGCCTTCCTGCCTGCTTAGATAGTCCCAGCTGCTGCAGGTTACTTCCACCCAGTTACCCCCTCTACTCAGGTAACTGGTACCTATTGTCTTTCAGTCAGGGCCCAGTTAATGTGTCCTGGTGAGAAGGTGAGGGCCAGAGTGCTGGTCAGCTCCTGGCTCAGCACGCCCTGTTACACCCCGGCGGAGGCAAATGCACAGGGAGCTGCCCTGGGACTGCACCGGTGTGAACTGAGCAGAGGCGGACCTGCTCCATGCTGCCCAGGTGTGTTCGGATGCTGTTGCCCCCTCCCAGCTGCCATGGCTGTGCAAGCAGGTATCGCACTGGATGCATAGCATGGGAGGAGAACGATGCACCTGAAGCTGGATAGCAGAGGAATTTAGGTCAGTAAGTGCAGTAGGTGGGGAGCAGTGAGCTAAACAGTGTGGTCAAATTCAGCCCTAGGGCAAGTGGGCATAACCCTCGCTGGATCTGCAGACATTTGCTTCAGGGGTAGGTTTGGCCCTTTGTGTTATGTCTGCTTTTCTGCTAAATGTTCTTTGTTTTATTGTGGCTTCATCATCCCAGCTTCACACTCCTCCTCCCTCATTTGTGCTGTTCACCAGTTGCATTCTGTCTGGCACCCGGGCAAAATCCTGGCCTCAGGGATGTAAATGGGAGTCTTGTCATTGACTCCAGTAGGGCCAAGGTTTCACCCTATGGGTGCAAGCTCCCCGAGGCTGGGACTGTCTTCTCTGTATAATGGCCCGGCCAATGGGGCTGCGATCCTCAGTTGAGGTGCCGAGCCATGGCTGTTTTATAAAATGATGGGCCTGTGTCATGCGGCCTTCGATGGAAGTTACGATGAGCAAAAATCAAAGGGGCAGCAATTTAGGTTGGGGTCACCAATGGAGAGATGGGTAAGGGTGCTGTGTTGCCTAGGGGGTACGCTATGGGTCCCATGGCAAACAACTCTTCACTCCTTGCTGGTGCGGGGAGGTTTCTCACTTGGAGGTTTTATTGTTTTGATCGTGTGGGGCTTATTGTTTAATATCAGGTCATCTATTCTGTGTGTGATTGGAATCAGCCTGTCCCTCCCTCTGCCAGGGAAGGATCTGAGCTAGGGAAGAATCGAGAATTCCCGCATATTCTCAGTTGTGAACTGACAGCTATGAATTAGAGAGGCAGCATGGCCTAGTGCCACTGGGGGACAGGGCTCCTACATTCCAGTCCTGGCTCTGCCACAGACTCAGTGTGTGGCCTTGGGTAAGTCTCTTAACCACTAGGGCTAACATTTTTAAAGCTGGGTTTCTAAATGTAGGTTCCTAAATCCATATTTAGGCACCTAAATAAAAGGCCTGTCTGAGCACTTGCAGCAGCCAGTGACCTCAGTGGGAGCTGTGGGTCCTCATCACTGCTGAACATAAGGTTGAATTTGGGTGCATAAAGTCCGAATGTGGGATGCAATGTGTGACAAAGCCCTAAAATGAGGGGGACACATTTATTCAGGAAAGTCAGCACCTACGTGATTCCTTCCTCTAATGATAGATCGATCTCCAAGTGCTTTACAAGTATCATTATCCCATTTTACAGATGCGGAAACGGCAGTACAGAGATAGGCCAATAGAGCTGGGAATAGAACCCAGATATCCTGAATCCTAGTCCAGTGTTCTAGCCACTAGGCACACTGCTATAACCTCCATGCGAGGATTTTTTAGTTCTGCTGTAAAATGACTTTCAGTAAGAAAACTGGGGGGTGGGCAGGTTTATGTAGGACGTGGGTAAATTCAGGACTAAAAGTGACATCTCGTGGAATGACCGACTCGAGAGGTTTGCTTTGCACCGTGCTTGGAAGATGCTCAGTATTCAAGGGAACAGAGTGCCGTCTGGTGGTTGAATGAGGAAGTGTTAATCTGGAATTAAGCATTTTCAGAAATAAACAGTGAAGTAAAACTATCCCAGTGTGTTTGGTAATTCAGCGTGCTGAGATGCCCTGGATCCCAGGTGCAAAGTAAGGATATCAGGAGACTGAAGAGCATTTCCAGGTAACTGTGTAAGGAGCATGGTCCAGAACCTCATTCAGTGGAACAGTCCGTTATAAAAACAAAGAACTAAATATGCTTCTCTGTGGTATCACAAACATCCTTAGTGTGAACAGGTGAACAATATTCATATTTATTGTACACTACCTTTTTTTGACTCTATAACACCTTTTACTCTGAAAAGTTCTCAAACCATGTACATACATGACCATGGAAATGCAGCCAGGTCTGGGGTGTGGAAGGCAGATAGGGGCCACACAAGTGTCCTGCATCACTAAATGAGAAAGGTGGCGTGATGCCCTGGAACAAGCTGCGGTGGGAGGAGCTATACTCAAAGGAACCCTGCTGGGGAGCTCGCAGTCTGAATAGACCAGTGACTCAGGAAGGTTAAGGGGAGGGGAATATGTAAGTAGTTCCATTCCAGTCTAACATAGGGTAGAACTCCTTGAAAGAGTTTGAGAGCCCTCTAGCGGTCTCTCTGTGTTCCATGTTTCAGAAGCCCCAGAAACAAGACAAGCATCAGTGTTTGTGTGTAGCTAGGCCTGGCACATTTGTGTATGTTTGTGTGAACATGGTTATTTGCAATTTAAATGTGCTCCTGCAGTCTCCTCGGATTGTGTTTTTGCTGTGTACAGAGCAAAAGGATCAGTAGTGAAGCTGGGTGGGAAGCAGTTTCCTGTCCTGTGAGAATTGGAGAGTTCAAAAAAAAAAAAAAAAAAATCCCCATCCTGAACTGGGATAAATTGTCAAAATCTCAAACATTTTCACAAACTGAAAAGCCTCTCCCCCACCCCAAATTTGAATGAGGTCAATCAAAATGTTTTGACAATTTCTAAATGTTTGGCTTCAACTTTGACTTTTTATTGTAAATTACTTTAAATTTAGAAAGAAAAAATCATTTCAAACCATTTCAAAATCATTTCAAACTCAGGACTTTTAGTTTTGAAAATGTCAAAACGGGATATTTCTATAATCTCTAAACTTGTTTCCAGTGTTTCTTGACACGGGCAGTTCGTGAGAACTGGCCCTTTCCTGCGAGTGGTTTCAGCTTTGGTAAAATTAGCATTTTCTGATGAAAAACGTTGTGTTTAAAAAATTCCCTGGCCAGTTCTACTCTCCCCCAGGCTTTGCTTACAGATGAGATGCCAGCTATGCCGCTCACCCAGCTCATGGCAGAGGTGGCTCAGGATGGGAGGAGACGGTAAGGCGAGAACCGCAGGGAGGAGGGCTCATCACAGGGGACTTTAGGCTCATGCCCTATGATATTGTTTTAAGGCTCATTATCAACTGGCTCAGCTGTCATTTTGCAGCTTTGTTAAACCATTAAATTTTCTGCTGCAAACAGCCTCCAGTGGAAGGGAACAGGACTCATTTTGACTTGGAGTTGGGCCCGTATTTATTCCAGTGCTGAATGCACCCCCCACCTCCACCCCCGATGGAGAAAAGAGCAGCAATAACTTGGAAATTCAAAATAACAAAGTGCTGTATTTGGGGGCTCAGCTACTGCAATGTGTAATACAGCTTAGACCCACTTTGCACCCATGTGAACAAGTGCAGCCCAGCGCCCCTGAGCCAAGGCTCCCTGAGAACCCCCGATTTGCACACATGCATTGGTGGGAGGGATGTGCAAAATGATGTGCTTGAAAGAATGGATTAGGTGCTTGTTACCAATGGAATTTAGTGCTGAATTGACACAGAGACGTGCATGTTGAGCCCCCTCCCTCTGATTTGATGCTGGTTGTGCTCACAAGCATGGCTGTGCAAGAGTTTTGTGTGTGAAGTTGTATGGTTGCTATTGATTTTGCACACACAAGACAAGGGTGCGCCCGCTCTCCTGTGCGGCTTTGAGGCTGTTGACCCTAAGCATATGATTAGATCCTATATCATCATCATCTATGCTCTGTGCTTTTGGCAGGATGGCAGGAGACCCTGAGTGTCAGCATGGGGCCAACATCCTCTTGTCTTGGTGCTGCTTTCCCAGAGGAGGCGAGTTTTTATTTCCTTGAGAAATGTCAAAGTCCACCAGGCTTTTCATGTGACATTATTAAAAACTGTCTCTCCCGCCCCCCGGTGTTTGTGTTTGAAGGCAAGAGGCCCATGGCATGAGTGGAATTCAGGGGCTGAAAGATTCTTTAACTCCCCTCTAGGTTTTATGTCTGAGCCCACCATGTTAAAATTACTCTGCAATCACTTATGACACACAGAATCCACAGCACAAAGACACAAATGAAACACACAGCAACCCATGTCAAAACCACCCTGGGAATTGACAGGTGTGATGTTTGCCGTGCCAAGCTGGGTCCTCAGGCATAGGCTGCCGCTGACAATGGTTGGACAACCCAGAAAGGCAGGGCATCTGCTCACATATTATTATGGCTGTTACAGCGCCCGAGTTGCTAGGCGAGATTGATGTTAAGGTCCCTCATTGCTTAGCAACTGCCTGAGCATGATGTTGCTTTTGGAAGTTGGTGATGGTTTGACAGCAGGAGATGCCATTCAGCTCTCTGCATCTTGCTGGGTTGGGCTGGTTTTACTTTCTAGCCATAGGCGCTGCTGGAGATTTCTCCCTTGCCTTCCTCTGTCACCTTTATTCTGTTCTGTTCCACTCTTGCTTTCCCTATCCCTTTCATCCTCCCCCCATTGCCCCTCCTGCAAAGGCCTGCAGGTAATGCCAGGTCTGACGTCTGGTGCCTTGCTCTGGCAATGGGGCCTGTGCTGCACAAGAGGGTAGTAAGTTCTCATGTGCTTAAGAAACAAGCTAAGTGGGGCACACTCTGTGACTGTCCACTCAAGTACAGCAAGGGGACTGGCTAGAGCTGTCTCCCTGCATCTGGGTGCGCCCTTCCCATGAGTGACCCAGTGAAGTGCTTGGTGGCAGGAATGTGCCTGGAAGAAGCCGGTTTTTAGTGACTAGTGGGGAATATTTGCAGAAGGCAAATGCCAGATTTGTAATTGTGTTTTCCTGGGAAACCTGCTTCGGAGCCTTATGCTCATTCAGTCAGGGAACAGAAAGAATGCTGCGGGCCTTCGGTCTCTGGAGCGCTTCCCGTTCCCCCAGGTAACCCTGTACGGGCAGCAGTGAATGAGCCTGGAACCCCTGGATCTTAAGGCATGAGGCCCAACTCCTCAAGGATATTTGGGCTCCTAGCTTCCAAAGAAATCCGTGGAAGTTGGACGCTAACTACCTCTAAGGACCACTGCCTGAACTAAGAGCCGTCACTGCTAGCTAAAGCTGTAGCCGGCTCATCAACCTCTCTGTACAGCTCAGCCACCCCTAGAGGACAGAGCGCCACACGGAGCGGGTGCGGACTACGTGACCCGGAATCCATATGTTCTGAATAGGGGACGCTCCGGGAGACCTGCTTGTGACTGTGCTACTGGCTGAGAGTTAATTGGCAGATAGAAAATCACCAGACAGAAAGAGGCTGAATTCACTGACTATATTATTGGCTGAAAAGGATTAACTTGTCTCTAAAAAGGAGTGAAAGTACGTGCTCATGAAGGTAACTTAAGTGTTTTACAAGCGTCTCTTTGGTACTTTGTGTCCTTGGGTGTAGAACAAATTCAGCCTAATTTTGTCATTGTCAGTAGGAACGGAAGCAGATAGTCTCCAACACTCAGCTGTAGACAGAGAACACCACGCATCTGAGACAGCCAGGGGCCAGGGATACTCATGCTGGGGTCTTCACTGTAGTCTCTAACTGAGCTCACTAATAGAGGTGCCTTCTTTAAGGGAAAGCCTGACGCACCCACCTCTCCCTGCTGCTCCCTCTCTGTCTCACCTCTATACAACAATACTTGGGAGGCCAAAGGGCTTGAAAATGGGATTCATACCCAGAGGAGTGGACAGTACTGCAGGCCCTAGCTACCTTCCCTTCCTCCTGATCCCATGGCAGTAGCTAAATGTTATTGGGGATCAATGCGCTTTTACAGCCCGCTGAGGTGATGAGAAATTTAAGATGAACGCTGCTATGTCTTGGAACTGACTCCGGAGTGTGGTAAAGTTGTTCACTTGAAGGGATTTTTGTTCCTGATGCACTGGTGTCAGAAGTGAAATTTATTGACATTGCACTGATTCTCTCCTGCAATGGATCCCATGAGCTGGGGCCTGAGCCCTAGCTTTCCCCACCAGCTGGGCCTGCTCTCATCTGAGTGAAGGGTCTGAAGGCTTCTCAGCTTTCTGTCTTCAGAGAGATGCAGAACAGATTACCTTCAGAGAGTGGCCACAGGTCGAGACAGGACACCAGACGCCGTGGACCAGTGCTCTGAGGTGATTCAGAGAATCCTCTCTTAGATGCCCAGGTGATGTGTTGTGCTCATGTAACACTGACAGACCGCGGTTGGCTGCGGGCAGGATGAAATTGGGACCTGTGGAGCTCAGTGTATAAGCCTCTATTGCATGAGCTAAAAGCCACCTGGCTCTTAGCTAAGGCTGTAGCAGACTCATTCATCTCTAAGTGGTTGCTGTGCCACCAGAGGGAACAGAACACCACATCCAGGTGGTGTGTGGGTTACGCTCACATGCTCCAGGTCAAACAGATCATTTGGGGTTGGGAAGGAATTTTCCTCAGGTCAGATTAACAGGAACTTTGGGGAGGGGTGGGATTCACTTTCCTTTGCAACGTGGGGCACAGTTTGCCTGCTAGGATCATCTGGGCATATCTCAGCTCATCAATTCCCTGCTACGGCCGGGACCTTGGACATTCATGGTGCCTCATTCTCTCGTGTGCTGTAGACAGAGCACAGAACAGCTTAGTCTCTGGAAGTGCACTGTAGGGATTGTGACATTACACCCCATATTCTTCATAGAAATATGGTACTGATAAGAATTTGGCATAACTAATATCTTACAGGAGCTATCTTGCATAAAGTATATCATTGGAAAGGTTATGATTTACTGAATGTGATTATCCAATTTGTATATATGTATCATTTCTGTATCTGAAGTTAGGAATATTGATTATGTAACAATTACAACTGTGTGTGTACTTGAGGAAACGCCCACTAGCCAGTAAGCAATCAGCCTTAATGGGCCATTAGAAAAAGACAATGAGTCTTTGAAGAGGGCAAGCGGGTTAATCTGGACTCTCCTCCATTGCCTCCCCAAGAAGAAAGACTGCTGAAAGTACCTGGAGGGACAAAGGAACTAACCTGAGGGGAAAGGCAGGGTTCCAGTCTGTAAGAAGAAATAACTGGAACTCTAAGCTACAGAAACTCTGCAACTTGCCTAAAATAACATTTAGGGTGAGAAATTACTTCTCGAAACCAGACTCTAAGATCTTATGCTTAATATGCATGTTTTGTTTTATTTGCTCAGTAATCTGCTTTGTTCTGTTTGCTATCCCTTATAATCACTTAAAATCTGCCCTTTATAGTTAATACGTTTGTTTATTATTAAACCTAGTTTGTGCAATTTCTAATGGGGGGGGGGCAAGAAGTTGTGCATATCTCTCTTCACATTGAGGAAGAGAGCAAATTTTTATGAGCTTGCACTGTGCAGATCTTTCTGTACACTGCAAGACAGTATTATTTTGGGTTTATTCCCCAAAGGGAGTGTGCAGGTGAGTGCTGGATGAATCCTCTCACACAGAGCTGACTTAGAGAGAGAGAGAGCCTACATCAGCAATCAGGGAGAGGGAATCCAGGCTGGGGGAGCAGAAGGGACTCCATGAAACCCCATTAAATCAGGTGGCATCCCAGAAGTGGGGTCTAACCTATCACAGAGGTATCTGGAGGAAATGAAATGGCTTGTGCAAGACAGCAGGTTGGACTAGATGATTTGATGGTCCCTTCTGGCCTTAAACTCTATTTTCTTCTGGAGGTAGCTCTTGTATGGGCATGTTCATCTCTTGGCATTTCTGCTCTCAACCCACTGGGCAAGAGGGTCTTAATCTTTAATTGATCCTTTGTTTCTAAATGTAAACTATTGGTCACAGTAGCTTTTAGTAAGAGAACAGCCTGAAAAGAGGGCTTTGGGTTCAGATATTTAAGTGAAGTCAAGCAACAAGCTATTTGTGTTAATTATGCTCCAGTCACTATAGGTGTTCAAGGCCTGATTAGATGGAAGGAATGTATAGGGCAATTTGTGCTTGAAGCAAGGGGTGAGACTAGTGGGTCATCAGAGTTCTTCCAAGCTTATCACCTATGATGAATCTGAGTCAGTCCATGCCGTCCAGTAACCATTTAGGCAGTGAGGATTTAATGGGACAAGGAAAAGGTGATTCGGGGCTTTAGCGTGGGAAATCTCTTGTAGCAACATGTCTGGGAACCGAACTGATGCAATTAAAAACCTCAGATGCAAAAAAAAAATTTTTTTTATTGTCACCATTATCAACATTTGTCCTTTAGCTTAACACTGAATTGTAAATCACTCAATTGTCACATATTGTCTGAATAAAACCTACAGACAGAAAAAAAGTACAGGAGAATCCTCCCTTCACTAGAACTGACTCTCCAATGAGATGTGGTGAACACTTTGCACCAAGAGCTACACCTCACTTCACGTACTACAGCATTAGTATGGACAGTACAGTCTGCTGCAAAGGCTTCCAGCCAGGGGAGTCCA
Organism: Caretta caretta; assembly: GCF_965140235.1. Classification (NCBI taxonomy): domain Eukaryota; kingdom Metazoa; phylum Chordata; order Testudines; family Cheloniidae; genus Caretta; species Caretta caretta. The sequence continues at coordinate 20,194,554 of NC_134218.1, forward strand.
TACACCTTGCAAACAATGAAATGTGGGAACATTGGAAAAGGGACCCTCTCTGAGTCACAGAGAAATGGGATGCCAGCCTTCTAGCTGTATACAAGTGATCAGTGTACTCTCTCCTCCCCTGCAGTGACATCATGGCTAAGATTTAACTGACTCATGTCCATTACATTTAGGAAAAATACAGAGAGGAGAGTTGCAAAGACACAAATTGCAAGTAGAGGCCACTGAAAGCCAATAGGAGTGAGGCAATGGAACCCTGGGGCTCCTTGCTGGTTATGAACAGAGAATGTTGGATACTTCTGAGACATTTAATTATCCCCAGCAATCATTGAATCCTTAATCCTAGATTAAGGGTCAGATCTTGCAGCACTTATTCCCATAGATAATCCTTACTTGACGAGTCAGTGGGGCCATTTGCATAGCGGCTGCAGCAGGATTGATCCATGAGCGAGCACATACACACACTAGGGAATGTTGCACTTGGTTTTTCTGCGCAGAACATTAAGCAGCTGCACTAGTACTACCAACAGGGTAAACTCCACAGTAGGCTGCCACTGCTGTCTCCACCCCTGAATCACCCAGCCCTGCTTGGAACAACTGCACAGGTACTGAAAAACCAGGGGTGTGATGTCCCAGAGTAGATCAGGCCCACTGCAAGGATGCTGGCAGTGAGGTCAGCCCTAGGGGGGAAGGTGTGCCTTGTGTCACTGTTCTGGTCTCATGCCCCAGGCTGGCAGGCTCTGGCTGCAGAGCTAGTCCCCAGGGAAAGGTGTACTCCCGGCCAGTGGGCCCTAGCTGGAACCATGGTCAGCCCCTACTCTTCCCGCCCATTTGGAATAAGGTTTGGGACCTAGATCTGGGGATTTTGGGGTGAGCATCTGAGCCCAAAAGCAAATTTCCCACAGGGAAAGTGCGGGTGGGGGAGCACAACAAAAAACAGAGTGAGAGAGCACCCCCCCCCCCCCCCCCCAGGTTTCAATCTACTTTAACCCCTTCTCATTTGCATGGCATTTGAGCCTATGGAATCAGTGCTATATTTGCTAGATGCTCCTGTCTCCCATTAATACTGACCCCAATGGCAGGTACTGGGGAAGATCCTGCCATTGATCTGCATACAGACCTACCGTGGGGGCGCTGCAGTTGGCTCCGGTTCATTCACCCATGGGGCAGTGCATCCCCCTATGCTTTTTAAATTTGAAACTGTTTTGCAAGAAGCTGCCTCCAGCTTTGATCCCAAGGATGAAGGTGCCCTGCAGCCTTGCATTCTCAGCCCGCTTTGGGGTAACAGCAGTTCCCGCAGGGAGGAGGCCAGGGCTACACATTTTAACTAGCTTGCTGGTTATTTCTCCCCTGTAGTTCTGCCCTTGGGGCATTAGAAATGGTCACTGGTTTCATGGTGGGTTAGGAGCTAGCTAACAGCAGCGATCTTTTCATGTTCTCTGGCCTGGATTTCCCCCCCTGTACAATTCACTCTGTTTCCATCCTCTAAATATTTCAAAACAACATTCGGTTTTAGAACGATTCAGTGAAACAGGAAACTGGGTTTTGGTACATCAGAAATGTAACCAGCTCAGGCCAAATTTTAAAAGTTTTTAGGTGCCTAAAATGATCCTATTAAGCACCGATGGGAGTTAGACATTAGGTGTCTATCTCACTCTTCAGGTGCCTAAATGCCTTTACAAATATGGCCCCTAGAGTCCTGTGCTGCAGCCTTTACTGAGCCAACAGAGCTTGGCTACAGTGGGGATCTTGCCTGAGTAAAGACTGCAGGATTGGTCCCTTTGATAGGCTGCTGCTCACTGCATGGTGGGTGGACTTCGTCCCCAGCGCTGGGCTGCCCCTTGAATCCTATACAAGGTCCCAGGACCTGGCCTACAACAGATAAGCCCTTCTCTCACTGGTGAGCCCGTTTCACAGCCACACATTGTGCACAGCATACTACGTAAATGCAAAGTCCAACTGTTAAAATATTCTAGCTTTGGCTGCATTTCTAGATATGGTAAGTCACAAAGGGAAGAACAGTTAGGTCCTAAACTGTATTTGCTGGTGCTCTGTAGAGCGTTGTCTCCTCTCTGCCTCCCCCTTGTTTTCAGCAGCTATCCTGCATTAAATGAAACTAAAGCTACAAGGAATTCTCTCCTGGATGTTATTTTCCCAGTTAGCATGCAGTATACTTTGTGTGTAAATATAGACTCTTTCAATAAACCCCTTTCGTGTCTGGCCCAAATTCAGCCCTGGTGCACATGCATACAACTCCACTTTACATGCTTACCCTATGTCTGAATTTGGCCCTTCATCTTTTTAAGTATAGCTGCTATAATGTATGTATCTTTTGAACAATATAACCATGGTACTTTGCATTACAAAGCTCTTTACATCTTCCAGACACTGCCCAAACAATAGCTAGTTAATGTTCCACTAGTGGTTAGAGGTCCCAGTATTATTCTGTCAGGTTCTGCAGTCTACCTCGGCAGCAGCTTGGCAATTTTTAAATCAACGTAGGGATTTCTTCATGAAGTACCCAATGGCCTGCGAAATCTACATGGATTGATCTTAGATTCTCTTTTGAGGTCTAAATTTTATTGGATGCATTATATCTTGAATTTAAAGTTAAAACATTCTTAAAATCTAGTAGATCCTGTTCCTGACAGCTTGGAAAGTCATTAAATCAACCCTTCTCTCTCCATCTTGGGTGGAATTTTTAAATGGACAAATACCATAAATGAAAGGGACAACACCCTTCTACCCCCTCCCCTCAGCGCCTTCAACGAACAGCTCAATACACTACTCAGAAAAATCTCCCTTTAGTTTGCCTGTGATATTCTAAATGAAACAGGCAGCTAGAGAGCAGAGTTGGCATAACCCCAGCATGGAAAGCTCTGTGCAATGGTGGGGGCTGCAGTGGCAGTGGAAAAACAGTCTCATCAAGTTACAAATTCCAAATATTCCAAGAAAATCAGGGAGACTGAAATATTCATAAAGTTTATACTCAAAGTGTTTTAAAAACTGTAGTATGAAGTCACCTACAGCTGTGTTTCATTCTTCATCAAAGAAGATCTTTTGTCAATGAGCAAATTTGTTTTCCCAGAGTCTGTCTATATTGTAATGAACGTTTCTCACATGGCAATAGGCCAATCTTCATTTTTATTAACCATATATTCTAAAGTAATATGGATCTTTTCAGAAGTGATGTAATTAATAATGAAGACAATTATCTACTGTTATCACCAATATGTACTACATCCTGCAAGTCACAATCTGTGCACATTAAATGGAATATATTATTGCTCGTTAGCCTATTTAGACTCTCTTTATAAAATATTTTTATACAGAATACAGGGTTATGACAAAACTAGCTAAGTAGTTTTCATCTTGAAAATACAACATCAATTTCTTCAACAAAGGCTTGGATAGCAGCTGAGACTTTATGAACAGTAACATATTTCTAACAATTTAATGATCAGTTTACAGAATGTTCTATAGGACTCTTTCCTGGTAATTATTTACATGTGCGGTTTTTTTTTAAGTTGATAAAATATAACATGGAACATATGAATCAAAAGAATGAGTAAACTTCATACCAAGAGCATAAAACATTTTTGAAAATGCTAAATTATGTTGGTTAAAAATCATTAAAGAAAAATATTTCTCCTGTTTTAAAATATTAATAACAGTGTATAATAAACTAACTTCAAATGAATTTCATAAAAAGTTGTCTTGCTGTCCACACATTACCAAACATGCTTAGGTCGAGATTCTGCTAATTGCTTCAACATTATAAATAGTTCCTTCCAGAACTTGTGACATTCTGACTCCAGAAATTTTTACAATTTTTAAACAGTACCTTGATAAAGGATCCAGTAATTAAGAACATTAAATATATATATATATAGTCACTCAAACAATCTGTGATTCTCTGTGATTTTCCTTCAAAAATCCTTTGCCAAGAAGTTGGGATGCATAGGTTGGGCGGCCCAAAATTTGCTTAGCCCTGATCCTGCAACTGGATCCACACAGACAAACCCTTATGTTTGGATCAATGGAGGTGCTAGAATCTGAATCAATGGATTCAACTACATGATCAGCACCTTGTTTTGTCTCTATATCATGCCAGCTGGATTAGGGCAAGGAGAAAGCAACACCAGGAGATTTGAAAAATCACACTTTTGCCTGAAGAAGTCAGGAGTGATCACATAGTCACAACTTCAGTGTGTTCACACTACAAACGGGAAATCTGTACAATAGGTCTCGGTTCTAATATTCTGCTCTCCTTGTTCATGGCATTCCCATTGGGAAAAGGTCATTTTGCCCTTAGTGATGTAACCATCATCACTTCCTTAAAGCAAAAGGATAGATAGCAAACAAGGTAACATCTAGGGATTGATCCCCCGTTCCTTTTGCAACTGAACCTCCCATGAACGCTAAGGGTAGCTTTAGGTAGGCAAGAAATGGAGAATTAGCCCTGTGCTCGGCACACAACAATCTGTCCCCATACCCACCCCTTATCTTTACTCACAGATCAAAAACAGAAAAGGAGTACTTGTGGCACCTTAGAGACTAACAAATTTATTTGAGAATAAGCTTTCGTGAAAGCTTATGCTCAAATAAATTTGTTAGTCTCTAAGGTCCCACAGGTACTCCTTTCCTTTTTGCGAATACAGACTAACACAGCTGCTATTCTGAAACAGATCAAAAACATTATAAGTTCCTTTGCTTAAAAACAAAACATAATTAACACCTAGATTTAAGACACAAAACAACTGTTTTGTCTTTTACAAGTCGACCTTTGTTCAGGTTTCAGATGCTAGCCGCTCTAGTCAACTGCTAAATGCTGTAGTCAACTGCTACTTTAACAAACTCAAAGTGACCAGAGCAGAAGTTAGAGCTACCATATCACATTATCTTAGACACTGTCAGGTTAAATCTGAGCAAAAAGTTTGGTTTTGCAAAAATCAGCTTTTCCAAGCGTAAGACCCTGTTGAACTCTCCATCACTTGGAGTCCTTATATCAAGACAGGATAGCTAGCTACAAGATTTTCTCTATAACTATGTTATTGAGCTCAGTGCAGGAAGTACTGGGTGAAATTATCCCACTTGAGGCATGCAGGAGGTTTTGCTAGAAAAGTAGATGATCATAATGGTTCCCCTGGCCTTAAGCTCTTTGATTGTGAACCATTAGAAGGGTTTCTGTGATTTGTTTTGTTTTAATCCCAGTGAAAAACATTTTGTATTTGCTGTAAATACAATCCTTGAGTGTATGAAACCCAGACACTGTAGCATTTCCCTCGCGCACAAGAAACAATGAAACTGATTATCACTATCCAAGTTGTGAGAAATGCAGAAGATAAGCAAAACAGCATAAAATAGATGGTTAACATAGTTTTCAATTGTAATAATTTCTGGTGTTAATAAAATAACAGAGAAAAGAAAATATATATTTTTAAAAATAGAAGTTTTAACCTGACAGTGACCTTTTAATGTGATTAAAAACACAAACAAGACAGTCTATAGAGTTGAATAGTCCTATATTTAACTAAACTAATCACATTTGAGTTTGGAGAGCTTTTGGAGGAAGTGGGACCCCAAAATGTGGAATTTGCTATTCATGGAGGAATCGAGCTTTCCAACTGCTAATCCCAAAAGGAGATTTCTTGAGATGCTTTCTGGCATATTTAATTCCTCCCACTCCCAATTAAAAAGATTTGGGAAAAACACTGCATACCTCTTACTGGACACAGATAAAATGTTACTAACTTGTTATACAGGTAAATAGTATCCAAACAAAATACCCATATAAAATTTTCAAAGTAACTGAAGATAAAACCCCTGTCATTCAGTTATCAGGTTTGGAATGTATTTATATTTTTCCATAGTCCTTTTAAAGACATAGTTATTAAAAGATCCAGTGCTACAAACCACTAAATCTACCTAATCTAATCTAGTTCATACACATATTGTACAATATTGCCTAGTACTTATTACATACCAAGAGGAAAAGGTGTTGACTTGAATTACGGTAAATGTGCTTTTTTTAAAAATAGAGCCACAACATAGTTTGATCAGCATGCAACAAACTTTCTTTAGCTAGTATATAGAAATTGCCTAATACAGTTAGAAAAAATAATTTAGACTGAGGCTAGAGACATATTTGTCGAATGAAATTAAGAGATCAGACTGAAATGTTGGAGCTTTTGCCACTTTAAGACTCTTAAAATTCTCAGGTTTATGTACTCTCCCTCCCCCACACATTACATCAATGTTTACAAAGCATATTATTGGGTCCATTATTTTTGCTACTATTCTGTAATTATTTCAGAATAATTTTAAGTCCCTCGGATAAGATATAACAATAAGCAGCTAAGTTCTCCATCTTATACAACTCGATGCTTTATTCTTACTTATTTGTGGTCTGCATGGAGAAGCTGTCAGTGCATTGCAGTGACAGGTCAAGAATCCATTGGCTCCTAAACATTACATGGGACCTCAGGTTCTTAAATCACAGAACAAAATACTCCCTTGCACCTAGAATAGCAAACCACTTTGAGACAGCAGTCAAGTCTTCATTAAAAATTATGAGGAAAAACCCCTAGTAGAAAAAGCTTAACTGCCACGAACTCTTTGAGATACTCCAGACTCCTAAAAATGCTCCACAGTTTTGGGGAATGGGTGTCTCCAAGCATAAGATTTTGAATCACCTGAATGATCTAGAGAAATACCCCGACTAATCTAGCACATGGTACTGTTTGAGAAAGCTGCTCTCTGCTTAGCAGTTGATCGAATGTACAGTACAGTACTTCTCTTTACTGCATTAACCTACAGGATTTGCTCTACAATTAACACCTGATGTGCCTTTTTGCTGTTCTTAAATCAACAAAATATACATGCTGTGACTACTATGTCTGGTAGATTTCCCCAACCGCTCTCCTGTGCCTGTACTCTGGGGAAGGCATCCTTCTCTTTCGGTTCACTTGACAATGCCTGTGTGTTAATGGGATTGCATTAAGCAACACAACTCTTTTTTTAAAGTGAGGAGGGGCATGTGCTCATTAGCACTCCTTCTTGGGTGGCAAACGGAGGTTTCTCTTTGCTACACCCTGTCAAGAAAGGAAATCTCCTTTCCTGTAGTAGAGTAAAACGGTATTATTTCAGGTCAGTCCACAGTACAGCATGTTAGCAGAGGAAGGTGGCACTTCACAAGATATGTACCCAGAAAGAAGGAACAGAATGCAGAAGCTAGAAACCACCATGATGGAGGAATGAGCAGCAAAAACTAAGGGGGTTTGTAAATTGTGAAACATCGTATCTGACAATGTGCTAGTAAATCACATCTCAAACTGCAAGTCTGATGTTTGACTCACATTTCCAGTGACCAAAATTGCAGCTAATTTGTTAGCTCGCCTCCTCCATTAGAACTGTCCGGTCTAACGAAAGCGTACTCCACTTGTATTCCCATCGAACGTGCTTCAGCAGCAGTGTTCGCCAAGTACTGTATTAAAGACACTTGCTGGTAATTTGGCACAGTTTAAAACCATGGCAACAATCGTTTTATAGCTAACGTGATTCTTGGATGTGGAATTTTTTCTAAACGCACAGTTCCTTTTTTCTTTTCTTTTTTTTATGATTTTTAAGGAGATAGATCTTATAAAAAACAAAAATCCAGTTAAACAGTCAATTCCTGCTCTTTTCAGATCAGATGTTTGCTTTCCAATCTTTCAGGCATCACCAAAAAAAACCCCAAAACCAAAACAAAACCATAAAACCCCACAAAACCTGTATTTTATGAATTTCTAAAACAAAATTAAGAAAAATATCTTCCCCTGCTCAAAAAAACATTGCTGCAATTTTTTAGGGTTAATACTGATCTGAAACAGGGGTGCATGAATGACAGCCAGAGAAGTGAAACAAGAGGTGTATGTATAAATTTCACAACTAGGACTCATGCCCCATGGCACCTGCTACTTGGATTGAGAGGGCATACGGCCCTCCCCCTTATCTTCTGTCTAAGGTCACTCTTCCAGCTCCTCAAGAACTGATTGAACATGCAATGCACTTGAGGTCAGAGTTCCAGCAAACAAAACCTTGACAGCATGTTTAAAAAACAGAAGCAGTTCCCCCCTTCCTTGCTCATTAAGACCTGTCACAGCAGGGTCCCACTGTGCTCTCCAAGGAAAGCTGTGAAGACTGGCGCAGAAGTGGACCTGTAGTGGGATCTACCATCGAGGAGGTAGGGAAAAGCTTGTACCAGCCAATTGCTAAAGTTGTCAAATCCAGTTCTTCCAAGAGAACCCTGGCAACTCCCATGAAGTGTTTGCGCTCCATGCGTCCATAGTTCCCCCAGACTATCACCTTGGAAATGAGAGGTGGGACCACAGTTAGTTCTCAAGTAAAGAGCACCAGGAGATTCATACTTTAGTTTTTGAAAAAGATAAAGATATTCACACTGAGCCAGATCCAAAGCCCACTCAAGTAAATCCAAAGACTCCCCTGGACTTTTATGGGCTACGGATCAGACATCCACTTTTTACATCATGGAAAATACAGTCCTAAATCTGCACACCTTGCCACATCCCATTCAAAATAAAATAAGAGACTTTAAAAAAAGTGTTGGGCTTGTGCTACAAAATCACCGACTGCGTCTATTAGGCCCCAAGTTTATGGTTTTATATGGTTTTGCAAAGCTTAATATTGTAAGATTTGTTTTCTCCCCAGAAAAAAAAAATGTGAGCGCTCTCAAGTGTGTGTGTGTATTTTGTCTCAGGTTTAAATATTCTGCAGAATTTGTAACAAACCCTGCAACATTGGACAGGGACATCAAGTCTCTGTGCCTTATTTCCCCATCTGTAAAATGGGGATACCAGTACTTCCTGTCACCTACCCTTGTTTGGTTAGGCCCTGATCCTGCCAGCTGATTGGCACAATCCCATTAACAAGAATCTCAGCAAAAAAGAATTTTTAAAAAATAGTGAATTCATTCTTAGAGCTGAATCTTTCAGCCAGAGCTCAATTAACTCCCCGCCTTAGTAACAGTGAGAAGAGACAGGAGGTCTGCAAATCAAGTGTGGATCTAGAGGAACAATCTGGCCCCATATAGTCTATTTTTCTTTTAGTTTTGCATTAGCCTGAAGCTTGACACACGAACAAGACCAGATGCTCATTTCTCCTTCAAACTGTTTGAGTCATTTAAGCCTTTTTTAGGAGTGGAAGAATCGGGGGGAAAGTCTAGTGATTTTAGATGCGTTTGGATCTGCTAAAATAAGGGCCAGATTCTGATACACTCACATTGAGCAGTACCAGGACAACTCAGACAGGATTCAGTGGAATGACTCCTGGAGTAAGATACTATACAATGCAACGAAGGGTGACAGATAAAGGAATAAGTGACAATTATAAAAATACAAATATTCTAGGCACTTAAGCTCCCTCAGAAGTCTCTCCTGTGCAAGCATCCTGTACGTGGATCAGATGTTCATGCAAGTTTCATCACATTGTAATTCAGGGGGCAGTATACTTGTTTATATCAATATTTAAGTATTTTAAGTGATCTTTTGTGCAAGCATTAGAGCGGAAATTGAATAGACTGAATGTCACAGAAGAGGCCTGCTGAGAGAGATGGCAGAAATGGGTCCACTGAACTGGAAAACCATGGTTAGACATTAGCTGTCAGAGGACTAAGTAGCAGCATCAAGAGCAAGCTCCATATTTGCTTTTGCATCCAGGCCTTGTGAAACATAACATATGGTGTTGACCCATGGTTACTCACCCGGAGAACAGGCCAGAAGCTACGGATTAGCAAACTAGCTCTGCAATACAGGATGCATGCTTGGAGTTACATGGAGAGAAAGGAGAACAGACAGGGGGAAGAAAGTCTCCAAGACTACAAGGGAGACCTAATGAAAAAAGGGCTGACAAGGACACAGGTGGCGGTGAAAGCAGAATCACACTTACGATGCAATGGATGGTACAACAGGTGCAGCAAGGGCCATCGCAGTGAAAAACAAACAAACAAACTGGAAGCTTGTACACAATCAAAATGGTCCCATTTGGTTCAAGACAGAGGTGATCTGTGACCTCAGAGTGAGGCCTCGGTTCTGCAGAGGAGAGGATGAGCGTGATGATGATGATAACTGAAGATGAATGGTGCCATCTGGCTAATCCCTAGCAGCTTCCAGCTTCCTCCCATAGTCTCTGTATTAGCAGAATAGTGCAGCTTTCTCAGGGCAGAGCTGCTGCCTCACCTGTAAGGTATCAGTAATGGGGAGGGGAGAAGATACATGCCAAATTAAGTCAAATGATTATTCAGAGAGCTAGAATTCAGGGGAGCTAGACACTGAAGTCAGTGGTTTGGCTGGGGTATAAATTAGCATAGAATTCAGCCCCTGTTTTTATTCTCTTTGAATAAGCTACAATGAGACATTAAGCTGCTTTTTTTTTAAGTTACATAATTCAAGTGGAGTGGGCTTGGGAATAGCAGAACCACGAGTTCTGTCCAAGGATCCCACCCTGCTAGCTCAGTGTATGTCATTCCCTGAGTACTGCTCTCCTGCTAAGAGCCAGCTACCTGGGCTATTCCCCAGCTAAGTGAAACATCTCAGAGGGCATCGTTCTGTTGCCTGTGTTTAGTTACTTTTTGTTTGCAAATAGTTTTCATTGCCCCAGTCAGCACTTATGGTTGTAGCTGGGCACAAGGTGTCTAAATGACATGTGCCATGGGCTGTCCTGCACAGCCATCGATCATCAAGAATTACTGACTGGAGAGGTGACTGCCGACTAAGGCCAACATCTATCTTGTCAGACACATGGGTGGAGTTTAAATCAGCATACAGAATGTTGGATACTTCCTCAATGTTTTCCACAGAAGCAGCTGGTTCTCTATGGCCATGAATCTCTTATGTGCATCTGGTGGGTGTGGGTTGGTTGTTTTTTTAAAAACACTAAAATTTCAAGAGGAGGTTGAGGACATGCAGACTACGATAATCATGATCCTGCACTGTGTTGGGTTATGCTGGACTCATCACTTCTCATGGCGACAGTGACATGGACACCCTCCCACCTTACACTGGCCAGGAGAAGGTACCCTTTCTTCTCAGATGAGGAGTTAGCCACTGTGATCCAGGGTAAGTTGTTGAAGCTCACTCTACTTGGATGCAAACATGAAAGCCACAGAGCAGCTGTACCTTGTACAGCATGTGACAATGCATCTCCGAAGAACAAAAGCTGATAGAAGCATATCCCACAGATTTGCCTTATACTCCACTGGCTTCCTCTCCTTTTTGGATTGAGTTAAAATTCCTTATGATTTACATAACTCTTCCTGGGCTTGGATCTAGCTACCTGAATGGCTGTCTGACCAGCATCCCTGAGCCATCAGGATGCTGCATGCCAGAGGAGCAATTTGGATGGGGAAGCTCAGGGTGCAATTCCGGAGCCCTTGGAGGCCGAGTGTTCTCTGCAGCAGGGTCCCAGCTGTGGACATCCTTATTAGAGGAAAACAGGCTGAGCAAAACCCAATCATATTCCTAGCAAACTGCAAGCCCCACGTTTTTGCTAACACATTTTCCCAGTAACACACATTGTACCCATGGGAGTTCGATGGCTGGGATGATGGGACATAAGAAGAACAAAAAAATGAGAAAACAAGGGAGAAAGAGAAAAGGAGCAGAGAGAGAATAGGAAGCAGGGAAACCTAGCACTGTGGGGAGGCAGAGAGAGACCACCTCCCTTGGATACGGGCAGTGGTGAGCTGGAGCTGGTTCGCACCGGTTCGCTAGAACCAGTTGTTAAATTTAGAAGCCCTTTTCGAACCGGTTGTTCCGCGACGGACAACCAGTTCTAAAAGGGCTTCTAAATCCCCTGGAGCACCCAAGGGGAAAATTTGGTGGGTGCAGAGCACCCACCGGCAGCTCCCCGCCCCACCCCCGGCCCCAGCTCACCTTCACTCCGCCTCCTCCCCTGAACGCGCCGCCCCGCTCTGCTTCTCTGCCCCCCAGGCTTCCTGTGAATCAGCTGTTCACGCAGGAAGCTCGGGTAGGCTGAGAAGCAGGCTGCGGCTTCTCGCTCAGGCCCAGTGAGGTGGAGGTGAGCTCGGGCAGGGGGGCGCGAGGAGGGCCACCCGCACCACAGCAGGTAACCCGGGGCGGGGGGGCGGCGCAGGGGAATCGCTCCTCGCCCCAGCTCACCTCCGCCACCCTCGGCCTGAATGTGAAGCCGCCGCCTGCTTCTCTGCCCCCCCCCCACCAGGCTTCCCATGAATCAGCTGTTCGCGCAGGAAGCTGGAGCAGGCTGAGAAGCAAGGCTCAGGCCCAGGGAGGCGGAGGTGAGCTGGGGCAGGGGGGAGGGTGGGGTGCGAGGAGGGCTGCCCGCACCGCAGCAGATAGCTGGGGGGGGGCGCGCAGGGGATCCGCTCCCCACCGCAGCTCACCTCCGCCACCCTCGGCCTGAGGGTGAAGCCGCCGCCTGCTTCTCAGCCCTCCCAGGCTTCCCACCGAACAGCTGATTCGCGGGAAGCCGGGGGGGGGGGGGGGGCGGTGCGTTCAGGGGCGGAGGCGGAGGGGAGGGGAGGTGAGCTGGGGCCGGGTGCAGGGTGGGGAGCTGCCGGTGGGTGCTCTGCACCCACCAAATTTTCCCCATGGGTGTTCCAGACCCAGAGCACCCAGGAAGTTGGCGCCTAAGGCTCCACTTTTGAGGTGATCAGTGGGGGAGCAGCCGCTCCCCCTGCTCCCCCCTAGCTATGCTTCCCCGCCCCTAGGAGCCAGAGGGACCTGCCGGATGATTCCTGGGAGCTGTCCCAGGTAAGCACCTCTGGGACTCCCCACCTCGCCCCCCGGCAGGTGCCTCTGGCTTTTAGGAGTGGGGTGGGCACCCACTACGGTGGCCCACGAGACCCTCCTGCCCCGGTTCTGGGGGCAGTCAGGGGACAGGGGTGGATGGCAGGGGTCGTAGGGGGTGGGGTGGGCAACGACCCCCTCGTGGGGCGAGGGGGGAACTCGTTGTTAAGATTTTGGCAGCTCATCACTGGATACGGGTAGTGCTAAATAAATTTGCTTGGCACTTAGATACCAGGGTGATAAATACAACGGACAGGCAGATTAAATGAGAGGTCCAGAAGAAACCTGACCTAGGATGAGCCAGTTAAAAAGCAGATAGCTGCATATGCAATCTAATTGGCTGCAACATGAGTTCAGAGGAAGCTGCTACTGACTGATAGGGAGCTAATCAGGATGAATTAATCTGCATGCGGGATGTGATTGGTAGCCAATGTTTAGGGCCCTACCAAATTCACAGCTGTGAAAAATGTGTCACAGACTGTGAAATCTGGCCTTTTGTGTACTTTTACCCTAGACTATGCAGATTTCACGGGGGAGACCAGCGTTTCTCAAACTGGGGTCCTGCCCCAAAAGAGGGTGGTGGGCGAGGTGTCGCAAAGTTATTGTAGAGGGGTTGCAGTATTGCCACCCTTACTTCTATGCCGCCTTCAGAGCTGGGAGACTGGAGAGCGGTGGCTGCTGGCCAGGTGCCCAGCTCCGAAGGCAGCACCCCGCCAGCAGCCGCCGCACAGAAGTAAGGGTGGCAATAATACCATTCCATGCCACCCCTACTTCTCTGCTGCTGCCTTCAGAGTTGGAACAGGACCCCTACAGTTACAACACCAAGACATTTCAGATTTAAATATCTGAAATAATGAAATTTATGATTTTTAAAATCCTATAACCGTGAAATTGACCAAAGTGGACTGTGAATTTGGTAGGGCCCTACCGATGTTCCACACTTCAGTAGAGATAAGCAGGAGAAACTTTAAGACTAATTACTCCAACGTTGCCAGCCAATCAACAGCCAGGATTTTTTGTGTGTAATAAATTTGGATGTGAATTAACAGTACAAAACCTTTTCTACCCCCTAAAACTAAGGAGAAAGGTTGGAAGTGTCCATAATGGGGCAGTATATGTATCACAGCCAAAGAACAAAGGCAGATGCAGAGGAGACATCTGAGCAGGAGCTGGATCTAGAAGATCACTCTTAGTCTAGATAAGCAACGAAAACAAGCTGCATTCCATGATTCTTTAGCTACTTTGTACCTGGCAATGAAGAAAAATGGGCATTTTATCAGTAGAACCACATGCCAGTGTAACCCAACAGGGTTTCAAATAAGAACCCATCTGAATAGGAGGACAACAACATTTTTCCTCTATGTTTGTCAAATCCAGATTGAGTGCGTTTGGTACAATAAGTTATTGATTCATAAATATTTCCCATTACTGTTAATTACTCTGATTCCTTAAACTCCGTATACTTTGGTGGAGGCTGAGTGCAGAGAGGAGAAGACATCTCACTTCTTCTCAGAGGTGCTCTTACCTGTAATACTTTGCCTTGTGGGCTCTCTGCAAACAGTAACACCTGGTTGTAAAGGGGGTCTAATGATTTTCGAGCCACTTTTGTCTTCTTTTTTGCAATGCACACTCCATTTTCTAGTAGATATGCCTTGATGTAAGCAGCTGAAAGAAAAATGTATGGTCAAAAAAAGTAGAATCATAATGGTTCATGTTAGAAATGGCAGGATAAAACTTTTCAAATATGATTACAAAAGAGGTGTTTTCAGCAAAGGATTTTCTATCCAACTGTATTTTCAAGCAAGCACAAACAGTATGTGCTCCCAGCTGGGCAAGGCATTCTCTGTTCCAGGCAGAGTCAATATTCTACCTGTCCTCAAGTGCTCCAGGAGGAAGGGGTGCAGTGGGCTCTGAGTCACTTCAAACAGACTGAAACACGCTACCTGGAAGGGTTTTGGATCCAGGTTTGGGGGTCAGTCCTCGGGCCTGAATGATATCCACTTCTAGCTGTCCATTTCGCTCCTGTAAACCAATTTCCACATCTCCTACATAACAAACCGGAAATGATTGAAGAGAATCAGATAGCAAGAAGGCTTTTACATAACAAGTCTGATTGTTAAACTGTTTCAAAAAATCCTCATGTCATGCACTGGCAACAACTGCAAGAAAAATGCTGGCCTAAAGTGCCTGTTTCCCTCCTCCATTACTCGATCACAGCATTAGAGGGGTGTAACTCTGGGGCGATTCAAGCCCACATTTCCAAAAATGATCTCTTATGGTCTTCTAACCCCAGATGTGGAGACTCAGGCTAGTGCCATCTAGTCTCTAATCTCCCCAGAATTAGAGGCCTCTTTGGAAAATGCAGTTGTGATGCACCACAAGAAAATCCTTAGAGCGTTTGTGTGCTTCAGCGCATCGGAGAAATGTGAAGACGCCCAAGATGCATTTAGAGGATGCCCATTTTGGCTTGACCTTGCCTTTCGTATTTGAAGTGTGTCGGAGGGACAGGTAATGCTGCCGCTTACATAGCATTAACTAGAATGGGATGACACAAATCAAGAAAATCTAACAGCCAAGCACATTTTATCAAACTGAGAACAGGGGCATGGGAAGAGAGGTGCTGGGCAGGTTAGTGGGTGGCTTGTGGGAGTGATACATACAGTATGCATTTTAAACTGATCTCTGCCTTTCTGTTCCTTACCCATGGAGGTGGTGGCCAAGGTCTGACGACCAACAAATTGTGCAGGACCCATGCTCCCCAGGAAGTCACTAAACTGCCCGGCAGATGCCAGATGGATTCCACTGAAATTCAAGCTGCAAAATAAATTGATTTAGGCAAATCATTATTTCAGTACTTGAAAGCAACCTGCTGATTTAACAGTCTGATTTAATGTATGCTTGAAATGAATAGCTATATTCCACAGACCTCTTCCTTTCAGAACTCATTGATTTCCATGCAGTCTAGTTACACGTGATGCATTTAAAGTCCCCTTCCCCCATCCAGTAGTGCTGGAGTAGTTAGCTGTGATTACAATATTTCTTTAGCTATAAATTAAACACCTAGGATTAAAAAAAAAAATCAACTCTCCTGTCCCTGGTTCAGGTGCTTCCCATCACCCCTTCCCTGCAGGATTAAAGGTGAGCAATATCTGGGGTGGCCTGTAATTTATTGCCTGGTAGTGGTTCCTCCTTCCCCCTTTTCAAAAAACAAAACAAGGACAATAGTACTTTGGGGCATGGGGGGTTTCAAAGTGATTGAGTTCAGGTGAGGGATGCCAAACTGAGATGCCTCCCCTCCCCCCGGAATATGCATCTTTCCTGACCCCCAGGAACCCCATCTAAGGGTGGGAGTAGTACATTTTGCATTCTGTATCAAATGCTTTTGCAGCCTGGCAGCATCCAGCACGTTCCCAGAGTAGTTTTCATTCAGCAAAGGGTATGAAATGATCATGAAGACTAATCCTGCATCCCAGGATGAATATGCAGGATTTACAGAGTGTACCTTCAAAGGGGGAGCAGGGTGAGAAAGGAAGATACAGCACTGCAGCCAAAAAAAAAATAAAAAATGGAGCTGTTAGGGATGCAAGCGTGTGATATGCCATTTGCAAGGCACCTATGGCCTTGTCTGCTTTGGGGTTTTAGCCATTGGTGTAGCTACATGGGTGCAAACCTACAGTGTAGATGTGGGGCACACCAGTGTAAGCTGCGCGGGTGCAAATCACAGTTTGCGCTGGTGCGCTGCGTTTACACTAGGGGCTTGTGCCAGTGCAGCTACACAACTGCCTAAACAGCCCTTGTAGACAAGGCTTGAATTGTGTCCCACAGGTTCCTAGTCTGTTTATACATATGATTGGCCTGCTTTTGACCCATCTTCCCCACAGAAGCTGCTACACATGGATGCTAAGTGTAATTATGAGTCCTCTGTAGTCACATCCCCACAGGGGGGAGACACGCCTGCTTAGTGACACACTTCACAGCTTCTTAAAATTAGGTCCTTAAAACAAATCTGTAATAAGGGTCAAATGTTCACTAACACTCAGTCTCAAATCAGTACAAATCAATTTTGCAAAATGGTAGTTAACTTACACTAACACGGGCTGGCGAGGGGCTCTGCTTGGCTGCGGGATGGTGGGGAAGAGACGTTAGACTCACGTATATACTATTTAGTCAGCCGCAATTACTCTTATTAGCTATCCACAAGCCCAGCCTCAGCTCACTGCGCATATTTATTTCCCCTTATGAGTAGCAAACCTGCCCGAAGAAATCAGAGAGAGCGGCATGATAGTCCAGCCCGAGCCGCACACAAGCAACTGAGGGCACATCGCCCACTCACACAAGGGCCAGATTTTCGAAAAAGCTCAGCATGCTGGTGCTGTGGAAAATCTGGCTAGAAGCGTCACAGTGGGAGCTGCTAGGTGCTAAGCACCTGAAAATCCAGCCCTGAGCACTTTCAAAATTCAGCCCAGCGCAAAATGCCCACAGATCTGCATTAAGCTTGGGGGAAACCCTCTGCACAGGGGTCAATTTCCCCCTCAGTCTCCTTGAATTAAGAGTTTTCACCATGTGTCTCCTGGTTGTGCAATAGTTCCAGGTGGCATTTCCAGACAAGCCTCACATGATATGATCTAGCACTAATTGCAGACAATGCTGATGCTTTTGCTTTATTTGGGATTCAGCTGTTGAAGTCTGCTTCACTGATTCCTCAGCTAAGAGAGGCACCTCCCCGGTGAAGCATGCTATCTTCTTGGGGAAGGTGTAACTACTGGCTGCAGTCTGCTTCCAATCAATGCTATACTCCCACTTCTCTTCCTGGCTTTCTTCTCCCCGCTCTGCTGGAGGATGGGGTCTGTCTGCTCTGCGGCGACACTCTCCCAAGTTAGCGCTGCTGGGAGCAGAGGAACAGGACAGATGTACTGAATGTGAGCTGGAGCCCTGGAAAAGGGACCTTTGGGTCCAGTCCTGCACAGACACAGTGCTTACTACTGGGAGTAGTGAGTGGCTGGCGGGGGTGGGAGGGCCAAAACGGAGCAAGTAGCATTGTGACCCGGTGCGTGGGAGTCGCAGCACCACTCAGGTCATGATGGGGGGGCCATGGGTCCAAAGCTATGGGGCACTGTGACCCCATGCACCAGGTCACAATGCCACTCAGTCACATTTGGCCCTGTCATCCTGTCATGACGGAGGGCTGGAGGGCCAAACCTGAGAGGACAGTAGGGTGGCCCGTGCTGCTTCTCCTTACCACTACCAGGGAACCAGCTCCTGCGCCAGCTCTCCCCGCCAGGGGCCTGCCTGGCCCAACCCCACTTCCAGCAGCCCATATCCCCTCTGCTCTGCCCCCAGAGCTTACTTAGTGACAGCTTCAAGCCTTGCTACAAATGCAGGGAGCTGCAGTGAGTGCCTGCATGGGGGAGCCGGGCAGGAAAGGGGCAGCAGGGTGCCCGTGGGAGGCGGACATGAGAGGGGTTTGCCTAGGGCTGAGTGATGGGGCTCCGTGGGTGATTCCATTTTGTTTGCTTGCACTGAGCGGGAGTTTTGTTGGAGAAACTTAGAGCTGGAATCCCTTGAGGCACCATGCGTTGGGCACCCCATGTGAAAAAATTGCTGAGGGTGCCCCTGTGAGCAGCCCTGTGGCTGTAAAACCTGCAGTGCAGAGATCTCCCCTCTCTGGATGAGACACATGGGTTGGGGGCGGGGGGAAGATCAGCATCCCCGCCTCTCTTGCTTTAGCTATTGTTCCCACCACTGGATGTTCTTCCAGGTTCGCCCAGCCACTGTGTCCTGCATGCTGCCTTCTCTCCCGCAGCTGGAATCCACCCAGGGTCCCCAGTCGCTGCCTATTCCTGCTGTGGTCTCCCCTGGCCACTGTCCCCACCCAATCCATGCAATCTGGGACTGCTTCAGCTTCACGCAGCCCTAGCCTATGCGGATGGTGCTGCACCTGGGTCTCAGCCGCCCCCTCTTGCCTTGTCAAAAGGCAACTGCCACTGGAGGTGGGGAATGGCGAACAGAGTAACTACGTGGGTGTCCACGAGGCCCCAGCGTGCGTAAGCTGCCGGTGGCACATCCCACGGAAGCCAGCGTAGCTACCCACAGTAGTGAGGCACCATGCTTGGTGTTCGCAGAGTCAGGCTAGTTGGTGGGAAATTCACAAGAGCCCTTCTGTCCCCATAATCCTGTCCCCATAATAATCCTGGGCCAAAACAATAGTTCCTGCCTAGAAAAGTACTATGCACCCTCAAGCAAAGCCACAGCTTCTGCCTGGGGAGAGGAGAGGACAATAAAGCTGTCTAGAAAGTTAGCAAGCCTGAGAAGAAACATCTGCAGAAAGGATTGAGCTAGATCAGCTAAAATAAGGACCTTCAAAGTCAGTTTGATGTATTGTATGTGCTCTAGTGCTTATATAGCAGCTTGGGAAGCTGCACTGGCATCTGCAAGGAAACCACTGGGCTCTTCTGGCAGAAAGTTAAGTGGATCAAGTGAGAACAAATTCTTTCCTTTGCCATAGTTCAGATCAAATGACAGCTCTTGGGAAGACGTGCAACAGATACCAAACTTAGCAAGGGATGCACTGTCCCGCTGCTCTCAGGGGAGAATCATCACTTGGAGCGGTCAAACTCAGGCTTGTGAAGTACGCATGGACACAGTTTAGCAGAAGACCTGCCCCGGCAGGGGGTTGGCCTGGGCGATCTATTCTGGGTTCCAAACTCAGGTACCGCGGCAGACTTTGAGATGTATCCGTTTCCTGGTTCAGTACAAGTTTCTCTTTGGAACTTGCAGCGTGGCTCAAACCTGCAGGACTGAAGCAGAGGATTTCTGAAAGCTCCCTCATTTCCTCCTTCTGAAACTGCGCAGCTGCAGAACAGCTCAAGTGTGACAATTCACTCATTGCTCGGCTCTTTCAAACTCAGGCTCGCTGTTCCTGAGAGTTTTCCCCCTGCCGTTTGCGGCTTCACAGTACACAGGGCACTCAGCAGCGGACTTTCCTGTCAGTCCTTTGAAGAAATTCATCTGTTTCTCTCCAACTGCCTTTGATTCAGCAATAATCTTTCCAATTGAATTCTCAGGTTGGGAGCATTGGCAGAGACACACGATTTACAAGTCGGCCAGCCTCACACAAAAGAGGCAGCTCCAGCTTGGGTTACAGCCAACAGATGGTTTTCACACACACTGGAGTGAATCTGAAAGGGCTTTATTATCCCATCGCTGAGTATGCCTCAGCTCTGGCCTCATTTCCTTTCCTCTCAAATCAAACACAGCGGATATGGAGAAGAGTCGCTTTCCTTCTGAAACCCTCCACCCTACTGTTACAATCTCTCCTGCCCTCAGTCTGTGAAATATAAGCAGAATGAAAAGGAGGACTTGTGGCACCTTAGAGACTAACCAATTTATTTGAGCATCAGCTTTCGTGAGCCACAGCTCACTTCATGTAACTTTTTTTTTTGACACGTGTCAACTTCAGCATATTTTCATACAGTTTAGAAGATGAACTCATGGGGTTCTTTTGTTTCCGTTCAATATTCAAATTCAGATGCTATTTGACAAAAGACCCTCCACCTTAGATAGAGGAAAAGGCCACAAATTGGCTCTGACCAAATAACGTGCTGATTTTTCTTCTCCAAACCCAACAAAAAGCTACTAAAAATAGCTGCCGGAAATAAGGAGGTAGCGTTTCTCATTGGACTTGCAAAGTGCCTGCTGTACCTAGTGAAGCCCCTGGGGCCAGGCAGAGCAGGGTTGCTGCTGCAGTACTAGCTGCTGCTGCAAAATAACACACGCAAAGATTGTCAGGTGACACCTGTCAGCATTTTCACAAGATTGGCAGAGAGTCTGTACTCTGTACCCTTTAGACAGGCAAGTGCAGGGGCTGAAGCTATGGCTGGCCTGAACAGGGCTGCACCCCAGGTCGCGGAATAGAAAAGGGAATCCATTTCTCTTTCACGTTCCTCTACTCCCATTTACACTGACTAGAACCCTTTTGTCATGGTGGCATTTGAATGGAATTAAGGCTGATGGATTTTTCACGTGGAACTTGACTCCTTCACTGACCTACAGGTACGTACAGCACTGGGAAGGTCAGTGGTGCCTGCTGGGCACGTGGAGGACCTGTTCTGTATGATCAGGGGAGATCAAAGGGCAGCCCTGCTCAGTTTGACCCATGGCTGCAATAATCTTCAATAGAGAGGTGCAGACCACAGAGACAAGCAGAACAAACCATGGCTGTGTGTATGAAGATACCATGGCTGTTACTGAGTACTGATCCTGGAAAATTCAATGCCACACGCACAAGCCCCTACCACTTGGGCTAATGGAGTAGACCAGTGGTTTTCAACCTTTTTTCATTTGTGAACCCCTAAAAAATTAGAATGGAAGTGTGGACCCCTTTGGAAATCTTAGACAGTCTGCGGACCCCCAGGGTCCACAGACCACAGGTTGAAAACCAGTGGAGCAGACAGCTAAGCAGGATTTATTATTGTTTAAATTGTAAACGGCAGGCTATTACAGTTGTTGCTGTTACCCACTAGAGGGAGACAAGATCACAGACACAGTCTTAGTTCATTAGATTTATAATGCAATGCACCATGTTAATCCAAACAGACATGCAGCGTTAGTACTCTGATAGACAGATCTGCAAAGATATTAGGTATGCAATGTACTGGCAAAATGTGTATTTACCCTTGTTGGGTTTGCAAATGGAGTAATGACATGTGCAAGTGATGCACTTCTGGGAGGTACATTTGTAAGAACTCAGATGTGCAAAATTACATGATTTGTGCACACAATCCTAATAATTGTGAGAGCAAATTAAGCCTGTATGTGCATATTTTACATATTTAGTTATACACCTTATGCCTTTAGAAATCTGCCCAGTGCTCTCTGCAGGCTGCATGCCTATCCTGAAGATTGGCGCATCTGAAACCTGTCCTATTTAGTTGTCCCAGGCCAGTTGTTGATGCAGCACCAGTGGCCCACCACCTGCCCCTGTGTTCCCCTGATGTTGTGCATAGCCCAAAAATTGCCACTGCTAGTTTTATGCCCTTCACTGCCAAAAGAGACAATTCCTTCTTTGCTGGACCATCTCCCTTTAAATATTCAAATTCCTAAGCTGCTTTTTCAAAGCCTGTTTGGGTTTTGAATTGTGGTTTGAAGAGTTAGGTGGACAATGCCAATGTCAATAATGAATGGTTTGAAGAAAATCCAGAGCACCAGAGGTTATCGCCTCTGTCCCGCGTACGGCTGTGCTCTTCCTTTCCTCAGCCCAGCCCATGCTGTGTTATGCATTAAGTATGCAGAGCTCCTCCCAGCACAGCCAGCTTAAGAAAGACGCATCATTAATTTCTTTTCTTGTCCTTGTGGAGTTTGTGACCTCTTTTCACATCTATTTTTAAATCACTTCTGGGATCTTGTGCACCAGGTGCTGTCATTAAGTTAGTGCAAGTGCCAGGTTTTTTATCTTACAGTTCACATATTCTGGGCTCTTTCTTTCCAGCTTCCATTTGGTGTGTCCTGACTCTGAGTATCAGTGTCCATTGGAATATACCATTCTCTAATCTTCATATTTGAGCCTCCCTAACTCTTTTTAGAAGCTTGCTTTGCCTCTGGTGCAACTCAGAACAACCTGGTGGGTGCTCTAAATCAGTGGTTCTCAACCAGGGGTACGTGTACTCCTGGGGATGCGCAGAGGTCTTCCAGGGGATACATCTCGATATTTGCCTAGTTTTACAACAAACTAAATAAAAGCACTAGTGAACTCAGCACAAACTAAAATTTCATGCAATGACTTGTTTATACTGCTCTGTACACTGCTCTGTACACTGAAATGTAAGTACGATATTTATATTCCGATTGATTTATTTTATAAGTATATGGTAAAAATGAGAAAGTCAGCAATTTTTCAGCAATAAGTGTGCTGTGACACTTTTGTATTTTTGTCTGATTTTGTAGGCAAGTACTGAGGAGAAACTTGGGGTATGCAAGACAAATCAGACTCCTGAAAGGGGTACAGTAGTCTGGAAAAGTTGAGAGCCACTGCTCTAAATTGTGCCAGCTTGCAATAACCTGTTAATGACAGGCACTCACCGCTGGAGGACCATATTGCAGCCTGGTGTGGAACCTCAGTTGTGTCTCTGCCTCAGTTTCCTCTTATGGACTATCAGGAACTTCAACGAGGTTTGTCGATAGTGAACAATGTCCCTTCAGGGTCTTGCTTATGTAATCAACAGCCAAACATGGTATGCAAACAAGCCTTCAATCCAGCATCCTAGCTGGAAGGTTCAGGTATTCTTAGTCAGCCAACCCCCAACTGAGTCCTCCTTTCTACTCCCTCCAGGGTTTTCACGTGTAAGACCTTCGCAACCAAGGACCCTCTTCTGGAGCCAGGCCTCCTGCCCTCAGGAACGGTTCCTTCCCTGGACTCTGCAGCTCTTCCCTGGAGCAGCGCATAGTTCCCCAACAACCTGGCCCTCTTGCCTCTGTTGGTAAAGTCCTTTTGCTGGGGCTGAGCCTCCTGCTAGGGTTTGGCCCCTCGTAGCTCTCTTGGGACCATGAGCACCTTTCCTAGATCCTCTTTTCTAGTGAGCTCTTGAAACAGCTCTCCTGAGAAGACCCTCTCCTCCAGAGCTTTCTCCGCGTTCTGGGGCCTCCTGACTGAGCCCTCATAAGCCTTTTATTAGGCTCAGCTGCTCCTTACCTAATTAAGTACCTGCCAGCCACTCAGACAATTAACGATCCTCAGGTGGGTCTGGGCTGGCTCATTCTCCTTAGCGGAGCCTGTTACAGGTAGGGTGGGTGTCTGACCCCTTCAGTGGGCCAGTTACCCTGTGACATGGCCCTACATCAGCAGTTATGCCAGCACAAAAGAACTGTGGCATGTCTCCTCCTTCCCCCTGTAGGGTCTTGGTGTAGAGCCCTTGTGCCAAAGAGCCCCCCAATGATGGGGGTATTCAGTAACAGCATGGCAGCCCCACGTCAGTGGGGCCATGCCAGACTCCACCCAATGGTGTAAAAAGGGGCTGTATCATACTGCGCAATCAGGACTTCCACCCCTACCACACGAGGTCTGTCCCAACGCTTTTCAACCATGTAAATCAAACGACTCCGTGAGCTCTGCAGGATCAGAATATCCGGCCTGACTTTAAAACCAACAGAGGGAAGTGATTCCCCACTGGGCCCGACTCCCCATTACCTTACACCTGGTTCACACTGGTGGAACTGGGTTAACTTCAGTGAAGTTACACAGCCACAGCATATTCAGACAAAGGCTATTTTCTTTTCACGCCCTTCTGTAATTTTCATGGATTCGCTGACACACTACAAGCAACAGGCTACTTGCGATCAACTCAAAACTTTAAACATGGAAACGTTACTCAGAGATACTACAGTCAGTGCTTTCCACTAGGGGGTTAGGATTCCAATATTTCTCACGGCCTAAAAGGGAATGTCTCATAAACCGTATCTTTTTAAAGGCTCCTCCATTGTTCTGTATGTAGTATGAATATAAGATCGAGAACTCCTTCTGAAATGGCATGTGTTCAAAGACAGGATGCTGCAAGGATCAGAAATGATTATTTCCTAAAGACACATCACCTCCCCCAACTGTCAGTAATAAGTGAGTTGCCTGAATATGACCACACTACAGAATAAATGCAGTGGACAGCCTTTTAGAGTTAAGACTTTCTTTCATAGCTTCATTTACAACACAGGTCAGCCCTCTGTTTCTGTCTTCACAGGCTGTAAGAAGCAGGTGTAGCTGTCTCTCTCAGGGAAAGGAGATAAGTTTCCTGTAAGACTGAGAACTTCTACTTCATCAGCTGCTACTTCATCACTTCACTGGAGGTGCGGAGGATTTCAGAGGTTCCACCCAGCAAGCCAGTTTCCATGAAAGAGGAATGTTCTGTGTAATAACTGGGTATCCCAGCTGTCCACAGGCATAGTTTGATTTCTATATTTGACGGGGCAGCTCCAGTCAGGTCACTGGGGCTATGCGCTGGGGAGGCAAATTCCACGCCTGGCCAAGGCTTGCAGTTTTGTGGGGGGCAACACCCCCCTGCTCCCACCAAACTATGCCCATGGTTCTGTGTAATAATCTAGCTCATTTTTAAGGCCTCCCAGCATTCAGATTTCATAATCTGTCTAGTTTAGTGGCCAGCTGAATATCTGTCAGCTCAGCAGGATGCAGAATTTCTTTGTTTAGGTCGTAGTATATTTAACCCAAACTCTCTCATTTTCAGTGTTGACAGTACACAGTGGACATTATTAGTCATTAGCATTCCTGAATTGCTACAAGAGAATAGTACTTTGGAACATGTCCAGTTAGGCAGCATGAATCCTGTTTCTTCCCTGGGAACCTTCACTTCACCTATCTGTCTTAAGGTTCTCTATAAAACCCACCACCATAGTGTCGTGAAGTAATGACACAGCTCTGTTTAGTCATCTCTATTCAGCTACGCAACATTCTTTGCTATTTGAGCCCTACACCAGCTCTTCTACAAGCTCTGCTGATGCAGTCATAGCTCTGGTCAATAGCCCCCTCCCCACCAGCTACCCTAGTACTTTCTGCAGCAAAGCTTTCTAGCAGCACGACGTACCAGCTAGTTTTCTGTAACATGGTGTTCTCCATTGGTATTGCAAGTTCCTTGTATGATTGTATGATTTTTGGCCATGTTAACAACGTTATCAAAAAGTTCTTCAGTGAAACCTGCACAAGAGACCTCTCCCACCCGCACCTTATTAGGCAAGCTCCTAGTATCCCACCACAAAGTATCCTCAAACGTCCTGGATTCAAATCTACTCGGACTACATTACAAAATTACATCTATTAAGCAACTGAAATTTTCCAGTTCCTTGAGTGGTTGCTTGGGATGGGTTTCCCTGTAATTATACATACTGTCCAGAGTTGCTGGACAGGCTTGCTAATTTCCTCACATATTACACAATCACTCTTCTGCGCCTTCACTAGTCATCACCTGCTGAGCTCTTCTGAGACAAGCAAATCACCTTTGTTTCCTGCATCCTAATCATCCCAGCAGTAGTTAGCAAAAACAAGAAGGCCTACAAGCACCACACATTATAGCTTCTGGCCACCAGCAATCTTCTGTTCCAGGGCTGCATCTCCTCACACAGCATTTAAAAAAAAAGGGCTGGCAGAGGGTTATGTAACAATCCCTGCAGGGGCGCTGGAACAATTTGTATAGTGGGGGTGCTGATCGCCATTGAACCAAACTGTAAACCCTGTCTATAACAGAATCCACTTCAAGCTAGGGACTGATGCAGCACCCCCATCTCCCCTCTGTATCCCTAGTTCC
Source organism: Caretta caretta (assembly GCF_965140235.1). Classification (NCBI taxonomy): domain Eukaryota; kingdom Metazoa; phylum Chordata; order Testudines; family Cheloniidae; genus Caretta; species Caretta caretta. The sequence continues at coordinate 20,220,676 of NC_134218.1, forward strand.
AGCACCTATGAGTCCCTGTTTGCCTCCTGAATGTCATGTAACATCATTTCGTTCAGAGGGAGCAAAACCCCAGCATAACAGAGCTCGAGCAGAGGATAAGGCATGGAGGAACCAGGCTCAAACCTGAATTTCTTTGCTCCTTGTTAAACTATCAGATGTTTATTTGTAAGTTCCACACACAAGTCAAATTCTGATCCATTTGCTCATGACACTGTATGCTGGGAACGTACTGAAACAGGTAACTCTCAAGAGAAATTTTCAAAAATAGGTATTTGAAAATGTCTGAAAGGAAGAAAGTTATTTCAAAGTACCTATTGGTAATAGCACAACTACCGTGCTGAAAAAAAGATTACGTGAGTGAGTTTTTTTTGTATAAGAAAGATTAAAGAAACCAAGAGCGCCATGCTGACATTATAAAGGCTCTGGTAAGCACCTCTTTTTTAGACCCAACAGTACTTTAAAATAACTGTATTCTTATATAACAACTTTAAATGAAATCATCTGGATTTCACACGCAGTGATATTCACACTTAATCCCCACTATAAACTAAGTCATTTAGAATTTTACACGAAGGAAAATTCTACCATTGTAATTCTATTGGATCTGAAACGAGATGAGTACAACTCTTGCTAGCCACACGCCCAATGAATTAAATATATGTGAAATGAGCGCATCAATCGAGTCTCCATTTTTTAAAAGCATGTATAACTCCAATTACTGGGAGCAGAGATTCTGTTCCCTCGTTCAGGAAAAAGAGAACTCCAGAGCAGAGGTCGGCAACATTTCAGAAGTGGTGTGCAGAGTCTTCATTTATTCAATTTAATTTAAGGTTTCGCATGCCAGTACTGCATTTTAACGTTTTTTAGAAGGTCTCTCTCTCTAAGTCTATATATTGTATAACTAAACTATTATTGTATGTAAACAAGGTTTTCAAAATGTTTAAGAAACTTCATTTAAAATTAAATTAAAATGCTGATCTTACACCGCCGGCCCGCTCAGCCCGCTGCCAGCCTGGGGTTCTGTTCACCTAGGCTGGCAGCGGGCTGAGCGGGGCCTGCAGCCGGGATCCCGGCTGGCAAGGGGCCGGCAGCCAGAACCCCAGACTGGCAGTGGGCTGAGCGGGGCCAGCGGCCGGGACCCCAGACCGGCAGTGGGCTGAGCGGCTCAGCCCGCTGCCGGTCTGGGGTTCCATCTGCCGGCTCCTGCCAGCCAGGGTCCTGGCTGCCGGCCCTGCTCAGCCGGCTGCTGGTCTGGGGTCCTGGCCCTGCCATAGAGTAGGTACCTACTTTCTCACTGGTTCTGGCCCATTCTCTTCCTCTGTCTGCACTGAGATGAGGGTGGGAGTGCACTGAGAACAGGGCTGGGGGTGAAGGAGCAGGCTGGGGGTTGGGGTGCAGTGTCTGGCCAAGAGCTAGAATGAGGGAGGGGGCTCAGGGTTGGGGCCAGGAGGTTTGGGTGTGGAGCGCTTACCTGGGCAGCTCCCATTTGGTGCAAGGGATGCAGGTGGGAATGTGGGTGTGTGCAGGAGCTCCCGTTTGGTGCTCAAGGTGGGGGTGGGGATGTGGATGTGGGGGTGCAAGAGTCAGGGCATGGGGTGTGGGGGGGCTGGGTATGTGTGGGGAGGGTGCAGGAGTCAGGGCAGGGAGCTGAGGGGGCTGGGTATGTGTGAGGGGTGCCGGAGTGAAGGCTGGGGTTGTGGGGGGGTACAGGGGTCAGGGCACAGGTCTGGGTGTGTGTGAGGAGGGTTCATGGGTCAGGGCAGAGGGCTGGGGGTGTGTGAGGGAGATGCAGGGGTCAGGGCAGAGGGCTGGGAGTGTGCAGGGGTCAGGGCAGAGGGCTGGGGGGCGTGGGGGTGCTCCCAGCCCCCTGCCCTGAGCGGCTCACGGCAGGGGGCTGGAGGGGATATGCTGATTCCACCCCCTTCCCCTACGTCCCCGGAGCAGAGAGCGCACTGCGGCTCTGCTTTTCCCTCTCCCCCTCCGTAGCAAGGTCTGTCACCTGATCGGCCGCAGGGAGGTAGAGAAGGAGGGATAGGAACCCTGCATGCTGGGGGAAGAGGCGGGGCGAGGGGGAAGCTTGCCTGCCCTGGAGGAGAGAGCGGTGGGCGGAGAAGAGTGGGCCGGGCCGGGCCGGATTTTTAATTGCATGCTGCTGTCCCCGGCAGACAGCAGCGTGCCATTAAAAATTGGCTCGCGTGCCGTTTTTGGCACACATGCCATAGGTTGCCGACCCCCGCTCCAGAGCTTCACCTGCGGACTGAAAGGTACTGAGGATTAACAGGCTGTCGTTAAGAGATCTTCCAGGTAGTCCTCCCTCTCATGGAGGATTATAAGAAAATATACTCTGAGTTCCCAAAGCAAGCACTTTTGGAGAATGGGCCTAGAACCCGTGATCCCTCCTGGAAGGAATTTGCATATTGATGTAGGGCTTGAAATATTGGTGCAATCTTATCTTGTTAAAAATTGGTTTGTTAAAGGCCTTAAGCGAAGACGGTCTCTGTCCTCATTATGTCTGTAGCAGTAAGAAACCAAGCACTAAAAAGAAAACCCTGCCAGAGCTAACGTGGTCACATAAATCTCCTTTTCTCCTGCTGTAATTGTGTTCTGCGGGCTGCGAGAGAGGCAAAAATGGATTTGGTTTAACATAGAGTCTAAATTTCTGGTTCTCAGAACAACTCCCCAAATGCTTCCCTTCTTTGTTAAGAACAAGAATGCTAAAAATAATCCAATATCTCAACATGTTTCTAGCACGTACAGCTTTATGGGCTCTTCGTGCTCTCAACCCTGTTTGCTAGTCACTTATGCTTCTGATGGATAATTGCTGATACCGGAGGGGATTCTAAAAGAGTTCAATTAACTGAGCTGAGGAAAAAAAAAAAAAAGCATACAAAAAACATTTATCACCCTTTCCAGAGGAGTATGGGGAGAGCTGTCCCATGCCTGGCAGAGCCCTCTAGAACATTCTGACTTCTTATTTGAGAGAAAATGGTTACAACAGGAATTTTATAGCAGCTTTAACAAATACGTGGGAGTTGCATGAAAGGATTTATTTTCCTATGCCAAGCTTATAGTTACGTGTTATTTACCTTTGCAAGTGCAGCACACCACAGCACAACGGCATTTCCCGAGGTGCAGTAATTTCATTGGAAGAGGCTTCTATTTCTCTACCAATGCCTGGCCATGTCTGTGTGGCTATGCAGGAATACGGCACAGATGTCCCAAAGGATTGTACAGCCTGCCAGAGAGGCCAAACTGCATAAATGGAAAGGAAAGAATCCTGCCCTGCAGGGAAAGCAGATTCTCAGCCTGCATTGCCAAGGAACAGGGCTTAATCTCTAATCCTCCAAGTCTTGGAGTGAAGGCAGAACTCAGAGTGGCAGGACTGTGTGAGTGTGGCAGGATATTTCCCTGGAGGCAGGTCCTCACAGAGGAGATAAGCTACACTACAGCTTTGGAGTGACAGGATTTCTGCCTCAGAGACAGCTCCTAATTATTATTATTTCTGCCCTGGATGCAGATCTGTGTAGTGTTCCCACTGTTATCCTTGTTCATATATCAAAGGAAAGTTTGGTTTTGCCTTAAAGTAGTTACTTTTCTCATCATACAGTTTTAATTATTATTTATTTTAGAGAGCCTTAGGTCTACATGGGCACCTAGACAGTTCAGTGATGGGTTCATTTGGAATGCCATGAATGAATGGACAGATAGGACAGACAGAAGCCACAGCTGGTAGTTAATACTTGATTCCAATTCAGACTTCAGTAGCACATCTAAACGGAACAAAAACTGAGTTTAGTTACACGCTGTGAACTTGTGAAGTCAGTTACTGCTCTTTCATCCACGTGCACTGAATCTGATGTAACATGGCCCCCTTCTTACTGCAGAAGAGTTTGCCCAAAAAGGGTCCCTCGGAAGGCCCCTGGATAGAAAAAGTGATCATCTCCACACATTGCCTCAAACCATGCAAAAACAAAATCAGAATTTCAAGCAACTCAGATCCCCGAAATGTTGGCCTGTCTGTATTTTCTATGCTTCAAGATTTGTACTGTCATGAAACTGCAAGGCCCAAATCCAGCGTATCATGCTATCACTGTTCTGCAGGCCCAGAAAGGTTTCTAAATATATCGCTCGAAAATGATAACTCAGACACCAGAAGGTTAACACTTCCAAGAGTATAACATGTATTTAATTATTTACTAGAGATTATCTTGCTAGATATATCCCCTTCATCCCTTGACACAATCATTTCCCGTCCAAGGCGTTTGTGGGAGAAGACAGACAACAGAAATGTAACACATTATAAACATCGACACTTGTAATCTTATTTACAATAACCACTCCAGAGAGTTTTCTTTTAAAGGCAAGTCTGTAATAAGTGATGGGTATCCTCTTCAGGTCAGACTCATGAGCATACTAAAAGAAGTGTATGAACAGTAAAACTATTTGCAAACCTTGCAGGGAAAGAACTGCTCTGTTCTGACTCTTAGAGTAACTGAATTCCCTGCCAATGCACCTACAGCATGTGTAAGTCAGACAAATGTATCATCTATCATGTAAGAAGAAATAGGTTTAGCGGGAATGGAGCATTCCAGAAGTGATTATCCAGCTGGCCCCTGCAGACTTACTTTCCTTCAGATCCATAGCTGTTCATACTGTCTTCAATGGATTCATGGCTGGCTTGACGGACCGTCCGGCTTGGCATTTCGACAGCCAGACCGGTTTCTGTGCTCCGCTGGATAGCGCCTTTGAGTCTCCGGCCATCCCCGTCTAAAAACAAGAGAGACATCAAATAGAACCAAGGGAAGGCCTTTCAGGGAATTACTCTTGGAATCCAGAAATCACCCTGCACTTCATTCTTTTCATATTTTGTCGCACTCAAGCCTGTAGCTCTCACCTTTGTTCATAACGGGCCTGAGGTTCAAACAAGCTAGATACCCAGTTGGGCATTCAAAATGCAAATGTAATTGCTAGCCTACTTTGAGCATGCAAATCAGATAATAGAATGTGTGCATGCGCATACACAGACATACACACACACAGCCAAACTGTGTGTGGACTTGCCCAATTAGTATGCACACTGTACAATTATGAGCAGAGATTAGGTACTAAATTGTGGACCTAATGTGTTTGAAAATCTGCCCCATTGTTTCAAGTTGTGAGGAATGCCGAGGAATCATAGTGCCAGGACAGTAACAGAAGGATCAGAGGGGAGAGAAGGGGCTGGACAGTACTAGGAACACTCTGAATGAGAGAACAATAAGGGACTATAAAGGCATCTCCAAAATGGTTTCCCAATGCAGGCCACTCAGAGGGGCTTTAAACAGCAGAAAAGCCCACAGTAAGGGCTACTACATTCACACACGCCCTCAGCTCGAGTCGGGTGGGAATCAGAATTTGGTGTCACAGATTATTTTTCCCTTGGGGGGGGGTTAATCTTCAAAGACTTTGAAATTAACAGCTGCTATTTGCATCCTTCTCTTTAGCAGTCTGCGTTTCTCAGAATGAATTATGTTATCTAATGAATATATAATGAACACCATTAACATTAATTGCTTTCGCTGCTGTTAGGTAGCTGACAAGTTTCAGCCTACACACAATGCTTATCCTGAAATATCGATGTCGGCTGCAAGTTCTCTGAATGAGTTGGGATGTGGGAATCTTTTTAAAGGTGCCCACCCATAAACCTGTATAAGAATGAGCTGGTGTTAACACTCACGTGGCAGACATGTGACCCACCAGACTGCTTTGGTATTCTTATTGAACACTGAACGATGGCAGAGTCCAATGTCCTCTACCAGCTCTGGGCCTCATTTTGCTAGGTGTGACCAAAATGCTTGCAAGTATTCAAAATACCCTGAGAGAGCTGAACATTGCTAAGTGGCATCACTTCCAGAAGCACCACAACTTTATGAAGAGTGCTTCTGTATGCAAAATGAACCGGTTCAACACAACGTCAGAGAGTTCTCAAAACATGGAAGAGGATGGGGCCCTCACAGCCACTTCAGCAGCTCTGGGAGCTCAGTCTGTACACATGGAAAGTATTGTGCTATTCTTTCCTATGTGTATAGCAAGCTGCTTAGCCTGGGAATGGTTTTCTCCGGTTCTCTATGTGAATGGACATTTCCCAGAAATTGCTGGCCTATTAGCAGGGTCCCTGCCCTATGCTCCATTTGAAATTAACTCTGGTAGGTTAACACTAGCGCAGAGCATCTGCCATTAACTTAGCTAAAAAGCCCCCTTTCTCTGCAATACCCTGAGGTTTCCAACTGAGTAAATATTTAGGCCCAAAAGCATTCGGTACCAGCTGCTGCCCACAAGTACAGTACTGTATGCAAGCATCAGACAGCATTTGTATGTTTTGGTTAACATTAAATACAGTTCGTATTGTTTGTGTGCCCAGAGCAATGTGAGAGGCCCATCATATGAATCAGAAAGTCAAACAAACAATTTAAAACAACTGCTATCCAAGTCAAAAAGCTTCAGCCAAAACCAATATTAATCATCGACTTCAGTGAAGGAAAAGCCCAATGAGATGGCCTAATCTAGTCCCAGCTACTGCAGGATTATTCCCAATGGTGTATTTTTTAGTGTTTTCTCCAGCCTTGTTCGAAATGTCCACAGCCTAGAACACCCCTCCTTCACTGTAATGTTATCCGTCCTGATAGCCTAATTTCCCCCTTAATTTCATTTTGTTTCCCCTCGTTATACCCTTTCTACCATCCTCAACAATGCCCCTCCCTCCTTGCTATGCAGACACTCTCAAAATACTCAGATCCTTCCTCCATTGCTTAGTCGCATATTCAGTTCTTTTCTCATAAAATCAACCTGAGTCAATAATCATAAACCAGCACTGAAAAATGTTCAAGTGCCTAACCATGAAATATCTGGTCTCAAGATCATTTGATTTTCCCACTGTAACTGGAGATGGCCAGGGAATGAAATACTCAAATTACCATATACCTGCGGTTAACAACACACTAATAGAGGCTTGTGGTGTGGGCAAGCATTTGGCATCCCAAGGCACCTGCCTGGCACAGTGCAGTGCCTTGTCTCACAGATTTTTCTGGTCCAGTGCGAAGGTTTGCCATACAGCAAAAGAGAGCAATAAACAGGGAATGCAGGACACACTCCAGCACCGTGTTGGAGATTGTCTCTCACTTCCAGCTGGCACTGGATACATTCTGCTGCAGCAGAAAACACACAGCCACGCATCTGCTGGCGTCCTGAGGTGCCTGCCGCATCTCCTTGGCTGTCCAGTTAAATGTGTGACTCAAGAGCAGGGGAAGGGATGGGGAGGAGAACAAAGGCAGTTTGCAAAGGACTGTGAGAGTCTGCAGGTCCTGAACCCAGGCCTCCGGGCCATTGCTGCATCCACACCACCACCTAGGAGCCCTGAGGCCTTAGACTCCGCTAAAGGTACCACCCACAGGGACTTGATTAGAGGAGCCTCAGAGTCCCTGATTGGGCCGGGTACATTATTTAAACCAGAAAGACACGGGAAGTTTTCTGTGCAGCAAAGTGGATGCTGGCTTGCTGCTACTGCTACAGACCCTGCCATCCGCTACCTGACTTCCTACTGCGTCCCTGGTCCCTGATTTCGACCCTGCCCCTGCTTCCAATTCCTGCCCTTAGCCTTGTTCCAGTCCCTGAGCCCTGTTCTCTTGGCTTCCAACTGCTCCGGCTCTGACCCAAGGCTATAGCTCTTTGGCTTCTGACTCCGCACTGACCCTTGGCTTCAGCTCTGACACCTGGCTCTTGACTTCAGACATGCCCATTGCCTCTGGCTCCTAAATATAATGCTGACCACCCAGCCGGACCACCCACGTCCTGGTCACTGGTACCCTCTTCCACAGACCCAGACAATTTGCACAACCCCTCCCACCAGCCCCGGATCCCAGCAGGAGTAGGAATGGATCAGTTGGGACCTCTCTCTGTCCCATGGGGCGCTGGGATCTCAAGAGTGGGTTATCCACCTCCAGGCAGATCACCAGGAGCTGTGGGCCCAAGTGACACAGCTGGCAGCCGAGAACCTGTCACAACAGACATGAGCGGACCAGCTCCTTTCTAAGAACGCTGTGCTTCAGGGGCGGCTTTCAGCATCGCACCCTGAACTGTGCTCCCTGCTGCTCCTGCTTTGCTTCGGAGCGTACTTCTCCAGGGGCCGCATCATCAGTCTCTTGTCGTGGGAATCATTGGACAGGGCGTGCAACGGAGTGCAACAGCCCAATACTAACTGACCAGGGTGCCTTCCTACAGGTGTTCTCCATGATATTTGATACCTGCTCAAGAGAACTTGCCCTGTGGAAAAAACAATAGAAATGTAGGGCTGGAAGGGACCTCAAGAGGTCATCTAGTGCAGCCCTCTGTGCCGAGGCAGGATTAACCACACATTCCTTGACCAACCCTGATCAGTGTTTGTCTAACCCGTTTTGAAAAATCACCAAGGCTGGGGCTTCTACAACCTCCTCAGGTAAATTGTTCTAATGCTTAACTAACCATATAAGTTAGAAAATTTCTCCTAATATCCAACCAAAATCTCCCTTGCTACAAACTAAGCCAATTACTTCTTGTCCTACCCTTGCTGTACAGGGAGAACAATTGACCACAGTCCTCTTTATAAGAAATGCCACAGACGCATCATGGAGAAACAGCACATTCTGCGTGAGAAGGTGGAAGAGAAATAACAAGTGCTAAACATTTATTATTGTTATGTTTCATCTTTACATGTGCAAAGCTCTTCACAAACAGTCACCCAGCAGCGACTCCCACTGACCAATAAAGGAGCAGCATGGATGGGATCTGAAAGGGCTCTCAACCAGTACTCCCTGAGCCCATGTATTGTATCCGAAAGGTAGGAGTGCTAAAAGCTCCTTTGAAAGACCTGTAAAATGAGGAGTGTAATGGTACCATTTGGATGGGGATGTTGCCTGGCAAAATAATTTGTCTTCATTTATTTGTTAGTGCTCTCTGGAATGAGTACAGTGAGCTTTGATCTTTCCTGCCACGTCTGTGGAAGATTTACTCTCTGCACCTTTTCCAATGAAGCAATAAAGTTGCCAGTGCCACATGTTGCTAAAAAACAGATTCTGGTTTGGAAAGATGAACTGCTTTGCCTGGGCAAGACATTCTTCCTCATCAGCTGGTAAATATCTTGTGCACAGAGCACTGTACATGCCAAACAGTCCAGCAGTGGACTAGAGGGAGTGAAAGTGGCTGCCTGGATAAAGCAGCGCACAGATGATCGGACACTTCTGAGCATTCTCTCTCTTCAATGTATTTGCAGCTGTCAACTCCAATAAAAACCAGCTCTTCTCAAGAATGGTGCAACAAGATTGGCAATGCTGATTGCCTTTTGGAATTGCTTTTGTCTCAATATTGGTAAGAAAAATGGTGGTGCTTCTCTCACTTTCTCCTCCACCTTCTTCCACCCCGCACTGGCCCCGCAAGCAGGCCCAGTCTTGCATGGCTCACATTATCTTGTGTGTCAATGCAAAGCACAGGTCTGCAAAGCTCTTGTCTCGGTGCTACTGACAGGTTTCTCCATGTGCAGAGGACACAAAATCCTAAAAATCCACTGAGAATTGTACAGCAATTCATGTAAGGACAGGATTATGCTATTATTGCTATTGGGCACAATTACACTCCAAGAGATGATGGCTTCTCTATTTATTCAGCAGATCTTCCTGACACTTTCAGTCCTCCTGTTTCCCTTTTATTCCCGTCACCTCTTCTCTTCTCTTCTCACTTCTTCTCCCCTCCCACAGTTGCTTTGTTACCATCTTTCTCTCTTCCAGTTTCTCACTTTAAAAATTATCCCCTATATTCATCACTCAATTTTTCTCACGCTTGGTCCATTTGGCTTGAACTCTCCTGGCACAGGAGGAAACTAACGCAATGTGGGTAGAAGTGTCTGAGTGGTGCCTTCCATGCCTTTTAAATTAACTGGCATCAATTCAAGGTTGGGAGTAGAAATCGACTGAATTTAAAACTGATTAGCTTTGCTTTTAAGTTAATCTATTGCTTCAAAGCACAGAGCCTGTTAATATGCACAGTTTACATACAGACAGAACTAAAACACTATCCCACTGCACAATCAAGCCCCCTGTGGAACACATTAATTAGCCTTTTATCTCTCAGTGTTCACGTTTTGGCTTTGGTTGCAAGTGAAAATCAGCTTTGGCCTTGCTCCTAAGTCCCATTTCTTCCCACTGCAAAACTACTTGACAAACATTTTACATACTCTAAGAGAGGTCTGAGGCTTGGAGAGGGTGCTCCAGGTCAAGACTGAGGTGCACCAGCACAGCTGAATCAGAGCAGCAAGACCATTTGTCTCCATTTACTGAGGGATTGATGCGTGGCGATCAATCCACCGGGGGTCGATTTAGCGGGTCTTCACCCGCTAAATCGACTGCCCATCGCTCTCCTGTTGACTCCGATACTCCACCAGAACGAGAAGCATAAGGTAAGTCGACAGGAGAGTTTCTCCTGTCGACCCAGCGTGGTGCAGACACCGCAATAAGTCGACCTAAGGTACATCGATTCCAGCTACCTTATTCACGTAGCTGGAGTTGCTTAACTTAGATCGACTTAGCCCCGTAGCGTAGACCTGCCCTGTGATAGCAGAGGGCGTTACAGGTCAGCACTCAGGGATGTCAATAGAGCAAGACTGGGCTGGAAGGTCATGACTGAGGTGCACTGGCAGAACTGCAGGAAGGAGTTTGTTCAGAACCTGCCTGCACTCTTAACTCAAACAAGGTGCAGTAAATCCCCCTTTACTTCCATAGGCACTAAATTAATTCAATTTTTTTTTAATAAACAGAAAAATATGGATGCATTTTTGCTCACTTCCACATTTAGCAGGTTTGCCTTGAGTTGGTAAGAGGGCTGGGGATTTGGGGTAGCCCTGTGGGTGAAAATAGGCAAGGGGGAGCATTGTGCAGCCAGTGAATATCTCAGAAAGGAATCAAATCCTGGGGCAGACAGTGGGTGGGAGTGAAGGCTCCTCGGGTGGGAGTGAAGGCTCCTCGTTTGCCTTTAGTGACTAGACTGACAAGAGCACAATGAAGCAGGTATTGCAAATCTCCGCTCAGAAGCTAACGAGTGATTAAGCTGAATTGCCGACTACCTCTCGCTACTCTGCCAAATAAAAGTCTTATTTTCAAAGGCTTCTCTGAGAAGAAAACTTGAACGCCAGCTTCTCCATTTATGAACGCTGTTGTTTAAATGGTTTTCTTTTCTGCTTATTCAGATGCTGAGCTGAATCCCCAGCAGACCATTTGCCAGGAGGCATTTCATTATGAATCCATTCTGAGATTAACAAAACAATCCCTTTGTTCAAATCCAAAAGCGAGGGAAAAAAAAAAATCTCTACAGAGTGGCATGAATAGCCAACACTTGTGACAGCCTGCCATCCACATGGAATGCACAAGTCAATTTGCCTGTACGAAGCATACCAAGCAGGCCTTTTTAGAGAATTTGGAGTATTTATTTGTGTTTGCAGCAAGTAATGTTCTGTTCAGAAGTGAATGCTGCTTCTTAGCAAAAATATTGTCGTTTCTGATTGCAGTTTAACTAGCTGACCCCCCCATCTCCCCACACTCGGGAGAGCTGACACTATTGAGAAGCATTTCACATGTCTACATCCTAGTGGGCTGTGAATTACAGCACCTGAAGAGAGGGGGCATTTTGCACTGTGCCCAGAAGCAAGTGGGACTAAGATTGATTATCATCTCTGCCTACATAATCCCCTAGAAGCAACAGAAAATGGCAGGGGATATATAGGAGCACTACTCATCAGCTAGTTCACTTCAGAGTCCTGGTTTCAGCCACAAACCCCCATCTAAGGGCACACTTTCTTTTAAACTTTAAATGACATCTTGGCATAGGACAGAAGAAATATTTTGAGTCATTATTCTTTAAATCTCCTTAAATTAAATGTATCGACACTGTAGAGAACAGTCTATATAATATTTCTTGTGGGGGCTAAAACTAATTAAAGAAGCAATTTTCAAACTGCAAACCTTAAATTGGCCATAAATCACTCTGTTAGACCCTAGCTATGTTTGCAGTTATCAGTAAGTGTTGAAGGAGGGATTCCACCCCATGTTCTACTCACTACACACTAGGGTGACCAGACAGCACTGTGAAAAATCGGGACGGGGATGGGGGGTAATAGGCGCCTATATAAGACAAAGCCCCAAATATTGGGACTGTCCCTATAAAATCGGGACATCTGGTCACCCTACCACACACTGCGCTATAGGGACTGTAAACAGCCTGTGGGGAAATTCCCCAGCACAGTCTCTACATTGGCCCCCTGCAGAAGACAGGCTGAAGCAGGGTTGGAGTACAAAGGGCTACAGCCATTCAAGCCATAGGCAGCGCTAGAGAGGTTACCTACCCTAACTTAGAGTAGTCCTCCTGCAGGGCTGTCTTGGCTCCCCCAACAGCCTGAAACAGGGAGGGCTTAAGTCATCTCTGCCCCACTCCTAGAGATGCAGCTCAGGAAGAGACTCTAACTCTCTCATTTCACAGAGCTCAGAACAGTCTCCCCCCGCCCCTTTAAAAAAAAATAAAACGAAACAAAAAACTGTGTAGATAATTTTTTTTAAGACACTGGTAGAAGGTGCCGGCTGGCTGAGGACCCTGGAGACTGAAATTTTCGTTATCTACTGAACGTGAGCAGCATAAGGAACAATGTCCTCATTCTGGCTCATTTAAGCTGAGGTTTGTAAAACAACGTGTCTATTTTAAAGAGTCTCACTGAAGCTAAACCAAACTCAACCTTCCTTTTCCCTTCTTCCCCTGTAGGTGGTGGGAAGTGGGACACAGTTCTATCAATCTCTTCTACTGAACCTGCCTTACCTCTGCTCTACTGAGGTACCCACTCTAAAATGGGAGCAGCTGGCCTTTTATAACTTCACTCCAGAAGCAGGTGTGTTCTGGGAGGAGCAATAGCTCTAGCTCTTTCTCAGACACTTATATAAGTAGGAAGACCACAAGCACTAGCTTTTAGGGAAAATTTCTAGGTATGCGGTGTTCCAAACACAGGCCCTTTTTCCCCACTAGCATTATTAGAGCAGGAGGAGTTTTCCTCTCTGAGGAGATGTGAGCTGCGGTTTGTTATTAAATCAAGCTGTAACCACACTTATACAGGCCCTTACCCTATCACCCTTCCCAATGCATCTTGCCTTCATAGATTCAAGGGAACTACTTTAGGGGAATGAGAGGAGTGGATTCTCTGTAGCCATGTAATACTTGGTCTTATTGCTGAAAAGTTAATGGGGGTGCCAGTTATAGGGAGGCATCTGCAATAAGGAAAACCATCTGCTGCAAACTGGGCTAAGACAAACTCATGTCAAACACTCCACTAATGAGTCACTGGAGAATAATTTCTGAGTAGGGTTGGATTTGAACCAGTGATCTAGAGGGGAAATACTGTAGTATAACACTGTGGGACAAATATCAGCAGGTGGAGGATCAAACACCCATTTTGCTACAGAGGGTGCTAAAGGCACTCCTCTTTCAAGGAGAGGATGACACTGAACATGAAACCAAAAAAACATTTAGGATGATTGAAGACACTTTTTATTCCTTAGATGGCCAACACCAATGGAGTTGGGATTTCTGAGCAATGGAGCCTACCAGCAGGCTATTCCTACTGGACTGCAAATTAGGCTTGGGATCAATAAACCATCTAGGTATTTTTTTCTTTCTATTATAAAATCTGAAAAAGGTACTGGTCCATTTTTGAGGCTTGTGTGAATAATTCCTGTGACATCATAAGCCTTTTTAAAAAGCTACTTGGAAAATTTTCCAGTAACCTTTCTAGATGGAACATGCCTTTTCAACCAAATTGAGAGAGAGAGAGAGAGAGAGAGAGAGAGAGAGAGTGAGAGTGTGTGTGTGTAAAAAGCTTCATTGTGATTGGAATTTTTCATTTTTCAATGAAAAAATTCAAAATGGAAAGTTTAGAAGTTTTACAAAAATTCATTTTGGCAGGAAAAGCCACTCTCTTACTTCCTTTCACAGGGAAAAGGTAGCGAAGTTTAAAGAAGTGGGTGCCCGCTAAAATGAAAAAAAAAAATCGTAAGTTTTCAGAAGACTTTTTTAAAAACCCCTCTTGTTTGAGGGTTTTCAATCACAAAATTTAAAAAACTGAAATTCTTGAACAAAAATGACAAATTTTATTTCTAAGTATTTAATGGAAATTATTTATTAACCAGATTTATGCACGTCAGAATTCTTTCCACGTTTCCATGTAACTTGTTTGTGACAGCACGATCCAAACAGCTTCGTATGGAGGCTGGTGCTGATTTTTTACTTTTTTTAATGGAACACAATAATTGACACCCCTTGCAGAGAAGAGTCTTGTTTCAATAAAATTACCATGTAGATAAGGAGAAGCACTGCTATAATTACAGTGCTGGTTGCTGAACAGTATAGAGAGGTACAAATGTGTGTGTTTTATTTTTAAATTAGTTTAGTGATCCCTTTGGGACAGAGGAGAAAACATTAAATGCTTCACAGCTGCCACAGAAGACCTGCAAGGCCAGTAGCTTCTTCAGCTTAAGTGACGGTCCAAATGTCTTAATTTATATAAAACAGTAAATTGTACCTTTTCAGAACCCTGGGTGCTGTTGCCACATAGTAAAATGAAAAGGAGTACTTGTGGCACCTTAGAGACTAACCAATTTATTTGAGCATGAGCTTTCGTGAGCTACAGCTCACTTCATCAGCTGTAGCTCACGAAAGCTCATGCTCAAATAAATTGGTTAGTCTCTAAGGTGCCACAAGTACTCCTTTTCTTTTTGCGAATACAGACTAACACGGCTGTTCCTCTGAAACCTGTCATAGTAAAATGAGCAAGGCAAGTAATGCACAAAATGGCACAGAGCAGTCTCTCCACAAACCACACCTCAGCCACAGATCCCAAACCTTAGTGCACAAGCCCAACTCTCAGCACCGCCTTCTCCAAAGCCTGAGGAACGAGGTAGGAATTGCAGTGTGCCCTAAAGGCCAGTAGATTTGGACGATTTTGTATTGTGTGTCTGAGCACACATACACCTGGAGGAGTGGAATTAATTCAGGGCCGCTCCGAGAGAACACACTGCAGGGAGCTCCATCTCTTTTAAAATAAGGGGCTGTGGTGCTTCTGTTGATCTCAGCTTCAGCAAGGTGGTACGAGGAGAGATGCATCTCTCATACAGGGAGGCCTCAGGTCATTTGAACAACACCTTAACTCTGCTCAGAAACTGACCGCCAGCCAATGCAAGAACATGGAGTACCTGACCCTTGGGGAACACACAGCAGCAGTCTAATTGTGAGGTGACAATGGATCAGTTCACAGTAGCAAGACCTGCATCTGAATGAAATGGTCATAATCTCTTGCCCAGAGATAAGCAGAGACAAAAAACTGACCTGGTCAACATGGTTTTATGATTAGCTAATACATACAGCTTGGAAAAGAGACGACTAAGGGGGGAGATGATAAAGGTCTATAAAATCATGAATGGTGTGGAGAAAGGGAATAGGGAAGTGTTATTTACCCCTTCACGTATCACATGAACCATGGGTCACCCGATGAAATTAATAGGCAGCAGGTTTAAAACAAACATAAGGAAGTACTTCTTTACACAACGAAAAGCACAAAAGCAAGTCAACCTGTGGAACTCATTGCCAGGGGATGTCATGAAGGCCAAAAGCATAACTGGATTCAAAAAGAATTAGAGAAGTTCATGGAGGATAGGTGCATCAATGGCTATTAGCCAAGATGGTCAGGGATGCAGCTTGGACTGGACGCCAGAGGATGGATCACTTGAAATTATCCTGCTTTGATCATTTCCTCTGAAGCATCTGGCACTGGTCGCTGCCAGAAGACAGTATACTGGACTAGATGCACCATTGGTCTAACCTAGTATGGTTGTTCTTATGTTCTTAAGCTGGTGGATACATTAACTCAGTTAAAGGAGCATATATAAACCTCAGCAGGTCTTCCAGTCTTCCCCCATCCTGGGGGCATCACTTTTGATTATCTAGCTTTAGCCATCTAGCATTCCTACGCTAGCCTCTACCAATCATGGGGTAAAGCATTCAATGGCTCTAGTGGGATTAGATAAGACCAGGTGTCCCTGGTATACTGACAACACAGAAGTCTGTCTCTTTACTGTCCTTACTAATGGTCCCATATACATATTAGACAAGAGGAGGGACAAGATGGAGGCCCACAGGAGAGGACCTTTAGGACAGTATGATCTAGTGGAAAGTGTAGGTTCTGTTCCTGGCTCTACCACTGACCTGCTGTGCAACAGTGGGTAATTCACTTCCTGTCTGTGGAGGTTTCCTCTCCCACCCTTTGCCTGTCTTGTCTCTTTTAATAGTAAGCCCCTATAGCATAATGGGGCTCTGATCTCATTTGGAGCCTATTCAAAAAGTAATTACCCCAAAATTTATAGCCCATTGTGTTGTAATACTTATTTCCCATAATGAGGGAAAAATGCCTAACCAGATACTAATACATGAAGATGTATGGATTCAAACCTGCAGCCATGTTGTCCAGTCCAACAATCTGAAAAGTTCACAAACTAAGAAGTCCCTGGCACTATGAAATAAACATTCCAGTGCCTTCCATGGGCTCTCTTGCTGTCTTTCCAAGAACCCTCCAGTTCCCCATTTCAGGATAAGGATTTTCTGGACCCGGGATCACCAATGCTAAGAGGTAAAAGTGATCCATGTCCTTGGGTTAAATGTCCTCTTCCATGACAAACGTGACATATTATAAATGTTTGCTCAGTATCCCTACCTAATTACAGGAGAGTTGAAGAACCAGAGCGCTCTGTCCTAGTTCCCCCCGTCTATCTTACATTATTTTTAACTCTGAGGATGTTGTCTCAGCCCAGAATCCGAAATATGAATGAACCAGAGTTGCAGTAAACCTCCAGAGACAGAAGAGAAGAAAGAAAAGGTGTGAAAATTCCAGAGTTAGGTGATTATAAAGTGTCATTCTAAATAAGTGTCACTCACACTAACTATGCCTTTCTCCAGAAGACAGAGGTAATAGTGTTCAAAACACACAAATGACAGAAATTGCTTTTTGTTTGTTTTTAGGTGAATTTTGAGATCATGTAGTTTATGAAAGAGAGAACAGAAGAAATAAAAGATGCTGAACATGTAACTGCCTCCCTTGAGTTCCTAGTGAGAGCTGGTGATGCTTAGCTACAAAAAAGGCAAAGCTAGGTTTGGGGAAAAGCAATTAATTTGTCCAAACTTATAACATCAACATCTTCGCATCCTTACCTTAGCCCAAGAGGTTGCAAGACCCTCTCTTAAAAGGAATGTGCCTGCTGTTTGTCAAGATCTCGTCTATATATAACACCACTGCCTTCTGATAATTTGTTATGAATACAATTAAAGATACAAAGCCAAGTTTTCTGTAACACATGAAGCTCTGTGAATTTCAGTAGGGTTGCAAACACGAAATCTAATGCAAAAATCAGGCTTTGAATTTCCTTTAGCATGATTTATGTTCAGCTTGAATCTATGACTGTTTAAATATATTTTCCTTAAGGAAATGAATCATCAAGCACATAGAAAGTCATCCCAAATTAGAGATCTTGTTTTATAACTTGTGCCCATTTCAGACTGGTTATTTGATCTACTGTAGGTGTAACTGAATCACAAAAATAAAGTCACACTTAACTTCTGACATTAAACTTCAGATCACACCATATTGTTAAATTTTACTATAGCACCTGTCAGTCTAGTATCTTCGGCAAACAAGAACCTGTGTATATGTTTCAATTAACTCTGTGTATCACCAAGAAGACAACGACATGAAGAAACTTCCTAATAGATTTCAGAGTAGCAGCCGTGTTAGTCTGTATTCGCAAAAAGAAAAGGTGTACTTGTGGCACCTTAGAGACTAACCAATTTATTTGAGCATAAGCTTTCGTGAGCTACAGCTCACTTCATCGGATGCATACTGTGGAAAGTACAGAAGATCTTTTTATACACACAAACCATGAAAAAATGGGTGTTTACCACTACAAAAAGTTTCCTCTCCCCCCACCCCACTCTCCTGCTGGTAATAGCTTATCTGAAGTGATCACTCTCCTTACAATGTGTATAATAATCAAGTTGGGCCATTTCCAGCACAAATCCAGGTTTTCTCCCCACCCCCCCGCACAAACCCACTCTCCTGTTGGTAATAGCTTATCTAAAGTGATCACTCGCCTTACAATGTGTATGATAATGAAGGTGGACCATTTCCAGCACAAATCCAGGGTTTAACAAGAACGTCGGGGGGGAGGGGGAAGGTAGGAAAAAACAAGGGGAAATAGCCACTCCCAGTCTCTATTCAAGCCTAAATTAATTGTATCCAATTTGCAAATGAATTCCAATTCAACAGTCTCTCGCTGGAGTCTGGTTTTGAAGTTTTTCTGTTGTGATATCGCAACTTTCATGTCTGTAATCGCGTGACCAGAGAGATTGAAGTGTTCTCCGACTGGTTTATGAATGTTATAATTCTTGACATCTGATTTGTGTCCATTTATTCTTTTACGTAGAGACTGTCCAGTTTGACCAATGTACATGGCAGAGGGGCATTGCTGGCACATGATGGCATATATCACATTGGTGGATGTGCAGGTGAACGAGCCTCTGATAGTGTGGCTGATGTTATTAGGCCCTGTGATGGTGTCCCCTGAATAGATATGTGGGCACAGTTGGCAACGGGCTTTGTTGCAAGGATAGGCTCCTGGGTTAGTGGTTCTGTTGTGTGGTATGTGGTTGTTGGTGAGTATTTGCTTCAGGTTGGGGGGCTGTCTGTAGGCAAGGACTGGCCTGTCTCCCAAGATTTGTGAGAGTGTTGGGTCATCCTTCAGGATAGGTTGTAGATCCTTAATAATGCGTTGGAGGGGTTTTAGTTGGGGGCTGAAGGTGACGGCTAGTGGCATTCTGTTATTTTCTTTGTTAGGCCTGTCCTGTAGTAGGTGACTTCTGGGAACTCTTCTGGCTCTATCAATTTGTTTCTTCACTTCCACAGGTGGGTATTGTAGTTGTAAGAATGCTTGATAGAGATCAGACAGACATCATCTTCCTTTCCAAATGCAAACAGATGGACATCGTACCAAAAGGACTGGAGGTAAAAAATCCATTACAATCTACATACCGCACAGAATATGCTGACAGCTTGTGCCACACGCTCTCAAAGAAACTGCGGAACCACCTGATCAACATCCTCTACAGCAAACAGTGAAAGATAAAGAATGAGTTCTCAAAAATGGATACTCTCATAAAAAAACAACCTTCCACACAAACTTCCTCATGGCTGGACTTTACTAAAACTAGACAAGCCATTTACACCACACACTTCGCTTCTCTACAAAAGAAAAAGGACACTAAACTTTCTAAACTACTCCATGCCACAAGGGGCCACAGCAATGGTTCCCTCAACCCACCCAGCAATATTGTTAACCTATCCAACTATACTCTTAGCCCAGCAGAAGCAGCTGTCCTATCTCGGGGCCTCTCCTTCTGCCCCTCCACCCCCACGAACATGATACAGTTCTGTGGTGACCTAGAATCCTATTTTTGATGTCTCCGACTCAAGGAATATTTCCAACACACCTCTGAACAACATACTAATCCACAGAGACCTCCCTACCAACACTACAAAAAGAAGGATTCTAGGTGGATTCCTCCTGAAGGTTGAGACAGCAGACTGGACTTCTACATAGAGTGCTTCCACCGACGTGCAAGGGCTGAAATTGTGGAAAAGCAGCATCACTTGCCCCACAACCTCAGCCGTGCAGAACACAATGCCATCCACAGCCTCAGAAACAACTCTGACATCATAATCAAAAAGGCTGACAAAGGAGGTGCTGTTGTCATCATGAATAGGTCGGAATATGAACAAGAGGCTGCTCGGCAGCTCTCCAACACCGCTTTCTACAAGCCATTACCCTCTGATCCCACTGAGAGTTACCAAAAGAAACTACAGCATTTGCTCAAGAAACTCCCTGAAAAAGAACAAGATCAAATCTGCACAGACACACCCCCGGAACTCCGACCTGGGATATTCTATCTACTACCCAAGATCCATAAATCTGGAAATCCTGGGCCCCCCCATCATCTCAGGCATTGGCACCCTGACAGCAGGATTGTCTGGCCATGTAGACTCCCTGCTCAGGACCTACGCTACCAGCACTCCCAGCTACCTTCGAGACACCACTGACTTCCTGAGGAAACTACAATCCATCGGTGATCTTCCTGATAACACCATCCTGGCCACTATAGATGTAGAAGCCCTCTACACCAACATTCCACACAAAGATGGACTACAAGCCATCAAGAACACTATCCCTGATAATGTCACGGCTAACCTGGTGACTGAACTTTGTGACTTTGTCCTTACCCATAACCATTTTACATTTGGGGACAATGTATACCTTCAATTCAGCGGCACTGCTATGGGTACCCGCATGGCCCCACAGTATGCCAACATTTTTATGGCTGACTTAGAACAACGCTTCCTGAGCTCTCGTCCCCTAACGCCCCTACTCCACTTGCGCTATATTGATGACATCTTCATCATCTGGACCCATGAAAAAGAAGCCCTTGGGAATTCCACTATGATTTCAACAATTTCCATCCCACCATCAACCTCAGCCTGGTCCAGTCCACACAAGAGATCCACTTCCTGGACACTACAGTGCTAATAAACGATGGTCACATAAACACCACTCTATACCAGAAACCTACTGACCACTATTCCTACCTACATGCCTCCAGCTTTCACCCTGACCACACCACACGATCCATTGTCTACAGCCAAGCTCTGTGATACAACCGCATTTGCTCCAACCCCTCAGACAGAGACAAACACCTACAAGACCTCTATCAAGCATTCTTACAACTACAATACCCACCTGCGGAAGTGAAGAAACAGATTGATAGAGCCAGAAGAGTTCCCAGAAGTCACCTACTACAGGACAGGCCTAACAAAGAAAATAACAGAATGCCACTAGCCGTCACCTTCAGCCCCCAACTAAAACCCCTCCAACGCATTATTAAGGATCTACAACCTATCCTGAAGGATGTCCCAACACTCTCACAAATCTTGGGAGACAGGCCAGTCCTTGCCGACAGACAGCCCCCCAACCTGAAGCAAATACTCACCAACAACCACATACCACACAACAGAACCACTAACCCAGGAACCTATCCTTGCAACAAAGCCCGTTGCCAACTGTGCCCGCATATCTATTCAGGGGACACCATCACAGGGCCTAATAACATCAGCCACACTATCAGAGGCTCGTTCACCTGCACATCCACCAATGTGATATATGCCATCATGTGCCAGCAATGCCCCTCTGCCATATACATTGGTCAAACTGGACAGTCTCTATGTAAAAGAATAAACGGACACAAATCAGATGTCAAGAATTATAACATTCATAAACCAGTTGGAGAACAATTCAATCTCTCTGGTCACGCAATTACAGACATGAAAGTTGTGATATTACAACAGAAAAACTTCAAAACCAGACTCCAGCGAGAGACTGTTGAATTGGAATTCATTTGCAAATTGGATACAATTAACTTTGGCTTGAATAGAGACTGGGAGTGGCTAAGTCATTACGCAACGTAACCTATTTCCCCTTGTTTTTTCCTACCTCCTCCCTCCCCCCCGATGTTCTTGTTAAACCCTGGATTTGTGCTGGAAATGGCCCACCTTGATTATCATACACATTGTAAGGAGAGTGATCACTTTAGATAAGCTATTACCAGCAGGAGAGTTGGGTGGGGGGAGAGAAAACCTTTTGTAGTGGTAAACACCCATTTTTTCATAGTTTGTGTGTACAAAAAGATCTTCTGTACTTTCCACAGTATGCATCCGATGAAGTGAGCTGTAGCTCACGAAAGCTTATGCTCAAATAAACTGGTTAGTCTCTAAGGTGCCACAAGTACTCCTTTTCTTTTTCCTAGATAGAGTTACATTTACTTGCAAATGAAAAATCCACACTGGTCTGCAGCTCTGGCACATACAACTGTAGGTGACCTGAAGCTCTGTATAAGCTTGAAAGTTTGTCTTTCACCAACAGAGGTTGGTCCAATGAAAGATATCACCTCACCCACTTTGGCTCTCTTGTACAACAAAGAACAGAGTCCCCTTTTTAAACATTACAAAGAATGGCACCCAGACATCAACTTCTAACCTGTCCACAATGCAAAATCAGCGAGTGAGGAGGGTTGTTGTTTTTCACGAAAGCTTGGGGAACAGTCCAATGTGTTTTTCACAGGCAGTTTTGTTACTGACACAGTGGGACCCAGGCTCACTAATTGGCTCTTCCTATTTGCAAATGAGAGCCCTGCTCCTGCAAATGGATCCATGTATTCTTAAGGGCCCATCCACGTGAAAGACTTTGCAGAATCAAGGGTTAATTTAAAAGCCCCACTACCTGGCGAGAGTTAAGGGAAAGCATCCTGTGAAGCAAGTACAGAGCCAAAAAAGATAATCTAGGGCCAGCATAATAATTTGCAAGGTTGCATGCAACTGCAGAATCCCAGACTGCCTGGAGAGAAGGTTGGTCTCCAACTCAGGCTGCGCTAGAAGCGGAGACAGAACCAACCCTTGAGTTGTAGGTTGCATGAGACCATGTGATCCAATGCAACCACTTTGAGATCAGCTCTGCCAGGACACTCGAATCACGAGTGGGAAATAGACATATATCAAATCTACTGTTTTGCACTTGGTAAGAATCTAGGGAAGTCAATCAGTGCACATGAATCAGTAGGCAGCATGAACAGTACCCAAATTGTTCAGAGGCTCAGTTAGTTCTTGCATGTTCCACCAACGCCCTTGCAAAAAATAATGTAGAACCAAATTTTCGAAGGACCCTAAACCCAAGGTCTAAACTTTCTCATCCACCGATCTGGCAAACTGATAACATCTTGGCTACATCTGGGATTAGTGTGCAAACAAAATACTCTCAGATGTGAAAATCTTCCCCAGTGAGTTAAAGTGGTTTTGGAAATTTGGCCCAGAGTTTAAGCAGAGTACTGTGTTCTCAACAGAAGAATAATTTAAAACTTGGTCAGGGTAGGAAGAGACACAATTTCTTCATCCTCAGTGAAGAATAGAGGAGGATGTGGGAACCCATCCAAAGTATCATACTTTTTTAAAGATTACTGAGTATTAGAAAAAAAGCCATCAATGCAACAGTAGAATATACTTGAGGAACAACAGCAAGATCTAGTTTTAAACAGAAGGTTCTCTATTTGTTGTTACCAAATAGATGAAGGAGAAATCTGTGTCAATCACAGGGATTTGGGGGAAGCAGGAGGGAAGGGCATGGTATTCAATATTGTATCAAATGGAATTTGTTCTAGCCACTCTTATCACAGAATAGTTCTGTGCCAGTCAATCAAATGGCTGGCCATTATTCATGGATACAGTATGACTGCACCTAGCCATGACCACCCCATGCCTCGGGTACATGTGTGACCCCAGGGTAACTGAAAATCCTACGGCTGAGGCTGCATAGTTTTGTTCAAAATATTTCTAAATTTATTTTGCAAGAGAAGTGGAGATGCAATGAACTTTCTAAAGCACCTTACTGGGTTCCGTACCTCGTTGCCAAGGGGGAGTAAGAGAGGACAGAAGAGAGGGGAAAAAAGACTCTATACTAAGTTGTGACTGAGCCAGTGTAAAAATAACTTTGCAGACTACCATAAGTCATTCAGCCAGACTAAACATTTATTAGAGGAGCAGGTATCTGCATTTAGGGTTGAGGAAGAAAAATCAGTATACCATAATGAACAGGAAAATATTTGATGTGAACTGATTTATAAAATGTACAAGAAAGGTACAAGACACAGTGTTTAAACAACGTCAGTCTACAGAAAGAAGAGGGGGAGTAGAGGCTGGAATATTACAGACCTTGTAAATTATTCTGATGTATCTACACAGCTGGACTGTTTTCTACCTGTAGTTATTGTAATTAGCTAAGGAACTGGCAGAAATTAAAATGTTGTGGAATTTCTTCTGAGACAAGGTGCTGATAGTGGCAAAGGAAATAAATTTTGGATACAGTGCAACAAATTTTCACAACATTTTATTCTGCGACACATACTGTATGAGTGTTAATATTTTATGTGCATCTAGTTACACTGCAGCAGGCATTAGTGCTAAAATGAAGCTGTGCCATTGAGACTTCAGATTCATATTTGCATCAAATATGGAAATAGATGCAATGAGATAATAAAGAATTATACACACACACACACAAATGTAATTTTAAAACTGAACTTCAGATAAACGCCTTAGATCCCAAATCAGTAACAAATCTCTGTGCATGCTTAAAAAAAAATCACAAACATTTAAAATTGAAACAAATTCATTTCCTCCTTCATTTGCCAGGCAAGTTTTGAGTTCAGGATTCTGTGTTTCCCTGGCAACAGAGGAGGACATCACAAAGATCTTGTAGTAGCAGGCGGTACAAGGAAATGCTTTATTTTTTTTGCCGTGTCCTTCGTTGCCAAAGAAACACAGACACCTGAACTCAGGACCTGGCAGGTGAGTGAAGGAGGAAATAACATTCCATTATTTCCATTTAAAAATGTAAGTGTCTTTGGAGATGTGGAGCTTGTACAGAGAGAGTTAGTGGATGGAAATTTCCAAAGCGAAAAGCTCCAAAGTTCCCCTCTAAATATAAATGATGGGACTGAAGAGTTGGGAAGAAACTTCAGCTTGTAAATTCTGTCAATATTCACTTTGGAAAGCATTCAAAATGAAGACTTCAAATTTAATAATGTCATTTTGGAGAGGAATTTTGCCATTCCTGACTATATACAAGGGAAATATGTTCTTGCCTATATATTGTAATATTAAAAAAAAAAAAAACACAACAACCAATAAACCAACCTAATGTCTTATATTAGGTTTTGCCTTAGCCACAGCTCTAAGGCAACACACAGGCAAGGGCTTTGTCACCATCCCAATACCAACATCCCATACCAACGAGAGGGCCAATGAGCATGTTTGTTGTATACTAGTGCAGGGAGCTACCATGAATCAAGCTCTGGGTGGGTGGAAGTAAAGCTTTTGAGTAAAAAAAGCCACCCTTCCTATTTCAGCTTTCCAATCTGTTGTTGTTGTCGTCCTGCAATAATCATATCAGGACACAAAAGTTAAGAATACAAAGGATCCAGTACAAGTTGTTGAGTTCAAAGGCTAGATCCCAGGTGTCCAGTCTGAAAAACTTCATGTTTCCTATGATATTACATTCAAAAGCATGGGCATGTGTTAAAGCCTGATCCCAAAACATCTTGCAGAGTGGATATATCTTAGGTCCATCTCTATTGATTTCATTCCTGCAGTGTGCCCTGTCTGCAACCTCACAAGAGTGGATGTTATTTTCCAGATCAGAGGATCTTTTACCTTCTGACCATTTCTTTCAGGTAGTATTCCCCTTGATAGAGTGTCAATAATCTCAACGGGTATCATTCCATCCTGAGTTTCCGATCTTCCAGTTCTGGTCAGGTCATCAGCTTCCTCACTCCTGTATATACCTGAGGGTGATGGAATCCACTGAGAAGGCAAATTCCATGTCTGCCTTTTAGCTATGTACCGTGGGAGGCATTTTAAACAGTAACTGCGAGAGGCTCACAACACTGCAAACTGGAGGCAGGGAAACGGAATGACAACAGAATGTCAGGCTGACGTCCAGTTCATGTTACCAGTCTCAGGAACACTGGTAGCAAAATACCTGTCTGTAGTTACACGTGGCAACTGAGACTCTCTTCTGGGGTCTCCCCATGACATGGCTCTCTGAAGATGCCTCCAATCCTGCTACAGCTGCTTTCTTTGTTACAGTACAAGAAAGTGCAACAACGTCAGCCTCAAACAGCAGCACCACTCTCCCATTCATGTCAGCAGACAATTCTACATTTCATTCCTTTGTATGCATAACTCACTGGTCAGTATGTGTAAGGAGTCTGGTGCTGCCCTCAGCTACAGAGCCCAGCTCTGTAGCTCAGGCTGTAGAGGCTCATGCATTTAGCTCCAGAGGTCCTTGGTATGCCAGTGAAAATAGTGACCATCAACTCATTCCAACTGAATCTTAAGGACCTTCTTTTTCTGCCTTCTTCAGTTAACTAGCCCCACTGCCTTTACATTTCTTTTGGCTGCTGCTTTTATTTTAGTTTCATTGTGTAGCTATTTAACTCCAAAGCACTTTAGGAACCTTTTGCATGGACCACACTGTGGACCATAAAGTTGTATTGTAAAAATCACCTGTCTCCCAAGAGCACTATTCCCACCCTGAATGGAGAATCCTGGATGTGCTGCACAGGGATGTTGATCGTTGCTTCAGAGTAGCCAGTACTACTTAGTTCCCCCGACTTCTGGCTTCACCACTCATCTGTAGAAGCTGGGGTGTCAAGGGACATGGAGAAGATCTAGAATCAAAGCTAAATACGGTGTACTTTGTCAGCCACTTCCATGGTGAAAATTCAGTTATATTCACTGGAGCCTGTATCAGTGTCTTGATGAACTCAGGATGGGTAACAAGGAAAGGAAGTCCTAAATAAAGTTGACAGGAAAAGCTGTCACTGCCATTGTGAACCATCCTCAATTAGATGGCTGTAGATTTGTTCCATATGAAAGTGCTCAAAGAAATCAAAGGTTCCCCTCCCCAAACCAATTCTCAGACTGAAGCTTTCTGACCTTTCCTGGGAGCTGGCCTCTTCTCAGTTTCTTCTCTCTCTCTCTCTCACACACACACACCCACCCCTTGCTACAGGCACATGCTGGGTTTTAGCCATACTTCCATCAGAGTCAATGTGAACCACACCCCTAAAGCCCTGTGTATCAGGTTGAAATTTTAATCTCAGTCAGTGACCTTGAGGCTCAGCTGGAGTTCTCTGCCTAAGAAAGAGGCAGATAAGCTGCCTTGTCTTGTCTGCCAAAATGGCCCACTAATCTTATTGTCATCCACTGTCAAGAGTGTTTTCTGTGCAGTGGTTTAATACCTGTGCATACACCTTATAGAGCACTTTTCTTCAGTAGGTCTCAAAGCGCTTTACAAAGGAGATCAATATCGTTATCCCCATTTTACAAGTGGAAAAACAGAGGCAGAGGGAGATTAAAGCAACTTGCCCAAGGTCAGACAGCAGACCAGTTACAGAGCCAGGAATAGAGCCCAATTCTTCTGAGACACCACTATCTTGCTCTGCCCTGCACACTAAGCCACACTGCCTCACTCCAAGGCAACGACTAAACAAAATCCCAAATCTCTATTGTATATACTACAAAGTCAAAATAATAAAATAATAATAATAATAAAAAGTCATTGGGCCACATCCTTAGTTGCTGTGAACTGGCATAATTCCACTGACATCAATGGCAAGATTTCCACTTATGATGCTGACTGAATTCCTGCTAGGTCCTACATGGGAGAACACCCTGATAAAAGTGCACAAGAAATTAGTTCACAGCATCAATATCGGAGGGGCTCCTTGGATATATTCTGTATGACCTAATTATATATACAAATGACATTAAAAAATGTTAAGGTTGCAAAGTCAATGCTCTTCTTTCTCCTCTGCCTCTGGGCTCCTCCTCCCACTTCCACAAGATACTAGGGGTACTAGAGCTTCTCAATTAAACCATTTTAAGAATGTCAAACCATGACAAAATATGTTCCCTAACCTCATTCTTGGAAACAGTTCCGTCATTTTAGATGAAACTTTCAAAAAAAAAAAATTCAGCCTGAAGCAGAGACGTGGTATAGAAAATTTCATCCCAAATGGTTGAAGTTTTTCAAAATTATAAGCAACTGAAAACAGGGTCTTATAAATGAGAAATATCAGGTAACCTTAACCTATAATAAATATGTTGGGTCATCAAGACATGGCCAGTCATCACCTTAATCATGCACACGTATGATGTGTCCCTTTCTCCTATCTTTTGCTTTTTTAGATTGTAAACTCTTTGGGACCATGGGGGAGAGGGACCATGTCTTCCTTTACGCACATTGTACAGCATATGCAATGTGTGCTAGTTGTAACTTTTTCAAGGAGCCCTGTAGAGTAATTTTCAGCTTGACCTAAAGTTTGTAAAAGTATTGCATAGATATAGAGCAGAGGTGGGCAAACTATGGCCCGCGGGCCACATCCGGCCCATGGGACCGTCCTGCCCAGCCCCTGAGCTCCTAGCTAGGGAGACTAGTCCCCGGCCCCTCCCCCATGGCCACGCGGGCAGAGCGTGCCCACCTCCCAGGCTTTCCAATAACCCTGTCCTGCCTCTCTGAGCGGCAAGATAAGGGGCTGCGGGGGGGGATTGGATATGGGGCAGGAGGTCCTGGGGGGCAGTCAGGGGAAAGGGGGTGGTTGGATGGGGCAGAGGTTGGGGGGTCGGTCAGGAGATGGGGAGTTGGATAGGGGGCGGGGTCCTGGGGGGCAGTTAGGGATGGGGGTCCCGGGAGGGGGCACTCAGGGGACAAGGAGTGGGGGCGGTTGGATGGGTCGGGGGTCCCAGAGGGCCTGTCAGGGGGGCAGTCAGGGGACAGGGAGCAGGGGAGGTTGGATAGGGGGTGGGGTCCCGAGGGGGGGGCAGTCAGGGGACAAGGAGCGGGGGGGTTGGATAAGGGATGGGGTCCCAAGGGGGGGCAGTCAGGGGACAAGGAGCAGGGGGGGGTTGGATAGGGGGTGGGGTTCCGAGGCGGGGTCGGGGACAAGGAGCAGGGGGGGTTGAATGGGTCAGGGTCCTGAGGGGGGCACGGTCGGGGACAAGGAGCGGGGGGGGTTGAATGGGTCAGGGTCCTGAGGGGGGCAGTCAGGGGGCGGGAAGTGGGAGGGGGTGGGGGCCAGGCTGTTTGTGGAGGCACAGCCTTCCCTACCCAGCCCTCCATACCGTTTCACAACCTCGATGTGGCCCTCGGGCCAAAAAGTTTGCCCACCCCTGATATATAGGTATCAATCATATTACCAGGTGGCAAAAACAGCCTCCAGATTATTTATACTCACTGACATGCCATATTGCCCTGTTCACTAAGACTATGCAAATAATGATAACATCAGAAACTGCCTATCAGAGACATGGTAACAAGGCTAGCTTATCTGAATAAATCAATGAAAACACGGACACTAAATAATTTGCAATAAAAGGCCGACAATACAAGGCTACTGAGAAATCTTAACCAAAGCCCTCTCTAATGTTATGCATTAAAGGCTAAATTCTGCCCTCCATTTTGCATGTGCCCACTGAAATCAATTACAGCTGTGTACTCATAACTGAGTACCAAATTTGGCCTTAAGTCGGTGAACATAAGATTCACAATATCATCCTTCCAAATTTATTATAATTTATTAATATCTTCAGGCTGGGATTTGGCTCCTGAAGTCTGGAACGTGTACTCTTGGCTGACCAAAAACTTCCTGACTAGCTGTGATAAGACTTTGCCCCTCTTTACTGAATCTATGCCGTTAGACCTTAAAACCATCATGTGATTCCTTACACAGCCCATGGAATTCTGACACACAGGACCTCAAACTGAGATGCAGTATAAATTTCTTCTGCACTTGAGCAATTCAATTCTTATTTAACAACTTGAAAACTGATTAACAGTGAGAGTTTCTGTCCCTCTCTGCGCGTTCTGGCCATGTGCAATTTTTTCTGAGCTCACTTCCAAGACCATCATATTTGACCAATATGCTATACAGCCTTTGGTGTCAGTGTGTGTCAGTGTAATGGGCCTTTCCAAATGCATGCAGATGACTCATTTATATAATATTTCCACAAAAACAAATTTTCATAACACAGCTTCTGTCACCCGGCTTGTCAGTGACCATAAAATCGAGTCAGTGTCAGCGGGGTGGGGGACATTGCCTTACTCAGAGAAATGGCAAACTCAAATTAAAGCACAACTCATTGAACTTCCTCTCCATTTACTGCTGTTACTTTAGCTGCAGAGCTCTTTCAATGAAACGTCCCAGCAGGGCAGCTGGTCTGGTGCTCCAGACTGTTCAGCATATGTTCCTGCAGGTAGAAATGCCAATCCTTTACTTTCACTGAATAGCTCAAAGCCACAAAAGGGGATGAAGATGCACTTTCAAAAGTGCCTTAATTAATTAGTACATGTGCAGCTTAAGGAACAGGGCTCGGCACTAAATGTCCCAAAGACCTGACCTTTGGGTTGGACGAGCTATTTGCTCCAATGATGCGGAAAGAAAAATCATTTCACTGAATTCTCAAATGTACCAAAATATTGAAGTTCACTGGGCGCCATCTGAAATTTTGCCCAAGGCCACCACTACCTGCAGGAATCCTGACTGTTAGGACCATCTCCAGATATGTATGTGCCTCAGGGCTTGAACCTGTGCCCACTGAAGTCAATGGTAATGCTCCCATTGACTTCAATGGGTGCAGGATCAGACACAGAGTAGTTAGAGGATCTTATTATTGTAACCCTTCTCCTACCTTTCCCTTTCCCCCCAATTTTGTCTTTTATTCACTTTCATATGTTGAGGCACGTCTGAATTTAGACTGTATTTAGAATGCCCTTCAAGGCACCTCCAGGTGTCTTCACCTGGTTCTGTTACATTCCTAACATGCTTTGGGGTATTTCATAATAGCAACAACCCAAAGATCTCATGGTTGGTTACCCAGAGGCACCGGTGGATGAAGAGACACTCTAATAATGAAAGAGGCAAAGAGTCCTGAGGCACCTTATAGACTAACAGACGTATTGGAGCATAAGGTTTCGTGGGTGAATACCCACTTTGTCAGATGCATCTGACAAAGTGGGTATTCACCCATGAAACCTTATGCTCCAATACATCTATAAGGTGCCACAGGACTCTTTTCCGCTTTTACAGGTCCAGATTAACACGGCTATTCCTCTGATATGAATAATGAAAGGAATCTCCATTGCTCTTTTCACAGTGACAAAAAGTCTGAGACTTTCATTAGACAGACACTCACCCAGTTGCAGATTAGTTCAATCATTTGTCCTTTCTTTTTAAAGGAATGTTTATCATTTCTGTCAGCATTTTATTAAGTAGGCAGCTGAGAGACTTATTCCTGTCTTAGTTACTTCAACTGATTTGTGTAATTAGTGCTGGGAGAATAAAATGGCAAATTATCTGCTGAAGTTTGCCTTTTCCTCTTCATGAATTGTCCAGGAACAGTTTGATTTTTAAAAAAAAAATATTTGTTTCAAAGAATTCTCTGGTCAATAATTCTTGGTTTGTACACACGCAAGTTGGTGTGCCTATTCGATATGGAACATTCAAGCACAGACAGCTAGCTTTGAGAAGGCATAGGTTATTGGTTTTTGCTCCCACAAGAATGATCCTTAGAATGTTAGGGTCATGACTGCAGTCTCTCCAATTTGTTTTTTGTGAAAGAAGTGTGGCAACTAATTGTGATGCTCATGTGATGTGATGTAACAATGTGACGTGTTAGTGTCTGGTTGAGACATGGGGACCTTGGCATGAGCTGGCACCTGACCTGTCAGCATCACACAAACCTGATGAAATTCTACATTAGACTTTGTCTTTACAGATAAAGGCTTGGCCCACACTAGGAATTAGCACAGTATAATTATGTCACTTGGGGTGAGAAAAGTCCACACCACTGAATGATGCAGTTAAACAGACCGCCCACCCGGTGTAGACATCACTAGGTCAATGGAAGAATTCTAGCTACTACCTCTTGGGAAGGTGGATTACCTACGCTGAAAGGAGAACCCTTCCCATCAGCGTAGATGGTGTCTTCACTGAAATGCATCAGTGCAGTGTTTTAAGATGAGTCCAAAGAGGAACTGCTCACACAACTAAAAATTAATGTTAGCTTAGACACAAGTGATCATGACTTGATCACATTTATTATAATGTGGAAACACTAAGTCCAACCAGTAAGATATATATACTTGGTACTTTCTAAGGGCCAGTGTCACAAAACTGAAAACAACTATGAACCCCAAATCAACTGGGAGGAAGAATTTAATCAGAAAAATTTGAAAGATGATTGGGAATTGTTTAAGAACACTTTACCAGATTCTCAAAAAGCCACAACCCCACACTTGAGGAAGAAGGTCATATTGGTTAAAAAAATGACCTGGTTTAGAGGGGAGGTGAAGGCAGCTACAAAAAAATAATTATATATAAACACAAATGGAAGAAAGAGAAATTTGAAAGTAATGAATATAAATCAGAAGCTAGGAAACGTTGAAAATTGATAATTTACATCTATGAGTTTTAAAAGAGTTAGCTGAGAAGCTCACAGGACTGCTAATGTTGATTTTCATTAAGTTTCAGAACACTGGGGAAGTTCCACAGAAAAGAAATCTGATGAGGTTCAATAAGGATAAGTGCAGGGTCCTGCACTTAGGACGGAAGAACCCAAGGCACAGCTACAGACTAGGGACCGAATGGCTAGGTAGCAGTTCTGCGGAAAAGGACCTAGGGGTGACAGTGGACAAGAAGCTGGATATGAGTCAGCAGTGTGCCTTGTTGCCAAGAAGGCCAATGGCATTTTGGGATGTATAAGTAGGGGCATAGCAAGCAGATCGAGGGACGTGATCGTCCCCCTCTATTCGACATTGGTGAGGCCTCATCTGGAGTACTGTGTCCAGTTTTGGGCCCCACACTACAAGAAGGATGTGGATAAATGGAGAGAGTCCAGCGAAGGGCAACAAAAATGATTAGGGGTCTGGAACACATGACTTATGAGGAGAGGCTGAGGGAACTGGGATTGTTTAGTCTGCGGAAGAGAAGAATGAGGGGGGATTTGATAGCTGCTTTCAACTACCTGAGAGATGGTTCCAGAGAGGATGGTTCTAGACTATTCTCAGTGATAGAAGAGGACAGGACAAGGAGTAATGGTCTCAAGTTGCAGTGGGGGAGGTTTAGGTTGGATATTAGGAAAAACTTTTTCACTAGGAGGGTGGTGAAACACTGGAATGCGTTACCTAGGGAGGTGGTAGAATCTCCTTCCTTAGAAGTTTTTAAGGTCAGGCTTGACAAAGCCCTGGCTAGGATGATTTAATTGGGGATTGGTCCTGCTTTGAGCAGGGGGTTGGACTAGATGACCTCCTGAGGTCCCTTCCAACCCTGATATTCTATGATTCTATGATTCCAGAAGACTGGAAGAAAGCTAATGTTGTGCCATATTTAAACAAAATAAGCAGGATAATCCAGGTAATTATTGGCCAATCAGTCTAATGTCAATCCTGGGCAAGATAATGGAGCATCTGATACAGGAGTTAATTAATAAAGAATTAAAGGAGGGTAATATAATTAATGCCAATCAACATTGGATTATGGAAAATAGATCCTGTCAAACTAACTTGATTTTTTAATGTGATTTCAGGTTTGGTTGATAAAGATAATAGTGTTGAAGTAATATACTTAGACTTCTGTAAGGCATTTCACTTGGTACCATACAATATTTTGATTGAAACACTAGAACAATATAAAATTAACATAGCACCCATTAAATGCATTAAAAGCTGGCTAACTGATAGGTCTCAAAATGTAATTGGAAACGGGGGGATCATCATCAAGCAGATATGTTTCTAGTGGAGTCCCACAGGGATCTGTTCGTGCCCCTATTTTTATCAATGATTTGGAAGAAAACAAACTCACTCATCACTCAAAGTTTGCAGGTGACAAAAATTGGGGGAGCGGTAAATAATGAAGAGGATAGGTCACTGATATAGAGCAAACTGTATTAGTCGAGAAACTGGGCACAAGCAAACAATATGCATTTTAATACAGCTAAGTGCACATGTATACATCTAGGAACAAAGAATGGAGACCATACTTGCAGGATGAGGGACTCTATCCTGGGAAGCAGTGACTCTGAAAAAGATTTTGGGGTGATGGTGGGTAATGAGCTGAACATGAGCTCCCAGTGCAACGCTGTGTCCAAAAGAGCTACGCAAGCCTTGGATGCATAAACAGGGTAATCTCAAGTGGGAGTAGAGAGGTGGATTCTCCATCCCTGACAATTTCTATATAAAGTCTAAATGTTTTTCTAAAAGATCTGCTCTAGGAATGTGTGATGGGGTGTTCACTCCACACCAGCTGTGAAGGGGGTAAGGTGGCCCAGGAGAGGCCGATTAACCTTCACAGTTGCATGTGATGGGAGGCCCAGAGAATTATAAATATTAATTACAAATAAAGGCCAACTGGGGGAGAAGCTGGGAAAGGAATATAAAGAGAGGATGTTTGGAGTAGCAGGAGGCTAGAGGGAGAAAGTCTGCAGTCACTCTGTGGGAGCAGAGAGATGGGGAGGTGGAGGATGAAACCCAGGGGAGAGAATAAAGTGTGGAATAAGGGCCAATCCCAGATGAGCAGTAGGGAAAGAAAGGCTGCTAAAACAGGGTAAGAAGAAGCCTAGGGGAACAGCAAGCAGGGAGACTGTGTAAACCTTAGCTGCTGGTTAGTGTGTCCCTGGGCTGGAACCCAGTGTAGAAGGAGGGCCTGGATTCCCATATCAGCCACTAGAAAGACTGCTGGAGGTGCCACCCGAACAGCTGATCTAGAAAGACTTTGATGCTCCAGAAAGGGAGGGACCGGAGAGTGACCTAGCTGCTGGGCTGAGTCATGAAGAGACCATTGCAGAGATGGAGTGACCATCGGCAGGGGGTGCCACACAGGAAGACTGCTACTACACCACGCGCAGCCTGGAGGAGTGGTTCTGCTGTGAGTGAACCCCGTTACAGAATTATTTGTGGGAAGTTCTGTAGCTTGTGCTACACAGGAGGTCAGACTCGATCTAACGGCCCCTTCTGGCCTTGGAATCTATGAATATTCTCCAATATTTGCTGAAAACACCCCATTTCCCCAAATATTCATGCCAGGAAGCTCCTTCACTAAAATAATAGCAGAAAATGATCACAAGAGGGGCCCAATGGCAGCTGAAGCAAATCTATTTGCAATGCACATTCACAGAAGGTATTTTGTAGTACTCACCCAGCTCTGGCTGTAGCCTCCCTGCCGAGAAAATTTGTAGGACATAATCTGTGCTGATGTTTGGAGGCTTGGTCCTTGCCCTATTTTTGGGAAGAGGTAACATTTTGTTTCTGCTCTGGCTGCCCATGTCAACCAGCGTAAATTGTAAGATTACATTTGAATTTGAAATCACTGCTAAATCTTGCTCCTCTGTATCCATGAGCAGCTTTTGCCATCTCTGTTCCAGTATCCCCAAACTATGGTTGTGCCCATCCTCTTTGGAACATCCAACTTCCAAGCATGAATTGAATCCTATGCTAATTACAGCGTATAATACTTGCCTTGTCAATATGTTTGTGTTGTAGATTGTTCACCTTTCTTCTAAATTTGACATTGCAATGGAGAAGCAAATCCTCTCAACCCACACATACACACCTTCGGTGTGCAGCTGCTTAATAAACACAAAGTGTAACATTTCCTTCACCGTAGCAAGGCATAAAAGAGATGCAAATCATAATTGTGAATTGAGATAGAAAGCGCAATACAATAAGTCCTTTCCACCAGCCTGCCCCGATACACCAGGCAGCACTTACTGTATATACACGTTGCAAATAGGGTTTGTGATGAGCTAATCAATCAACATCAAAAAACAGAGATAGGATCAGTGCTTGGAAAATATAGTAAGTTAATTTAAAGCAGTCATTTGGCACGTGCAGCTGACAGCTCCTTTCTGGACGTCATTCCATATGTGGTGAACACATTGCTATAGCTGTTAAGGGAGTGCTGAGAGGTTTCCTGTGCTAACAAAATATAATTCCATATTTTTGCAATAACCTAAGAGATGTTCTACTTTTTCCTGATTGGGAAACAGACTAGAGTGGCACACATTCTATACAGGAAAGTCATGGAAAATCAGATACACCACCCTGCACATTCACTGCTCGCACTTACACCAGGCTTTTTTGGCCTACATTTCCCTCCATTGCTAACCCTGGTTCAGTTTCTCTGCCAGTGGGAACACTAGTGCAGGTATTTCTCAACCTTTTTGATATGAGCGACCAGTTTGCTGCTTTCCTCAACTGTGTCAGGGAGATCTCTGGGACCAGTCAATGAGAAACACTGCACTAGGGTATGCAGATGGCTGCAGGTATCAAACACCGTAACATTTAATTTTGCCTTAGGCAGCTCAATACAACAAGTTCCACAAAACTTAAAGCTCATTTATTTATTTATTTTTCAAAAGCTACTTTTGGCACCTTGGTTGCCCACCTCTGGCGGAGCTGAATCAGTAGCAGAAACAGCTAGATGTGTGCTAGCTAATTTGGGACAAAAGAACCTAGCATAAACAAGACTTACGGGCTAGATAGGATGTTAGGATACAGATATTCAGGCCTGTCTGTAAAGGCCTATACTCTAAGAATTTAGGTGTATTCTTATCACTTGGCTAGTGATAGAGGTATAAAAGAAAGAATCAAAACCACTGTCTGCCAGTGTAAGGGCCTTCTCTTACTGTGACAGTTTGTGGCCCTGTGCTTAGGCTCAGGCCTTTGGCTAAGCAGCAGAGGCAGCCATAAGCTGGGAAGCGAACGGTCACATCCTCACATTCCAAACTAGTCACACTGAAATAAGGTGCTATTGGGCTGTTAGGCACTATCAGGACAGGATTGTATTCCTATCACCTCCAGAGAAAGGGAAGTGCCTAGAAAATGTAAAAGGAAACTTAGTTTGATAGCATCCTGTCTGGCAAGAACTCACTTATCAATAGCTGGGATGTGAAATCCTCACTTCTGTATTGTTTTGTCATTATAGTTCCCACTTTGCTGTTGTTTGTCTGTATAATCTCTGTCTGGTTCTGTGATTGTTCCTGTCTGCTGTATAATTAATTTTGCTGGGTGTAAACTAATTGAGGTGGTGGGATATAATTGGTTACATAATCATGTTACAATATGTTAGGATTGGTTAGTTAAATTTCAGGAAAATGATTGGTTAACGTATAGCTAAGCAGAACTCAAGTTTTACTATATAATCTGTAGTCAATGAGGAAGTGTGTGGGTGTGGGTGGGGGTGGGCATGTGGGTGTGTGATGTAAGTGTGGGTGTAAGATGGGAACAGGGAATGGGGGTAAGAAAATTGGAATCATGTTTTGCTAAAGGGGGAGATGGGAACAGGGAATGGGGGTAAGAAAATTGGAATCATGTTTTGCTAAAGGGGGAAATGGGAACAGGGAATGGGAGTAAGGAAGTTGGAATCATGTTTGGCTAAGGGTAGGAATGGGAACAGGGACACAGGCGTAAGGCTCTGTGGTGTCAGAGCTGGGAAGGAGGATACTAAGGAAGGAAACTGGAATCATGCTTGCTGGAAGTTCACCCCAATAAACATCGAATTGTTTGCACCTTTGGACTTCGGGTATTGTTGCTCTCTGTTCATGCGAGAAGGACCAGGAAAGTAAGTGGGTGAAGGAGTAAGCCCCCTAACATAGGATTGTGCCTTTTCAAGCACTATCCCGTGGAGGAAGGATGTGGGAAGGGGATCTGGGAGGGGACGTAGACTGTGTTGGCTCAGGAACGCCAGAGAGACTTCTAGCTAAGTTAGCCAGAATTCCTCCTGGGACTCAAGGGAGAACACTGCAGCAAATGCTCTGCCATGCGAAGTGCATCATTCACCCTGACCAGCTCTACTGGCTGGTACATGCATGGGGTGTGGAGGAAGGATTGGGTGACTGGCCCTGCTTTCTACCCTCTCCTTCTTGGGGGAAGCAGGTGCCATCAGCAGCTAGTAGCACAATGAAAATGCTCCCTGACCTCACTGTGGGGAAAGCTTCTTACAGCCACTCTTCCCCCCGCCGAAAACTGGCGTTAAGGATTCCTATGTGCACAAGATCTGCTTTGTCAAACCTTTGATTCATGTCCAAAAAGTCTCACAAAGAGAAGGACTTACTCAATTAAATAAAAGAACATTCCTGGGTCCAGAACATAGCGTAATGGAAAATATTTGTTTCAGAGCAAAGCCACCACTTAGGGTGAGCTCCACAAAGGGACATAGGCTTGGCAACACTGAGCATCACAGCATCTAACATTTAGGTGCCTACAAAAACCACAGGACCACCACTGTGATCCACAAGACCTGAGTTAGGTGCCTAGGCTCCCTCTTTCATGTATGGGGAGAACTAGGCACTTTACAAATGCCCATGCTAGCCAATGGGCAATACCAGTGACAAGGGGTGTGCTAAGCAGCTCTGACTCGGTCTCAGAGATAGGCACTTAAGTCCAGGCTGCAGGGAGGCCCCTAGCTCTGTTCAGTGACCAGCAATGGGGAACCAATCTCCTGGAGGTAGGATAAGGACTTTCATGCAGGAGTGAGTTAGGGGCCTGCCTCAAGCCACACAAAACAGCCAGAGGGAGAGGAGGCGGCAGCAGCGGTGGTAAGAGGGCCCACCTCATAACTTTTAGCCCAGTGGGTAGAGCACTCACCTGGGACGTGGGAGACCTGGGTTCAATTCCCCCCTCTCTGGCAGAGTGGGAAAAAGGATTTGAACAGGGTTTCCCACTTCACTGTTCTACTGTGAATAAATAATTAAACAGTCATTGGGTCAGAAAGCAACAGTGACTCTGCAGTCCAGTGGTTAGGGCAACATTCCCCAACCTTGGATGGGAGGTGTGAGATCCCCTTCTGGCAGAGAGGGGAATTGAACCTACGTCTCCCACATCCCAAAAGAGTTTGCTAACCACTGGGCTAAATGTTATAAGATAAGTACTGCTTCCACCACCTCCTCCTGCATTTTGAATGGGACCCTACCCAGTAGGCAGCCTCTGAGCACACCTATCAGATCAGGCCCCACACACAGTTAGGCAGCCGAATGTCTATCTCCCTGTGGCTTATGTCGGAGATAGGTGTCCAGATGCCTAGATAGATGCATGCCCAGAAGCAGAAGCAGAAACGTAAGTACTTAGGGAACTTTTACTCTGATAACGTAGGTGCCAAGTAAGTTTAGGTGCCTACCGGGTTCAGTGGGAATTCTGTGGATCACAGTGGAGCCAAAATTGGGACTTAGACACTTAAACCCCAGACTTAAGTGCTTAAGTCTCAGGTTAGGCATTTAAGTACCTTTGTGGATCTGGTCCTTACTGCCTGGAGTTAGGAAGGAATTTAGAGAATTTGCTTTCTGTAACCTGATATTCCTGCTCCTTGGTCACATAACACTTCTGCTTCCCAACTGGGTGAATCCCAGAAAAAACTTTCAAGACAGCTACACAAACTCTTCTGATGCAAACTCTCAGGTGATTACAAATTTGCAGCCGTACTTTTGTAACCCCTTTTTGTCTTTCCCCAAATATTTTTGCAAAAAATCCCCTCACAAATGTTTACAAGTAGTATGTAAAAAGGGGTCACAAATAGAGTGCAAGGAAGTCTGAGGGTTTTGTTTGTATGAAGTAGACAATATCTTTTGGCAGTATTTATCCAGCTCTAGAAATGAGTGGGAGGATAATACCACCTGGCAATTTCATATAGTGCTTTATAAACATCATCTAATTAAGCATCACAATCTCCTTATGAAGATGAAAAGTGTTATATAACCTCATTGCACATAGAGAGGAAAGGTAAGATATAATGGCAAAGATTAGTTTAGAACCCAGGAGGTCCAGCCTTCTTGTCCCATGCTGGATACTAGGAGACGCTGTGTGGTTAAAACCATGCCTGTTTACATTTGCAATCTGTGCTTAATACAAGTCTTGGTTTTACTTCACTGTGTTATAGCATGAGGACAGCCTTCCAAGTCAACTCATTAATAAATCAAAATGACAATAAAATGGTTGGCAGGAGATAAATTATTGAACTAAAAGCAATTTACTAGTCAGACACAAAACTAAACTACATAAGCCAGGAGCTACTGAACATGGAGTCTGATTTGCCTGGGGATGGTTTTTCTTGATGCATTGTAAATTGTCAGTCTAGCAAACACTAGAAAGAGGAGGGAACACACTTCTGATCTCTTCATTAAAGCAAGACAAGTAATGACATTAGTTATATCTCTCAGACAATGTCCTTTTAATGACATTAGGTACTTTGACAAGGCTATGTCCCTTCTCCACCCCACTGACACCAGGTAGTGCAATTATTATTGAAACATTAAATGTTGTGGGCCAGATCCTCAGCTGATGTAAAGTGTCACTGATGTCAATGGAGCACACCAATTTATACCAGCAGAGGATCCTAGCCCACTGTGCGTTTTCACTGTATATTGTAAGTTCACATCAGTGCTACTTCAGCTCCTGTAATTATCCATGTAATGCACCTTGATCATTCTCAGGTGTTGTGCTGCCTAAGTGTTAGCACTTCTCCTTTGGATTCTGTATATTGTAGTCCCATCTTATCATGGCACACTGCACTCCTAACCATCTGTACAAAATGAACCCAGCCAGCTTGTCTTCACTTTGCTAGAGAGCCCAGCTGTCCAAATCAGCGGTTAAAGTTCTTGCACTGGAATATGGAAGCAAGTTGAACACAGATAAGAGATTGCACTGAAAGACTGCTTTGCAGGGTGGATATTATGTGAGGAGAGAATATTCATGATTCAAGGAATCTAAATAGATAGCCCTGGGGGATCTTTTCAGGTCCCAACGGCTGATTAACTACCGAGACTGTAGCCTGCTGGATAAATGACAGTTACCTATTTACGGATCTGTGACTACTGTTTTAACCTGGTTTATATGGCTAGCCCTGGATAGGAGTCAACCCTATATTTCCTATATACTGTGTACTCCTTAGATCTCTTATTTTACCCTTCAAGGCCTGTAATTCCATTTACTCCAGTGGGAACTCTGCACATGCACTGAGGGGAGAATAGAACCTTTCATTCCAATTGCCAAGAGCTAAACAGTGCATTTTTATTTTAATTAAAACATTTTCTGAAGGCATTATAAACATGTAGCAGTTGCATTAAATAAAATCTTCTTTGGACATTTATGCTTAACACACACACACCATTGAATTTATCAAACATCCCTCTATATTATAAAGCACTGAGTAATATGAATCCATTTCTTGTAGTGTCATTCATTCTGCAGAGTCAGAAAGTGTTTCATGGCTGATACAAAATGTATGGAAGGTTTTATCTTTGAACCTTAATAGATCCTTAATATGCAGCCTCTAATAATGACTTTGCTGACAAGATGAAAGCTGCTGCAGACATTTTGAAGAGAGTTAATTATTTACTGCACTGTTCCAACTAAGTTACAATTCACCCCCCAGATCTCAGACTGTCTCAAACCCACAAAAGCCAGGAGATTTAGATAGACACTGATGCTGGAGTGGGCTCTCAGCAACCACTTGTTAAAATTCCACTATCATCTTTCAGGAAGGTTTCTGGTGGGTTTCCTGACTCAAATGGCATTCATCTGTTCTCTCTCTATTTATTTCAGTTTATGAAGCACCTATCCATACTGCTAGGGCATCCTACAATAATTCAAACACAATAGTCAATAAAATCTAATCCCAAAATAAAAAAGGCACAAATCAATAAATGTAATCAAAACTATGTAATCAGAATGTAATCTGATGTAAAATGTAACCAGAACTATTGTGAATCCTCCTAGACCAACCCTACTATGGAGGATTTTTTCCTGAAGCAAGCTCATAAAATACTTCTGATGAATATGCTTTCTTACCTTTTTGCAATGCATGTGATTGAACCAGGTGTCAAGTGTGTTAAAAGAAAATGTCCCAAAGGAAGATATACCCAGAATCTCTGAAACGGTCTTTGACCCACCCTCTCAATTTCTAGTTACACAAGATGAATGCTTGGATATATGGATAATATATTTGGCATATTTTCAGAGACAAAGTCTGGATGCTACTAGGAAATGCACTTGGGACCAGATTTATTTTTTTAAAGGTTTTTAGGTGCCTAAAGGAGCATCTAGGCACCTAATTCCTATTGGTTTTAATGGGAGTTAGACATGTAGGCACTTTTGAAAATCCCACTAGGTGCCTCTCTGCATTTTTAGGTGCTTAAATACCTTTTAAAATCTGGCCCTTAATCTCAGTTTGTTGCCCAGTGGTGCTCTCTCTCTCTCCTTGGTTGAATCAAAAAAGACTTTTAGTATAAAGGGACACAGACAAATTGTAGTCTAGTCAGTTTC
The DNA here is from genome assembly GCF_965140235.1 of Caretta caretta. NCBI lineage: Eukaryota > Metazoa > Chordata > Testudines > Cheloniidae > Caretta > Caretta caretta. Next base: position 20,262,780 of record NC_134218.1, read on the forward strand.
AAGGAATGACACTGAAGCAGTTTAAGGTCCTACACCTGTCCTCTCCCTGCTCAATGTCCCCCCCATGACAACTTGTGTGGCTTTATAGTCACATTTGCCTATTTTTGAAATATTTTTTTTCTCTAACATGGAGAGAAAGACCCAACAAATAAGGGGAAATGGCTGACTATACCCAGAATACAGGAAAACTGATCACACACAAAGTGCTGTCCAAGTAGAGAAGCTAAACAAAATGTTATTTCATTTTTTTCCTCTAATCTCTGTTACAGGAAACTATGCATCTGATGAAGTGAGCTGTAGCTCACGAAAGCTCATGCTCAAATAAATTGGTTAGTCTCTAAGGTGCCACAAGTACTCCTTTTCTTTTTGTCACAGTAGTAAGTTTAAACAAAAAAAAAGAAGAGAATAAAATGTGATTTCCACCCCCCACCTACCCAAAGCTAACTGTTAAGTGGGGAAACAAGAACACATCCCCCAGTACCACCTCCACCCTCTGTACACTACAATACAAGGGGGTTTACTATCGACAAGAATTTTAGTGGGAACTCCTCATGCAATATTAGCAGCACATCCTGGGAATTAAAGGCTGAAAGCATGTTCTTAACTCACTTTTAGTTGCACCAAAAGCTTCCCTGGTCCTACAGCTTTGCTCCAAGGTTCCTAACTGAGGGGCTACATCGACCGTAAACCTTTGGTCCAGCCAGACCAAATTTAAGATGGCATTTTCACTCTGATTCTCTTGGCTTTTACCAGTTTAAGACCTTTAACACTGTTATGATGCACTTTTGTGACATCTAAGGGTATATCTACCCCACAATAAAAAAAAAAACAGCACCAAGTGTCAGGGCCTGGATCAATGGGGTGAGTCCAGCAACCCCAAATCACCCAAAGTCCCAAAAGTCCAATGACCCAAAAGTTTCTGTCCCTGGTCAGGGCAGCCCCAGAGTTCGAAAGTTTATCTGCAGAGCTTTACCTCCCAACCTGGGTGGAGATGTGGGGGGGGGGGGAGAGGTAAGGGGCACCTTACATGATCTGAAGCTGACCACCCCACAGCTCCATAGGCCTCCGCTCCGCTCCACCAGCCACCCCACGAACTGCTTCGCTCGGCTCCGCTCTGTGGCGCACAAGCAGCTCCTGCCGTCCCACGAACTGCTCCACTCCACGTCCCACAAGTCGCTCCTGCTGTCCTATGAACCGCTCCACCAGCCTGTCCACAAGGCGCTCCAGCCGTCCCGCAAACTGCTCCACCATATATCTTCAGGCTCCCCCACTACTTAACACAACGCTCAGTGATTTCAGCTCTTAGTCAGTTCAGCTCTTTGGTGAATTCAGCTTGTAGTAGAGGAGCCTCAGTGCTGGTGCACCATTAGCCCAAAGTGAGCTCAGCAGCCTGTAACCAGACTCCTAACGGAATCAACATTAGCTCTGATAGTCCACAGTGGAGAGAGGAGGAAGTGCAATCAGCATATAAAGCCTTCACCAAGGGGCCCATGCCACCAAGTATTAATACTTGTCTCCAGCCTCTCTCAATTCACTGAGTTTTGGAACCCATGACCCTTGCCTAGCGAGTGCTACTTAGTTGATGGTGAGTCCCTCCATCATAACAAAAGGCCAAGTACAGTTCCAAGCACAGTTCCCATAATCAGGGTAACAACAATTTATTCTTCCTGCCCCAATAACAGAGACACTGGGGATCCCACAGCAGCCAAAGTGACCATTTGGGCAGCTATGGCCTCATTCTAGGCGGGGTGGGTGTGCCTATGCAAATGAGATCGGCCCCTGAAGTACTTTTCCACAACTTGCCACACCTCACCACCAGATGTCAGGGTGGAGCTCATCCTGACACTGCTTACATCTGCTATTATTTGATTTACTGAGGACAGGAAATAACTGATGTCACAAGCATGGCAGAGGGGTACCTGTTGTTAAGAGTTGAGCTTTTAATGGTGACCACAATAGTTAAAGACGGAAAATGCAATTTAGGTCACTGATTCAACCAGATCAGACACTCAGTTGCTGCTATGCCAGATAGTAGCCAGAAATCCAGAAGGAAACAAAGGTTATACAAGTATCAGCACAAGTATATCCCCAGGTCCATTTTTGGAGTATTTTACACAGAATATTTTCTCTTGCATCGTGCAGCCATTAGAGAGTCACAATATTTAGTCAATCCTTTTATTTCCACAGTTATTAATCATGCACCATTTAATCACCTTTGTCATTTACTTTCCTAATCTCTTTCAAATCCTTCTACTTATTTTCACATAGTTTTTCCAAGCCGATTTTATGTGCCTTGCTAATTACACTTCTTCACTGCCACACACTGTGTAGCACACACACATTGAGCCAAAAGGTGACTTGATCATTTGCTTTGTTACATGCCCAGTGAATCACCTGCTATTAAAATACTCAAAATGCATATGACATTACAGTAAGAAAGTCATATTTAATTAGCTAGATAGCCTGTTAGCAACACATTGGAGAGGAGGCTGCATCCCACAGGGAGAACATGTTTCTACAGATCTTAGCACCAAGGATGAGGAGGGAAAAGGTGTGCCCAGAGTTTATTCCTCTGCAACTAGCACAGAATTTTTTACTCATTTTTGACTGGTCAATTCTAAAAGGGATGGTCATTTGTCCTAACCTGCAATATCAGTGCATGCTGGATCAGCACCTCCCGCTAGCTACAGAAGGATCACAGCTCCTAAGGTATGTGTATGAGCCCAGCACAAGAGGTCCTGGTCAACAGCAGCAGCAAAGTCATACAAAAGGTGATGAGCACTGTAGATGGATGAGATAGAAGCAGACAGCACCTAAAAATTTAAACACTCACAAATGAATTATTCATGGTCAAAGAAAGACAAGTTTCAGAGTAGCAGCTGTGTTAGTCTGTATCCGCAAAAAGAACAGGAGTACTTGTGGCACCTTAGAGACTAACCAATTTATTTGAGCATAAGCTTTCGTGGGCTACAGCCCACTTCATTGGATGCATAGAATGAAACATAATGTAAGAAGATAAATATATACATACATACAGAGAACATGAAACGGTGGAGTAAGAGGCAAATTAATTAAGATGAGCTATTATCAGCAGGAGAGACTGTCCAGTTTGGCCAACCTCTCCAGCGCATCATCAAAGATCTACAACCTATCCTGAAAAATGATCCCTCACTCTCACAGATCTTGGGAGACAGACCAGTCCTCTCTTACAGACAGCTCCCCAACCTGAAGCAAATACTCTCCAGCAACCACACACCACACAACGAAAACACTAACCCAGGAACCTATCCTTGCAACAAAGCCCGATGCCAACTCTGTCCACATATTTATTCAAGTGACACCATCATAGGACCTAATCACATTAGCCATGCCATCAGGGGCTCATTCATCTGCACATCTACTAATGTGATATATGCCATCATGTACCAGCAATGCCCCTCTGTCATGTACATTGGCTAAACCGGACAGTCTCTATGCAAAAGAATAAATGGACACAAATCTGACATCAGGAATCATAACATTCAAAAACCGGTAGGAGAACATTTCAACCTCTCTGGCCACTCAGTAACAGATTTAAAAGTGGCAATTTTGCAACAGAAAAGCTTCAAAAACAGACTCCAACAAGAAACTGCTGAGCTTGAATTAATATGCAAACTAGATACAATTAACTTGGGTTTGAATGGAGACTGGGAGTGGCTGGGTCATAACATGGGGAAATAGATTCAATATGTGTAAAGTATCCTCACACCTTCTTGTCAACTGTCTAAATGGGCCATCTTGATGATCACTACAAAAGTTTTTTCTCCTCCTGATAATAGCTCATCTTAATTAATTAGCCTCTTACTCCACCGTTTCATGTATATATTTATCTTCTTACTATATGTTCCATTCTGTGCATCGGATGAAGTGAGCTGTAGCCCACGAAAGCTTATGCTCAGATAAATTTGTTAGTCTCTAAGGTGCCACAAGTCCTCCTGTTCCTTTTAAAGGAAGACAAGAGGAGGGGCAAAGACAGGAGAATGAGGATGGAGAGAGAATAGGGAAAAGGAGGAACCGAGGGAAATAGAGATTGACTAAGAAAAGGAGTACTTGTGGCACCTTAGAGACTAACCAATTTATTTGAGCATGAGCTTTCGTGAGCTACAGCTCACTTCATCGGATGCATACCGTGGAATGCCTCCCATCGGATGCCTCCCCTGGTCAGCAATGGGCCAGCTCTTGGAAGTAACCAGCACAGCAAAAGCTGCAATAAAAGATCATATGCTTCCCGTGACCTTTCGAGAGGTAAAACTGCAGTCCCTGGCCGGGTACTGACTGTGCAGTCATACGGGGGACCGCATCACTCAAAGAGCTTGTTCTCTAATCTCGCTTTTCTTTTTCGTTCTTTTTTTTTTTTTAAAGAGTCTCTCGTTGTTGTGGTTGCAAAGAGCCTCAAATATGAGTGTAACTGAACCAAAAGTAGGACTATAGGGGTGCAACTTGTCCCCTTCATCTCAGCGAGGGGAGAGACCCCCATGTGTTTAAATTTAAATATCAATATTGCTAATTATTTTGTAATGATGTAAGAAAGGAGAGGAAGGGGCACTGCTCGGCACAACTTACTCTGAGCGACCTCTCACTTCGGTGGCGTTTGGAAGATGCCACCACTCCCCCCCCCCACTTCAGTCATGAAAGAACTCAGCATCCCAAGCCCCTGGGCACAGTCAAGCCCCACCAAGGGGGAATGAAGCTCGAAGAGCCCAGTGGAGCTCAGAAACACACACATGGTCATATTTTGAGACCATGCATCTCAAGTGGGCAGAGCTTGGAAGAGTATCACCATTCCCTCTCCTCCCCCCTCCAGTTCAACACACGCGGATTCCAAATTGTCCAATTAAAAAAAATACTGGTGGCATTAAGGCTTGATTCACTCATTTCACAAATGGTTTCTGATTGCTCCTGGACATACCTACACTGAACCCCTGGGCTACTTGCTTTCATGTGAAAGTGAAGCATCCCCTCATTAATTACTCATTCCAAATGTCAAATACATTTTGTCCCCAAAGCTGTCAGCCTAACTCCTTTCAATATCAGTAAGATACACTGAAAGAATCTGCTGTAAAAATAAAATCTGGCTGCCCAAGAAGTTCCTTTCCTGGCATATTTTGCATTTGTGTACACCTAATACTTTTGGACTTTCAGATGATCGGTGTTTGTTTGTAGCTGTTAGTAAAACTTGTTGCTAAATGTAGTTACAATTATGGAGCTATTAATATGCTGTAACATCAGTCAAGTCAGTTTCCGAGTGAATCACAGTTACAAGCTTGTAGGTGTTCCATAGCTAGTTGTCAGGCTGAAATAGAACTGTGTTAAATATAATCCAACTCTGTCCTAGTTTTTTGGGTTTTTTTGGCAACACTAATGGGCTGAACACCTGCAGGACTGAGGTAATAAGTACTCAGAAATCTAGACAAAAACTATTTATGACCACTTAGATCAATAAGATTTAAAATGTTTGCTCTTGGCTGTGATTTTCCTTATATTTAAAGACTAGGAAAGTTGAAGAAAGTGGGTCAATATATTTATTATGAAATTGAGTCATGTAAGGTGTACGTGTGTAGGGATTTCAATCTTTTTTCTTGGCACCTATTTCACAGCAAAAGGTGCATCCTCACAACCTCACGTGAAAGACTGTGATAACCTTCCTCTGCATAACTGGTTAGCACTATAGCTGACAAGCTCAATTTCCTTACATCATTTTACAGAATACCAAAGATTAAATCCTGTTCGGATTGTACGTGGCTACAGCTACATGGACTACATTTGGGTTAAATGAGCTGCAAATTAGGGTCTGCTCCCGACCAGAGCTAAGCAAACAGAAGGGAAAATCATTTATGAATATTTTGGCAAATTAGATGCTGAATTTCAGTTCTTCACAATTTCACCTCTTTTGAAATCACTTTTCCCAAATATTAATTTGCGCTAACTCCTGGTGGTACGAATGGTCATGGAAAAACCCAAGCCTGTAGTGGACACCTATTTAGGGAATAGACAATTTTACACATTTTAGGGAATTAAAATTATGGGCAGAAGTAGCAGGCTTCCTGCTTTTCCTTGTCAATCTGTCCTAAAAATCTGCTGTCTCTTTTCAGCAGACAGCTATAGTGAACAGACTGTGAACACAAAGAAAGCCAAATTCACCAGCTAAAATGTCCTGGGAATAACACCAGGCAAACTATTCATAACAAAATTATTCCCATGTCTGTCTGTCTTGACTGACCCTCTTGAATTCAGTGGTCCATGAGGTGTAGGTCAGGCAGACTTTAGCCAGCTGCTTGAGAGCCCAAGGAACAGGGCTGACACCACACCATACTAAAAGCTGCATTTGGTTGGTTTGAGCGGGGGGAGAAACAAAAGCCTCTGGACCAGCAGTGTTGCAGATGGAGGGTACTTGGGTCACAAAGGTGGCCTTTGCCTGTTACTAGGCAGCAGATGAGAATTCAGCGGAAACAGATTAAAAACCAAGCTTCTAAGAAGCCAACTTGGTGTCCTGAAAGTCTGCGAAGCAAAGAATGGAGGGTCTGCAATAGCGCAGAAGTGAGCCCAGAAGAACAGGTCTGATCAGAAGCTCAACTGAACTGTCCTTTCCCTCTTTTTCAAGCTGTGCTTTCTTCAACCTTCTATTTAATTCTTTGCATCATTCCTGCTTTCAAGTAAAACACTTGAGACCAGATGTTAAAACTGCATGAGCATAATTCTTACCGCACAAGGCCACAGCTGTGTAGTGGGGTCACCGTGTAAATGAGAATCAGACCCTGGATGTGCAATTGCACATGCAAAGAGATGTGCACTCCCACACTTATTTTGCATATCGACGTACCTAATCTGCACGAGCTGTTGTGGTAATTGTGTATGCAAATATGGATGCCCAGTGAGATGAATAACTGGCTAATTGCACATGCAAATTAGATGAACATCTGTGCATGCACAGATTTGGGAAATCTATCCCTTTTTTTATTCCTGCTCATATGGAGTACACACAGTCTGCCCCTTTGAGATGAGATCTACCTATTGTACCTAGAGTGCCAGTCATCATGGTACCAAGATTGCAAACAGAATTGGCAGGTGTCATTGTGTGAATGGCTGTAGATTGTAACAAGAGGGGCCACACAAGAAACACCTTGCTTATCTATGCTATACACTTAACAAGCGACTGTGCACCATCCAGGATTGTAGCTTACCAGTACAATCAGCAATACAGAGAACTGTCTTCCAAGAGTCAGGAGTAAAAACCCAATAAATGTGTATCTCCTGCATAAATGAAAAAAACAGACTGTAAGAATGGAAAATAAGACCTGGAGGAAATGCATAAATACAGAGGAGGATGCAGAGAATCCTAGAGGGACTTTTTTGTAAGCAAAAGTAGCAACTGGTTTGAATTATTTATAGTCAAGATAAAACACTGATTAAGAAATGAATGAAACCAGGAGAGCTGTGTGCAAAATTCTACCCCAAGACCTCAGGCTCCTGTCTAAAAAAAAGCCTGATGATCAACAGTGTCAGATGCAGCTGACAGATCTCACACAGTAATAGCCATAGAGATCAGACCCTGTGAGGCTGCATATGGAAATCAGTGGCTAACCCTCTACAAAGCATTCTCAAGACTAAAAGGGTTAGATCTGAAACATGACTTGAATGTTTTCATACACTGAGTGATCTTGGAGCTGCACACCAAATAAGTGTGCGCTAGGAATCCAAATGTCTAAGCCACCCAGGTACACAGCAGATGTCCTTCCTAGCTGCCTGACCACAGACACAGGGTCATTTTAAAGTACAGGATAAAAGAGAAACAGCTCTTCTCAATACAAAGTGATAATCACTGTGTCTATAACAGGAAAGCCTGCCTTAGTAAGGTCACCTGTAAATCCAGAAGGGGCTTCTCTTTTGAACTCAGTCTCAACTATCATCAACCTACCCTTACTAAAAAATACCATAGGATTACCACATAATTTTTTAAGGTCCCACATGGAGGAAGAAAGTATAGCCATGGTAGCTTGTGCTGATCCCACAGCATAAGAACAGGTACCATGGAAATGTTCTCATACTGTGTAGTGTTTTGACACGGTCTGTTTTACAAGCAGCAATCACATGGCCATCTACAGAGCTCACAAAGTGGCTGGCTGATAGAGTTCACCACAGTTATCACTGCAGCCGACAGCCAATTCAAACTGTCTGGATGTTGGAATTTAACCAATCTGGCAGCGATCTGTTCTAAAGTGCATGAGGAAGCTTTTTTAACAGAAACAGTCCCATAAATCTCACAATGATACAGTATCCATTATCTGCAAGACTGAACATCGGACTGTTTATCTACTTTCTACATTATTTTTCCTGGCTTCCAGAGCAGCATTTGAAACACACTTCCTCAATTTATTTGAATTACTGTACCTAACTCAAAGCCTGCTACTTCAAATGGATAGTCCCATTGGCTCTGATACGATTCTTCACATGAGAAAGGGCTACAGGATAATAAAATCACAGAAATGTAGGGCTGGAAGGGACCTCAAGAGGTCATCAGGTCCAGCTCCCTGGACTGAGAGAGGACTAAAACCTAGACCACCGCTCACAGGTGTTTGTACAATCTGTTCTCAAAAACCTCCAATGATGGGGATTCCACAACACTTTCAAAGCCTACTCCAGAATTTAACGACCCTTTATAGTTAGAAAGTTGTTCCCAATATCTAATCTTAAATCTCCCTTACTGCAGATTAAGATGGGTACTACTTGTCCTACCTCCAGCAGACACAGACAACAATTGATCATCATTCTCTTTTTAACAGCCTTTAACATAATTAAAGACTGTTATCAGGTCCCAGTCTTCTTTCTCAAGACTAAACATGCCCAGTTTTTTTAACCTTTCCTCATACGTCAAGTTTTCTAAACCTTCTATCGTTTTCTTGCTTTACCCTGGACTCTCTCCAGTTTGTCCACATCTTTCCTAAAGTGTGATGCCCAGAATTGGATACAGTACTCCAGCGAAGGCCTTACCAGTGCGGAGTAGAGCATGACAATTACCTCCTATGTTTTACATACAACACTCCTGTTAATACAACCCAGAATTATATTAGCCTTTTTTGCAACTGCAACACGTTGTTGACTCATTCACTTTGCGATCTACTATAACCCCCAGATCCTTTTCATCAGTACTACACCTAGCCAGTTATTCCCCATCTTGTAGATGTGAATTCGATTTTGCCTCCCTATGTGTAATAATTTGCACTTGTCATTACTGACTTTCATCTTGTTAATTTCACATCAATTCTCCAATTTGTCACAGACATTTTAAATTCCAATCCTGTCCTCCAAAGTGCTTTCAATCCCTCCCCTGCTTGGTATCACCTGCAAATTGTATAAGCATACTTTCAACTCCTTTATCCAAGTCATTAATAAAAATATTGACTAGTACTGGACCCAGGACTGACACCTGTGGGATCCCACTAGATACATCCTCCTAGTTTGACAGAGAACTATTGAGAGCTCCTCTTTGAGTATGGTCTTTCAGCCACTTTACAGTAATTTAATCTAGATCACATATCCCTAGTTTTCTTATGACAATGTCATGTGGGAGTGTCAAAAGCCTTACTAAATATCAAGATATATCACGTCTACTGCTTCCCCGCTTCCAGTAGGTCTGTAACCCTGTCAAAGAAGGAAATTAGGTTGGTTTGGCATGATTTGGTCTTGACACATCCATGCTAGCTATTCCTTATAACTCAGTTATCCTCCAGGTTCTTACAAATTGATTGTTTACCAGTATCTTTCCAGGTAGTGAAATTAGGCTGACTGGTCTATAATTCCCTGGGTCCTCCTTTCCCCTCCCCCCTTCCATTTTGAAGATGGGTATTATTTACCCTTCTCTAGTCCTCTGGGACCTCACCCGTCCTCCCTGAGTTCTCAAAGATCATCACAAATAGTCCAAAGACGATTTCAACTAGTTCCTCAAGTTACCTTAGGATGAATTTTATCAGGTCCTGCCAACTTGAATACATCTAAGTTATCTAAATATTCTTTAACCTGTTCTATCCCTATTCTGACCTGTGTTTCTTCCCCCTTGTTAAGATTTGTATTGAGTATCTGATCACCATTAACCTTTTTAATGAAAACTAAAGCAAAATAGGCATTAAACACCGCAGCCTTCTTGATGTCATCAGTTATTAGCTCTCCTTCCTGGGTAAGCAGAGGACCTATACTTTCCTTCATCTTTCTCTTGCTCCTAATGTATTTAAAGAACCTCTTCCTATTGCCTTTTATGTCCCTTCCTTGGTATAACTCATTTTGTGCCTTAACCTTTCTAATTTTCTCCCTACAAGCTCATGCTATTCAACATTTAAAATAAATATGGCAAAATTCCTATTGTCTGAAAACAAGGCTATGTTTTCACTGAAGAAAAAGGTGTGTTTTCACAGTGAGGGAGCGAATTTGAATCAGCTGTCTTCTTGTGAAATTCTAGGAGAGACTATGCACTCTAGAGTTTTTATCTCAATGTAACAAGTCAGGATAAACCCTGGGGGTGGGAGGGTGTAATATAGGGTTGAGTTTGACTAGCTATCTGTGCCTTTTCTCCAGGAATATTTTACAGAGAGAAAACTAATACAAGGTCATTCTCTTGCCTTAAAAACACAGCCCAAACCACGGATAACTCCAAACCACATGCAAGACTGGAGGTCTATCATATTTTACATCAGTTAACAGAGGGTTTCAACCAATGGGACTGTAGCATGTAAATGACCAAGACATAAGCGATTGGCTGAGCTACTCTACTTTGTCTATAATAAGCCTACTACTCAGCAATGAGCTGTTCACAACAGCCAGAAATCAATCTCATTTTAAAAAAGCAAAAAGTCTTTCTCCTGTCTTATTTCCCTAACGATCCTATCAAAACACAAATACGCAAAAAAGAGTCCATATGAAAATCTGGTTCAAGATTTTAATATTGTGTGTGTATCAACAAAGAGAAGAAACCCTGAATAGGGGGCCCGGGATGAAGCATAAGCCCAGAAATAAAGGGCTAATAGGAACCTGAAAGGCAGTAAATCCATTGTGTGGCACCTGAATAGTGCCTAGCTGGGGACAAGCAGACCAGGTGGGGACAAGGTGGGGACAAGCAGACCTAGCTGGGGACAAGCAGACCAGGTGATTCCAATAACTAGAGGAAGGACTGCAAGGCCAAAAGGGGAGAACAGAGAGGAAAGCCGCAGACAGGAGTGTATAATTTGGGACTGGCCTCGAAGGGAGAGGGCAGATACAGCAGGGGTGAAGGGGTTCCAGGCAGCTCTCAGTGAGGCCAGCTGCCCTGACAAAGCTCCTCTGCAACAGGCTGGGAAAACCTGCAAGGAAAGACGAAATTCCAGGGAGAGAGGACTGGAGAACACTCCTCCATGACAGACTCCTGCCAAGAGGCAAAGGGAGGAATCAGCCCAGGGAACCAGAATTTGGAACATAAGAAACAGATCCTTACTGCTTATCAAAAGGGCCCTGGACTGGAACCCAGGGAAGAAGGGTGGGCCTGCGTTCTTCTACGCCCTTCACAGGAGGAGTGAGCTATGGTTCAGAGCTAAAGGGGAAAAGGACTACTGCCCAAGGCCCGCTACATGGCCACTAAAACTCAGTGTTTTCATTTGAACTTTTTGGTGACCCTACAAGCAGTGAGGCTTATCAGAGGGCTGAGTCATAGGAAGGAACTAAACAGAATGGCTTAGTAACTGCCGACAAGAGATGAAAAAGGCTGCTATGCCACAATTAGCCCTAAGGAAGACAGAAAATCTATGCCCACACTGGTCCAGGAGCTGTACATAGACAGAGTTATGATTATGTCTGTTTTTACACTGTTGTGGCAAGCACAGTGGACACGGGTCTAACCCAGGGATGTCCAACTTGAGCCTGAGAAGGAGCCAGAATTTACCAATGTATATTGCCAAAGAGCCAGAGTAATACGTCAGCAGCCCCCACATCAGCTTCCTCGCTGCCCCACCCCAGCTCCCAGTGCCTCCCGCCCACCAGCAGCCCCCCCAATCAGCGCCTCCCCCTCCCTGCACCTCCTGATCAGCCATTTTGTGGCGTGCAGGAGGCTCTGGGGGAAGGGGGGCGGGAAGGGGTGGAGCAGGGGGCAGGGCCTGTTGCAGAGCCAGGGGTTGAGCAGTGAGCCCCAGCACATTGGAAAGTTGGCACCTGTAGCTCCAGTCCCAGAGTTGGTGCCTATACAAGGAGCCGCATATTAACTTCTGAAGAGCCGCATGTGGCTCCGGAGCCACTGGTTGGCCACCCCTGGTCTAACAAGTCTATTGAAATTATAACTGCAGCTATGACACTACGGAAAGGACATGCATAACACAGGCCCTAAAATGACTGACTAAGCACCCTTTTGGCAGGTTCTTTGGGAAGCTTCCACCCTAATACTGCTTTCTACATACACTTCTGTTATTGACACACCAACTGCAGTTTAGTTCCAGTTCACAGAATGTAAGTGGTTTTCAAGCATGCTGCAGTTAAGCTGTGGGTGCTGATGGTGTGCAATGCCCCTGCCATGGAATTCTCTTCTTTTGGCTGCTGAAACCATCCATGAAGTAAAGCAGAATTCATGAGGCCCTGATGACAAGGCACATTAGAAGAGGTTTTCTATTACATACGTTTACAGAATCATAGAAATGCAGGTCTGGAAGGGCCTTCGAAAGGTCATTGATTCCAGACCACCGCTCCATGGCAGGATTAAGTATATCTAGCCCATCCCTGACAGGTGTTTTGTCTAACCTGTTCTTTAAAAATTCCCAATGAAGGGGATTCCACAATCCCGCTGGGCAACCTGTTCCTCTGCTTAACTATCCTTGTAATTAGGAACAAACTTTTAATCTGAAACCTATAACTCCCTTGCTGCAAACTACTCCAATTACTACATGTGTTAACCTCATCCACATGGAAGAATACTTGATCACCATCTTTAGAACAATCTTTTACATATTTGAAGACTGTTATATCCCCCCTCAGACTTCTCTTCTCTAGACTAAACACGCCAAATTTTTCAACCTTTCCTCATAGGTCATGTTTTCTAAACTCCTTTTTATTTTTATTGCTCTTCTTTAGAGTCTCTTCAGTTTCTCCACATCTTTCTTAAAGTGTGCTGTCCAAAACTGGACACAATACTCCAGGTGAGACCTCACCAGTGCCGAGTAGAGCACAATAATTATCTCCCATTTCTTATATGTGACACTCCTGTTAATGCATCCCAGAATGACATTTGCCTTTTTCACAACAGCATCACACTGTTGACTCATTTTCAATGTGATCCACTATAATTCCCAGATCCCTCTCTGCAGTAAAGCTGCCTATTCAGTTCTTCCCCATTTTGCATTTGTGCATTTGATTTTTCCTTCCCAAAAGGAGCGCTTTGCACTTGTCTTTACTGAATTCCATCTTGTTGATTTCAGACCAATTCTGTAATTTATCAATATCATTTTAAATTCTAATCCTGGCCTCTAAAGTGTTTACAAGCCCATCCAGCTTGGTGTCATCTGCACATTTTATAAGCACACTCTCTACTCCATCATCCAAGTCATTAATGAAAATATTTAATAGTACCAGACCAAGACAGACCCCTGTGGGACCGCACTTGACATGTCCTGCCAGTTTGACAGTGAACAATTGGTAACTACTCTACACCGTCTCTGCGTTACCCCACACTTAAAGGCAACACAAGCCTTCGTGTTTAAAGTAGTATTTCTCCATACTTTATTAAGGCAACATAGTTATGAACGTGCATTCCTGTAGGTCAATTACATTTTCAATTACAGTACAGGGGGAAAAATGTGAAATCTTTCTCAACCTGTTATAATCTTGAAGGTGCTGATCACTCAGAGCATTGTATAGGCAACTAGCATTCTGCAAAGCCAGCTGAGTTCTTTCGGAGTTTGGGTAAAATGGCATAACAGAGTAGTGAGGCTGAGATGAAATGAGGTATTGACTGCCATTGTGATTTTACTGATTTGATTGTGGCTGGATTTTGTTTGAGGGGTAGGGCTACTGAGGTTTGTATTATTTGTGTGTGTTATGCAATAGCAGAGCTTCCAGGGTCTTTATATGGGTGCTTTTTATCATTTTACAAATCCAAATAAATAAAGTGTGCTGCCCAATTACTATGCCAGCTAGATGCTCAAAATGCGTGCGCAGTTCTGTGCCTAATTTGTGCAGGCAATTATGTACCTAATTAGCCATCAATTGCTGCTCTATTCTCTTTTGTCTTGATATCTGTTCACAGATTATACACTTTAGATTTCACCCCTTCATTCAGAAGACAAAACAGAACTCTGTAGGAATATCACTTTGGTAGATGTACATTCAATGTCTTCTAAATAGTTACAGTCTATTATAAACATTACATGGACAGACCAATCAAAGAACACATTAGTGTGAATCACACCCTGGTAGTCCACATTACTGCTCCGCCGTAGATAAGCCCTTAGATACAAGTAATTTTTGGTGGTTTTCCAGTGTTTATTTGATAAACGTTCCTTGGGCGGGGTTTGTATCGGGGCTGTTTTATTGGTCTTTATCAGATAAATCCAAAATCAGAAGCCATATAAATAGTTCTGAGGAAAAGACAACATCCTTATTTAAGCGTGCCAATGGCACTTCAAAGTGCCCTGTATGGTCTGCAAGACATATCTGTGGAAGACAAGATTGCAGTGATCAGAGCCCTGTGTAAACCCATCAAATGCCACGTCAAACTGCAGTGCTGAAACATGTTAGCAACTCACAGGTTTCTAAATGAAAACGTGCACATTTCTAATCTAGCCCACAGCACTCAGAAATATGGGCAGGATAACACACAATCTCAAAAAAAAATTGTACAAATAAATTATTTCTCAAAACAACTGGCCCAATTAAAGTTTAATTCCTCTCTACACAAAGCAGATGCATACATTCTGTCACACAGCGATGCTGAAGTAAAGTAGTTACAGCATTTCACAACTCGTCCTCATGTAGAAACCCGACAGAGTAAAGGATTTTTTAGCTAGGAGAACTGTGCTTTTGACTTAATAAATGTTGCACTAGAATTAATTTTCCATGAATTAGAAGTGGCGGAGAAACAGTTGCTCTTAGTCAGAAAGATTTTCAGGGACAGGCTCTCCTACTTAGAGTAAACTGACAGCAAACGACCACACAAAGAGACATCATGGAGGGAAGGGTTTCTGTTCCCCATGCTTTGGGGTTCAAAAGATAGTGTATAATCAGCATACTTCATCTTCTGTACCAGTCTCTTTAAAACTCACGAATAGGTGCAGATGGACTCAAACGTAGCTACGCTGCTATAAAGGAAATCCACATGAGATTTTCAAAAGAAGTTTGGCAAACAGTTGGAGCACTGAGGATTCCCTGATATCCTCAAATACAGATTTTTCAGGTTGTTGGCATTTTTCAAAAGTTGAAAAAATTATTTTGGGTTAGATAAAAAAAAAAATCACAAATTTCAAATTTCTGGCAAATGGAAAAAAATTGAAGAAAAGATTGTTTTGGGTCAAATGAAATGTTATATTTGGATTTTGAGCATTTTTTAGACATTATTGAAATGTTTACAAATAAAATTAAAGGAAATTTCAAAACAAAGTAATTTCAAACTGAAAAATAAACATTTTGTTTTGAAAATGTTGAAATGAAATGTTTAGATTTTTCAGAATTTTTTAGGATTTTTTTCCTTCTAAAAACCCAAACAACTGAGCAAAATCAACACATTTCTGAATCTGCATTTTTTGACCAAAAAAAGTTTTCTAAAATTTCATCCAGAGCTGGCTAGGCCTATAGAGGGGAATATGCTGTAGGCATGGTCTATGCACACTGGGGAGCTGCATGAGGAATTCAGTTTACTTGAGTCAGAATTCCTCGTATCTTGGGCAGTGCACCTCTGGATTATCCCCAGTGCAGGCCACTGCCCCATAGGCATAACTGAGCCCCTAGTTAACAATAGCCTTTGCATGTCACTGTACTACAATCAAGAGACAATAACGACTTCAGTCTGACATGTATTAAGAACACATTTAGGATTTAAAAATTACCATTCTGGTCATGCAGCGCACAGATGTTCTTGCTACCTCCTACATACTATTACCATAAACACGGGGCACTTGCATAACAGAGCACCGACCAATTACCCTGTAAGAGGAAGCTTATAGGGTCCTCCAAAACTTTCCAAGGCAATCTAAGGGAAGTCAAACCAGCCATATGAACTCAAAAATGAACTTCACATTATGGAATTCACTTATATTAACAAACAATTAGCATCTTCTATAAAACTGTTTGTATTCAATTGCAGCACAGCACTGGAATTGAAAATATCAGTGGGAACTTTAGAACACACAGAGGCACTTTTTATTTCATAATTTTATACATATTTTAATGCTTAACAGTACAGAGAAATTCAGCAGATCCAACCCAGACAAAGACGTTACAAACTTCTCCACAAGCCCACAGCAATCACGTTACTCTAGTCCAATATGTCTTAACTCTGTTTTTACAGCTCCATTAAATTAACATTTTATTTAGCTTCTCTTCAAAGCACATGCTGGTAATAGAATAATGGCTGTCACTCCGTGACATTGTGTACAAGCAGCAGCACCATAGTTGCTTGGACATGGTTGTCATCAAGAAACGGGTAACTCTACTGCTTCCTAAGCGGGCATCTGTGTAAATGAGGATGGAATTTACCAACATTTGGGGAGACAGTTTGACATTTTGACAGTGGCAACCATTTTGTCTCTTGGTCACAAAGTTAATTTGGGTACTTTATTCTACCCTCAGCAAGTTTTATTTTCAACTCACGTTCACTTGCGATAGTTCACCATTTGGCAAGTCAGGCTCTTGCAACAGATTACTACTTGGATACAAAGATATAGAATGTTTGATTTCAGCCAATCCCAGGAAAAATGTACTGTCATGTTATGGCACAGTTAAGATTTCTATCTTGATACTAATAAAAGTATGCTCTGGATTAAGGCTCACATTTTCAAAGTTGAGCACACAAAAATCCACCCATGCTTATGCACTTAATTTGCATGTGCAGGGACCATGATTGTGTTTGCAGTCAAGATAAATACAAACTAAAGCCCCAATCCTGCAAATTACTGCTTTTGTGTGTCTTAGACTGCTGTTACCACAATGAACTCCACTAGCTTCAAAGGCATTCCAAGCAGGTGCAGGATTGTGGCAGAGGTGAGCAAATGCATTCATATTTATATCCATGCACAAATGTGAAAATTCAAGCTTCACTTTAATTTCTTCTATTTAGCTCCTTTTCGTCTATTGCTTTATAACTGTACAATGATCAGAGCTAGGACAGACACTTCTATAAATTATAATAATGATATAATAATAAAGACCCCTGTTTTGAAGTTCTTGTCCCCACTGACATGGATGGAAATTTTGACTGAATGAGGCCTGCTAGACTTGACCAATAGAAAGCACAGGAAAGTTACATTTATTAAGTTTAAAAGTGTTGGTAACCCATAGTTCTTATGCTATTTACTGTAGACAGTAATTTCTCCATGTTACAGCACTGCTGTGTCTTAATGGTGAGCAGACCCTGTTGCTCATTTAGGACACCCTTCTCTGGATCAGTCTGGATACTCCTCAGCTATTGATGCCGTTTAGTAATGCAAATTTCAGCACCACTTCCTACCTCCCATCTTTTCAGACCCATGAAACCTGTAATAGGTCCTGCATGCAGAAGGGCACATTTGCAGGTCAGTCAATCTCCCTGGCATAGGATGTAGTTCAGGGACTGTTCATTTAGTTCATTTCAGTTGAGAAATCATTTTACTTACTAGAAGTTCTGCATGTCTATCTGCATCTTGTGGACCCTGACCCCACTGCCCTTGCATAGACTAGTATGGACTGCAGCTCTTTCTGTACCCATTTTACCACTGAGAAGTCAGCGGAAGCTCTGAAACATCAGAGGTGTGCAGACTAGGTATTATTGGCATATTGGCAGACACAAGAGATGTGAAAACAATTCAGCTGATGCCAAGACCAGGGACAGTGAAGAAAAATGAGGCCCAAGACAGGAGGGGAGATCTTCTGCAATTAAAAGCATTTTCAAAGGTTATTACATACCAAGTTCAAAATCTGGCCCCTTTTCCAGGCCAGTGTTAACTCTATCCAATCAGTTGAAGGTAGAAATGCAGGTACCCTTAGGTTCAGTAGTGCTATTTAGCAAAAAGAAAAGGAGTACTTGTGGCACCTTAGAGACTAACCAATTTATCTGAGCATAAGCTTTCGTGAGCTACAGATTAATCTCTTCTTTTCTATTGCTATCTTCTACAGATGATATTTTGCCAAATGCAGTATCCATTATCCTGTGCTGTGTATCAGATCTTTTTTTAAAATCAGAATTCATAATGCAATTAGATCTGGTCAGAATCTTGTGAATTTCAGAAGCTTGCTTAAATCTAAATGTTATAGTCTCATGTTTGTCACAATGTGATTATTTATGATTTCTCTAATTTCCACAAAATATGTTTTGTCCAACAAAAATTGTTATTTATGCTTATTTGCATTTTTTGTGAAAGAGGCAACAATCCAAAATGTCACTTTTTTCTTTCTGAAACCACCAACAGAAATAGCAGCAGTGTTCATAAAAATATGAATACAAATTCATATTTCCAAAATAAGGGACAATATTGCAAATACTTATTACCAACCATAATGCCTCCTACCTTGAGTAGTTATATTAAGATTAATGGGTCTAACTCAGGGTAGTAAGCAGTGCTCCAGTAATAAGTGCTTGAAGGATAAGGCCATAACTGAAGATTTCATGAATTCAAAGGCATATCTTTTTATAGGCTCGAATATTAACATTCATGAGTGATTGTTCAGGAATGAGAGAGATCAAGTAAATAAAATTCTGACTACAACCATATATCTTTAGATGTTGGAATAGGAAGAAGCGTTCACTTAATGTATCAGTCTTCTCAGACCCAACATAGTCAGCCCTTCAGTGAAGAAATATCTGTTCACGTCACTGTGTCAGGTTCTTGAACTCCAAAGCGTCTCACCAGAATTAATTTCTGAAGCAACATCAGAGACTTCTCAAAGCTCCCGTTATTGCCTTGCCTGGTCCTCCAGTTATCACAATCAAATTGAATATGAAGAGCAAATAAACCACTTGTTGAGATCTCACACCTCTTCTTCTATGCAGGATTTTAAACATACTAAAATATATTCAGTTGGAGGATGCTAAAACCTCCTTCCTGTCCTTTATCTACACTTGCTTGCATGCTGATAGAAGTTAATCACTTCTGACTTTTATATATTTATTTTTTACTTTGATTCTTCTAAAAACAATAATTTTGTGTGTGTGACATCTCACGTGCACATGTACCTATCTATTCTTGCGGGCAGCTGCATTTCTTGGGATAAATTTACAAGACAGGTATTTGAGAGATGCAGCCAAGATGGCAGGTATTAAAATACTCATGTACCTCTTAAGTAACAATCTCTGCATTTGTTACACAAAAAAGGGATTAAAATATATTACAAGAAAGTGAGCTTATGCTTAAAGTGCAAATCATTACACATTTTCACAATAAATTGATAGGAATGAAGAGCATGCTTATATCCCACTCTCTATATAACCTCATTTTAATACATCCTTTTCCCACTCAGCTTTGTGTCTTCTACCATGCCATCCCGTATGCCTGGAATGCTCTCAAGGATCTTTCTCTCCTGTTCAATCCTACCTCTTGAATTTCTCTCACCTTCATGTGTCTCCCTGTTAATTACCCTTTCTCCTGAAGCATTCTGTCTTGTCTGTTTTACACTACGGAGTAGGGACTATATTTGCAAATCTGGATAAATCACTGCCTAAATTCTAAAAGAGCCGTTTAAATATTACCAGTTTAGTGTATTTAGTCTGAAGAGTTCATTGTTCACATTGAAAAGTACTTGGAGCTTGGACACAACGTACAGCAGAAAATGCCTTTTTTGTTTAAAGTACAGTCATCCACCATCCTCTCTGGAGGCAGCTGAGCATAAGAGAAGGATTAAGATTTGCACCATTCCTTTGTGAAGACATTAATTTGAGAGAGTGAGAGCATTTCCTTATACAAAAAATCTCTCTTTTTAATCCCCTCACCCTAATGCAGGTTCCTGACCCCATGTCTCACTATACACAAAAGGTGCTGGGCAGCCATTAGTGGATGGCTTAGGGAAGTCAATCAGTGGATGGGTCTCTGTCACACCCCAACCCCTCAACTGAGCCAGGCAGGGCTAGAGCCAACACATCACAATCCCACATTCTCCCGCTAAAAACCAGCAAATCTTCAAGCCCTTCCACCCCCATGGCCGGCAGAGTCACAGCCACCAGCTGCACTCACTCCTTTGTAGCGTCAGTGCTTAGCTCCAGGGTTGGTGGGAGACATTTATATCTCTCTATACACCCCCCATACAACATGCTAGAACCCTCCCCCCCCCCCCCCACACACACACACAATGTCCTGAGCTGCCTCACTATTTCTGCCAAGTCTATCGGGCCCTCCCCCATGAATTCATTCACTGACTACCTCACCCAGCCACCCTCATTCATGTGTTAGCTGCCTCCCCCGCTCTCCATTCACAGCCCCTCTGGACCCGGAGGCACTGGCCCTCTCTCTTCCCTGCCCTCCACTGATGCCCCTAGGGTCCCTTTGCCCCCATGCAGAATCTCCGGTACCTCTCTCCCCGGGGATGGTCCCCTCTGCCCCAGGCATGGTCCCCACCCCTCGGGCCAGCTCTCCCCCATACGCATTACACCCCCCGCCTGCCCCACAGACACCCTTCCAGCGCCCCGGGCTCCCCGCCCCACGGCCGGCCCCCTTACCCGCGTCCTCCTCGTCGAAGCTGTTCATGCAGGGGAAGTAGATGGCCAGGGCCTCGAAGGAGGCGGACAGGCTGAGGCGGCTCTGCGAGCGCTCCATGAAGAGCCCCGGGCCGGGGGCGCTGCCGGGGGCCTCGGCCGCCGCCTGCGGCTTGGGCAGCTTCGACGCCCCATTCTTCACTCGGAGCACGGCCCGCGGCGTCTTGGCTACTGCGGGGGCCCCGGGAGGCGAGACGGGGGCTGCGGCGGGCAGGTGGGAGGCGGAGGGGCTCAGCCCCGCCCGCGGGAGGCTGCTGGACTCCCCGTGGGATCTGGGAGGAGGGCGCTGCTCGCTGCTCCGGGGACGGGCGGAGAGCGATGGGCAGGCACCTGCCGCCGGGGCCCCTGGGCGCGATGCAGGCTCCGAGGCGGCTGCCCCGGCCGGTGCCCCTGGGCGCGATGCAGGCTCCGAGGCGGCTGCCCCGGCCGGTGCCCCTGGGCGCGATGCAGGCTCCGAGGCGGCTGGCGCTGGCGGACCGCAGGCAGCGGTTAGCTGGAGCAGGAGGCAGCGATGGAGGCGGCGGCGGCGGTCCTTGGGAAAGGCGGCGGGAGGCTGGAAGGAGACACTGGCGGCGGCTGCTCAGCGTCTGCTCGCCGCCTTCCTATGGCTCGCCCTTCCCCGGCGGGCGCGGCTGGCCAGATGTGTCCCCTGGCGGGCTGCGCTCTCCTCGCCTGCTCCCGACGCCCCAGTCCTTCATTCAGCGGCGCGCCTGGGCGGGGGCTGCCATGAAGTCATCCCGGGAAGGCAGCAGCTCCAATCAAAGCCGACGGAGCGCAGGGGCGGGGCCGCTGCCTGCGCGAAAGGGGGTCGGGCTGCTAGTCCCCCCAGGGCTGCGCCCGAGCACGGCTCCTCCCCGCACACCTGCCCCTGGAGCGCTCCCCTGGGCAGCGCCCGGGCCCTGCCACTGCGTCCTGCCAGGCGGAGCGGATGGGCAAAGCCAGCCCCTGCTCCTCGCTGGGCCAGCGCAGCCCCGCCGTGCCTGGTGCCGTGGAGCAGGGAGCGCTGGGGACTGCTGGAGATCCTCGAGGGCCTGCATTAGGGGCTGGGGGCTAAAGCCACTCGACACAAGAAGGGCGAGCGTTTGGGGACCAGCCCACAGGGAGGGGGAGCGGTGGGGCAGCTGCTTCCCCATGCACTACAGGGGAAGGGGAGAGGGAGAGTGCGCTCTGGTTTCAGCAAAGGATGGGGTCTCACCCCCCCCTTCCTGTTAACCCTTGGGCATAGGTGCTGGAACAAGGGGTGCTGCCGCACCTCCTGGCTTGAAGTGATTTCCATCTATAGGGGGTTTACAGTTTGGGTCGATAGCTCTCAGCACCCCCACTATCCAAATTGTGTTGCTGATGGGTCTGGATGATTAACCTCTATAACTGTGCCGGTCTTCCCCCCCCCTTCACCCCGCCGCTGCCTCCGTTTCTCCCTCCCTCCCCATTGTTCACAGCTCAAGCCTGAGGCTTGTGCTGTTTCAGGACTTCCTGAGGCCAGGGTTGGATTTAAGGATTTCAGTGGGAAAATACATTGGGGGCACCTTTCATGAAACCCAGGTGGACCGTCCCACATTGGTGAGAGCCGGGTAGCTGGAAATCAGGAGCAGCAGAGGCTGAGAAGAAGGCTTAATGGGAGCAGGAGATGAGCTTGGGGAGATAACGGTGCAAGATTTCCTTTCCCTTGTTGGCCAGAACGTAGTGGGTGGGTATGAATCGCCCTACACAGTATTCTGGATATTAGCCTCTCTCTAATCAACAGAACAGCATTAATTCAACCCCCTCCTACAGTTTTTCTTTCACTCCTTTCCTTTCCTCCATGTTTTTTCTTTCAGTCTCACCCTCCCACCCTTTCCCTGGGGTGGGCTTTATTCCCCTTTTCAGTTTCTCCTTCTTCCTTCTCTCATGTCCCACTCTGCTGTACTCCCGGGGTGTGCCCTCTTCACACCCAGTGCCAGCCATGCTCTCTCACTTATAAGTAAGGCTAAAATTTTGTCATGGTTACTTTTAGTAAAAGTCACAGACAGGTCACGGGCAATAAATAAAAAGTCACGGAAGCTGTGACCTGTCTATGACTTTTGCTGCTACGGCTCCATGGTTTCCCCCACCACCGTGGTGGCTGGGAGCTGTGGGGTTCCCCTCTGCCCGTGGCAGCTGGGAGCGGCAGGGTGACCATATTTCCCAAAGAGAAACAGGGACACCCCTTTTCCCCACACAAGGCTGTCGCCCGTCACTGGAACACTGAGGGCTCCCTCAAGAGTCTGTCACCTTTCGCTGGAAACTTGCAGGGGGCGGGGGCTGTCACCTGTTGCTGCTGTCCCGGGAACCCTGCCAAGGCCCCACTGGCCATAAGCGCCGACTTCCTGATTTCTTGGGGGTGCTCGACCCCTGCCCGTCCCCTCAAAGCCCCACCTCTTCCCCCAAGGCCCTGTCCCACCTTGACTCTTTCTGCCCCCATTCCGCCCCCTCCCCCAAGGGCACCCCATAGACAACTGGTGCCTCCCCATACTGAGGTGGGTAGGATCTAAAGGGGAGGTCCTATGACTGGGCACATGTCATTGTTGTTCCCCACCGGGAACACCCCCCATGCCCAGCCCGGGGCCACATTACTGCGGGGGGGGCACTCTATCCTCCCTCTGCACCTGCCTCCCCCCCCCGGCACATTCCTGGCAGGAGGGAGCTCGGGTGGGAAGTGGGAGGGAGCTGCTGCTAATGTGGACCCCTCCCAGTCACTACTCTGCAGCCCAGCAGCTGCCTGAGAGAGCCTGGCTGGGGAGGCGACTTCCGCTCCCTGCCCAGGCTTGGCTGCTGGGGACCGTGGCTGAGCAAGCTGGAAACATTCCAGGGGGAGGGGGGCTCTGGCTCACTTGCCCCTGGTCCCTGTGTGAGTTTGTTCTTACTCCCCACCTCCACCAGCCAGGGGAGAAGGGGTAACTGGGAACTTGCAAGCAGGGAAGGGGGGAAGGAGAGAGGAGAGGATGGCACAGAGCAGGGCTGCCTGGGCCAACATCACATCAGTCTACAGGAGCACCCCAATCTTTGTTTACATTAGTGGTTTGGTCCTATTAAGCATGATATTGTCTATTATCCTTTATCTCTGCCCCTCCCTCACCCTCTATCTTTCCCTCTCTTGGAAGATCCCACTGCCACCCCCAGCACATAGCATCATCGGACTGGAAGGGACCTCGAGAGATCGTCCAGTTCAGTGGTCCCCAACCTTTCTGTGGGAATAGCATATTCCCATTCCCAGAAGACTGTGGCGGGTGCCAGACACCCCGCTGCCGAAATGCCATGAAAAGTGGCAGCGGCAAGAAGCGTTGCCGCCAAAATGCTGCCGAGAAATGGCAATGCTTCTCGGCGGCATTTCGGCAGGCGGCTCTATGGCAGCCGCGCTCGGCGGTGGAATTTCGACAGCGCGGTGTCCTGCGGGTGCACACAACTGCCTTGGTGGGTGCCATTGCGCCCACGGGCACCGCGTCGGGGACCCCTGGTCTAGTTCAGTCCCCTGCACTCAGGGCAGGACTAAGTATTATGTAGACGATGTTATATTATCCCTGACAGGTGTTTGTCTAACTGTCTCTTAAAAATCTCCAATGATGGAGATTCCACAGCCTCCCTAGGCAATTTATTCCAGTGCTTAACCACCCTGACAGTTACAAAGCTTTTCCTAATGTCCAACCTAAACCACCCTTCCTGCAATGTAAGCCCATTGTTCTTGTCCTATGCTTAGAGGTTAAGGAGAACATTTTTTCTCTGTCCTCTTTGTAGCAACCTTTTATGCATCTGAAAATTGTTACGTCCCCTCTCAGTCTTCTCTTCTCCAGATTAAACAAACCCAATTTTTTCAATCTTCCCTCATAGGTCATGTTTTCTAGACCTTTCATCATTTTTGTTGCTCTTCTCTGGACTTTCTCCAGTTTGTCCACATCTTTCCTGAAATGTGGCACCCAGAACTGGACACAATACTCCAGCTGAGGCCGAATCAGCATGGAATAGAGCCGAAGAATGACTTTTCATGTCTTACTTACAACACTCCTGCTAATATATCCCAGAATGATATTCGTTTTTGGGTTATTTTGCGCAATACTGTTAACTCATATTTAGAGTCCGCTCCCAGATCCCTTTCCTCAGTTCTTCTTCCTAGGTAGCCATTTCCCATTTTGTATATGTGCAACTGATTATTCCTTCCTAAGTGGAGTATATCTAGCAGCCTCTCTTTTAGGTATGAGTCTACTGCTTATTTTAGATGTGGGCCCTCAGAGCTGGAAAAGAGATTGAGTTTTCCCCCACACTATATTTTATAGTTAAGAGATTATCCCTTCCAGCCCTATAGAATTTATAAATTGGTGAAACCAATTGTATTGTAGAGAAATTATTCTAAAAGTAATTCTCAGGAAAGAAATTCTCTCGAGTTCTTGAACCACACTGTAGTAGTCTAATCGAGAATTAAATCCCAGCTATAAATTCTGTAATATGGGTCTAAAACTTTCTAGACCTCTATAGGACTTTTCCAAAAAGAGTAGGTTTGAGATAGGGCCCTTTATGTGCATCAGATCTGTGAAGTATTACCATTTTTCCCTAGCTGGCCAGTAAATGTTTATAGATGTCTTAAACAGAGCTCCTGTCTGTATTACACCTTTATAAGACACTATAGCCACCAAAGTGTTATGGGAAGTTATGACACTAATATTGTTCCAGTTATTTAGTTTACAGTGGCTGGAATTGTCTAGATACTCACTATATGCAGTGTGGATAATCATTTAATGGGACTTGTTCTATCCACCTTATAGTCTTAGAAAAACATCTGGATCCCATGTTTCATAATAAGTGTCAGTGAAAAGCAAATGTTCCATATCTCGGAATACAGGGAAACCCTTCAGAAAAATAGCCACCATGCCTACAGCACTGAATGCTCTTGATCAAACAATTTAGTAAAACTACAAATGGTTAAGGATGCCTTCCCAGAGCAGCTACAGCATTTGTTTCTTCACTGTGCATTTTATTGGCTGCATTAAGTACAGTAGCAAAGGCTACAAGGTAAGAACTAAATATATTATTAAAGCTAATGATAAAATTATATAATACGCAGGTTGAGAAAAGAGTGTCTGTACATCTGGGTATAGTGCTTAGATTATCCACAAATACAAAGTTTGTTTTTAAAGTCATAAGAGACATATAGTACATAATTAGCAATAACCCAAATGTAGGTGAATACATTTAAGAATACAGTTTAGATATTAGCATCCAAGTATTCGGCTACATCACTCATGAAAAGTTCATACAGAGAGTTGGTTGTGGAAAGCAAATATAGCAATGATTGAAGATTGTCCCTCAGTAACTGAGAATTTAGGATAGGTTGTCCATTTAGAAAATACAATCCATGAGGGAAGTAGTTCAGTTACTTTCCCCACTGTACTTCTCATTGGCACTCCAGCTCATCCCTCCTGGTATTGTCAATGTCTGATGATGTGTTCTATGTCCCTTGACCATCTGATGGCATCCAACACCATGAGTTGCGGCATCAGCTGAATTTAGGATTGACCAATTCCACATTCCCACATTCACTCATTACTGGGGTCCCAGGGGCCCAAGGCTCCAATGATCAGTGCATGTGTCTGAACCTGGTAACCCTTAGCTCTCAAGGTCTTGGCCAGACAGGCGTATTTCTCCACCTTTCGAGCTCAGGCATCGCAGAAGACTGGGGTCCTGTTCTCAAATGGCACTGTGATGTCTACCATGATGATCTTCTTCCAGTCTTCATTGGTGAGGGCGATGTCTGGTCACAGTTGGCCGGGATGGCAGAGATCACAGCAACCTTCCCCACAGGTGGCGGCATGGCTCTGGCCAGGCGACTCAAAAAGATTTTGTTGACCAAAGAGAACACTGAGACCCCCTCGCTCTCAGTACAGTGTTTCGAACATCAAGACAAAGAACGCCATTCATACCTCCTGCAGACAGCAACAGACCAATCCACATCTCCTTCCATTCCACAAACTTCCATGTTTGTTACAAATTATCTGCAGTTAGTCATCAAAAGGGTGATCTCAACCTTCTTAAAGGAGTCTGCACCAAACTAACATGGATAGCACTTACTTCCCTGCATAAAAATATACCTGCTGCCACCATTCATCACCAGAAATGTGGTTTCTTGCCCCGTATGCCTGAGTCTTTTCAGGCATTGAAATTACTGTTTTAAGGTCCCATGGTTCCAGGCAGAAAGCATACACAATCAAATGATTTCCCCTAATCACTGATAGGAGAGTAAAAATAGACTTGAAAGATGCTCTTTTCCCTTAGCTCTTTTTCACAAGCAAGCAGAGGACTCCCTTCATCTGGAACAATGCAGTGGAACCATGGAAGTGCTCCTACTGAAATAGGGGCACCCTCCATCCAACAATTCACAAAGAAGATACGAGGGCTCTGCATCTTGCTCTAACTTCTAGCTCAAGCCAGTTTTGTGGTGGTGGAATTGCATTGCATAATACACCAAACATTATACATTAGCAAAACACCAATTTAACCATAAATTCCTTTATTCCTAAATCCAAAGGCCAAATGGTATTTATACAATTGCTCTAAACATGCATAAAAAGACTAATAAGCAATTTACTACATCCAAACATAAGAACACCCATACCGGGTCAGGTCAATGGTCCATCTAGCCCAGTATCCTGTCATCCAATGGTGGCCAATGCCAGATGCTTCAGAGGGAATAAACACAACAGGTCATCATCCAGTGATCCATCCAGTAGCCCATTCCCAGCTTCTGGCAAAAAGAGGCTAGGGACACCATTCCTGCCCAACCTGGCTAATAGCATTGGTGAACCTATCCTCCATGAGTAACCAAATACTTATAAGCATTTGATCAAGATACTTACAAATGTGCTAAACTCTCAGAAGTGCTTAGACCATATTGGTTGACTCCAACGTGGGCAGGCAGGCATTAGCAATGAACCCTTTAACAAACAAGTGATGTCATTGCCAATTACTGACTTCAGCTAAAAACTAGTTTGAGACAGTTCACCCTTATTTCTAGTCTTCATTTGGATAAGACATACAGCCTCCTTCTTCCTCAAGGTCTTTCCTTTCTTGTTTCTTCCCCTCTCCCCCACCCTTACCAGCAGAATACTGGGAAGGTTTGGGCTTGTTTCTTTTAAGATCATTTTTCTTTGTCTTGTTAGTGCAGCTCTGTATTTATTAATTACTTTTGAAACTACATTCTTCCCCCACTACAAGTAATTTACTTACTTTTCTTATGGCTTCTTTACTTGCTGATTGGGGCCTTCTTTACAACACATATACATATCCTTAACCGAACTTAAGCTAACTTTAATTCTTTAATTTTATTTTCATCCTACATATGGCATCTGCTTTGACAGACTTGGATTGGAATTTGGGGTGCTACATAAACAGTGGAGAGAGTTTTAGACCATTTCCCAAAGGCTACTTTCCTGGGTTTATCTTCTGGCAAACCTCCTCCAGAATTACTGGCTCTAGATCAAAAGTGCCAGCTGTCCCTTGGAGCTAAACATTGCTCACTCAGGAAGCTCAAAAGCAGCGTAGGCACAATGGCATCATTTACTCCCATTTACGTGAAAGCCCATAATATGGAGAAATCCTTTCTGGTTGACTAAACCTCAGATGGAAAAGGAGATGGAGGCACATCCTCTGCTATTAACTTGGTCCACTAGTACTAGACAGTCTTCTCTGGTGGCACAAAGAAAAATATCACCAGCATATTCATTCCATCCACACTCTGCGGTAACCAACTGCCATCACAATTAAACTGCATGCTTGTCCTTGCGACTGCAAATGCAGTTCAGAGCCTAGGGTGTTCTTGGAAAAAATACATGCAGATAAGTCCTCTGCTACAACTAAGTGTGGCAGAATTAGTCCCTGCAGCATTTCCTCCTCTGAAATGCTCAAGACAAACTACAAAACTTCAGAGGGCACCTGAACAGGGTGTCTTGTGGTCAATCATTCATGTACATTTCTGCTCTAGATACCATTAGGTGTCTGGGGCTGGGATGTAACCAAAGAACTGATGCTTGTAGATACTGTATTTGTTTACAGATGCAGTAAGCAACATAAATATTACTACGTGTTATATTGATACCTCTGACTGTCTAAAACAGCCAACAAAATTGAAGGCCTTATCCTGCCTCCATTGAAGTTCCACTGAGGATAATTGGCTTGCAGTGGCGTGTGGCCTGCAGAACCTTTATTACTGGTGATGCACAAGAAGGAAAGAGGCTGACTTGATTGTCAGATCCCAGGCTGAGTTTTCAGGGCTAGCAGCTAGAAGAGAGACTTTTTTACTTGAAATACTGAAAATAAGTTGAGCTGGAGTCACTGCATGGCAATAAAACATGGAACCTCATGATGGCACTTTCACAGACACTTTTCACAGCAATTTAAATTCCATTTTCAAAGACAGTACAGCAGAAAGAGCAGAATGAACTTATTGGGGATAGTGATGAAGCCAGGTACTGAGTTCTGGATGGAAGAAGAACTATGAGGAACACGTTACCATATTTTTAACAAGGCATTGCAACAGTACCAAGAAAGACCTTAGCAGCAGCAATAGTGAGAAATCCCTGTACACTGAAGCTGTTAGACAGTTCCTGTCTACAGTCTTGGCAACAGATTCAATGCAATAAGCAAGAGACATCTATGAGTCAAAAACTACTTCCAGGTTCTAATGCACAGAAGCTGCCTAAAAATGATGGGAGCCAATTTCTATTTATTTAAAGCTTACATTTAACATGTTAGAATAAGGAATGAGTTTATGCCCTGGCTAATGGTTTGGTCATCTAGACTAGAGTACTGTAAACCCTCGGAGGTTTCCTTTTTACTACTATCTAATCTAGAGAGAGTGTTACCTACTGGATAGTGAACTAGACTGGCATTCAGAAGATCTGGCTTCTATTTACAGCTCTCCCACTGACTTGCTGGGGGACCTTGATTTTCCCATTCTCTGCCTCAGTTTTCCGATCTGTAAAATGGGGATAATGCTACTTCCCTCCTTTGTAAAGTGCTTTGAGATCCATCAGTGACCTGATCTGTGACAGCTAGGTGGTATTATTTCCCAAAACATAGCATCTAAATAATCTTCCTCTCATGCTGCTTCAGATATGTTCCCTTCCCATACTTGCCTATTCCCTTCACAGGCTTCCTCTCCCTTTTCAGATCAAATCCAAGCTCCTTGTCCTCACATTAAGGCTCCGTACAGCTTCTCAGCCCTTGTTGCCTCCAAAGTCCCCTCTTGGGCTCTTTACCCTACCTGCTTTTTTCTCCTTACTGCTTCCCCTTTCCCATTGTCAACTTCATGTCCCCTATGCTTGGAATAGTGGCTTTCTGCCTGTGCACGGTGCAGTCTCCATTGACACTTTTCTCCTTTAGCTCCACTTCTTCTTTCCTTACAGCCTTCCACTGACCAAGCCAGCTGTCTGCTCTCCCACTCATGCCTTATCTTTAGAATTGTTTGTATGCTATCTGCCCATTTCTGAAGGTTTGCTCCTCAAGGCAGGGCCCTGCCTAAGCTGTGCTTTGTGGAGCACGACATCCACCAGCAGCATGCTGTTGTGAGGGTTACATGGAATCCTGTTCAGCATTAGACAAGTCAGATAGGTCCAGCTCAAAATAAATAAATTCTTTAAAAAAAAAAAAAAGTCTATCTAATGTGAGGCAAAGTTGCATCAGTGGCATGTGAAAAGGACAGAAAGATCAGATAGTGCCCCAATGATAATGCCCCAATGCAGATGCCTTGAGGAGATCTAGGCTATGGGCTATGTGTGCAAGGAAAATAAAGATTCACAATGGAACCAAATGTTTATAATATATTCAGATGTTTCCTTCTCCATCAGCCTGGTTAGATAAAAAGGCCAGTGCTGCAACATACAGTGTCTGAGGACAGGGCAAGGAGGAAGAATCGTGTAGTCTGTTGTATGACTAGTTGTAGATAAACTGGGCACAGTTGAGAGAGAGAAGATAAACACTGAGATTTAGCACATCCAAGTCACTAAGAACCTTAACTAAGGCTGCTTTAGTGAAATTGGCTAATCTATTGATTCCTCAACAAAAGCAGTCTCTGACTAGCTGAATATGGTAAGCACTGGCTGGATTTTTCCTGCTGGCTTCTTCTCTTTCCAGTAATTATGTAGCTTGTATTTTTACCTTGAGTCTTAGATCTCTGGAACAGCCTAGGAGATGATCTTTATATGCAAGGGTAAGAGAATTTGCTACTTTCCTCTCCCCTAGGGTTCTGTGTACTGCTGTTTGTAAATAAACAATCATTGTTTTGTGTTTGTTGTTCTTTCTTCCTTGTCCTCCCACCACTTCCTCAAAAAAGAATCCACATGTTAATTAATTCGGGCGCTCAAACGCAGTTGTGAGGCAACTCCTCCCAGTAGGGTAGTAAAGAAATGCCACAATGAATTTGCCCAGAGTAAATATAGCAACATGAATGACAAATAGCTTCCAGTGCTCTACAGTCTGGTCATACTGCTTCACCGCGCCCCCAGGAAAGGCTGACATAAGGCCATCATCACTGCATACTCAAAACCAGTGCCATTCAAGCCACACAACGCTCTCCAGGACCCCAGATGCAGCTGTGGCTGATTCTACATGTTTCTCATGAGGTTGCATCAATACCTGAGATGATACTGAGTTGCAGTGACACAAAAGATCATGTTGCAAACCTCTAGCTAAAAATGTAACTTTCCCTGTATTAGTGTAGTTTAATGAACATGTATATAGCCGCAGACATTAGCATTTATTCATTATTTGTATTACAGTTGTACCTAGAAGCCCAACCAAGATTGAAGTCCCAGTGTGCTAGGCTCTGTACAGACCCCTTGTGACCTGCCCCAAAGAGCTGGCAGTATAAATAGACAAGACAGACAAAGAGCAGAAGAAAGGAAGTTGTTATCTCCATTATACAAATGGAGAGCTTGTGGCACAGAGCGTTTAAATGAGTTGCCCAAGTGTCACAAACTTTGTGGGTGACAGAGCAAGGAACTGAATGCAGGTATGCCGAGAGCCTTACCCACAAGACCAACCCTGCTCTTGTTCATGATTCTTTATTAACATCAGCGCTTACAATCTAAATGAAATTGTACTGTCCATAGGAAATTCTACATCATTTTGAAAGCAGCCAGACTGGCCTTCACATGACCTTTGTTAGAGTAGTATTTAGTTTATTAATGTCCAGGCAGATGTGCGCACTGTTCCCTAGCCTTGCTGCTGTGTCTCAAACAGCCTTGCCAACTAGGCCAGCAGAATTCCATGCTATGTGGTATCCTCTTGTTCAAAATACACATTCCACCTTGAAGCAATGGCTGCAGCTTTCACCATTTGCTAGTCTTCTGTCCTTCTATCTTAATATCCAGTTGTGACTTGGGTTCACACATCTCTCTCCTTTAGCTGTCAAGAACAAGTCCACAAAGTCGCTAAGCTACTAGCTAAAGAGAGACGAAGCTGGGTATGTCAGTAATGAGACATTGGCCTGCCAGCCTCAGGTTGCTTGTTTTTTCCTCATTGTTTCCTTTTCTTCTCACATTTGTCTAGTCAATCTTTTCCCAAAGGGTAAGAGCATGTTAAACTCCACTCCCGCTGCCTCACAGTTCGCTCTATTATCCCAGTTGGCAACTATAAATATGGGCACGATCATCTATTTCAGGGGCTCCCAGACTTTGAGAGGGACTGTGCCATTTCACCAAACTATGGCTATGCTGTTCCACTCTGCACTGTCCAACCTGATCTGTGATTTAGTCAGCAGAGATGGGTGAATAAACATTATTTAAATCAGGATTAAATTCCTTCCCTCAGACCCCACATGATCTACTGAAACATGGACTAGATCCCAGCCTGTTTGGGATCCAGGTAATTTTATTTTGGTGACTTTTCCCCATTGAAATGTACCAACTCAGCACCCAGTCTAGGGGAGGGGAAAATGCCTTCAGATAGAAAATGCTGTTACTACCAAGAGCAGGTGTTTGCACATCCACTTTACTGAAATATCACAGGAACAGCATGTCCTCGGGGCCTGTGATATTCTGCAGCACTGCAGGCTGGGAAATCACGGTGGAACCAGGCAGAGAGGGGAAGAGAAGCTGGAGGAAGATGAGGCAGAGGGTAGGTATGGGATGGGACAGGGTGCCAGACAGGAAAAATAACAAGGTTGGAAGAATGCTGAGCTGGCTGAGTGACTAAGGGAAGGCAGTATTAACTGGAGAACAAGGGCTTGGAAGAAAGGAGGGGAATTGGCCAGGATTAGGCACAAGAGTGCTG
This sequence comes from Caretta caretta, assembly GCF_965140235.1. Taxonomy (NCBI): domain Eukaryota; kingdom Metazoa; phylum Chordata; order Testudines; family Cheloniidae; genus Caretta; species Caretta caretta. Next base: position 20,295,967 of record NC_134218.1, read on the forward strand.
GAGAAATGGGGGAGAACCACAGATTTGGAGCAAGCAGACAGAAAGGTGCAGTGCATAGACCTGAATGGTTTACATGGCTCTACCCAGCTCCAAATGTTACATCCATACAGAGAAAGAGAAATCTGGACGTCAGAGCCACAAGTGATCATGTGGCTTGTGTTTAAGTAACAGATTTTGCACCCACAAATAAAGTTCATGATTGCAAATCAGGCAGTTAAACATCTATCCTGCTTGTGGGTGAAAATTTATAGGTTGTTTTTGGAAGTTTGTCCCATAAAGTCTTAGTTTAAAAAAAACTGCAGACGTTTTGCGCAATATATTGGGTGTGTGGAGTGAGCAGCATGTGGTTGAATGTGAGCATAGGATTATGCAGACAAACTGCTTCCTTCATTCATACCCACTCATGCCACAGGCATTGTCACAGACGGAGGCGATGCTGGAAGTGACAGGTGGAATTTAATGCATCTGAATTTTAATCAGTCATTTTGGCAAAACACAATAACACTTCAGCTGGTGGGTAATTCAGACTCAGTTCCACAAATACAGACTCATCCACTACAGCTGTAATTTCCCCACCTCTTACCCTACTATATAGAAATATATGAGTGATAGCCAGCAAAGCAACGATGGCTTGAAATTAGCTTGGCTCATTATTATGCTGCCAAATTACTAAGTGATTCTGTGGCATTCTGCCCAGGTCATGCCTAGAAATATTTAAATTTAATCTTATCCTGGACTTTACAAGAAAAGATAGTGAGTGAACCTGATTCTCTGAGGGTTTTATAATATAGTTTTATCATTAAAAGTCAATGCCAAGAATATCAAATTAAATATTCTATGGGGATGGGCTCTTATGATGTCAGCTGTGTTGGCCCTAAAGAATTCAGAAGGTAGGTTTTTTGAACATTCCAACATCCTCTCTTCTTGAGTTTCAAAATTTGGATCCAGATGTTGGACTTCCATAATTCAGGTGTCTTTGTACAACTGACTCAATTTTGGCTGAGAGTGGGGTTTCAATGCCTGACCTTCAGCACTGAAAGCATTAGCTCTGACCTCTTGCATTAAAGGAGTAAATCCACACACCTGGACCTGGTGGCAGATCCATTAACTTCTGTGTATCAGCTACTGAAGTGATCTGTGTCACACATTGACCAGGGGGTTAATTTGGGTCTGGCTGTTTGGTTTGGGCTCACTTTTAATTAATTTGTATGCACAAAATTCTGCTCTCAGCTGCACATCTCATCTCAGTTTCTGCTCCCTTGGTATGTGTAGAGCTCCAGGAGTTTGAGGTGTTATAGCAGGATGTACATTTCTTCCAGGCTGAGGTTCATTCACTGAGCAAGTTCTCAACCTGTGAGGCTTTTTTAAAATGAGGCTGCTGAGTTCACAATAACAGCAGGACAGAAATAAACCTACATAGGAATTTATGGGTTTTGGTGCTTGTAAAAGTTGCAGTAAATTGATTTGCTCTGGGTTGGGATGGTCATCAGCAGGTTAACACAATAACAGATGATTCACTATGGCACCTAGAGCAGAATCTCTGCCTGGAAGAAGTCATCACTGCAAATGGGAATAGTCAGTGCAGAACAAGCTTCCTTCCCATTCATGTATTTGTGATGAGGCTGGACCCTACAGAACAGCTCAGAGGAAGAGGTTAGCTATTGCTAATAATTCTATGGGGAAGGCACTCAGATACTGTGGTGATGGGCAGTAGGATAAACCCTCAGATAGAATAATAAATGGCAGAAATGTTGCCTTCATCTCACAACAGGCCAGCAGAAGTTTGGTAATGTTTGTCTCAAGGCATCTTATAGGATGCCCCATTTCCCCCACTACCCCATAGGTCCAGTTTTGACCAATGCATCCTTCCTACTGAGGAGAGCTTGTCAGCACCCTCTCCCTGACCATGAGTTGGCAAGAAGAGATGTGTCACTCTTAACCAAAGTGCTCCCTGCTGATCAGGGCCCACAGCACCCAGTTCTGAATTCCCTCAGAGAGGAGGGAAAACAGACAGTAGGGAAAACCCATATGGGGAAGTGGGGATGCAAGTCTGGTTCAAAGAACTCTGCTGTATTGAAACTCTGACACTCCAGAGCAGAGAAGGGTCTTGAACTAATGCAAAATGAAGATGAGCGGTCAAGGGTTATATCCTTAGGAAAAGATAACACAGCTTCATTCAAGCGAAGATAGGCTAGACTGGGCTGGGCGAATGAGATTCTGCTAGCGGCGATAAAGATGAAGGCCCCGGAGAATGCAGCCACTAGCCTACGGGAATTTTTAGAACGTGCCAATAAAGTAGTGGACAAAGGAGAACCAGCTGACGTAATTTACATGGACTTCCAAAAGCTGCACAAGAGGCTTCCAAAGAAGTCATGCGGTGAGAGGTAAAGTATTGTCATAACCCAAAACTGGCTCGGAGACAGAAAGCAGAATGGGAATGAGATGGGTAATTTTCATCACAACAAAAGGTTGCCTCCAGGTTCTGTACTAGGCCTCAAGTTGCTTTTGACCTTTATTGATGATCTGGAGAAAAGGGGTTAATAAATCTGACCCTGTGTCCCTCACCCACAGTTTGTAGGTGCTGCTGTGTGAGGCGCCACCCTGCACTTAGTCACCTGCTGTGAGAAGGGTCCTTACAGCTAGCATCCCTCTGAACAGGTGCCACAGACATGAAGCTGTGTCTTTCAGACACCTACAGAAAGTGCATGATCTAAAGAAACACACCAACGGCAGTACATGGGCACTGGAATGTCACAGCTGTTTTCTGCATTACTCCAAACTCTCTTGGAGCCAATGGGAGGTTTTCCCTTGACTTCACAGGGCTTTGGATCAGATCCGGTGTGGGAGCCAGGCACTTAGGGGCAGGTGTCACCCATTATTTTAACCCTTCACACAAAGGTGGATTCACTGTGTGCCTCACACATGACCATAGCCAATAATAAAGCTGAGACCCATGTGGTTCCCTACGCAGCAGCTTTATATGCAGGTGAATCAAAGGGAAACCCCTCAGCGGAGTTATGCTGAGATGGGAGTCTCCTCCCCCTGGCTGAGCTGGCAGGAGCCATGCTGAGCTGGTCTTGGCGGGGGGTTGCCTCCCCTTGGCTGAGCTCATCTCAGCTGGAGCAGGTTGAGAGCAGAGGTTCAGCCATCATGGTCCATTTCCATTACCGAGTGGTTTCATGGCAGATCCCTGATTGTACCCACAGCTTGGTTTTCCTTTCTGTGGCTTGGTTCTAGAGGCCAGGGCTAGCTCAGATTTATAGGACTAACTGCAGAGTAGATGCTTCTACCTGAATTACTTGCCAAGCATTCCTGGGTCAACGGTCTCCTGAGGCTTTGGCCCTTTAACTAGGCCGCTTTAAATGAAAGCCAGTTAAAGTTACTGGCCGGTTTTTATAAAAGCCTCAGGCTTTCGAAGGAAACACTAGATATTTATTTGTAAACAGAGCTGTTTGGGTAATTTAATGCCAGCTTCCTGCATGGAACCCTGCTTTTCCTAAAAATACTTCTGTAGTCACTGCCAGCAATACCACAACTCATGGAGGCACAGTATCCCAGAAGCGGCTGGGCAGAAAACACCTCCTGCACATCAGACTTGCAGGGTTTGCTCCCAGCACCCTGACAAGGAAGTAGCACAACAGTGAGGGGGCCTGAGGCTGTTGCCTATCCAGCTCTAGGGGGTGGGGTCGGTAAGCTCAGAGCAGAGAATGATCATGCTGGAGCTGGGCCTGAATGGTTCATGCTGGGTGCGAGGCTCTCACTCAGTTAGCTTCTGACCATGACAGATCAAAGCCTGTGCTTCCGGAGTCAGCCAACAGGAGGAGGCTGGCTACTTAACCACCCCATAATGCTCAGTATGCCCTGATATGGAGTGCCCACCATCAGCCACTTCCCCCAGAGCCATTCTACAGGGCTAACAGAAGTCTGCTTGAAGCCCCACAAGTTTGATTGTGTAAAAGCCCATAGAACCTAGGGCTGCCTCGATTTCCCATCCCTGGCTATGGCACACAGAGTAGATAGAAGTTTGATTTTTGGAAGGAATTGGTGGTGCTACTTCGTATTAAGGGGACTTCTCCAATGCACTGAGATGCCTTCCACTCGGTGCATAGCAAGTGAACTGCAAGATTAGTATTAAAATGCAGAGGCTGTTGTTATACAGAACTCCATGGTTTTTCTGGATACTCCTCCTTGCTGGAAGGTGCCTTTTGCAATAATTTGCCTACTACTGAGAAATCTTCCTCAGGCTGTTTTGTTTCTGCTAGTGCCTGACCATTTGTTCCAGGTGAGTGCATGTCGCAGTCAAATACAGCAGAGACCAAAACAGCTCAGCTCCTTCTCATACTTGTGTTCAGGATATGGCAGTCGCTCTGTGCAATGAATATCGCAGAGAACCTGCCTCTGTCGTCCTCACAGAGGAGAAAGAAACACAATTCTGCTGAAGGACCTAGGCAACCTCAAGCTGTCTGCTCTCAAACCATGAGTCATGCTAGTTTCTCTTTAGAGGACACATCTCTTATGTTGGAGGTTAATATTTCTGCTCTGTGCAATCATGGGCTGGCTCTTTAATGTAGTTTCAGTTGTTGACTAACATTCTTTGCTCTGAAATTCTGGCATTTTGCACCCTCTCCCCAGTGAGCCTGTCTGAAAAGAGCTGTAGAGAGAGAACAGAATCCATTCACCCCTTAAGGATAAGCAGGGGGGTTTCTGTGTGGCTCCTTCTAGGAATAATCCAAGATTCTGCTGTACAATGATGGAGGATTTCACCGCACTTTTCTCGCAGGACAGCCTGCAACTATAGCTGTTTGGTGCTGTTCCCCCACAATATTCATGCGGTCTTCTGCTGAAATGGGTTTGAGCTGCAAAGTTTGTTGGAGGTGGATCTAGGGGTTTGATCCTGGCCCATCTCTAATCTTCTGGTTTCACAGTCAGAGAGCAACAAAGATGGGTGCCACATGTGCAGGAGAGCCCCAAGACACAGAGAACAGTGTACCTGAAGCAACAGACCAAAATCTGGTTACCAGCCTCTAACCCCTGCATGATTTCTACACTTGGTGGATTAGTTCCAATCTGTATACATGAATGGTTTGAAAACTAGAACCATAGGGTTAGAAGGGACTGAAAGGGTCATTAACTCCCTACCAAGATGCAGGAATTTTTATGTCAAAACCATCCAAGACAGATGGCTATCTAGCTTCCTTTTGAAAACCTCCAGTGAAGGAGTTTCCACAACCTCCCTAGGCAGTCAGTTCCATTGTCCTACTTTTCTTATAGTTAGGAAGTTTTCCCCTGAGATTTAATCTGAATCTGCTATGCTGTAGTTTGAACCTGTTACCTCTGTCCTGCCCCCTGTGGCAAGACAAAACAACTTTTCTCCATCATTTTTATGGCAGCCTTCCAAGTATTGAAGACTGCTATCATGTCCCCCCTCGATCTCAATGAAATGGGCTGATGGGAACACTGTGGAGTTTTGAATGGGGCTGCATGGAGGACAGAAGTTTCATCTTACAAAGGACTTTGAGATTTCAAAATCAGGTTTTGTTCTGAATCAGAACGAAAACCAGAAATTTCAAAGTTCTCCATGAAGGAAAATTCACCCCCAAGCTTTTGTTTTGGATCAATCAAAACTTTGGTTCGATTTCAAGTATTTTTAATTTTTTTCTATTATAATAAAATTCAGAACAAAAAAAGTCAAAATATTTTGTTCAAAAATGTTAAAATGGGATATTTTGACAGTGTTTGAACTTTTTATTTTCTGGTTTTTCTTCCAAAATGGAATTCTGAAGAAATCAACCCAGTTTCGTGAAGCATTTTGACTTTGATGCAAGTGCATATTCCAACAGAATATGGTTCCACTGAAGTTTCTCCAACCTGCTCTAGTTCTGAGCTGGGAATGGGTAAAGGAGAGAGCAGTACAATGACATGCTATCCAATCCTCTGAGACAGTGTCAGGGAAGTTGGCTGGTGCCCCATTAATAAACAATCTGAGAGGCTATGGAAGCATGGGATAAGAGCAGCCATCACTAGCCAAAGGGAAATTTAGGATCCAGGGAAAAGGTAGCCCAGAATGAGAGCTGTGTGGAAAATCCAATGGCCACATTTAGACCACGCTGGTCATATCAGTCTCCTGGTTGAGCAGAGATACCTTTTGACATTGTAAACCGGTTGACTGTCACCCATGCAACCCTTCGGGGTCAGGGGTGCTCCTGCCTTCAATTCTCCCTTTTCCAGGTCCTTTTCGGCTCTTACAGACACCACACACTTTGCTTATCCAATCACAACACCCTTACTGGGGCCTGTGTTTATTCACACAGAACAAACTCAAAAGTAAAACTCAAACTCCCAAAAGTCTGCCCCAGGGCCTGGCTCTTACCTCAGAGCCTGGGTGAACAAAAAGGGTCCTTCACAGGGTCTTTTTTATTAGTTCTTAGGCAGTGACCTACTCTGGGGCTCAACTTGCAGCTACCGTGCTCAGAGCTGACTTCAGCTTTCTTATGAGGAACCAGCTGGTTGAGGTTCCTTCCCTGCACCAGAAGTCTCTGGTTGGTTCATTTAGCAAGCCTGCTCTAGGATTCAAGTCTCCTGCGGGAACCTCCCTCCCTCCCTTTGTTCTCTCACAGGCATATGCCCCATAGCAGTGTAAAGGACTGGCTTTTAGCCATGTCACCCTCTAGTGGCTATAGTCCATAAAATGGATGACAGAGCTGATGTAGATAGTAGCGTAAAGGAGTTCTCTTTTAGTGCAAATGATGGAGGCCTGCACTGTGTGGTGCTGAAGGCAAGAGTTCTAGTCGGTGTGTAATTTATACTGTAACTGTGTGTCTGATGCCTGCGAGGAAGGTTAGTCTTGTGATTAAGGCATTGGACTGGAACTTGGGGATATGGATTCAGTTCCAGGCTCAGCCAGAGATAATCTGTCTGATGTTGGGTAACTCTCTGTGCCCCAGTAACTTAGCTATAAAAATGGGAATAATATAATACTTCCTTTGGCTAGTTAGACTAAGCTCTTCAAGGCAGGGATGGCTTCTTACGCTGCCTTTGTACAGCACCTGGCACAATGGAGCCCTGATTTCGGTTACAGCTACTAGGCACTGCTGTGACACAAATAATAATAGTCTGCAGATGTTTTTGTTACATCAGAATGGAGGTGACATCAGAATCTACGTGCACATACTGGCTTCCTACTGATGCAAACAGAAGTGCAGACAGAGCAAAATCAAAGAAAAGTGGAGGCAAGAATCCAGGTTTTGTGCTCCTGGGAGCTGCAAAATAGGCTAAGATTCTAAAAATAACCTGCTACTAGTTCCAGGCACTCCAGCTCTTTACAGAGACAAGGAAAGCTCAAGCTGACTTTTAACACAGGTTGCTTGTTCCTTCTGAGTAGTGTCATCATTCCCAGCATTCCCAGACCAGACCAGCTGAATGACAAGGGAGTTCTTCGTTCTTCTTTTGTTCCAGTTCTTGAGGAGATCAGGGCAATTATTGCAAAGGTTTGTCAGTGAATATTCTTCTGACTTTTTAAATGGATAAGACTCACTCCTGCAGCCTGTTTGTCTTTGCTCTCTGTCAGGATCCTCAGGAATGAGTTTAGTGGCAGGAAAGTTCATGGGAACAGCAACATTTAAGCAAATATTGGAGAATAGTCACAAAAAAAAATTGTGAATTCACAATTGCCTTTGCCTCAGAAACCTTTCTCTAAAGGGTTATACTCATCTAGTCAGGACCACAGGTGCTTCTGAAAATTTAATCTAGTATTTATCTAAGTGACTAAGGAGCCCAAATCCTATTACTTGGCCTCATGGGCTTCAGAGAGAGATTGCCTGGGTAAAAAAAAAATCAGCGAGGTCCTCGGGATTTGGCCTGGAGAGTCTAGAACACAAACTCCTGGGACATTCCTCCCTATGTCGAACAGAGAGGAAGAGGAAATAATAAGGCTGATTGGAAAAAAGCGAGATAAACACAGGATAATCTCCTAGGCAATAATTCCTCATTTAAGAGCAAACTCAAGGAAACAATTTAGTAGCTACCGTGGCATTAAACAGATGGACTAAACCACTTCAACAGCAATCAGGTATCTCAGAGCTCGGATGTACCCATCTGTCTACAAACCAAAGGGGGGAATATGTTCGGTGGCACCGGTATTTCCAAAGCCAGAGTCACACAAACCTCTCACTGTTGTTATTATTATTCCTATTTTATGAAACATTTGTATGAAGTGCCATTGATGTTTCTGGTGCTTTACAGAAAACAGAAAGAGATGCAATCCCTGCCTGATGTGCTGATGCTCTCACAATGGACTGTTTCGATATGCAAGATATCGGAGAGATATATCCTATCTAGAGAGAGGTTCTTAGTCCATTTCTACAGCTCCCGAGCCTGCACCCCAATCTGCCTGAGACCTTGGCTCTGTCCTGCTCATGCCCTGCCACAGCAAGAGTTGCAGGCAACTACCACCTTCCACAAATCCCTAGTGCTGATTTTCTGAAAAGAATGTGCTTTTAACCGCTTTAAACCCCACAGGTACAAGATCAGTCATCCCAAGTGAAAAAAGCCAGCCAACTTGAATTCATTTAAATATAAAAGCACTCAACTTTGTTATATCTTAACCAATTGTTATCCTCCCCAAATGGTTTATTTAGGTTGTAAGCTCTTTGGGGCAGGGCAATATCTTTTTGTGGTGTGTTGGTACAGCACCTAGCATGAAGGGCTATTGGGCCATAGCTACAGCGCCTAGCTACAGCTAATAATAACGTACAGAACATACGGTCTGTGTAGGGTAGTATCATAGAGACACAGACAATAGAGTGCTGGTTTCAGAGTAGCAGCCGTGTTAGTCTGAATGCATCCGATGAAGTGAGCTGTAGCTCACGAAAGCTTATGCTCAAATAAATTTGTTAGTCTCTAAGGTGCCACAAGTCCTCCTTTTCTTTAGACAATAAAGTGGAAGCAGTCATGTTAGCGCATCTAGTAGAGTAAGGATGACCCACTGTTAGGACACTATCCTGTGACTCAAGGGATCTGCATTCAATTTCCTGCTCTGCCACAGACTTCCTGGGTGACCAAGGGCAAGTCACTTAGTCTCTCTGTGCCTCAGTTCCCTATCTATAGAACAGGGATAATAGCATTTGATAGATAATGGCCACTATCCTAGCTCAGGGGTGTTGTAGGGATGAATATATTAAAGATTGGGAACTACTCAGATACAATGGTACTGGGGCTAAAGAGGTTTCTAAAATAGATAAATCTTCTGGTGGCCAATGCAGAATTGTTTCCTACAGTATCTACACCTGTGTTTTGTCTAGTCCAGTTTTAGACATGCCAAGGGGCTGGGGCTTGTTCTGCAATCCCTAGCCTTGGAAGAGTATTCCATAGTCTGACAGAGCTGCCCATTGCAAATGCGGATACCACAGTGGTGAGTATAGTATAACTGAGGACATATTCCCTGTTTTCAGGCCAAATTGAGACCCCTCACCCTTGTATGAGACAGAGACACAGCCACTTTCTCTCTTTTATGCTGGGCAGCAGAAGAACAGAATGTTCTGAAATAGAGAAACAAAGCCAAGCAAGTGACAGCCCCAGGAAGAGGCCATCTCTCACCTTACCCTGTACATTAATGATACTGGTAGAAATCCTGCTCCCTTTTGCCATTAAACCCTTTAAAGTCAATGGGCCACATTCTCCACTATGGTCTGGCCGGAGGAGAATGCCCCTTCTGGGGGGGAGAATGTCCCAGCAGTGTAATGTGGGACTGAAATAAGTTAACTAAATAAGAATGAGATCACAGGTATGAAATAAACTTAAGGGTTATGGCTTTAGGGGGCCTGTGGGCTTCCCCTCAGATCTATCACTCCCTCGCCTGCTTCTATCCTGTCACAGCCCAGAAAGGGGACAGATGCTTTGCAGAGGAAGCCAGGGATTGGGTCATGGAGTATTTTTCTCACCAGGAGAACGTGTTTCAAGGTTAAGGATTGGACAGGCCCCATCTCACCTCTGAAGTTAACTGTGGCCCAGTTTACAGCCACTACCAAAACCCTCTGGCAGAGACAGTAACAAAGGGAAACTGAGCAAGCACAGAGGGGGGGCCGGGGTCCTTTGTCAGCCATCGCCAATGTTTAGAACTGATATGAGTTTTGGCAATTTATTCCTGATTGTGCATAGGAAGTATAGAGCCAAAGTCCACTCTGTTACACTAAGTGTCAATTTGGAATAACCCATGTCTCCTTCCTCCAACTGTCTTGCTTGGGTTACAGCCAGAGTGGGGAACACACTAAGGACTTAGACTGTAGCAACTGGAGGGAGTACATAGCTCCAGGCTGAAATCTCTCTGGGCAAGTTGCCCTCCCCATTTCCAAGATAGTTCCATTACAGCTCCGCAGCCACATAGCACCCAGTAAATATTAAAGAATGCTCATTGGTTTCATTCTGCACACGTGAGATCTGCAGATAAGAGCAGAAGAAGCCAGTTCTGTTGCAGGCAGGCTAGTGCTGCTGGGCCAGCCTGCTCTTTCTTTCGGCTCAGAGAGTGTGAAATCCAGGGGTAAGAGGAGAAATAACAAGTACACAGATGCTGCTGATGCTGCCATGTTCCCATTGTGAAGCTGCCACTCAAACAACTTGTTATGCATGGGTATGACGTCAGATCCAAGTCTAACAAACTTTGCTGTCAGTCAAAAGCCTTTTAACTAATGGATATGGTGACAGCTTTGCATTACAAAACTCCACCCATTCCATATTTTGTTTTCCTTTTATAAACTGACAGTTTTAAAATTAAAATTCTTGGTCAATTGCGACTCTCCCTGTCAAGTAACTAACAGCTGTGGCCATGCTGGTTTATAAATGAATTGTATGAGGAAATTTCTCTTGAAGCTAAGTACAAATGGAATCTTTATATTAGGTAATGAACTGATTAGTGTGTATGTGTCCTACTGTCCTCTGTGGGACAACATCAGAACTCTTCAGCTGTATGTCATAGGCCCTATACTGCTAACAGCTAATGGCAAGTCTCCTTTAGAGCAAGTGATAGAAGCTGATGGTTTGGGAGCGAAGAATCTGAATTCTATCCCTGCTGACACTGTGATGGTCCAGTAAATGCAGCATAATGACAACAATCACAAAGTCCTAGGTGGCCAGATTTCTGTGTGTCTGTCTGGCTAGGCATATATACCACACCCATCTCCAGGGTGTGTCAGTGTCTTACAAGTGCCAACAGTTATAACTCTGTTTTATTTCTTCCTTGCCCCATTCATAGGGGTCTTTTTCTTCTGCTATGTGGGAAAGCTAAGGTAAAGAGGCAGGTTTGCACTCTGTTCTGAAGGTTCTTGATCATTCCAGTCCAACTTGGGACAGTGGGAGAAGACAAATGTCACGGGAACTTGATCTCACAAAAAGAATAAACCTCCCGCTCCATTCTTATTACTGTCACTGTGCAGCTCATTACACTGAGGTAACTGAGGAGGGCAACTCGGCCTTTGTAGTTTGCTGCAGAATAGAATCAGACCCCTCCATCCAACCTGAAGTCACCACCCTTTTCTCCTTCATCCTGAGCAAGCATGATGCCAGATCTCAGGCAGTGTAATATTTGCTTTAACAGGTCAGTAAATGCCCCTTGTACTCCAAGAGGTCACCTTCCTTAATCTGTGCAGTCTGGTTACGTAACAGAGATACTGAACAAATAGCTTAACATTTAATCTTCATTTCCTTCCATCTCAAGCATGGCAAATCAATTCCTGGGCAGAAGCTGCTGCAGCTCAGTGCTGAGAGCACACACTAGTCACATTAACTTAAAAAAGGGCCATCTGAAATGAGCTAAAAAAGCAAAACTTGGCATGGTTCCCCTGTCCCTCTGAGCAACACCCAGCCCACTCGGGGTCCTAGAACAGAATAGCCACATGCAGTTCCAAAAATATCAGACATCCTTCCTTGCCCTCCAGATGCAGCCTTATGCTCACTCCAGGTGCTCAGAGAGCATGGGGATGGGCAGAGTATAAGAAGCTAGAAGGATACAGGAGCTAGGTAGCCCCACTTCCTGGACTTCAGAGCCCGAGTTCCAGCTCGAGCTGGAACACCTACATGGCTACTTTTAGCACCATAGCACGAGACTGACAAGCCTGAGTCTGTAGACCTTGGCTTTCAGGCTCATTGCCATGGGATTTTTTTTTTTCTTTTTTTTTCAGTGTAGGCATACCCTGAGTTTCTCAGAGCCCTCAGTGCCCTCTGGATGCATGGGTCTGTGGACATGGACCCTCTGCCTTTATGATAGATGGAGTTTTGGGATGGAACACAAAGCACGAGGATTGTATAATTTAACATTTACTGGGTTAATGTCTAGGGGTCTTAACTGGTTGGGGTCCTGCTGTGCGAGGTGCTGTACAAACACACAGTAAATGACAGCCCCTGCTCTAAAGACGAGCTAAGTGTGCACGGTTAGTGCTTTAAGAAGTTAATGGGACTTCATTTTCAGGGGGTTTATAACCTGGAAACTAAAAATGCATTCAGTGTAAAAAGATCCTGTTTAGCATGCGGTTCCTAGTGCAGACTGACCCATTTGGGTATTGAAGAACAAAAGGCTACGCAATGCATGAGTCTCCTCTCTCCAGCGCTGTCTGATGGCTCCTACACAATCACTGTCAAAGCCCTGCATGGAATTTCAAGCAAATGCCAAAGCAAACAAAGTCCAACCATTCCTAACACTGCAACAGGGAAAACAAAAGCTGAAAGGCACAAATCTAAACACTGGCAAGGTATTAGCATCACGGAGGTGGAGATCGCTGCAGGGGGAAGGAGCACTGAAGTAGAAGCACCCGGGGGGAGGGAGGGCAGAGAGCTCCAGCACCCAAGCCTTGTCTAGACAAGAGTTTAAAGTTGTGATGTTAGCACTTGTTAGCTAACACACTGTACAAGTTTAATGTGGACAAAGTGCACTGCCTTTAACATGTGCTATGCTGGTCAAGTTAAAACCTAGGGGATTCTAGACCTGCTTAGCACATTTTAACAGCTGTGCTGCCTTGTCTGTACTGGGCTTCTGGAACATGTTAGTTAGCATGTTAGTTAGTTAGTTACCCTAGTCTAGACAAAGCCCAGAGTGTGACATTTAGAGATGGGGCTTGAAAGAAGGAGGACCATGCAGACATCAGTATTCTAGAGAGAATTAATGCATCTAGTGATCGGATCCCAAATATAATATGGGCTATCACCATTTTCAAATTCATCTTCTTTATGGGCAGCCAAAATTCTAAGTCACTGGGGTTCGACTCTAGCTTTGGCTAGCAGGGAGAGAAACTCTTCACCATTTCACAGCTGTTAAAGTAGCTGGTGGGTCACAGGCCAACCTAGTGGGCACATGTCCACATCACAGAACCTACAATGTTGTTTGCCGGGTTGTGATGGCCAACAAAATATATCTACAAAAGCTATTACCTCACCCACCCTGTTTCTCTGTAATCTACAGCTGGCACGCTAGCTGCCATTCTCATCTGACACACTAAGGTCTGACTAGGCCATATAGACTGAACTGCCCTTCCTTACCCCTCAAGATAGGTGCCTCTGTGTAACAAGCTTGTTGGCAAGGCAATATGGTGCAAGGTTTTGGGATGTGGAGATCTGCTCACAGCACTGTGCTGAAATCCACCAGTGCACTTCATAGCAACCACCGAAAGGGAATGCATTTCATCTACTATCAGATTCAGGACCCTACCCTATCAAAGTGAAGGGCTCCATCTCTGATTACCACTGCCTGCACCATCTGGTCTGCCAGAGACTTCTTGTTATTCAATGACCCTTGTTATCTGAGGTGTCTGAGTTATTGTAATTGAATAGTTTGCATTCTCTGCTCCTTTAGCCATGTTCCTGAGAGAGGAGCCTCCCCCTGTCAGCGATCCAGCAGGTAAGTCCTGTGGAGAGGACAATAGCCATCCAGATTTAAATCTTTGCTTTGGTGAAGGAAGCTGGACGTGGGCTGCAGAGAGAAGGATTCAGTTCTCTTGTATCATTTCCTACTCATTTTTCTTTGGATTGTTAATCACATCTCATATGATGGGGGTGATATTAATAGGACATTTCAATTCATAATGTCCCCATCTCCCTTCCCTCACTCTCTTCACTTCCTGGAACCCTGACAGCTTCTTTCATATTTAATTAAAACAAATAAGCAGCTCCTACATCTCGTTAGAGTAATTCTGAGTTCAAACCCATGAGCAGTTTCCTCCTAATGAAAGCTACGGAGGGAGTTGACAGCAAAAGCATCTACTTCCTTCCTCGTGCGTTTTCTCTCTACTCCCCTCAGAATAATGATGTGCTGTTAACTTCCGTTCTTGGCCTGGTTCCAGCTCAGGTAATAACATTCTGCCTCCCTAAATGCCCCCTGGGCTTTCAAAGGATACATTATTCTTCATCCCTTTCTGTCCTAGATTGTTGTGTAGCGTTGCAGCACAGAATGAGCGTTGTCATGTTCCACCACAGTGATTGCTTGTAGATCCCTCCCCGACCTCGCAGTGGGATTAGGAGGAATAACAACGTAGTAAGGCCCAGTTTTTAGCTGGGCCTTAACCCAGCCTTTAAATTTGTGCCCCTAAGTACTTGTGACTGCACTGTGCCGCGAACAGGTAGATGTCTAATTGCTGCCATTTACAACCACAGTTTATCGCAGGCACAAGACTGGAGACCACCTCTGGAAAATACAGCCCTTCGTGTGTGCGAAGTGCTTTGAGATCCTCAGAGGGAAGATCCCCAGAAATGCAGAGTGTTATTTCTCAACTCTCCTTTACATGATGCAGTGCCCCGCAATAGGCTCTCTCTTGCCTCAGCCAGGGGAGTGTCACATGCATACGTTTGTGGGATCTGAAGGGAGATTTTATATATAGTTCTCTCCTTCCAACCTTGCATTGTTCTGTTCAGGAGTCAAATCAGGTGAGTTTGAGTTCAGCCAGAGATTCAGTAATTAAGGAGAGGTAGGTGCTGCAGGGCTTATGTCCGGGGTCAGAGCCACTGCAGAAAATGTGACCTGGAAAGGCTGAGTCCCCACCACCCCCACTCCGTTTGGTGGGTGGGTCATGTTTTATGTTTGGGGATTTACGTAACAATTTTGGACAGATCAAAGGATTAAGACCAATTTCAGGTTCCCTTAATACTCTAATTCTTTCACTAAAAAGTCTCAGTGCACAGAATCTAGTGTGTTTTCCCCATCCAGAAAAGGGGAGGTAGGCAGCACGGACAGCACTGGGTATTTAACCAGAATCTATTCAACTCCACACAGGGGAATTAATCCTGTGAGTGTGGGACTCAAGCTTGTGAATGGCTTTGGCAGGGAAGCACCTGCAAATTCAAGAAGCAGAATCAATGGAAGATGCAGAGCGAATGGGCAAGAGAAGGGGAAGCACAAGAGCTGGAGCAGCTGCTTTGGGGACAGGAAGCTGAGCAGGTGATATTTGCACCTAGAGATAGCTGGGGAGTAGGTGAGTGGTGACTTGCACCTGCCACCACGATGAGGCCTGAGAGGCAGGATTGCCCCTCTTTGTCCCTGGACCACCCCAGGTTTGGAGCCCACGCCTCCAGCCTCTGGCAGAGGCGCCTCTGGGCCCAAATTAAAAGCGTTAGCCTCAGATCTCCTAATTTACCCAGAATCTTCTCTTTAATAGTATTCACTGTGGAGCCATCTGGACTGGGCACTTTATTAGCTTAGAATAATTTAACTGCTTTGTTAATCTCATCCCATTTCATAGCTTTGCTCTAGTTTTTCTGCAGCACAATCTGGGATAGCAGAGACCCAATGTGCTGATGATACTGGATTCAGGCCTCATCCTGCACTCGTGACTTAAACGAGAAGGCAGCCTGCATAAGGGCTGGAGAATCAGAGCCCTTTCTTTCTCGGGGGGACACTGCTATTCCAGCCACTCAGCAATGCTGCTGCCCTGGAGTAGCTCTATATAGGTTCCTGTTGTCTTTTTGCTCCTTCCAGGCTCTCTTTGCTCAGCCCCAAATGCTCACCCATCTTCCCGACACCTTTCCTCCACACATCCGGGACTCCTTCCTCTCCATCTGCTGCCTCCGACTTCCCATGACTCCTTTGGGTCCCTTCTCCGAAGCTATTTGTTCTAAGAGCCTCATCAGACACTGTAACACACAGACCTCACATGGACATGGAAAGTGCAGCCACCGAGAGGCTGCTTTCCTCCCTCACCCCAACGCAACATCGTACTGTCATCACTCTCGGCTCGCTCTCCCAATCCCTCCCTGTGTCTGTTCCTCCTCCTCTTGTTCCCAGCTCCCTTGGATTGACGTCTCTTTGGGGCAAGGATTCTGGCCCATCTTCTGCAAAGGTAGTTAGGTATCTAATGCCCTTTGAAAGGAAGTTAGGCACCTAAATACCTGGGAGGATCTGGGCCTCCGTCTTTATGTGGTTTGCAAAGCACCCTGCAGGTCTATGGCCCTGTACTAGGAATAAAGAATAAAGCTGGGCCAGACTGTCAGCTGCTGTAAATTGGCTAAGGCCCAGTAGTGATGATGGTAGCTTCCTCTGAGAAAGCTCGTCTATGCTCAGAGTGACATTCCAAACCCCGACCCCCTCGTTACCCCATCCCAACCAAAAACGAGGAATTTATTAAAATCTAAACTAGCAAGCCCAACAGTGCTACTCCAAACAGGGTTTTGATCCTGAAACGGGAAAAATGCCAGAAACTTCATGAAGTCTACCATCAACTTCAGTATTATTGCTATTGATTTTACATGGAAGGTGCACAGAAACCAGGGTGATGGGGAGCCCTATAAAACACTGCGATAGATAGATTTAGGATCAGACTGTATCCCATCCATCATCCCCATGCAGGAGAGAAGGGGGCATAAGGTTATTCCCCCTGCATTGGCTAGCCATACTGCAGGCAGCCATGCCAGGAGGAAACAGCCTGCACAGAGCTGCTACTCCCCCTCCTATGCAGGTGAGTGGTGGCAGGGATTTGGCAGAACCTTGGCATGCCGGGCATTGCACCCTGTAAGTGTGCCAGGTGAAATGTAAGCTGTGGCATGAGTAGGGATGATCAGAGGATGTCCTTCTCCCCACCCCAGAGCAGGGGGAATTAGGCAGATTTTGCCATTGAGTCAAAGTCTGCTTTGCCGGCTGCTTTTGGACCAATGCAGCAATGTGCTGCCCCCTAGATAAGCTTGGAAGGATTTGTTTTTTATTGGTATATGTCGGTAAGTGTCTATTTCACCGTACACACAAACCAAAATAAAAATATATTTGATAACAATCAAAATTTGCAGATAGGCAAAGTAAGAAAATGCTGCATGAGAAATCAGAGCTTGATTTAAGGGTATTTACTGTGTACATTTTGACGTGTGATGTCGACAATTTGTGTTTTAATTGTTATAGAGCTTTAACTTTTTGACTCTCAACATCTACTGTCATTAAATAACGATTGTCTGACACACACCCCATAATTTCCTGCAACTGGGAACATTTAAATAATTGAAAACCAGAAAAAATGCTTAAAACCATTTTTCACAACTGAAAACTTAAAAGCGATAAAAATAGGAAAAAATGCTTAAAAATAAACATTTATATTTTCTGTCAAAATTATAAAAAAAAACAACAACAGAAATTCTACTAAGCCAGCCCCAGTACGGGGCTTGTGGCAGAGCCATGACTGAGGCCTGAGCAGCTTGAATGATTAAAGTGCCCTCTATAGAGAGATGCTAATTTGCCAGCCTGTGCCTTTCTGGTGTGCCTGTCACATTAAGCAACCTGCAGGCCAGTGTCCAGCATTCAGAGGGTGGCGTTGATGGGAACACCTCACTTGGCGGCTGGGGCAGGCCCTGGTTCACAGAGTGGAGGGATTTAACTGTCTGGCTGTCGGGTTTTCACCAGACTTCCCCAGGAATGCGTGGGGCTCTGAAGCCTGAGCACTGCTGTCTGTTGTTTTCTCAGCTATGTTCCTGCACCCACCGTTGCCACCTGCAGCAGCACGGCTAATCTGTCCCAGCCCCCGACACTTCACCCAGCTCTCTTGAGAAATATTAGGAGCCACGTGAGCCAGATCATCTGCTAGGAAATTATTCACATTGAATTAATCACCTGAAGCAACAGCAACTGCATGGGGAACAAGCCAGTGCCACTGGGGGGAATGAGCTGGTGCCTTCAGGAGAGAGATCATGGCACTAGGGGGCCACTGTTTACAAAATGGGCAAACAGTGGCCCCCTAGTGCCATGATCTCTCTCCTGAAGGGCTAAGGGGCTGTTTAATTGCGGTGTAGATGTTTGGGCTCAGGCTGCAGCCCAAGTGCTGGGACCCTCCCATCTCGCAGGGTCCTAGAGCCCAGGCTCTAGCCCGAGCCTCTGCAGCGTGGGGCATGGGTCACACACTGGAGGATTCTCTGCACATTGACGTCTTTAAACCACAATTTGAGGACTTCAATAGCTCACACATAAGTTAGGGGTTTGTTACAGGAGTGGGTGGGTGAGATTCTGTGGCCTGCATTGTGCTGGAGGTCAGACTAGGCAATCACAATGGTCCCTTCTGACCTTAAAGTCTCTGAGTCTATGATTTACACTGCAGTTAAAAAGTCCCGTAGCCTGAGCCCCATGAGCCCAAGTCAGCTGGCAGGGGCCAGGAACAGGTTTCAATTGCAGTGCAGATATATCCTTAGCGTACCAAGACCTTCTCAGCCCTTGACAAATAAGCATGAGGCACCTTCCTAGCGGGCATCTAATTGCAGCATAGACACGCCCTCTAGGAGTAGCCTTTTGCACATGCATTTGCCCAATTTGCTTGCACAGCTGCAGCAATTGTGTGCAAAATCTGTGATGTGCTGTTGTGTGCAGACTTGGCTTTCTACCTTTGGAAAGTGGGACCCTTTGCACTTGGCAGTAAAACAGAGGCAGGTGTCAGCAGGGACTGAAAGGAGACAGTTCAGACAGAGCAGGGAAGTGTAGCACACAGGGTTGGAAGCTGAGTTCTAACTCTGGCTCTTTGACACTGATTCCATATGTGGCCTCAAGCAGAGCCATCCCTTGGGTACGGCGAATCGGGGCGACCGCCCTGGGCCACACGGTTGGGGGCCCCTGCGCTCTCTCGTGAGGAGGTGGGCAGGGAGTGAGGCGGGAGGCATGCGAATGGGGTGAGGAGGCGGGCCCCCCCCAATCAGTGCCTACTCCTCTCTCTCAGTGCCTACCACCTGCCACTGATCAGATGTTTTGCGGCGTCAGGAGGTGCTGGGGGAGGGAGAGGAGCGAGGGTTATGAGTTATGAGGAGAGGCTGAGGGAGCTGGGATTGTTTAGCCTGCAGAAGAGAAGAATGAGGGGGGATTTGATAGCTGCTTTCAACTACCTGAAAGGGGGTTCCAAAGAGGATGGCTCTAGACTGTTCTCAATGGTAGCAGATGACAGAACGAGGAGTAATGGTCTCAAGCTGCAGTGGGGGAGGTTTAGATTGGATATTAGGAAAAACTTTTTCACTAAGAGGGTGGTGAAACACTGGAATGCGTTGCCTAGGGAGGTGGTGGAATCTCCTTCCTTAGAGGTTTTTAAGCAGGTTGAGTGGAGTCCTGGCTCCCATCCCTGCCCTGCCCTAACCATTAGACCCCACTCCCCTCCCAGAGCCAGGGACAGAACCCAGGAGTCCTGGCTCCCAGCCCCATGGCCTATCCACAGGACCACTCTGCTCCTCTATTATCCAAATATCTATTTGGATATTAGGAAAAACTTTTTCACTAAGAGGGTGGTGAAACACTGGAATGCGTTACCTAGGGAGGTGGTAGAATCTCCTTCCTTAGAGGTTTTTAAGGTCAGGCTTGACAAAGCCCTGGCTGGGATGATTTAACTGGGAATTGGTCCTGCTTCGAGCAGGGGGTTGGACTAGATGACCTTCTGGGGTCCCTTCCAACCCTTATATTCTATGATTCTAAGGTCAGGCTTGACAAAGCCCTGGCTGGGATGATTTAACTGGGAATTGGTCCTGCTTCGAGCAGGGGGTTGGACTAGATGACCTTCTGGGGTCCCTTCCAACCCTTATATTCTATGATTCTATGATTCTATGAGGGTGCAGTGTGCTCGGGGGAGAGGGTGGAACTGGGTGGAGAAGAGGCGGGGTGGGGTGGGGGCGAGGCCTGGACGGAGCCAGGGGGAGCACTCCCTAGGCAGATTAGAAACTCGGCACCTATGTCCTGGGTCCCGCACCCCCCTAGGGATGGCCCTGGCCTCAAGCAAGTCATTTTAACATCTCTGTGCCTTTGTTACACAACTTGTGAAAAGGGGCGAATACCACCTTCCTGGCGAGGAGAATCTGCGGGTAAATCTGTGTGTAAAGGGTTAATGGTGTGTTAGTACAGAACCAGAGCCTGCTTGGTTCTCATGGAGACGGCATTAGAGGTATGCCCTTACCAATCCGGGCTGTTACACCCATCACAATCACAGCAGTTAGGACACAATATTTGACATCTGCAAGGTGTGAAAACAACTGCTGTCAGCTGAGACAGGCTTAGCGCACACCAGAGGTCGGGCTGGCTGACAAAAGTGCTCCAGAGAACAAGGGCCCCGATGCAATCCTGCAGAAGCCACCCTGTATCACTGTGTGCAGAACTTCTAAACCAGATGTTCCCCTCTTCCCCTGCTCCTCCTCTTGGGACGTCCTACTTGCCTGAGCAGGTCCTAGAGATTCCCGGTTCTCTGAGGCAGCAATGACCAAAATGCAGCAGTAGGAAAGGTGCTGCTCACTGTCCCACTCTTTGGCCAGACCTGTAGTTGTGGGAGGGTTTCAAAGTGCCTCCTCTGTGTTTCAGTATCCACAGGGGACAATTGTGTGGCTGCCTCAGCCCCCTACCCATCTGCAGTGACTGCCCAGTGATCCCGCTTTCTGCTGGAAAGGATCCTCAAAGATTGGGCCCCATTGATCTACAGTCTGTTGTATTGTGTACAGTCTCTGCCTGCAGCTCTGCACGCAAAGCCAATTCTCCTCGCAGCCTGTGATTAAGCTATTGATAATAGAGGAGCGTGGCTGCCAGAAAACATGAAATGACTTCCCTCTGTCACTGTAAATCGGAAACATTCCTCCTGCTGGGAGAGCCAGTCCTCTCTCTAATTAAAAACCAGCACTGGCATAGCTAGTCTCAGCCTTCTGAAAGCTGCGGCTCCCATCACAGTGACTGCCCCCAGCAAAGGGCTGAGAGTCTGGCCCGAAGAGCGAAACAGATTGGAGTCACTGAATCACAGCAGTTAGAGATGGAGAAGACACAACGGCCCATCTTGTCCGTATCCTGGTCAGGGCAGGATGCGTCCTTACTTTGTGTTTCCCAGTGTTTTCTCTAATCTAATTCATAACCCCCTGAAATTGCAGTGTGTTGTCCCAGCAGGAAGGGACCACTGCATATAATGGGGTGTGATCCCTCACGCCCCATAGCATCCTGGGGTAAGTTCTTGTTATGTCAGAGACACAGAGAAGTTAGATAAAAACAAAAAAACTGTTCCTGGAAGGTTGCAGCATAACACTGCTTTATTTCCGAGAATCCAGAACTCGGACACACAACAGAGAAACTTGGCTGTTCCCTAAGGCAGAGGGGCACTACTCACCCCACCTTGCTCTAGGCTGGCTTTTTGCATGAGACAGTGACCCAGATCACACGCTTCCCTACAGAGCTCCCTAGCCTGCAAGCAGGACTAGGAAACCCTTTAATCTTAAAGTGATAGCTTCTCCTTTTAAATGCAACTTTCCTTTCAGGAATGTAGTATAAATGCCCCAAAAGATAAGAGAGAGAGGCTTGGCTTCCACCAGTCCAGAGATCAGGAGGTTGGAGGGCAGTCAGAAGCACCAGACATGTGCATGAGAACACAAAGGGACAGTCCCTGCTTTGAGGACCACACAATCAAAATCAAACTTACAATACAAACCCAGGTCTGGGGTATTATAGTTCAGCCTGCTACAAATGCAGGGCCCTGGTTTCTGCCAGGGAAATGTTGATGAGGGAGAAGGGAATGAAACTATAAGCAGGGCCCTGAGCCAAGGCTTTTAAAATTCCAGGGATGCCACTTTTCCACATGAATTCCATCTACATTCCACTGCCCCTTAAATGGTGGTATTTAAGTAGAAAGGCTGACCCTGTTATACAGCCTTTTAGAGGATGGAGTGAACATCTATCCCCTAAAACAGGGTGGGGGACTATCAGCCCTCCTGTTCACCAATAAATGGGGGAGGGGAGATTGCACTGGAGAAGTGGTCAGCACCTTGGAAAGCACACAGGCCCTACTATGTCTCCACAACAATGTCTCTGTAGCAAGTGAAATGAGGGAAGGGTAATGGGAGCTCCCTGGGAACTTGCACCAAGCTGAAATTGACCATTTCAGCAGATATTATTCATGATACAGCTTAGGAGCCAGAAATGAATTCCAGCACCAGAAAGCAAAGAGTCCCACTTGGAAGCAGCATAGCAGTGCTATTAACGCAGCCAGAGTTCAGAACAGATTCCATGCAGACGGTGACCCATTAAATAGCAGAGAAAACCCAGTAGGTGTAGCAGCTGCACTGCCTTAAGAGATGACACAAGACAAATAACTTATTTTCCTTATCTTGTGAGCAACAACGGCGCAAGTCCCCGACAGGGCACCTAGAGTCCCAGTTTATGGCCTGTGACTGTGACCAAGGACAGCTTGGAGAACCGAAAAGGCACACCCTTCTCCCGACATTGACACTGAGCACAGAATAGCTCTGCCCCAGCAGCTTGGTCTGTCTGGTATGCACATGTTTTAGCCCTCAAGCTGTCAGCCCCAAGAGTACATTTCTGGGTATTTGGGGCTGGACCCGATTTGTGCTTAACTTTACGCATGTGAGTTATAAAAACACCAAGCTTTTTAATCAAGCACTTTTCATCCACAGCTCTCAAAGCACTTTACAAAGGAGGTCAGCATCATTATCCCTATTCCACAGATAAGGAAACTGATGCACAGAGAGGGGATGTGGCTTGCCGAGGGTCTCCCAGATGGCCAGTGGCAGAGCCAGGAATAGAATCCAGTTCTCTTGATTCCCAGTTTAGTGCTCTAGCCACTACACTACACTGCCTCCTGATTGACCTAAATTGAACAACTCCTGCTTAAAGTTAAGCATGTGCTTAAGTATCAGGGACAGAGCATTCAGCACCTTGCTGGACTGAGCCCTTATTGCCTCTGGTTGGGCCAGACGGCCATGCAGCAAGGCCAAAGACCAAGTGACTAACTCCCCCAGGAATTGTGCAGCCATCACTGCCATGAGACATAATTTGGATATTATCACGTACCAGGAGGAGAGTGACCTTCTCCTTTAATGGCTCTTACCAACACTTGGGACAATCCGCTCCATTTGCCTTTCAAGCCATCTCACGCTACCCAGTTCAGCAGAAGTCAGGTGGGATGCAGATGGCATAACAAGTAAACCTCTCCGAAGGACCTGCTCTTCTTAAATAGGGTTTTCTGCCCTTTGATACTTTAGAAGTCTGACCCAACACACTGCACATTTCATATTTTAGTTCTTTTAGGCCTGTCACCCTTCTACAGAAGCTAATACCCAGGGGTCTCTGAAAACATTTGTTCAATGTGCAGCACCAGTCAAAAAAGCTAACAGAACGTTAGGAACCATTAGGAAAGGGATAGATAATAAGACAGAAAATAGAATGTTAGTATATAAATCCATGGTGTGCCCACACCTTGAATACTTTGTGCAGTTCTAGTCCCCTCATCTCAAAAAGGATATATTAGAATTGGAAAATGTACAGAGAAGGGCAAATAAAATGATTAGAGGGTATGGAATAGCTTCCATATAAGGAAGATTTAAAAGACTTGGACTGTTCAGCTTAGAATAGAGAAGACTAAGAGGAAATATGATAGAGGTCTATAAAATCATGAATAGTGTGGAGAAAGGGAATAGAAAAGTGTTATCTACCTCTTCACGTAACATAAGAACCAAATAAATTAATAGGCAGCAGGTTTAAAACAAACATAAGGAAGTACTTCTTCACACAATACACAGTCAACCGGTGGAACTCCTTGCCAGGGCAAGTTGTGAAGGCCAAAAGTAAAACTGGGTTCAAAAAGAATTAGATAAGTTCATGGAGAATAGATCCGTCAATGGCTATTAGCCAAGATGGTCAGGGATGCAACCTCATGCTCTGGGTGTCCCTAAACCTCTGGTTGCCAGAAGCTGGGTCTGGATGACAAGGGATGGATCACTCAATAATCGCCCTGCTCTGTCCATTCCCTCTGAAGCATCTGGCACCGGTCACAGTTGGAAGACAGGATCATGGGTTAGATGGACCATTGATCTGACCCAGTATGGCCGTTCTTACATGGGTGTTTCTACACTGCAATCAAAGGCTTTTTTTTAAACTCCCCCTGCCCCTTTTTTTAGTAAAAAGAAAAGGAGTACTTGTAGCACCTTAGAGACTAACCAATTTATTTGAGCATGAGCTTTCGTGAGCTACAGCTCACTTCATCAGATCTCACGAAATCTGATGAAGTGAGCTGTAGCTCACGAAAGCTCATGCTCAAATAAATTGGTTAGTCTCTAAGGTGCCACAAGTACTCCTTTTCTTTTTGCGAATACAGACTAACACGGCTGTTCCTCTGAAACCTTTTTTTAGTAGTTTATGTTTAACACAGTTATGGCTGTAATTGGAGCAGGAGTAGACATGCCTGAGCTAGCTCTGATTTAGCTAGCATAAATACCAATAGCAGTGAAGCCATGGCCACACAAACTTCAGCACGGGAGAGCTGCCTGAGTAATTACCTAGGTTCCAGGCAGGCTTGTACTGTCCATGATGCCGCAGCTTCACTGCTATCAGTACCTGAGCTAGCTAGATTAAAGCTAGCTCAGGTATGGCTATGTGTGCTGCAATCACCACCATCCCCAATTGCACTGTAGACATACCCTTAGACTCCATGCCATTCGTCTTTTCAATCACTTTCACCAGGAGCTCAGTCTAGATGATTATTCCCCTGGATAGGAATTTGTTCTGCATATAACCCCTATTTACTCCCAGTACTTCAGCTGGAATCCATTGATGGTCTACGAGCGAGTCAGGCTAATGCAACTAGCAAGCTACTTTGCTACCAAATTGACCCCCAGAGAAGAAAGCAGCTGCTTAGCCCTCCCCAACCACTGCACGTTCCTGCCTTCTGGGCATGATATAATTGGAGGCAAACTTTGTTTTGCAGTTCCCTGTCACCAATGGCTGCCTCCCAGCTCTTGGCCTCAGCGATACATTTAATGACACTAAATATAAATCAAATAGGCATCTTGCACAAATATGCCTGTTTCCGATTAAGAAATGACGTCTGTGTTCAGATTTAGTAGTCAGACAAAAGATAAATGCTGTGGTTAATTTTTCCTCTGGAGAAATGAAACAGAATCCATGTATGTTTTGCTCCGACACATCAGCCTATCTGCCTTGTGGAAGAAGAGGAAATGCTGGAGATGCAACGTGCCTGGGAGACAGACTGGCTGGGCACAACATGTGTCCGGATGGGCCCATTTCACACAAGCCTAAATAAATCCATCAGCATCTATTATGTACAGAGTGCCACAGATGTGCATGAGGCTCGCAGAACAAAGGAACACCAGAGTTTACCATCAAAGAGCTGAGCAACAGGAGGAGTTAACAGAAGGGGGTGATGATGAAGAGTAGGTCAAAGAGAAGAGCAAAAGGATGATGCACTCCCCTGTCAGACTCACTTGTATGTCTTAGCTGTTACAGTGTTATTGATAGGTGTTTAAATGTAATATCCTTAGTAAATAGCACATAAAAAGGTAGTGTTCTACTTTACACATACAATCGCATTCAAACACAAACTCGTGTGCATGCACATGTACAGACATGTACACACACATATACATGTGTAATCTAGTGGTCAGTGTGTGTTATGCACCCCCCGCTGTGTCCAATCCACATAGGATGTGAGTCCATTACAAACCCACAGCTCTACAGGTTAGCTCTTTAGCTCAAGCTGTAGAGATCTGTGCTTTCAGGCCTAAAGGGCCTTGTTTCAATCACACAGGGATGCATGCACACAAATATTGAAGCGGCTGGAGTCCAGGGTAAGTGAAATAATGGCTTTGCCCACAGTTTTTGGTCTCAAGGATGTGCTGTTGGTCTGCCACGGGCCAAAGATGGAATGTCAGAAGTTTTGGCTGCAGACTGCTTGTTCTGATCCATCTCTAAGGCGACCGCTTCCTACAAGGGGGCTGGAAAGTAGCAGAGTGGGGGTAGGAAGCAGAGAAGATATTAAGGTGGAACAACCTGAGTATGACTGTCAGTGAACTCTTCATGACTGCACCAGCCAGTGATGGGCCAAGGTGAGCGTGGGGGAGGGGGAGATGCAGCAGATACACGTTGGCTGGTGAATGACAGAACTGCCAGGCCCAAGCTCAGAATCAGAAGGCAAACTAATGCTAATGCCTGAGATGCCTCCCCAGCATGTCAGGCAGCATAAACCCAGTTCAATGGCCCCACTGTGCATCACAGCACCTTGTCCTAAGAAGAGCAGGAAGCCCCAGGGCCAGGCTAGAATGCATTGTCCTTTCAGGCACTAATCACTGCATGCTTGGTGAGTGGCCCTCCATCACCTAATACCTGAGAACCATCCCGCAAAAACAGGTGAATCAAACTTCATCACTGACTAGGGGATAAAGCCATTGCTGTTAACCATGCGTTAAAATCACAGTGACCAAGAGAGCTCTCTTGAGGAGAGCTGCATGGAGGAAACTCTGAGGAGAACTTTGTTCTAGTTCCTTTATGCAAAAGAGAAAATAAGTCTTTTGTGCCAACAGGCTCCCTGCTGCATTTCAGGCATGGACATGCAGTTTGGGATGGGTGAGAGATTACAGAAGAAACAGGGACTGAACCTCCCCAACAGCTGCAGCCCAAAGGTGCCCTTAATAGTCATTTTGATGCCAGCAGGGTTTGTCTATGGTTTCTGAAATGTCCTCTAAGAACCGGGAAACCTGATCACTTTGGCTGTTAGTGTCAGGGTTCCTTCCCCACTCTGAACTCTAGGGTACAGATGTGAGGACCCAAATAAAAGACCCCCTCACTTTATTCTTACAATCTTAGGTTAAAAACTTCTCCCAGGTACAAACTATGCCTTGTCCTTGAACAGTATGCTGCCACCACCAAGTGTTTTAAACAAAGAACAGGGAAAGAGACCACTTGGAGATGTCTTCCCCCAAAATATCCCCGCAAGCCCTACACACTCCCTTTCCTGGGGAGCCTTGAGAATAATATCCTAACCAATTTGTTACAAAATCATCAAAGACCCAAACCCCTGGATCTTGGAACAATGGAAAAATCAGTCAGGTTCTTAAAAGAAGGATTTTATTAAAAAAAAAGAAAGGCAAAAATCATCTCTGTAAAATCAGGATGGAAAATACTTTACAGGGTATTCAGATTCAAAACACAGAGGATCCCACTCTGGGCAAAACCTTAAAGTTACAGAAAACAGGAATAAACCTCCCTCTTAACACAGGGAAAATTCACATGAAACAAAAGATAAACTCATCCGCCTTGCCTGGCTTACCTATACTGGTTGCAATATTGGAGACTTGGATTAGGATGGGTTGGAGAAGATGGATTTCTGTCTGGCCTCTCTCAGTCCCAAGAGAGAACAAACATGTAAACGAAGAGCACAAAACAAAAGCCTTCCCCCGCCCAAAATTTGAAAGTATCTTGTCTCCTTATTGGTCCTTTGGGTCAGGTGCCAGCCAGGTTAGCTGAGCTTTTTAACCCTTTACGGGTAACAGGATGTTGCCTCTGACCAGGAGGGATTTTATAGCACTGTATACAGAAAGGTGGTCGCCCTTCCCTTTATATTTATGACAGTGCCCCATTATCCTCATTAAAGGTTTCATCTCCTCTTGCTGCTGACACTTGAAATCTCTTTATAGGTAACTGCAGTTGGCACTGAACACAAGCAGCATAACCACAGCTCTCCTTGGTTGCAGATAATGAGGGGGAGTAGTGTGTGCTAGTGAATAAGGCCCATAGTTTAGTGGCAGTGTAATACATTGCTAGACACTAGCCCTCACCAGTGAATCTTGTGGAATTTTACAACGTTTAGCTTTACAAGTTTTTCCATCTAACCTGTAAACTGCTATTTTGTTCTGTGTTTTATTATTCAAAGCAATTATTAATAGGGCTGTTTTGAGCTTTAGACTCACTGCAGACACTCAGACTGCTATTTTTGTTTAATTATAGGATGACAAAACATTAAATAAGGAGCCTTCTTAAGAGAAATATTGGGTGTGAATTTCAGTGTACTTTTAAAGGCAATAAAATGCACAGTGACACTCTTTAAAGCTATATCCAGGAACTAGGGGAATATGTTCCCATGGGAGAAGGATAAAAGGAGGAATATAGTTTGCCTTTATGTAGCTCCTTGTATGAAAAGATGTCAAGGCGTAGGATTCACAAAGAGACTTAGGTGTTGCAACACTGAGCATCAGAGTGCCTAACTTTTAAGCACCTACACTGCTGAGATCTACAAAGCCTGAGTTAGCTCCCTATACAATGCACAGGAAGAAGTGCCTTACAGTGTGATGCACAAAAGCCAGAATGCTAAGTGGGGAGCTGCCTAAGCCAGCCAATGGGAGAGGTATATCCTAAGCCCCGCCCTTCTCACAGAGATGGGTACCTAAGTCCCGGCCACAAAGAGACACCTAGCTCTGCTTAGCCATGCATGAACGGAAACCCCTCTCCTGGAGTCAGGCAGCTTCCATGCCTAAGGTTTTTCTTGCGGGAATGACTTAGGCGCCTGCCTCGCTCCACACTAAATGGCGGCAGCAGCAACTAGGAAAGGAGCCGACACTAACTTTTATCCTAGTGATCAGAGCACTTCCATGGGATCTGGGAGACCCAGGTTCAGTTCCCTTCTCTCTGGCATGCAGGATTTGATCAGGAGTCTCCCACTTCTCAGGAGTATGCTCTAGCCACTGAGCTATGGGATATTCTGATGTGGGGGCTCCCTCAGTCTCTCCTGCTGAAGCTATGCCACTGTAGATCCCTACTGAAGTAGTCACTGAGCCAGAGAAAGAGTAGGAATGACTCTGTAGTCCAGTGCTTAGGGTACCCACCTGAGAGGTAGAGACCTGCAGACAGTCCCCATGCTCCAATCGCCCTTTATCTACAGTGGAACAGCTTCAACGAGCCTGACAGGGCCCCGTGTCAGAATATCCCATAGTTCCGTGGTTAGAGCATTTACCTAAGAGGTGGGAGACTCCTGTTCAACTCCTTCCATCCCACTCACCTCTGGCAGAGAGCAGGGAGTTGAACCTGGCTCTCCTGTATCCCAGGGAAATAGTGTAACCATGGGGCTAAGGGTCACAGTAGCAGCCCCACCCCCGGATTCTGAAGAGGGTACACAACCTGCCAGACTGGGCCTGCATGTAACTTAAGCAGCTGACCACCTATCTTCCCTCACTTTGTGACTTGCTCTGGGGCTTAGGCAAGACACAGGTTTCCAGATGCCTAGAGGGAGCCAGCAGTACAAATACCCAGAGGCAGAAACGTAGGCTCCTAGGGAACATTTACCTTGAAATTTAGACACCTACAGGATTCGGCAGGAATTTTGTGGATCACAATTGAGTGAAAACTTTAGGTGGCTAAGTATCTTTGTGGATTTGGACCACGGTGCTTTACAAACAACCTATTAAGCATTATTCCCATTATAGAGATAGGCAAACTGAGGCCCAAGTAGAGCACAATGGTTTGATCTTCAGAGGTGCTGAATGCCCACAGCTCACGCTGACCCCAATGGGAGTTGCAGATGCTCAGCACCTCTGGAAGGCAGCTCATAAGGGCTTGTCCATGTAGCAGGGGACACTCACCATGGAGCACCCACCCTAATTAGGTAGCAGCACTGATGAAGTTCTTTCACTCTGGTGCCCTCTGTTTTCTGCCATTCTGGTCCTGCAGCAGTCTGGAGCTTCTTTGGCCCAGCTCCCTGGGCAGGTCACCCTTCAAGTTCAGTCCCCTTCCAGGGTAACAGAAAAGTCCCCACAGAAAAACCCAAAAGGCTACTGGCCTTTACGCTAGCCCTTTGGCCCCCATCTGGGACTCAGCAGCCTGTGTTTCTTTTAAATAATCCCAAGGCTTGTGTTTTCCCTCCTGCTTGGGGAGGGAAATCCAGGCCCACCCTCTCCTCTGGATTCCAGCCCAGCAACCTCCCTCATGTTACACTGCACCTTACGTCTAGCCACTTTGCTGGGCTGCTCCCTACTTTTTCCCTGTTTGCCAAAGTCTCTCACAGGACTCAGCTCCTGCTCTGGAGTTCTGTCTCCTCATGTGACTGACTACTACTGAGGAGCTTCCTCAGTCCCCTGCCAGCCCCCCTTCTCTGTCTGAGCTGCTGCCTGTTATGTCAGCTGTTGCGAACTGGCCTCCTCCTTAGTCTCAGTTGGAGGTGTAATTGGTCCATCTATTAACTCTTTCCGAGCTGTTACAGTGTGGGGACTAGATTTCAGAGTGGTAGCTGTGTTAGCTTGTATCTAGTCTGTATCAGCAAAAAGAACGAGGAGCACTTGTGGCACGTTAGAGACTAACAAATTTATTGGGCATAAGCTTTCGTGGGCTAAAACCCACTTCATCAGCTGCATGGAATGGAAAATACAGTAGGCAGATATAAAGAAACAGTACATGAAAAGATGGGGGGTCAGTTCTAACGAGACAATTCAATTAAAGGGGATGTGGGCTATTATCAACAGGAGGAAAAATCACTTTTGTAGTGGTAATCAGCGTGGCCCATTTCAAACAGTTGACAAGAAGGTGTGAGTAACAGTAGGGAGAAATTAGATTGGGGAAATTTATTTTTAGTTTTTGTCGTGACCCATCCACTCCCAGTCTTTATTCAGGCCTAATTTGATGGTGTCCAGTTTCCAAATTAATTCCAGTTCTGCGGACACCATGAGGACAGCAGTGTTAATGGGGAGTTATCCACATCCTCCACACAGGCAGAACTGAGCTTAATTTGTATTATTAATTATTATTATTAATTTATTATTATTATTTTATGTATTATTAATTGTAATACAGGCACTTGGATACTTCAAGGCCTAAACATTTCTATGAGGCATTTGTACTTAAAATAATAGAAGATCATTGTTGTTTTTAAACAAAATGCATTGTTGTCCATGTATTGGTGACTGTGCACAGGTGTTGGTGTGTTTGTCATATGTGTGAGTGTGTGTGAGGGGGTGCATATGTGCCTGGGAGCATGTGCATACATGGGGGTGGGGAAGTGGTATTTGTGCTGGATAGCATGTGTGCACACATGGATATGTTTAGCTCTTTTTGTGCCTTTTAGGAATACTGTGAACATTAGGATTCTTTTTCTTCTGTGTCTTCTGGAAAATTACTCATTTTTAATTAAATGCGAGTGGTGTGAGCTTTACAGAGTTAGCATTTCAGAAAAGATCCAAATCTATTTTGTTTGTCTTTTGCCCATCTGAGAGCATTTGAGCTACTTTTCTAGATTAATGAATATCATAAAAACAAGATCTCATCCCAGAACAGTCATAATAAGGTAATACTGGAAATATAAAGAATGAATGGGAAGTTATGCAACAATTTGGCTCTTAATCCAAAACACAATCTTCCCCCACACATATCTGAATTCCCTGCAAGATTAAATGTTCTCAACATATTGTTTGTAAATCTGATTCCTTTTATCAGGTTAATTGGGCTTAAATCATGGCTTCTGTAATTGCACTGCCTATTCAGTTGATCACACAAGAACTTTCAGAAGCAGCTCCTAAAAAGATTTCTTGGCTTCTGACAATATTTGTACAACAATGAAAATGTGTGTGGAAAGAATGAGAGACCTTGGCTCTGCTAAGCACTGCTATGAATGTACGGAATCTATTGTTGTGAAAAGGCTATGGTTCATGTTTTCGTTTTATAACTCATCAGTAGGTTCCAGAAGATCAGGGTGTCTAAAAGGCATTCTTAGAATGAATGCTTCTTAAATGATGGGAGTTCTAGTCTCCAAGCTTAGGACATGGGGGGAAAGTATTTGTCGTACATGCCATTTTCCCTGTACTAGTGCCTCGTCCTGTAACTAGTATAATCTCATTGTACAGCATACAAGTTAGGAGTGAATTAACATTTTGTTATTGTTATTATTTACGAGCATAGTGTGAGAGGAAGAATTGTTCTTGCAGTTAAAGCACTGGACTAGACCAGACCGGGATTTGATTCCTGGCTCTGCCTGACTCCCCCGATGACCTTGGGCAAGTCACATTGGGCATGTCTACACCTTGAGTTTGGATTGAACTAGTGTGCTAAAAACAGTGGGTAGTCAGAGGGGAAAGCCGCCCTGAGTATGATCCCATCCAACACCCCAGTATGTACTTGGGGTGGCTTGCACAGCTGCAGTGACACTCTATTCTTAGCATGCTAACTCAATCAGAACTAGCACAGGTATGTCTCCTCAAGATGGGAATTACAACCCTATCTTGCAGTGTAAACCATACCTTTAATCTCTCTGTACCCCAGTTTCCCGTATATAAATGGGGATAATAATACTCACTTTCTCTCACTCTTAGTCTGTCTTGTCTATTTAGACTGCAAGCTCTTTGGGACAAGGACTGCCTCTTACTATTGTATGTACAGTGCCTAACAGGGGTCCACAGCAGGAGCCTTCTTGTGATGGTCCCTATCAGCCTTAAAGGTTGCGAATCCTGCTAAACACCTTGTACTAACACTTTCCCACATCTTATTAATGTGATGCTACGGAACAAAGGAAGACCTCAACGAAAAGAACTTCCACCCAAGCTCAGACACCAAGGGTCCTCCTTGGGACCAACGCTGACTGTTCTCTCCATAAATGTTGAAAGACAGTAAGCTCCTAAATGGGAAATGATTGCTAATATTTGCGCAAAACATCAGTGCCATGTTCTGCCTACAGGAGATTCACTAAGGATTACAGGACAAATGACCCAGGATACCAGGAACGATGTTGGTTGTTGAGAGACCACAGAGCCAATATGGCAGCACTGTATTTGTTAAGCCAAGCATTAGGAGTGCATCTACCTAAAAACAGAAGAGAATAAGATTGAACATCTCACTGTTAAGCTCAATAAGATCCCCATAACCTTCATCTACAAGCCACCAGAGATACTTTTCAATATTGTTGACCCACCTGTACAATGACAAAGTGTATCGTGCATCATAATTTCAACAGCCAAAAAACTTTTGACCTATCTCACAGCTGTGTGATATTTTAAAATTGCTTCAGTGACTACTGCTATATCACATTACAGCAGTTATTGAACGACTTCTTATGAACGAACAGGCTGGCTTTTGCATGAAAGCAGTTGTTAAGAGCTTGTCTACATAGGCAGTTATTCTAGAGTAGTTACCCCTGATGAACTATTCCTGATTGATAATCCCATCTGTGCATATTTTTATTCCAGAATAGGAGTGCCTTATTCTGAATTAGCTTAATCCATAAAGTAGATCGGGTTCCAAAAAGTAGTGTGACAGGGTGTATCTACCCCACACCAGTCCCGAAAGGGTTAACTGTGCTGTGCAGGCTGAGGAAACGCTGCCCCTCCGACTCTGCTGGCCATGCTCAGCCTGGAGACGGAGTATAAAGGGAAGCAGCCCACCCCCACAGCTAGTCTAGACAGGCTGCTGATGGGAGAGGACGCAGACTGCAGGCTGTCCCCAGGGAGCGGCTGCAGGCCTTGTCCCCAGGAGCAAGGCACGCAGAGGCCCAGATGGATTCCAGACTGCCTGATGAGCCCGGGGAAGAAACCCCACCAGCAGGAGCTAGGCCATTGGAGGACCCCAGAGATGTGGGAGAAACATGGAGCATTGCCGAGGGAGAAAGGAGAGGAAGCAGCCCAGGGGACTTAGAATCTTCTCTGGTAAGTGTAAAGGGGAACCGGTCAGCGTGTTTCAGGAGGATCTCTGCTGACTCGGTGGTAAGCACCCCCACCACTGCCTAGGCTGGGACTTGGAGGAGCAGGGAGGGCCTGAGTCGCTTTCCTCTGAGCACCACAACCCCTAAGTGGCACCATACTCCCCCAGTGGGCCAATAGGCCACACAATCCCACAGAGGTAGGCTACCCTATTGACTCTGGCCATTAGGCCATGCTGCCTGAGTTGAAGAGCTGTTTATTGACTCTGGCCTTTGGGGCCATGCTGCCCTGAGTGAAAGGGCCGCTTACAGACTCTCGCCACTGGGCCATGCTGCCCTGAGTGAAAGGGCTGCTTACAGACTCTGGCCACTGGGCCGTATTACCACATTTGTAGTCAGGGTCATGAACATAGGACCTGACAAACTGCTATTCAGTACTTTTTCCATTCTTCACCCTATACATGACCCAGTCCCCATGACAGAGTGTACCTACCCTGCAACAAGTAGATTAAGCTAATTCAGAACATCCACACATGGAGTTAATGAGGAATATTTAATCCGCTTTAAATTTTTCATGCTCCCTTTTTCTGGGTTAATTTTTGTATGAAGACAAGTCCTAAATAACTGAAGATGCAACAAGCCTGATGGGCTGCTCTCTCCCATTGAGCCCTGCAGCCATTTTCTTCCTGGTTCTTTGAATGCAACAGCTCATCTCCAAGTTTGACATGTCCACATAAACGGAGCAGTGGAATCAGCACTGGCCCTTGAGGGAGTTTAACCTTTCTGAGAGGCTGCATTCCTGGTTCTCTGTGTGACCCACAGGGGAAAAGAGGTGCGGCGCATGTTCTGTGGGTTTTCTGCAGGCCAGAAAGACAAGCTGCATTCTCAGGAAGGCTCATTCCATGTTTCTCAGCTGGTGCAATGGGAGGGAAGGTTGCAGCTGGTATGTCATATAAGGAGACAAAGGCAATGGTAGATCGAAACCATATAGCATCTAAATGGAGTGTGAGCATCCAGGATTCCCCTTTACTTATCTCTCTGCCATATGTACAAGTCTCATGTCAGAGGCTTTCCCACTGTTTGAGGATGGCTTCACATGACCCCTTCTGAAGCTCATTAGTGTGTCTCTGAATGTAGGCAAGGGGAGAATGATAGGAGACCTTCCAGAGGAAGCTTAATCAAAACAAACCCCTTCATGTGCTTGTCCCCCATTTGAAGGGCCTGTTCTACATCCAAGGGACTGATGCGCATGGCATGTGTGTGGTTCTTAGAATCATAGAATCATAGAATATCAGGGTTGGAAGGGACCTCAGGAGGTCATCTAGTCCAACCCCCTGCTCAAAAGCAGGACCCATCCCCAATTAAATCATCCCAGCCAGGGCTTTGTCAAGCCTGACCTTAAAAACTTCTAAGGAAGGAGATTCCACCACCTCCCTAGGCAACGCATTCCAGTGTTTCACCACCCTCCTAGTGAAAAAGTTTTTCCTAATATCCAACCTAAACCTCCCCCACTGCAACTTGAGAACATGGCGGAACGGAAAGGACACTGAAGTGGCAACTAAATACAATCTTGCTCTGGAGAAAATCCCTTTTTTATTGCTGTGACTTGGTTTTACAGACACAGGGCCAGATCCTCAGCGGATGTAAATCAGCATGGCACAACTGCCTTCAGTAGAGGTACACTGATTTTTTCTCTAGCTGGGTATTTGGCCCAAACACTTCAAGCACACCCTGAAACAACCATTGTATATAACACTGACCATAAGCAACAGGTGGGTCAGCTCAGAGTCTAGCTCTTTCAGCAAAATGTTGCGACCCGGCAATATTTAAACCTTCTTCTTGCATAGCATCGCTGTGAGATAGCATGCGATCTCTCAGGGCAGAGTGATAATTAATAGTGCCCTTGTTAGGAGTACAAATGGAACATGTGATGGCTCAGCTAGCTATAAATCAGGACAGTTTCCATCTGGTCCAAGGTCTATTTTTACCTCACCAGCCCCAATTAACTTTGGAAGCTGAGACTAGTGAAACAGAAAAATTGTTCTTGAAGAGTGTGACTGAATATGGGTGATGTTAGCAGGAAGGGGAGAGATGGAGACTATTTATGCCACCAAGTGAAGGAAGATGTAGAGCAGAACACTGTATTGCTGTAAACTGACAAGCAAGTAGAACACAAAGGGGGGCCAGCAAGATAACTGTGGACTGGTTGCACTAAACAGCAAGATAACTGTGGACTGGTTGCACTAAACAGCAAGATAATTGTGGATTGGTTGCACTAAGCAGCAAGATAACTGTGGACTGGTTGCACTAAACAGCAAGATAATTGTGGACTGGTTGCACTAAACAGCAAGATAATTGTGGATTGGTTGCACTAAGCAGCAAGATAACTGTGGATTGGTTGCACTAAACAGCAAGATAACTGTGGATTGGTTGCACTAAGCAGCAAGATAACTGTGGATTGGTTGCACTAAACAGCAAGATAATTGTGGATTGGTTGCACTAAGCAGCAAGATAACTGTGGATTGGTTGCACTAAACAGCAAGATAACTGTGGACTGGTTGCACTAAACAGCAAGATAACTGTGGATTGGTTGCACTAAACAGCAAGATAATTGTGGACTGGTTGCACTAAACAGCAAGATAACAGTGAACTGGTTGCACCTCATGAACTTTACAGGCCCCGTCACCTGTAAATTCCCCATAATTTAGTGCAATTTAGCAGCATTTCCCCAATATTTCTTCCTGGCAGGGCATACAGGCTTTAGTTCCTATTAGAGCTGTGTAAATAGCTCATTTTTTGGTTTGCTGAGAGGCAGGGCCGGTGAGGCGATATCTTTTACTAGACCAACTTCTGTTGTTCTGAAGGTACAAGCTTTTCAGCTTCACAGAGCTCTTCTTCAGGTCTGGAGAAGGAAACCAGAATGTCTGAGCTAAATACAAGTTGGGCCAGATTGTTAAGATTAAGGGGTTAATGCATGTTGTGGGAGACCACTTAAAGTGAAGCGAGTAATTAGTGTTAGCAGACAATGATGTGTGTTACAAATTGTTGTAATGAGCCATAAAACCAGTGTCTCTGAGTCCGTGGTTTTGGATGTCTGAAAGAGGTATGCATTTAAGTTCCCAGGCTTGCTTTTTGAAGGTGTTACGCAGGTTTCCTTTGAGGATGAGTTCTGAGAGGTCAGATATGGAGTGATCGCTTTGTGAAAAGAGTTTGCCCCTGTGTGACATGGAGTTTTTGTCTTATCATTTTTTTGCGTGAGTTCACTAGAGAGCCCAGTGATTGTGTGATTTCACCCATGTTGTTCTGGGAGCATTTAGTGCACTGGATGAGGTACACCACATGTTGTGATAGGCATATGTAGGACCCATGGATCTTGAAAGGTATGTGATATTGATCATTGTAGCAATGAAGATATGTCTTTGGGTTTTACACCTGTTTTGTCAGGGTCTGGTGCCACTTTGAGTTGGTGTGTTTTGGTCTGTGGGAGTTTGCTTGTTGTTTGCTGACAGTTCTCAAAAACAAATTTGGGTCAACACAAAACTAAAATTTTTGAAATTTTTGGCAAACCAAAAAGTCAAAAAAGATTTTTGTCTTGGCTAGAATGAAATATTTTGCTTTGATTTTGAGCATTTTAAGAAAAATGTTTAAATTATTTAAATTCAAACTGAAAGAAATTTCAAATGGAAAGTCATTTCAAGTTGAACTATTGAAAAGTTTCATTTAGAAAATGTTAAAACAAACGTCATTTGAAACAAACAAAAGTTTTTTGACTTTTTCCAAATATATTTTTCCCCAACAGGAACCATTTGGGGAAACAGACACGAATCCATAAAACATTTCAGCACTGCTGAATCTGCATTTTCCAATGAAAAAAGTTTTGGCTGAAAGTTTCACCGAACTCCTGCCAAGTGCCCTGCTGAGTACTCAAAACAGTGCTGCGTCAGTGCTGCCCCAGGGAGTCAGTGATAGATCGACAGATTTCAAGGATAGCAGGGATCATTATGATCATCCACTCTGACCTCCTATGGGACAAAAGCCAGAGGTTTCACCCAGTGATTCCTGCACTGAACCCTCATCAGCTTGTGCTGGGACTGATTTTGTCCCCAGTCTCTCCCTACAGCTGTTACAGCAGCCCATAAGTTCCATAAACCACAAAGGAGGAGCAGCATACAGCCAAAGTAAGCAGGCCTACACTGCTCCATATATAGGCTTGGCAGAACTCCATTTTTATCTTTTATAATTTCAGTGGATAATACTGAAGTTTATTTTTAAGCATTTTTTAAATTGTCTATTTAAATTTTCATATGGGAAATTATGGAGGGGTCAGACACTAGGGAGGGTCAGACAATAATTCGTTAATGATGGTAACAACATAGAGATTCAAAAAGTTAAAGCATTTTAACCGCTAAAACACGAATTGTCACTATCACGTCAAAACACACAAAGTAAATACTCTTAAATCAAACTCTAATAAGTTCTCAAGCCGTATTTTTCTTATTTTGCCTGTCTGTAAAATTTGATGATTATCGAAGGAAATATTTTTTTGGCAATTCAGGTGTGTTCAGTGAAATCGACGTTTACCAACATTTACAGATACAAATCTAATCCTTCCAAGTCTACCTATACGGCCTGCCCTGGAACACACCCTGTGCCAGGGATGGGGATGGGAGGGAATGTGCCCCTAGAACTCAGCATTATGAGGATTCTGGACTAGCACAGCTCGTAGGCAGACATGTGGAGCCCACAGCTGTTCTCTGTATAGTTCATTCTGAACCTCCAGCCTCAAGCAGCAATTCCAAGATGT
This sequence comes from Caretta caretta, assembly GCF_965140235.1. NCBI lineage: Eukaryota > Metazoa > Chordata > Testudines > Cheloniidae > Caretta > Caretta caretta. Next base: position 20,334,628 of record NC_134218.1, read on the forward strand.
TGTCCAAAAAAAGGTTATTCTGGTCAGATTTATGTCTTGGCAAAACCAAAAAGAGCTGGAAATCTTGCAAAATAAAGTCTGATCTCATGAAATCTCCAGCCCACACATGTTCAGATAAATCCAAGCCATTAGGTTTGCTTGCAGCCAAACCACAACCTTGCACTCTGAGCACATCAGCATATATAACCTAAAGAGGGTTAGTACAAGGATGGGAGAGTTCAAGGAACAGCTAGGTGCTGCAAGAAATGGTGCTGGTAATACACAAGGGAGCACTCTCCTCCTCTGAATTTGTATTGAACTGAAACTCCAGTATGGTGCTAGGGTATGTAGAGATGCTGTGGTGTTGCCTTTTTGAAAAGGCATAAAATCCCGACCATTTGCTAACATAGCAGTATTAACCTTGGAATCCTGGCTGAATCCCAGCTCAGGTCATTACATGCTGCCTATCTGCAGTTTCAATTGGATATTTATTCTTCTTGACTTCCTGTCTTAAACTATTGTGTAGTGCTGCTTCAGCCCTACCCCAGAAGAAGTCCCAGAAAATCACAGAACCCGTGACAGAATCGTAGCCTTGGCCATGACAGAACAGGCTGTCAGATGGAAATAGGAAAGGGTTTTGGAGAAGAAAAGACCATGCTTTTGCACAAACTAGACTTATTCTCCTGCACTGTTTATTAGTGTTCCAAGGCTGAACTCCTTCAATGTTATCAGGCTGGGGTAATCTGGTTTCAGGTGGAAAAAGAAATAAGCATACTAAGGATACTTGTCTTTACCTGGAGGACCAGGGAAGGCTTGCTTCATGGAATGAGTAGGAGTAGGAAGGCCTATCAATCTCCTCTTACCAAAACATTATGGGAATGGAAGGAGTCTGGGGCTCATTATAATGCAAGCTCTTGTACATATCTTTCAGTGCTCAGGAGAAGAGAGGAGGAATGAACCCTGTGAGAGAGAACCTGGGGCACATACAAGTGGATCTAATACCCAGAGAAAGCCTACTGACTATATATTGAAGATGATGTTGGGGAACTAGAGTATGTGTAGCCAACCCCCCTATCTTTTTCAGAAAGTGGTCTTTGTCCCCCTTTATCACTCCATCATCATGATGATCAGGTACCCTGCTGCCCTAGCCAGTGACACCCTTCAGAGAAAGATGTTACAGCATTCCCCATCTGTGGGCTGCCCCGTTGAATCTGAAAGGTCCCACTCCATACTTCCAGAGAGCAGGCTATCACTCTTATCATGCCTAACACTCCATCCTCTTTACAAAAGTGGAATTAATCCAAATTAACTTTTAAAGTGGATTAGTTAAACTACATTTACGTGGATGGATCCTACGTGGATGCTCTTATTCAGAATTTAAGATAAACTGCATTAAGGCCACTGTAATTCTGAATAAGAGCGTCCATACAGGAGTTTAATGTGATTTATTTAAGCCATTTTAAAGTTACAACTTTAGTTCATTTGGATTAGCTTTCATGAGTGCCCCCCAGTAGACAAGACCGAAGAGTAGATCTAGGGCCTGATTCTCCACTGCCTTGTACCTTGTGTCATCATTTACACTAAGTAGCTGTGATAGGCCACCGCACTGATGGGCCTGTGCTTGACACTCACTTTGCACAGGACGACACAAGGTGCAAGACTGGAGAATTGAGCCCTTACTGTCTGGAGCTGTGTGTAAACGATTGTGAAGGATAGCACTGCTGCTCTGGTTGTAGAGACAGTCACTGTGCAGTGGGGCTGTAACCCATTACTGTAAAGCACTGGTGTATAAAAGGTGCTATGTAACATTCAATTTTCTCTGTCCAAAAGGAACTTACAAAGTAAGCATCTCATAAACATTGGCTTCATTTTCTGCAAAGTTTGAGTCAGATCATGCCAAGCATCTTTGAAATTTTCTGTTAAGAAAGATGCCTGTTGCAGATTTATTCTAAAAGGAGCAGCAATAATCCAGGCCGGTTCCTCTCAGTCGCTTGTCTCAAACTCTAGAGTGTTGGAAAGATAATGCTCCAAGAGTGAGATTAGGTTGGGCCTGCTTATTTCTCACATGGATCCCAAGTGGCTCTCTCACCCAGCTGATCATGGTGTTTCGTTGGCTAACATCTTCCCATCCTGACTAGTGAGTACACTGGGAGATTACTGCCCTTCTGCAATTGCCACAGTAGTTTCAGTATTTCATAGACTTTGAAGCAGCCTGATCCATCTCAGGGTGGGCAGAAGGGGACGTGACGTTTTCCACACAGAACTAACACCAGCTAAACAAGATGTAGTGAATCAATGCCTGCTGATCTATTTGTCCTATATTGTTAATGTACATGCTCCGTCATGCAGACAATACAAGGAGCTGATCACATAATTGAAAGGAGCACAGGGATTCAGCACCATAAGAACTTTCAGATGCCAAAAAAGAGTTTGAGGAACTAGACAAGGTTCTTATATCTGTCTGATTTGCTGTGGCTGATGTTTTAAATACAGCGATCCAACGGTGGCACTTTCCCCTTCGGGTGAAGTGTCATTATCAAAACGATCATCTGCTGTTTCCCCAGAAGGGGCAGATTTATCTTTTCTGATTCTCACCGTCTGTTTCATTTAGTGTCATATTAAAGTTGGAATGTGGAGACTATTGGGCTGCTGTCACTTTGGGAAAGTGCAGCCTGCACAAAAACCATTAGGGGCTGCTACCTAAGGATGAGAGCGGGGATCGGCAAGTCAGGGACCTTGGGTTCTATTCCCAGCTCTGTCACTGACTTCCAGTGTTACTCTGGGTGTTTCACTTCTGTTCCTCCTTCAGACTGGGGATTGTAATGTTATCTCTACCTTGTGTTGTAGGGTTATATGGTCTAATTAGGGTTTGCACTGTACTTGAAATCATTGAAAGGGACTATAGATGTTAAATGGATTATTGTTGTTAGGTTATTCTGTCATTATAGCAAGATGCTAAATGGATTTACCATACCGTGGCCTTTATGTTGAAAGATTTTTTTGTCCCCTTATTTCATACTGACACTGTGTGGTTTGTCCGGAGCATTTCTAAATCCACTACACTTGGACTCCAGTGAGGTTTCGTTTTCATTATGGGCCTTGGATCCTCACTCTCATGAGCAGCTCAGTGTTCAGCCTCTACAACTACAAGGATCACTGATGGTGCAGTGGCACATGGTGTGCATTTGATTCTGAGGTACTGCCACATAAGAATCATTCCCAGTCATCTGGACACCTCTTCTGCCAGCCGTGCCCACCCCACCCAAGAAAGCACTGGTTTTGTAAACCTGGCATTTTATTTCTGATTAACTTTCCTTGTGTTGATTACTGGGCACAGCTTGGACTTTGAGGGCTTGAGGCTTTCTTTGCTTTCTTGCAGATGGATGACTGACTGTTCTTTATTTGGTGAGGGCTAGTTCCTTTCAAGGCAAAGGGGGACTTTGCCAGCAAGGCAATAACTAGGTAGCTCGTGTGCAGTGAACATAAGAACAGGCCTACTGGGTCAGAGCAATGGTCCATCTAGCCCAGTATCCTGTCTCCAACAGTGGCTGGTACCAGATGCTTCAGAGGGAATGACCAGAACAGGGCAATAATCAAGTGATCCATCCCCTGTTATCCAGTCCCAGCTTCTGGCAGTCAGAGGCTCAGGGACACCCAGACCTTGAGGTTATGACCCTGACCATCTTGGCTAATAATCATTAATAGCCCTACCCTCCATGAAGTCATCTAATTCTTTTTTTAACCCAGTTATACTTTTGGCCTTCACAACTTCCCCGGCAATGAGTTCCTCAGGTTGACTGTGCATTGTGTGAAGAAGTACTTTCCTTACGTTTGTTTTAAACCTGCTGTCTATTAATTTCATTGGGTGACCCCAGTTTCTTGTGCTATGTGAAGAAGTAAATAACACTTCCCCATTCACTTTCTCCACACTATTCATGATTTTATACCTCCATAATATCCCCCCTTCGTTGTCTCTTTTCCAAGATGAATAGTCCCAGTCTTTTTAATCTCTCCTCATGTGGAAGTTGTTCCATACCACTATTCATTTTTGTTGTCCTTCTCTGTACTTTTTCTGATTCGAATATGTCTTTTTTGAGATGGGGTGACCAAAACTACATGCAGTATTTAAGGTGTGGGCATACCATGGATGCATACAGTGGTATTATTATATTTTCTGTCTTCTTATCTATACCTTTCTTAATGGTTCCTAACATTGTGGTAGTGTTTTTGACTGCCACTGCAGATTGAGCAGATGTTTTTAGAGAACTATCCACAATGATGCCAAGATCTGTTTCTTGAGTGATAACAACTAATTTAGACCCCATCATTTTGTACATACAGTTGGGATTATGTTTTCCAATATGCATTACTTTTCACTTATCAACATTGGATTTCATCTGCTATTTGGTTGCTCAGTCACACGATTTTGTAAGATCCCTTTGTAACTCTTTACAGTCAGCTTTGAACTTAACTATCCTAAGTAATTTGGTATCATCTGCAAACTTTGCCAACTCACTGTTTACCCACTTTTCCAGATCATTTACGACTATGTTGAACAGCACTGGTCTCAGTACAGATTCTTGGGAAATCCCGTTATTTACCTCTCTCCATTGTGAAAATTCATAATTTATTCCTACCCTTTGTTTTCTACATTTTAACAACTTACTGATTCATGAGAGGGCCTTCACTCTTACCTCATGACTGGTTACTTTGATTCAGTGCCTTTGGTGTGGGACCTTGTTAGAGACTATCTGAAAGTCCAAATACACTATATTCACTGGATCACCCTTGTCCACATACTTGTTGACTCCCTCAAAGAATTCTAATAGATTGATGAGATAAGATTTCCCTTTACAAAAGCTGTTGTCTGTTCTCCAATATATCGTGTTTATCTGTGTGTCTGATAATTCTGCTCTTTACTATAGTTTCAACCAATTTGTCTGGTACTGAAGATAGGCATACCATCCTGTAATTTTCAGAATCATCTCTGAAGCTTTTTAAAAATCAGTGTTACATTAGCTTTCCTCCAGTCCTCTGGTACAGAGACTGATTTAAGCGATAGGTTACATAACACAGTAGTTCTGCAATTTCATATCTGAGTTCCTTCAGAACTCAGGTGAATACCATTTGGTCCTGGTGATTTATTACTGTTTGATTTATCAATTTGTAGCAAAACTTCCTCTATTGGACACCTCAATCTGGGACAATTCCTCAGATTTGTCATTAAAAAGAACAGCTCAGGTGTGGGAATCTCCCTCACATCCTCTGCAGTGAAGACTGATGCAAAGAATTCACTTAGCTTCTCCTTGTCTACTACACTCATCAAAAATTGTCTCACTGTTACTGTTTATTGTATCCAGCTTTTGCATCACCTGCTGTATGCTCAGATCATAAACTTATTGGAGCAACGACCATCTTTTGGTTGTGTTTGTGGACAGAGCCTAGCACAATAAATAACTAGCAATACAAATAACAGGAAATAATGATCAAAGAATGGTGACATCACAAATAATTTGGGTTCTTTGTTTGGGTTTTTAAATTGTATATTGTGCAAGACTGTGAAGGATACAGCAATGTAATGGAGGAGTGAGCTGCATAGAAAAATGTTGCAGCATTGTTTTATATTAACGGCCATGTGAAGATTGGAATGGTATAACTTTATGGCTGGTCTGAGCTCACCTGCTCAAATAAATCACATTTGCACATTTGCTCATATGAAACCTCTTTATAATAAGCTCTGTGAACATACAAGTCAAAAGGAAAAAAAAGGTGAAAAATGAAAGAAAGAGGAATAATAAATTTAGAGAAAAAAGCATTTAAATACAATCTGCATTTGTCAGGTAAGGTCTCAATTTTTTGTCTATATTCTTAAGAATGGTCAGAAGGAAATGTACAGCCTTTGTCCAAAGGGGGTGTGGGGAGATAAGCTCTGTGTGGCTATCCTCCATGCCAAAAGTTCTCATAACCCAGTGCACAATATTTACAGATTTAACCAAATAATATTGGGCTGATTCAGGGTTGGCAAAATGGCTCATTACTTATGCACAGCATGTGCTCGGTAGCAAAGGGCAAGCTGGAGAGCAGAACCCAAATATTTTAATAGCTATAAAATCTGTCCCATGGGAGGTTTAAATGATTTTTCTAAAAGCCAAATTCTTCCATCTTTTCATCCGAAAATGCACAGCAGCAGTACTGCAAATCCCCAGAGGCTGTGTGTGGGGTACGAGATATTGATGGCAGGAGACCTGCATTTCCTACATCAGCTCACTGCAGGCAGCAGATTTTGTGCTTCTAGAGTCATTGGGCCAGATCCCCAGCTGGTGTAAATTAGCATCACTCCACAGAGTTCAGTGGGGCAAGGATGATTGACACCAGATGAGGATCTGGCCCATGTTTTTTTTTTGGAACTCCTGAAGGAGAGAAGGAGGGGGCTGGTTATCGTTTTTGTTTGTTTGTTTGTTTTTTAAACCATTTACCCATTCACTCAGCTCCTAACATTTCTCCAATATTGTAAATTTCCTCATGGAAATGTAGTATAAACAATGAGTTAGGTGAAGGGGGTAAGAATAGGGATTGCTCCAATAAAGGGATGTTCTGCACAGCCCCCACTCCAACCCTGCCTGGGGAATGCTCTGCGCACCGGGTAGTAATATGCTCCAAAGTGCTCCTACTTCTAGTGTCCCTAATATACTTGCATGGAACTATAAGTACAAGAGCAAGCAAGCCTTGGGATAAGTCATCTTTATTGCCTGCTTCTTCCTATTACAGCTTCATAGACACCAAGGCCAAAAGGAACCAATGTGATCCTCTGGTCTGACCTCCTGTACAATAATTCCTAGAGCAGATATTTTAGAAAAATCTTGATTTAAAAATTGTCAGTGATGGAACTTCTTTGCACCTTTCCAGGTAACGTGAACAGATTCACTAACATTCCCTCAATACTGTCCATGGCCATGGTAGATTTCTAGGCAACAATGTAAACAGCTGTTATCCATGCTGGGGTTGACTCTACTTTGTCCCTTCATGCCTTCCATGGGGATCCCAAACAGGACCACACCCCTTTTTAGCTTGTTTACACTAGACCCTTTAGGGTATCCACCCCACAAGAGACCTAAGTAGGTAAAAAGGCTCCAATTAACCTGTGACCGGCTGCACCTGGAGGAGAGTCAGGGCTGATAAAGTCTAATTGATGATGAAACCTGGGCCAGGCTAGGCTCGGCTAGGCTAGTATAGTATAAAATCAGGAAGGTAGTGAGGAAGAAGAGGTGGGATTACTAGGAGCTTAGTAGGAAAAATGATATGACTTGCTACAGACTTCCTCATTGCATCAGGGTTAAAAAAAATTGCTAAACAAGGTATGTACAAAAAATTTTTTTTGAGAGAACCAAACATTTTTAGTTATGGGAAATCAAATTACAGCTGGACAGTTATTCCCCCATTTGTGGATTTGGAATTGTATGAAAAAAACAAGGGAAGGAAAAAGCCACACATCATGACCAATGAAATTTCTGAATTTATTTCTGAAAAATGGGGCCAGTTTTGTCAAGTCTATACAGATAGATCAAAAGATGACAACACAGCAGAGTGCGAACAGCATTCTGTGTTCCTAGTCTTGGAATCCAGAAATCTAAAAGGCTATCGTATTAGGTGACCAATCTGACAGCTGAACTAACAGCAATAATGTTGGCACTAAGCTGGATTAGAGATGTGCGACCGGCTGCAGCATTATTTTATCTGATTCCTCGTCAGGCCTTATGACAATCAGAACACGGACTCTGGAAGGCAGGAATGACCGTAAGTGAAATAATGTTCCTAACTATGGACATAATACAAGTAAGTATCTGTGTAACAACAGCATGGATTCCAGCGCATATCGGAATACTTGGAAATAAAATGGCTGACAAAGCAGCAACAAAAGCTCTAAGAAATGAGGAGGTGGATATTAAGATACCCTTAAGTAGACAAGAATTTAAAAGTGTGATCACAAGGAGCTTGCGAAGGAATAGCAAGAACTATGGGATCAGCATAGTTAAAGATGGAAAAGGCCTTTCTTGACCACTGAGTCCATCTCACTGCCAAGATGGGATATAGACTCCTAACAGTGGTTATATAATTGTGTTTATTCCTATTCAAGGGCCATGAAAATTTTATCTCATGAGATCCCAAACTATTATAAATATTGCTGAGCATATTCCCTTCACAGGGCATTGATTTATCACATAGGGCCTGACAGAATGACTAAGCTAGAAATTGTTGCTAAATATGACTGAATTGTAGTTAAGGTGAAAGGCACAGGAGAAAGGGAAGGATAGATGTTTCTGCCAAAGAAAACATTAATAAATGCTTTCTTACTGATGGGTTCATTATTCCTCTGCTCATTCATTCCCGAGTAATACTAGGCACAAAGGACCCTACCCATACTTTCCACTGTCTAATGGAAAGAAATAAAGGAGATACCCCTGGAGAACAGGGGTTAAAAGCAGCCAAGATAGGCTGATTGGGGAAGCAGCCACAGGTGTGGCCAGCTCAACTAGAACCCAGCTGGTCCTGATAAGAGGGCTGGGGGCCAGGAGCTGAAAGAATCTCACCCTAGCCCTGGAGTGGGAAGGGCTAGCTGCCTGAGAGGAAGGGACCGGACCGGACCGGACCGGACCTGGAGCAGTGCTGGGGAATAGGGCAAGGGAGCGGAGGAGTTCTAGCCTGGCAAAACCCCAGGCTGAAGGCCTACAGAGGTACTGGGGCTACAGAGGTTCAGCCTGGGAATAGGCAGAGGCAGCTGGTCCTAACCCCTTGCCAATGATGAGTGGTCATTACAGACTGCAGTCTACCCCCCTGAGTGGGGGCTAGAGGACAACTGGCAGTAGCCACTGAGGCAAGGTGGGGGTAGAGGATTGGGGGTGGAGCGTGGGGGTACTGCTGGGGCAGAACCCTGAGGTAAAGGGCACCAGGGTCCAGGAGGGACATGGGGCCAGCAGCAGGCAAGACACTGGCCTGCAGAGGGTACTCTGGGCTGGACAAGAGCTAATTCCCAAGATGACCAGAAGGAGGTGCCACCCCAGTGAATCTTTGCTTCGCTACACCCTTTAAAGCTCTCACTCTTAAGAGGCCCCTTGAACCACCCATTTCTATCTAAATCTTGCTTATTGGATCACAGTGTCCTCACCCAGAAGAGGAGCTGAGTGAATAATCTGCATCAAATAGTGCACTGGATGAACGTAGCCTCCTTTCTGCTTGCTCTTCTGTGAGCATAGCACAACCTCCTCCACTTTATTCATTATTTGAATTTGTTCAGAAAAGGCTTTTCTGAATTTTTTTTACTTTCTGGAATGAGTTCTTAAAAAGGTAGCTGAGTTGCTTAATTGTGACTGGCCATAAGTCATGGTATTGTTTCTTTTCCTCGATTGAATGATGTGGCTAGTTTCTTTTAGCCATCATGGTTGAGGTGGACTGCTTTGCATGAGGAGAGGGTAATAGAGGTGCAGACCAGTTCAGCAAGGAGCCTTGGGCTTCCCAGGGCAGGGGTGGTATGGAAGAAGTAGACGAATAGGGTATCAAGGATGGCACTGTTGACAATGGAAGGGTTGGGAGAGGGTTGATGCCAATGGCGCCAGTACCTGAGTCAGCACTCCAATTAGTTGCCCCAGAGCACACACCTGACTATATGAACTGTGCTGCTCGAATGCTCTTTATTGTTTTGCTGGCTTTCAGCACCCCCGCTATCTCCAAACATTTTATCTCATTCCCCCGACACCCCCCAGAGCTGAGGCCAGGAGCAGGGCCGTGTCTCCGGGGAGCGGGGGGAACAAGGACAGGGATAAGGGGGCCAAGGCTGGAGCCACGGTTGGGGAAACATGCGGGGCCAGTAGTGGAGCCCTGTGTGTGGGACTGGCAGCCAGGAACCTGTGTGTGGGGCTGGGCACAGAGCCAGCAGCCAGGACCTCCAAGAATGGGGCCAGTACCTGGGATGCAGGATCCCATGTGCGCGGCGAGGAGCGGGGCTGGCAGCCGAGACTCCAAGTGCGGGGCCAGCAGCTGGGACCCTGTGTGCGCGGCTGGGAGTGGGGCCGGCAGCTGGGACCCCGCGCAGACCAGGGCCAGCAGCTGGGATCCCATGTGCACAGACAGGACCCCACATAAAACCTGGGGGTGCTGCAGCACCCCCTGTGCCCCTAATTCCAATGCCTAGGACTGTGCCCAATTGATAGATTGAGATGGGTTGGAGAGAGTTAATAGGCCAATTAACTCATTAGCCCAACGGGTACATCTGACCATTTTCCCACCCAGGGTGCCACCTGGAACTGGGATATCACTGAGCCCTCTGATGCACCAGCCTGGGCTCCCTTTCACACTGTGCTGCTGTGACGAGCTGCAAAGCCCCCCCCCCCCCGCCAGCATTCACCCAAGTAGGGACACACCCAGCTGCAGTTACACGCAGGTCTCTCTAACCAGCTTCCCAGCCTAGGACGCCAGAGCAGTACCGTCCTGCCCTGGTCCACCTCTCCCTCAATGTGAAGAGAACAATACACACTTGAGGTAACCAAGCAGAGATTTTCCCCAAGCACTCCAGTCAAAGATCATTGGTTTGAATTAACACATAAAATAAGTGTATTAACTACAAAAAATAGCTTTTAAGTGATAGCAAACAGATCAAAGCAGATTACCTAGCAAATAAACAAAAATGCAACCTAAGCTTAATATACTAGATTGGATATGAATAACAGATTTTCACCCTAACTGATGGTACAGGCAGACGTGTAGATTCTTAAGGCACAAACTGCATTAGCTTTACAGCTTGGGTTTCTCAGGTCTTCATACAGAGGCTAGAAATCCCTTTATTCTGGGTCCAGCACTTTCCCCCAGTTCAGTCTTTGTTCCTTAAGTGTTTCCAGGTGTTGTCTTGTGTGGAGAGTAAAGAACCACAGATGATGTCACTCCCTGCCTTATATAGCTTTAGCATATGGCAGGAAACCTTTGTTTCAAAACTTGGTTCCCAGACTGGTTTGTGGACAAATACTGACATCCCAAGATGGAGTCCAGAATCATGTGGCCTGGTCACATGTCCTTGCAGTGTTATAGCAGCCATTGCTTACAGGCTTGCCAAAATGCCCACAGGAAGGTTAAGCTATTCCACAGGCAATTGTCTTTGTTAACGGGCCGTCAGCCCCATCTGGCTTCTTCATTGTTGTATCTGAAAGGCTGGCTGTAGGCGTTTTCCAGAGTAAGACCATTTGAAATAAAGATCCCTAGTCAATATTCATAACTTCAGAAACAAAAATGATACATGCACACAAATAGAATAATAATATTCAGCAAATCATAACTTTTTCAATGACACCTCACATGACTTATCTTGTACAAAATGCATCATAATTATGCCATAATCATATCAATAATATCACTGTGAAAAATATGGGGTGCGGTGTCACAGTATAAAAGGCACAAGAATGCATGAGAGAGGGACTTGCAAACTCAGATGTGAGTGATCTCCTTCCCTCACGAGCCAAATGCTCTGTGGTACTGCTGATATGAGGCTGCATAGTCTGTAAAGGTGGTGGGAAAGAACATTGTAAATAAACTGCACAAGGTGTTTTGTCAGAAGAAGGTCTCCAAATGGTTTGTGGGCTAGAAATTAGACAGGAGCTAGTCTTTCCTGCCCCACAAGAGTGGATTATTTAGGTGGGGAGGGAGGAGGAGTTATGCAAGTCGTTAAAGGGAGGACAAGAATATTGAACTTGATGTGTGGAGAAGGGAAAGCCAGTAGAGGAAGTCAGAGGAAATTAATATGATTGTGATTCTAAGGGATCCATTTGGTGCGGACTGGGAGAGGCCAATGTGGGTTTCAAGAGGCTGGAAAGGAAGAGGAGGGACTATTAATTAAGATTCTGAAGGCCTGGACAAGTGTTTTAGGTAGTTGACTAGCTAGAAAAGAACCAGATCATAGAGATAGTGTTGAGGAAGAAGTAGCAGGATTTGGATGTGTGGACAAGGGTGAAGGAGTCCGAGAGGATACTAAGGTCACAGGCCTCACTGAATGACACAGAAGATGGCTGTGTGTACAACAGTAACAGTAATGAGGAGAGCTTGGGAGGAAATACAAGTTTGATTTTTGGATACATAAAATTTAAGTTGATAGCAAGACATCCTTGAGCAGATGCCAGAGAGACAACCTGAGATATGGAACCGGATGGAGGAGTCAGGTGAAGATGTGCATTTGTGAGGCATCAACATGGAGAAGACAGTTGAAGCCATGTGAGCAGATGAGATCAGCTTAAGGAAAGGGTCTAAAGGGAGAAGAGGAGAGAACCAGCAGAGGATTATGTTGTGCAAGCCAAAGCAGGACAAATGTCAAGAAAGAGGGTATGATCAACAGTATCTAGAACAGCAGAGAGGATGGGGATGGGGAAGGGTCCCTGACTTTGGTCAGGAAGAGGCCATTGGTAGAGCTGGCCAAAAAATGTTTGGCAAAATCTGTCCTTTCTTCATTGAAGAATTTAAAAATTGGAAATTTTGTGATCAGACCTAGTAATGAGAAACCTTGATGAGAGCAGTTTAATTGGAGTGGAGAAAGTAGAAGCCAATTTTTGAGGACTGAGGATGGAACTGCTATTCAGTTTTAAAAAAAAAAGACAATCATTTTTTGTATAAATGTAGGCAGTTCGTATTCCTTGTTTACCATACAGGCATCATGACTCATGTGACTTTTATAGTTCATGAGCTTTTGTTTATGATGATATGCTTTGTGCTTAAATTAAAAATATAGTTAAAAAATCCTGTTTTCATCTAAATATACCTTTAGGCTTTAAAATGAACAGTAGTGGAAGAAAACAGACATATTTTTGTGGACATCAACATAGTTTTGAAATAGAATGTTTAAAGAACAGGTTAGCAGAGGGAAATTGTGTTAAAGAGCCCTGAAAGGACTGTAAATTTCTCAAGATGGGGATGAATGCTGTCTGCCTTTGACTTGTCATCACACCCCTCTCACTCATGCTTTCACATACTCATGTGGTGAACGCAGCACTGGTGGCTCAATTTCCAAAGCATTATTGTAGTGAGAAATCTCTAGCTTCAGAGCCATTTTTATTTTCCCCACTTTGAGGTTTTCTCCCACCTTCACATGGCTTTTGAGTGAGGTATCATGGAATCAGGCTCATCTTTAGAAGCAAATGTGCCTTTCTAATCAAAATGCTAAAGAGAAATGCAGAGATATAAAAGATGTGCTAGGTGGTGTACAATAACAGCTTGCTTAATTAAACTACCAAACCATAGATAAAGCATGTACAATGTAAAGCTATAGAACATAGCATTTTTCATGTAGATCAACACAAAGCATTTTGAATGGTTGATCTGTGACAAATTATCTTGATAACATCAACATCCTGCCTGGTGTCCTCTGTCTCATCTGCTTATTATCTTCCACTGAGCTTAAATGCAGAGGCTAATCGTTTGCAGGGTCTGACTATAGTATTGGGACATCTAGTGGTTGAGATCATTCTTGCATGTAAGTTACCTGATTTGAGTTCTTGCCATGCCACCTGCAAGGAATCAGACAGGAAACTAATTAAAAGCTTGAACTAGTTCAGTCCTTGAGCCAATGAGAATAAAGTCACAAATTACCTCATTTCTAGACCCTATACACTGATGGGTTTTATATCCCTTTAAATTTTAAGCTTATCTATTTTGAGGGTCACTTCTCACTGTACTAGTTCTGGCATGCATCCGATGAAGTGGGCTGTAGCCCACGAAAGCTTATGCTCAAATAAATTTGTTAGTCTCTAAGGTGCCACAAGTACTCCTCTTCTTTTTGTGGATACAGACTAACACAGCTGCTACTCTGAAACCTGTACTAGTTCTGTGATTTATTCACAATATTTGATTCAGCAGTGGCTCCCTGTACTTCTAAGCATATTAACATGTAAAATTTGGTAATGCACTGGCAATTCTAAAGGTAAAAACATTAATATTTTCATACATACTGCCCCAAGGTTCTGTCTGTTCTGTGTGTTCTGACATCTGGGTCCTGCCTGCTTCTATCACTGCCACTCCATTTTAATTGGTTTAATTGAGTCACTTGTACATAGCAAACACCTACCATGTGAAATGACACCAGAGGGTCTGATTCTGCCATGCTGGCTCACCTTGAGCAGTGCCTTACTCTCAGTGTGAGAGTTCAGGGGCTCTCACAGAGAATGCCATGCCAGCAGCTCCCTCTTATTTATACTGAGGGGCTGCAGCCCAGTGGCTTTGCAGTACTATGGTATAGGTCAAATAGGACCCAGATTCATCAAAGCTTAGTGGCCCCCTGAAAGACGCATCAATCCAGCCAACACCCTGGATCTTTCTCAGAGTCCTGAGTCCTTGAATTTCTTCCCCAGGAAGAAAAGGAATACTTGTGGCACCTTAGAGACTACCCAGCCAGGCCATACCCACCCCAAGAGGCTGCCAGGAGTGAAATACTTACTTAGCCATAAAACTAAGCAGAAACACTATTACACCCAGGGAGAAGAACTGTAGAGGAAGATTGTGTTTTATTTTTCCATAACCACTTTTCTGATTGAAATTGTACATCAGAGGTAGCCTGGACAACAGACGATTCTGTGAGCAAGCCAAAGCCCATTTTCACAAGAAGTTACAAAGATCCTAGATTTGGTGTGCACACTGTCTCAGAAGAGCTTGGAGTTACATTAAGATTGTTATTGGAGATCCAGACTCTGGAGAAAAGAGATCAGTGTGCAGAACACTACTGATGCTACTAAATAGATAAGAATTATCTCTCCACATAACTCTTGCCATGCAACCTTAAAATAAGAAGGAATTCATTTTTAGGTCTTGTCAGAACAGCTAGTAAATAAAGTAAATGGTTTGAGAAGTTACCTCTGGCTTCCTCTGCATCCTGTGCTTTGAAAAATTGTTTGTTGAAGGTTGCTGCCTCAGCAGCTTTGAAAAACATTTGTTCATTTCATGGTTTAAATTTCCCCAAGCATTACACTGGATCATGTGCACATACTGAGTGTGTCATTGTCAACAACCATAAAAGTTATGGTATCGCATTGGCTGCCAGTCATCTTTCTGTTACATTGAGGGGTTGTTTTGTTTTTTAAACACAGTGCTACTATTTACCAACTTGAACATGATGAATCTCCTTTGAATCATGGATACGAGCTAACTGAATTTCCTCAGAATCAATATTCTATCCTTTCTGTGAGCCTCTGTAGTGAAGAGGCGTGGCCACCCTCCAAGATTGACAGTGAGGAGCAGCCAGCCGCCCCCTGGTCCTATTGGGATCTAGGAAGTGGGCGGGCAAAGCCCACCCACTGCTAAAGGATCCCCCCCTGCTTAAGAGGGGGTCCACAGGACCTGGAAAACCAAATAATTACGGGGGACAACTAATGAACAACAGGGACAGGAGTGCAGTCAAAGGGTCAAATGAAGGGAACCAGACGGGGACACCGAGCAGAGAACCCCGGACAGTGCCCACTGCTCCTCGAAGGCGTCAAGGGAGTCAGTGGACGCTGCCCAGAGGAACTCTGCCCGGAGGTGTAAACGAACGGAGGATCGGAAATAGGCCCCACAGTCACAGGAGACTCCATCGGCCAACCTCCTCACCCTGGTTTTATAGATGCCCACTTTAGCCAGGGCCAGGAGGAGGTTAACCAGGAGGTCCCTTGACTTAGTGGGGCCATGGACAGGGAATGCATAGATAAGGAGGTGAGGGGAAAAGTGCAACCAAAATCTCAACAAAATATTCATGAGGAGCCAGAATAGGGGCTGCAGCCTGGCGCACTCCAGGTAGACGTGCACCAGGGTTTCCCTCACGCCGCAAAAGGGGAAGGTGTCTGGGAGTAGGGTAAACCGCGCCAAGTACATGCCCGTGCTCACAGCCCCGTGAATAGCCGCCCCCTGGTGATGGGCAGAACCAGGAAGGCCACGCTCTCCACGTTGGAAGCAGAGGGGTGGGACAGGAACACGAAGTATAAAAGGCGGGCTCTGTAGCTCAGTTGGGAGGCAGCTGCCAAAGGAGTTGGATGCGTTCACCCTGCTGTAGACACAGAAGACTTTCTGCTGTCCGGAGAAGGGCCCTGAGCTACCCGTACAGCCAGATATGTTGGATGCTGAGGAGTTGCTGGGACTGCCACTTGCAGTGTACCCTGGGGAGACGGAGGACGACCCTTGCAAGGTACACCCAAGGAGGAGTATAGGAAGTGTCCCAAGGCAACTGACCCCAGGCTGGCTGCAGCGCTGCCAGAGATTAGGTCAGCATGTTGTAGTCAGGATCCCCACTGACCCAATGGCAGACCACTCTGCCGCTGTTAGGGCCCTGGGCTGGGATGTGGGGAAGTTGTGCCATTGGGGGAGGCTAGCCCCTTCTGTGTCCCCCCCGACCAAGGCCCTGCCCCTCTCTTTCCACTCCCCTCCCCCACTGGAGCCCAGAGCACCCTGCAGCCCCAGCACTAGGTGGGTGTGAGCATTGGCCCCAGCCTGCCTGCCCCAGCCTAGCGGGAAGGGAACTGAAAGCAAGCAGGAGGGGGCCTGGGGTGGAGCATGGGAGGACCATGCCAGGCTGTTTGGAGAGGCACAGCCTTCCCATGCCTATGCTACCCACTACCCATGGTCCCTGCCCTTTCCTACATAAACAGTTCTTGGATTACATGAAAATCTAACAAAGACAGCAGTCTCATAGACATGCCAGTGTAATCAGAATTTTGGCACCTTCCCTATTATCTCAACCAAAAGACATGTCACAAAGGCCCTGTTTACAAGAGAAAGTTGCACCAGTTTCACGAACATCATTTTTTAAACCAATGTAGTTAGTACAGACAATTGTGTGGGCACTCTTAACTCAAAATAACTAACTTTTAATTAGACTATCTGAAATCATTTCCGAATCAATTTAAGCTAACCCATAATAAATACATCCCACTTAGCCTTTAGCACTAGTTTAACTAAAAACTCGGTTTAAAAACCACAAGTTTTTCACATAACTCACTCCTCACTTATAAGCCCAGCCTTTCCTTTTATGCAGCTCACAATCTCTTGTGGCTAATTGCTAAGGCTACGTTTTAGTCATGGCTATTTTCAGTAAAAGTCATGGACAGGTCACAGTCAGTAAACAAAAATTCACGGTCCATGACTACTACTATATACCCCTGACAAAATCTTGTGGGGGGGTGGCCCAGGGTCACTGCAGGTGCTGGGGGCAGCAGTGGTGACCAGCTCTGCCGGGACCCCCACTGGTGCTGGGGGATGGGCAGCAAGGGGGATGTCACCGCTTCCAGGGAGCCCCTGAGGTAAGCCCCGCCCAGAACCCACCTCACCCCATCCTGTGCACCAACCTCCTGCCCCCTCCCTAACCCAGATTCCTGCTGCTGCTGGGGCAGAGTGGCATGGTGTCCCAAGACTGCCCCAACAGCGGCCTGTGCAACTGGCACAGCAGCTGCCTGAGCTGCCCCCAGGCCAGGTGTACCGGCCACTGCAGAAGTCATGGAGGAAAATCATGGAATCTGTGACTTCTGTGACCTCCATGACAAACTCGCAGCCTTACAATTGCTAAATGAAGACCATTAGCCTTCAGTTATTACCAGTTTCATAGTTACTTGTTCCACTTGCAAATCTTTTGATGGTTGCAATCTGTCTATCCCCTTGATTTTCTGTTAACAGACTTGCAGCACAGTGCTCCTGCCCTTCCATGGGAAGGGAGTGATGGCATGCATTGGTCCTAAAGTTATGAGGAGAGTGTAAATCAGTTCCTGGGCATAAGGACATTGGCAAGTGCAACTGTTCATGTTCCTGATCTTTGTTTGTGCACATCTATTTAGAAAATTTGCAAAGCAGCTTGTGGAAACTTATTTGGCAGGGAATTAAATCTTTGTCTCTCCCTATCTCCACTTCTATACTTGTCGGCACCTTTTGCAGAGCCCAGAAAGTGACTGTTAAAAGTCAAAGCAAAGCTCTCCTCTGGTATATCACTGTATTCAATCCAATATACTTGGCATGGGAGGGGGAGTGGCTACTACATGGGTCCAAACTGAATACCTGTCTTCCTAATCTCATCACTTCTTACCTATTGCAAGTAAGAAGGGACTGGCCCCACCCAGAATGAAAGGCCGATCCCCTCCGTTGAGGGGGAGAAACTATAAAACCCAGAGCAAAACTGAGGGAGGGGGAGGCAAAAAATAAGAAACCAGTGATTAGAATGAAGGTCATAGGGCCAAAACAAGGCATCCAGAGGGGGACACCAAGCAGAGAATACCAGACAATGGCCACTGTGCCTCAAAGGAGCCCATTATTTCATAATTGATTGAGGCCTGGCCTGTGCCTCATGCACACTGCTTTGAATAATTTATTTTGACAGACTGCATAAGGCTGAGAATAAGATTCAAGTTGAGGTCTGTGGCACTTTACAGGAGGGAATAAGAGAACTAGGTGCCTAAATATCTTTGAGGATCTGGGCCCCCATCCCTGCTCCAAAGCACTCACAGTCCAGGTTAATACGACAAGGCATGATGCAGAGAGTATTGACATAAGGCAAGAGGGAGGAATATAGAAAATAAATTATTATACAGGTAGCTAGTTAGAAAGATAGCATAGGGGAGTGAGTCACTGTTGGAGAGATTGTGGAAAGAGGTGAGCTTAGAGCGGGAAGCTAAATGAGGAAAGAGGTTGTGTGACTTTGTGGGAGATTTGGATAAGACAACAGGACACTGAAGACATGGGGCAGCATTGCAGAAGGCACAGAAGCTTTTGTAGAAGAGGGAAACAAATGGGGCAGAAAAGGAAGCCGTTTTGGCAGACTTTAGGGCTTGGACAAGAGCATGATGGAGACAAGAGATGAGATTAAAACAGGGACAGAAGGCCAGGTTTTTAAAGGTAATTAGGGACCTAACAATGCAGATAGGCACCCACTGGAATTTTCAAAACACCTAGGTGTCTAACTCCCATTGAAAGAAATGGGAGTTAGGCACTTAGGCCCAGATCCACAAAGGTACTTAGATGCCTAAACCCTAGACTTAGGCACCTAAGTCTCAGATGTCGGCACCTAAATCCCAGTTTTGGCTCTATAGTGATCCATAAAATTCCCACCAAACTCTGTAGACACCTGAACTTACTTGGTTCCCAAATTTTCCCTGTAAAACTTCCGTAAGCACCTATGGGCATGTGCAGTCCCTCTAAGTGGCCAGGTGCTTAGATCCCACCTAAGCCCTACAGCAATTCACAAACCAGGGAAACTAGTCCCCTGTGGGGCCCAGTCCGGTAGGCATGCTCAGCGGCTGCCTACCAGATCAGGTCCCAATCAAAATCTGGCTGGAGCAGAAGGAGCTGCTGCTGCTGTCAACCCATCTTTTCACTTTTCATAGTTAGAGCACTTGCCTGGGATGCGGGAGACTCAGGGTATGTCTACACTACGGAATAAGGTCGAATTTATAGAAGTCGGTTTTTTAGAAATCGGTTTTATATATTCGAGTGTGTGTGTCCCCACAGAAAATGCTCTAAGTGCATTAACTCAGCGGAGTGCTTCCACAGTACCGAGGCTAGAGTCGACTTCCAGAGCGTTGCACTGTGGATAGCTATCCCACAGTTCCCGCAGTCTCCGCTGCCCACTGGAATTCTGGGTTGAGATCCCAATGCCTGATGGGGCTAAAACATTGTTGTGGGTGGTTCTGGGTACATATCGTCAGGCCCCCGTTCCCTCCATCCCTCCATGAAAGCAAGGGCAGACAATCGTTTCGCGCCTTTTTTCCTGAGTTACCTGTGCAGACACCATACCATGGCAAGCATGGAGCCCGCTCAGGTAACCGTCACCCTATGTCTCCTGGGTGCTGGCAGACGCGGTACGGCTTTGCTACACAGTAGCAGCAACCCATTGCCTTGTGGCAGCAGACGGTGTAATACGACTGGTAGCCGTCATCGTCATGTCCGAGGTGCTCCTAGCCACGTCGGTTGGGAGCGCCTGGACAGACATGGGCGCAGGGACTTAATTTGGAGTGACTTGACCAGGTCATTCTCTTTAGTCCTGCAGTCAGTCCTATTGAACCGTCTTATGGTGAGCAGGCAGGCGATACGGATTGCTAGCAGTCGTACTGTACCATCTTCTGCCGGGCAGGCAAGAGATGAGGATTGCTAGCAGTCGTATTGTACCATCTTCTGCCAGGCAGGCAAGAGATGAGGATGGCTAGCAGTCGTACTGTACCATCTTCTGCCGAGCAGCCATGAGATGTGGATGGCATGCAGTCCTTCTGCACCGTCTGCTGCCAGCCAAAGATGTAAAAGATAGATGGAGTGGATCAAAACAAGAAATAGACCAGATCTGTTTTGTACTCATTTGCCTCCTCCCCTGTCTAGGGGACTCATTCCTCTAGGTCACACTGCAGTCACTCACAGAGAAGGTGCAGCGAGGTAAATCTAGCCATGTATCAATCAGAAGCCAGGCTAACCTCCTTGTTCCAATAAGAACAATAACTTAGGTGCACCATTTCTTATTGGAACCCTCCGTGAAGTCCTGCCTGAAATACTCCTTGATGTAAAGACACCCCCTTTGTTGATTTTAGCTCCCTGAAGCCAACCCTGTAAGCAGTGTCGTCAGTCACCCCTCCCTCCATCAGAGCAACGGCAGACAATCGTTCCGCGCCTTTTTTCTGTGCGGACGCCATACCATGGCAAGCATGGAGGCCGCTCAGCTCACTTTGGCAATTAGGAGCACATTAAACACCACACGCATTATCCAGCAGTATATGCAGCACTGGAACCTGGCAAAGTGATACCGGGCGAGGAGGCGACATCAGCGCGGTCCCGTGAGTGATCAGGACATGGACACAGATTTCTCTGAAAGCATGGGCCCTGCCAATGCATGCATCATGGTGCTAATGGGGCAGGTTCGTGCTGTGGAACGCTGATTCTGGGCTCGGGAAACAAGCACAGACTGGTGGGACCGCATAGTGTTGCAGGTCTGGGACGATTCCCAGTGGCTGCGAAACTTTCGCATGCGTAACGGCACTTTCATGGAACTTTGTGACTTGCTTTCCCCTGCCCTGAGGTGCATGAATACCAAGATGAGAGCAGCCCTCACAGTTGAGAAGCGAGTGGCGATAGCCCTGTGGAAGCTTGCAATGCCAGACAGCTACCGGTCAGTTGGGAATCAATTTGGAGTGGGCAAATCTACTGTGGGGACTGCTGTGATGCAAGTAGCCCACGCAATCAAAGATCTGCTGATATAAAGGGTAGTGACCCTGGGAAATGTGCAGGTCATAGTGGATGGCTTTGCTGCAATGGGATTCCCTAACTGTGGTGGGGCCATAGACGGAAATCATATCCCTATCTTGGCACCGGAGCACCAAGCCGCCGAGTACATAAACCGCAAGGGGTACTTTTCGTTAGTGCTGCAAGCTCTGGTGGATCACAAGGGACGTTTCACCAACATCAACGTGGGATGGCCGGGAAAGGTACATGACGCTCGCATCTTCAGGAACTCTGGTCTGTTTCAAAAGCTGCAGGAAGGGACTTTATTCCCAGACCAGAAAATAACTGTTGGGGATGTTGAAATGCCTATATGTATCCTTGGGGACCCAGCCTACCCCTTAATGCCATGGCTCATGAAGCCGTACACAGGCAGCCTGGACAGTAGTCAGGAGCTGTTCAACTACAGGCTGAGCAAGTGCAGAATGGTGGTAGAATGTGCATTTGGACGTTTAAAGGCGCGCTGGCGCAGTTTACTGACTCGCTTAGACCTCAGCGAAACCAATATTCCCACTGTTATTACTGCTTGCTGTGTGCTCCACAATATCTGTGAGAGTAAGGGGGAGACGTTTATGGCAGGGTGGGAGGTTGAGGCAAATCGCCTGGCTGCTGGTTACGCGCAGCCAGACACCAGGGCGGTTAGAAGAGCACAGGAGGGCGCGGTACGCATCAGAGAAGCTTTGAAAACCAGTTTCATGACTGGCCAGGCTACGGTGTGAAAGTTCTGTTTGTTTCTCCTTGATGAAACCCCCTGCCCCTTGGTTCACTCTACTTCCCTGTAAGCTAACCACCCGCCCCTCCTCCCTTCAATCACCGCTTGCAGAGGCAATAAAGTCATTGTTGCTTCACATTCATGCATTCTTTATTCATTCATCACACAAATAGGGGGATGACTACCAAGGTAGCCCAGGAGGGGTGGTGGAGGAGGGAAGGAAAATGCCGCACAGCACTTTAAAAGTTTACAACTTTAAAATTTATTGAATGACAGCCTTCTTTTTTTTGGGCAATCCTCTGTGGTGGAGTGGCTGGTTGGCCGGAGGCCCCCCCACCGCGTTCTTGAGCGTCTGGGTGTGGAGGCTATGGAACTTGGGGAGGAGGGCGGTTGGTTACAGAGGGGCTGCAGTGGCAGTCTGTGCTCCAGCTGCCTTTGCTGCAGCTCAACCATACACTGGAGCATACTGGTTTGGTCCTCCAGCAGCCTCAGCATTGAATCCTGCCTCCTCTCATCATGCTGCCGCCACATTTGAGCTTCAGCCCTCTCTTCAGCCCGCCACCTCTCCTCCCGGTCATTTTGTGCTTTCCTGCACTCTGACATTATTTGCCTCCACGCATTCGTCTGTGCTCTGTCAGTGTGGGAGGACAGCATGAGCTCGGAGAACATTTCATCGCGAGTGCGTTTTTTTTTCTTTCTAAGCTTCACTAGCCTCTGGGAAGGAGAAGATCCTGTGATCATTGAAACACATGCAGCTCGTGGAGGAAAAAAAAAGGGACAGCAGTATTTAAAAAGACACATTTTATAAAACAGTGGCTACACTCTTTCAGGGTAAACCTTGCTGTTAACATTACATACATAGCACATGTGCTTTCGTTACAAGGTCGCATTTTGCCTCCTCCCACCGCGTGGCTACCCCCTCAACCTTCCCCCCTCCCTGTGGCTAACAGCGGGGAACATTTCTGTTTAGCCACAGGCAAACAGCCCAGCAGGAATGGGCTCCTCTGAGTGTCCCCTGAAGAAAAGCACTCTATTTCAACCAGGTGACCATGAATTATATCTCACTCTCCTGAGGATAACACAGAGAGATAAAGAACGGATGCTGTTTGAATGCCAGCAAACATACACTGCAATGCTTTGTTCTACAATGATTCCCGAGTACGTGTTACTGGCCTGGAGTGGTAAAGTGTCCTACCATGAAGGACGCAATAAGGCTGCCCTCCCCAGAAACCTTTTGCAAAGGCTTTAGGAGTACATCTAGGAGAACCGCGAATGCCAGGGCAAAGTAATCCTTTCACATGCTTGCTTTTAAACCATGTATAGTATTTTAAAAGGTACACTCACCAGAGGTCCCTTCTCCGCCTGCTGGGTCCAGGAGGTAGCCTTGGGTGGGTTCGGGGGGTACTGGCTCCAGGGTGAGAAACAGTTCCTGGCTGTCGGGAAAACCGATTTCTCCGCTTGCTTGCTGTGAGCTATCTACAACCTCATCATCATCATCTTCTTCGTCCCCAAAACCTGCTTCCGTATTGCCTCCATCTCCATTGAAGGAGTCAAACAACATGGCTGGGGTAGTGGTGGCTGAACCCCCTAAAATGGCATGCAGCTCATCATAGAAGCGGCATGTTTGGGGTTCTGACCCGGAGTGGCTGTTCGCCTCTCTGGTTTTCTGGTAGGCTTGCCTCAGCTCCTTCAGTTTCACGCGGCACTGCTTTGGGTCCCTGTTATGGCCTCTGTCCTTCATGCCCTGGGAGATTTTGACAAAGGTTTTGGCATTTCGAAAACTGGAACGGAGTTCTGATAGCACGGATTCCTCTTTCCAAACAGCGATCAGATCCCGTACCTCCCGTTCGGTCCATGCTGGAGCTCTTTTGTGATTCTGGGACTCCATCATGGTCACCTGTGCTGATGAGCTCTGCATGGTCACCTGCAGCTTGCCATGCTGGCCAAACAGGAAATGAGATTTAAAAGTTCGTGGTTTCATAGATTCATAGATATTTAGGCCAGAAGGGACCATTATGATCATCTAGTCTGACCTCCTGCACAATGCAGGCCACAGAATTTCACCCACCACTCCTAAAAAAGACCTCACATCTATATCTGTGCTATTGAAGTCCCCAAATTGTAGTTTGAAGACCTCAAGGAGCAGAGAATCCTCCAGCAAGTGACCCGTGCCCCATGCTACAGAGGAAGGCGAAAAACCTCCAGGGCCTTCCAATCTGCCCTGGAGGAAAATTCCTTCCCGACCCCAAATATGGCGATCAGCTAAACCCTGAGCATATGGGCAAGATTCATCAGCCAGATACTACAGAAAATTCCTTCCCGGGTAACTTGGATCTTACCCCATCTAAAAACCCATCACAGGCCATTGGGCCTATTTACCATGAATATTTAATTACCAAAACCATGTTATCCCATCATACCATCTCCTCCATAAACTTATCGAGTTTAATCTTAAAGCAAGATAGATCTTTTGCCCCCACTACTTCCCTCGGAAGGCTATTCCAAAACTTCACTCCTCTGATGGTTAGAAACCTTCGTCTAATTTCTAATCTAAATTTCCTAGTGGCCAGTTTATATCCATTTGTTCTTGTGTCCACATTGGTACTGAGTTTAAATAATTCCTCTCCCTCTCTGGTATTTATCCCTCTGATATATTTATAGAGAGCAATCATATCTCCCCTCAACCTTCTTTTAGTTAGGCTAAACAAGCCAAGCTCCCTGAGTCTCCTTTCATAAGACAAGTTTTCCATTCCTCGGATCATCCTAGTAGCCCTTCTCTGTACCTGTTCCAGTTTGAATTCATCCTTCTTAAACATGGGAGACCAGAACTGCACACAGTATTCCAGGTGAGGTCTCACCAGTGCCTTATATAATGGTACTAAAACCTCCTTATCCCTACTGGAAATACCTCTCCTGATGCATCCCAAGATGACATTAGCTTTTTTCACAGCCATATCACATTGGCAGCTCATAGTCATCCTATGATCAACCAATACTCCAAGGTCCTTTTCCTCCTCCGTTACTTCTAGTTGATGCGTCCCTAGCTTATAACTAAAATTCTTGTTATTAATCCCTAAATGCATGACCTTACACTTCTCACTATTAAATTTCATCCTATTCCTATTACTCCAGTTTACAAGGTCATCCAGATCCTCCTGTAGGGTATCCCTGTCCTTCTCTAAATTAGCAATACCTCCCAGCTTTGTATCATCTGCAAACTTTATTAGCACATTCCCACTTTTTGTGCCCAGGTCAGTAATAAAAAGATTAAATAAGATTGGTCCCAAAACCGATCCTTGAGGAACTCCACTGGTAACCTCCCTCCAACTTGACAGTTCACCTTTCAGTAGGACCCGTTGTAGTCTCCCCTTTAACCAATTCCCTATCCACCTTTCAATTTTCCTATTGATGCCCATCTTATCCAATTTAACTAATAATTCCCCATGTGGCACAGTATCAAACGCCTTACTAAAATCTAAGTAAATTAGATCCACTGCGTTTCCTTTATCTAAAAAATCTGTTACTCTCTCAAAGAAGGAGATCAGGTTGGTTTGGCACGATCTACCTTTTGTAAAACCATGTTGTAATTTGTCCCATTTACCATTGACTTCAATGTCCTTAACTACCTTCTCCTTCAAAATTTTTTCCAAGACCTTGCATACTACAGATGTCAAACTAACAGGCCTATAATTACTTGGATCACTTTTTTTCCCTTTCTTAAAAATAGGAACTATGTTAGCAATTCTCCAATCATACGGTACAACCCCTGAGTTTACAGATTCATTAAAAATTCTTGCTAATGGGCTTGCAATTTCTTGTGCCAATTCTTTTAATATTCTTGGATGAAGATTATCTGGGCCCCCCGATTTAGTCCCATTAAGCTGTTTGAGTTTTGCTTCTACCTCAGATATGGTGATGTCTACCTCCATATCCTCATTCCCATTTATCATGCTACCATTATCCCTAAGATCCTCTTTAGTCTTATTAAAGACTGAGGCAAAGTATTTGTTTAGATATTGGGCCATGCCTAGATTATCCTTGACCTCCACTCCATCCTCAGTTTTTAGCGGTCCCACTTCTTCTTTCTTTGTTTTCTTCCTATTTATATGACTATAGAACCTTTTACTATTGGTTTTAATTCCCTTTGCAAGGTCCAACTCTACTTGACTTTTAGCCTGTCTCACTTTATCCCTACATATTCTGACCTCAATAAGGTAGCTTTCCTTACTGATCCCTCCCTTCTTCCACTCCCTATATGCTTTCTGCTTTTTCTTAATTACCTCTCTAAGATGCTTGCTCATCCAGCTTGGTCTACAACTCCTGCCTATGAATTTTTTCCCCTTTCTTGGGATGCAGGCTTCCGATAGCTTCTGCAGCTTTAATTTAAAATAATCCCAGGCCTCCTCTACCTTTAAACCCATAAATTCTTCAGTCCAATCCACTTCCCTAACTAATTTCCTTAATTTTTGAAAGTCAGCCCTTTTGAAATCAAAAACCCTAGTTGCAGATTTATTTTTGTTAATCCTTCCATTCAGTTTGAACTGAATTAGCTCATGATCACTTGAGCCAAGATTATCCCCTACAACCATTTCCTCTATGAGGTCCTCATTACTCACCAAGACCAAATCTAAAATGGCATCCCCTCTAGTCGGTTCAGCAACTACTTGCTGAAGGAATCCATCAGCTATCGCATCTAGGAAAATCTGAGCCCTATTATTATTACTAGCACTTTTCCTGTCTACCTGGCCAGTGCATCTGAGTTGAGAGTGCTGTCCAGAGCGGTCACAATGGAGCACTCTGGGATAGCTCCCGGAGGCCAATACCGTCGAATTGTGTCCACGGTACCCCAAATTCGAGCCGGCAAGGTCGATTTAAGCGCTAATCCAATTGTCAGGGGTGGAGTAAGGAAATTGATTTTAAGAGCCCTTTAAGTCGAAATAAAAGGCTTGATTGTGTGGATGGGTGCAGGTTTACATCGATTTAACGCTGCTAAATTCGACCTAAAGTCCTAGTGTAGACCAGGGCTCAGGTTTAGTTTCCATCTCTTTGGCAGAAAGGATTTAAACAAGGCTCTGCCATCTCTCGGGACAGTGCTCTCACCACTGAGCTTTGGGATAGTGTGATGTGGTGTCCCCTGCATCTTTCATGTTGGAGCTGTTGGCCTTAGGATATACCCCTCTTGTTGGCATTTCCCATTGGCTAGCTTAGGTGACTCCCCACCTAGCATGCTGACTTCCATGGATTATATTGTAAAGTGCCTCTTTTTCCCCATGTATTGTGCAGGGAGCCTAGGTGCCTAAATCTGCTTTGGGAATCAGTGTTTGTTCCTGTGATTTTCTAGGCCCCTAACAGTTAGGCACTGTAATGCTCTGTGTTGAAGCACTCAAGTCCCCCAAAAAGAACAGGAGTACTTGTGGCACCTTAGAGACTAATAAGCTCTAATAAATTTGTTAGTCTCTAAAGTGCCACAAGTACTCCTGTTCTTTTTGCAGATACAAACTAACACGGCTGCTACTCTGAAACCTGTCAGGTCCCCCAAGTCTCATTGCTTATGAAACTCCAAATAAGAGCCTATCTGCATCTTTAGACATCTAAATACTTTTAAAAATCTGGCCTAGAGCCTTAAAGGTAAGATGAGGAGCTTGAATTTGGTGCAGAAGTGGACCCAGTGCAGGGACTAAAAAGGGGTGAAATGGTCAGAACAGTACGAGAGGAAGATGAGTTTGATGGTGGGGTTTTAAATGGAATGGAGGAGAGTGAGAGGTGTGCCAGGTAGGCCAGAGAGAAGCAGACTCTAAACAGATGATTACCAAGACCAGGACAAATTTTGGCTGTAGGGATAGAGTTTGGGTCTCTTTAAATGTATTTTAAATTTCACAGGATGACCTTCATTCACTCCACAGGAGGTAGTCATAGGGAAAGGGAAAGCGTTTAGCTCCCAAGCAGGGAGTTGAACAGTTCAGCTAGGTCAAGTAGCTGGGTACACTGCTTATGAGGTCTTGTACTCCACAAATATTCATTTTGATTAACAGGATCCTCTACACATACTTGTGGATGATTCTGTGTATTTAAATTCTTGTACTATGCTCATCACCACGATATCTGAGTATACAAAACACATCATGATGGCATGTCTAAGATTAGTGACCAGTTTAGGTTAGGGATGTAAATATCGGTTTAAAAAGTTAACCAGTTAAATATTAAAATTATTTTGTTTAACCGGTTAACCAAGGTAGCTGGGAGGGCCTGGCACGGTGGGGTCTGGAGTCTGGCTCAGTGCAGTGTGGCCGGGGCTGAGGTCTGGCCAGCCAGAGCTGAGCTCCCGTCCACTCCCGCCAGCTGGCGCGGCGCAGCCAGGGCTGGGGGCCTGCTCCGGTTGGGACTGGAGTCCTGCTAGCTCAGCCAGTGTGGTACAGCTGGGGCTGAGCTCTGGCAGGCCAGCACCGTGCAGCCAGGACTGGGCTCTTGCTGGCCGGTGCGGCCGGGGTTGGGGGCCCTCTATGTCCGGTACTGGGGTCCTGCCGGCTCAGCCAGCGCAGCTGGGGCTGAGGTCCAGCCGGCATTGCACAGCTAGGGCTGGGCTCCCGCCAGCGCAGCCAGGGGCCTGCTCCGACCGGGACTGGGGTCTCACTGGCACAGCAGGGCTGAGGCCACTCCAATCCAAGCCTAATGCTTACTGGTTAAGCTTTTACATCCCTAGTTTAGGTACAGAGTTCTGCCCTAAACTGGAGACTCATCTTTTATACCCTCAGAAGACAGTATATTTCCTCAAATGTCTTTTGTTACTGAGAAAGGTCAGCATACATTTGATTAACATTTAAGACACTTGTGCCATCTGCTGGAAATGACATGGATCAGCAGTACCATTTGCAAACTACCTTTTATTACAGGACTATCATTTAATTTCATCATTGTTATTAAGTCCTGGGAAGAGGACTAACAAAAACAGGTTATGCTATAGGCTGCAGAAGAGCAAACATCTGTTCCATCCACATATGCCACTACCTACAGATGCCTGCCTCAACCCTCTTCTGAGGAGACCGCCACAAGGTGTGAAAGGTCTGATATTATATACAGGTGCCTAGTTACTTGGAACAGTATACAAATACAAAGGTATTGTCAGGTACATGGGTATCCAATGCTGAATTGCTCTACTTGGGTAAATATGCAGATATTATTTACACTGTATGTAAATTATAGATAAGTATCTTTCCAGATGTACTGCACTGCAGTTTAAGCTCAAGATCCTTGTTGTTTTGTATGTCTTTTGATGGTTACAAATTACTGAAGCCAAAAGTGCCTCAAACAGGTTTTGGAACTATCTAATGCAAGCTGAGAACCATTTCATTTATCTTATTCTGTTTAGTAGCATAGTAGAGTTTTGTCTTGTGAGACAAAGGTTGTGATGTGTTGTCCTGCTGCTATTGTTAAACAACTTTTTCCCCTTGTCCCTGGAGGCACAAATTAGAGCAATCACAGGGCTGCTCTAACTTACACTGACTGGAATGGCCTCCTAAGGGGCCTTGTGCCCTAAATTCCTTCAAAGCTGCATGGCCTTGCAGCCACCCAGCAGTCTATCAAGTGCTGGTGCACTTCAGGTGCCCCTCCCCCAATGCCTCTGCCTTGGAGCCCCTGACCAGCTGCTCCTCGGAGCTATGCAGAGTGGCGGGGAGGAGGGGTGCTGATGTCAGGGTGTTCCCCACCCACCTCCATACCCCATCTCCGCAGAGCGGGGTGGGGGGAAGAAACGACAGGGCTCAGGAGTGGGATGTGGGACGGAGCTGGCTGGCAGCTGCTGCTGTGTCTGAACAAGCAGGATTCAGATTGGTGAGTGCTGAACTACAGCATGTGTCTCTCTCTCTCACACACACAGTGTGTTTGTGTGTCTCTCTCTCACATACACACTCACTCTATCTCTCACTCACCTCCCAACACATACTTTTATTATTGTTGTTTTTACTTCTTGATGCTTCCTGCAATGCACATATAGTCTCTGTAATTGTATTCTTTCAAAGTGCTGTTATTTTAGTTTTTTGACTGGTTTACACATTTCATAATTTTTATTTCTTAGGCTTAAATTTAATTATTTGAGTAGTTAGTTCTAAAATGCTTAACCTAGCCTGGCTGGAGTAATTATCCCTATAGTAACTTATTAAAATATATATTATATCTAGGTTATTTGTTTCTACTTGTGGTACACATCTGCACATTACCTTGATACTGGTGCACATAACAAAATTCATTCCGCACATGGATGAAAAAAAATTAGAGGGAACATTACTTCTGTCAACCCAGAATTGCCAGAATAGTGTGCTGTAGCCGTGCTCCCAGACACATCTCCAACGCAGGAGGCGAGAAGGAAATAATAGCTTTACACCACTGGGGGATTTCTCTGTAACAGGAATGTGCAGCTACCTCTTTAGGGCAGTTTTAAGTCCCTTTGTGCTGCTGGAGTGGCTCCAAGTATATTTAGCTGAGGCTGAGGACCTAGCTGCTCATCTGTTGAGGCTGTATTTTTGGGTAAGTTATTATTGTTTGTCCAAATGATTTCAAATCTAAACTGTGAGCTGATTGAGTTGAGTTAGTGAAGTTTGCAATTTAATGTATTTTTTCTCAAATTCATAACTTATAAATGCTGAATAAACTTCCTTCCTTCCAAAATAATTCAGCTTTGGACTGAGACCAAGCATCCAAACTTTGGTGAAAACCTGGCCCAACTGAAGTCAATTGGAGTTCCGCAAATTGGAGTTTGTGGGATCATCCTAAGCAAGGATTGTCCTCAAATGTTTGTAAAGCACCTAGGAAATAGTGGGCACTACAGCAAATAAATAATAAGAATTTACGAAGGATGATCATGCAGCCTGAAGGGTTCATGGGATTCAGGCATCCCAGAAATCACATGAGAGCCCACAGCTCCCCTTGCAATTCATTTTGATGCCACATGATAACACTTTGAGACAGAGAACTGTTACATTGCTTTCCATCATGATGGCAGGTCAGCTTAATGTGATGACTCTTACACTACATCATGGTGTCTTGTGTTATACATGTTTCAAAGTGACATAATTACATTTTGAACAACAGGATAGTGAGCTGTAGCTCACGAAAGCTCATGCTCAAATAAATTGGTTAGTCTCTAAGGTGCCATAAGTACTCCTTTTCTTTTCACTCAACAGAGTGCAATGACTGGAAGCAACATGACGATCTGATGCAGTGTTCTCTGAATGCCATATTGATGCAAAATGATGCCATATCAAGATGCGTGACACAGTATCGCAGTGGTAACATGCCATGATGCCATCTGGAGTTAGCATGCAGTCATTTCATAATGGGATGACAGTGGTTTGCAGTGATTTGTCAAAATTCCATGACGCAAGAACATTACTGCCTCTTCAACTCTGTTTACATTAGGCCTTTTTGCCATAAATTTTCCATTGCCTACACTAATGCTCCCAGTGATGGACTCAGCCAGTAACTGCAATAATAGGAAGACTATGGCAAGAAAACCAAAGTGTAGACAATTCATTCTAGCCTGAGAGGAGCTGTTGCTGCTACCACTCAGAGTCTAACAAATTTATTTGAGCATAAGCTTTCGTGAGCTACAGCTCACTTCATCAGATGCATTCAGTGGAAAACTTATGCTCAAATAGATTTGTTAGTCTCTAAGGTGCCTCAAGTACTCCTTTTCTTTACGCGCATACAGACTAACACGGCTGCTACTCTGAAACCACTCAGAGAGTGACACTCCCCCCACTTTTCCTAAGCCTCCATCCCATCTTGTTATTACTCCTAGTAATACTGTAGTGGCCAGGAATCCCACTCATGATCAATGCTCCTTTGTGCTGAATGAAGCACAAACATAAAAGACAAAGAGTTTACAATCTAAACAGAACCAAGAATGTGCAGGTGGATGAAGAACACAATGGAGGGGGAGAAAAGGCGACAGTAATAGAAATATAATGTTGTATCCTAGCAAAGTGCTCAGTTTGAAAACTTAAAAAGAAATAGCAAGAGATGCGATGTTAATCATTTGGTAACAGGCCACCTGCCTAGCCATTATCATTAGACAATTTATCATTGGAGTTGCATTAGAAAGGGTTTGAAGGAAGATGGCTACACAAATCCATTTGGAGAGGGCTCTTTATGCATACAGGGCAACATGGAAGGCTAAAGGCTCTTATGGGAGAGCAGACGGGCAGCTAATGGAGTTTGCTGGCTCCAATGGAGTGAAAGGGGTGGTTGTGAATCAGTGAGTTCAGAAAATAATAAATAGGGAGGCGCTAACTTGTGAAGAGCCTTGACGGTACAGACTTTAAACGTGTGTTTGATGTGATGAAAAAGGGGGAACCAGTGGAGGGTCTTGAAGATTGGGGGTGAGAGGGAAACCCAATAAAAGAGTTGGGGGCAGGGAGAGGGAAACACAATAAAAGAGTTCTAGGAAGACAGTTTAGCAGCAATGTTCTGAATGGGGCTGAGAGGAGTAAGGTTACAGAAGGCAAGGCCAGGCCAGAGAAGAGGCCAAGACAGTAGTTGAGATGGGAGAGGATGAGGGCATGGACAGGCACAGGCAGAGGGGAAAGTCTGGAGCTTGGAAACACTAAGGAAAAGCAGCAAGATTCAGATATGGCCTAGACGGGGCGTGAGGAAAGAGGAACAGAGTAGGAAACAGAGTGCAGGTCTGAGGCTGGGAGATCAATGATGATGTCATCAGCTCCCCTTCACCTCCCATCCTGTTTCAATTACCCCATCCCCTCGTAGCCTCCCCACGACCCCGACCCCTCTCAAGTATCCCATCCCCTCAGCCTCCCCACAGCCCCACCCCTCTCTACCACCCCATCCCCTCTCCGCCTCCCCACAGCCCCACCCCTCTCTACCACCCCATCCCCTCGTAGCCTCCCCACGACCCCGACCCCTCTCAAGTATCCCATCCCCTCAGCCTCCCCACAGCCCCACCCCTCTCTACCACCCCATCCCCTCTCCGCCTCCCCACAGCCCCACCCCTCTCTACCACCCCATCCCCTCTCCGCCTGCCCAGCTGCACTATCCCCTCCTTGCGCACCCACCCAGCCCTCACCTCCCCGGTTGCCATAGCTGCCGAGAGGTTTCCTTACCCGCCCACGCCCCCCGCACCGCGGCCCCTCTGGCCCAATGGGGAGAATGGGGCGTGTTCCGGCAGCGGAAGGGGCGTGGGGCTGGCACCGGAAGCGGGTGCTGGAGCCGCCGCAGGGTGTGTGCGGTAGCGAAGCGGCCGCCGCTCTCGGAGTCTCCTGAGCCGCCCGGGACCGAGGTGTGAGCCCTCCGCCAGGTGAGGGTCTCGGGCCCATCCCCATCGCCCCGGGGACAGCGTACGGGGGTGGGAGTCGCGAAGAGGCCTCGGGGCCTCGCCCCTTCCCTCCTCCCCGTGGGGGAGGCAGGGCGCTGCGCGGCCCGACAGGCCCAAGGGCTCGCGGAAGTAGGAGGGGGCAGGTCCCCTAGCCTCGGCCGGCCCAGCTCCTCCCTCTCTCGGGGGTGGCAGGGCCCGGGGTGGGAGGGGCAGGCGGCGGGCAGAGGCCTTCGCAGGCCGCGCTGGGGGGCGGCCCCCCACCCCGGGCTGCAGTGGCTCGTGTCTCTCCGGGGAGCCGGGCGGGGAAGTGGAGCCGCCCAGGTAACGGTGTGACCCACTCCCCTCCTCCCAGGCTGCCGCAGGGCCTGAGCTGGCAGCACCGCCTTCTCTAGCCTCCCTCAGCCCAGCCCCACCTAGGCTGAGTCACCTTCTCCCCCGAGGGCTAGGCTGGCCTCGCACACCTGTGTGCAGCAGGCGTCGCTGGCAGGGGCTGCTCCCTTGGCCGTGATTGCCACCCTTCGGCTCCTACCGGCTGGGAAATGAGCCTCCCCCTTCCGGTCTGATTCTAGGCCTCTCGTTCCAAAGGCTCCCTGCGATCTCTCTGTCGTGGGCCAGGATGCCCAGCTGCCTGCACTGGGGGCCCCCGCCCTGTTGCTCCACACAGATCAGATTCCTGTGCTGCAGGCATTGCCTACCTTGAATAAAAATCTCTTGCTGTGTTCAGGAGATGGCAATAATATCCATGGCACTTCATAGCATCCTTTTCACATAGGTACTTGTGGTGTTGTTTCAAACAAATAGGGAGGAGGTAAGGATGCAGCCCTGATATCTTTATAGAATAATAGGTGGGTGTAAGAGCATAGATACAGTGCCTAGCACAATGGGGTCCTGGTCCATGACTGGGACTGCTAGATGTTATAGTAATACAAATAACAAAGGTGGTATATTATTTATTACTAGCCTCTGCTGTGGCACAAAGCAGAACTAAATGTAGGCAGGCAGGAGGAGGAAAGAATACTGGTTTGGGCATCAGGCACAACTTGTAAGACTTCTTAGAAAAACCCATAAACTGCCCTGATGAGGTTGTAATCCACAGATGTTATCTTGTATAGTGCAAGTATCAGTGCCATGCAGACATTGTCACTGAGTGAAGATTCCAACTAAAATGTAGTAATTTATTTCATTTAGTCTTTTTGAAGTTACAGTAACTGTTCCAAACAAGGAAGCAAATTGAAAGATATATAATACTTTAAAAGCTAAATTGTACTGTACATGTAACTTCAATAGCTTGAAAACATTTATAAGGCTGTAAAACTTTTATAGCTTTAGGAGTGGTTAGGTTACCTAAATCAGAAGTCTCACGAGCTGTCTCAGAGCATTTTATGCAGGAGGATGTATCTTTTTTGATAGTTCCCCAGAACAGAGTCCATTTAAAAAAAAAAAAAGCCTTGAAAGTATAAATTTACCCTTCCAGAGGGAGAAAACACTATTCATTTTTGGGTCTTAGATCCCAAAGTGGGGGGCAACTAGCAAATAGCTGATTGCAAATGAAGTGTCCTGGCCATGTACCTATATTTAGATTTTGAGTTAATTTGATATGCAGGAAGTGAAACACCATTAAAGCAAATGGGGTCCAGTACACACTTGCACACTCAGTTTTGTCAGTGCACCATCTTCTGACCTGCAATATCCTTGCTATTCTGGTTTTCACTAGCTTTTAAGCAGAGCAGGCTAAGTGTGTGGTTTTTGTTATGTGCACAAATAGACTAGGATGAGACTGAGTTGGAAGGCACAACTGGCACATAAATAAGGTTTGGAACTATGTTCTTCAGACAGAAGGCTAGTGTCCTGATACATATTACATTAAAACTAAAGCATTGCAGTGGTATGGCTTTTTATTTTACAACAGACTTATCCCATCCTGTAATAGAAATACTTTCACTTTAATATTAGTGAAGGTGATTTGCTGTAATATGAACACATTTATTTTGGCATGAGTTTTACACCTGAGGGAAGATGTTTTTGGGGAAACTCACTACTTTCATCTGGACCCTAACCAGAAATTATTATAATAGTTGGAACAAAATTCTAACCATGTTAAGTACATTATATACATTCCTGTTTCCACTTGTAAGTGTCCTTTATTTATATAGCACTATAGATGTGCATAATAGTTTGGACAGAATGAAAGGTCCCTACTCCAAGGCGTTTACAATCTAAGGACTTGCTTACATGGGGAAATAGCCTGGAATAGCTAATATGCAATACCTATTCTGCATTAGCTCCACATATGGACACTCTTATTCTGTAGTAGAGGTGTCTTTGTCCAATTTAGCTTAATCGACCTTGCAAGTGGATTAAGCTAAATTGAAAAAAGACACTCTTTTAGGGTATATCTCTACAGCAATTGGGAGATGTGACTGCAGCACATGTAGCTATACCTGGCTCTAACTCGCCCATTAAAAATAGCAGTGAAACTGCAGCGGCATGGGCTTGTCACCTGAATACATATCTAGTGTCCCAGAGGGCTTGCACTCAAGGGCTAGCCTGTGCTGCCTTGGCTTCAATGCTATTTTTAGCTAGCTAGATAGATCAAAGCTAGTTAGGGAATGCATATGCATGCTTCAGTCACACCTCCCGACTGCTGTGTAAAGGTACCCTAATGTGCGGAGATAGAGTGGAATAGCTATTGGGCTTTAAATTCACAACCTAGCTTATTTCACCCTAACTTCCCTGTGAGGACACGCCCTAAGTAAATAACATAGCAAGGGGTGACAAAAAGATGTGGGAAAAGGGTTGTGTATATATAGGAAGGTGATTGTGCAGAAAGAGATCATAAGGCTTACTTATTGACAGTTTTTTCTCTCAAAGTTTTAATGAAGATTTTGGGGCAGTGTTTGGAGTGGCAGAAGGGTGACCAGATGTCACAGTTTTATAGGGACAGATCTGATATTTGGGGCTTTGTCTTATATAAGTGCCTATTACCCATCACTCCCTGTCCTGATTTTTCACACTTCCTATCTGGTCACCTAGGTGATGGGCACATTGGAAAGCTAACTGAAAGAAATGAGTTTTGTTGAGGGTTTTGGAAGAGAGTAAGGCTGCATAATATAAGGTTGGAGAGGATATTCCACATGTTATGCTACCTGTTTAAAGCCCTAGAATATGGAAAGTGCGTTTTATTAATCTTACTGGTCAACCTAATGGTGATCGAGGAGACATCTAGCTTTCTGTGTTTGGGTAAAATCTTACTGGGAATGTACAATTTTCTGAAATGTCACTTTTTAATAATACATACTACCATGGGGGGGTACTTTATTTCCATTAGCTTGGAGTGATGAATGGATTTTTTTCTTTGTGGAAAGGCAATGAATGAGAAATTCTGATGTCAGTGAGTAATCTGTATTTAGTTTCCAGTGTTCTTCCTCACCACTCCTAAATCCGTAGGTCAAGATAAAGAACACAACTCTAGCTAAATGGCGGGGGAAATGGTACTAAAAGGCAAACAGGCTTCTTGTATTTAATTTGTAGGGAGCTGAGGAATGTATTGATTTAAAGAGTACACATCAGCAGTGGTGCCTGCTGTGTGAGCTGTATGGTGGATATCATCTGCATCATCCAAACTGTCTCTTATCAATACTACAGTTGTTCTTGCATTAGCATGCACATGACTAAATTATGAAGGAAGCCTTTCCTTTTGTTTTGGAGGCAATTGCCTCCTTTTGAATCCCCATCTAGGCTCCAAACTTATGGAACTGGAGTGTGGGATGCTATGTAATTGATATGGATTTTTCATTTGGGGGTGAATTGCCGCATTAATGTCACCAGCTAAAACCAAATCAGATATGTTGAGGGGCTGTTCACTTTTGGTAGGTAGATCTGCAAATATCTCCTATACTATTCTTCTGCTCTTCCAGTACTAAATTTTGTAGCAGTTTTGTGATGGGAATAAATGCATATGAGTCTGAAACTACCAAACTTATCCCTTGTGACCAAATCTAGATTTAAACTAATTTCTCCAAAAGTGAAAGGTTAGTGTATTAACCCACTTTTCTGTCTGACTTCTTATTGACGTATATGGCAAACCAATAATTGCATTCCTTTCTTTCCCAAATCTTTTCTAATGGAGAAATGTTTGTCTAATTATTTCTACCTAACAAGCATTAAAACTATTAAAAAAGGATCAATGACCTATTTGGCATCAAAAGAGCAGGTCATTGAAAGCAAACTTCAGGACAGTGAAGGCTTATTAGTACTGTTTTGCCAGTTCAATATATTATGTAAGTCAGATATTTTTCATTGCCAGTTTTTCATCTACTTTCTACAGTGTTTAAATGCAGTTACATCTGATCTGATTTGACGGTTGGTCTTGAATAGCTCATGAAGGTTGGAAGCAGCAGAGCCTATAAAAGCAGGCATGATCACTGTCAAGTAACTTGGGCCTAAAATATGGTTTATCATAGATCTCTTGTAATCTGGTGGGGAATGTTGAGTGTCTAAACATTTTTATCTCAACTGTCATTAAAATTTACATAAATCCCAAATTCACCACCTTTGTCCTTGCTTGCAAGTCCTGTGGGTTTACTTTGACCTTGGGTGCCCTTTCTAAAATGACTGTGGCTTTCTCCCGCTCCTTACTTCCCCTCTCACCTAAAGGAGCCAGGGGCAGCTATAAACTAGTGTCTTTTACAGATACCTACCTCTGGCAGTACAATTATTAAAAAGAAATCCAATCCAGGTCATGTCTACATGAGCAAGCAAACTCAGCTGAAACCTTTTCATTCCCTTGTAGACACAGTTTAATATCTTTAAGATCACTTGACCTGGTTGTGGTGTTGGACCCTAGGCTAGACAGGACCTAGATATTTTCTCAGCTTGCAGGAGTGGGAAGAAGGGTGATGGCTTCAGTGGTTAATACATAGGAGCGTTAGATTCAAAGTTCTGGTATCTGAGTGCTTACTGAGTGCTTCCAACCTTTGAACACTCTGGTTGCTGGCATTCTTGATCAGAGATAGGATGCAGTCATTGCCTTTTGGAGGGGTTCTAAGCCCTGGTTTAGCATGCTCTTAAAAATCTGAAAAGCACTGGTGTCTCTCACCTTCTACTTAGAATTAACAAGCCCTGTTCTCAGAACTCTTCCATGGCTATGACTTGCAACAGCCCCACCCCTCTCCCCAAAAGTATCTATGCTACATTAGACAATTCCTGTCAGTCTCTCACTACAGTCGTTGTTGAATGTGCTGCTCTTAGGGCTTGGCTACACTTGTGAGTTACAATGCAATAAAGGAGCCCCGGGTGCACTAGCTCGCTACCCGTCCACACTGGGAAGGTACATAGAGCGCTCTGACTCCGTGGCTACAGCGCTGCTGGTACTCCATCTCGGCGAGTGGAATAATGTTTGCTGTGCCCCCGTTGGAGCGCCACAGCACCAGTGTGAACGAGGTGTTGCGTTACTGCGCTCTGATCAGCCTCCGGCAATGTCCCATAATCCCCTTAAGTCAAGTGGCCACTGTTGTCATTGTTTTTGAATCGCTGCAGGAATGCGGATATGCCCTTTGAAATCTCCGTTTCTGACAGCCGGCTGCTTATCTGCTCCGAGACAAAGCAACCATTACTGTGGAATGCTGTGTGTGAGAGAGAGAGAGGTGGGGGTCGGGAGGGGGGTCTGCTGCTGTCTGAACTTACAAGACAGCATGCTGACATGCTCTCAGCCCCCCCCAAAACCCACTCTCTCTCCCCCCACATACACACCACATACTCCTTCTCACACTCCACCCCACCGCCCCCCCATTTGAAAAACACGTTGCAGTCACTTGCATGCTGGGATAGCTGCCCATAATGCACCACTCCCAATGCCACTGCAAGTGCCGCAGATGTGGCCTCGCCAGTGTGCTTGAAGCTGTCAGTGTGGACAGACTGCAGCGCTTTCCCTACTGCGCTCTCGGAAGGCTGGTTTAACTCAAAGTGTAGCCATACTCTTAATTGCAGGTAATCACCACTGGTGCCTTCCATTTGTGGCCTAAGAACATGTCCAGCCCAGGCATCCCAGAGATGCTTGTTCCAGGCTGTGGCACACTAATCTATTGTTAGGAAGGACATAGCTTTCAGCTCCTTTATGGGAGGGACCAGCTATAACTGATAGTGGCTTTTTTGGGTTTTTTTTTTTTTTTTTTTCAAACATCACTCCTTTCCTTGTGTCTTTTTTTTCCTTCTGGCAAACACTTCCCTCTTATGGAGCCCAAGTCATCATAGCTCTGCAAAGCCCTTCTCCAAGCTTCTAACAAGGTAAGCAATGGAGAATCAAGTCTCTAACAGTGTTCCTTTATACAGCAAACCCTTCAGTGAGAGTGATGGTAGGTGCGTACTGCCAGATTATCCACATTTTGGTGTGGGGCAATGCCTTTCTTGGAAGAAAACACTGTGGTATTTGAATTGTTATGTTAAATTCGTTTTACTGAACGGCACTTCATACTTTTGTAGCAAACCTACTAACAATAAAAGATTTTAGGACAAGTTAAAATAGTCAAATCAACGAATAAATTGAGGCTCCAACACTGGCATCTCAGACTCTGGTACAAATGTACACAATTAATGAAGTTCTTATTGAAGAAGTCAGACTTTTTTAGTAAGTAGTGTGAGCTGTCTTTAAGATGTACACATAATTTAGACAGTCCAATAACTAAGGCTAGATAACATGTTTTGTATGTCTTGTACTTGCGTTT
This sequence comes from Caretta caretta, assembly GCF_965140235.1. NCBI lineage: Eukaryota > Metazoa > Chordata > Testudines > Cheloniidae > Caretta > Caretta caretta. Next base: position 20,374,595 of record NC_134218.1, read on the forward strand.
GGGTTGAACAGTCAATTTTGTCAGACTTTCTTCTGTACCTTCTCTATGCCTTTCCCTATTCCCTCTGTGGTTTCCCTAATGTACCCTTAAGTGAACCCACTGACTGCCATGAAGGGACTTGCATTTAAAGATAAATATATCATATTAGCATCGTGTTAATAAACCCTCCACAGTTCCTAAACTGAACGCTGCACAGGTGATTTGTTTTGCGATCCATAGCACTACTTGTGCTGTGCTACTGAAAAAGTACAGCTAGAATATAACACAAACTTTTTTAATAACAAAATGCAAACTTCTTTACAACTACTTGTCTCTAAATTTCAGCATGCAGACTATTTTTCAAAACAAAAATCCAAATCATATGGTAATGGTATTGTGTAAACTGCTTGTGGTAAACCTAAAGGTGACTACAATGGAAATGCCTCAAGAGGCAGTGCAGGTTGAAGAAATTGGAGTCATACAGTTATGTGAGATATTTTAGTATTTATGGCTGGCTTTCATACACTATAAAACACTGTTTATATAGACATACTTTGATCTTCAAATTAACAGTGAAAGTTAGGGGGTCCCCAGCTGTGAACTAGTTACTGTGTTAAGCATGTAAATTGAATTCATTTCATAATTGAAAGTCTAGCAATTTGGGATGCGGCAAGAAGGTGGTGGAATATTGTTGACTTGAAATACAGAGCACTGCAACTCTACATCATTAGTTCATCTGAACTGGTTCATGCTGGTTGTAATAGTGACCAAAAAATGTTGCTATTTGACTGATCTGTCTTTTCAACTTACATTTTTACTAGGCAGTGTATTTATTAAGGCTATATCTACGCTGTGCGCTTAAGGGAATGATTCCCCTGCTCGCATATACGTACTTGTGCTAGCCCTTGTCAAGCTAGTGCAAATATTAATAGCAGCGGAGCTGCGGTAGCGTTAGGGGCAGTGGAGACACGGCTTAGCTGTTTCGAGAACAAACCCACCTGAACCTCATGGGTATATACTCAACATGGCTAAGCCATGCCTCCACTGCCATTATCCTATTCAGATTATTATCATCATTATCCAGATATCTGATGCTATCTATACTTATGCTAGCTCAATGAGAGCTAGCGCAAGCATGTGTCAGCGAGCAGGGAAATCACACCTCTAGCTTGTAGTGCAAATGTAGCTTAAGTGTGTGCGTTACAAAAAAACCTGTCTCTCACTTGGCATCCTTACTTGGAGTCATCTTCTTTCATACGTCTTGGGTAGGTAACATGATTACAAATTTATATCTAAGTTTGATAGCCAGCACGTTGCTGCAGGCCCCCGGCAAAAGAACGAAGGGGACACTCGGATATGATGTGCTCCATCATTTGTGCCTGGTGACTACAGGTGTTTGCCTCATTTTCCATTTAAAGAGGGTTTGTCCACATATTCCATGAGATGTCCTGATGTGATTCAATCTGCATCAGTCTTTCCAAAATAAATCAAAACCTGGTGGTTCCTTGGCAGGCTCAGTGATGAGCTCATTTGGAGTCTGCAGTAGCCAGTGATACAAACCAACTACGTCTCCCTAGAGTCGAGCCTTCCTGCAAAGACAGAGCCATGTTAGTGAAGTAAAATAAGTTAACTCACTGTGGGTACCTATTTTTGTCTTTGGAGAGAGCGGCAATCTTAATATCAATTTGGCACCTTTTAAAAGTGCCATGTTCCACTGGTTTAAATGCTGTGTTTGAAAGAGAACTAGACTTAATGCAGAACTACGTGTGCAAGAGGACTCCATTTTCTGGGATGGCTTCTTTCAGCAAAAAATCTGTATTGATCCAATGGCTCACAGAACAGGCACATCCATAAGGTGACCGTGCATATACCACACAAGTCCTTTGTTCAAACTTAGTTGTATACATAAAAAGAAAAGGAGTACTTGTGGCACCTTAGAGACTAACAAATTTATTTGACCATAAGCTTTCGTGAGCTACAGCTCACTTCATCGGATGCATTCAGTGGATGCATCCGATGAAGTGAGCTGTAGCTCACGAAAGCCTATGCTCAAATAAATTTGTTAGTCTCTAAGGTGCCACAAGTACTCCTTTTCTTTTTGTGAATACAGACTAACAGGGCTGCTACCCTGAAACCAGTTGTATACATGTTACCATTGTGCCTTGCAGACACATAGAACATAGCAGTGAGGAAAAGCCATTTTCCTTACTAACTCCAGCATCCATTTTCCTGAGGCAGAAGTTCTTAAACTGTGCTCAGTGGAGAGTTGGTCATATAGCATATGTCTGACCTTATTTCCAGCTGCTAAATTGCATTTCAAAAAAGATGAATGTTTCTTTCCACGTAAGCAATTACTTTACAATTGCATGACTGTCATGTGCCACATCCTTTCTCCCTCAATCTCTGTATTAAAATATGGTTGACATTGAAAATGCTGCAGGATAGCAGGGTTGATTGTCTCAAAAAATCTCATGTGTAGAGAAACACAGACATAAGAAATAATTTTCCTGTTAGGGCAGTATAAAAACATTTTCTCTGGTACCAAACACTGCAGCTTTATTTTGCTTTTTTAAATATCCACAGAAGCATTGCATTTTGCATCAAAGCAAAGGAGGGCTGCTCAATGACAGCAGGAGCTGTCCAGTGTTTCAGATACTCCTGCTCTAAGAACATTATTCCTGTCATGGAAGAGTACCAGAGAATACTGTAACATGAACAAGTCCTGGTTTTCTTTTTTGGTAACTGTTTGAACATGCAACCTTTCCTCTCAGACTTCTGGTATTGTTAGATTGGAGTCATGGTAAGATAAAGAGGATTGGAGGAGAAATCTGTCTGGGGCGGGGGAAAGATTGATATGATTGGACATAACATTAGTATTAATGTCACATTTGAGAAGGTAATGTTCAGGTTCTTCCAGGAGTGTGATTGGTTGTGATCCTTAAATGTTACAGAAGATGCTGATTAGGCCTCAACTGGAGTATTGTGTCCAGTTCTGGGCGCTACATTTTAGGAAAGATGTGGACAAATTAAAGAAAGTCCAGAGAAGAGCAACAAAAATGATGAAAGGTCTAGAAAACATGACCTATGACGGAAGATTGAAAAAATTGGGTTTGTTTAGTCTGGAGAAGATAAGATTGAGAGGGGACATCACAGTTTTCAAGTACATAAAAGGTTGTTACAAGGAGGAGGGAGAAAAATAGTTGTTCTTAACCTCTGAGGATAGGACAAGAAGCAATTGGCTTAAATTGCAGCCAGGAAGGTTTAGGTTGGACATTAGGAAAAACTTCCTAACTGTCAGAATGGTTAAGCACTTGAATAAATTGCCTAGGGAGGTTGTGGAATCTCCGTCATTGGAGATTTTTAAGAGCAGGTTGGACAAACACCTGTCAGGGATGGTCTAGATAATACTGAGTCCTGCCATGCATTCAGGGGACTGGACTAGATGACCTTTCGAGGTCCCTTCCACTCCGATGATTCTATGCTGCTCTTAGTGAAATAACCAAAATATAAAGTTAAACTCCTGCTAGTAACTCACTACATTGATCGGGAAGAAGACAGACTTCCCACTTATGATCATGACTTATACTGTATCCCCTTTTACCTTTATCATTTGTTTTCCACAACCTGTGCAATCAAGATAAATTATTTTTTCTCCTTTTAAGGAATAACTATGGATAAAAGCGAGCTGGTACAGAAAGCCAAACTGGCCGAACAGGCTGAGCGCTATGATGACATGGCTGCTGCTATGAAGGCTGTCACTGAGCAAGGACATGAACTGTCCAATGAAGAAAGGAATCTACTCTCTGTTGCCTATAAGAATGTGGTTGGTGCCCGTCGCTCTTCCTGGCGTGTAATTTCCAGCATTGAACAGAAAACGGAGAGGAATGAGAAGAAACAGCAGATGGGAAGAGAGTATCGTGAGAAAATTGAGGCCGAATTGCAGGATATCTGCAATGATGTTCTGGTAATAATCCAGCAGCAAAAATAACAGTAGTTAGCATTGCACCAATTGCCAGGGAGGCTTAAGGAGCCTCACTTACTGAGATGCTAAAGATCCAGGCAGGAAGATAATTTCTTATGGCTCTGGGTAAAGAACTTGGCTGGGTTTAGTAATTGAGTCTTCTAGTTTCTTTCATGTAACTGTATTCAGTTTCTCTTAAAGTGCTATCACCTACCAAATAACAAAACAAAACCATCTACTAGCCAAAGGCACAAAACCTGTTAGGCAGAGATTAATATGGAAGATGATTGGGGGAGAAGGGGGAAGACACCAGAAGGATCTGTGGCCAGCTGCCCTGGCAAGAAGCCCATCACTTACACTCGGGTGCTCGGATTCTTAGCAGGGTGCTGTTCCTGTTTGGTGGGGGAGAGTGGGTGATAGATGCTCCTATGTCTTTTAATCACCTGAAATTTTAAGCCTCTACCCATATTCTTTTGTGGACAGGAGAGGAGCTAGCATTTTCCCCCACACCAGTTTCCTGGCTTCTCTGAAGTTAGGGGTTGAGGGATTCTGCTCTTTTGTGGTTGCCTCAGTCAAGATCCTAATGCATGTGAAGGGGAGAGGGTTCCTGGTACTCCTCTTGCAACCATTTTTGAGTCCTGTTCCTCTGAATACGCAAGTGCAGCCTCTATTGCTAGTCATAGCTTTAGACAACTTCATTGCTGTCCACAGTTCTAAACAGCAGCAGTGAAAGTAATCAGACTCTTGTGAATCTCACGCTGCCAAACAGCAGCAAAATTACGAATAGCAGTGGAAGCCCTGGAGCTCTGTACCTGCGGACTCATGAACACAGCACTGCATCAGTTTGCATATGAAAAGCTGTCCTCGCAATCAGGAGGGCTATCAACTTTTTGAGAGCTGAAATTTTGCAGAAATGAATGGTATAGGTCCTCAACAGGGCAAGTTTCCCACTCCCCAGTGGATTTTTCTCTGCGCTTTGGTAGTGGATAATAAACTTCGTGTGTGTAGGTTTATCACTCCTGTGACTTTCATGACAAAAGCATCTGTGATGCTTCCTCTTTCAGGAACTCTTGGATAAGTACCTTATTGTCAATGCCACACAGCCAGAAAGCAAGGTCTTCTATTTGAAAATGAAAGGCGATTACTTCAGATATCTTTCGGAGGTGGCATCTGGGGACAGCAAACAAAGTAGGTAGAGTTAAAATCTTTTTACACGCGCACACACACGCCCCTCCCCTCCCCCTGATCAGAAGTCAAATGGCCACTAAGCAGAATGAAGTATGGAGAGAAATGTTTGTTTTCAGTGAGGAGTATTTATATAGATTTCAACGTTCACTAACTATTGAAAACAAGCATTGTGCTAGTTGCTCTTGTCATGCTTCTCTGGAGTGTCTTCCTCAGCGCAGATTGTCAGAAAACAGAGAAGACACCTCAAGCTGGTGGTGTGTTCTATAATTAGATTTCACCAAGCCAGTGACATATGTGAACTCCTAGATCACTATAACGGTCTTACCATGGAGTCACAGATAGTCCCTTTAGACTCTCCAGCCTATCTTACCACACAGGCAAACTGGACTTTGTGAGAAAAGGTCTCTTTAAACCAAAAATCACACCACATAAGGTTGCTCTCAGGCCCGAGAGACCAGTCACTTCCCCCCAGTCAGTTGGTACTCTAGATCTTATACCAAAGACCATGCTGGTAGCCAGTTATATAGTAAACTAACTAAAGGTTTATTACCTAAGAAAAGGAAATGTGTTATTGAGAGGTTAAAACAGGTAAAATATACGTACAGGTGACTCACAGTTTGTAATTCCAAATGGTGGCAGTGATGTAATAAACTTCCAGTTTCCAAAAAGTCTTTTCAGGATACCCAGGTTGTCTCTGGGGATCTCTGCTTTGTATCTAGTACACTTTCCCATACTAGTCCAAGCAGTCCAGAGGCGCAGGATCTTTCCTTGAATCCATACTTATAGCTTCTTCTCACAGAAAACAAGCTGACAGTGTCAGTACCCACATGTTTTTTTCTTTGACAGAGCGTGAGGAATACATTTTGAGTCTTTGACCTCTCATCATCATCATCATCATCATCATCACACAATGAGCACTTGCTTTGAAAATAAATCTTTTCTGTTAGAGTTCTTCATTTGCATTCTATAATGCTTCTTTCTCATTTGGGTTATTTAGTTACAGGAGTGTACACAATGTAAATGTTTGCTACTATGTTATAACAGGATACAGATACGTGAAAACAATGTAAGTAACATCCAATTCGTTTTCATGAAGTTAAAACATAAAGTACACTCTTATACATTTAACATTCACTTTGATCTATACTAATACACAAGTGAATAGGCCTAGGGCTTCGGCATGAGCTGGCACATGGTCTGCCAGTGTCGTAGCTCTGACCAAACTGCCCCCCCTTCACCCCCAAAAAACCCATTATAGGTGAGTCTCTGTAATATCAAGCCAAACACACTGCCATCCCTCATTCAGCCTGCTCTGTCCCCAAATGTCTCTCCTCCCATCCCTGGAAAGGCTTTTCCACCTGTCTGAAAGTTCAGCAAATCCAGGATCTGGTAGCCTGAGAGGAGGAATGCATTATTTCCTCATGGAAAATGCCCTGCCAGTCGTACCCTCCTAATTATATCAGGGGATCTAGCTGAAGTAACTTCACTGGTTGAAGTAACTTCAACTTCACTTGAACTCTGCCTGGAAGTCCGTGGGTAGTCAGTGCTGTTCATGAGCAGGATCACAGGGCTACACAGTCCCCCTAGAGCTTGTTGTGCTACCCATCAGCCTGGGGAGGGGGCACTCACAGTTCCTCTGTACTCCCAATTTTTAACCCATGGAGTTCAGGACAAGAGGTTGCCTCTTGGACCCTTCCTTCTCAGAAGCATTAGGGAATGGCTCATTAGGGAATTCCCACTCCCAAGTTTTCTTCAGCGTTTACCTTCCAGAACTATTTCCTGTTCCTCTGTTGGCTTCTAGCTTTTAAACACAATGCAGTTTGAGTTCAACGGTACTAACCACAACTTTGTCTGATGGTTTTTTAATCTTTGTTTGGGTTGTTGCATTTTAAATCTTATGAGCACTCCTGCATTAATAGCTTAGTTTTATTGTTAGATTTTTACCATTACAGTTATTGAAGGAAATCCCTCTGTGCTTGTTTTTTACATGTAGATATTTATTAACCTTCTAATTGGAATTGTTACCAGATGTCCAAAGTTCCTAAATTGCCCAGAGTAAGATGATGATAAATAATCCTTACCTTAAATACACGATGATAAAATAAGAGATGTAGTGACTTACCATGTATTAATCTTACCGAAATCGCTTTTTACAGCAACGGTATCAAACTCTCAGCAGGCTTACCAGGAGGCATTTGAAATTAGCAAGAAAGAGATGCAACCTACACATCCCATTCGGCTTGGTCTGGCTCTCAATTTCTCTGTCTTTTATTATGAGATATTAAATTCCCCTGAAAAAGCCTGTAGTCTGGCAAAGACGGTAAGCAGACTCATCTTTTCAATATTTTAAACTATTGAAGGTGAAAACTATTAAAGGTGTACAGTACTACCTCTGAAGGTAATTTTGAGTGATCTATTCTTCTAAAAACAACTAGATTCTCCTTCAAGAGTACTCTGTCAGCGGGAGGATGCCTGCTTCAGAGCTGCTGGCCTCCTTTCACACTAATATCTGTATCTTAATATATTTTCACATAAACCAGCAAAAGCATACTAGACTATTGACAATTACCCTGTGAGGAATAAGACAAGCTGCCCTCTTCACACTTTCACAGGATTCTCCCAGAAAGTACTTGTTTTGGAAATTTTAAAATGTTTGTGTTAATCTAGAGCTCCTAAAACTGAAAATAATAACACTGTCTTTAGTTGAGCATATTTCAAAAATTTGATGGGGCAGTTTCTCCAGTGTGACTTTACCAGTGCTCTCCATTCATGACTTGTAACATCCCAGTCCCTCTTCAAAGACCAAAGCCGCTTTGGTTTGATTGGTGCGGCAAACTATTTGATGATTTAATTGTGCCCAAATAGATCACAAGTGAGTTCGTTTTTGTCTTTTACCTCTCCTTAAAATTAGACCAAATCTCTTTCTGAGAGGTGAATATCTCCATGTGGTATTTTTATTAGTTCACCTCTACTTGCTTCAATTGAAAACTGTCAAGTAACAGCTTGGATAATGATGGCATTCAGAGTTACTTAGCATATACGTACAGTGCACTTTGTTCAGGGTCCTAATATTCTGTAGCAAGAAGAGATTTTTCCCTTGCAATGCACTTACTACTGTTAGTTCAGCTATTTAAGTTATTGGGCTGTAAATCAATCTGCTTTACAAATGTGGTTGCGTTTGTGATAGAAATCTATTTAAATAGAAAAAGGGGCCTTATTCATGGCAGCTGTCAAACATGCTGCATGGACTTTGATGGAAGATTTTATAAAACAAGTTGGTGGCAACTATGGTCATATTAGTCTTTAGTGGAAAGTACATTGTTTCTTCCACTGTCACACTGTTTGCTATGTCTTTAGTTGCCTTTCTATGTGCAGCAGATATGACCCTGAAGATGCCTCTAATTTTTCAGCTTTAGCTCTACATGCCCACTGCTTCTAATTCAAACCTTTGAGCCCTCCATTTTTAGTGAAGACACTCTAAGGAACTTGTCTGACAATGCTGCTCTTTAAATGGGTGGGTGGGTTGGTTTTGAGCCATGTGAAGCAGTCCATTCTGTGGGAGTGAGCACATTCACTTCTTGAATATTCTGTGCTGGTCTGGGAAGTAGGCCTGGTTCAAGAATTAATCTTAAAACTCACGTAACAAAATAGAATTCTTCCAGTCGGCCAGTGGCCTGGTCTTCACTTTGTTGTAGTTGAGCCTGGCTAGTACTTTTTTCTTTTGGGGAGAGGAAAAATACTCCTAGTTTTTTGTCTTTGTTTTTTGTACCCCCTCCCCCCCCACTGAATTTTAAATGTAATATGGGAAATTTTAAGAAAAAAATTATCTGTGTAAATGAAACTGAATTCAGATGAGTACAGAATTTGAAAATCTGGTGTCTTTGCTCTGTTAAACTGTATTGCCTATTTCAGGCTTTTGATGAAGCGATAGCTGAGCTGGACACACTGAATGAAGAGTCTTACAAAGACAGCACTCTGATCATGCAGCTACTAAGGGACAACCTTACTGTAAGTATCACTGGGGCAAACTACTACACTTGTCACTGTTGTAAATGTTAGGCTTTCAGGCTCCAATAAATAGGCTTTATCATGAGAAGTTTTGTATATTCCTCTGCTTTACAAATCACTTCTCTTATGGAGAAACCACCACACCAACTAGTGTAATTGGACCTATCTGAGAGCCATTGCCTCTGTATGCTAAATAAAATGGCAGTTGCTGTACTAGCCCAAGTTAGTAAGCCTTTCTGCAATCAATTGTCATTGAAAGGTGCACTTTTATTGACCGTTTCCCAAAAGCTAACTTTCCTCCAGTGCGTACTGCCTGTAAGCTTCATTTGCTTTCTGTTCCTAAGCCTCCATCCAGCCTTCTGTTTTTAGTTCATTATTCTTTCTTTGCCACTAAATTCAACCATTTAATATTCTTCCATTAAGAAAATTGCACAACCTACAGCTAATTACCCCATCTCCCCTTTCCTGACAAATGTAATTAACTGCATGCTTTCAGCATAAACATGTGTTTGTATTTTCTTACAGCTATGGACATCGGAAAACCAGGGAGATGAAGGGGATGCTGGGGAGGGAGAGAACTAATGGCTGTCACGCTTCACTATATGTTCAATGTCACTCTGTATCCTACACATATATCCCTTTGTGCGACAAGCAAAAAGAATAGTACATCGACTTTCACAACCTCAACGTAGCAAAAACTGTCTGTGGGGTAAAAACAATTGGTTGGTGTTTTGTGTACTTAAAATGGAGATTGGTTATACAACTGCATTCTGAACTTATTATGAACATTTGCAGTTATGATTACCGTGTTTATATTTTTAACGCAACACTGTGATTATGGGTTTTGTAATTGCAGCTGACTTTACAAAACTCTTCCTGGTAGAAACTAGATATTAATTATGTAACTCTGGAAAGCTTAATCTGGCACCAAAATAGTCGAAGTACAATTCTGTTGTAAAGTTGTACAGAAAGTTATAAAAATTATATTGTGACACTGGGGCATGGAAGGAAAACAATCCATTGTCTGGCATTCCAGTTCAGTAACACACTTCAGTGCATTAGTTTAACAGGCACACTCTGTAGACATTTTTTAACCAAGTTTGGTGCACTGCTTTCAGTCAAAAGCTCACTTTAAGTAATCTTACTTTTCTGAGAGTTCAGTTTTTTGGGAGTATAGCAGCCTAGGTTTCCAAATTACATTGGCAAGTAATTGGGGTTTGACTTTGAAAAATGGTCCAGTGCTCATTCAACATGCATGACTAAAACCCCTTCCCACAACAGTAAATTACTTAGTTACAACTCGGACTGTTCTTTAGTAGTAAGATTTCTTGGTGCATTACTGTCAACTTGCAACAGGAAAAGACTAATATTGTATGAATGGTCTTATTAGTTTTTTGGATAATACTGTTACGAGTAAAATAATGCAAAGATTGGATTTCACTTAGGAGAATTAAAATCTCCTTGGGTATTCCCACTCTGAACTCTATCTGGAAAAATTTCTAATATTCCACTCTGCCATCTTTGAATTCACTTTATAGAAATCTTCCTCCCATTGAATTGATGTTCATCCTCACCCTCTCACCTGCTTTTAAACGTCATTAAAAAATTTCTGGACTCCTACATATGTTCCATTATTTGTGGATTATAAGTGATATCAGGGTGATGGAGAGACCTGAGTGTGCTATTGGACAGGTCTCTCACTCAGATGTTTGAGAGTTGCCAGTGCTGCTGTAGTCTTCAGCTCTTAATGTCTGCCACTTTAAGCCAGATCCTGGTATTACCTAAAATGTTCAAGATTTCCCATTATTTCGTACTGGAATGCAGACCTTACACATTTGTAATGCGTGTTAGGAACTTGTGATATTAGAACTCCAAATGTCCTCATTTAGTTGTGTTCCCAAACAGGTCCAGTCAGATAAGACCTCATAAGAGTTGCATGAATAATGCAATGGAAAAGATTAGGAATAGTCATCTATCAGTCTCCCAGTATCATCCCTTTACCATTTCACCTAGCTGTAGAATCCATCTGTTTGTCTGTCCATCTGTCTCCTGGAGAGAGAATTTCATGCACTGATTTTAAAACTCCCCTCTACTAGCTGAACAAATAGTGCAGTTAATACTTGGCGCTTGATAAATGCAGTAGTGATGAATGTGGAACCGAGCCTGTCTGTATATCTGGTAGCTCTTTTCGCTTTGTTTTTACTGACCAGTATTCTGCCTAAAGTTTGCTTCTGTGACGGTTATATTGCTAGCACACACGTGGTTGTGAGAATAGTATAGCAAAAAAGAAATACCTGGTTATTGATGTACTAGATTTGTGTATGTCTTTTAAACGGTTCTAGTTTCACCTTACACAAAATAATCAGGAAAGTGTAAAAGAATTCAAAAGTGAATAATAAAAAAAAATTTATCAGTTCCTTGTGGTTTTTTATCTTTGTCACACTTGTGGCAACAGAAAATTATGGTAGTAGAATCACCACCTTATTATTGTAATGTCCAGAATTTGGACTCTGTGAGACTTGACTCGAATTAAGTGGTACAAATATTTAAATCATTCCTTTCACTAAGAAAATGAAAAAACTCTGCTACTGTACTCACTTTGTAGTAGAGGACACTGGTTCTGTTGCTTGATGGCCATTCTGTTAGGCGCATGCCTGTACATTTTCATGTTGTGGGGGAGAGGAGGAAGAAACGGAACTATAAATATCCTTATTTAATTTGAGACTCATTGAGTATGGTAATGGTTGAAAACACAGTATATGAACAACATCTATTGCAGTGACTTCTGTTGATGGCTAATACACACAAGATTCTGACCTGGGTACTATTGTTAGGTTCCTATCTGACTTGTTAATGGGGCTTGCGTAGCAGATGCTGAGAGCACTGTGTGTACCTGTCAGTCAGTCCCTGGAAATTTCAATAATTAATTTCTCATCACAGAAGCCACAGCTCTGCATCTGACTGCAAGACCAGAGCTCAACATTTTGGAAGGGTGGGGATCAGTCAGTGGAGAGAGGGTTATAATCTGACTAATCAATAGTGGAGCTTTTTCTTATGTTTCACACTTATGCTAGTTTGCCAAAATGCTTAGGTGTAGTGTAATTCTTTCCCAAATCATATTCTGTCAGGTACGTTGCAGTGAAGTTACTTATACTGGACAGCTAGGCTAATGCTGTGACCTCTCATGACAAATGTTTGTGCATGGAGTTTGAATCCCTTGCCTCAAACAGTATGTATCTGGGGAATATGCATAAATATGACTAAGCATTCTTCATAATGGTAGTAAGTACTCTTGATGGTTCTCCCTATTTTATAATTGTCACACACAAAAGATCTTAACAAAGATGTTGTCTTACCCCCAGTCTCCTCTAGTCATATCTCTGGTGTGATCAATAGAATAAGGTCAATTTTTCAAAAGTGCCTAGGTGACTGGGGCATAGAGGCGCCTATTTCTCAATGAAAGAAACTTAAGCTCTGTGCCCAAGTTACCTTAGGCACTCCTGAACATTTTTTCCAGTGTCTGGAAATAAATTCAAAAGTTCCTATTTAAGGCTGAGTAGTTTGTTGGAAAACTATCCAAGTTTGGATGGCCTTCCTCTCCCCACTTCCCCCACAGCTTGCTAACAGACCCATGCACCTTTCTATTGCTAATAATCTAAAACTTGTAAATGTAGGTCCTGCTTTCCAACATAGCCCCAACCTGGCTTCTATTTGCATGTCAGTTTACTGTTTTTGTACATTATCAGCTGTATGCACAGCTAATAAAACTTACACTACACGCAGGTATCCATGGTAGTGCATGAAAATTAAATGTGTAAGTGTGTGTGCAACATTGAACACACAAATGGAGGCCTCATTCTGAAAATTTGCTCACAGTGAACAGTAACAGTCAAATTATTTCATGATCCAGAGGTTATCCTGAACCCTGAAAGCAGGTTGGCTGGGGATGAAAAAAGCATTCTATCCTATTTTAGCTTTATAACTGTTGTAATGGCCTTTTTGCTGTACAAAGGATTGAACTAATCTAATATCTAGGGAAGCATCTGACACAATTATGGAGAGCAGAATTACTCTCGGCAAGCCTCTCAAAGCAAGGTAGAGCCTGAGCGTGGGAGGGATTTTTGATGTTGCCCTGCAGCACTGCACTTTCTACTTTGGAAGAATATTGGCACATAAATTCCATCCACATACAAGCCACCTGTTTACATATTTGTACTGTTCAGATTTTTAGAACATTAGGGAGTACAGTAGCTATGCAGACTCAAGTTACCTCAGCTCCATTTAAATGGCATTCTGTAGCTATGTGGGTTGTGGTAAGACACTTCCCCCTCAAGTCTCTGAAGGTCCCTTTCTCTAAGTGCTGTCTGTCACTCACACATACACACTCACCCAAGGGAAAAAACCCACAAGGGAAGTATTCTAAATCTTTTATCTCTGATGGTGTTCCTTTTTTCTTCCATGCTCTTGAGGATTCAGTATGGTAGATTCAATTGTAACTGTGCTGTACCTACAACTTGAATATAAGGTGAGGTTTGAGAAGATTCAGAGAACTCGTGCATTTTCTTTACTTTTAGAGGTTCTGTACATCTTGGCATCCATTGGAGTAGGCAGTCTCATTTAATGCTATTTCTTGTCACACTAATGCAGGGGTGGGCAAACTTTTTGGTGCGAGGGCCACATCTGGGTATGGAAATTGTTTGGCGGGCCATGAATGCTCATGAAATTGGGACTTGGGGTGCGGGAGGGGGTGAGGGCTCCAGCTGGGGGTGCAGGCTCTGGGGTGCAGGATGGTGGGATTGAGGGGTTTGGATCAGATATTTTGCCAGTTTCTCCACTCCTTGTAGACACATCTGGACTTAAATCCCCAACTCTTGTTACAGCATTTATACTGTACATTTCCTACCTCTTACCCTGATAATGCCAGCTACTGCTGTTTGCTGGTGCTGATCAGCCTGCCTCAGGGATGACACCTTCCCATCCTTGCCTCTGGGAACCTAGGAGGCAGGCTTGTCAGCAGAGGCAATGGGGAAGCGAACAGGTATGTAGGGGGACAAGAAGGTAAAGGATGGGAAGAGAAAAGAGGGGAGATTATTATATTCCTTGCTTTAAGCTCATAGACCTGCAATGGCTTGCTGGAAAAGGGAAATCCCTGGGCGGGAAGCCATAGCAAGAGGGCTCTCCTGTTACATGCCCCCTGATCCTTTGGTCCTCATATGCTAGGCCATGGTCTGAGTGCAGTGCTCAAATAGTGATGATGGTGTTGTGAGGTGCTAGGGCCACACTGGGCTGTGTTGAAGGAGAATCCAATTTTTCTGCTGCTGTGGCTCACAGCATAGGAAATATCCTGGTTGAGCCCATGCAGATCTGTTAGGTTGAGAATGTAGGCAAGTGCTAATGCTCCACTGTCATCTCTCCCCCTCCTGCCTGCTTTCGCTCATTCCTCTGGTGAACTGAGAGCGCAAAGGCAGCATTGCTGTGAGGAATGGCATCTTTGCGCCGAGACAGCACTTCAAGCATTCTCTGTAGTGCTGCTAAAGATTTCTGCAGTGTCAATTGCAATTAACATTCTGGGAAGTTGCCAGATAAGCTAATGTTAAATATTAATGCCATCCTTAATTGATGCATCTTATCACTCAAACATAAAACCCAAAGACTCCCCAACTTCACAGCAAATTCCTGTTCAAAGTCAGAATATTACACACATCCAGTTCCTCACTGCCAAGCTCAAATGCACAAAATGAACTTTGACCTCAGTGCTGGATTAAGATGTATTACCTATAGGCATAAAAGTAGGGCTAAAGTCTCTAACATATTTACACATGGAAAAAGTATGAGGTTAGATACAGAGCTCAGGTTATGTACTGTGAGATTGCACGTATCTACTTCTTCACATGCTGGCTGGTTGCCTGAAAGGGAGTTTATGGAGCAGAGATGTCACTGTGTTTAGGTGATAAGGTGTGAGTTAAGGGTTGCATATCTTGCTTTAACTACTGCTTCTCTGGATTTTTAGTGGCTGTTTTTACAGAAAATGCATTTGAGGAGTTTTAACTAAATATTGTAGATTGGCCACAAATATTGAGCACTCATGGAATTTAAGGTCAGAAGGGACCATCATGATCATCTAGTCTGACCTCCTGCATGTTGCAGGCCACAGAATTTCACCCACCCACTCGTGTATGAGACCCCTATCCTCTGGCTTAGTTACTGCTATCATTGCTGCAATGCGACTAGGGCTAGGGTGGACTGCAGCTGTCATTCTGCAGCAGCACCGTCTCAGCTTTTCTTTTAGGAAGGAAGAATAACTTTTCCAACCACTAATTTAGGTGCAATTGTATTTAAGTAAGGTAGAACATGATTACCCACTTTGGGCTAGAACCAGCTTGCTGGCTTTAATACACCTGTACTCTTTACAGAAAGTCTACAGGGTCTAATTACAAGTGCTAAGGAGTTTTGTGTGTCACCTAAAAAAGGTAATGTACTGCCCACTAAAACCATGTTGGATAGCTATTGGTATATGACTGGAAAGGAAAAACACCCCTTTAAATCTCCAGCACCTCTGGCAGCGTCTGGTCTTTCCTTGGTTTTCTTGTCATGTACTCAGCAGACCTAAACGTTTGCTTATGAGCTCTGCCAGTGTCAGAGGCCAAGGCTGGATGTCTGAAGGAAATTCAGTAGCAATACATAATTTTAAAAAATCACATGAAATAAAATCCTTTCAAACTTCACTCATCCCAACCATGTTCTTGTAGTTTTTCAGGTTAATGGGAGTCTCCTCTCCCCACAGCCGCATGGCAGATGGCTGGAACTAAGGAACAATATCCTTGAATCTAAGCTGAACTCCTGGGGGAGTAAATTCTAGGATTTTCAGTTTTTGCGTTACTATTATTTATTGTCTTGTGGTAGTATCTAGGAGCCCTACCTGTGGAGCAGGACCTCATTGCACTAAGTGCTGCCTAAACCTAGAGCAAAGACAGTTTCTGCCCCCAAGAGTTTACAATCTAAGGGAATAAATACTAGTATTAATAAATCTACAATTCTCTATATGCCTTTTCTGTGACAATTAAGACAGTATGTTCTTTCCTTGGATGCAGGGACTGTCATTCACATATTCTTATTTTTGGCACAGTTTGGCCCCTTTTTTTCATGATCTCAGATAAATACAGGGCCTGATTTTCAGAAGGGTGGGTGAGCCCATGTAACCCAAACTGATTTTGAGCCCTAGTGCTCCCATTCATTTCAGTCAGAGTGTTTTGGTATCTTTTATAAAGGTGTGGTATTTAAATTTGGATTTTCTGTCCTGCCTTGTTCGGTTTCTCAAAGTATCGTAAGTCATCCAGTGGCCTTCTGATAAACTGGGGTACAAAGGAGCTGGTTCCCATAGGTGAGCTGATGGTTCAATGTGAATGGCATACTTAAGCCTCTGCTGGAACAAATTCAATCCCTGTGGTTCAGTTGCACATTTCTACACACCTCCTACTCCTCGGTATGTAATCTACATTTGAAAGAGATGCTGAACAGCTACTGAGAAAAGATTAACCGGGTACCTGACTCTGTTTTAGTTCTATCTCCCTCTATATTTCTCTTTGACTCCTATCACCATAATATCTAAATGCCCCATCACACCTCAGTCAGACAGAAGAGCAGTAACAGTCCCTGTTTTACAGATGAGGAGCCAAACCGCCACAGGGAGAGGTGACTTTCCTAAGGTCAAGGTAGGTGAGGTAACATCTTTGATTAGACCAACTTCTGTTGGGGAGAGAGACAAGCTTTTGAGCTTACACAGAGCTCTTCCTCACTGCATTTCCCAAGCTTGGGCAGGATTCCCGGGGTAGTGCAGGAAGCAGAACCCAACCTCTTCCTTAACAAGACCGTCGACCCTTCTCCGATTGTGGCCACATACGATGCTTGTCACCACAGTACGGTAGCAGAAGCCCTTCTGAACACTGGTTCCCAACCAACCGGTTCTCCGAGCACCCCTCCGCTGCTGTTCCAAGTGCTTTACACCAGCCTGGGGCTTGGACGGCCCGGGCTAGGACTGGAGGAGTAGCCGGAGCCAGGGATGGGTCAGAGCGTGCGCAGCAGCTGAATGGGAAGGGGGTGGCTGGCACAGCCCAGGGCTTAGCCTGGCCCCGGGCCGGGGAGGGCCAATGAGCTGGCAGGGAGGCCGCAGAGTGAGGGGGCGCCCCTGGCTGCGCGGGGCTTGGAGCCCCCGCGCCGCTCCCGCTTGCAGCTGGCTGCGCGGCCAGGTGGGGGAGTGGCCGCCGGCCCCGCCTGCCCGGCAAGGGAAGGGGCGGGGCCCGGGGAGCCCTGAGAGCTTCGCGCCCCGCTGGCCGCAGCCGCCTGCACGGGAGGCGCCGGGTCTGAGAACGCGAGGGCCACGTGTGAGTGTGGGCGGCCCGCGGGGAGGAGGCTGCCGCGGGGGGGGATGAGCTCCGCTGCACCGGCTCCCACCTCCGCTCAGCCCTGCGTGCCCGCGGAGCTCCGGGGGGCAGGGCGGTGTCGCGGGCGAAGCAGGCAGCGAGCGAGCGAGCGGGTGGGGCTGCGGTTCCGGGGTGTGCCAGGGCTCCTGGCTGGTCGGGTGCCAGCCCGCCCCGCTGCCCCGGCGGCTCCTGCGGCTCAGCGGGCGGAGGGGTCTAATGAGCGCTTCCAGCCCCCTGCAGCCTCCTGAGTCCATTGTTAAAAAGCTATAGAAGGCCCGCTCCCCCATCCACACACACGCTCCCTAGGGGGTGCTGGGGTGGGTGGGGGTAGTTCTTAAATGCTGGCTACCAGGGCTGTCGCGCTATGCTAGGGGGCGCGGGCTTTGTGGACAGGTGGAGGAATTGATCCCAGGCACGGTTCTAGTGGGATCTTGGATGGTGAAACTAGCCAGCCTGATGGAGTGGGTGGTGCATTTTCAGCAGAAGCGGTGAGGTGGGGTATCCCTGCGGGTCCCCTCCTTCCTTGCCTAAAATAGGCTTTTACCAAACGCATAAATGCTTTCCTACTGTGTCTTACCCAGAAAAGTCACTTGGCCGAAAAACTCATTTACATGCATCAGAATCTCACCAGCTTTTGAAAGCAACAACAAATGGAGATTTCATTGGTATAAATGCTGAGATAGACTGTAAGGAATGAGCAGCCCAGAAATGGGAAGCAAATTCTGCAGGTGGGGAACCAAATTATTAAAAGCCCCTGCTGCTTCTCTGGTATCTGAGATTTTTCTCAGTCAAGCTAACTGCTTCTGACTCTACTGAGAAATCAGGAACACACCTTGACAATTCTGTTGGGTCACAAATATTAAATAATGAAACCTTGAAATTAACACAGGATTTTAGGGGAAAGTTTTCAAAGGCGCAGATGGAAGTTTGGCACAGTTGTGACTGAAAGTCAATGGAAGTTGGGTATCTGACTGCCCTTTGTGACTTGGACAGTCTTCCCTTTCAAGTACTTGTACGATCCCACTGAAGGCACATGGTGTAAAATTTGAACCTGAGAGCATGCGGATCCTGTGATGCTTATGGGCCTGTGTTGGGTTGGTGTATTGAGGAGAGGGTCTTTGCAAGGTAGTAGTATTGTAGAAAATGATCTTGAGCCTGGTGTTCTAACTCTTGGACTTCCCCTTGAGCTGTGAAATTTAAACTCACTTTATAATATTGAAAACCCCAAATCTCTTATTCTCCAACACATCAACAATCAACTGTGATGAAGTGTCCATTTAGATCTGTTTGCATGCAGATTCTTCAGAAAGGAGAAAATCCCTTGGAAAGAAGTCATGCTAAAGGAAATGGTACAAACATTGAAGTATATGAATACTTGAGTGTACATGGAGATGGTAGATACCCCTGTCTCCAAAATGGAGGTTGTTTAGGTACACGTAAACTTAGCTATCTAAGCTATGAAACCACAAAGCTAGTGGCCAATCTCCTGCAAGAATGAGTGGATTTGAGGGAGAGAGAACACAAATGGCTCGGATGGACCCTTGATGTTGAACTTATTCCAACTGGCTTTAGGAGTCCCAGTCCTACAAATCTCCTTTGCCAAGCAGATGTGAAATGAGAGTGCAATACAGACCATTTTACAGAAGTAAATCCTAGCTTTGCAGAACACTGGGTTAGATTCTTCCCTCCACACACTGCTCCTTGGCTGGGTTCTGCCAAATACTCTATTGGAAAGGCTCCAGAGTTGCTAATATGGCTTTGAATTCTTCCCTTGGTGACTCACTGTTTTTGTTCCTTTCTTCAGGGAGAGTGTGATTTATGTTAGGTCTTCCTCCACCAGAGAGGAAGTGTTCAGTGATTGGAACATTAGCACTAAAGGGTCCTATTCCCAGTTATGCCACTGACTTGCTCTGTGGCCATGGGCATGTCACTTCCCTGAGGTTTTCCTCAAGTGATAATACTTCCCTACTACAGAAGGGTATTGTGAGACTTAACTAAGATTTATAAAGTGTTTTGAGATTCACAGACCAAAAGAACCAGAGAAGTGCTGGGGAAATTCCTTTTGGCTCCCTGCTAGAGGAGACAGAACCATATTTCCAAGATTTCTCTCTTACTGGCTGATGGGGGAAGAGGACAACTAGGGACTTGCAATGGTCAGTGGATAGGCAAGGCCAGAGTGAACTTCAACTTCCTCGGGCAGTGAGGGCTGGGACCATTTCTGGAGACTAGGATTCCATAATTCTTACATGTTCTAGTCTCAGTCTACTCTCTTTTACTATGGACTAAAGGCCACTTCTGAACGCATGGGGACCAGGTTTCTTTCTGCTGTGACCTGACTGATTTCATGGGCT
This sequence comes from Caretta caretta, assembly GCF_965140235.1. NCBI lineage: Eukaryota > Metazoa > Chordata > Testudines > Cheloniidae > Caretta > Caretta caretta. The sequence goes on from NC_134218.1 coordinate 20,394,502, forward strand.
GAGTTTTATTCTATTCTCAGGTGAAGTTTCTTTCCTGATTGCCTGAGCTTTCAGGGTGGTCTTGATGCAGGCTCTGTTATTTGCTGGAGTGGGAACCCCATCTCCACCATCTTTAGCTTAGTTGTTGATGGGCTGCAGTTTTACTGCTGGCTGCACACACAATTTGACAATGTGACTTTTCATGGCTCAGAACTGTTGTTGGCCTGTTTATTCATAGCATCCTCAAGCAAAATGGGATGGATCTGAAAAGGCAGCTTGCTCTCTCATTGCCTCGTTCTCCCACCCCCCTTCTCTCCCCTTCCCAGTGTATTGATTTATTTGTTTTAGTAGTCTTGCTTATGCCATGTTTCCAGCTTCATCCAGATTTGTCCACACAGACGAAGAAGCTTATTCCATTGCCCCAAATGTGGCTGTCAGCAGAATTTAAAAATGGAATTGTAATAAAGTTCACGAATGGCGATTCACCTCCTCCACTTCTTGGGTTTCTCTAATGTGCTTTCTGCATCCCCTTTGTAAAATTTCCCTCCCCTCATGGCTAAAGGCCTTACAAAACAGCAGCCTTCTCACCAGCTGTAGAGGCTGTTAACACCTCCTTCCTGAGCCTACCTTTGTGGGGGTGAACATATTTGCATGAGGGCTGTGGGAGGTGCTTTTCAGTTACTTCAGAAATTAGAATCTCTTGGTATGTCACACAGGGGCACTGAGTTTGGGAGCTGATGCAAACTTCTCCAGATATTCTCATTTGGCTGAGACTCAGAGCTAGTAGATGATTTTTAAAGTATTTAACATACAATAATCAGTGTTGTACTATACGTATATTTATTTCAAACATTGATTTGGCACCCATCACTGTGTTATCTAAGGAGCCTTGTAACATTTAAGTTGAGACGTTAAAAATCTCAGTGAGAGAAACCAACACAACTCTTCCCTGCTGCTTGCATCTTTACCAGCCAATCAGGATTTAATCAGTTGGGAAGACTTGGGCAAAGGCCTATATCTTGCAATTCTGGAAGTAGCTAGGTTAGTACTTCTGCAGGGAGCGAATCCCGGGGGCCTGGAAGTGCTACCAAGAAAATTCTACCACTACCACTTGGTTTACCTCTAGAGCAGGGGTAATCAATTTATTTTTTGTCAAGGTCCACATTTCTTAATCAAGGTAGAGTCAGGGTCCAGACTTCAGAGAAAATAATACAAACAAATAACAATGATAATAAATAAATAAAAAGATTTCAGACTCTGTTCAAAAGCGCCTGATGGTCTGGATTTGGCCCGCGGTCCACCTGCTGACTAGCCCTGCTCTAGAAGTATGTCTTCACTGCACAGTTCAACTCAGGTGAGGGGTGCCTGGGTTAGCTTAGCCCAGGAATGAGCATCTCCACTGGAAAGCTCTAGCCGCATTACTGCATCCTCACTGTTTCTGCACTTGTCTGTGTGTGTCTGGGAATATATCCAGTGGTTCTTTGTGCTGAGATGCTCTGATTCTTTCCCAGTCAGTTGCCAATTGTGGGAGAACTTGTCTGTTCTTCAGGGACAATTGTGGGAAGGGGTTTGGCAGATTATCAGCATTCCAGTGATTTGTGGGGGTGTGTGTGGGGAGGATGTCTGCATTCTCACTGCAAAGTGGGTGTGTTCCAGCCAGAGTTAAAGCAGAGCTAGCCTGGGCTTAAGACCTGAAAACCCATGTCAGAAGTTTTTGTGTGTGGCTGCTAAAGGGTGAAGGTTAAAACCTGCATAAGACCCCAAGTTAACTGTGCAGTTGAAGAAGATACCCCCCCAGACATCAGATTCCAGCATTCTTGATAAGAGTAGGTCATGTGGTGGGTTGGAGGTGAAGTGATTCTTGGACCTGATAACCTCTCCTGGTATCTTGTTCTCACTGCATTGCTCCGTGGTATCAGAACAAATGGTGGCTGTACCATGCCTAGAAACATTGGTTACACTGGTTGGTGCCTCATCACCAGCCATTTATTTCAGTCCGTTATTTTTCTTTGATATTCTGCCTGAAAGCCTTTGTTTCCTTTTTGCTAGTGTTTGAGTGGTATGTGGAATAGTTTTGTTTGGGCCTCGGTCCTCTGAAGTGAGGGGCTGGGTTGTTAGGGATTGCTCGGGTATCTGCGGCACTATTGTGAATTTCTCTAGCACCTTCCATTAAGGATCCCTCTTAGGTGGGGAAGTATTAATGTCATCTCCGTTGTACAGCAGGGGAAGCACAGAGTGTGTGACTTGTCCAAGGTTGTACAGGCTCTGCCACTTTGCCCTACTCCCCTAAATCCCGCCCCCCCCGCCGCACTATTTAGCCTTTCCTTAAGAGGCCATTTGCCCAGCCTCCAACTTCTACAGCATGTATGTTTGTCCTACACCCTTCTAGATCTATGACAAAACATGCACAATGGCACCCAGTGCACTCTGCTTCAGCAACAGTGAATCTTGCAGTGTGATGTCACCCTGGAACAGTACAATATACAGTGATACTGAAAGCTATGATGTCATACTACGAACAGTAACACCTTCATAGGAAATGTCTATTACAGCAAATGCCCTCCATGGTCCTTGGATTTGCTTTTCTGTCTGAAGAACAGGGGAAGAAAACAGTATAAGGGATTATAATATAAATCCATTGGGTTGTTTTGCTTACTGTGGAATGAAATTCCATTTGGCATCTCTTAAAATAAAGAACAACACCCCAGCTAAGTAGCCTATTGTCTTTATAGTTTGCTCGAGATGGGGAACAGGGTTCTGGTAATGTACATAAACCTGTCAAGCTTTTCATTATCAATATAAGTGAGAGCAAAGCCTTATTGAAAATACTGGGTCTGTGGTATACCTGGAGGGTAGTTCACTTCTGATGTGTTACTAGAGAGAACGTATGGATTCTGGATTCTGCACTGCAGCCAACTTCTTCCTAGGCAACTGGGAGTTTGGGATGAGACTTTAATTGGTGGTTGCTGCATGTGACCAAAGTCCATATTCTATTATCTTGGCACAAAAATATCCTCTGTGCCACAGACAGTAACTTGGTCTTGCTTCACTTTAAAGTTAAGCTTTGCAGTCGACCATGAACGCTAGTGGCCCTGGATATCCATTAGCTTCTTTGTATGTGGGAGATCTTCACACAGATGTGACCGAAGCCATGCTGTATGAGAAGTTCTCACCTGCTGGACCGATCATGTCCATCAGAGTTTGTCGGGATGTTGCCACGCGTCGATCGCTCGGTTATGCCTACATAAATTTTCAGCAGCCTGCTGATGGTAAGCCTGATAAAGCTTAACCTATGGAAAGTTGTTTTTTAAATCTGTGGTTTGGGATGGGGTGTGAGGGCTGATTACATGGGTCACGTTAAGGCTACCAGGTTTAAAATAAATGCTGACTTAATGCTTTGTTTTCACTTGGATCTAGTCTAAACCTATCCTGGGTTCTTACATGGTGCCCGTCAGCGTGGTATCTGAGTGTCTGATCACATGTGTGCGCCTAGATAGAGGGTGGGAGGGGAGACACCAGGGGCCCTACAGTTGAGTTTTGTACCCAGGTGAAAAAGTCAACATACATGAATAACCTTCCTCCAAGCGCTCAAAGTTACATTTGACTTGATTGTCCTCCTCTGAGAGCAGAGCAGGGGAAAGTAGTATTGCCGTGTGTGTGTTCACGATGACAGTGACAAACTGTACAGGACTCTCATTTTCTAGCATCAGAACTGCTAGGCAGGGATTTGTTCTCATTTTAACTAAGATGTTGCTGAAGTAAATGGCAAAACCTCTAAGACACCTTTGATTTTTGGAATGAGGTTACAGCTGGTGAAGGGTGCCAGGTCGGTAGCACTGGAGACTGAAATCCTCTATTGCTCAAAGCAGAAACAACTTTGTTCCATTTTACTGTGAATGACAAATGGGGAGTTTTCTTCAGTGCTAATGGGCAGAAGGATTCTCAGATTCCTGTAGATGAGCCTTGGGCAGCTACATGATCAGAGCCCATCGCCTGACTCCTCTGTTGTACGTTACTAGAGGACTGTCTGGTGTGTCTACGGTGGCTTGGAACCTGGCTTGCAATATAGCTCCTAGGCTGCCTCTCTGTTTGTGATTTAATGGGGTCTTTTTCCCAACGCTGAGGCTAGAAAATAACACTTCCCTGCTCCTTGTAACAATTTGATCATGCAGACAGCCAGTGTTACAGTAGGTGGAATATCAGGCCATGTCACAATTCTTCTCTCCTTGTAATTGTCTTCACTTGTTCATAATAAATGTGCATGTTTCCTGCCAGCTGAGAGGGCCTTGGACACCATGAATTTTGAAGTGATCAAAGGTCGGCCCATTCGAATCATGTGGTCCCAGCGAGATCCTGGCCTCAGGAAATCAGGGGTTGGAAATGTCTTTATCAAGAATCTGGATGACTCCATTGACAACAAAGCCTTGTACGATACATTCTCAGCCTTTGGGAATATCCTTTCTTGCAAGGTACATATGTTTTCGCTGCAAGAACAAGATTTATCCTAGGACTTGCCTGCACTTTGTTACAAGGGTTGTCAAACTGGTTGAGATCTGAATTCTCTTTGCATCGCTTTGTGTGGTTTTCTTTAAATTTTCACCCGCTAAGTGAATAGAAGACTTAAAGGGTTATTGGGGAGGACCGCTGCTATCTTATTTCCACTGGCAAAGGAAGCTGGACGCAACTTGCTCCAGAGCTGATGCACTCTCACTCGGCTAGAAGGGATCTCCTGAGAGCAGTGCAGACCACTTCCTATCTCAGGTGCTCAGCACATTTCCTCAATGGTGTTTCCAGCTTCTGTCAACCCTGGGAGCTGAGCTTGTGACCTATATTCTTATCTCCCCACGTGACAGTGTGCCCTGAACATGGGGCTCTAGGTATTGTAGCTTGGTGAAAAGCAGATGACAGTGAGGCTGAATGTTCCTTGGCAATGGGACTTGGGTTTGGCATGGGTGGCTGCTAGGGATTTCTGCCCGGGCTTGTAGGGGGTAGGGGAAGTCTGCCTTCTGTTTTTCAGGACTCTTCAGTGTCTGGCTCTGCCTCTCTCTTGGCAGGTGGTTTGTGATGAGAACGGATCCCGCGGTTATGGCTTTGTTCACTTTGAGACCCATGAGGCCGCAAATCGGGCCATTGACACCATGAACGGGATGCTGCTCAATGACCGCAAGGTGTAAGTGGGGAGGGGGGGATCCTCATTTTGTGCTGCTTCTCCCTTCAATAGCCCTCTCTGAATGTGGCCTTTGTATAGTAACTAGACTCTTGGTTATCGGTATTTGCTCAGTGTGGTGTAGCATAATCAGCATTGCTCAGTGGGCAAACATGCTCCTTGTTAGGGCCTATGCTGTTTCTGCCCTTTTTTCACTGGGCTTTGGAGTTATGCTGATGATCCTGGTAGGATTGTATGGAGGCTGAGAGCTGCTGGCACAGGGCGAACAAATCCCTAGTCCAGGTGAGAGCAGGCATACATCATGTTGGTGATGCAGCACCGCAGATGTCCAGAGCTCTGTACTGGTCCCTGACTCCCTAAGAATTCAGTTTAAGAGAACGTGGAAGAAAGAGGATTTAGCCTTCTCCAGTCCTCTCTTCCCCTCCCCTCCTGTGAAGGACCTCAGCGTTCTTGGATCTAGTGAGCTCTAGATCGCTGCCTGTGTATTGTCATCGCTGCCCAGCTGGGATGCGGGGGCAGGGATCCTCTGAGGGTGGAGCTGGCCCTGCAGGGAGGAGGGGCAGATCGTACACCATCTGGGAGGGGGAGAAGGCAAATAATTGAATTCCGTTAGGATCTGCTTGATCTGGTGAGATCCCCTGAGCAATGCCTGGTATGAGATGGCTCTTAGATTGTGCGCTCCTTGGAGCAGAGACCGTCTGTTGTTCTGTGTCTTTACAGCCCCCAGCGAAGGGGGCCCTGTGCTAACTAGGGCCTCCGGGTGCTACTGCAGCATTAATGTTAAGTAACAATAGTCAGTGTCTGTGGGGATAGGGGGAGTGTGCAAGTAGGATCTGCTCAGGTTGCTGAGATGCAAAAATACACAGTCGTTACTAGTGATAAAGCGACAGTCACCATTAGAAGCAACTCTACTGGCTCCCATGTCTTTTTTCCCCTGGCCAATGGATGTCTGGTGAAGATTCACGTTCCTCCGTTTACTTTCTGCAGCTTTGTTGGCCATTTTAAATCCCGCAGAGAGCGGGAGGCAGAATTTGGGGCACGAGCGATGGAATTCACCAATGTCTATATCAAGAACTTTGGGGATGATATGGATGATGACAGACTGCGGGAAATATTCTCCAAGTTTGGTGAGTAGCGTTTCTACAGCAAAATCTGCACAGTGGATGGTGAATTGGAGGCAGTGGGACCAAGGAGTATGTTCAAGGGGAAGAGCCTGAGTGAGGAGTTAGATCTCTTCTCTTATTTATATAATAGTTTTAGTGGTAACACTTATCCAAGAACAAACCCAGCTGAGGAGATCACCAGTCATTCCAAATGACTGCAGTGGTCTCGTGCAGCTTTGCAGAACTGTCATTAATTTAATCACTGATTACCTGCTCTTGACCATGATGATGGAGGATGACTGGTAGCTTTTCAAAACAAACTTGCTTTTCAAAACAAACCACAAACAATTGCCCTCCCCAGACAAGTGAGTCAGTAGAATTTCTCAGAGCTGTGCCAGAGAATGGAATCCAGTTACAGAAAGGTAAATGTCCTTTAAATCTCTTTAAATTACTAGTCTGAATTTAAAAGCAAAAGTTATTCTTTCCTCTGGGTCTCTCAGTGGGTTGTGACTGTCTCCTTGGTTCCTGGAACAAGGTCTGTTCGATGTTGAGTCCTGAGCACACTGTTGGTACTTCAGAAATCCTAGATTATTTAGGATTTCTCTAGTGCCTTTCATCTGTGCTTCTCAAAGGCTGTGTTTCTGTGACTAGATTCCTCACACTAAGGTAGATGGGAATATTTGTCTCAGGTTTGTAGATGAGGAACCTGAGGCACCAGAACTTGTCTTACTGTGTAACCTTGGGCATCAGGAACAGAACCCAGGTCTGCTGTGCCAACCAGTAGATATGTTGGGTTATGACTCGTCTGGCTGTATAGCTCCTGTGAGAACCTTGCTAGTGGGGAGGGCTTGGAGAAACCAAGCTAGTGAGTTGGGGTGCCTGTATCTACCAGCATTGTGTCACTCCTGTTAGCCAGGATGCCTTAGCTGGCAGAGGAACGTCCACACTGCAGTAGACACTTGTCATCGCCCCCATTCTGCACCAGTGTATTTTTGGAGTCACCCTGACATGTGGATCTTCTTGGACTGCTGCCACTGCCCCCACATCACTCAGCACTGGCCTGTGGTCTAACAAAGCAGGAGATTTGTGGGCGGAGGAGGCAGGGGTGATTGCCTCAAGCTGTGAGCAGAGACCTTGGTGGACAGTATCTTTCTGCTCCAGGCTGTTTTCAGGCACTGCACTCTTCTGTTTGCAGGAAAGACGCTGAGCGTCAGAGTTATGATGGACGATACCGGTCGCTCGAAAGGGTTCGGGTTTGTCAACTTTGAGAAGCACGAAGAAGCCCAGAAGGCAAGAGGGTCTTTGCTTTATATATTTAATTGAATCTGTGACATTTAGAGGCCTGGCTGGGCCTTTATTCTCATGAGCAGGAGTTGACTGGTGCCAGCTGCTGAAATGCAACTAACCGATCTGTTAGTGTGAAAGATTCCATAACTTCCAAGTCCTGTAGCTTCTTGTTAACAACGTGTGTTTGGGTGGCCAGTGAGTCTGTCTGGGCAGTCATCCTAGGCAAAGGGAAGCTCTTATCTGCTCTGTTATCCAAACTTGGAAGCAAAGCTGCTTTTATACCTTTTATTTTGAAAGATCTCTAATAGCAGTGGGGGGAAATAAAGCCTACACCAAGGGGGCTGGAAGGGTGCTGGGGCTGTGGTTTCTTTTTGTGCTTAGACTTGGGATTGTCTCCTGGCAGGCTGTGGCAGACATGAACGGGAAGCAGATCAATGGCCGGATGGTGTACGTTGGCCGAGCTCAGAAGAGGATGGAGCGTCAGAGTGAACTGAAGCGTAAATTTGAACAGATCAAACAGGAAAGAGTGAGCAGATACCAGGTAATGGGAAAGAAATGGAGGTGCCTCATGCCATGTGCCTGTTTGCTCTCTGGCACGGTTGCCAGATGGAGTAACAGCATGGGATGTCTCTGCTGAGCCTCCTAGCCTCAAAGGGAAGCTTTCAGGCATTCCAGATACAAAGGCATGGCCGTTGCTGAGTGAGCACTTTTGAAAATCCCAATGGCAGCTAGCATCTCTCTCAGGGAAATGAGCCTCCTTGCTTGCCCAGTGTGCTGGGATTTCATATATCTGCATTTGTGGCACTGGATCCTTAAAGGAGCCAGTCCAGTTCTGTGCGTTACACACTCCTCCAGGACATGACTTAAAGGCAACACCTACAAGTGAGGAGTGTATAAAACCAGTGTGGTCCTAAACCCCCACGGGAAGTCAGTGACTTCACTGTATCTGCCACATACTTTTATGCCCAGAAAAAAAGGGAGGATTTGTATTAATAGTAAGTTGCAAATATGGTCTTCTGGGAAGGAGTCAGTAAGACACAGCAGAACAAGTTCCTAATGGAACATTTATTGTGGGCCTTCTGTAGCCATCCTGAGTTTTGGGATGTTTGCTGTACCTTTTTGGAGAAATCTAGTTATAGCACTGTCTGTTCTTAGGGAGTGAATTTATATGTGAAGAACCTGGATGATGGTATTGATGATGAGCGGCTGAGGAAGGAGTTCTCTCCATATGGTACCATTACTAGTGCAAAGGTAAGAGAACTGGGCTACCATGGGGAGTCTAATTCACAAGGCATTAGATCCTAAATGGCCACTGATCTCAATCTGGTGGTGCTTTATGGGGCACTGGTACTGAACATAGCAAGTCCTAGACTTTGGATCTGCGTAAGCCTCAGTCCCCAGCCCTTGAGTTGTGACTGGCTTGCATTGTCGCCTGTAGCTTTTCAGATTATGCAAATAAATCACTAATACTCCCTGCTGCTGTGGGAGACTCTTATCTGCTGCTTCTGCAGTGCTCGCAGCCCCTGCTAGCCCAGGGAACTCGGGTCAGGAATCCAGCTCCGATGTGTCCCCCACCTCAACCGCATGTGACCGCATGCTAGGCTGCTACTAGAACTGTTGTTTTTTGAAGTCAGCTGGGAATAGGTGCTAGAAATAGACACTTAGAAAAAATCGCGCTTGATTATTACATGTGACTTACACTGTATGATGGCTGCACCCAGGGCTCCTGCCTCCAACCTTGCTTGAAATAAATCAGTCCCACACAGCCCCTAAAGCCTCAGGCCACACTGTCGGTTGCCTCTGAGGCTGGCTGCTGTCCACTGTCTCCCTCCCTGCTCACGTCCCCACCTGTGATGACAGCTCTGTGTGATATGCGGATGGAGTGCCTGGCATTCAGTGGACTTTGTTGTGTTCTAATCTAATTTTAGGTGATGACAGAGGGTGGACACAGCAAAGGGTTTGGGTTTGTATGTTTTTCCTCCCCAGAAGAGGCTACCAAGGCCGTGACGGAAATGAACGGACGGATCGTCAGCACCAAGCCTTTGTACGTCGCCCTCGCTCAAAGAAAGGAGGAAAGAAAAGCGATTCTCACCAACCAGTATATGCAGAGACTGGCCACCATGAGGGCCCTGCCTGGCCCTCTCCTTGGCTCCTTCCAGGCGCCCACAGGGTACTTCTTGCCTGCCATCCCACAGGTGAGGCCCCATCCATCCCTCTGGGAGGGGCTCATCAGCAGACCAATAGGGAGTCTGAGGAGCTTGCCTCGGGCCAGACTCACCTGTCTTTGGGATGGGAGGGGTGTATTTGATTCTTTGGCACCTCAGCATCTTCAGCACTGAGAATAATTGAACCAAATAGCTTGTTTTGGGACCCTAAAGTTGACAAACCAAAGATTGTCATTCTAGGGATGTCAGAGCTACAGGTGTCATTCTGAGTGCTGCTCTGTTCCAAGCGCTCAGCCTCGCCGTCCTTCAACCCCTGACACACCAAGCTGATGCAGAATTGGTTACCATTAGAGTCTGTCCTGATCATCTGTCTGCTTATCAGATGGGCTACTGTGCCACATGTCGCCTGACTCCGGTTTGCCCCGCGTGCTTGTGTTGTTGGTTGAGCACTGTCAGCATGCCCAGCACTGCCGACATTGAAGAGTCTCTGCCCCCGAAGAGCTTACAATCTAACTGGTGTACATAGTACAGTGTGTAAACACAATGGGCAAAATTTTCAAAACTGGGTGCCTAAACCTGGCTCCTAAGTCCATGTGTCGACCCTTAAATGAATGGACTGTTTTTGCTTTTGTGTTCCCCAGAAGTGTTGGGAGCTGCTGCCTTCTCAACAATTCTGAAAATCAGGCCATGTAGTTACATACCTAAAGAGGCACCCGGATCCATAATGTTGGGCACCCATTTTTAAAAAATCTTGTCCACTTTGTACAGACAGTGAGATTCAAGTGAGCTTCCTGTGAGTGGCATACTGAGTGGATTATTGTTGAAAGGCCTCGCAGACGAAGGGTGATGCAGGTGTAGGCACATGGAGAATGGGTTTGCTTTTTAGCCGAGAGGGAGTGAGTTGATGTGTTGGGGTGGCATAGAAGGTGCAGAGGTGAGTGGGAGGAGCAGAGGAATGGGATGGCTGGAAGATGTACAGGCAACAGGAAGGGAGGCAACAGGAAATGGGTCTGTAAAACACTTGAGGACATGGCACTGCATGTGGTATAAATGCCTAGAATGCATTGGCGTGATTGGCATTATAGAGAGATTACTGAGACGCTCGGTGTTTAAATATCTGAATTATCACAGGCCTGTCCTCTGCTTTTAACCCCAGAGCTGTGATTCCCTCTAGAAATTTCACCAGACTTGCCATCTGGGGCTTTCCCCCTTTATCGTTGTGCCAGAAGTTACTAATGACTCCAGTCCCTCAGGATATCCTAGCCCTAACTGGCCTGCTTACCTGGGTACTAACATTTCTCTAGCCTCCAGACTGGGCATTAATGGGTCCTGGGTCTGTAGACATGTCGGTAACTTATGGAAGCGTTTGAATCATGCTGCTGCCAATTTCACGAAGGGATCTGTTGATCTCTGCTTCAATCCGTTCGTCCAGTCGTCTGCAGTTCCCGAGTCACAGTCCCTGTTGCTGCTGCTGTAGGGTTCTACTGACTGACTCACACTGGCGAGTGAGACACTCTGTATTCTGCTCCTTTCATAGCCACAAACCAGAGCTACTTTCTACAGTCCTAGCCCAGTTGCCCCAGTCCGTCCTGCCCCTCGGTGGAGCACGCAGCCCTCCAGGCCTCCCTGTGAGTGAATCTAAATCTGCTGTGCCCCCTCTGGCCCCCTGTGATGGGCAGTGTGTGTGTGGTGGAGGGGAGCGACAGCGTGCTTTTGTGTCTGCTCTGCGCAGCTTGGTGTGTGGTTTTGGTGTTTTCCTTCTGGTGATGGGGTAGTTTAGGACTGAACGCTCTCTAAAAGCAGCACAAACCATGCAGCTAGGGGGAACCTGTTGGTTGGTGGGTCACCTGCAGGCAATAAGCATTGGGAGGCAAACCTGCCTGCATTGCATCGAGTAAGAGAAAAGGCCTCCCCTCTTGTCTGCGTGTCAAACCCTTCGTTCTCTCACCCTACCGGTGAACACTGCCTGTTCGGGCTCACGTCCCAGCACAGATGTTTCCTTCCATGTCTTTATCATCGGGGAAATTTACAGCGTGTTCAATCATTACAGCCACCTACCACACGGCTACCCCAGTCCTGAGGGCAGCAGCTCCACCCAGGCGCCTGCTGTCCAACATCAGCACCATGAGACAAGCATCCACCCAGGTGCCCCGAGTGCCACCACATGCCCAGAGAGTGGGTGAGTCAAGGAGGCAGTGGACTAGAAGTATCTAGTGAATACGTGTCCAGGAGGGTGTTGGCCCCAATCTTCTTTGTCTCTCTCTCTCTCTCTCCGTCTTTTGGAGGAAGGGTTGGCTTGTGCAGTTGTTCATGGGTAGGCTTGGGAGGATTAGATTTTTGTCGGTAAATGTCGATAAACCTCGATTTCACGGTACACACACAGACTGACAGAGAAATATTTCCACTGATGATGATGATCAAAATTTGCAGATAGGCAAAATTAGAATAATACTGCTTGAGAACTTTAGAATTTGATTTCCAGCTAATGACTTTGTCTATTTTGACATGTGATGTTGACAATTTGTAATGGTTATAATACTTAACTTTTCGAATCTCAGCATCTACTGTCATTTAAATTTTCACAGGTATGGGAAATTATTTAATCTTTCCCAGTAAACATTGATATTACCTGTCAAAATTATAAAAATAAAGACATAGAAATTCTCTTGAGCCTATTATTGGGGGGGGGGGGGGCGGCAGTGGAGGATTTTGAAAATCTTGCCCTCTCTCCCTTTGAAGTTGGAGTGTAGGTAAGAACCTTGCCCCAAAAGCTTGCAGTAGAATGGCATAGTGTGCTGTGTCCCCAATGGACTCAAGGGACTTAGGGCTTGTCTACACTTACCGGAGGATTGACTGTTGATTTAGCGGGTCTAGTGAAGACCCCCTAAATCAACCACCAATTGCTCTCCCATCGACTCCTGTCCTCCACTGGATCGAGAAGAGTCGGGAGTCGACAGGAGACTGTCTCTCGTCGACATTGCATAGTGTGGACCCCACAGTAAGTAGATCTAAGCTACGTCGACTTGAATTACGCTATTCATGTAACTCAAATTGCGTAGCTTAGAAAGACTTTCATGCGTAGTGTAGACAAGGCCTCAGACAGCACTAGTAGTGCGTGGGTTTGTAGTTCTCAGGGAATGTTGTTGTCTTTGGGTCGGTGCCTAGCACAAAAGGACCCTGATCCTGATTGGTCCCACCATGTGCTGTTCAGTAGTAATGACCACAGTCTGAGATTTAACATTCAGGCAAAGTGTGATCTCCAGGCAAAAACAGATTTGAAGGGATTCGCTGGACAAAGGAAGTGGTTTTTAATGGCTCCAGTTAAACAACAACAACAAAGGTTTTGAGATTCCAAGTAAAATAGAAATTGCCAGTGCTTATGGTGGAGACTGACCTGGATGAATGGTCTGAAAATGCTCTGTGCTAATCTTGTGCCTTTAGATTTGGTTTGGCTGTTGCTCTCAGGGTTTCCTCTGAGCAGTGAGTGCCTGCCCATGACTGCATCTAGTTCATCCCCTCTGGGCTCATCTACTGACAGGCAGCTCTTGCTTCTGCAGGATTGGGGAATGGGGTTTGACTGTCTTGGCCTCTTGTGCTAGGTATCCAAGTCAAGGATACCTATGAGAGAGACTCAGTGGCTTGTCAGTCAGTTTACCTAGTCACTTTTCACTAGCATAAGTGATGTGGTGGCGGAGGTTTAGCAGGTTCAACAGCACAATCTGAGGGCCAGCTTTGGGGGTGATGTGTATGTAGGACTTAGTTGCTTTCCTTGCTACTCTCTGCATTTCTGGCTCCTTAGTGTGTTAGTTACACCAGGTCAGTCTCTCACACTTGGACTTAGTTGGCCAAATTCTAGGTGATGTGTAAAGGGGGTGAGGCAGAAGCTGCATGTTGGTAAGAGGTACAAGTCTCAGGTGGTCTAAGATATGTAATTTACTGGCTGGAGTTGCCAGGAATTGCACTGGCCTAAATTCTCTCTCTCTCTGTCTTTGTGGCACTTAGACTTGCTTCTGTATTTGGCCCTCGGTCTTTTCTGTTCTTTAAACGAGCAGATGATGTGAAGCAGTTGGTGTCAGAGACACTTTGTTGAGTCCATTCTCTTTGGCAAGGTTCTGGGCTTCTGGTAGCTGAAGGGAAGGAAAGTGGTTCCCCAATGAGTTTTTGGAGCAGGGTGCACGAGGAAGCTGTAATGCTGCTCCCAAATGGTGAAGTAGGAGGTCTGGTGGCCCCACAATCCATGTGAAACGGAAACAGCCCACACGAGCATGGGGCGGGGGGCGTTGGAGGGTCCCATCAGTGTTGTTTCTCTTCAGTTTTCTTTGTCCTTTTTCTGTACTTTCCTTTTGCGGAGTCAGGCAGGCAGCAGGAGGAGGGCAGCCTCCTGCTCCTGCACGAATGACAGCATGCTGCCTGTGGCTCCTGCTGTGAGCGAGCACCGTTGTGCCATCCTCGCTGATGCATTTGCAGTAGGGGGCCTGGGGCAAGCGCCTTGGTACCAGGGCTTGGTGCTGCCCTTCAGCTGCTGATGCTGAGAGGCGTCAGTCTGTGGGTGGGGAATGAAAAAGACAGGTCCATTCGTTGACATCCCCCCACTCCCCTGATTGATTACCCTGCGCTAGGAGAGCACGTAGCCTTTTTGAACTTGAATGGCACCCGCACGTTGCTTTGAAGTTGAGGGGCGTATTTTACGTGCCCCGCTTGGCATGCTACTTTCATGCTCTTGGCAGGTGTAGAGTTCATGCCTGTGCACATGCATATTGGCACATCTCTTCCTTGCTAATGTTCCTGTGTCTCTTCCAGCCAACATAGGGACCCAGACGCTTGGTGCCCGTGCACCCACCTCACCAGCCCTGCTGCGGGGCGTGCCACAGTATAAGTACTCCTCAGCGGTGAGGAACATCCAGCCGATGGGAAACGTGGCACCTATGCTGGTACAACAGGTAACCCATTCACAGGATTTTGTCCTAGAGGTGCTGATGGTGGGGCAGAGCCCAGTGTTCTGCTCGAGAGTCACAGGGAGGGAGAAGCGGAACAGAATGCTGAACCGTGGCCATTCCAAAAATAGCCTTTGTTTCCTGAGCCCCTGCCGGGCAAAGATGGTGGCCAAGTTCTGAAAGGCCTTTGGTGTTCCCATTTGCATTTGATGAGAACTCTGCTGCTGCTGCTAGAGAGTTTCTGGTGGAGGTGGAGGAAGGATGGAGTCGCAACTTGAGTAGGACTGCCAACCCTCCCAGTTTTGCCGGGAGTATCTCGGAATTGGGCTCTATCTCCTGGAGGATATTGAAGCCAAATCAGAAGATTTTAGGCCAATAAAAGTCCAGCGTTGCAGCAGGGCTAAGGCAGGCTCCCTGCCTGCCCTGACCCTGTACTGCTTCCAGAAGTGGCTGGCACATCCCTGCAGCCCAGCAGCGGCGAGTTATATGGGCCCGTGGTGTCCAGGCTCCGGCAATATTCAGGGCCATGGGGCCTGGCTCCACCAATGTTCGGGGACAGGTCTCTCCCCTGGCCACACCTGCCGCCCCCAGGCACCTCCCCCTGCCCCAGGAGTATCCTGCCTCTCCCCTGCAGCTCCACTCTGCTCTGCTGGCTCCCAGCATCAACTGCCGCCGCAGGGTCCTAGTGTCCCCCAACCACTCTTGGCAGGGCAGGCTGCCTTTACCCTGCCCTTCCACCTCAGACCCTTCCCTTTTCTGGCAGGACCCTCACCAGCACAGGGGGCCCCCCTGCCCGCAATCACCGCTCCTGCCCCACGCTGGGTGAGGGCAGCCCCATCCCTTACCCCCCAGTGAGGCTATAGTGAGGGGCAGCAGCAGGGGAGGAGGCGCACATGTGATGGCAGGTCCCCCCACCCGGCACCCACCACAGGGGAGGTGAGGAGGCTTCCTGGACCTGAGAGCGGCCATGTGCAGTGACAGTGGGGTGGGGTGGGTGTGCTGCTGGGGGGAAGGGGAGGGCCCTCCCGCAGAGCTCACTGCTGCTGGCAGGGAGAGGGCTGGGAGGAGTCGTCCTCTCTGGCCCCATACCTGGGTCAGCCTGCCTGCACCCCAAACTCATCCCCAGCCCTGCCCCACCCCAGAGCCCTCACCCCCAACCCTCTGCCCAAGCCCTGAGCCTCCAACACTCCAAACCCCTCATCCCCAGCCCCAGACAGAGCCCTCACCCTCCCACACCCCAAACCCCTCATCCCAAGCCAGAGCCCTCATCCTCCCGCACCCCAACCCTCTGCCCTAGCCCTGAGCCCCTCCCACATCCCAAACCCTTCATCCCCAGCCCCACCCCACAGCTCTCACCCCTGCACCCCTTCCCAACCCCAAACTCCCTCCCAGAGCCTGCACCCCTCACCTGCTCCTACACCCCCACTCCTTGCCCCAGCCCAGAGCCTACACCCAAACTCCATCCCAGAGCCTGCACCCCTGCCCCAGCCCGGAGCCTGCACCCAAACTCAGTCCCAGAGCCTGCACCCCAGACCCCCTCTCCCACCCAAACTCCCTCCCAGAGCCTGTACCTCTCACCCCTTTTGCACCCAAACTCCCTCCCAGAGCCTGTACCTCTCTTGCACCCCAATCCCCTCCCCCCCACCCAAACTCCCTCAGAGAGCCTTAGGCAGGTAGGGGGCAGCGTTTGGTGGGGGGGTTCTGGGCACCACCAAAATTTCTACAAACCTACCACCCCTGCTGCAGCCCCTGGGGGTGGGCAGGGGTCTCCACATGCTCCCCTGCCCCTAGCGCTGACTCTGCAACTCCCATTGGCCAGGAACTGTGGTCAATGGGAGCTGCAGAGGTGGTGCCTGCGTGCGGCAACCCTTGCCCCCCTCCCCTCTTCAGGGGCCACAAGGACATGTCGGCTGTTTCCAGGAGAGGCATGAGGCCAGGGCAGGCAGGGAGCCTGCCTTAGCTCCACTGTGCTGCGACTGGGAGCCACCCGAGGTAAGCACTGCCCGGCCAGAGCCCACACTCCTCACCACCTCCTGCACTCCAACCCTCTGCCCCAGCCCAGAGCCCCCTCCTGCACCCAAACTCCCTCCCAGAGCCTGCACCCTTTCCTGTGCACCCAAACTCCCATTCCCCAGCCCAGAGCCCCCTCGTGCACCCAAACTCCCTCCCAGAGCCTGCGCCCTTTCCTGTGCACCCAAACTCCCATTCCCCAGCCCAGAGCCCCCTCCTGCACCCAAACTCCCTCCCAGAGCTTGCACCCTACATCCCCTCCCACACCCAACCCTCTGCCCAGCCCAGTGAAAGCGAGTGAGGGTGGGGGAGAGCAAAGAGCAGAGGGAGGGGTGATGGAGTGAGCAGGACGGGGCCTCTGAGAAGGGGTGGAGCAAGGGTGTTTGGGTTTGTGTGATTAGACAGTTGGCAATCCTAACCTTTAGGGAATTGCTCTATCTTGCGTGGTCCTGTTAGAGGAGGGAGTGGCTAAAGCCTCGCCTACTGAGCACTACCATCTGGCTGTTAAGCCTGCAGATAGGAAAGGCAGGCACCCAATCATACAGAGCTGCATCTTGACCTTACCTGCCAGACCACTCAGATCAATGCAAAGCATTGCATGCTGGGTCTAGTGCCTTGGGTGGACGCCTCATCTATGTGCTGTAGTCTCCTCCATTTGATACCTTGGTGCAGCCCTCACCCTCCTTGGAGACCATCAGCTGGGCCAAATCTGGCCAGCCCAGATGCCAAGAGTCCCCAGGGATGGGAGGGGAGAGGAGAGGAGATTGAGTTTAGTCTCCCTCCTGAAGCGTACAGATTCTCTTTGTATTATGACTCTGCTCTCTTATCAGCCCAGTTGGAAACTGCCAGACTCTTGCCACTTAGCAGGGTTGATTCTTAATGCTGGTAGCAAAGCTGGAATTGAGTATCTCCTCCTCTGTGGGAATGGGGAAGCTCTTCCTCTAGTACTGAAAATGGGACTCCTCAAATGGCTTTCAGCATTGCTAAAAACAAGTTTAGAGAGATGCTGTCTGAGAAGCCCAGGTGCGGGCAGCCCTGAAGGAAGCCAGTGATTTAATGGAGCTGTGCTCTAGTGATGAGGGCAGGGGACTGGGATTCCAGGCTCTTTGGGGCCACTTCTGGCTCTGCCATTGATTCGTGTGTGACCATGGGCAGCTCACAATCAGCACAGCTCAGGCTTCTCATCTGCAAAATGGGGGTAACTTGCCTTGGGGCCGGATTAAGACCGAGGCACTACAGGTTCCTGCTTAGGGACCCAGCTGCTGGAGTTGTGAGATAATACCACTATTTTTTTTTTTTTTTTTAATGAAAGCTGAAATTATCTTTCTAGCCTCATGATTGTGAATAAAAGCTTGAAAACATGAGTCAAGTATAACCGATGCAGCGAAGTCTCCTTGCTTTAGGCTCCGTACACATTAGCTTGCAGAGGTGTGAATAGTCCCCCCAATGCACTTCCGTGGAGTACCCCATGCTCTGAGGAGCACTGCCAGCACCACTCCAGCTGAGAGCTGAGTGGCAGGAGAGGGCAGCAGGCACAACCCCTCACCCACAGACACATCCAGGCTGCTGCTGGGTAAGCAAGCCTCCCCCCCACTGCCACTCCTGCCTTTTGGTGGGGAGAACAGGCCTCTGTTGCCACCCCTAGTGGGGGGGCTGATAAGTGGGCCCCATGCTGCTGCCCTGCCTCTCTGGGCAGGGACACGGGCCGGGTCTGTGCTACAGAGGCACAGCTACAAAGCAGTGCTGCAGAGCACTGGAGCGTGGGCACCTCCCGCGTAGGTGGAAGCGGGTTTTCCATTGCTGTGAGATTTTTCACAGCCCTGAGTGACATAGCCGGGTCACCCTACGTGTTAGGTGCAGACCAGGCCTCCTGATGTGCCTAGGCCACAGATTGCCTTCATCCAGCCCTGACTTGCCTTCCTCATAGGGGTTACGGTTAATGATTGAGATCCCCAGATGAAAAGAGGCTGTAACTACCAAGCCCTCCCAATAGACTGTGCCCTTCTTCCCTGACTCCTTGCTTCTAAAATATGACTTGCGCACCTTGATTAGCCCAAATGCTGCTTCCTGTCCTTCTGAGTGATTCTATCCCTTGTACTTTGTTCAGGCTGGAGAACCTGCTGTTCATATTCATGGGCAGGAGCCTCTGACTGCATCCATGCTCGCTGCAGCTCCTCCTCAGGAGCAGAAGCAAATGCTAGGTACGTGCCGGTGAAGCTGTTCCTTTACACCCTGGTAGAATGAGGATATTGACCTACTGGAGCTGTTGCTGCACTGTGTGTGCATTGCACGTCAACAAGCCCAAGGTTTCTTCCTAGCCCCGTATGTGGCACTTGTGGGATTTCCACAGCCTGTGCGATAGTCTCCAAGGCAACAAAAACAAACTCTTGTTAAATCTGGGCTGTGTTGTGGAGTGCTTTTGCTTGTAGTCCTTTGTACCATAGCCTGTGGGAGTGGTGCGATGGGTCACTGCATCCTGGGCCAGGCTAAGGGAAAACCTATGAGCTCAGAACACGAAGGAGAGCTCCACCCTGCCCACTCTGCCAGGTTACAATGGGGACAATGTTTTAGGGGCCCCTGAATTTCAAAGACACACTTCACTGCTCCTGTCAGGTTTTGGGTGAGCAGTTTGTTGCCTGTCAATCAGCTGTTTACCTCACAGGGGCTGTCTCTAGCAGGCGATCAGGCTCTGCCAAAGTGTTCAATTTCACATGGAGTCTGGGACTTCCCGCTGACTGAGCAGCTGGTGCTGGTGCATGAGCACAAGCTGTGCAGAGACGTTGCATCCGGATGCTTGTCAGGCTCTAAAGAGCTTAGCTACAGAGAGACTGGCCTGGCTGTCGGTTCCATGGGTAGAGCACTTGTCTCAGGTACTTGGGTCAGCCAGATATAGAATTGAGCAGAGACCATTCCTTCATCACTAGACTGGCACTCCAAGCAAGCTCCCTTAGAAACAGACACTCTTAATATTCTCCATACTGCCCTTTTCCAACCCACCAGGAAGGGTACTGGGAGATGTGCTATTCTCCCTTTCTCAATGCTTGCTGCACTTTCAATACAGCCCAGCTGCAGCAGGTGGCTGCTGCTCTCCAGTTTCAGCCAGCAGCCTTGCTCCCTGCATGTGTTCTCTCTGCAGCATCCAGGAAGCTCTCCCTGAGCTGCCATCTGCTTTGCTGCTGTGTTTCTTGATTACTAAATTCTAGTTCCACCAGAGAAATGCTAGTGACTCAGGTTATTTTCGTGGCTCTACCAAAACATGGTCTTTGCAACCTTTTTTGGCCTGTTTTCAGCGCATTAGGTACACTACCAATTCTCACCGACGAAAGGATGCCAACCAGAAACGCTACCAATAAAGTCAGGGCAGTGCTCTACTCAGTCTTGGGGGAGGAACTCTGTGGGGCTCCTCACTCAACTAATTCGTTAGTATCTCTGCACCTGGATAAAGCTGCCTTTCTCCAGCCAGTGAAACTGGTTGCTGTTCACACAACATTACTTAGCCCTGGATGGCACTTCACAGGTGTTAGTGACGTTGGCACCTGAGTAACTGTTCCAAATCCACTTCCATGTGCAGATGTGACCACAGCTCCTGCAGGATAGAGAAGCTGACATAGTTCTTTTCTAGCAGTCTGGTTCTGGCTCTGGCCTGCGTGTCCCAATGACAGACTGTAAAGGAAGCAGCAACTATGCCTCTTGTTAATACCCAGAGTCTTCCAAACTTTTTTCCATGTGTGGTCTCCTAAGCATCACCCTGTTCTCATAGCTAAAAACATTTTAATCCAAGGCTTTCAGATTTATGGGGACTAGTGCGAAACAGCAGGATTGAAGAGCTGCAGCTGGAGATGCTGCTACACTCAGTTTCTCACCTGTTCAAGCAGCAAAAGGCTGGGAACCAGAATTGGCCCCATTCAGCATACAAGTAGAACAGGTTTCAGCAGCTGTGTGTTGACACCATCTCCATTTTGCACAATGTGCCTGGCTAGCAGCCATGTCTGACTCTGTTCTTGGGAAGCCGAATGGCATAGTGAGTCAGGGCATCAGCCCTTTAACTTCAGCGGGCTTTGATTTCAGCTTTCTCTCAAACCCACCGGGCTCACTGTCAGTCTTGAAATCGTCCAGATCCCAATCTGTGCATGTTACAAACCCCTTCTCTGCTTAAGAGAGGCCCGAGAATGGAACAACTGCAGGGAGGCACATGGCTGTGCTCGGGACTGAGGTGCATTGGCAAAGCTGTGTGTGGGGAGCCCAGCACTGAGGGGTATTGGCAGAGCTGTGTAGGAGAAGCTTGCACAGCACCTGGCTGGTATAAGTCCTTGTTCCTGACCCCTCATCTTAGCACCAGATTCTCTCGCCGTGGTTCAATGTCAAGGAAAATGTAACTAGTGGTACAGGTCCTGATTGTGCATTCACACCCCCAGCAGGGATTGGAAGCTTTCTTGGAACATGGGATCTGGGTGCTTGCAAACACCTCTGCAGCAAAGCATTGGTGTGTGAACAGTGATCTCCCTGATCTGTACCCCTCCTACCCTGATGAGAGAAGATTGGAACTGGGACTCATTCTGTGCGGGGGCAGGCTGGGTAGGGCTGGAGAGAGGATGTTGAATCAAAAAGGTCTGAAGTTGCCTTGGATTTTTCCATAATGTGTAAGGCTATCCTTGATGTTGTGACCAGGTGAACGCCTTTACCCCCTAATCCATGCCATGCACGCCTCATTGGCTGGGAAGATCACAGGAATGCTGCTAGAGATCGATAACTCGGAGCTGCTGCTTATGCTAGAATCACCAGAATCCCTCCATTCCAAGGTAGGAAGTAGCCAACGCTCTAAAGAATGAATGTTTCCAATGCAATGCATGTCACAAAATGAAAGAATCTGGTGCTGCAAATAGTAAAGCTGCTAACGAATGTGTGTGTGCAGAGGGGCTGCAGGGAAGTAAGGGTCAGCATTGTTTTAGGGTGAAAGATGGAAAAGCAGATACAGCTCCTGATAAATAAGCAGCTCAAATGATAATGCAACGCCTTCCCCTCACTCTCCAGAACTGTGGGAGGAGAAGAGGCCAGGCTAGAGTGCAGCAGCTCTCTGGAAGCTAGGAGACCAATTTTGAAATCCATTTGGAGATGGATAGGAAGCATGGTGGGAGTTGAGGCAGGGAATGTCCTAGTTTTCTGGATCAAGACGGTAAAGATTGCAGCATTCTGACTGCTCTGGAAGTTTAGAGAGCAGAGTTCTAAAAACATTGGGAAGATATTGCAGAAGTAGAGGCAGAAATAAAGATTTCAGCAGAAGCAGAATGAAGGATTTGTTCTTTCAGAGTTTGTCTGAGGAGCATTTTGTACCTCTCATTAACTGATTGCCAATTAGCTCTAGGAACTTAGTACATCAGGGCTAGTCTGGACACGCTCCATGTTTGTTCCTGGCTACAAATGTTTGGAACCCTCCGAGGTATGGCCACGCTGGCCTTTACAAGGCTGTGAAGTTTGACGATCAATTAACTGAAGGGTTGTGTTTTTTGTTTTTTTTTTAAATCCCTCTTGTTAGAGACAAAATACTCAGTGATCAAGAACGGATGATAGCTTGGCTGATTCTTTCCCATAAGGAAACTCCAGGATTCTTAGGCCTTCTTGAGAACCAAAGTCAGTGTGCATGTAGGGAGAGATTGGCTGGGGGTAACCAGAAGCTGGCAGAGCTGAGACCAGAAGATACCAGAGGGATTGGAGAGAGTTAAGGGACTTGGAGCAGTATGCGACTTGCTTCAAAGAGATGTTCCACAGTGAAGATAGCACAGGGATATTCAGAAGTCAGAGAGAGATTTGTTGTGTCTGAATGTTTGGTTGTCTTATTCCAACATATTTTTCATGTTTTAATCCTTCACTTAACCCATGTCAAACTCATCCTGGGTTTGGGGGTCAGACTCTGTATTGTATGCACTGTCCTTAAATGTTGGGGCATTTTGAGTGAATCCAGTGCTTTATGAAAATATCAGCTCTGGCTACAGCCACGTAGTGTATGTGTTGGTGCTGTACTAGGTCCCGCCCCCCGCACAGCTTGGCCATTGCATCTCCGTCCTGCGAACAACCCCTGCTATTCCAGTTTGGAATCTCTCTGATGTGGGTCTGTCCATTCCAAACTGTGCTTTGGCTGTATGATGTGGACATGCTTCCCTGTGAAACCGCCAATCTCCCAGCACGCGTGACAGAAGCAGCTTGCATTGTACTCATTTTAGTCTGATATTCTAAGTACGACTGTTTTGTTCACATGTAAAACCTTAAAGGAACCACTTGGCTCTCAGTTATTTGGAGGGTGTCTGGTACCTGTTTGTGGACAAGTGGCTGGTGGCTACATGGCAAAGCACAGAAAGCAAAGGGAGAGACCAAATCAGATAGAGATTTGCATATTCCAAACTATGGGCTTGCATATTCCCTGAATAAGTGAAGTAACTCCAGGCTCCCTCTCTTAAAAATGCGGCCATTCTTGCTGGTTTAAATTTTGGATTCCAAGGGCCACGATCATAAAGTGAAGGTGACACAAGGGCAGGTTTATAGGGTTTTGTTCACACAGAGCTAGTTCCTAGATATCCTACGATTATATGTTGTGCTAAAGAAGTGTCAAAAGCTATTCAGTCAGTCTGTAATAATACAAGATCCTGGCGACTTTGCTTGTAGTCATTGGGCAACAAGCTCTCAGAAGGCAAATTCTGCTGTAAGCTGTTTCCTTTAGAACTTTTTAGAAGCTGTAGGTCATCAGGTCTCCACACTTTGCTTTCTCCAGTCCTGTAATATCACTCACATAAGAGAGAGCCCATAAAGGAGCCTGGATAGCATGAAAATGAATCTGCTAAATCTGAGGCTGCTGCAAACTCCAATCCTGTCTGACACATTCAGTCTGAGCAGCAACCTCTTTATTCTGAATTTTGAGCTGGTAAAATACTGGCTGTGTGAAATTTTTCATATTTTTCTTGCATATCTGGTGTACGTTTGGCCCCAGGGTCCCATCAAAACCTCTGTCCTGAACGGATTGGCTGTATTTCGTTGCTACTGGAGGCAGGATTAATATTTTTCACCTGTGTCTCCCTTTTAAATGAACACGGGGGTTTATCAGGTGGGATCAGACTGCTGGGTCATCTCCGTAGGAAGTGGGTCTCAGTGGCCAATACCAGGCACTTCAGAAGACATCAAAGTGCCCTGACTGCGCAGAGCTGTATGAAAAGGGAGGTGGGTTGTTGTCTGCCGAGTAGATCAGCAGGAGCATGTGGGATGCACGTGCTGATAGCTACTGCCATCCTTTCAGTCAGGACTGCCATTGTCTGTCTGTGTCGTGCTCAAGGTAGTTGGGGGACTCCTCTGAAGTTATTACAGAAGGCAGAACTCCACATAGACCTAGGAACTGGCTATAGTAGGCTCATCGACTGTCTGAGTGATTTCAGAGTAGCAGCCGTATTAGTCTGTATTCGCAAAAAGAAAAGGAGTACTTGTGGCATTTTAGAGACTAACAAATTGAGTGTGACTTCTGGAGTTTTGAGGCAGTGGGGAATCAGACTTCAAAATAAAAATAATCTAACCTAAATGCAATGTTGATTAAACATAGCAGCCCTGCTAACTAACTTGCCTCTTGGAAGGGACAACTATACTAAGGTCAAGTTGGGAGCCTTGAGTATCCTGACTGTTACCTGTGTAGGAAGCTTCCAGGTGTCAGAACAACTAAACTTCTCTCCGCCTTGTGCTTTGCTTTGTGAGATCGAGGAAGCGGTTGCAGTGCTCCAAGCACACCAGGCTACCGAATCATCGCTTAACAGCAGTGCTGCAACGTTCCTCCTATGAGACCCAGGTAGGTCTGGAAGGCTGTGCGGAAGCTGGTCTCATGGCAGGGTATAATGTGGAGAAGGGTCCCTTTCTGCCTGGAATGTGAGCGCCAGAGAAGTCTTGTCAAGATTAGTCAAGGTGGACTTGGGAAAGCAATGAGTGTGTTTTTGTCTTGGACCCCGACTTCAAACTTAATTCCTTTATATGAATCGATGCCTCCTGCTATTTTCCAAAACTTGATGATTGTACCAGAGAAAAATTAATGCTAAATGGGTTAATTTCAATGTAAATCTGGGGAGGCAACTTGGCGGTGAAAAATAAAGCAATCTGGCTTTCCTTGTAGCCCTCATAGAATCTGATGAAATCATTCCTGATGCCTTCACATGGGATTGCAGAATAGCTTAACCCAGTGGTTCTCAAACTTCATTGCTCCACGACCACCTTCTGACAACAAAAATTTCTACATGACCCCAGGAGGGGAGACTGAAGCCAGAGCCTGCCCGAGCCCCACCAAAGCCTGAGCCCCACCACCTCGAGCCGGGGGACAAAGCCAGTGCCCAAGAGCTTCAGCCCTGGAGGCTGTAACTTGAGCCCCACCACTCAGGGCTGAAGCCCTTGGGCTGAAGCCCTGGGTGGTGGGGCTCAGGCTTCAGCTTTTGCCCCAGCAAGTCGAATGCCATTAAAATAGGGTCCTGACCCACTTAGGGGTCCTACCCCACAGTTTTAGAACCGCTGGCTTAACCTATTATCCTCTTAGAATCTTAGAGCCTCTAATCTGGATCCATTAGCAGTGATCATGCCCCATCCCAGTACAACTCCAGCAGAAGCTTCCAGCTTTCCTGTTTGGTAACAGAAAAGAAATGGCCAGAACTTCTATGCACCCCTTTGTAAGATAAAGTTTGGTCATGCAGTTTCCTTGCTCTCACGGGTCACTTAATTCAAGTTCAGTATTGGTATGTGAACTCTAGGCTAATTTAGACTGAGCTTCTGTGTCTAACATGTCTAAAGTGTATATTTGTTGTAGAGGAGGGACTCTGAAGAACACTTGGCTCTGAAGATAAAGCAACTACAACGCTGACATGCATCATCACATATATTGGACGCATTTATTTATTTTTTCTGTGTACAGACAGCAACACTGACTTGCATTCAAAGCCCAACGTTACTTTTTCTTTGTGCACCAAAAACTTTGCAAAATGATTTTTCCCCATAAATGAACTGCATCTATGTAACACTGTCCATGTGAGCTCTCTTCTGACAATCCTCACCACTGAGAGCAGGTAGTGAAAATGTTAACAAGGGGGGCACGTGGTAGAATGACAACCTCTCCTTGTGAGTGGCGAGGAGGGAGACACGATTGGTTCAGTTGTAGTGTTCCATGACATGATGAATCATCAGAGCTTGTCATTTTTAGTAAGTTCTTTGGGTTCTGTAATGTTTTATTTGTTCATGTAGTTGACACCATAAACAGCTGATACACTTGCCCTCACTATGTGCTCGTCACTGTCTTTCTTTCAAGAAGAAATGGTTTCTTCTGTATAAGTGGCAGTAAGTGATTAGACCTAAGGCTGATCTTCAACAATAATGGAGGGATGGATGGGTTGGAGGCCTATAATGTTCCTGAAAACTGACTAGCAGATGGAAAAGAGTAGGACTGAATGGTCAATTTTCATGCTGGCACAAGGCTAACAGCGGGCTGCCCAAGATTATGTATTAGGTCCAGTGTTTTAATGTATCTTATTAATGATTTGGAAAGGGGGGTGAGCCATGAAGCAGCAAAATTTGTAGATGACACAGTTGTCTGTTAGTCAAGACCAGGGAGGACTGTGAGGAACTTCAAAGAGATGTAACAAAGCTCGGTGAATGGGCAAATGAAGCTCAGTGTTGATAAATGCAAAGTGATGTGTACGGGAGGGGAAAAAAATAAATCACTGTCTTGGTTCTAACTTAGCTTCATGCAGTCCCGAAAGGGGCCTACTTGTCACTGTATACTGCTCCATGAAGACCTCTGTTCCATGTACAGATGTGGTCAAAATAAGCAAACATGTTAGGATGCCTAAAGAATGGAATGTCCAATATAGAAAATATCAGGATAACATTATTCTAGGCACAGTAGGTAGTGCTGCCTATAATTAAGGTTGCCTGACACATTCCTTCAGTTGCTTGTAACTTCGCCCAAACAGCTATAGTCTGGCATGTTCCATGCTGGGTGTCTGCCTTTGCTGAACGCTGTTTGGGGCGGGGGGAAATGTTATCATGGAATTATAGACTAATGAATGCACAATGACATGGGGTGCTAAGGTAAGGTTGTACTGCCAACCTTAAATTTTGGCATTTCCTAACTTGAGTGCTTGACTCTGCAACCTTAACATTCTTTCTACATAATTTATTTTCCATGTAACAGAGATCACTGGTGCAACCTCATATGGAATACTGAGTGTACTGGTCACTCCATCTCAAAAAGGATATTGCAGAAATGAAGGGCCATGAGAGTGGTGGGGGGAGTAACTGGAAAAACACGAGAGACTGAAAAGACTGGGATCATTAATCTTAGAAAGTAGATAAGAGGGGATATAAAATATGGAAAAGTGAATGTTAAAGAGATGGCAGAGTGGGAGTTTGTTCTTCCTGCCTCTTAACACAGGAACAAGGAGACATTCGATGAAATGCAAATTCAAAACTGATCAAGGAAAATACCTATTAACAAAGGCAAACAAATTGTGCGACTCACTGAGCTCAAGAACTAATGTGGGGGACAGATTTCTTCATATCTGCTTAGTGTGACATTCTTACATCTTCTGTAAAGCATCTAGCACTGGCTGCACTGGGAGACAAAATACTAGACTAGATCAGAGCTGAGGTCTATCAAGTATGGCAACTCCTGTGAATGGGAGGGTTTCCAATAGCAGTGACTGGGTTAGTCTGCTACATTTACATAATACCTTTTGTACCAACGGATTCTTAAGTATGTTACAAACGTGTGTCTGTCATGTCATGTTCTTCATTCTATCCTCCCTTCTCAATTGCAGCCAGTTTTGCTGTTTCAATATTTGGACTCTCTTGGGCAAAGGCTGTTTGTTGCTTGCAGAAATGTTAGTAATTAATAATGCACCTTTTTACTTGTAACACCCTAGTCAGAGCTGGAACTGAACTGGTGGTTAGAAACACTTAGCATTAAACTATGTCCCTCCTAGTCAGAGATGGCAAAGATGTATGGCTTACTGCATACAACTGAAGGGGGAGAGGAGATGTTAAAAACCATGTGAGGGAAGCTGAGGTCTATAAGCAGCAATCAACTTGTAAGAGTGAGTGTAACTGCTACCTCCTAGGTAGAGCCACTCCTGAGCTTTAGCAGAAATAGCCTATTCTGTCCTGGGCTCAAGGCCTAACAGGAATTGATGAGTTGATACTCCCTTTCTCCTGTGTTCTGATGGGGTCCTTCAGCTAACTTCTGTGAAAAGCTTCTCCATGAATGCACTGTGCTCCCTTCTGCTTTGAGCATGTATGTGTTCAGTTAGTATCTGGAGCTTAGGCTCCGTAATAGAAAGCTGTTTGTTTCATTTTTGATTGCCTGATTCTTCCCATCTAAACGCTGCTGGGCTGTGGTAAAGAGTGTGTAACAGGCACCTGTACACCAAACAGTAATGGCCTAGGGCAGTGGCTCTTAACCAGGAGTAGGCGTAGCCCTGGTGGTACGCAGAGATCTTCCAGGGGCTACATCAACTCCTCTTAATATTTGTCTCGTTCTACAACAGGCTACATAAAAAGCCCCAGAGCAGTCAGTACAAACTAAAATTTCCTACAGGTAATGACTTTGTACTGCTCTATAAACTGTACACTGAAATGCAAGTACAATATTTATTTTATTTTATAATTATATGGTAAAAGTCAGCAATTTTTCAGTAATAGTGTGCTGTGAAACTTATGGTGTTTGTCTGATTTTGTAAGCAAGTAGTTTTTAAGTGAGGTGAAACTTGAGGTATGCAAGACAAATCAGACTCCGGAAAGGGGTACAGTAGTCTGAAAAGGTTGAGAGCTACTGGCCTACAGCCTTAGAGCCCAGATCATGTATAACGTGCAACAGTGAGACCAAATTCAATAGCACCAACCTGTAACTAGCATGGCAATATCAATTTACTCAGCCATACACCACCCTTCACTTCTATCCCCTGACCACCAGCTGCAGCTCAGTGGAAAATACTCATTGACAGTTTATTTTTAAGGATGGGTTTTTCTTTTTGCTTTTCTCTCCAAGTAGCGCAGCTTCACTCTGTCAGCCTTTGCTCTTCCAAAGTTATACAGGGGGCCTGACTCAAACTCTTTCCCCCCAACATGTACCAAGGAAAGGAGATTATAGCCAGCCTCAGTAGGTCAGTACCTTGTGAGGCAGTCCGGCTAACCAGCATGCACTTCTCTTAACTGGCTCCCTAACCACCTGCTGCCTGGCATTTTGTCTGTAGGCCAGTAGAGGAACATGGTGCTGTTATCCAATCAGCTCCCTCTTTTAGGAAAGACTGCAGATGAAGAGGCAGCTGCAGGCAGACCTAGCAGCACAGGGAAATGAAACCTAACAGATACTTGTGTCTCCAGTAGCATAGCCATAGTATAGCTATAGCATAAATAGCCTATGGTGAGATGAACAGGGCCTGTTGGACCTACTGTTTTAGGCTTGCTGTAGACATCACTGCATGCAGCTCCTGTTTTTGAGGTTCGCTGCAGCTACAAAGGCAAGCAGTGATTTTACAATGAAAGGTGAAGCATTACAGCACAGCTGTGTGGCTGTGGAGTGAATAGATCCTCAGCTAGACCCAGCTAAGGCAGCAGCACCTCCCTCCCAGCCTTCTCCAAAAGCTTTTTTGTAGCTACATTCTCATTCCATTAACACGAGAGCATTTTTTAATTCCTGAACTCAGTTAAGGTAGAGGTAAATAGAATCTAAAATATTGATCTGTCCTGAGAAAGTAAGGGCATGCCACACCAACCCTACAAGGGATTAGGAATGGAAATAGCATATTCTTCAATTTGCAGGGGGAACGATAGGTTAGAAAAGCAGACTCTTTAACGGTACTTCAATGTAAGTAATCAAGCCCTGCTTGTAGTTAGTGTCCTGGAAACATCTCCAGTTCAGATTTGTTAACACTTCTGTTTTACACTGTAGCTAAACTGCAAGGCTTCTCTTTTGCCCATGCAACAATCTAACATCCTAAGCATACACTGGGATAGAAGTTTGGAAAAGTGTTTTTAGCAGTGCATAAATGAGACTTCTGCAGTGATACTGAATTATGGAAGCTCCTTGACCATAAGGACAAATAAAATAGTACTTTATAGTGGTGAAATATTCCCTGTCCCAGCAACAATTATGGTAACAGAGTACACCCAGAGCCTTGTGTCAAATACACACTTCTAATAAAAACACACACACAGCTGTAACATATGCTGGCTTTTAATAGAGGTTGCATTGTTCATACAGTAGCTTTGCCAAACAAGTCATCCTGTTATCTATTTAGATCTCAAGATTAAAAGTAACTCATTACCACTACTCGATGGGAAGAATCAGATTATAACATGCTCATAAGTCTAATAGAGGAAGATCGTTCTTCACGTCAGAGGCCTCGTGTGGGATACCATCATACACCCTCTTCCCTGTACCAGCAGTAATAGCAGCTAGCCATCAAGACACAAACAGAAGCTAAAACGTTTAGATAGAAGTTGTAAAGGTTCAAAGCTGCTAGGACCCAAACTTCAACTGCAGTGAAGATAGCTCACAAATACAGTACCAAGGCAGTTTTAAATTAAAGACTTGATGCCTGTTTTTGTGAGGGATAAGAGCTATGTGGAAGCAGCTGCAAGCTTCCGAACAGTTACTCTAAACAAAAGCAGCTTTGGGCAAGTAGGCACCAGCTAAGACAGGGAACACCTGAGTCATTTATTCTTGTTGAGGTCTCACCTCATATTTAAAAGAGAGTCTGGAACTGTGCTAGGGAAACCCTGCCTTTAATTTCTCATGCAGCAGCCCTTGTAAGTGGCTTGTTTAAGCAAGCAGAAGCAGTATACACAGCAGATCTGCTTCTCTCCACTTTGAGCACATTACCATAAACTCAGTTTACTACTTTTGAAGACATGCCCCAGCCAGAAGAGGAGCCCTAGCCCCCACACCCATCTTGGCAGACAGATTAACTTAAATAAATAATGAGTTTACAAAATTACCTTATACCAAGGAAATTAACCTGAATGTTTCTCAAAAACAGGGTCATTTAAAATTTATAAAGATCTTACAAGGAGATACCAGTTTTGATATAGATGGTACATATTAATGTATGTGTAATTAAGCAGTAGAGAACTAGCTACTACTCGGCAAATAAGGATGGTAGATTTCAGAGCTGGCCCTACAGTGTTGGGCCCCTGTATCAGTATTAAAAGGAAAGCCTGTCTTCTGCAGTAAAGAGCAGACAGATTTCATGCTCCTTTTTATTTTAAGTTCTTGTTCAATTCTTGCAGTAGTTTCTGTGCAGCTATGTTCTTTGGTTCAATTTTCAGAAGGCTATTAATGTCAGCCATACTTGATTTGTAATCCTAGAAGCAAAACACATTTTTAGAACACTGAAAATGCAAACATTTTTGAAACTTGGCCTTTAAAAGCTCATACACTGAAGGACTATCTGCCACAGCCCCTTCTATTTCACATGTGCTTCTCACAGAAGAGACTGACAACTGCATAGCTGTTTTGTAATGCACAGAAATTGGGTACTAGAAAGACACTCTGTTTATATGGGAGGTGAAGCTGATGCATTAACCTGCTCCAGTGTCAGTCTAATATTACACCTAGATTACATGTTATAACAGGAGCTGCTTTAACTGATTAAATAGTGCAGAACGCCACAATTAGCTGTAGTTTAAGATCTAGGCTGTTTGCGAAAACCTCCCTCTATAGTCATTTTCAGTGCCCCAAACACAGGATCTAGCTGTTTCCAGGAAATTATCAGGCAACTCAAGACACCAAGAAACCTGAAGCTAGCAAATGAGAAATCCACACAAAGGTGAAGGTAGCTGCTACTGACTTACTAAGAACCATGACTGTAAGTTTTTGGTAATACAAGCATTGTTTCCAGAAAACCTGACTTGCAGGACACCTATAAAAAGGACAAACACCCTGATTCAGGTCTTTTTTCTCCCAAAGAAAGATCCACACACATCCATGGAGCTGTCAGCCAGTGAAATCACTAGCCTAAGGTGTGGTACATAGTGAAGGGAGATTCCAAGTCAGGTAGCAGATTTGTAGTTGTTTTGCACAGAGGCAAGTTATAAAAGGCCTGTGGAAACTCCACAGTTGTGGATTCAAGATTCAGTGATGCCTGTGAGAACATGGCTTCTCTATCCCAGTCCTGAAAGGGGTCTGAAACTTGTTTGCAGTTACTTACCTTTAGTTCTTTAAATGCTTGAGCACGTCTGTAAAACGCCTTAATATTTTTAGCATCTAACTCCAGAGCTTCTGTGCAGTCTTGTATTGCTTCCTTGTACTGCTTCAGAGACAGGTAACAAAGAGCTCTGGAGCACAGACAATGGTAGTTAAAGGTTTTAGGCTTCAAGTGGTGGGCTACAATGATCCCTGCTTTGGGGCACTATATTCAATCTTAACCAGGTTTCTTCCATGGAGAAAGTCTCATTGTACAAACCCTGCACTGACTGGTAGAGATTAAAAAGGTTTTTCAAAACAAGGCTAGACAGCATCTTACTGTGCAGCATGTGTGTACCCACAGCAGGTCTCATCTCAACCCCTGCCCAGTCACAAGCTTCTCTTTAATAAAAAAGCCTCCTCTATAAACTTAGAATGAGGTACTATCAAGGATCTTCTCGTTTCCTGAGCTCAAAACTTGTTTTGGTTAAAAGGGGAGTCGATAAAATAATTGCTCCACAAATCTGTAAGAATTAATAATTTTCTTAAATAGTTTTCAGTCCCCAGCTGTCGCTTTAAGAATTTCTAAGGTTACAATTTTCTGTGTGTACTGTCCTGGAAGGTTCTCGGTTCTCTGCAGCTGCCTTCAAATGCACCACAAGCAGTAAAGGTTTCTGATAAGTCATTACACTATTATTTGTAGGTAGTGGAGAGCAGGCACCATCAAAAACAGAACATTCTAAACAGAACTAAAGATTTGAAAGAAGTAAAAGCCGAACAATTTAAGCTGAGAATTTCCATACAGGCTCCTTAAAGCCACTTTGGAAAATAAAGGTATCTCCACTTGCAGAGCAAACATCTGTTATGAGGAGAAAATGCTTCCCCTAATCTCCCACACACTTGCACAAGCTATGTATTCTGACCACAACACTGATAAACGTTAAAGGTAAAATTCTACCCTCAGGCATGCACCTGGCTCCCATTCATTTAAGTGGGAGCTGTGTGTGGGCATCAGACAGCAGGGTTGGGTCCAAACTTGATAAGAGTTACTGCAATTACTTAAAGAGAGCCCCCCAAAGGGAAATATGGTAAATCGGTGCTTGTACGTTACCTGTTGGTGTAAGTTGTGCATTCCTGGTTACTGAGTTTTAGACTCTCGCTGTACTTTTCAATAGCTTTTTTATGGTTCCCTTTCTTCACAAGTTCATTTCCTTCTTGCTTCAAAATTTTTGCTCTTTCAATCATAGCAGCAGTAGGCACTGGAAGTTGTATTTGAGAGAACATACTGCTACGTAAAAATGAAAGAGCCTTAAGCAGTCACATTTGTTAATGGCAGTGATCAATACAGTTAATTAAAAACCCTACTTTTTAAGTATGAAAACCTAAGCAACCACAGAAAAGCCTGAATTCTCTCAGAGAAATCTGTTCTGTGGAAAGACTATCTTTGGACAGAAACCCACCTAGATATCTGAGTGCTACCACGGGGCACCATAGATTTACTGAGAATAAGAGATAGCTAGACTTGCCTGAAAGGATCAAGGCCACAGAAGGCTGAGGGCGAGAATCACACACCTGGTTTTACTCTCTGAATTGTACTTAAATCAGGGTTAAGCTGCAATCCCATCAATTCCTTGTTCAGCAGAATTCAAGAATCCCAAGTTGGTAGCTTGTCCGCAGCATGATACAGAATGGAATGACTGGTTTATTAGTATTTATTATAGGCTTTACTATAATAAAATATAAGTGCCAAGCAAGAACAGCACCCCAATGGATAAACTCATTGTAAGAGACAATCTTTGCCCGAAAGAGTTTACCATTATGGACAAATGGTGGGAGAAAGGAAGTATTATGTTATCCCCGTTGTAGAGGCAGGGAATTGAGGTACAGAGCAGTTGAGTGACTTGGTGAAGGTCACACACAGAGTCTGTGGCAGAGCCAGGAACAGAGACTACTTTTCCTGAGACGAAGGCCAATGCCTTAAGCACCAGAACAAGTTTAGCATTTGCCTTGTACTTTACTGTCCCATCTCAGTCCCACAACTCCATGTGCCATCTAAACATGGAAAAGGCTCACCTTGTTTTTCTAGAGATGCAGTTTCATATGGTTTGTGTCTTGGGGCAGCCGCCTGGCTTCCTGCAGGAGGAAAGTCCCATCTTCGCTGAGCAGAAACAGGAACTGAAGGGATTGGTGGGAGCTTCTGGCGCCACTCAAGGCCATCCTTCTCCAACAGGGCTTTTGTCATTCTGGAAATAGAGATATAGGCTGTGTAGCTACCAAGTCTGCTGGCAGAACAGGCCATCTTTCCAGGACAGTGCTCAGTTTCAACAGGCAGGCTCCTAACTGAGCATCTGCAGGCAAATACTGTGTGACTGCTGTGCATGCAACCCTGCTAACTGTGTATAGTTAGGAAAACGTGCCTTTAGGGTAAGAAAACTGTCATTTTAGTGTTTGCCACTTGATGACTTAAACCTCACATACACCCATGGTAGATGTGTTTTCATTTTACAGGTGGGAAAACAGAGGCCTTGGGGTTAAATGATTTGTCCCCAAGGTCACACAGTGAGTCAGTAACAGAGCCAGGACTGGAACTGAGGCCTCCTGAATTTCAGTTCTGGGTCTGAACCACAATGCCATGCTTCTTCATGAGATCAGATATTCCGGGCAATAAGAAGATAAACAGAGGAAGTCTGTGGCTGTAATGCCATTCAGAAAGGAAGCTTAAAAAAAGAGAAGACTATCCAGTTACCACAAACAGCAATTTTTAATTTAATGGTATACACTCTTTCGCAAGAAACTTAAAATGAATTATCTTTACATATTCTCCATATTTCTTCTGCAGGGCCCTTTTTGCCAACTTCTGTCAGCTCAGTTCCTCTCTCCCTTTGCGAAAAGCAAAGCTAGGCTCTACATAAAGGGTTTCAATGAAAGGAGTCTCTTCTCAGTATTGACAATACCAAAAGCAAAAAGATATGCTAGGATGGGAGCTATGAATTTACTAGAATTCACCGGTGCTGTGAAACATAAGAAGATATGGAGCAGCACAGAGGCTTAGTAGTTTAGTAGACCACACTGTGTTCATATAGACCTGCTCTTGGGAACAGAAAGGTACTAAGGAGGCTTCAGGTTGGAACGTGGCCACTTGTAATTGGTTAGCTGCCTAAAAATAAACATTATATAAAATATGGAAAACTTCCATGGCCAAATGGAATAATTCCCCAGCTATAACAAAGGGAAGTAGCAACTTGACGGGAACAGACAGCTTTAGTGCTGGCAGCAAATATCACCACAGAACTCACACCACAGAAACAGTGCTAGGCTGCATAACAATCAGATCTATGCCATTTACAAAGCATTCCAATGCACCCAACCTGCTCCCAAGCAATCATCCCAGCTAAGTGGGGCTGAGATTCGCAGAGGCAGCTGAATGAGCTCTGCTGTACTTTCAAGTCTTCATTCTGGTCTGTGTAACAGTATGAAGTTAGGAGTTACCTGTTGACACCATCGTGTGCAGCCTGTACAGTGCAATCAACCTGTAATACAGTCTTGTAGTCCACATAGGCCAACTGGTATCTCTCCAGAGCCTCATAGGCTGCTGCCCGCCTCAGTAGGGGTTTGATTCCAAAAGGGACCAGGTCCAGAGCACTAGATCAGTGGGGAGAAAGCAACACAGCTCACTGGGCCACCTGAGCTAAATTCATCAGAAAGGTAGTCAGAAGGTCAAGTTTTTTAATATCAGATTCTCCCACATGGGTACCATATCACCTGGGAGCTTGTTGAGTCTTAACTGTCTATGACCCAAATTTTCAAAGGCAAAGTCTTGAAATGTGTGGCTATATTTCAAATTGTATTCACATACTGCATTGTAGGGAACAAATCTTGCAGTAGTGGGGACTTGGTGAAGGTTTCCATCTCTAATTTCTGTGATAATATAGCCAGTAGTTAAAGGAAGAAAATATTAAACTTTTCTCCCAGTGACAATCACAAAGGCCCATTTAGTAGGGCTGTCAAGCAATTAATTTTTTTAATCGCATGATCACACCGTTAATAATAAAATACCATTTATTTAAATATTTTTGGATGTTTTCTAAGTTTTCAAATTTATTAATTTCAGTTACAACACAGAATACAAAGTGTACTGTGCTTAGATTTATTTTTATTACAAATATTTGCACTGTAAAAAAAATAGTATTTTTCAGTTCACCTAATACAAGTACAATCTTGTTATCATGAAAGCTGAACTTACAAAGGTAGAATTATCTACAAAAAAACCTGCATTCCAAAATAAAGGAAAGTAAAACTTTAGAGCCTACAAGTCCAATCAGTTCTACTTCTTGTTCAGCCAATCGCTCAGACAAACAAACATGTCTGTGTACATTTGGAGAAGATAATGCTGCCTGCTTCTTGTTTACAATGTCACCTGAAAGTGAAAACAAGCGTTTGCATGGCACTGTTGTAGCTGGCGTTGCAAGATATTTTACATGCCAGTTGTACTAAAGATTCATGTGTTCCTTCATGCTTCAACCACCAATCCAGAGAACATGCGTCCATGCGGACGACGGGTTCTGGTCGATAATAATCCAAAGCAGTGCAGACTGACGTATGTTCATTTTCATCATCTGAGTCAGATGCCACCAGCAGAAGGTTGAGTTTCTTTTTTGGTGGTTTGGGTTCTGTAGTTTCCACATCAGAGTGTTGCTCTTTTAAGACTTCCGAAAGCATGCTCCATACGTCATCCCTCTCAGATTTTGGAAGACACTTCAGATTCTTAAATTTTGGGTCGAGTGCTATAGCTATCTTTAGAAATTTCACACTGGTATCATCTTTGCATTTTGTCAGATCTGCAGCAAAAGTGTTCTTAAAATGAACAATATGTGCTGGGTATTCATCCGAGACCGCTATAATATGAAATATATGGCAGAATGCAGGTAAAACAGAGCAGGAGACATACAATTCTCCCCCAAGGAGTTCAGTCACAAATTTAATTAACACATTTTTTATTTTTTAAACGAGCATCATCAGCATGTCCTCTGGAACAATGGCCAACACATGAAGAGGCATATGAATCTTTAGACCATCTGGCACGTAAATATCTTGCGACGCCAGCTACAATAGTGCCATGTGGAATGCCTGTTCTCACTTTCAGGTGACATTGTAAACAAGAAGCAGGCAGCATTATCTCCTGTAAATATAAACAAACTATTTTCTCTTAGCGATTGGCCGAACAAGAAGTAGGACTGAGTGGACTTGTAGGCTCTAAAGTTGTACATTTTTTTGTTTTTGAGTGCAGTTATGTAACAAAAAAAACCCTACATTTGTAAGTTGCACTTTCATGATAAAGAGATTGCACTACCATACTTGTATGAGGTGAACTGAAAAATACTATTTCTTTTGTTTGCCATTTTTACAGTGCAAATAATATAAAGTGAGCTTTATATTATTTGTACACTTTGTATTTTGTGTTGTAATTGAAATCGATATATTTGAAAAATGTAGAAAAAAATCCAAAAATATTTAATAAATGTCAATTGGTATTCTATTCTAATAGTGTAAGTTAACTGCAATTAATTGACAGCCATACTGTTTAGCAAAGAAGAAAGGTTATGTGAAAGTATTCTGCTCCAAATAAAATTAATGGCTCATTCCCTGCTGCAACAGGTTCTCCACACTGCTAAAATAATTCCATTCGCATTAAAAAGGGTTTTAAACTTTGTTCCTATCAATGTACATAGCCATTCAGTTGCATATGAAACACACTAGGGTAGGCAGAAGGCTCTTAACCAATCCACACCAGAATAATTTATTCGAAAAAAACTGCTCAACTGTCATATTTTAAGCTTAGAGAAAAACAAGGTGGGTGCAGTAATATTTTACTGGACCACCTTCTGTTGGTGAAAGCAACAAGCTTTCGAGCTACACAGAGGTGTAGTTAATACATATTGTGTACTACTTATGCTTAACAATCTGTTCCACCTTGTATTTAACTATGACACTCAGAATACCTCTCTCAGACTTTGAGAATTCTATACAGTGCTCTTCTTTATTACTGGGGGGCAATTTCCACTTATTGATGTATTTTGCTTTCCACAACCAAATCTCTGTACAACTTTTCATGAGTGATGTATCTGGGTATTCGGATTCTAATATCTAAACTGTATTGTTAAATCTATTCACCTAAAATTTGGGTTATTGCTGATTATGTACTCTATGTATCATATGATTTTTCAAAACAAACTTTGTATTTGTGGATAATCTAAGCACTATACCCAGATGTATAGACACTCTTTTCTCAACCTATGTATTATATAATTATTTTAACATTCGCTTTAATAAAAATTTTAAATCTGAAGGCTTGTCGCTGTCACCAACGGAAGTTGGTCCAGTAAAAGATATTACCTCACCCACCTTGTCTCTCCAATATCCTGGGACCAAGATGGTTACACCATCACTTCAAACATTTTAAACTTTGCATTTCTAAGATTTATAAAGAAATCTTGACATGGCAACCACAGAATCCCACTGCACTAGCTGTAGAAGGTGGTAAGCTGTTTAAGGCAGAATCTTTGTCTTCAGAGCTGCGTGTACATGTAACATGCTATTGGTGCTATACAGACAAACTGTTGCCTAAAGGCAAGAGCATCTGGCTACTGTTTTCCTGCAGAGATGGAGGGGGGCAGATTAGGGTTATGTCAAGTTGCTGTGTAATCACTGCTATTTTAAACCAGAGTTAACTCAGGTTAGCTAGCCCAAGTTAGCTAAGAACACTTTTTTTGTGGGGCATTAGGCATACCCTAGATGAGCTACGTGGGCTTTTCCAGCCTGTCTAGGATTTCATAGCCTTAGTCTTAAATTTGCTGCTTACTGAGGAGCAAGTCTCTACCATGCCATATTCCATTACAAATGTTTGGGAAAGAGGAATTTGGGGATGGGAGGTGACCAGGGTCCCTGGCCTAACTCTTTCTAAATTATGAGCCAAATCTAGTTCTCAGTTACACCCGTGTGTAGAGCAGACTCTGCCCCTACTTGATGCAACATGGTAAAAATGTTCATAAGAGAGTAGAAGAGAGACCAATAAAGATTGATTAACATCCTTATGCCAGGACAAAATATCATCACGCAGTAACAGGGGACATATATGGCAGATACTATATTCAATCCTGTATCATTCAAAACAAAATACAGCTTTTCTCTAGACAGAAGATGCTTACACTGAACAGTCCTTAACACAGAGGCTACAATTTCCATCCTTCAAGTGGCAGGCAGCTCGATTTGAATAGAGGACACTCATTTCCTCAGCATTCTTCTCCCCTAAGAGCAGAGACAGAAAACAAATCAAACCGTGAAGTGTGAAACAGTTTATTCAATAGACCTTAAAGCCAACTCATCTGAAGTTTCTTGCAAAAAGCAAGACTCCACGTGCTGTGGATATTACAGGTATTGAAGTCACAGCTGGGGAAAGAGAACAGAGAGGTTTACTGCTGATATCACTATCAGTACCAGCAATAATACTCAGCATTTTTCATCTCCAAAGCATTAGCTAATTAATCCTCATGCCTGCTGAGAGGTAGAAAAGCATCATCATTCCTGTTCTGCAGATAGGGAGAGAGAAGCAGAAAGGTTAAGTCCAAAGTTAGGGTCAGATATAGGCTTGGAGCTCAGAACTGCCCTGTTCCCAAGCCCACATCACTCTCTCACCTGTCCATATATGATTCAGTAATTTGGCATTTTCAATGGTGCAGTCGGCAGAGACAGCATATGGTGGTAGCCAGAGTTACTGAAATGCTCTGGCTTGCAGAAGAGTTTCAAGAAGCACTCATAACTTTATGGCAGGGCAAGTTTGGAGCCTAAAGAACTGTAGCTTGTTCCTTTACCCTCTGTTACCAGACCGAGAGTACACATACAGGGCAATAATGTCATACTGTATGGGTACATAAAGCTATTACATGTAGGGGCACAGACTGGTGCCCTCTAGGCATTTTGTCACCTAGGCAGTTAAAGGGGCATCCATTTGCTGTCTCTTATATGAAACTATTTAAAGCCACCCAGGGCAGCTGAGTGGATGAAGTCCTACTGCAACCTGGCAATTTGTATTTGAGTGGGCACTCATATAAATACCGGATCTGGGGCTCAGCTGTTGGGTCACACAACAGGGATCTTCTCCCTTTGCCCTGCATCTACCTGGCTCAAGGCCTCTACCTACCTGAGGCCCCAGCATGTACAAGGAACAGGCATGGGGCCCATCTTCCATTTGGGACGACGTCAGGCTGCCACCACTCAAAAGAATGAGCGAAAGCGGCCCTGCACCCACGGGGGAGGAGGGGGGGAAGGACAGGCAGCTTCACCCCCCCAACTCCACAGGCCAGGGAAGAGCAGTGATTTTAGGGGAGGGAAAGGTGGTTTCACCCCCCAGTACCAGCACCCCGGGAGGAGGCTGGGGGCGGGCGGATTCATATCCCGGGCCCCAAGGGGAGGCGTAGCTTGGAGGGAAGGTAAATTCCGCACCCGCATGCCTCACCACTGGGCAGAACAGCTGCGCCCCCGCTCCCGAGCCCCAGCGCGGGCCCTAGTCCCGCCCGCTTGCTGCTGTGCGCGGCTCAAGGCCGGGCCGGCCGGTACCTGCCGCCTCCAGCAGCCCCAGCGCCTGGCTGTAGAGCGCGGCGGCCTGACAGTACTGGCCGTTGCGGAACTGCTCGTTCCCGGCGCGGCGCAGCTCGGAGACCCGGGCCGCGGGGGCCATGGAGCACGGAGAACAGCCAGCCCCGACCATGCGCCGCGGGCTCTGCTCCAGAGCCTTCTGCGGCTTCCTGCCGGCCGGCACAGGGCGGGGCCCGCTGCGCCCCGGCCACGCCCGCTCCCCGCCTCCAGCGCCTCCCCCGAGCCGGGAGCTGCAAGCCACTTCCGCTGAATTGCCCCTGGGGGGCTCCGCTTCCCTGGCACAGGGCGGGGCTCAAGAGAGGGGGCTGGGAGAGAGACCGTGTCAACCCCTGACCCCCCAGCTCCCCCGACCCCCGCTGCTCTGTGCCGTGTCCCCTCACCCTCAGCTCCCCCGACCCTCGCTGCTCTGTGCCGTGTCCCCTCACCCTCAGCTGCCCCGACCCCCGCTGCTCTGTGCCGTGTCCCCTCACCCTCAGCTCCCCCGACCCCCCGCTGCTCGGTGCCGTCTCCCCTCACCCTCAGCTCCCCCGACCCCCGCTGCTCTGTGCCGTCTCCCCTCACCCTCAGCTCCCCCGACCCCCCGCTGCTCGGTGCCGTCTCCCCTCACCCTCAGCTCCCCCGACCCCCGCTGCTCTGTGCCGTGTCCCCTCAGCTCCCCCGACCCTCGCTGCTCTGTGCCGTCTCCCCTCACCCTCAGCTCCCCCGACCCCCGCTGCTCTGTGCCGTGTCCCCTCAGCTCCCCCGACCCTCGCTGCTCTGTGCCGTGTCCCCTCACCCTCAGCTCCCCCGACCTCCGCTGCTCGGTGCCGTCTCCCCTCACCCTCAGCTCCCCCGACCCCCGCTGCTCTGTGCCGTCTCCCCTCACCCTCAGCTCCCCCGACCCCCGCTGCTCTGTGCCGTGTCCCCTCACCCTCAGCTCCCCCGACCCCCGCTGCTCTGTGCCGTCTCCCCTCACCCCCCAGCTCCCCCGACCCCCGCTGCTCTGTGCCGTCTCCCCTCACCCTCAGCTCCCCCGACCCCCGCTGCTCTGTGCCGTGTCCCCTCACCCTCAGCTCCCCCGACCCCCCGCTGCTCTGTGCCGTCTCCCCTCACCCCCAGCTGCCCCGACCCCCGCTGCTCTGTGCCGTCTCCCCTCACCCTCAGCTCCCCCGACCCCCGCTGCTCT
Source organism: Caretta caretta (assembly GCF_965140235.1). Classification (NCBI taxonomy): domain Eukaryota; kingdom Metazoa; phylum Chordata; order Testudines; family Cheloniidae; genus Caretta; species Caretta caretta. The sequence goes on from NC_134218.1 coordinate 20,436,151, forward strand.
GTGCCGTGTCCCCTCACCCTCAGCTGCCCCGACCCCCGCTGCTCTGTGCCGTCTCCCCTCACCCCCCAGCTCCCCCGACCCCCGCTGCTCTGTGCCGTGTCCCCTCACCCCCAAGGTGCCCCGACCCCCGCTGCTCTGTGCCGTCTCCCCTCACCCCCCAGCTGCCCCGACCCCCGCTGCTCGGTGCCGTCTCCCCTCACCCTCAGCTCCCCCGACCCTCGCTGCTCTGTGCCGTCTCCCCTCACCCTCAGCTCCCCCGACCCCCCGCTGCTCGGTGCCGTCTCCCCTCACCCCCCAGGTGCCCCGACCCCCGCTGCTCTGTGCCCTCTCCCCTCACCCCCCAGCTGCCCCGACCCCCGCTGCTCTGTGCCGTCTCCCCTCACCCCACAGCTGCCCCGACCCCCGCTGCTCTGTGCCGTGTCCCCTCACCCCACAGCTGCCCCGACCCCCGCTGCTCTGTGCCGTGTCCCCTCACCCTCAGCTCCCCCGACCCCCCGCTGCTCGGTGCCGTCTCCCCTCACCCCCCAGGTGCCCCGACCCCCGCTGCTCTGTGCCGTCTCCCCTCACCCCCCAGGTGCCCCGACCCCCGCTGCTCTGTGCCGTCTCCCCTCACCCCCCAGGTGCCCCGACCCCCGCTGCTCTGTGCCGTGTCCCCTCACCCCCCAGCTCCTCCGACCCCCCGCTGCTCGGTGCTGTCAACCCTCACTCCACAGCTTCCCCAACCCCCAGCTCCCTGCCGTCAGCCCTCACCCCACAGCTCTCCTGAGCCCCCTGCCTTCAGCTCCATACCTGTCACCGTGAACCCTCAGCTCCATGCCTCTCACCCCCTTACCACAGCTCCCCAGCACCCTCTGGCCCTTCACTGTAGTTCCTTGGACCCCAAAACATACTTGCACACTCTCCACAGCCCAATGCCTACCAGCCCCCTTGCCACATCCTCCTGGTACTCAGCATCCATCAGCCCCCTCGCTGCATCCCCTGGTGCCCAGCACCCACCACCACCCCACCACATCCCTGTGGTGCCCAATGCTCACCAGCGCTTTCACCGCATCCCACGGGCACCCAATGTCCACCAGCCCATTCACGGCATCCAATGGGTGCCCAATGCTGACCAGCCCCTTCATTGCAACCCCCTGGTGCCCAACACCCAGCAGCCTCTGCTGCATTCCCTTGGTGACCAACGCCCACCAGCCCCTTCGCCACATCTCCCTGGTGACCAACACCCACGAGCCCCTTCACCTCATCCCATGGGTGCCCAACACTCACTAGCCCTGCGCTGCATCCCCCTGGTGCTCAGCACCAGCAACCCCCTTGCCAAATCCCTGGGGAGTTCAGAGACCACCTCCTCATTTATATCAGCTCCTTGAAGCCAACTAGCTACCTTGCTGCAGCTCCTGGAGCCCCTCATTCCCAAGTGTAATCATTATGCAGTGGAAGTCCCCCCTCTCCATGGCCCCTACAGCCCTTGCCAGCCAGTTCCCTTGCTGCAGCCCATGGGGCTCAACAGTCACCAGCGCCCTCCCTGCAGTCTACAAACCAAGGACTGTTTGCGCAATGATTTTGAATAGTGAATAAAATTTGAACAATGTGGTGAATTCTCCATCACTTGAAGTTTTTATAGCAAGACTGGCTACATTTCTAATAGAGATGCTATAGCTCTGACAGAAGTTATGGCTTGATGCAGAAATTATTGGGTGAGGTTCTTTGTGTAATGCAGGTCAGATTAGATAATGATATCTTTTGACTTTAAAAATCTATGAATATCTTAATCTTAACTGTAGCAGAGCTGGTATTCTACTATAATGGGAAATGACTGCCTAGGGAGGAGTACTGCAGAAAGGGATCTGGGTGTCATAGTGGATCACAAGCTAAATATGACAGGTTTCAGGGTAGTCTGTATCCGCAAAAAGAAAAGGAGCACTTGTGGCACCTTAGAGACTAACAAATTTATTAGAGCATAAGCTTTCCTGAGCTACAGCTCACTTCATCGGATGCATGCAGTGGAAAATACAGTGGGGAGATTTATATACACAGAGAACATGAAACAATGGGTGTTACCATACACACTGTAACAAGAGTGATCAGGTAAGGTGAGCTATTACCAGCAGGAGAGCGGGGGTGGCGGGAACCTTTTGTAGTGATAATCAAGATGGGCCATTTGAGTCAACAGTAAGCAAGACATGGGAAGTTTCAGAGTAGCAGCCATGTTAGTCTGTATTTGCAAAAAGAAAAGGAGTACTTGTGGCACCTTAGAGACTAACAAAGTAATTCTTCTGCTCTACTCCATGCTGATTAGGCCTCAACTGGAGTTCTGTGTCAAGTTCTGGGTACCCCATTTCAGGGAAGAGGTGGAAAAATTGGAGAAAGCCCAAAGGAGAGCAACAAAAATGATTGGAAGGGAAGATTGACAAAATTGGGTTTGTTTAGTCTGGAGAAGAGAAGACTGAGGGGGGACATGATAACAAAAGTTTTCAAGTACATAAAAGGTTGTTATAAGGAGGATGGAGAAAAATTGTTCTCTTTAACCTCTGAGGATAGGACAAGAAGAAATGGGCTTAAATTGCAGCAAGGGAGGTTTAGGTTGGACATTAGGAAAAACTTCCTAACTGTCAGGGTGGTTAAGCACTGGAATAAATTGCCTAGGGAGATTGTGCGATCTCCATCATAGAGATTTTAAAGAGCAGGTTAGACAAACACCTGTCAGGGATGGTCTGCCACAGACCCTGCCCCCACTCCACTCCTTCCTGCCCCCTCCTCTGAGCCTGCCATGCCCTCACCCCTCCCGGTCAGAGCCTCCTGCACACCACGAAACAGCTGATGAGGAAGGAAAGAGAGGTGCTGATTGGCGGGGCTGCTGGTGGGTGGGAGGTGCTTTGAGCAGGCGGGTTGGGGGAAGCTGATGGAGGGTTTCTGACATATTACTGTGGCTCTTTGGCAATGTATATTGGTAAATTCTGGCTCCTTCTCAGGCTCAGGTTGGCCACCCCTGCTCTAGATAATACTTAGTCCTGCCAGGAGTACAGGGGACTGAATTAAAAGACCTCTTGAGATCCCTCCACTACAGTCCTATGATTCTATGATTATATAAATATGGAGCAAGGAGCAATCTTTGTTACTGCTGTATGCTGTAAACAGGAACCTGGTATTATTCATTTCTTGGGGCTAACTTTGTAAAGCAAGAATCAGAGCCAATCCTACACCTTCTCATTAAAGGATTAAAGGAAGGGAGAAGAGAGAGTAAATATGTCTCTTCTGACTCCCTCTGAGGGTGACCAGAAGAAACGGACAAAATATCAGGACACATGGGGGAAGCAAAAAAAAAAAAAGCGTCCGGAGCCGAGTTGCCAAAGCAAAACAAAAAACAAAAAAACGCCGGAGTGGCCAAAGCTGCAACATCGGGACAAATGGCATCCCAGCCATGCATCAGTCAGGACACGGGACAAAAAACTAAAAATCGGAACAGTCCCAATTTTATTGGGACATCTGGTCACCCTACTCCCTCTTCTGCTAATAACAGAGGGGAGCTCCCACTTCTCCTGGGCTGACATGGTGAGCCCTGCCCCTCCTCTTGCAATTAGCTTTAGCCTCTGGAGATAGTGTTCATGAACTACACCAGTCACATTGGTTCTCTTGTGCGAATAATTGAGCATCTTCCCCAGTGGCAGCTTGGAGCACATTCACCCCAGTGGCCAGCCTCTACTCCGCTCTGATTTCATGGCCTGCTGGAGAGTTGGTGGCTCCTCCATAGGGACATGAGCCGAAGTATGTACCTGGTGCAGTTCACAAACTTCCCTGACACCTGTCCTTTGTGCAGCAAGAGGGAGACCTTAGTGCACATTTATGTATGGCACATCAGGTTGCAGCCCTTCTTCCAGCTTCTCCAGAATCTCTTACTGAGATTCTAGCTCCACTTTTCCCTACACCTTCTCATTTATGCACATCCCATCCATGGGCCCACAAAGTTGTGAGACCTCCTCCTTGTCACCTTTATCCTGGCGCTGGCCAAGATGGCCATCCATCACACCAGAAGGAGGAAGCTGGATGGTGGGGTGCTGTGCAACTGTGAAGCTTATTTCTGATCCCTTGTTATGTTACGCCTGTGAGCAGAGGTCTTCTGGGCAGCATCCACTGACTCCTTAGATACCTTTAAGGAGCAGTGGGTGCTGTTGGGAGTTCTCTGCTCAGACTGCCCTTCCAGTTCCCTGATTTTTAACCTTTAACCGTAACTCCTGTCCCCCTTTTTTCATTTGTTGTCCCCACAATTTACTTGGGTTCAATGGCCCTTCTCCACTGGTTAAGGACCATTAACTTTGGGCAAGCTAAGGTCCTCTGTCGCCCAATAACCATAATAGGTTGGTGCACATTCAGGAGAAGGTTGACTGGATGGGAAAGCAGAGGGATAGGAAACAGGGCTGCTGGGCTCTACTTCCAGCTCCCAGAGCAGAGCCTGAAGGGATGGGGGTGGTTCCTAGGGCAGAGACAAGAGGGCTTCAGCGTCCATACTCCCGAGTTCTGGGCCTCAAAGTGACTGCCTCATGCAATCAGGATGATACTCATCCGATTGGATATTTAAATATATGTAAACTGGTATGCAAAATAGGTGGAGGCGCTGGGGCTGCTGGGAAATTGTTGCTCCAGCCCTTAATGCACGGGTGGCTGACTCTGAGGCAGCCCGCAGCGACGAACAAGAGAACTGCCCGCACCGCCTCTTGAGTGGGGAGGGGCGGAGCCAGTGGAGGGACCACGCCCCTGCGGCCGCGGGAGGCGGGAGGGGCAGCGGTTTCTATAAGACCATGTGACGATAACCCCGCCCCTTGTTTCCGGTGTGTGGAGAGGAGGCGGAAGTGAAGCGGAAGTGTCTTTGGAAAAGCGCCGGGAGAGAGCGGCTGGAGTCATGGAAGAATGAGCGCGCCCCCTGCCCTGCTGCTCTAGGGCGCCATGGAGACCGTGCAGCTGCGCAATCCGCGCCGGTGAGGGGCTTGGGCTGTGGGTGTCGGGACTAGGGGTTGGGTCATGGGAGGTTGGGGGATGAGGGGAGGTGTGGGTCGGTCTGTGGAGGGATGAGGGGAGGTGTGGGTCGGTCTGTGTGAGGTTGAGGGTTGCCGGGGGGGGTCGGTCTGTGGGAGGCGGGGGGGATGAGGGGAGGTGTGGGTCGGTCTGTGGGAGGCGGGGTGGGGGGTCGGTCTGTGGGAGGCGGGGGAGGGAGATGAGGTGGGTGGCGCTGTGGGAAATGTAAATAAAAAACCTGCCCACTGAAAGGTTAAATCCTCTAAAATCAGCTCAGGTTCATAAGTGACTCATCCCTTAGATATACCAGGTTTTCCCAGAGAGAGCAGGGAGCCGTGGGATGGGTGACATAGCAACCAGCGTCACAGGACTCTTGTCCGCAGGCTAAAAATTCCCTCAGGCAGCATGTATCACTACAGCTTCACTAATATTGGTGCATGGACCCTATTGCAGTGGGAGTGTTAGATTTATCCAGGTAATTGTTATACTTGGGCTCTGTACATATTACATTTATTTTCCTTCAGTTGTTTATCATCCCTTGATGAATTTCTAACACTCCCACAAGTCATAGAAAGCTAAGAATAGGATTCAGAGTAGCAGCTGTGTTAGTCTGTGTTAGTAAAAAGAAAAGGAGGACTTGTGGCACCTTAGAGACTAACAAATTTATTAGAGCATAAGCTTTCGTGAGCTACAGCTCACTTCATTGGATGCATACAGTGGAAAATATAGTGGGGAGATTTTATATACACAGAGAACATGAAACAATGGGTGTTACCATACAGACTGTAACAAGAGTGAGTGATCAGGAAAGGTGAGCTATTACCAGCAAGAGGGCGGGGGGGGGGGGGCGGGAACGGGACTTTTGTAGTGATAATCAAGGTGGGCCATTTCCAGCACTTTACAAGAACAGTAGGAGGGGAAATAAATAAGGGGAAATAGTTTTACTTCGTGTAATAACACATTCACTCCCAATCTTTATTCAAGCCTAAGTTAATTGTAAGAGACTTCAAGACTTTTCCGTAGGTTAAATATTACACAAGAAAGATGTAACCTGGAGTAATTGCAAACTACTTAATGTAAATGTGGTAAGCAGAACATAAAAATGGCCATTCTGGATCCATCTAGCCCAGTATCCTGTCTTCCGACAGTGGCCAATGCCAGGTGCTTCAGAGGGAATGAACAGAACAGGTAATCATCAAGTGATCCATCTCCTGTTGCCCATTCCCAGCTTCTGTCAAATAGGGGTTAGGGACACCAAACCTTGAAAACAAAAGCCACATATCTTTCAGCAAAGATACCTGTATATAAGGCATCTGTCTTATGACCATCAAACAGGTATGTTCAAATTGTGACACTGTTCAGGATGGTAGAAGATTCAGAAGATAGTCGTCTTTCCCTGAGGCATTTACAGTCTAAACAGACAACCAAATACACAGTGGGAGACCCAAAGAAATGTTTTATAACCCTCTTTTAAGAATTTTTTTTTTGCAGTTTTAAGGAAACAAAAAAAATCAAAATATCTCTGATATACAAGGTACCAAGAAAAACAATTTTTTTTAAAAAAGCTGGCTACAATTATAGAAAGAAGCAAAGAAAAACTGGTCTCATCTTATCGTACCTCTTTACTGTAATCCAATAGGGAAGACTACACTGGCTGGGATACTGATGTATCTACAATTTTTCTTTTGCATGAAACATCAGTTAATTAGGAGAGTATGGTGCTTGGAGTTGTTGCTAAATTATTTCGTTGAGGGAAACAAACCTGTGGACTTTCCTGTTGGTGATAAATTCTGTGCTACGCAATGAAATAACTGGCTATGTCTGTTTAATTGGTTAGTCACAATAAATTTCAGTCTACATTTCTGTGCATCCAGAAACTGAATATTTCTGGACCTTGATATACTAAGTCTGTCAAGTGGTGATGATGATTTAGAGACTCTCTTCTCCTTAAGGGAGTACCTAAGGGTTTTATTTTATTGTTATACACGTGCACACACATGAACTCCATCATACCTTTCATAATTGCCATGTCTTATTGGACATTTGGGAAAATTGGCTTCCCAACAAATGAGCACTTAGAGATCAAGGAGGTATGCACTTTAAAAATACCTTAGAAACAATTCTGCCACACTTGTGGTGGCCGTTGCAGGTGATTGTGGTAATTTTCTGTTTCCATTAATGTACATCTCTTGTGACATTACACACAGTGTTATCTTTTAGGTTAGATCTGCTTGGTCCACATGTTCTTAGAATTTTTCAGTTTTCTTATGTCCATTTGTAAGATTGAGGAACTTGAACAAAAGAGGGGGAGAGATGGAGACTAGCTGTAGAACACCATAACCAATGGCAACACTTTGAATGAATGAGGGACATCAAATTGCTTTAAAGAGAACCCCAGGGGGGTAGAAGCCTGGAATATTAAAACATTAATTGGTTTTTGTTTTTTTGCCACTAGATTAGTTTAATAGTGGGATCAGGCTTGCAGAGATGGGAATTTGTGAAAACAACGTTAGCATAATTGGGCCTCCACCCTTTGAGGAAACCCTGTCAAGTTGTGGAAAAACAAATGACTCAAACCTTTTCTATTGAAAAATGGAAGCATAAGTCTTGCATTCAAAAAACAAAAACCCCTCACCTTTTGTACTAAGAGATGTCAAGTCTGCTGTCAGGTTGCTTTTTGAATTGGTTTTGGGGGGGGGGGGGAATCAGGCATAATTAGTCAATAATGAATTAGATGTTTAATTGCAGATGTCTCTCCTTAATAATAAGTTATACATCAGTAAAGGTCACTATTGCATGTATATTTGGCAAAAAGTGAAATTATGTTAGTTCTTTGCACTCTTGGCTATTCCATTAAATGGTCAAAATGTTTAGTTGTAGTGCAAACTAATTAGCATGATGACAAGATGTTTGTTCTTTACAGTTATGCACAGAACCTTGTATACTGTTACTTATGTCCCTCAGTGTTCTTTATCTTATTTGTGTCAGCTACAGCAGTATCTGTTGGATGTGATTGGGATTTCAGTGAAACCTTTGAATAAAGCTGTTACCTTCCTATCATTTCACTGCAGGCTGTACTTGAGCAACCCGAGATAGGGGATATTTTAGAGGCATCTCAGCAATTGAATGAAGTTTCAGTTTGTCAAAATACTATCTGTAGCTTGCAGCTGCTTCTAACGGTATATTTGAATGATGAAGTGAAGAGGCAGCTTCCTTTGTTCTGTGGTGTAGATAGCAGTTGTTTTCTTTAAATGATGGAGTAACATTTCTACTAGTAGAAATGTGCATTTATTATATAACTGTTTATGCAAACATTTAACTATACTTGACCCAGATGGAGTGGGTGTCTGTACAGTGTTGGAGTGTTCGTGTCCATACAGTAATGCTGGTTTTATAGTTTCAACCCTCTCTAAAAATGTACACTGTAAAATATAGGATATTCTAAATGAATTGGCTCACTCATCATTGATTCAGAACTTTTTAGTAATGATGAAATAAAACTTGAATTTCTGAGTTCAGAATCTGAGTATTCTGGTGGTGTCTGTAGAAACAGAAGTTAAGATGCATCCTATGAAGTGAGCTGTAGCTCATGAAAGCTTATGCTCAAATAAATTTGGTTAGTCTCTAAGGTGCCACAAGTACTCCTTTTCTTTTTGCGAATACAGACTAACACGGCTGCCACTCTGAAACCAGAAGTTAAGTTGGCTTCTAATGAACTTATGTAGTGCCTGGATTTTCTAAAATTCTAGCTTGATACTTAATGGTTGGGTCTCATTCTAGATGCTTTTTTTAGTATAGTATCTGTCATTTAGATTTCCACATTTCACACTGCTTGGAAATGGTGACTTATATGGTGACTATTTACTGATTTTTTTTCTTTCAAACAAGTAACGTTCTGTTGGTTTAATGCCTATCTTTGCAGAGAAGCTAGTGACTACTTTCAGTATTTCGCCATTTCCTGAGTCTGCTTGTTTGTAATATTTTCTTCGTTTCAGGAAGCCATTGTATATAACGCATGGGTGTACTGCTTCTGCTGTATTGCTTTTGTATATAAACATAATAGAAAATGAGCACAGCGTGGCTTCTATTCCTGGTTTTCAAAAACTTCATCAAAGCTTTTTACATTTTGTACTAGCGACTGATGAGCCACCTTAGTATCACAAATACAAAAACTGTATTTGCTGTCTTGATGTGTAGTAACTCCAGCTCATAGAAGCCATCAGATGTTTATTTGTAAATTATAGGCTTACGCACATACTTCATCCTAAACATGGCTTAAGTGTGGGAATCAAAATTGGCTGATAACGGGGTTGTGCTTGACTTTTGGATCCACAACTGAGCTGTTTTGGGTTTACATGGAGACAATGTATCTTTTCCTGTGGCTATTATATGTCACTTAGTGGATTGTAAAGGATTGGTTTTAAGAACTTATGGCCTTATGGAATGTTCGGAATCTTGTAGTGATTGTATGTAGCGTATGTTAAAAGTAACCTGCAAAGACCAGCTTTGTGCTTTTCTTGCTGTTTTGTGATGATTGAGAAGGTTTATTTTAAAATTGAAAGAGCATAGGAATCTTTAACTCAGGCATCTTTGCTCCTAAGTGTTTCAACTATAGGAAACTTAAGCAGTTTGACTAAAAATCACTTTCTATCTCAGTTAATGAGATTTCAGTTTCATTAATTTTTTTTTTTTGGTCATTATCCTACCAGTTCTCCAGTCATTCATAGTCTTCCAAGATGTACAAAATCTGAATTTAAAATGTGAAAAATAAGCAAGGAAAAGACCTCCCCCAACAAACCTTTTCTTTGTGCATCACAAAGCACCCCCGCCCCCCAAAGGCATGAAAATAAATTTAATGTTTGTGTGGGCTCTTGGTACAAGCTTTGTATAGACATCATGATGTTCAAATGGTATGGAAATGATCCTGAATATATTCTGATACTACATAGAATCATAGAATATCAGAGTTGGAAGGGACCTCAGGAGGTCATCTAGTCCAACCCCCTGCTCAAAGCAGGACCAGTCCCCAATGTTTGCCCCAGATCTCTTAATGGCCCCCTCAAGGATTGAACTCACAACCCTGGGTTTCAGAGGAACAGCCCCAGTGCTTAAACCCCTGAGCTATCCCTCCCCCCATTGAACTACTTACTGTTTCCTGCCACTGAGAGGAAATGTAGATCTTTGTGCTTGATAAAACGCTGCCCCCCGTACTACCTTTTGTAGTAGTAAGAAATAGCACTACCTGGTGTTCTGATTGTGCTAAATGCGGTTTACTTCACACTACATCTAACCACTGTATTTTATTCCTCAAGCAGACTAAATTTTATATTGTTAAGATAAAATGTATTTTTGTCAAATTATCAGAGTTGCATGGTTTAAAATGAGTTTTACTTAAAGTTCTGTTCTCAGAAATAACCAAATTACAGAATCTTAAACTCTTTGATTTCTACATCTTTATATGTATACAGGCAGCTGAAGAAATTAGATGAAGATAGTTTGACGAAGCAACCAGAAGAAGTATTTGATGTACTGGAGAAGCTGGGAGAAGGGTGAGTGTCTGAGACAATGTGGAGAATGTAAACCTGTCCAAGAACATATACACGTAATGGCCAACTATTTGTGAAGACCTGTTGTGTTTTTTTTGTTTTTAACAGAGAAATTTTTTTTGAAGCCGGTGGCATTTTGAATATATTTCTTGCAATTGGCGCACCTACATCTAAGCTCTGAGTTGTGTAAACACCAGTTTTAAACTGGGGAACTGTTAAAAATGCTTGAAGGGACACTCAGGAAATGAAATCTATATTTTTTTTGATAGAGCCCTAATATAAACAAACTTTTTACTAGATAAAACAATAAAGACAGTATCAAAACTGTTTTATAGACATACGTACTGCTAGTTCAGTATTTCCAGTCAGTGAATGGGAGTGTTGGCTTTGGAGCTGCATTTTTAATGATACCTTTTAGCAGTGACCTCAATTTGAATCAAAGTAGACAAAGAATCAGCATTCCTAGTGGAAAGTATTGGGAATCAGAAAACATAGGTAGTTGTAAATTGTCTAACTTTTTTTGTTATCAACTCTTAATCCAAATATTAAAATGTAGAACATAAATTATGTAAGAGAAGAATTAAATTGTTGAGAATAAAAATGACCATTTCAATTGTTGGGCGTTACACACAGTAGCCCTTTTGTTTTTCTGGTTTTTAATGTACAGGTTATAGCTAGAAAACATCACCTCGTTACTGAAGTATAAAAACCAGAAATTAATTGTAAACCAAGACACAGAGGCAAGCAAAAAATACATAACACTAGAATAGCAAGAGTGGGAGGCATATTTCCCCACAAAGTGTAGGAGGGGAAAAAAAATACTTCCCTACTCCTAAGTGGAGAACCTGAAGAGTTGTATTAATGCTGAACATTGAAAACTGAAATTTAAAACGTTTTCCTTTTCATCTTAAAACCCCTTGTTGGAAGTTCAGTGGAGTCTAGGGGGAAGATGCTAACTAGAAGAAACATAAAAGTTAAGGTTAGCTTGCATTCTGATGCTCAGGCTCTTCTTTTTAATCCTATACTGTGACTGAATAAGATATGTTGAACAAATCATGAGAGACAACTTCTGTAAACTTAGTAGTCTATTTCAAGATGAACCCATGAAACTGACATTGCACTAGTGCCCTGTAATAATATCTAGTTCTGGCAAAATGGGTGGACTGTAAATTCTTACTAACTGGCATCCAGTTAAACAGTTAAGTGCTGTGTGAAATTCTAAAACCGCAATAACTGAATACAGTGTTGAAGTCTAAACCTCTCACAGTGTACAAACTAATGCTGGAAAAGTTTTTCTTCATCAAGATAGCTGGAACATATTTGGTCTATTTGAATTACAGTATATCAGTGGAGACAGACAACTGTGTTTGAGACAAGATTTAGGAATAGTTATAGTAGACACTAATGTTGGAGGAGAGGTTGGTAATAAAAAACGGAGAGCCTCAGAAAAGTAAATTCTTATGTTAATTCTTTTGTATTTATTTATAGTTTTATAAGAAATTATAACTTATTTATTCCAAGCCCTGCTGTCTCAAAGGAAATTTCTTATTCAGATCCTCTTGTTCATTGAAGCAATAACTTGATTTAATTTTTGGGGTGAGAGGGTTATCCAAATACCTTGATTTTGTAGAAAAACGTAATATTGGAGTGTAGGGGCAAACCCATCTTATTTCTTTGTCTTTCTAATTTGCTTATCTCGGAACATCTTATACAATGTTTACTGTGTGGTGCTGTGAAATAGAGACTTTCTTGGCTACGTCTCCATCAAGCCCTGAAGATTTCTCTATATTGTGGTCAGAACCGTGTCTTGTGAGAATCCATGCTGCATTAATTCATCTAGGGACAAAGTCCCTGTGTTATCCTATTTTTTCCTGCATCTTTGAAACTATTGCAGTGCTTTACTTCCGTCTGAGATAATCTGGACACCATCCCTGTACCTCATGAATTAGATGGATATAAGTGACAGTTGGGTTTACTTCCCTGTTGCCTGCAAATTTATTGCCATGACATCCACTCATTTCTCAAGAGTTGTTCTGTATGCATTATAGGAAATTGTTGCTGTACCTTATTTGGAAATGGATGAAAACATAATTTTAAACATGCAAAAAATGAAACTCCTATACCATGTGCCTATATATAAAAGTATGTAGTATTGCTCAAGATGGCCTAAAGCTCTGGGATGAGGACTGTGATTGACAGCTTCACTCCTCTGGCACAATGGAACTCAATAATAAGAATAGAGTTTGTTATGTGGGAGACAGAACTTTCTCGGGGCTGGTCCAAGACACTGGAATGAACTTGATCAGACACTAAGGACCATCGTAAACCTCACCACCTTCCGTTCCAAGTTCAAAGCTCACTTTTTTCACTTTGCCTTCTCTAATATAAACATATATCAACAGATATATCTTGTATTCAAACAGACAGAAAAAGCTACCAGAAGAAGACACTCCAGTGCACATGTTTCTCCCTCTGGGGAGAGGATGAGAGAACCAACAAGTGACAGATGTATAGTCATGTTGTTCAGTTACTATGGTGATGAGCATGATATAAAAACCTGTATAGACCAGTTTTTTACTGCACCTCAGTTAAATCTATATTGAAAATAGTTTAGACAAATGAGTTTGCTGGAGTTTGGGTAAAAAGGTGTATTTAAGGTTATTGGGAATAGTGATTAGCATCTTTCCTAGGTATTTCTCATTGTTACTATAGCACCAGGAGCTTGTAGATTAACTGAAGTTTTGCAAATACTCCTGTTTTATTATGTCCAAGTTGGATGTGGTGTTCAAAAAATCAACTATTAAGATATTCTTAGTAGGAGAGGTCATTAAACAATGTTCCCTTTTTTGCAGATTATGATGCACCTCTAAGTGTAAACCAGAAAGTGTGCCAGTTTTTAACCTGTTGTATTGCTTGTATTTAGTATTTCACATTTTGATTGTTACAGATCCTATGGGAGTGTATTCAAAGCTATTCATAAAGAAACAGGTCAAGTTGTTGCAATTAAACAGGTTCCTGTTGAGTCTGACCTGCAGGAGATCATAAAAGAAATATCCATAATGCAGCAATGTGACAGGTAAGTGCATGCAATTAATCCCATCTGCAACCCCTTAAGAAAAGTATTGCATGTGATCTGCTTAGCAGTTGAATCTAGGAAACACTGTGTTGTATTAAACACTTCTCAGAAGTGAGACCAGCTGTTGGACTGAGGTGGACTAGTCAACATTTATCAAAGAGACATGATTTACATTGCGTTTTTTTTTTAAATATTCTTATGCTGGCTTCTCCTCAGTCTAGTTTAATAGACTATCTACATTTGTTTACAATAAGTGCCATTTGGAAAACTGAAAGAGCAGGCGATGTTTGCATGTTTTTTTTTTTGTTTTTTTCTTTCTCTCTCTCTCCCCCTCCCTTCCCCCCACCACCTCAGTATGCCTCCACCTGAGTTCCACTTATGTGTTTCACTTTACATATGTACAGGCTAGTGTGCTGTCCGCAAAGGTGACAGAATTCTCCTTTGCAGAGCCATCACTAGCGTGTGCAGATTTTTGTGCATTAAAATATGTGACTAAGTTGGAGGACACTCAAAATTCCTCTTGCACAAGTAGGGTGGTTGTATTATGAAAGACCAGGCCCTGTGTATCTCCCACTGATTTCACTCATTTCCTTTGAAAAAACTGTCTGAGCAGAAAAGCTTATGAAGAGATCATATACACAACTGCCCTCCTGCTACAAAAGTGTTTCCCTTGGTTAAATACTTAAAAGCCACATACCATTTCTAAGTCCTTACTTAGTCTAGTGTTAAGCCTCCAGTGTGAGGAACTTTATTTTTTAAACTGCAAGCAAGCAACAAAGCTTAATATGAATAAGATTTGCAGTACTAAAACATGGACACAATGATTTATAATTCTGCTGAGTACACTTCTACAGCTGTTCCCTCTTCCTTCTGGTAATCGTTGTCTGACTCAATAAAATGTAACTTTTTTAGAACCAGTTCATAAAGTATTCTGTGAATTAATTTACAAAATTCATTAGGCTTCTTTGAATGTTTTCTTTTTAAAAGAGAGAGTAGAAGGCCTAAAATGGGACCTTTCATTTTGCCCAACTGCTCGACACTTGTGAGCAGTAGGGATAGTGAATCATGGAATAGCTCTGTTCTCTGCACAAACATTCTGGGGAGACTCCTACATGGTGACTAACTCTTCTGATATCAACATTTAAATTCTTACATGAGAGAGTGTCATTCATAGAGCAGAGTAAGTTTATTTTTGGTCCATTTATAACTGTTCCATTTTTGACAGCCTTTGGCTTCTTTCTAAAGGACAGAGGGTCATTCTCATGATCTGATATGTTAATATAGAGTAGCTGCTTGCTTCTTGGGCAGCCAGGTAGTAGCTGTAGATAAGATAAACTGATCTAGTGTACTGTAAAGACCTAACTCTTATTAGATTAGTAAAATGCATCATGTCTCGGAAATAAATTGCAGAACTGGGAGGAATGGTTCTTATGGTATTTAAGAGGAAATCCCCAAATGCAGGATATGAGCATTTCCTGCACTCTTATATCAGCCTGAAGTCTGGGATCCCAAGTCTGACCCTGAACTCTTAGCATCTTTTTTTGGCTGTGCTTTATATTGTGCTCCTATTTATAAAATTGCTTTAATCGATAATATCTGACTCTCTCTCTAATTTTTCATAGTCCCCACGTAGTCAAGTATTATGGCAGCTATTTTAAGAACACGGACCTGTGGATAGTCATGGAGTATTGTGGAGCTGGATCTGTGTCTGATATAATTCGATTACGAAATAAAACAGTATGTCCTTTCCCCTTACAATCCATATTTATACAATGCCGTGTTTTAAGTATCCACTCTAAATATTACATATTATAGTAAGTAGCTTTGTAGTAGTCTATGCGTAGTTCTTTGGCCTGATTTTTCCCGAGCATCCTGAGCTCTCATTAGCTGTCCTGTGAACTGCAAGTGCCCAGCACTCCTAAAAACCAGGATGTTTAGCTAGGTAGCTAACTTGATCCTTCAAGTTTAATGTAATGTTTTCTGATTAAAATGATCTGTATGTCTGAAAAAATAGAATACTGATTTTTTCAGTGCTGGGATTTTTATAGCTGACCTTGTCTAGTCACATTGGTCATGTAATAGCAAGTTACCTGTGAAAGGGCCATGCACACAAAATACATGAAGGGAGACCAAGTAAACCAGTTGTACTGTGTATAGATAATACTATATCTTGGTAACTGGAACTGCCTAGAATTTTCTGCTAGTTGGTATGGGAATCTAGTATTTGTATTTCAAGGAAATGTCGGTCTTCAGCATGAGATACCAATCTAACTGCTTTTTTTTTTTCCCTTTAGTTGACAGAAGAGGAAATAGCTACAATAGTACAAGCAACCCTCAAAGGACTAGAATATCTGCATTTTATGAGGAAAATACACAGAGATATCAAAGCTGGAAATATATTACTAAATACAGAAGGACATGCTAAACTTGCAGATTTTGGGGTAGCAGGCCAACTTACAGTGAGTAAAATTGTTACTTGGGTTGTGTATGTAGAAATGTCTCATTCAGCCTACAGGTACAAGTGAAACACTTACTGGAGAGATTATGCTAAATTCAATTGTTTAGCACTACATGAATGCATTGCACATGCACTGCAGTGGGGCCCAGAGGAGGGACAGGCGGGCTGACACTCTGGCTTTCTTGTTCAGAGAACTAAAGCACCAAAACAGTTGTGTGTAGTAACATCTACTGTTTTCTACTGAGTCCCCACACAGCTCTGCCAGTGCATCTAAATCCTGATGTGCAAAATTCCTTATTTCAGTCTTAACTGAATCATTTTTGTGTGTAATCTTTAGGGAGAGTGTTATTTATTAATGAATAGCTGGCAAAGTTATTCCTTCTGCTTGCCAAATTGTCTGTTCTTCTGCTCTCTTTCCCCCCCCCCACCCCTTCCATTTTAGGATACCATGGCAAAACGGAACACAGTTATAGGAACCCCATTTTGGATGGCTCCAGAAGTGATCCAAGAAATAGGGTATAACTGTGTAGCAGATATCTGGTCACTGGGAATCACTTCAATAGAAATGGCTGAAGGAAAACCACCATATGCAGATATTCATCCAATGAGGGTAAGGACTGAGGTCTCTTCAAATATAGCTCTCTTGCAGAATGCAGGTAGCCTCTGTTGGCAGTTAGCTGAATAAACATTTTATAAGATGCTATCTAGCTTTTAACCTAGAGAAAATGAGCAAGCTCTTTTTTTAACCTGTGCTTTTTAATATTTAGTAAAATAGGGAAAAAAAATATTCAAAGGAGAATCTGTCAACTTGATTCTTTTGTGTCAAGGCATGCGAAATTACCAGATTTGTTCAGAATATGCATGCGTGGAAATGGGTAGTCTTGAGTTTGATCCAAAGTGAATCTTTTCGTCACAACCACCAGTAAACACAATTTTTCAGGTCATCATCATAGCTTATTGGTCCAAAATCTCAGCCAAGATCTGGTGTTATCACTTATCTCGAATAGTTCCTTGGGAGTACAGCATGTTGCTAGAGGACAATGTGTCAGTCAGTGCTCCAGTCTTTGCTTAGGGTCTCCACATTTGCCTGTGGGGTCCATTCCTCCGCTTCCACTTGGTCATATTGTTTCCAATCTCTGCCATCCTAATTCTCACTAGATTTAGTGTACACCAGTGTTTTTGTTCGAGGTCAGTTCCTGTAAGGAGATGTTCTGAAGGAACAAGATCATTGGTAATTCCCACCATTTTGTTACTCCATTGCTTTCCACCGTGGTATTTTTGGGTAAGGGACTTTTCAGAGGCAAACCTCTTTTGGGAGTTCCATCCCTTGAGTGGTGGAATGTGTCCATGCAGTGGGTATCCTGTATTACGCACCTGTTTTTCTCTTTCATTTTTAGTAAAGGACTTTTAGTGGTTTAAAATAGCAGATGTCACCCTCTATGCAAAATAGTGGCTTTGCCATAGGAGGAAACGTGCGGAGTACAAATCCCTTGCTCTCTTCGGAGGGGAATATACATAGCATTGGCATAAAGACTTGAGAAGCCACAGAGGGTTTTGGTACATGAATAACTTTGAAGGGTCTGTCTCTATGCTCTGATCTATGTCTGTTCTGTGTTTTTTATCTTAAAGATTTCCAAAATCAGTTAACTCTAGAACAATACTTATTTTATTTTTATTATCAGGCAATTTTTATGATTCCTACAAATCCTCCTCCAACATTCCGGAAGCCAGAACTCTGGTCAGACAACTTTACGGACTTTGTAAAACAGTGTCTTGTGAAAAGTCCTGAACAAAGAGCAACTGCTACACAGCTTCTCCAGGTTTGCTATTTGTTACCTGGGGTGCTTTCAGAGGGTATCGGAGGGAGTTCTTAACTAAACAAACCGCAGTGCAGGCAATGAGTATTTGTGCAATTTGAGATGTTGGTTTCCCTTCGTGCTTCCCCTGTACAACTTGTACAGTGTAAGATCAAGTTTCGTGAGGTTTTTAAACCTTTAGTTTCTTCCCTAGAAATTAGACCGTCTCCTACTTTCTGTTCCCATACTCATACACACATCTTTGTGCCCCCAGGCTTTTGTCAGTGTTTCAAGATTTTGAGAAAGAGAAATCCTGGCACTTACTATTAAGCCATACAGTTTATCCCTTAACTGACCCTATGCTTAGAAAAGAGCCATATCTGATTATGTTATGTCAGTCCTCCATTTCCTAGCTATCCCAATTTGCCTCTAGTTGTTCTGTGACCTCAGAGCAGGGGTGGGCAAACTTTTTGGCCGCCACATCAGGGTTCCAAAACTGTATGGAGGACTGGGTAGGGAAGGCTGTGCTTCACCAAACAGCCTGGCTCCCATCCCCTATCCGTCCCCTGACCCATCCAAGCCCCCCTGCTCCTTGTCCCCTGACCGCCTGAGGCCCTGCCCCCATCCACACCCCTGCCCCCGACAGGCCGCCTGCTTATCCCATGCTTATCCAACCGCCCCCCATGTTCCCTGTCCTCTGACCCCACCCCCCCCGAACCTCTGCCCCATCCAACCCCCTAACCCCCTTACCATGCCGCTCAGAGCAGCATGTCTGGCAGCCGCGCTGCCCGGCTGGAGCTAGACACACTGCCGAGCTGCCCTCCATGAGCATGCAACTCGGCCGCCCAGAGCACTGCCTGCGCGGGGGCGTGGCTGCAGGGGAGAGGAAGGAGACAGCGGGGGAGGGGCTGGAGTCTAGCCTTCCCAGCCAGGAACTCAGGGGCTGAGCAGGATGGTCCCGCAGGCCGTAGTTTGCCCACCTCTGCCTCAGAGGCTACTACTTACAGAGATCCAAGCAAAGCTAATCAATTTCTAAAGCACTCTCTGCGTTTTAATAACTAACCTTCCTTTTGCTGTCTTTGAGCTGATGGAGGTTACCTGCCCTCTGCACCATGTTAGAGGAGCCCCAGTTTTTTCCTCTAAAGTACCTCTTCCTTTCCATGACAGAGGTGCATCTTGGTTCCTGAAGCATTATCAAGGGATTATCTCTATGGCTTTTCAGTTGATCCTTAGAATGTCAGAAGCAGAAGGCAAATAACGAAGGCAGACTGTTGGCCTCTTATTGGAAAGCGATAGCCATAGTGTTATCTTGGGTGTCATGAATTTATCTCATTTCTAGATATGACAGTTCAGAAATAAAGTATGAATGCAGGGTCATACAGGAATGCCCTTTTAGCGTGACTCAGTATGGGTCTCTCATTCTCCATCACTAAAAGGGTAAATTATGAAATAAAAGTTTATTATAGAGTTTTTACTTGGTTGTGTACACCAACTGTAATTCAGCAGGGATAGGCATAGCTCTGGGTAACAGCGTTTTACTGCTTTGTCTTCATATTTGCTGCTTTTAAAATATATCTACTTTTTTAGCATCCATTTGTTAAAAGCGCAAAAGGAGCGTCAATCCTGCGGGACTTGATTAATGAGGCAATGGACGTTAAACTGAAACGTCAGGAAGCACAACAGCGTGAATTGGATCAAGATGATGAAGAAAACTCAGTGAGTGTTTAATGGACACAATAACTTTAAAATATTGATGCTGATATATGTGCGAGTAGGTGCCTTTCCCAAACTGCTCTAAAGTAGTACACATATGTGGTAGAGTCTAAAATTCCTCCCGCCTGATTATTGTCATTGTTTGTATTATCATAACACCTAGGAGCCCTAGTCTTGGATTAGGACCCCACTGGCTGCTTTAACACAGAAATTAATAATAATACTACATAGTGTTCAGCTCAGTCACTGATTCCAGCGTTGATTTTTTCCTGGGTTTTTTAGCTTAGGACTGCTCAACTCATGTCCTGTAGCTGCTCTCTATTAGCCCACTCCCACCTCCTTTATATTCAACCGTATTGAGCTACTTGCCTTAGTGAGTCAGCGGAACGTAGACACAACACCTACCACAGGACAGTTACTAGCCCAAGAAAATACTTTTAAAGATATGTAATAAATTTGTAGAAGACTTCAAATACATTTTCCCGGCTGGATTGAGTTTTTCCTATAGTAGAGAGGCCTTTTGTTTGTAGTCTTTGATGTGTTCTATTTTGCCATATAACACAAGTATGTTGTTTTCTTCATGCCATCTTCCTGATTTAGAAACCCCTTTATAGAAACTTCATACTTACAATAAGAAACAGACACAAATTTAAGGAGAGGGGATGTGTGCTTAGACTTCTTTTGATGGTGTAGTGCTGTGAGCTTGAGTTCTGTGCTTTTTTTCAGTCCAGAGTTGCAGACTAAGTAATTGCTTGTTCAGATGCTACGTTTTGACTTTTGAATAAGTGTTGTAGTGTGAGTGGTGGTTTTTCAAAAGCATGTCAAAAGCCAACTTGAAGCATGCTCCGTCAGTTTCAACCTGACTGAATAAAATGGACAACAGACGGTTATTCTATAGAGCAAGCCTCTTCTGAAGCTAGATTTGAATAGCGTGCTTTGCAATGAAATATAGGTTTGTTAAATGCAGTGTTTCCTCACTGTGAAGTTAGGGCTGCATTGTGCTTTGGGATGGAAGTAATCTTTACTCACAGTGTCAACATGATATTGACTTTAAGGTTATGTGCAGCTGCTTATGTGTCTGAATTGTGATTGCATCACTGACAGCTGATGCCAGATAGTTGGAGGTGGAAGGATTCCTCTAGTGTAAATGTTTTCCTGTGGCCTCTCTGCCCTGCCACATTACCGCTGCTAGAAGGGAAGAGTTACCAAGAGCTTCCGTGGCACTGTAGGTTTTATGCTGCAGCGTCTCACAATGCTGGAGGGGGAGTTTATTGCCCACCTGCAGTAAAACTTCATCCCCTCCCCCTCCCCCCCCAATTAACTTTTGAAGTTCATCCTTTTCCCAGTCTTCTCGGTTTGGTGTTCAGGAGGTTCGGCTGTGAACTACCAGCACCCTTAGTGGGACAGAGGCCTCAGACATGGAGGCACTGGAGGAGGGCAGGGTGGGACACCATGTTGACAGTGGTGAGACCTTGTATTAGCCCTGTGACACTAGCTTGGATCACAAAGGCCACAATCACATATACACAGCAACTGGGGGCTTACCACTTATAAAAAGTGGCCTTGTGAACATCATGGATGATTTTTTTTATGAAATTCACGGCAGTGTCAAGTATTGATATCCCTCCCCCCCCACCCCGAATATGCATGGCCGCTGAGTCCTACCCTCCCCCACCAAACTGCTGTGATTTTTTCAACAGCAGGGAGGTAGAAGTGGGCATCTGTGTGCACTTGTCTCTTGCTTAGTGCAGCTCATAGCATCCGGCAGGCCTTGTGTTGGAGCTATAGTTTGGGGGCGGACTGGATTTCGTGACCAGTTTTATGCAAGGCACAGTAGTCAGCACCACAACTGCTTGGAACATGTGCTACGAACCACACCGAGCACAAGATCGTACATGCTCACTTCTGCTTCCTTGCTATTGGGAAAACTGAAGCAATTTGTCCTTGTCCTGCTCCCTTCTGACCTTTAAAGCTGTACAGCTCCCAGGCTTTTACTGTGCTATACCCAGCAAGCCAGCCTGCCTAAAGGCCAGTGCCTGAGTGTTGCTTTCTCTCTAAAGACTGTGAACAGCATATTGCCAGCAGTTACAAATTACCACACTGCTCTTTCTAAGCAACTACCTTTATTCTTAAGGTAAACGCATTACAGAGAAAACAGAAGTTTCTATATGCATGCTTAAAGCTTACCAGAGGTCACCCCTCAGCCTTTCTGTCTTAGCAGGGCCCCAGGTCTTTGCAGACTTTCCACAAGGGTTGGGATCCCCTTTGCTCAGAAGGTCCTGTCCATTTGCTGGATCAGAGAGAAGGGTCAAGAGTCAGTTTAAATGCAGCGTTTTTATACCAAAAGCTCTTTCTTTGTCTGTTAGCCTCTGGAATACCGACTTTGAACTAGTATGTGCAAGCCTCCCTGGGGTTGGTACCTCTTTAGTTTTTACAATCTGAGTGTTTCACCTTAATCACCGCGCACTGTTTTTAGTTCGTGGTGAAGCTGTGCAACCCTCCTCCCTCTGGAGTTTTGTGCAGTCCCTGGCCCACAATGTTACACAACCCAATCATAACTATCATACAGTATGTTCTCCCGAAGATGCTGCGTGGGATTGCAATATCTGTCACAATTTTAATGTGTGGTAACAAATGGAAAAAAATATTCTCTGAAAAAAATGACTGGGTTTGATTTTAATGTACAGTTCTTTTTCTTTTTTTTTTTTTAAAGGCTTGCAAATTCAGTTTATTTCAATTCCTTAAGAGTTTATTACTAGTGATAAACTATTTTAAATCTCAGCTTCTAAAGTTTGGCATTATGTCTTCAGCATGCACACACACACTATAGACTAGACTGAATACTGCTGCCATCTAATAACTGTTCAGTGATCTATAGATCATTTCAGAATGGAATTTTAGATCAACTGTATCTGGCAATCTTTGGGCTTGTCTACACATCTATGCTGCAGGGATCGATCCACCGGGGGTCGATTTAGTGGGTCTAGTGAAGACCTGCTAAGGCGACCGCTGATCGCTCCCCCATCAACTCCGGTACTCCACCGGAATGAGAAGGAATGAGAAGTATAAAGTAAGTCGACGGGAGAGTTTCTCCCATCGACCCAGCATGGTGTAGACACCACAATAAGTCAACCTAAGTTCACGTAGCTGGAGTTGCGTAACTTAAGTCGACTTAACCCCATAGAGTAGACCTGCCCTTAGAGACAGTAAGGGCTGAATGAGTATTGCGACTTAATTACTCCTAGTGATAGGCCATTGGGTCAGGGCTCAGATGCCAGCTGGCTGTGTTGGGACGCTTGTACTGCTAATATCGCTCTTATGTAGTTAAATGGAAGACTTCAGTCTGAAAAGTGGTCATCCCAGCATATTTCTAACAATAGATAAAGCTAGAGGAAAAGGAATGGAGAAGATCTTTCATTACCCATTTGGGAATAGGAAGGAGAGAACAAAAGGCATAATTCGTTACATCTTGCTGACCTTACAAAAATTTTGTAAAACTCTGATACCAAAGAAATATTGGAAGTTGGTACCAGTTCCCTTTGAATGTTGCCAGTCTTTTTTATTTAAAAAAAAAAAAAGATAACTCTGATCAGTAAATGCATGTCTTGCATCCTCCTACAGGAAGAAGACGAAACAGATTCGGGTACCATGGTGCGGACAAGTGGAGATGAGACTGGTACTATAAGAGCTGCCAGTACAATGAGTGATGGAGCCAATACCATGATAGAACATGATGGAACCCTGGAATCCCAGCTGGGTACAATGGTAATAAACACGGAAGAAGAGGAAGAAGAGGGGACCATGAAGAGTAAGAACTCCTTATTTTTAATGATTATATAGTCCCTAATTCACACACAGATGAAAATGCAAAGGTTGAAGTGGGGAAAAACACATGAATGTCTGAGGTCAAAAAGTACAATGAGGCCATAGTAGGATAAAATGTCAGCAGAAGGGAGAAAGCTAAATGTAACGGAAAGTTAAGATTATTACAAGAAATGTCTTCTGTATGGCAGCTAAGGATGTTTTAATTACAGTGAGTAATAGCTTTCAGCAAGCTGCTCTGCCAATGGGACATATTAGTTTTATGGTAATTTTATGTACTTTCACTATGCTATTTATTGTAGATACTCTTAATGTTGCTCTAACTTCCCTTGACAAAAAATACTAAATAATTATAAATTACTAGTTAAACTCCATCCTGGGTTTTCTAACTTTGAATTCAGTTAATGGTTTTTCTATTATGGCATGTCAGCCTCACTTCCTGTTTCTAAGGAGATGTGCTGTCTGAAGTTACTAGGTGCTCTCTGTTGTCCTGGTTCCACTCAGTAGATGCAAGCATTTTATTAGAGAGATTTTACTTCTAAAAAGTCAAGTAGTATTGGTTATTTGTATTGTGAGTGTGCCTTGGGTTCCCAGTCATGAATCAGGGCCCATTGTGCCAACACTTAACAAAAAAGATGATGACTGCCCTGAAGAGCTTGCAATCTGAATATAAAATGAGACAACCGGTGAATATAACATACAGGGAGAACACAAGGTGGTAACAAAACAAAACTGGACAATGTGACAAGTAGCAGTCACAACACACCAGCTGTCTAGCACTATCTGGGAGGGTATGGGTGTGGGGGTGAGATGGTGTTTTTTGTAGGCATCGTGGCAGAGGAGAGCTTTAAGGAGGACAATGCAATGGCTTTGCAGATGTTTACAGGGAGTTCCTCCCAGGCATTGAGGTGACATGGGAGAAAGTGCAACAGTACTTCTTTTTTAAAATATAAAAAAGAAGCACTGGTGATCTGAGTTTAAGTTCTCAGTTACTGAACTCCCATGGAAACAATCAATACAAAGATTTGTGACTTTAGTAGGGGGTGCATTGGCCCCTTCCGGGACCGGCATGGGGCCGGGGCAGGCAGGGAGCCTGCCTTAGCCTCGCTGCGACGCTGCCTGAGGTAAGTACTGGCAGGAGGCTGCACCCTAGCCTTGAACCTCCTCCTGCACCCAAGCCCCATCCCAGAGCCAGCACCCCAAACCCGCTCCTGCACCCCAACCCCCTACCCCAGGCTCAGCCCGGAGCCTGCTCCCACACTGTGAACCCCTCGGTCCCAGCCCAGAGCCCGCACTTACTCCCAAACCCCTGCCCCAGCCTGGTGAAAGTGAGTGAGGGTGGGGGAGAAAGGGGGGGATGGAGTGAGCAGGGTGGGGCTTTGGGGAAGGGGCGGGGTAGATATTGGATTGCCCTTAAATTCAAAAAGTGATTTTTTGGAGTAAAAAGGTTGGAGACCACTGGATTAGACCAGCTAAGAATAATTGGGTATAAACATTATACAAATCACTAAAGAAGAAGTAGTACTTTTCCCAGGAATTCCTTAGTTCTGTCAAATGAAAACTCTTTTCCACTTGTTGGCTCTTTAGACTCGCCATCTTCTCTCGGTGAAGACAGTTTTTTCTAACAGAAGAGGGAGCACATAGTAATATGCTTACAAATCGATACAGAGCTCTGCAAACTCTGGCTTTTCTGCTGAAATTTCAAACTTTGGCAAATATTGATTAGCCATAAGTAACAGGGGAAGTCTGCTTTTATAACAATGGGAAGAAAGGAAACGGAGTTATCAAAGCTGACTTGCATTTCAGTGTTAGCATGACTGAAACGGGATAATAGTCTGTGACAAGGAGAGAGATGGAAAATCAGGCATCTATGTACAGTAGTTTACTGTAATTTAAATGATTGCCCAAGAAGATGTGGCAAGGGCTGTTTAAGGTGAGAATACCAGTTGTTCAGAAACAGAAAACATATTGAGTTTTTTCCTTTTAAAGAATCTGAGTAATATGGCTTTTCAACTTTTCAAGGGAGCAGAAATCTAAAGGGTTTTTTGTTTCCTGTTCTAAGAAAAAAGCCTATGATCAGTCTTCCACTTTTGAGTATTTCCCCACACCTCTGCTATCACTTGTTAACTATTCACTAACTTCACACTAAGGGAAGAATGCTACCAAAATTCTGTTTAAACTTGGATGGAAGAGGGAATTGCTCTTTGATGTGAATTAATGTATCAATTACAAAGTTGAACAATGCTAAACCCCTTCATTTTTGGCCTATTTCAGTTCACTTACCATCACTTACATTCACCTTCACCTCAAAAGTTTGTGGTCCTTACAAACTGAAAATAAATAGTTCTGTCCTCCAATTACTCTCTCTATAGAGGATGTATGTGGTTATTTTACTTTCACAGATGAAACACCCAACTTTAAAACCAGCATTTATTTTGTGGTTAGGGACATCCTACAATGGCTACTGCAGTTGTTGGATATGTCTTAGCATCTAACCAGAAGAGGGAGCTCCAGAACAGGCTGCTGGCAGCTGCTGCTTGAATTGGAAGATGAGCTTCTAAACATTTGGAAGTGTCAGAGGACTTCCTCAGTCTGAGGAATGAATGTGAGGTTCCTGGTGCAAGTGGCAACGTCACTTTTGTGCACACTACTTTCATGTACATGTACATTTAATGCCATAATTTCAAGAGGATCCAGAGCAGCTTGGTTTCATTCAGAATTTTTGCTCTTGCTGTCAAAGGAGTACCTACATTTAAAAAAAATATATATATATATCTTCAATGCAGTTGGTTTGTTGATTTCATCATTTGGAAAATTACCATATTAGGTTAAAATTTAGCTTACACTCCTTTTTCTTTCTTCTCCACCCCCTCCAATAGAATAATATTGAATTCCTAAGTGCAGCCCAGTGCACTGTCCATATTAATATTCCTTTGAATAACTGTTTCTTGGGGAGATGGCTAGGCAATAATCTCTTCGGAGTTTGCAAATGCCTTTCCTGTGAATTGCCTCGAATGCTCCATTTTTTCAACTTATTTCCATGTTAATGTTCTCCTGAAGTTCAGTTAAATTGATTGAGCTATAAAAAGTCATCAAACCAGCAGCAGAACTCTTTTGAGGAAGGATTTTTCAAAATCTTAAGTGGGTGAAATAATGGTAATTTTAATGCATTGGAATTGGAGAATTTTCATTAATTCATGTATTAAAAGTGATCTGTCTTTCAAATAACTGGTCTAGCAAATCATGGTAAAGAGTGTTCAGGTGAATACAGTATAAAGATCTAAATTCTTTTGCATAGCAGCAGTGGTAGAGTAGAATCTTGCCAGGAGCCTGAAACTCCTGCGTGCCTAAAACTGGTTCTCATACCATTTAAAAGAAACAAAACAAAAAACCTGCCTTTTAAATGAAAAAGGGTCTGAGAGACATTGAAATGTCATATTTAATACTAGGCTTTCTATGGAAGTTCTGGGAAACAGTTTCCTCTAGCAACTCATACTATGTGTGATGAAACTTTGAGAGCCATACCTTCTGTTCTTAGATGAAATTTTTTTTAAAGGATTTGATCATGTAAATATACTAGATTTTAAATGTACTTGTTGTGTATAGGGTTGAATACAGAAGTACCAAAATCCATCATGTACTAATTTTGGCTGGTTAAATATTTTACAATTGTTTGGTTGTTTTTCCAAAGAGATACTCAAAACAAAATATTCAAACATTTGCAAAAAAACAACCCCCTTCCCCCCCCAAAACCCCCCAAAACAAGAATATCACTAGATATCCTAGTCTTTTCTGCACTAACCCTTGAGTCTTTAATTTTTCTGAGAACTGCAACTATTTAAACTGCACTGGTACACATCTTCTTTTTTTTGTTGTTGTAAATCCATTGTTAAGAGCTTACTTGATATGAGTTTAATTGCTTTGGAGCAACCTTTAATTTTAACATTTAAAAGCTAGCCTTCTGAAGCACTAAGGAAGGGCACTCATTTGTAATATAAGGAACTCTTGTTCTGCTCAGAGACCAGAATAATTATTTCAATATAGCCACAACAGATCTTTTTATTGTCTTTTCTTATTAAAACATCTACTAAACTACACTTCAGCCAGCCATGAGCTCAAATTGCTAGTGGGGGAAAAAAGTTGTCATTTCCTCTTTAATGATAAATTTCACTAATATTCATGCAATTGTTAAGTGTTTTTAATTTATTAAAATTTCTTCTCTTATCTCCCAGGCTATTTATGTGTGTATGTTTGTCAGTAGACATATTTCCTGCCATTTGCTAGTATTCATAGTGCTGGTAGACACTATTGAAAATCTTGTCTCATCCACATCTTGCTTGTATTACTTGCCCATAAAATGGGTAGGACTTGAGATGAGGAAAACTGGTACCTTGGAGCTTTTTAGGTCTAAAGAGTAGAAGCATACCTGATGTGGAAGGTAAGATAACTATACTGCCTTCTTGGGCTGTAATCATAAGTGATCTCAAGTGAGGCTCTTTATTGTAGCATACAAATGCAGCAGTGTGGCATTAGCAGCTCTAATAGCGCTATGCCCTTTGTCATTTGGATATGATGTAAAATATGTCTCCGTTTGTGATTGTTAAAGATCCTCTAGCACTCCTCACTGCGAAGGTGTATTAGCCTCAGTGTCTTAGCTAGATTCCAAATCCAATGATTACATGAATTCACCTGGAATTTCCAATTACACTTGAAATCTCTTCCTGTGTCCTAAGCTGGCAAATGATTGTGCTCTGTTACGAAGCCACCCTCTATTCTAGAGATGGCAGCATTTCATTAATGAGTGAAAGTGGTGTGTGTGTGCGTGCGCTCTGCAATTTTTTTAGGTGAGAAGAGCCATCTGAACTTGTTATAGTCTTGGTAGTCTTGTGTTAAATGTACAAGATATTGATATTTTAACTTAGCTAAAGTGAAATATTTAAGTGCCAACATTCAATAGGCCTTTCACTAGTTAGAAGTCTAATTTTTCATGTAAAGCAATTAATTTTCTATGTAAAAACTGTAATATAAAATGCACAGCATAATTAAATGTGGGTGGCTTAGAAGGCATCCACTAGGTGTTACACTCAGTTATTGTTGCAAATGAATAAAGCGTTATTTATCTATACTTATGAGGCAGCTCTAGGTGGTTTAATGACAGTCAGTGTCTGAAATTGTTTAGTTGCCTGGTATTGAAATGGATGATGTGGTTATTGCAGAAGTATGTCATTGGCATTTTTCTGCTATTCTTCAGAAGATGATTTTCCATAACACTACTTCCGGTTCATGTATTAGGTTGAGTTTTCAGTGGTATAGCTTTATATCTAAAATGAATTGGACCATTTAAAAGTAATTGGGACATAAAGCATTATTAGCAATATGTCCTCAGATATTGCGATGAGCATTGTATAAATACCTAAATTGACTAAACACTTCCTTCCCCCCTGCTATACTGTTGCTGCATGGTGAATATAAATGACCACAAATGAGAACTTTCTTTCAGTACTGGGCATATTTCCCTGTGGTAGTTATAGTCTGTATTGCTTTTCACCTTCACACACCAGAAGTACTTCTGGTGAAGATGACTGCTCTTTGTTTGTTTTACTTCCCATCTGTGCAACAGGAATATCATGTCATGTAGCTGTGAGTGCAGTCATGTAGACTAGCAGTGGGAGTACATATACAGCCATTATGGTGTTGACAAGAAAGTGGTGTGTTTTTTAACAGTAGAGTAATGTCTTCTAAAACACATTGAGAATCTGAAGGCATTACCCAACAGATTGTGTTTTAAAATGGGTTACAATTGGAGTCTGAGCTACACACTTGTCCACTTTCAGTTCTTTGCATGCTGAATATTGTACATGGCCTCACCATTAATAAAGCTCATAATACATGAACATAAATTCCATCCAGCATTCTGAAATTGGAAACAGACATATAAGTGTTTAATGTAGCAATCTTGGAAGTATACAGCTGAGTGCCTTTATTGCTTTTACAGTACTGTGTATCTATGAATGCCAGTGATAGAAACTAGAAGAAGTTTTCCGGACACGGGCAATGACTTGATCAAGATGGAGATCATGAGTAATGGACTACTGAGTAGTATACAGTGGGCCATATACCACAACAGTATCTTGAAAGATGTAGAGGAAAGAGGTGAATTATTTATGATTAGACACAACTTTATCCCAAAATAGTAAATTTCATCTGCAGGCTAGCTCTGACCTACCTGTCTCCTCTAAGAATAATTAGGAGTTTATTTCCTGTGAGGACCAGAATGAACTGTGGAGGAAATGTCCTCCTCCTGGGAACAAATAGTTTCTCAAATAAAATCTTAAAGTACTTTGATCAAAGAGAGTGCCACTTCTAAATTGGAATTCCTCTTACTAGCCATTACTTATGCTATTGAGGATTTTTCTCCCAGAAGAACAGCAACAAATGTGGTGTATGAATATTAGCTTCTGTCTTAAGCATTGGTAAGTTTTATGGCCACAAACGTTAAAAAAGGAGTTGCTGACATGTCTGTATTCTCATTCAGCTGTATACCAATCAAAATCCTTAGATTGTTGTGTGCGAGACCCTGGATATAAAAGATTGCAACACATCCAAGTAAAGTTGCTGCTGGGTAAGATTATAAGATATGGGCTAGGAATGAGTTATCCAATCAGAACTTGTCACTGTTTCCCCTTTTTCAGCTTTTCTCTCCAGTGACCTTCATGTATTTAGTCCAATGACTAAAGCAAACAAGCTGAGAGAGAAGAATTCCCTGTCAGAAAATCCTGTGGTGATGTATGGGGAGGAAAGCAGCCTCTGTCCCTTCATTTGCTTGTGGGCTAGTATAATATTGTCATAGTTCTTAATAAAACATACTAAAGAAAGATGTCAAAAAGGGTGGTCCTCAGTTTAACTAGCTTTCTTGCATCACCGAATATGCACAGAGCCTTTTATCATTTTATAGAAAGATTCCTCTATCACCTGTACCATAGACTTTTCTGTGTCATTACGAACAAATATTCTTTCTTGAATGAATATAAGATACTTTATAGTTTACAAAATAAATTAGTTTGGATGCTTTGAATTAAATTGTAATGGTTCTCTGTTGCTTTGCAGTGGTATCAGGACCCACTAGACATGGTTTAGATTTCATTTGGGACTGAGAATTTTTCTCATAGTCATGGGAAGACTTATCAGTGTAAATTTAAGGAGTTGTGAAATGCTGCATGCCTTGCACTTCATGTGGGTGAATTGCAGTTCATGTTACTAAAGGGTACGAAATTAATTAATGGTGGAATACTTTTTGCTGTAGTTGAATTCATTTGCCTCTTTCTGCTATGCTGAATGAAATGATGCAGTTCTGTTAATCTTTCTTAGTTTCTGTACAAATTATCCCAAGTGGCTTTTAAACTTCCATTGTAGTTCTCTTGAGGAAAAGCTTGATGCAAACAGAACTACAATTTCCATTTAAAATTTGCATATTAGGCATTTATTGTATGTAATCATTGGGCGCTATTATTGTTAAATGCTTAGCTTAGACCTTTGAGTTAAACTATAAAAGACAGCAATGGCTTTTCTGATTTTTAAAGTTAAAACTAACAAGATACATCCTCACAAAGTTTGATCAGGAGCTTTTCTATACAGGGACTCTGTATTCCTGGATGTGGCGCACCATGATCCTTATTTTGGGTCTCTTCATGCTACCACAAAACAAATAACTTACTATTTCCAAAGTCCTTGGTGTACATGCTCCTGCCACCCTATAGCCCATTATCACAAATCACGCACTCTCTGGAACTTAATTGTAGTCCTCTAGTAACTTGTCTAGATGCTGCAGCTTACTACGATCATGAGCAAACTAAAGTCTGTCTAACAAAGTCAGTCAAGTTCTTTCCTAGTACTCTAGTATGTAATTCCAGAAAGTATGCCCAACTACTCAGATTTTGTCAAACTTTTTCTCATTCTCAGTGGATAGGCATATCAAATAGTTCGATACAACAAGTCTAAGCCATGATGAAAGACAGAGTACAAGAAAAATACTTTGTATTTACAATCTTATATCCAAGAATTTCAAAGCACTTACCTGTGTGTAGTTGGTGGGAAAACTCCAAGATAATCCTGTGTTGATAGGTTCCTCATATAGAAGTTTGTAGTCTAATTAGCCATTGGTGACATCATTTGTCACCAAAAAATACAGTCTGACTTAATAAAAACAATTCATGTCCTGACAGTTTATGCACTAGTGCAATGTTTGTGCATTTGGGCTTTCAGCACTTCATGGTAATGTTTAAAAAGAAATAGCTTATTTTTATCCTCAACATTTTTAATTAAAAACCTTTCTATTAAGTTTAGAGGAAAGAATCAAATTTTTGTTTTGATAATCTTTAGTCTTCCTATCAGGAAAATATACACATGCTCAATATCTAACTTCTCTAATATAATATTACGAACCCCATAAGCGAACATTTTATGGTTTTAGATAGAATTATAGTTCTGTACATGAACATGTCCATTAGCAAACTGGCAGGGCTGCAGGTTAAACATTTAATTTTAAAATCTTAATGTAATTGCAGTGCAGTTTCCCCAGCTCTGATTTGGAATGAAGAAAATCTACATGCTTCAGGCATAGGTCTCTTTAAAACAGAACAGGGATTTAAAGAACACACAAGAGGTTATAGAGTACAGGTTTCAGAGTAGCAGCCATATTAGTCTGTATTCGCAAAAAGAAAAGGAGTACTTGTGGCACCTTAGAGACTAACCAATTTATTTGAGCATAAGCTTTCGTGAGCTACAGCTCTTGAAGGAATAGGTATACTTCTATCATAGCCAGTAACAGCTCCGGAACGTGCTTTCGGTGATGAGGCGGGAATCACTATAAAGAGGGAAAAATAGTAAAATAAGGATTTTTTTCCTATTGCATTGGTTTCTATTTCCCATTTATTTTAGTAGGAGAGAAACATTCTTGTTACGTTCATAGTTTTACTACTCAGCAAGCTTACTTGAATAATAGGGTGGAATTTTCAAAAGCATTCTTCCTTGGCCTATTTCTTCTCCTATTGAAGTCTTTTGGTTTTGGAAAATCCCGTCCAAATGCCATTAGAGTTTATTGGGCAACACTAATGAAGATTCAAAGCAGTGGCTATTTACCAGACACAAGGCTATGTTTAACAGTAATTTTGAAATTTAATGTTAATATGGAGTACTTCGTATAGCACTGATTTAAAATTCTCACCTTTGGGTGTGTGTGTGGGGGACTTGCCATACATGATTTGTGATCTTCCCTTCACCTGAGCAGCCATGGCAGTGACATTTCACTGCTGTTCTTTTTTAACATCTGTCCCAAAATAGATTTTAAACATTAATATTTCTCAATTTTCAAAGAAATTATACCAACAGCACAGTTGAGTGTTCTCTTTGTTCATAGTTCGTTTTTGGGTAGGGATTCTGATCTTTATTCTTCGTTTGGCAAACTTTACAATAACGTGGTATGAGCACTGAAGGTGCTAAATAAATATCCTAAACATGTAATAGACTGGAAAGGCTCCAACAGAGCTGTTGTGTTCCATTTTGTAATTAATATGGCTCCTAAAATGATGACTACATATTTAAATGATGAAACATTAACAGCTCCAGAGGAGCTATATTGATTCATCTCCATAAGAGGCTTTTTTTTAAGGTCCTAAGTATGTGCTTACATAAAGAAGTTATTCCAGTCTGACATGCATAATGCCCACAGTATAACCAGTAGCGATTCTCTATCTCTCTCTCTGCACTTTCACTTCTGTTAAACATTAATATTTTGATATCACCCTGTAATACTAGGAAATGTCCCATCTAGTCTGGTGTCTTCCTCCAGCAGTGGCCAATATCTGATACCCTTCTTTACAGAACCAGACTTAGTTTTTAGTTTCTTCTTTGGTTTCTATGAAAACCTTAAACAGAATTAAACAGGTGAACTTTGTATTGAATTAATAGCAGATGACCTTTCTGCAAAGCTGGCATCGATATAAGTCAGGATTACAAAAATAAATCTACCATGCCAGAATGACATTGACTTGGTGTATTGTCTTTCCTTCTCAAGGAGCGTTTCTGTCAATCTCTCTAAATAAGCAACCTGACTCTGAAATTATAGTAGCAATTAAAATTTATAAAAATCCCCAGAGCTGTGCTAGATTTGTCATTTTACAGTCTTTTTCCATTCATCAGTTCCTCGTCAATTAGTAAACCTGCATCTTAATCAGTTTAATAAATTATTCCAGTAAATCAATATTTGAGGTTAAAAATATGTCCCGTACAAATGTACTTAATTGGTAGCTATTAAAGATTGAAGGTTATTGTATCTCTCAAAGGACAAAGCTGACTTCATGGTTAGCGGTGGATGAGAAGTACAGTACATGCTTTCTTTTAACTATTGTAGAGTTATCAAAATCTAACCCAGAAGCTGCTTGTTGTCATTTGCCTTTTATTTGTATCCTTATGTTGTTCTTCTGTGTGGAAACAGAAATTTAGTTGACTAAACATCAGAAATGTGTAATTTGGTTTCACTGAAGTTACCAAAGGACCCTTCCATGACTGAAGTAACTGGTGATGTGATTGACTGCACCTACCCCTGGATGTTACTGTGAGCAACAGTTAGTTGGTTCAGAATAAAATTTTACTGTTCTGGGAAGAGGGGGAGATTTTTTTTAAATTTGATTAAAGGTTACTTTCTGAATTAATTCCTGCAGTACAGCAACTACATCTAAGCAAAATGATCTTTCTGTAAGAATATAAGCTCATGAAAATCAAGTAGTACTCTGTGAAGGAGTATTTAAAAATGACTTTTTCAAACCACTAATTTGACTGTTCATTCTAATATAGATTTTTAAAGAAGAACTCCAGACCATTATAGAGTGAGTGTGTGTGTTTACACAGATGAGTTCATGCTGCTGCCTCCTCGTTCTTGACACTTTGCTTATTCGGGGTTGGCGACTCTTGTATCCTTCTTCTCTGCTGTCATGCAGATTGGTCTCTCTGGAGTCCACTGATATCCGGTCTGTGTACAGAGTCTTTGGTCTCCCCATTAGCCATCTTTCGTCAAGAGCCATCCCACTGATATAACTCTTGGGTCTCCGCTGGATATGCCCGTACCAGTGTAGCCCAGCCTCCTTCAACTTGTCCTCAATTGGAGCTACTCACATTAGGCCCCTTAAACCTCATTTCGATTGTACTGTCCAACATGAGTTCATGCCTATTCTACAAAATTCCACCACATAAAACGTTGCTTTGTATTCATTGACTTTAACATTTATAATGTGCATCTTGCTTCTAACAGTATCTTGCAGTTGCATAGAATGAGTATGCATACAGTATCTTCACTCTCTAAATAAATGTTTTGTCACCGCAGTGGGTAATTAGAGTTCTATACTACTTCAGTAATTATCCCCAATAGCACAATATTTCTCTACTTTGCAAACACGTTTCCAGACTCTGACCTTTGATGCAGTCTGTCTGAAGGTGGCTTTGTTGATCTGATTCTGTACAATGAGGCTTTTTAAAAAAGGAAACTATTGCCCGTAGTAGAATAAAATAATTTGTCTTAACGTCTGTTATGATGCAGATGTGTAAGCATTTATTTTCATCTTTCAGCTGTTTGCTGGCTCAGGAAAGACTACAAGATATTTGCAGCTTAAAGAGTTGTAATGATATTTTCATATTATTTGTACAGCCACCCCTTTGTCTCTTTCAGTATCTGAAGCCAAGGATCATGCTAAAATATCTTATTGCTTTATGGAAGTTCACTTTACTCTATATTTAACACTTCTGTAAACACACAAGATGTCCTTAAAATATCAAGTTGGTACAAGAATTCAAACCATTATATCTATTAATAATCAAATAAAATCTGGAAATGAAGTTCTACAATATAATATGTCAGTTTTACTTTAAAGAATTACTTCTGTGACTAAACATGTATGGATTTCCAGATACCAAAAATAAAGCACCAGTTAATAGCATACAGTCTCTTGGAAAATTTAGATCTTTGACAGGCTTATGTCTGCATATCTCCAAAATGTGAAACTCTTTGCCAAAGATTGTCTTATGGACATCTGGCAAATCACTTAAGAGACTATTTTATGTATTTTAAGCCCCATTTTTATTAGTTTTGGCAATTATACTTAATTCACTTGTGTGGCACTTGATGGTGTAATCTTAACTACCCAGTCTAGACCTGGCTTATGTTTGGCTAATTTTGGTGCCATTTATACTAGCACTTGACCTGGGGTAACTGTTGTGGGAAGCTGAATTTATGAGTTGCCTGGCTTTTATGGACATGTGAGATTTGACTTCTGTAATGCTTAATGTATTTAGACATGATAGATTTCTTGCATTGTGTAGCAAACTGTGTTTTTTATTACAATGAAATAACATTCCCTTTTGAAAACAAGGTCTTCAAAATAGGTTAGTTGACTTGCTCTTCCAGAACTAACTCATATGTAATGTGCACAAAAACCATATGCAGCAATTTATCATAAATGAAAGCAATTTTGCGTTTAGCTATGAATAATCTTTGTAAATACAGTTTCAGTTTTCATGATCCTAAGGTGTAGCTTGCTGCAATAGTATATCTTCTGTACAAGCATATTTTTATTCTTATGCTGAGACTCTGTACAAAGTATTATCTGCTTTAAATCTTGTTTGTCAGCTGGACATAAATTTGAGTACATATTAAACAACATCTGAAACTGCACCAGTTGCACTAGCAGGTAAGTCTTAAGTTTGACAGTCCTATCCTTTTATACTGTCAAGAAGCCACACTGAAACTTTCAATATTTTGTTACTTCTAACAGTTCTTATATTGTCTAATTCCTCCTCCTCCCCCCCCCCCCCGGTGCTTTGAGGCTACAGTCTGTTCACTTTTTGTCTCTTTTCCCCTGACCAATAACCCCATATGGCATACTAATGATCCTTCAACTGAGGAAGGCTGGGCTTCTCCTAGATCCCATCTCATCTATACCTCAAATCTCGTCTGTTTCAAACGGCGTCAGTGTCCTAACTGAATGTATGGCTTTTACACTTCCACTTTTGACATAAGATGAGCAGGGGTGACAGTGTGCTAGAGGGGATCGGTTGGGTGAATTCATGCTTAAATGTCCACGGCTCCAGGGGTGCTGTAACAATATTTATAGTGGGGGTGCTGCTGATGGAAACCATGTATTTGGTGTTAAAACTTCAAGCCAAGGGGTGCGGCTGCACCTCCAGCACCTCTAGTTCCAGCACCACTGCACAGATCACATTAAACCACAATCCAAATGTAAATGTGGCTGAAGGAAGGCAGGGCATGTTACCATCCTTATTTCTAATCCAATCTAACTTGTGTGACCCAGTAGGAGAACCTGTATTTGACTAAGGGAAATATCCTAGCAAAAGAATCTGCTAGAATAAGTGTTGATTTTAAAATCTATTTCTCCCCGACCCCATGCATACCTTAAAAAATTAATAGTCCCTTCCCACGCCTTCAGGAAAGGATAGGGTATGTAACCGTTATACAAAGGAACTTACAGGGGCTTTCTTGGAGTGTGGTGGCAGCTGGCCTTCTGTACTGTTCCAGTCAAATGGAAAATGTAGCATGTTCTCACTTGTAAAACAAATTTTGGTTCTGATCTCATTCATTGTTGAACTTTAATTTATATCCTTTTTTTCATATTTTATAATGCATACAACCTAGTTTGTAATAAATAAGCTGGCATCCAGCTGGCTGAAGTCTGTATGCAGCTTGTAGTGCATATCTTAGCAGTCACTTAGCAGTTTGTTCTGATGGACTCAGCACAGGTCTAACAATCAGAACCTCTGGACTTCTAATCCTGGCTCTGATGCAACTGGCTCTGTGGTCTCTTAACCTCTTACAGATGGAGAAACAGAGGCAAATGGGGATAATACTTCTCTCACAGTAATGGCGTGAAGATTAGCTATTTGTCTAGTGCTTTCCACATAGATAGTACTTTGTCAGCTTTGCCAAATATTATTAGTGAACTAATTGCTTGAGACAGATTCTGTTTGGTGAAATATAAAATGCTCTAGTTTCTGATTTTTACAGAAATGACCATTGTTTTACCATTTTTTAAATATTTCCAGGGAGCGATGAAACAATGCAGCCAGCCAAACCATCATTCCTGGAATATTTTGAACAAAAAGAAAAGGAGAATCAGCTCAATAGCTTTGGGAAGAATGCATCTGGCCAGACAAAAAATTCCTCTGATTGGAAAGTACCACAGGATGGAGACTACGAATGTGTAAGTATATACTTTGAAATGTAATACGGCCATCTTAAAGGTTTTCTGTTAATCTTACTGTAACAAGTTTCTTATTTGGAGAAGGTACAGTAGAACCTCAAAGGTACAAACACCAGAGTTACAGACATACCGGTCAACCGGCCACCCTGTGGAACAGGAAGTAACCCTGCAGCAGTGGGGGGAGACAAAGACCCACACCCACATCCACCCCCACACACACCCTTCATTGCCTCAGGCCTTTAGCTCAGGGGTTTGGGCGGGGGTTGGGGCTGCAGCTGCAGGGTGAGGGGGGTCAGGGCTCCAGGCAGGGAGTGGTGGTCAGGGCTTCTGATCCTTGGAAGTACTGGGGCTTGGGGCTTCAGCCCTGTGGCTCCTTTCCTGGTTTCAGACCTGCAGGGGGCATAGCGGCTTGGGGCTTAACTATGAGGGGAGCGCCGGTTTCAGCCCCATCGTGCACCCTTCTTCTCTCTCTCTCTCCCCCCCCCCCCCCCCCCCGGCTGAAACCAGGAGCAGAGCTGCAGGGCTGAAGCCCTGAGTCCTGGCACTCCCCCAAGATCTAAATCCCTGAGTTTTAGTGCTCCCGAAGGGCAGAAGCTCTCACCCACCTGGAGCTCTGATTACCCTGCACACCACCCTGCGGCAGCAGCCCCAACCCCCCCCCCCCCCCCCCCAGCATCCCACCCCCTCCAAGCAGCTGAAGTCCGTAACATCTTGTTCAGAATTAAGGACATTTCAAAGTTACGGACAATCTCCATTCCTCAGGTGTCCGTAACTCTGAGGTTCTAGTGTAATAGAAAGTCAAGGAAAATTTAAATGCTAACTCATTACAGCCTCTGGGTATATTTTTCATGTAAGAACATCTAAGATACTAACAAACTTTTTGTAATTTTATTCTTTTTTGTTTGAAATGCGTAATGGCTAAAATATAAACAAAATTCCACATGGCTATTGAAAAATATTAATCCTTAATGTGTCATGTGTGAATCAGTGTTGCCAAATCTCATGATGATTGGTATGTGTTATCTTAAAGCTTTACCTCTAGGAGTCACGTTATTTGCAAATCTCAGCCTTCATATTTTTTAAAACAAAACCTGTTTCTAGCCTTCATAGATAGTAATGGAGAAAAGCTGGAAAATGCAAACCTCAATGTCTCAAAACCAGAATGCAAAACAGGACCTTAAATTTATTTTATTTAAAATCTCATGATGACTCTTAAGCCAATCTCACTTTTTGGGGGATCAGACTTAAGATTTTTGAATGATTTCTGGAGTTAGCAGTACTGCAAGATGGATAATCCACCTTACTGTGGTGTTTTTCAGCTGTCTCTTTCAGTGATATTTCAGTGCAAGTTCTTTCTGTGTTAGCTGCTTTTGTTTTATTGTACTCTGTTTTAACTTACCTTGAATCTTGGGTAATATGAAGGAATCAGATTGAAATAATTAATGTTGAAATTTACTCCAGCATCATAAAGCCATGCAGGAAGCAACATCTACCTCCTGGTCATGACACAGTGCTTCAGAGGAGGCCTTGCAGCCAAGGCTGGTATAGTATCTGCAGTTCTTCTGTGCCTCTTGCACTGATTCATAGGGCCGCTGGAGCCAGGGTAGCACAGATCGTGCAGTCTCTCCACTTTAGCCTAAATAGGACCGGCATGGAGACTCCACTAGAGGACCCACCGCACATTTCTCCTGTAGCCCTTTGTAACACGCAAGCCCTGTTTTGCCCCTGCGCACCACTGTTAATGTTCAGAATCGCTTCAGAAACACATTTTACAAAAATAGTATATAAGCAGCAGGCTAATTTACCAGCCTATGCACCAAAGAGCACTCCAGCCACAGGATTCCAGTCCCTTTTCTTCAAGGACTTCAGAATAACAGAAAATATATCAAACATGTCCTTTTCCACTTGACCCAGGGTTATCTTCAGGAGCCTATCTACTCTCTACAGGATTATACTCTGTAGGCCATCTGCCTGGGAATCAGGGCGAGCCTCTCTGTTTCCTTTTCCTTCCTAGCCTGTTCCTTGCAGATTATGCACTGCAGGCCATCTGCCTGAGAGTTTTATATAAACTGGCCTCTTCCCCTGACCTGGGGACTACTGCAGGAGCCTTCCTACCCCTGCAGCTCTCCAGCTAACCTGAGTTACTTATTACCTGTTGGTTTTTATGAGGACCAGGTGATCTTCAAGCTGTCACCTGAATCCTGGCCTCACAGCCTCAGCTGGGCGGTGGCTCATTAGTCACAGGTAGGGTTAGGCCCAACTCCTTTTAAAAGGGTCAGCCACCCTCTGACATAATATAATTCTCTCCCTCTTTTACTTTAAGGGGTGCTGCATATTTTTCCTTCTCCATGTGTGCACGCTGTCATTGAATAGGTGTTCGTATTGGTCAACAATGTGAAGCTAGACACTTTAGCATAGTAAAGGATACACATTCCTCTTGAAAAGAGTTGTGGAGGAAAAATTGATTTCTTCTGTTTTAATTCTAATAGGTTGATACCAAAATCCATCTAAAAATTGTTCATATAAACATTCTGGGACTTTCTTGAAAACTGTGAAGACCCCAATTTATTACCATAGAATGGGGTGTCCTCTTATGGATCAGTGCACATCTAGTTCACTGGGAGTGTGCACACAGTGGGGGATGTGTGTAGTGTAGAAGGCACAAGGTAAAGAGGAAAGTTCTGTGACATAAGAATGACCATACTGGGTCAGACCAATGGTCCAGCTAGCCCAGTATCCTGTCTTCTGACAGTGGCCAATGCCAGGTGCTTCAGAGGGAATGAACAGAACAGGTAATCATCACCTGCTGTTGCCCATTCCTGGCTTCTTGCAAACAGAGGCTCAGAACATTGTAACAGAGAAGAAATATTTTTAGACCTGTGATGAGTAGCTGTTTTGACTCAGTTATATGCCCTTGGTTACTGCCTTCTGTTATTACTGAAGTATTGCTGTTTACATAGATTACCAGTTTGGTGATAACACAAAAAGGAAGCATTTTGAAAGCAATAAATCAAACATTATTTAAAAGTGCTTGGGTCCCCCTCATACATTAATTTGTAAAAATCTCACTTCTAAGCAGCGTACACTTCCTTAGTTCAGTTTTCCCTCCATGCATGAATATGCCACAGTCTTGCATTTTAATTCTATAATTGAGCTGACTCTCCAGTTAGTTTTTCTTTTATGTAGGATAAGTACTTGAAAGCAACAAACATTAATGTTTAATATACACAAGGGTGTTTCCTGCAGCCCTTAAATGAGGGTTACTAACAGTAACATGTTATGTAATCCATTCAAAGACCTAAAGCTGAATACCTCTCCTGTTTAGTTAAAAAAATTGAATAGAGTAACCTAATGTTGGGCTTTAGGCAAAACTCATCTGTTAAACTGCTTAGTAATTGAATGCCCCAATATCATAAACTGCTTGAAGTGAGAGTACTTTCACTAGTTAATATCAAGCACATTCAACCTAGACTGAACCCAGCACTGGACTAATTCTGCTTTGTCAGAGGGGGTGGACAGGAGCATGCTTTTTATCTTAACCTCTATGGTTCCAAGCAGACACCAGATCAGTCAGCTTGGAGATAAATATTGGTTTCTCTGAGCCTCAGGAAATGTGATTTGAAATACTGTTTGGTTTGTTAGTACAGTCTGGTTAACATTTCTCTCCCCTTAAGTCCAATGTGGTTTCTCCCTCCTAGCTTCTATAAACTGGAGACTCCTGGTTTACAAGCAAGCAACATTTAATTACAAAAGATATTTTTACCCTTTCCCTTGTGGAAAAACATTTGACCTTTTCCTGGTTAGAACTGTTTCTCTGAAGCAGGCAAATGTGAAGTTATTTATACACCACAGCAATGTCCTCTTGGATTAGGGTTCCATTATTTTCATCCAGACTTCCTGTTACTTGTTAAGTGCTGATAATGTGCAAAGCACTGAATATTTGTTCCTTGGGTAGGTATTTATAGACTGTAATCAAGTCACCCTATAACCTTCTTTTTGTTAAACTAAATAGATCGAGTTCCTATAAGGCATGCTTTCTGATCCTTTAATCATTCTTGTGTCTCTTCTCTGAACCCTCTCCAGTTTATCAACTTCCTTTTTGAATTGTTGGCACAGAACTGGACACAGTATTCCAGCAGTGCTTGCACCCGTGCCAAGTATGAGTTAAAGTAAACTCTCTACTCTTAATCGAGATTCCCCTGTTCGTGCGTCCTCGGGTTGCATTAGCTCTTTTAGCCACAGTATCTCACACTGGGAGCTCATGTTCAGCTGATAATCCTCCATGACCACCAAATCTTTTTCAGAGTCTCTGCTTCCCAGGATGGAGTACCCCATTCTGTAAGAATTTCCTGTATGCTTTGTTCCTAGCCATATTAAAATGCATATCGCTTGCTTGCTCCTAGTTTATCAGGTGATCCAGATCCAGCTGAATCAATGACCTGTCCTCTTCGTTATTTAC
The DNA here is from genome assembly GCF_965140235.1 of Caretta caretta. Classification (NCBI taxonomy): domain Eukaryota; kingdom Metazoa; phylum Chordata; order Testudines; family Cheloniidae; genus Caretta; species Caretta caretta. The sequence continues at coordinate 20,478,292 of NC_134218.1, forward strand.
CACTCCTGTAGTTTTTGTGTCAAACTTTCACTGATGATTTTAAGTTTTGTTTCAGGTCATTGATAAAAATGTTAAATAGCGTAGGACTAAGAACCAATCCCTGCAGGACCCCACTGGAAACAAACCCACTTGATAACAATTCCCTGTTCATAGTTACATTTTTGAGACTGATTTAGTTAGCCAGTTTTTAATCTCTTTAACGTGTACCATATTAATTTGATATCTTTTTAATTTTTAATCAAAAGTCACAGGGTACCAAGTCAAATGCCTTACAGAAGTCTAAGTATATTACATGAACATTATTACCTTTATCATCCAAACTTGTAATCATAAAAAAAAAAAATCAGGTTAGTTTGACAGGATCTGTTTGTTGATTCGCATTTATTACATTATCCTCCTTTAGTTCTTTATTAATTGAGTCCTGTATTAGCTGCTTCATTGTCTTGTCCAGTATTCGTGTCAGCCTGACAGGCCAATAATTACCCAGGTCATCCTGTTGTCCCTTTTTTTAAAAATTGGGACAACATTAGCTTTCTTCCAGTCTTCCGGAACTTCCCCAGTGCTCCAAGACTTACTGAAAATCTACATTAACAGTCCAAGAACTCCTCAGCCAGCTCTTTTAAAACTCTTGGATGCAAGTTATCTGGACCTGCTGACTTAAAAAAATCTAACTTTTTAAATCACAGAAAACTTGTCTTTTTATGTTAACACAATAATAAATTCCTGCTCCATGCTTTCTTGGCATCATTATGATACTGAAAGCTGTGCCAGATTCTAGGGGAAAATGGTGAGAATAAGATGAGAATAACTTCCCCCCACTTTTTTTAGTTAATCTGCATCCTTTTGCTGTAATGTGATTTTTTTTCTGTCTAATTCTAAATGGCTCTATATAGCAATGCTGAGCTTTTGCTTAAGATAATATATTACTACTTTTGTCTCACTAATCAAAAGGTTGGCTACAAATTCTAGGTTATTTCTTGGAAGTGAGTCAAATTTAACCAATACTTAGTGTTGGACACCATTGCAAGAGCATTTGGATATCATCTTATGTTTCCCTACGGGCACCTGTAGCTATATCACTTCTACTGCAAAAAGTTAGGATTGAAGCAGAATCTTCGATTGTATCTCTCCAAATGTATTTATTAGCACTAGGGTCAACCCCTGATGCCTTAGTCTCAAATGAGCATTTTGGGTTTCTTTGTTTGTTTGAAGCCACCTGCACAATATCTGTGCTTTTGAAGGCCTGTCAGGGGTGCTTCTCTTAAGAGTTATGTTAATAGCCCAGCTGTATTTAGCCATTTATGCTACTTCTAGCTTCCAGAACTGTTAGTGAATACCTGGTAGAAATCCAGTTGATGAAAATGGGTATGCTTTTTTGTTCAAGGGATCCCAGGAAAGCTTTACTCATTGCCTGTTAGCTCTCATTAAAATCCTCTAAATTCTCTTAAACTATCAGGAATTCCTGTACTGGCAAGTTTTAGCTCTGTGGCTGAGCAAGGAGATAGCCGTTCAGAAACAAAATTCATGGCTCTTCCCTTCAAATAACCCACCTTCTTTGGGAACAATCTGATTTGGTTCATGCCTAGGTATTGGTGAATAAGCTCTTTCCCATCCCTGCAATTACTGAAAGCCAGTGTCTGCCTGTCATCTTCCATGACCCAGCCCTTGAGCCTAATGATGAATGTCTTCCTTGATGATCTCCAAGTTTTCCTGTAAACTGTGTGTATGTGTGTGTTTCATTCCTTTCATAAACCAAGTCCGTTATAAAACTGCTGTAAATCACTGGAGCATAAATGCATGGTGCGAGGCAGCAGAGATGACTTTTGATGATTCCCCTTTGGCCTTCTGTGGAGACGATTGTGCAAGGACTGTGAGAAGCTGCTACTGTACACAGCATTTGCTTACATTAGGGATGTAAAAGGTTAACGGGTAAGCATTAGGCTTACCGGTTAACCAAAGTTAACTGTTAACCCTGGTGGCCTCAGCTCCAACCAGGCCGGAGCAGCCCTAGCCCCAGCTGCGCCAACAAGGCCCTGGCTACTCCGCATCGGCCAGCCAGACCCCGGCCATGCTGTGCCTAGCTGGGCAGCAGGACTCTAACCTCAGCCGCACCACACTAAGGGCATAGCTACACTTGCAGATGTAGAGTGCTTTGAGTTAAACCAGCCTTCATAGAGCGCAGTAGGGAAAGCGCTGCAATCTGTCCACACTGACAACTACAAGCACGCTGGCGTGGCCACATTAGCAGCTCTTGCAATGGCCACAGAGAGCAGTGCATTGTGGTAGCTATCCCAGGATGCAAGTGGCTGCAACATGCTTTTCAAATGGCGGGGGCGGGGGTGGAGTGTGACAGGGAGTGTGTTTTGTGTGTATGTGGGGGGAGAGAGAGTGGGTTTTTGCAGGGGCTGAGAGCATGTCAGCATGCTGTCTTGTAAGTTCAGACAGCAGCAGACCCCCCTCCCGATCCCCGCCTCTCTCTCTCACACACAGCATTCCACAGTAATGGTTGCTTTGTCTCGGAGCAAATAAGCATGCCGGCTGTCAGAAATGGAGCTTTCAAAGGGGATATCCACATTCCTACAGCGAGTTCAAAACAATGGGACGAGTGGCCACTTGACTTCAGGGGATTATGGGACGTTTCCGGAGGCTGATCAGAGCGCAGTAACGCAACGTCTCATTCACACTGACGCCCAGGCGTTTCAGCCAAGGCTCAGCAAGCGTTAATCTTCTCACCGAGGTGGAGTACCAGGAGCGCTCTAGCCGTGGAATCAGAGCGCTCTACGTGCCTTGCCAGCGTGGATGGGTAGTGAGCTAGGGCGCCCGGGGCCGCTTTAATGCGCTCTAACTCGCAAGTGTAGCCGAACCCTAAGTCAAGCAGCCAGCTGCGCCCCAACCCTGGCTGCGCCAGCCAGACCCTAGCCCTGGCCACGCCGGCTGGACCCCAGCGACCTCAGTTAACAGTTAACCTGTTAAATGAAATAATTTTAATCGTTTAACTGGTTAACTTTTTAAACTGATATTTACATCCCTAGCTCAAACAACAAGGAGTCCTTGTGGCCCCTTATGGACTAACAAATTTATTTGGGCATAAGGTTTTGTGGGCTAGAACCCACTTCATCGGATGCATGGAATGGAAATACAGGAGCAGGTATAAATACATGAAAGGATGGGGGGTTGCTTTACCAAGTGTGAGGTCAGTCTAACGAGATAAATCAATTAACAGCAGGATACCAAGGGAGGAAAAATAACTTGTGAAGTGGTAAGAGAGTGGCCCATTACAGACAGTTGACAAGAAGGTGTGAGTAACAGTAGGGAGAAATTAGTATTGGGGAAGTTAAGTTTAGGTTTTGTAATGACCCAACCACTCCCAGTCTCTATTCAGGCCTAATTTGATGGTATCCAGTTTGTAAATTAATTCCAGTTCTGCAGCTTCACGCTGGAGTCTGGTTTTGAAGTTTTTTTGTTGAAGAAATGCCACTTTTAAGTCTGTAATTGAGTGACCAGAGATTGAAGTGTTCTCCGACTAGTTTTTGAATGTTATGATTCCTGATGTCAGATTTGTGTCCATTTATTCTTTTGCGTAGAGACTGTCCAGGATGGCCAATGTACATGGCAGAGGGGCATTGCTGGCACATGATGGCATATATCACATTGGTAGATGTGCAGGTGAATGAGCCCTTGATGGTGTGGCTGATGTGGTTAGGTCCTGTAATAGTGTCCCTTGGATAGATATGTGGACTGAGTTGGCACTTGGGTTTGTAGCAAGGTTTGGTTCCTGGGTTGGTGTTTTTGTTGTGTGGTGGGCAGTTGCTGGTGAGTATTTGCTTCAGGTTGGGGGGCTGTCTGTAAGCGAGGACTGGCCTGTCTCCCAAGGTCTGTGAGAGTGAGGGATTGTCCTTCAGGATAGGTTGTAGATCCTTGATGATGCACTGGAGAGGTTTTAGTGGGGGCTGTAGGTGACGGCTAGTGGCATTCTGTTACTTTCTTTGTTGGGCCTGTCTTGTAGTAGGTGACTTCTCGGTACCCTTCTGGCTCTGTCAGTCTGTTTCCTCACTTCACCAGGTGGGTATTGCAGTTTTAAGAACACTTGATAGAGATTCTGTAGGTGTTTGTCTCTGTCTGAAGGATCAGCGCAGGTACAGTTGTATCTTAGAGCTTGGCTGTAGACAATGGATCGTGTGATGTGGTTTGGATGAAAGCGGGAGGCATGTAGGTAAGTATAGCGGTCAGTAGGTTTCCCGTATAGGGTGGTGGTTATGTCACCATTGCCTATTAGCACTGTAGTGTCGAGGAAGTGGACCTCTTGTGTGGACTGGTCCACGCTGAGGTTGATGGTAGGGTGGAAATCGTTGAAATCTTGGTAGAATTCCTTGAGGGCTTCTCTAGCGCATCAAGGATCTACAACCTATCCTGAAGGACGATCCCTCACTGTCTCACAGATTTTCATTTGTTCAGATAATGCACAAAGTGATGAAGGGAAATCTGTCAAACAATTGAAGGAAAAATTACTTGTAAAATGTATTTGCTTTAACTAATTTAACAAATGTACCCCCATCTGTTGTGTCTCTTAAAAACTCCCTGCAATGCATTGGGAATGCAGTTGGTATCAGAACTGTAATTAACAGATGTATCCTGAAAGCAATTAATGGTGCCATCTCAGTTTTCTCAATTAAATTACTTTAAAGGGTGCATATTTAGACAAGACTATTTCCACAGGGCAATATTAACTATCTTCAGTTAGTTTTAGAAGCAGTCATCTCCATTTATGTGTACATGATAGAAGTTGTTGTAATTGTGTACATGTCTGTAAGCTAGTTCTGGTCCGGAGCTTTTAATTGATATTGTCCAGGTCAGTTCCCTTCTGCAATATAATGTAACCCAAAGTGAGCCCTTTCTCTTACTTGAATAGGAATGTAACACTTTTTTTCTGAGCTCTTATACTGAGAACATCTCAGCATGTTTTAAAAACAAAGCATTTTCCCCCCTCTTGCTGTGTCAGTATCCCTTTGTGGCAGTGTAGTCTTGGATCTGTTGTATTTAGTATCTCGCTAATTTCTGGGATCTTTAAGTCAAAACAAACATAAAAGAACAGTTGTAATTTTACTAGCAGGGAAGAGAAGGAAAAGTATTTTAGAGATTAGTAGTAGCTTCCTCCTGCAGAATTGTTGATGAAGTGCCATTGTGGATTCCCCTCCCCTTTGTCTAGACATATTAATTTTGATTCTATGATTTTATATATATATATATAAATAGGCATAGTTAATCCACTTCCCTGAGAGTGAGTAGCTGTGTTGATTGGAAAAGCTTTCCTGTTGACATGGCGCTGTTTATATGGGAGGTTAGGTTGTTATAACTACATCACTTGGGGATTTTTCACACTCCTGAGCAATGGAGTTATACCGATCTAGGTCTGTAGTGTAGACCTGGCCTAGGAGGAGATCTGAAGAGCCATCTAAAATAGTGAAAAACCACACCAAGGATTCATTTGTAGAGCTGGTTGTACAGACAAGGTTTTTTAATTACATTGTTAAATGGAGTTTTTGCTATACCAATCTAGGGACACACCCTGACCTTGTGTGAGATGTTTTTGAGCTTGTTTACCACTTAACTTTTCTGCCTCTGATATGTCCCTCTGAGTTTAATTCACTTGTATTTATGAAATTGCTTGGAAAACAGAAGTCAAAGTTCCAGAGACAGAAAAATGCATAGTATCAGAGGGGTAGCTGAGTTAGTCTGTATCCACAAAAACAACGAGGAGTCTGGTGGCACCTTAAAGACTAACAGATTTATTTGGCCATAAGCTTTCATTGGGTAAAAAACCCCACTTCTTCAGATGCACCATGCATCTGAAGAAGTGGGGTTTTTTTACCCATGAAAGCTTATGGCCAAATCTGTTAGTCTAGAAAAATACATAAGATCCCAAAGAAGTCTTATTTTGTTGGTTCTACCCTATCACGTGGCTTGAATGGATATTGTAGGCTGAAGTATCAAAATCCAATTTGGTGGTAGTGGGAAAAAAATCCCTACTAGAACAAAAAATCCATCTTGCACATTTACAGGTCTTTTATATGACTTTTAGTATTCTTAAATTAAATCATTGTGAAAAGCATGTGTTTTAAAATAACATTCACTCTGATTTTTTAAATGTACTTTTTCTGACCCAGAGCCTTATGCAATGAATTAAGGTTGTTTGTATCAAGAATTCACTTGAATGTCTACAGTTTTTGAGTAGGGCAAAAGGAAGCTTCCATTAAAACATTACTTTCTTCAACTGCACTGAATGTTTCATGACTAGACCAAATGCTTTCAGTGAATCTTGAGGGATTTCTCTGTCCAAAAGTTTCTCTTCTCCATCTATCATATACTCCCCTTTCCCACAGGCAGTGGCTGGAATAGAAAATACTGCTTAGGCACTAGCTTTTAAAATAATCATACTTTGATCATAAAGTGAATTTATTTGGCAAGGTATTCATAATTTTAACTAGTCATGTCTGGAAACAGTGATGGATATTTCTGTCTACATTATGCTGTACTTCGTCCCTATTCATAGCTGTAAAAAATAGACATATAGATTATACTGTATTGAATCCATAATGCAAAAGCTGCTTTTGGTGGGAAAACACTCATGCTACACCCTACTTAGAAGGAGAGGATTTTAAGTTAAAAAATATTTTAAAAAGCTTGTTTCTTAAGACCATAGAGGCTGAAAGGAACTGTTATGAATTCCCAAGATTGAAATTATACCCCTCTGATGGGTCCCTGCTAATTGAAGGAGACCTTTCAGTAAAGCATACTATCTAGATCAGGGGTTCTCAAACTTATTGCACTGCGACCCCCTTCTGACAACAAAAAACTATATACGACCCCAGGAGAGGGGACTGAAGCCTGAGTCTGTCTGAGTCCTACTGCCCTGGGTGGCGGGGGCCAAAGCCCAAGAGATTCATCCTCTAGCAGGAGTCCTATAACCTGAGCCCTGCCACCCAGGGCTTCAGTCCCAGCAAGTCTAATCCCTGCCCTGCCGACCTCATTAAAACGGAGTTGCGACCTACTTTGGAGTCCTGACCCACAGTTTGATAACCGCTGATCTAGATATAATCTTCACTGTGAAAGTTTGATTATAAGATGAGACATCTTTCTATTGAGGCACTGTTTTATTCGTTGGTTTTAAATGTCACGTCTTGACTTGTAAAATTATCCATTTCCATTTACCTGCCCAGCCCTCCTTATCCAGCAATCCCTGCTCATTGCATACGATTCTTTTAAGCAGGTGCTGCTGCTACCTTTCTAGCATGTTTGTCACATCCTTTCCAGCAGTAATTTTAATCAGTGATGCTTTTATTAAAAGTTGAATATCTTGTAATCTCTTAATCAAATGCTCTCCTATTAGAAATGAGCTTTGGTGTAAGAACATAAAAATGGCCATACTGGGTCAAACCAATGGTCCATCTAGCCCAGTATCCTGTCTTTTGACAGTGGCCAATGCCAAATGCTTCAGAGGCAATGAACAGAACTGGGCAAATATCATGTGATCCGTTACCTGTTACCCTGACTGCCAGAAGCTGGGACTGGACATATCTACACTGCAATTAGACATCTACAGCTAGGGGCTCGGCCTAAGAGCTGTTTAATTGCTGTGTAGATAACCAGACTCTGGCTGCAGCCTGAGCTCTGGGATCCTCCTACCTCACTGAGTCCTAGAGCCCAGACTCCAGCCTGAGCCCAAACATCTACACTGCAATTAAACAGCTCCTTAGACTGAGCCCCAGGAGCCAGAGTCAGCTAGCATGGGTCAGCTGTGGGATTTTAACTGCACTGTAGACATACCCTCAGAGGCTTAGGGATACCCAGAGCATGGGGTTACCAACTGATGCTTTCATATGGGCAATAATGACCAATACAAAGTGCTGTACATGTGAACAGTTCTGAATCTCCATCACAAATCCATCAGTTAGTTAAAAATATGTGAAAACTCTGTAGTGTTACCAGATTGATTCTGCAATAGTTTGCATCTACTGTCTACACTAATTCAGTCCTATGTTGATATCTTCTGCTCCTGCCTGTTCAAAAGATTTCTACGTCCATTATTGCTTATAATCAGTCTCTTGTTTGTTTGCTAAATGTGACCAAAGTTTCAAGGTCATTTGTACTGGGAAGGTGATCTTGAACCTGCATTGCAAACCACATAAACGAATTCATGGTTGTTCCAAATTGCTGATCTGATTTACAGCTAGCTTCTTGTGTGTAGGTTTTATAAAAAAAACCAAAAACTGAGAGTTCTGAATTCCATTTTAACACAAAATAGGGACACATCACATTTTGGATTGAAAACCTTGTGGCAATATTTGAAATGGAAAAAGTCAAGTAGTTCAGTGGCTTGAATATTTTTTTAAATATCTGCCATGGAAGATAATCATTTTTTGCTCTCTCCCCACCCCACCCCCGCCCCCATTGGGAGGAAAACATCTTGTAAAATAGGAGTCATCATTCATTCATGCTGTTTCACTTTGGCACAAACTGACATTGATTTGATTGCAGAGCACTCACTGTTATAACTTATTCTTGCTGCCAAAGTTACATTTTTGTTGCTGTATCCTATATAGCAGTCTGTGCTTGATATATAGCTTAATTTAAAAAGTATCCTTTGGGTGAATTAAAAAATGCATGTAAAATATATAAGCTGCTATTTGCAATGAAGTCTTTTTAGATTATGGCTGTACTGTAGCCTATCAGCCCTCTTAAATGGAAGTATTATGAACCTAACACCGTCCTATAATGTTTACAGGACTAAACCTACAAAGCTATAAATGGATTGCCTCCTGGTTACCTTAGAGATACCTCTTTCCTATGTGACATTACCACCTCAGCTGATCAGCTGTTACAAAGTTGAAAATTCCTTAGATCAACCATAAGAGGCTGGGCTAGGGTATTTTCAGGGAGGGGTCCGTTAGTGCAGAATTTGTTTCCTCAGAGCCCAGACTTAGTGACCTTAAGATTATACAAGGTCCACTTGTTCTCTTGGGCCATTGTGAGTCATGAGGGATAAGTAGTTAGGTGGGAGTTGTGAAGAGTGGAAACATCTTTGGTTTTGGGACGCTTGGCCCTATTTGTGAATTTTCTATGAAGAAGGTAGTTGGCACAAGTGCTTTTTAAATTTATTTTGATTTAAGTGCTAAAACCGTGCTTGGTGGTGTACAAACCAAAGGAAGAGACAGTCACTGCCTAAGGAGCTTAGTCTAAAAATATTTATAAAACATTTCTTGGCTACAGTCTATAAGTAGTACATGGTTTAGTTTGGACAAATATCTGAATTTCTGTGTTAGGCTGGTCAAAACATACTTGAATCTCATTTTCATGCCTCTCTTCTTCCTTTTGTGTTTGACTCCGCATGATATGTTTTTTATTTCTTTGTTCAGTTTTGACACATGCATAGAAAAGTCTAACTTGTGCTCATTCTAATGGTGTACTAGGTGTGTAATTACTCAGTAGTCTTCCCTGTTTATCTCTCTAAAGCCCCTTTGCTAAGGTTTTATGCTGTTATCTGTAGTAGGTATCCTTCAGTCCTGAGAGACCACTGGGATGTGCCCCTGAGAGGTAAAGAATTTACTCAGTTGGTTTTATGGCAGCAATGGTTGTGGCTGAAAAAACCCACTCGAGACAATCTCTGCCGCATCTGTCGCATTTAAAGGTGATGATTTGACCCTTTGGGCTCTGCCTTCTGCGAGCTCTTTTCTCCTCTGCTAAGTTAGACAGCTTCCTCTCAGAACTCCGGAGACCTTTAAGTTCTTGTTTCCAAAGGCTGCGGTCCTGAATGTGATCTTCCCAGTTGTCCGCATCCATTTCTTTGAGGTCTTGCACACATCCTTGAAATGCAATTTTGGGCATCCCTTGGGTCTTTTTTTCAGATACCAATTCAACATAGAGAATGTCCTTCGGGATGCGCCCATCATCCATTCGGCACACATGCCCAAGCCAGCAGAGGCGTCTTTGAGGAGTGTTCGCATGATGAGTATACTGGACCGCTTGAACACCTCAGTGTTGGTGACTCTGTCCCGCCAAGAGATTCCAAAGATTTGATGAAGGCAAGACTAGGAGAGCTTTTGAACCCCTTTTCCTGATAAGACTATAAGGTCCATCAGGGTGGATTTGATTTAAATCACTAGTCAGGAAGACTCAATTTAATCATGGATTTCTACACAAGTGCATTCTTGTTGGTTGTTATAACCTTAATACATATTCTTCACAACTCAGAGATAGAAATGTAGGTTTCATTTTTAGAAGGTACACACTATACATTTTTAAAGTGATTTATTTTGAAAACTTTTTTCAGATTAGTTTTACAGCTATATCAGAAAATGAATGACTGTTTGGTTATTTCATTTACCAAAGGTAATTGAAGTAGATAGTTCACCTCCCAATGACTTCATAAATATCTCCAATTCAACAAGTTAATCATTAATATTTGGAGGATTTTCTTGCCATGCTGTATCAGGAGGAGAACATCACCAGACACATTTAAATTGTTTTTTTTAACTAAAACAACATTATGTATTCTGGATTTTTTCTTCAACAGCAAACATGTAATATTTTAACAAAACAAGTATATGAATTTTTGAATTTAGTTAAGCATTCAATTTTTATTTAAATCAGGTTTGGTTTTGTTAAAATTGTTTTTAACTAAAATAGTTAAATGAAATCTTAAAAAAAAATTAAATTGACTGTCAGCCAGGTCAACATGAGAAACTTAAAATATTGGCTTCTGTAGCTAACTCAGACGTCTTCACCTTCATTTTCCTGTTTGTTCATAATCTGGAAAAGAAAAACAGGCTTTCCTGCTTTTTCAGGTCCCAAACGATTTCTCCATTTGGAATGAATTAGTCCAAAGGAAGAGAATAGGCTTTCTACAGAAGAAGCTACTGCTGTTAAAAGTGAGATTATCACTTCAATAGTCTCTGAATCCAAGTGCTTAAGTGACTTCCAATTCACTGGTGTGACTTTCTTTAAAACATCAGCAAACATATTTCTTGAATGGTTCACCCTTAGCTCTGAAGTTTATTATAGTTGGCATTATGGAGGGAGGATTGCTGGATGTCCATGTCCATAGCCAGTTCCTCCTCCTCTTCATCAGTTAAGGTTTGACCCTCGTACCGAGTATTGAGAATATTTGCAAGAAAATGAGCTGGTGATAGTGCTTGTCCCATTTGTTTTTTTAATGTTTGTAATTTTAACTGTCATTGCATATTTCTCTTTTTAAGATCTCACTCAGTGCCTTCCAAATTTCAACAGCGTCAGCAATAAAACAGCGATTTCCCTGCATTTTGTTCAAGGCTACGGAAATAGGCTTCAGGGTACTCAGCATGTGTTCAACGTTTCTCTTAAGCCCAGTGTTGAGAACTTTGGCTGTGACGGTGCCATCTATTTTTTCATGATTTTGTTCACAAACTGTCATCAGATGAGGCCAGTTCTTGATACAGTGCTCAAAACAGTTTCACTCCTGAGTTCCATCACACCTCTTGTGGGAGAGTTCGCTTGGTTCCTCCCACTTTTTTCAGAGCAGCTGCTGCAAAGTGGTTGTTACAGAAATATTTTGCAATTTCAACAACATTAGCCTTTATTTCTGGAACACTGAAATCTTTGGTGAGGACTTGCATCAAGTGAGTACTGCGACCATATGTTATTAGGTTGGGACTCTCTTGGATACATTTGCAGCATTGTCTGTGACCAAGCTGCATACTAGACATTTGAATTTTTTTTTCAGTTTTGTTATAGCTTTTACTGCAATTTCTTGTAAGTATTCTGCTGTGTGGGCATTTCCTGATTGTATCAATTGTTTCTGTAAGGAAAACATTCCCTCCTCCTGTTGTCACACAAGCACATACAACAGGATCATTGCGGACATTGCTCCAACCATCAAGACTCAGGTTAACAATTTTACCCTCTAGACCTTTTGCACGCTGATCAATTTCTTTTTCATACACTTCATCCAGCAATTTGCCTGCGACATCTGCTCTGTTGAGTGGACTGTATCCTGGTCTTAATGACTGAACCATGTTAATGAAGCGTGGGTTCTCTATCATATGGAAAGGAGAGTTTGTTGCATAAACAAACTGGGCAATTTTTTAATCAATTACCTCTTTTTGTAATCTGCTGGTTCTTATCACAAATTTATTTATGGCTATTTCTGGATGATGGAGATTTTTGCTACAGGTGATATACTGTGACATACATGATGTGACTGAAACACTATCATTGGCAGATAACTCTGAAACTATAGAAAATGATAGTGATCTTGAAGGTGGATAGTCTTCAGAATCCTGTATGTTGAGGATGGATTCTCCTAAACAAAATAAGTCAATGCAGTTATTTACCAGTAATTACCACCACCATGCTGCTCATTTAGTATTACTCATTGCATTCACTGACCCTTAGTACTACTTTAAAGGTGAAATTGTAAAAGGAAGATCTGCCTATTTCAGCTGTTTATTTTTTTATCACAACTGCATCTAAAATGGTTGTACCATAGAGTAACAACTATATTTTTTGCTCAAACATGAGAATTCACGAATAGTCCAGAAGGAAGACAGGCAGTCCTTAAGAAAGAAGAATGAAATAAAAAAAGTTTACCAAGATCCTGCATGTTCAGACATGTTCCTTTCATCATCTTCAACTCAGCTTTCTCCTGAGAGGGAACATTTCTCATGATGTTGTTTCATTCGGCCAACCAGGCCTTGCATTTCTTTCTTGCACTGTTTGCATTTTGCACGCATGCCTGTCTTATCCACAGGTAGAGGAACTTGATTAAAATATCCCCAAACTGGGTCTCTCTTATGGCCTGTTGCTTTTATAGGTTTTCCCTTCTAGTGAGAGAATGGTCTGATAGATCTCAAATCAATGAAGGCTACACTCAGGCCTCAAGAATGCTGGAATATGCTGCTCAAACAGTTTCACTTTTGTTTCTACTGCCTGTCCCTCCCTTCTCACATTTATCTCCAGACTTCTTCTTCTTCTTGTCCAGATCTATTCCGCCCCCAACAATCTTCTATTTATTGAATTTTTTGAAACTTGCACTTTTAGAAAGAGGTAAGGGATTGACTCTGTGTACACAAATTTGCAGAGGGACAATAGGGTTGAGGTCTGTTGTTTCTCACCTTTATTTATTTATTTTTATTTTTTATTTAAAAACATTTTTGCTCTTAACAAGGATGTTATCTCTGGAGACACAAATCCAGTTTGAGAACTGCAAAACTAAGCATCTCTGATGGTATCTTCTAGACTGAACACTGAGTCCCATTGGGTAGATAAAAAGATTAACCTAAATAATCTATACAGAAGTCCCTGGAACCCCATAAGATTGGGTTCCTAATCCATGAAATACTGGAACTCATTTACAAAACTTTTAAACATTACATGAATATATTGTCTCCTACTATAGAATTAGAATGTATAATCCCTATTCCATGATGAGAGGTTTTTTCCTCAAAAATAATTTTATCAAAAATCCATTTTAAATAAAAAATCCTATTTTTAAATTTTTTTTTTTTACATCATTGATTTTTATATCCACCCTGCTCACGTACAAAAGTGTGCTGATAGCACATACAAAATACACATCAATCTTTGTGTGTTCTGTCAGTTTGTTTTGCCATACCCTCTGGCTCAGTCTAGACATTGTTGTGGTGGCTTTTCCAGTGCGGATGTTGAGTTGTTTCAAGTGAGAGGTTGACTGCGATAGTGGACCCCAGGTATGTAAACTCGTTCACCACTTCAAGTTCATAGTTGTTGATCTTGATGGAGGCTGCTTCAACTACTTGGCACATTAGGTTCATCTTTTTTAGGCTTATGGAAAGCCTGAAGTCTTGGCAGGCTTTGGAAAAACTGTCCATGAGGTTTTGGAGATGGGCTCTTAGCGGGTTGCCACTGCTGTGTCATCAGCGAAGAGGAGGTGGATGAGGGCCTCCCGAGTCTTGGTTTTAGATCTGAGTCTTGAAAGATTGAACAGCTTTCCATCAGATTTTTTTAGGATATTACTTATAGAGGAGTTAATGCAGCTGAATATTTCCAATTAGCTGTGGTGGAATAAAACAACTAATGGGCTCCTTAGAAGGCTTGCCCTGTCATATTTCATACTGAACTCCATGGACAGTGGTTTTAAAAAATTCAGATTTATAATGCCATTAGAGTAGAAAAAAAGATGTAGATCCACATAGAACCTATTGAGGTAAAAACCTGTTGGAAATACTTAAAGTCCCTGAAAACTAACAGTCCTATTGAAACAAATAGTGTTTGCAAGTGACTAGTCTAGTTTCTTCGTGTTTTGTGTATAGCTGCAGCGCCATAATAAATAGACGGACGACTACTAGGAATCAAAAATAAAATTTATGAAAATCTGGCATGAGAAAATAGTCATTAACTAGACAGGGGACCGCATATGGTGATGTTGCTCTGAAAGGTCATCTGAATCTTTGGTTGAAATCTCAAAGATTTGGTCCCTGTTTCAACGACAAGCACCATCTCCCACGTTCCTGCAAGCTCAAGCTGTTCCTTTTAAAATACCCTATAAACTGTTCATTTTCAGTGCTTTTTCACAGGATTTTCAAGCAACTCTCATCCCTTTTGCACTCAGATGAAGTGATTTTAGTACCTTAAATTGACTGAATGTTGTAGTGGATAGAGGAATCAGACTGGCATTTCCGGCTGTACTCTAGAATTGCCTCTCTACTCCAAAATGGCCCCATGGGTACAATCCTTCCTCTATAGCACTCTGGGCCTTGGGAGCAAAGATATAAATTGCAATGATTGTTTCTAATCTATTACTGGTACTTAAGAGTAAGCTTGGAAAAACCACAAGCAGATCCAACTCAGGGCCTTCTCTAATAGACATTAAGCTGCTTTGTTTAACTCAATTATCAGTCTTTATGGGAAAAAAAAAAAGCTGTGGAAATTGCAGTGTACTGTAGCTTTAAAATGTATCAGGTCTTTGGACAAATTACCATAATTCATTGAAGTTATCCCTTGGGCCTTATGCCTTTTACTAACTAAATTGATTCTAAGCCTATCAGAAGCTCAGCACAATTAGAGTGGGTCAGAGAATTGCAGAATCTGTCAGTCCACTGGGAGTGGACTGTAGCTGGTGAAGTGGTTCAATTCTTGTAGTTCTTGTTTGTGAAGTTCTGTTCTCTCCTTTTTTCCTTTAACTAGCTAGGCATTGAGCTTTTGAACAAATTTTCCAAAGTTGCATGTCTTCCAGTAGCATTTTCATAGCAGGGTATAATAAAAATGGAAGCTGTGTGTAAATCTCTGCAGAATGCAGTTTCATTACCACTTAATTATAACACTTCTTCGGTAGTAAAAGCTTGCTGAGTACTTTTCTCAAGCAGTGTTGTGTGGAAGGCATGACATGAACTTTACTCCATGTTTAATTTTACTGCTAGCAGAAGCTACTGTAATTTATTGTGATGTGTAAAAAGACTTTGAGGATTCTATTTAAGGAAATCAGACAAATCATAATCACTTGGCAGGGGGAACACATCTGAAATTGCAAGAGAAAACTATCATTGTGTAAGGACCTTTTCTTAGTGCTGTTTCCAGAAAATAAATCTTGTGGATAAGTAAGAGAGGCTGAGCTCTCCTGTTGGTCCAGACAAGATGACCTTAGCTTGGGTTCTAATTCAGTTACTGAAAAAATAGTGAGAACTTATCTTTGTGGTTTTTAGGATTAGTCAGCTACTTTCTAGGTCCCTGAAGGAGCTTAGATTTTAAAATGTTTGAAGTTCAGTGCTACAGAACAAAACTATTGAGTTTGTCACTTTCTTTGTTTAGATGAAGTGGTCTGGCGTGTGTTTTCAGATATGACACAGGTTACTTGCGCTGATACTTGCTCAACTGAAAAAGGAAATGGTCTTGGATCTCATATGATTAAAATGTACTGATCAAATCTGTGTTTAAAAAAATCTTTTTGATAATTCATAGCAGAGAATGGAGTTTTGGAGCCAATTTCCCCTGTAATGTAACTCCTGTACATTACTGATAGCAGTAACAATATGGAGCAGCTGTATGAAAGCACTGATGGACGAACCTCTCCTTTCTCAACCGTTTCAGGCATTATTATAATCAATACTGAAATGGAATTCAGCTAATACGAGCTAGTCAGTGATGGTCTAGTTATTGATGCGACGCTGCATGGTGCTTCCTCAGTTATACAGTTCCCTACAATCTGGAAGTGGGTGTCTGATTTGCATAATCAATGTACAGTCACTTCACAATAACTGTGTAGTGAATGTACAGATCTTTACTACTGGCCACTATGATCCGTCTGTAATTGCTTCCTGTATTTGGAATTTTCTGACTGTTTGCCAGCAACAAAGATGCCATTTTAGCTTCTCATTCCCCTCAGAGGAAATAGAACAACTTCCAAATGGTGAAAAGCAAAGAAAATAAATCTGTCAAAAAGGTGAAAGGAGAATTTGTGTTTATAAAGCTACAAATGCTTGTGACTTGATCCTCTCATTTTTCTCCCTACCAGCCTCCCTGCCAGCTGGCAGGGTCTCTGTATTATTAAACTGAATGGCAGGGAGGGGCTGGAATATTCCCATAATGACTGAAAATAATCCAAGAGAGAAGGGCCTTGCTGACCTGTAAGGAGAGAATGGATGTGTATAAATAGGAGGGACAATAGAATTGTGGTGAGCGCTAAAGTTATTTGCTGTCCTTGATACAGAAAACATGAAGTCTGAACATAAACTGGCATATAACAGTAATCCTTTCAGATAAAAAGGGGTCAGAAGGTCAGATATGTAAGTGGTGAAATTGTAGTGAATATCAAGGAAGATTGAGGTCACTTGGTTGTGGTGTACGAGTACCTTCACAAGGGGCAAATAGCTTGTACCTAAGGGCTCTTTGATTCTTGTTATGCCTTTCTTAGCTAGATTAATGGCTGAAAGTAAAACCAGAGAAATTCAAGTTAGAAATATAAAGCTTTTTTCTTTTTAAGCAGTGGAAGGTGATTGTTCTAACTGTTCAAATTACCAAGGGAGGTCATAGGATCTCCATCTTTTGGTGTCTTCAGATCAAGACTGGATGCCTTTCTGGAAGATGTGCTTTGAGGCATGTATTCACTGCAGTTAACCCAACAAGAAAATGGTTTTCAGTTCTAAGCACCTGGTTAGCCTAGCCTGGATGTGAGCAGCCACACTGCAAAGTTGTGCTGGCTAGAAAACAAGAATTCAGTTTTGTGAAAAAAGTTCAAGGTTTTAAGGGCTCCTCCCCCCTTCCATTCCCTTGTGAAACAAAAAACGAGACCTTTCCAATTTTTTTGTAAAACAGGAAGACAGAGACTGGAGAGTGGATATCATAGGTAAGCTGACTCTACAGTGTGTGTCTACAGTGCAAAGAAAAACCTGTGGCACTCAGTCTTAGAGCTCAGGTCAATTGACTCCAGCTCATGGGGCTGTGGGACTAAAAATAGCAATGTAGATGTTACCGCTTGGTCTGGAGCTTGGGCTCTGAGACTCGATACCATGAGTTTTCTTTGCAGTGTAGACGTGTTGCAGGTGGGGCTGCAACCCAGCTCATTTAAGCATCTGTTTCCACTGAGGTTGTGAGGGAAAGGATCAGGTGATAGCTCTTAAAGCCAGCAAGTAGCTCAGTTGAGCTGGAGACATGCAGGGAGTTGGTAGACTTCTGCAGGAGACCATGGAGCAGGGGAAAGAGCCCAAATTACATAGGATTATCAGGCAAATGGCTTGCAAAATGTAATCTACAGGGAGCAGGCTAGGAAGAAGGAAGAAGAGATGTTTGTCTAGACTCCCAGGCAGATGGCCTGTGGATTGTCTACCAGTATGGAGTAGATAGACCCCTGCAGAAGACCCTGGGAGGTGAAAGGACATGATTGTGTTGAACGTGTGTTAAATAGCTTTAATTGGAAGAAATAGTACTGAATCCCGGAAGAAAAGGGACTGGAATCCCTGGAGAGTGTTCTTTGGTATCTGAACCAGTGATGAAGCCCACTGGCTTACAGTGGAGAGGTAGAAAATTTTAGATGATTCTGCAATCCCCAGGTTTCATGATGGATTTGGGCCCTGGAAGAAAGGGAGTGGGAAGAAGGATGCTTTGTTGTGTAACCCTGAGACAGTGAGCTGATTCAGCTGCAGTGGCAAAAAGCCCATATTCATGAACAGTGGAGTGGAACTGACATAAATGTACAAGTCCCAACTGTCCTGGATCTGTTGTAACATAACCAATCTGTCTTAAATACCATCACTTGATTCAGCTGGGAGTAGGATTCCAAGTATGCTGAACTATGTCTTTTCTTTCCTTCATAGCCAGTAAGGTTTGGTCTACACTCAGGTTTTTGGGTGAGGTGGGTTTTTTTGTTTTTGTTTTGGGGCGGGAGGCGGACTCATCTAACTATTTCAGTTAGGGGTGTCATTTTTATACCAATATAATTAAACTGGTATGACTCCTAGTGTGGACACAGTTATGCTGGTGTGAAAGTGCTTATTTCTGTGATGGGAAATCAGTTTCTAAACCACTATAGTTAAAGCAATACAAAAACTCTGTGTAGAGATGTCTATGCCTACTGTTTAGTATCAGCCCTCTCTCCCTCTTGGAAATTCCAGCATAAGTGATAGTATGAATCACACCACATGCTACAGCCTACAGTGTGTGTAGCCAGAACACTACCTAAATAATTGAGTTACATTAAAAGCAGAAGCTTGTGCTGTTCAGATTTTTATTTTTCAAATCCTTTGAAAAATTAATATCTGTATTTTAATCTTACAAGAAATCCCACAGTGTTTGCATTCACCCATTCTCAATGATGTGAAGGCAAACTTCACTGACATTTTAAGGCTTAAAAAAAAAAATTGAGATTAGTAGTATTAGCAGAGCACTGTGGTTTGTGCTTATTAACTGTAATATCTTTTCATGACTTAATTTAGCATGTTTAAAATAATATACATAAAATCAAGCCCTGTGGTATTTAAGGCAAGATGAGTAAGATTGACTGCAGATGTTTGACCATGTTTATAATTAAATCTATTAGTGGTCCCAGTTTTGTGATTTCTAAAACAATTTCTTGCATTGGGCAACTTGTTCTAGAGTGATAAAATATTTAATGTCTGTTTCCATGGGTATTGATGTAGATGAGAATGAGACCTTAATTTTTATGTTAGTGTTTAATATATGCAGGTAATGTTGAGCCAGCATTTCAAGGGAAAGTGCTAGAGAGGAAAAATACTTGTTTTTAACAAAGCCAAAATCTTGCCAGTTTCAAGATCTGAATTCTGTACCACTGCTCAGCATATGAAATGCCTCTCTGCATTTACCTTATTTTTGCCAGAAGAATTACAAACTTTTTGCTGGTTGATTGGGACCTCAGAAAACAAGCTGGTAGCATTGTTCAATAATTTGCTGTACTCAAGGACTCTTATTTTAAAAAGTGCATATATTTGGCATGATGCTTAACCATTGTTTCAGGGTGCAAAAGGCTTGTACCAAGAATGGCCTAAGCTCTTACATCTGTCACAGCTCTTATACTCGAAAATTTGAGACTTTACATACTATCTGTCTTAGAGTCTAATGTAACACACTGAAGTTTGGATTCTCGATACAGTTTGTTGGGTTGCAAATAAATTGGGTATGAATAATGTCAAATCAGCAATTGTGGCCCAGGAATAAAATTCATGGTTTACAAATGGAGAATGAAAAGTACAAAAATGTAGGTGGATAAGCATCAAAAACAGACTAGTAGGAGGCTGAATAATAAATTTCTAGGTATTGACCTAGGTTTTATTAAAGGGAAAACATCCTGGTAGTATTGATGATATAGTTCTTTGAGCCAAGGTCATTGAAACACAAGTGCACGTAGTCTCTTGCATGAAATGCCTTCCATCCCAAAGGATCTCTAAGCACTTAACACACTATTTATAGGAATCCCTTCACCCACCACTGAAATGTAGCCACTTCTGGGGTTAAATGTGGCAACTCCATGCAGCTTGATCTGTATTGTTATGTACAAGAGGCTCAGATATTTTGTGAGATTTACTTATTTTATGGTATTCCAAATTGTTGCAAAATATCCAGTTCATGAAAACCTGAAATTTGAAGCAAATAGTTTGGTAACAATTAAAATGTATGCCAAATTTTATTTTGAATGAGTTCATATACCTGTCCATCTACATTTAAGGTTCTTTATCTGTGTGCCATAAAGTGAAACGGGATATGTTGTGACTTCTATATAACATACAAGCATGCTATTTATAACCTGCACCCTATGACCCCTCCTGCCTCTCCATCTACTGTCACATCTCTCTTCACATACAAGCTCCCTGAGCATGCTGTCTGCTCCTAATACTTCAACTTCCTCTCCTTTCTTGGGCTATTCTGCAATCAAACTTTTGCCCATCCGCTGAGTCTCGCTAATGTCACTTAAGGTCAATAGCACTTGGCCTTGTACAAGTATCTCTTCTCAGTTCTCACCCTGCTCAGTCTGTCCACTGTCTTCAAAACAATCAATCACTCTTTCCTCCTTAGGGTTTCAGAGTTTTGTGCCCAATTTGTTTCCCTTCAGTAATTAATGCAGCATCACCCTTTGCGGATGGTGACCCTTAACACCATCCTTATTTGCTTCTTCCTTTCTGCACCCTACATTTGGGTAACCTCTTTATAGTGTAACACTCCTTTGGCAAGGTTTTTTCAAAAGTGACTAATGATTTTGGGTGCCTCAATTTTTGGGTGTCCATTCCAATGATCAGTTCCTTAAAGGGGTTTGATTTGTAGCAGATGTACTCGCAGAACTTTTCTGAAAATCAGGAACCCTTTAATGTGTGTGTCAGCTCAGGCACCCAAAAATAGGAGCAGCCAAAATCACTAATGGGTCTCAAATATTAGCTTCCTACTCTAATTTATAGCATGCCATTTTTTGTGTAATTGTGTTAGATTTTAATGGAACAAATATAGGAAACAATACTTAATCTGAAAATCCATATCAGTCCTAAAACATGTTGTAATAACATTTTCAAGATAAAAGCGGAAAAGAGTCCTGTGGCACCTTATGGACTAACAGACCTATTGGAGCATAAGCTATCGTAGGTGAATACCCACTTCGCTGGATGCATGTGATTTTCAAGATACTGGATCTCTAGTAGCAGATCACATTTTGGCATTTAATGAGTGAGCATAGCTTGAGTAACTTTTTTCCCCCAAGTCATATCTAAATTTCTCCTGTCTAATACTCACAAGCAAATACTCAGTTTAGTACCCTGCTGACATAAAAATCTAAGCTGTTTTGAATTTCCTTGGGGCATTTTAGATGGTTGATAGGCGTTCAAAGGTTGTTAAATTTTGGTGTGTGAAACTGAGCATAAATGGAAAATACATTTAATAAAAGTTTAAAAAATGTCATTTTGTTAGCTTTACTTGTCTGGCTCAGATGTATTTCAACCATCAGGAGGTTCTTTCCCTATGAAGCTTCAGCTTTATTCCTCTTGTATTTTAATCTTGGAAACTTCCAAACCTCCTGATGAAATTATTTGGCAAAACCTATTTTCTATAGACAACAGAAATGGAGGTTTGACACTGAGGCTCAGGCACAGTAAAAGCCAGTCAGAATATGTGAGCAAAAGGTGGTAGGTGAGAACCAGGCATATGAGAGAAAATCAGCTGAAAACCATTGAAAAGTGTGTATGGAAAGTTGGAAGAGTAACTGGGGAAGGAAAGGGGACTCCCCTCTGTGCACTAGGTACAAGTACCTTTTCACTGAAGTCCTTCTAAAAACCCTGTGTTTTTCTTGCTAACAACATTTAGGTTTTGTTGTATTTTCCTGAAAAAAATGAATCTTACTAGCAACTAAGTTCTAGCTGTGGCTACTGAGGTTGGCTTTGGAAATGCTATTGCAAACATCCTGTTCCCTTACCTCTTGATACTAGCATGAGATTTTAATAGTGCCCTGTTTCTGGCAAAAGGTTTTGCATGGCTGCCAGCCTTTTAGGATTTGTTACTTAAATCTTACCTGCCACCTTCCTCCTGCAGCAACTTTGGGATGTGTTTTGAGCACAGGTTCACTGCTAAAATTAGGTTTAAGTTGCTTGATGATCAGATGGAGAAACTGTAAATCTGCCCCTCTGATCCGTAAGAATAATGGTCAGGTTAACAAGAGTGGAAGGTGGCTGGGTGTTTAATAAAACTGCAAAATCCTTGCAATTTCTAACCAATCTTTCTGTGGCTTCATAGTGTCTTGACTTTAGGAATTTAATTTATCTTTTTGAAGAGCACTTTGTTTATTTATGGCCTCCTGTTCTTTCATAAAGCTTTCTGTTCTATCATTTGTGTACATTCATCTTTGTGTTTGGCTGACATGCACTGTATGTAGGATGCACTTCAGAGGTGAATAACACCTTATTTTGAAAACTCAACAGTTGAGTCAATAGAGACAAAGCACAGAGCTACATAATCAAATGAGAACTCTCTAACCAATTGTGAAAGGAATTAAACTATGTCCTTTCTGCTAGAAATAAAGCATTCATGTATTAATCACTTGTAGCCAGGATGAAAGACAGTTGGTTATGATGTAACTGGTTCAAACTATATCATGTTCCATTCATTTGTGAAAGGCTGTCTGGAAAGCTTATTTTCTAAAATGAATTTTACAGCTTAGTTAAGAATTTGACACTGTAGTTTAGAGGTTAATATAGTTAATAAAATGTGCAATTGTTTTGCTACTAAGACTAAGCATTTTTTATTTTGTGCTATAAAACTGCTTATTCAGCCATTGTCAGTTACTGAAAGTGTGTGTGGGGAGTGTGGAATGATTGTTTTTTAGCCTCAGTAGTTTGCTTTTGTAGCAAAAATCAGTACTTGGTGGTGAATTTGCACTGTGGTGCTGAAAGAACCACGTGCCCTTATTGGCAATGGAGTAGGGGCTGTGCTCTTGTGGAGCAAATGCAACACCGGCCTGTGTCAGGATTTGTGGGACTTGAACCTGGGTCTGTGGGGCTCCAGGTGAGCAGCGCTTCCACCAGGCAACTGTGGCAGAGGCACTGTCAACACACTATACATCCTGGGAAACCAGTCACTGCAAGAAGTGCTGCCCACGGTAGAGGTGACTGGCAGCTCCTCCCATGACCTCTGATTGGCCCAGACCTACTATTTAAGCCCGGAAAGAGCGCCAGGAAGTCATCCATGTAAAAAGGTAGATCCCTGACCTGTTGGGAGAAACCCCCACCTTGTTTCTGGTTCCTACCACCTCATCTGGCCCCCCAGTTTCTAGCTATTGACTCTGGTTCAATTTGCCTACAGGTCTAACCACTGGATCTGACTGCCCATACCTGAGTTCCTGACAGCCTGCTGGCTTTAGAGAGTCTATTTTTAAAAAAAAAATAAAAAATCTTAAACGGCATGAGCCGTGGCAAAGATGCTAAGAAAGGGCTTTGTGCTAATTGAGGGGTGAGGTTCAATGTCAGCAGATAACGAGAATTGCAAGAAGAATTGGGATTCAAAGGTTTTAGCTGCCCTCAGAGACCATTCTGTGGCTTGTGTGCAGTTTGGTCCGAATCTGATTTCATACACTGGAGCCAGAGAACTGGCTCGTAGAAATACTAGCCTGTAGGGGAAATATATGAAAGCTGCTGGTAAATTGCAGTTGCATCTTTTCTATTCCTAACTTTTATTTATATATATATATAATTAGTCACAAGCTATGGAGCCTTTTTACATCTGTCACTAGTTCAGATCTGGTCCAGATCAGTAGTGACTTCATGTTGCTAACGGGCTGTTGGCAAAGAGCATGCAAAATAAAATTGGTTTCAGACTAGCTCCTAGTGGGCAATGTCAGCACAACTCAGTTGACACCATCAGTGGCATTTTTGTCACAAATGAGACATGACTCTTTCCCCTTGCTCCTAGAAATGGTCCCTGAAGACCAGGATTAAGGTCACTTGCCAGGGAAAGCTTACACTATCACTGCTGTACCTGTTCTCTGGATAATAAAAGGACTTCACTATGCTATTTAATAGAACCCCTGCTTGCTTGCTTCTCTCTTTGGATTTTGAATAATTTATATTGGAATACTTGCACTCTAGTGTCTCCTGTTTTTACTTGTTTAGAGCAGTGGGGAAGGGTGGTAATTTTCCACCCTTAGTTTGTGTTTTTAAGCTAAATCTTTTGTGCAATTGAAATCTGGCATAGTCTGGCTAGAAATACTGTAGCTGTTATAAGACTGTCTCTGGAGCTGGCAGAATTGTAGAGGTATAAATTACAGAGCACTGTGCCCTTGGATATATAACCGGTGGCTATGTCTAACATGTCTGCTTAGATCCATTATTTATTCATTTTTTTTTCTGCTTAGGATCTTTTACATTCAATAAAATTAAACATCGCAGTGACATTTCACTTGACTAATTAAATGTGTTAATCTTTTTCCTATTTTTTAAGGATTGAAATGAAAAAACAAACTCAGAGAAGCAGATTGATCGTTTAAACATTGCATAACATCAGGTAGAAAGTTATCTATAAGTCTTCCTGATCTGACTGCAAAGGGATGTCATGGATGCCTTGAGTCTTTTCTCAGCAAGTTGGGGCGTGGGTATAATTGTCTATCTCTAAGGTGTCCATCACCTTATCTAATATAGAGATGCAGGGATACTGAAAAGCAATTTAGTCCCCTTTTTTCTGCAGTTTGGATTATGTATGGGAGTTTGCCAGAATAGAAGCGTGATTCCCGTACTCTTTACAAACGATGTACAAAATTTGAAGGACAAATGTATAAATTTACAGTTGGTTGGGTTGGTGAGACTTCCTCATGAGCAGCTGCATCACTGATCAGATAGTTTGTCTCCTGTTGTGTATCAGTGTGATGTAAGGAGGTCATTTGAAATATCTGCAGGAAAAATAAAGCTGTTAATTTTGAGTAGTTCTAAACAAGATCAGAGAACTGGTAGGTAAGCTCCCACGGGAAGAAAATATAAGGGAAAAAAGGAGTTCAGGAGAGCTGGTTGTTTTTCAGAGACACAATATTAAAGGCAAAACAGCAAACTATCCTGAAGTGAAGGAAAGATAGGAAGAATAGTAAGAGGCCAATATGGCTCGATCTGGAGCTCTTTAATGACCTAAAAATCAAAAAGAACTCCTACAAAAAATGGAAACATGGACAAATTACTAAGGATGAGTATAAAAGACTAGAACAAGTATGTAAGGACAAAATAGGAAAGGCTACCGCACAAGTGAGGTGCACCTAGTAAGGGATGTAAAAGACAAGGTAGTTTCCTAAATACGTTAGGAGTAAGAGAGAGACACAGTGTAGGTCTACTACGTAACAGGAAGAAGATGACATCAAGAAAACCGAGGTGTTTAAAATCTGTTTTACTTCTGCCTTCAGTAAAATAATGGAGACCAGGTACTCAATATAATTAATATTAACAACAAGGGGGAGGGTAAGACAAGCCAGAATAGAGAGAGAACAGGTTAAAGAATATTTAGATAAATTATTCAAGTCAGCAGGGCCTGATGAAATTAATCCGAGGGTACTTAAGGAACTAGTTGAAGGAATCTCAGAACCTTTAGTAATTGTCTTTGAGAACTTATAGAGGACAGATGAGCTCTCAAAGAACTGGAGAAAGCTAGTATATTTGCCTATCTTTAAAAAGGGGTGGGGGAAACAGACCTGGGGAATTTATAGACCAGTCAGCCTAAACTTCAATACTGGGACAAATTATTAAACAGTTTGTAGGCACTTAGAGGATAGTAGGGATATAAGGAATAGCCAGCATGGATTTGTCAAGAAGAAATCATGCCAGACCAACCTAATTTCCTCCTTTGACAGGGTCAATAGCTTAGGGGAGAGGAGAAGCTGTAGATGTGATATGTCTTGAGTTTTAGTAATGCTTTTGACACAGTCCCACATGACATTCTCATAGGAAAACCAGGGAAATGTTGTCTATATGAAATTACTATCAAGTGTGTCCACAAGTTGTTGGAAGACCGTACTCAGATTAGTTATCAATGGGTTGCTGTTAAACTTGGAGGATGCATATAGTGGGGCCCTAGTCAATATTTGTACTAATGACTTGGATAATGGAGTAGAGAGCATGTTTATAAAATGGGTAGATGACCCCAAGCTGGGAGGGGGTTGCAAGCACATTGGAGGACAGGATTAAAATTCAAAATGACCTTGATTGATTGGAGAATTGATCTGAAATCAACAAGATGTAATTCACTAAAGACAAGTGTAAAGTACTATACATAAGAAGGGAAAAATCAAATGCACCATTCAAAATGGGGATTAATTAGATAGGTAGTAGTACTGCTGAAATATATCTGGAGTTATAGGGGCTCACAAATTGAATATGAGCCAACAATGTGATGCAGTTGCGAGAAAGCAGAATTATATTAGGCTGTGTATTAATAAGAGTGTCATATGTAAGGTAATTGTCCCGCTCTGCTCAGTGCTGGTGAGGCCTCAGCTGGAGCACTGTGTCCAGTTCTGGGCACCACACTTTTAGGAAAGATTGTGGACAAACTGGAGAGAGTACAGAGGAGAGCACCAAAAATGATAAAAGGTTTAGAAAACCTGGCCTATGAATAAAGGTTTAAAAAAAAACCTAAAAAACCTAGGACATGTTTAATCTTGAGAAAAGAAGACTGAGGGGGGACGTGATAAGCCTTCAAATATTTTAAGGGTTGTTATAAAAAATGTTTCAGAGTAGCAGCCGTATTAGTCTGTATCCGCAAAAAGAACAGGAGGATTTGTGGCACCTTGGAGACTAACAAATTTATTTGAGCATAAGCTTTCATGGGCTACAGCCCACTTCATCGGATGTATAGAATAAAAAAAGACAGTGATCAATTGTTCTCCATGTCCAGTGAAGGTAGGACAAGAAGCAATCAGCTTAGTCTGCAGCAAGGGAGATTTAAGTTAGAAATTAGAAAGTTTTTCTAACTATAAGGATAGTGAAGTACTAGAATAGGCTTCCAAAGGAAGCTGTAGAATCCCTGTTGTTGAGGGTTTTTAAGAGCAGGTTAGACAAACACCTGTCATGGATGGTCAATATATATGTGGTCCTGCCTCAGCACAGGGGACTGAACGAGACTACCTCTACCCCCAAATATCTGTGCAGCATGAGACAACTTTTCCTTTCTTTCCTATCATTTTGCTTCTGGCATTTTTTCCTAAAAAAAAATAAATTCCAGTCAGCATAAATTCATGGGATACTGAAGTTTGTGACAGTGCTCCACGACAGATATGTGTAAGGTAAAAATGTAATAGATTGTAGAAAATAATGGTCTGTATGGTTTGTATTGGGGCCCCAATTACCCAAACAGAATGGGGGCCATGACATTTTTTAGGCAAAAGAGGAGTTTATTTTGGTAGTGATACACAGTGTGGGTAGGGAACAACCTTAATAAAATGACCTTTCAGATTAGTGGATTCAGATTGTAGTGGATTTGAAATCCATTACAATTACAATTGTGATTACTGACATATGAAAAGGGTTTACACTAACTGCATAAAGAAAACAGTACTTGTGGCACCTTAGAGACTAACAAATTTATTTGAGCATAAGCTTTCATTGAGCTACAGCTCACTTCATCGGATGCATTCCGAGCTGTAGCTCACGAAAGCTTATGCTCAAATAAATTTGTTAGTCTCTAAGGTGCCACAAGTACTCCTTTTCTTTTTGCGAATACAGACTAGCATGGCTGCTACTCTGAAAACTAACTACATAAGGTTTCAGCAAAGATATGTGGCTTATATTGATAACCCCATATAATTTTATTATAGATTAAAGTGAAGGACTCATAGCCCTAGCTTTGGGTAGGTGCGATTTTTGTTTCCTTCCCACCACTCCACCAATGCGTCTCTCAACATTGATCCACAACACCTTTGCTGTTCCAATTTTTCACCTCTTTTCAGGTTCTTGTACCCTACCCATCAGCATGGTGTCTGAGCATCTTTCAGAGATGCATTAAGCAATATGTGCTGTATATGGTACCTTCTCCATGTCTCTCCTCTCACCAAGGGGAGAAATAGTCTATGGATTTTATTTTGTTATGAAGTGCTATGTGCTTTTATTTGTGAAAGCCAAGTCAAAAGCACACCCTGCACTTGGATGGAGGCTGGTGAGGTGTGATCTTGGTTTCTGAAAGTGAGAGTTCTGGTCCCAGAATGGCTCCAGCACAAACAAGTATTAGGCTTGCAGTAGATAGTTGCTTTGGGCATAGTTGACAATTGTGGTCTTCATTCCAGATTGAGGTTACTTAAGTGTCCCTGGCCTGTGTCAGTAAGAGCCTTGAAGATGAGGTCTGAGACTTCACATGTACTGTGATGTTGGGAACATAAAAAGTGCCATTCTGAATCAACTCCTGTGGTCCACCTGTTTCAGCATCCTGTCTCAGGCAGTGGCCAGCATCAGCTGCTTCAAAGAAGGTGCAAGAAACCCTGCAATAGGCAGAGAGAGAATACTCTCCCTAGGGAAACCTCCTAATCTCTAGTAGTTAGTTTGGCATAAACCCTGAAGCATGAGGTGTCATGTCATTTCTAAAACTTTAGTTTTGTCGTATTAATGCTGGCTGTTCTGTGGGGAATGATAGCCATTTCAAGGTTTAAGATGATGTAGCCATTTAATCTACATATTCGGCATTGAATTAATGTTTTCCTCTTGTCTGACTTTACTTGACTATGTTATATTCCCCAGATTTCTAAGGGGGAGAATATTGAATAATTATCTTCTCTAAAACAGATTGTTAAATCAGTACAAAAAGATAACAGGTGCCATACATCAGCTTTAGACTGCTGTCTAATAAAGTTGTATTAACGTGTTTAAAGTATATATATCTGATGGCGAACACCTCGTCTTTCTATTGAACAATTTTTATACTAGATAGGCAAAATCACTCTGTATCCTTGCTAAAAAGCTTTCTTGTGCTAGGATTGTTATAATGTATGTATTAATAATGATCTTAAAGTAGTTGCTGGTGGGAAATGTCTTATCTTGCATAAAAACACTAATGAAATTCCAAAAACTGAGTCATGCTGGATCTACTAACAAATAACCTTGTGACTTCCAAGAATTATCACTCTACAGTCTAAGAAAAGTCTAGGAAAGGAGTAACTAATTTGCTGAGCACTTAATTAACTAGCTGGATTTCTCTTAACATTTTAGTACATTGAGGACTCTGAAATTACAGCAATTGTCATTAGAAGTATAAGGCAAATTATTATTTAATAGGAAATAATTGTGTTAACTGAGTGGTATTGGTTGGTAAATGACTAAACAACCACTATAGCTGCATAATTAAAAATTAAACATTTAGAGGAGTGCCATTTGCATTTAACAGAAGTAAAGAGAAATAATTAAAATGTTAGTTAACCTCTAAAAATATATTGCATATTTTATTTGTCCTTCCCATGCTTTCCTGCAAGAAGTTCTGCAGAAAATATTGTCAAGAGTTGTGCAAATATTTATAGAAGTAATTGCACACAAGTGTGTGACTGTTTTGGGGAGATGGGAGTTGGTAAGTATTTTCTGAGTAATCCGCAGGCTGAAATGACCACCAAAACCATTTGTTTAACAGATTTAAATAATAAATACAAGTTTGTGTGTAACTTATGAACAGTTTGCAACACGTTAGACCAGTGTTGGGGCACAGCAGCTATACCAAGGAACAATGCAAAAGGAACAAAAGAAATCACCAAGATTTCTTATTACATTCATAGTGGTAGCCGTGTTAGTCTGTATCAGCAAAAAAAAACCCGAGGAATACTTGTGGCACCTGAGAGACTAACAAATTTATTTGGGCATAAGCTTTCGTGGGCTAAAACTCACTTCATCAGATGCATGCAGTGGAAAATACAGTAGGAAGATCTACACACACACACACACACACCCCCCATGAAAAAATGGGTGTTGCCATACCAACTGCAACGAGACCAATTAAGGTGGGCTATTATCAGCAGGAGAGAAAAAAACCTTTTGTAGTGATAATCAGAATGGCCCATTTCAAACAGTTGACAAGAAGGTGTGAGTAACAGTAGGGGAGAAAAAAATTAGCATGGGGAAATAGTTTTTACTTTGTGTAATGACCCATTCACTCCCAGGCTTTATTCAAGCCTAAGTTTCTCATTGGAAAACAGCAGAATTGGAGTTAATTTGCAAACTGGACACCATTAATTTAGGCTTGAATAAAGCCTGGGAGTCATTACACAAAGTAAAAACTATTTCCCCATGCTAGGTTTTTTTCTCCCCTACTGTTACTCACACCTTCTTGTCAACTGTTTGAAATGGGCCATTCTGATTATCACTACAAAAGTTTTTTTTTCTCCTGCTGATAATAGCCCACCTTAATTGGTCTCGTTGCAGTTGGTATGGCAACACACATACACACACATGAAAAAATGGATCTTCCTACTGTATTTTCCACTGCATGCATCTGATGAAGTGGGTTTTAGCCCACGAAAGCTTATGCCCAAATAAATTTTAGTCTCGAAGGTGCCATAGTACTCTTTTTTTATATTCAGTTACCATAATCAGTTTTCAATTCTTTAGTACCTCAAATACATTTTTCATGTTTCCAGTACTCCAAGGATTAAAAGCATGTACTAGTCTTCAGATAAACGTTTAAGAGTGTGATCCCCGATAGTTGAATGCTTTGATGTGAAAGGGACTAACTTACAATATCAAAAGTAATTGCTTAAAGTTATTTCTTACGTCACTTTTTGGCTAGTTTGTTTGGCCTTACAAAGGGGAACATGCACATAACATTACTTACTTAAAAACCAAAATATGGTTACTTGAGGTCTCACTCAACAATGTGGACTCAAGACAACTTTCAGTTATTTATACAGAATTATTCTGTTCTTTATGTTCTGAAACAAACTCTCACCACTTAGC
Source organism: Caretta caretta (assembly GCF_965140235.1). NCBI lineage: Eukaryota > Metazoa > Chordata > Testudines > Cheloniidae > Caretta > Caretta caretta. The sequence continues at coordinate 20,509,173 of NC_134218.1, forward strand.
CCTGTGTAATCTTGGAGGAGGGGAGAGCTGTTCATAAGGCAGGTCCAAGTCTTGTCTGAATTCTGAAGCTTGCTTGTGGATCCATTTAACTCTGCTTCATCCTGTAACCCTGGAGGAAGGGAGAGGCTGGCTGTGGAGTTTCAGCAAACTTTGCAGTCCATGCGTTGGCATGAAGTTTATATACCCTGTTTCCAGGTTCTTGGAGGAGTACCGTTCTCACTTTCTATTGGGCACTGGTCACCTGGGCACTCAAGTTGCAGGTCTAAGTTTCTCTCTTGCTTCTGCTAGTATCCAGTAGATGGCGGCAGTGTACAACAAATTTCTTCAATGCTTCTCTTGGACGGAGGGTTTTTGTTTGATTTGCTTCATGGATTGTATTTCAATATTAGCCCAAACCAATGGGAAGTTCCCCATTTTATGAAATTTCTTCTAATATTTCAAAGTTTAAACCCTGGTTAGGTGCTTATCTTTTCCCTTCTTATGCTATACAATTCCTATCATTTTACAAAGAAAAACATCCCTTTGGTCCTCTAAATCCAGTGGACACATGGTCCATACATACTTTTTCATTTCACATCTTTCAGGGCTTATCAAATACATGAGATGCTACACTAGAGGAACAAGACACATTATTCAGATATAGCGAGATGTATATCCGATAACTTTCCATTCCACTAGTAAAATCATCACTGAGAAAGTTTACAGATGACAAAAATTGTAGGAGTAATAAATAGGGATGCCACCCAGCTGGATTTTACCTGGACAGTCTGGTTTTTGGCTTCTGTGTCCAGGTGCCATGTAGGGTTGCCAGGTGCCTGGTTTTTTAGTGTAAAGTCTGGTCAAAAAGGGGACCTGGCAGTCTCCGGTCAGATATACTGACTGGACACCAAAAGCCTGGTTACCGCGGAGTAGGGGAAGGTGCTGGGTCATTAACTCTCACCAGCCCCTGCTCAGCTGAGGTTGCCTCCTACCTGAACACAAGCTCCTTGTCAGGCTGCAGCAGCTCCTGTCCCAGCCCCGAAGCAGAGGGAGCCCAGCTAGGAGAGGTGGAGATGATCTAGGCACAGTAGGGAGAGGAGCGAATGACTGAAGTGGGGAAGAGGCAGAGAAGGAAGCAGGGCCTTGTGGGGGGAGAGGTGGGGCAGGGCCTTGGGGGTCCAGTTACCAGCCATTACAAAGATGGCAGCCCTAGTGGTAAATAAGCAAACAGGTCATTGATACAGATTATCTAGATCTCTTGTAAGGGGCCAAGCAAACAATGTGTCTTAACACAGCTATATGTGTACATCTAGGAATAAAGAATGTAGACCATACTGCTTCTCAGGATGGAGTCCTCCATCCTGTGACTTTGAAAAAGACGTATATGGGGATAATCAGTTGAACATGAGCTCCCAATGTGACTCTGTTTTCAAAAGGGCCTATGCAGTCCTTGGATGCATAAACGGGAACCTCGAATAGGAGAAGAGAGGGTATTTTACTTCTGTAATTGGCACAAGTGCTGGAATACGCTGTCCAGTTCTGGTGCCCACAGTTCAAGAAGGATGTTTGATAAATTGGAGAGAGCTCAGAGAAGAGCCACAAGAATTATGATAAAACCACACCCTATAGCCATAGACTTGAAGAGCTCAGTCTATTTAGCTTAACAAAGAGAAAGTTAAAGGATGATTTGATTAGTCTAAGTACCTACATGGGGAACAAACATTTAATAATGGGCTCTAGAATCTAGCAGACAAAGGTATAACACAATCCAATGACTGGAAGTGGAAGCTAGATTAATTCAGACTGGAACTAGGGCATACCTTTTTAACAATGATAGTAATTAACCATTGGAACAATTTACCAAGGGTTGTGGTGGCTTCTCCATTACTGGCAATTTTTAAATCAAGACTGGATGCTTTTCTAAAAGCTCTGCTCTAGGAATTATCGTGGGGAAGTTCTATGGCCTGTGTTATACAGAAGACCAGACAAGATTATCACAATGGTCCCTCCTGGCCTTGGAATCTGACTTGATTCATAAGAAAGATGAATGTACTATTTCTACTTTGCGATTTTGGATGAAAGATATATTTTGGACATCGTAGGGTATCAGTAAGTTTGACCTCTGGGACTTCTGGCTTTTTGGGTCTCACAGCAAGCTATTCCTAGCTGGTTATAATTTACATTTTCCTACACTCCTCTCTGGTTCTTAATTCCTTGTAGCTAGACAGTGAGTGGGAATTCTTGCCACATACACATCATGAGAGGTTCCTTTCTAAGGGTTTTATAATAGCTTGAAGCCTAGGCACTGACTCTTTGCTTTCCTGGGAATTGGCCCACCTGTTGTGATGTGTATTTGATCCCACTCTCTTGCTTCAAGAAGCAGCTTAATTTTGGAACGTGCATGGGGATGATTGGCAGTAATCCTGGTTTTGAAGAGAAAAGGGTGCTTGCTTCCGGATTATGTAAATCGAAAGGGCTATAGTAACCCATATTTGACACACATACATTTTACAAGCATGTCACTTACTTGTCCTTTTGTTTCTCAATTACCCCTTCTTGCTTTTTCCTTGGTTAGTTCAGAACCATTTTTCTGCCTACTGTTAGGATGCTGTGTGAATGTTTATAATCTGTCAGAGCAGAATTCCCTGCAGAAATGTTGATCTTTTCTGTCCAGTATTTGCACAGGCTCTGATGTTGGTATGCATTCTGTTTCCCCTCTGCTAGTTAAAGAGCTGGGGCGTAGAGGAACTTCAGAGGAGACTCTCTGCCCTCGATCCCATGATGGAACAGGAAATTGAAGAGATCCGCCAGAAGTATCAGTCTAAACGGCAGCCAATCCTTGATGCCATCGAAGCCAAGAAACGTCGGCAGCAGAACTTTTGAAAGCGCCACTGGTAGAATAAATGTCCACCCTCTGAAACAATCAGAACCTTGCTTTTATGACTACTACGCAGATTGATTTCTATTGAAATGTGTTAGCAAAGTAGGGAGCAAAACTTCTGCTCACTTATTTTTCCATAGCACCTTTCTGAACTCAGGAATGCCATTAAGTGGGACATCCTGATGGATGGATAATGGTATGTTTTAATGTTGGATATATTTAAAATAGAAAGTGTATTATTTCAGAGGAGTTATGTTACTGTTTTTAGATTAAACTTGTTTTAAATCAGGGGAACAGATACAAATAAGACTAACGTTGGTTTATTTTCTTGACGTAACTTTCAGTAGTCTATTTTCTTCCCTTTTAATATGTACTGTGGTGGTTAAAAGCTGCATCTTTCTTTTTTTTTTTTTTGTACGGGCTCAGTTTCAAACATTTTAACTATCTTATTACTGTTAAGGTACCATGGAAAGTGTTAGCAAATTGAAGAGGTCACTGAAAAGAGTAGACAAGAAGATGCAGAAACTATTCCCACCTTTGGAAAGGAACAAATCTTACTTTTGAAAAGCCTGTAATAAGCCCCATGCCTTACCCGGTGCGCTTTAAGCAAATGTTTTTTGAGACCGTAGTTTTGTCTTGTGAGAACTGTATAAATTAATAGTGGTAGATTAAGCATGTAACTCTATTTCCATCAAATGCTATTCTGCAGTTTAAAAGTCTCTCACTTAAACCAAGCAGAGTTCCAATGTAAAATGCAGCAAATGTCCCTTCATCTGCATCCTGGGAAATATCTTCATTTAGTTCCTACTAGCATTAGAGAGCTAAAAAGTTCTGTGTGAACACTCACTTGGGAAATCAGATATTTTTTGCTCCATGAAGGAGAGGATTTAAACATTTCACTAATTATGGTGATTTACAGGGCTTTACAATTTCAAGCCTCCATCTCTAGATGAAAAATTGCATAATGTTTTACTTAGAGGTCAAGTATGGCAGAAAAGCTAAGCTGAAAATAAAGTTAGGTTACCCAAAAGTTTAAACAACAATATATTGATGCCAGAGGAGCTGGGCGACTGAAGTTCCAACTTAACCTGTTCTGCATTTAATATGGCTACGATCAATCTCTCTTCCAGTTTTTCTGGATACTGGTAAACAGTGTGTTTTCTATCTGGGATAACTATGGAAAAGTCTGCCTTTTTCATGGTATTAACGAGTTGTGGAAAATCACCAGATTGTACACTTACCATCAGTGTGGGTCAGGTTACCTTAAAATGGTTTAATAACTTACACTGACATGATGAAGAGCAAAACAGAAAACGTAATCCAGGTATCTCCAGTCATAGACGCAGAGACCTCACAGTGGGTGTGCTGTGCTTTGGCAGTGGTAGAGCAAAGCTAATGTTGGATTTAATTTTAGGATCCACTTGTAGTTGTATCTAGTTATTCCACATAAAATGAAATGTTTGTAAAGAGCGAGTATTTCAAGTATTTTCTCTCTGACGGAGGGCCTACTTTTCAAGTCATCCTTCTGAACCAGACCTTGGTACGACACACACAATTAAATATCAGTTTCCTGAAATCAAACGCTTCTAGTAACAAGAAGGGTTCCAGTCATAACTGGTGGAAGCATTATAGTTTTAGACCTTGTTTCTTGGGATTGTACCCTCAGCTGCTGTAAATCAGTGAGCTCAGTTGGCATAGGAGTCATGCCAGTTTACACCCCTGAGGATCTGGCTTTTAATATCTTCAGTTTATTCTTCAGCTGCAAATAGACAGAGCTAATATAACTGACTCCAAGAGCTCAGCAGCCTAGTCAGGCAGACTCTGGAAGGAAAGAGGCGTAGGCAATGGCTTCTGGCATGAGCTGGGAACAATACACTTCATGCATACCCACATTAACAAGCTGTTGGGAAGTTATGATAGCCTCTAATATTGCAAAAGTTTCTAGGATGAAGATCTTGAAAGAAATCAAGTAAACTGAGTTAATCACTTTCACAGCACAAGCTAAATAATTTAAACCTCTGTTTGTGTTAGTAGATGACAATCTCTTAGCAATAAGAATCTGGCAATTTAAATGAACCATGCAGGCTAGTAAGTGCCTGTGTTGACAATACAGCACACTAATAATGCTGGACATACACACACCATCTGCAGTACTTATTAAAAATTCATCCAATGTGTGTATTTGCTCACTCAAAAATATTTATTAAAGATGCTGAAATGTGGGTTGGGTTTTTTTTAGGGCTAATGTTCATTACATTCCCTTGGTTAAATGAAGCTTCCAGTGACAAGATGCAATTTTTTCATTTTAAATACTGGCTCATGGCTTAGTTACTTCTAGTACATATACATTTTGCCTCTGGCATGATGCACATGTACAATATGAGTGACTTGGTAGCAAGCTATGTGCATTGCTTACATGTCAAGTAGACCATTCTGTTAGGAATGGTTTCCTTTGTACTGTATTTACCACTGATAGACCAAACTTCTTTCATCAACAGGAAGACATTGAGAAGCCCATGTTTTACTTAAAACACCAAAGTTGGGTGCTTGACTTCAGTTTTCACTTTACTGAGTACATAACTTGATTGCTATAATTAGTGCTTATGACTAAAGACGTGTTAGTGAAATAACTTTCACTGAAATGGTTGCTGATGAAAAAATCCCAGTAAAATAACCCAAATATGTGAAAGTAAGTGGTCCAATGGTTTAATTTTCTCTTAAATCTGCCTTTAATCCCCATAAGAGTTGAGGCTTACAACTAGATTTGCTACTCTTGGAGTTTGAACAAATATGGGAATTTTTTCACCTTCAGGAATTGGTCATTTTAACTAGAGAAAACATTTCCTGTTTCAGATCCCCTGCAGGAGCCTCATATATGCTCACTCAAATTCCTCCAACCTGTGACAACTGAGGCTTATATCCTGAGGAAAGGCAATTCAGGCAACATTTTTAAGCAATATGTTCATTTCATTGTGAAATTATATTCACATGCTTTATGGGTCCATATTCATTGCTGAAAAGTGTTTTGGACAAACTGTCATCTTCACTTTCCAACCTGCAAAGATGCTGATGCTGTCAGTTACGTGAGACCTAATAATGTGAAATTTGTAGCTTTAACTTTTTGTAACAAATTAGTGATACCGGCATAAAGTGCTGACTTGAAATGCTATTTTGTAAGATCTGACTGTTTGTATATATTAGTATTGTCATTAGTTTGTATATGTATGAAATAGTGACTTATTGCATTTCCTTTGAGTTTGATACAGGAGATTTTGTTTGAATAATCTTGCTCAAATATCTTGCCTTAGTTGTTCAAAATGACAAATAAACTGCCCTAACTGAAAGTCATAATGCCTTGACTTTATGTGGAATTTAAAAAATTCTTAATAGTACAGTATTTGCTTGCTTGAGTCAGCACCAGAAACACTGAAAGATCCTCAGATCTTTCAGAGCATTTTTCTTGAGGATAGGTTGGTTCAGAAATTGGTAACAAGATGTGAAACCCGTTGCCATGAGAGAACTGGTTCCAGTCTATTCCTGTTCAGCAGTGGGCCCATAAATTAACCAGGGGATGACTCTTCAATGACCTAGAAGTTGAGTCCAGTTTCTATTGGACATTTTCCACAGAAATCAGTTAGCACCTTTTGTTAGTCTCTACAGCAGTCAAGTGCATATAGAGACAGAACTCATTCCCTCTGAGGTAGGTACCTTACACTGCCTCAGCTGCTTGCTGTACCTGCTCTGTGCCTAGGACTTCACTCTCCAAGGGTGAAAAGGGAAAGTGGACATGTTACGTTGGGGACTTAAGTGCTTGAAGCTGAGATTTTCAGTGCTACAAAACCCTGGCTCAGCTGGCACTTAAACACTCTCCACCTGCGTTTTTGCTGTACAAGTTCCATAGGCACCTGAGTTTCTGCCTCTGGGCATACAAACTACTGCCTCCTCCAAGTCATCTGGGCACCTCTCTCACACTGTAGCTCCAGCGTGATCCTCAAACCAGGTGAAGATGAGCACTCACCTAGGCTATGGAAGAAGCAGGGGAATGCCTTAGCCCCTAAATTAAAGTTATAAAGGAAGCAGCATGGGGACCACCGGTGCCTCAAATACCTTAGATGTCTAAACTGCCTGACTCCAGGAGAAGGATTCATGGCTATGGTTTGCAAGCAGAGCTAGGTGCCTCCCTCCAGCCTAGACTTAGATGCTTAACTCCTTGAGGGGGGCAGGGTTCAGGATACACCTCATTAGCATCTCCCACTGGTTAGTTTAGGCAGCTCCCTGCTGAGTATGTTGGGTTTCTCAGACACTGCTCTCCAATGAAGAGGGGGTAGGGGGAGAACAGGGCACCTAGACACAAATGCAGCTTTTGGGCGTTGTAAATCAATGGAATCCTCAAAGCCTAAGTGTGGCCATGCTCAGCATCCCTGTGCTTGTTCTTTTGTGGTTCATAGAATCATAGAATATAAGGGTTGGAAGGGACCCCAGAAGGTCATCTAGTCCAACCCCCTGCTCGAAGCAGGACCAATTCCCAGTTAAATCATCCCAGCCAGGACTTTGTCAAGCCTGACCTTAAAAACCTCTAAGGAAGGAGATTCTACCACCTCCCTAGGTAACGCATTCCAGTGTTTCACCACCCTCTTAGTGAAAAAGTTTTTCCTAATATCCAATCTAAACCTCCCCCACTGCAGCTTGAGACCATTACTCCTCGTTCTGTCATCTGCTACCATTGAGAACAGTCTAGAGCCATCCTCTTTGGAACCCCCTTTCAGGTAGTTGAAAGCAGCTATCAAATCCCCCCTCATTCTTCTCTTCTGCAGGCTAAACAATCCCAGCTCCCTCAGCCTCTCCTCATAACTCATGTGTTCCAGACCCCTAATCATTTTTGTTGCCCTTCGCTGGACTCTCTCCAATTTATCCACATCCTTCTTGAAGTGTGGGGCCCAAAACTGGACACAGTACTCCAGATGAGGCCTCACCAATGTCGAATAGAGGGGAACGATCACGTCCCTCGATCTGCTCGCTATGCCCCTACTTATACATCCCAAAATGCCATTGGCCTTCTTGGCAACAAGGGCACACTGCTGACTCATATCCAGCTTCTCATCCACTGTCACCCCTAGGTCCTTTTCCGCAGAACTGCTGCCTAGCCATTCGGTCCCTAGTCTGTAGCTGTGCATTGGGTTCTTCCGTCCTAAGTGCAGGACCCTGCATTTATCCTTATTGAACCTCATCAGATTTCTTTTGGCCCAATCCTCCAATTTGTCTAGGTCCTTCTGTATCCTATCCCTCCCCTCCAGCGTATCTACCACTCCTCCCAGTTTAGTATCATCCGCAAATTTGCTGAGAGTGCAATCCACACCATCCTCCAGATCATTTATGAAGATATTGAACAAAACCGGCCCCAGGACCGACCCTTGGGGCACTCCACTTGATACCGGCTGCCAACTAGACATGGAGCCATTGATAACTACCCGTTGAGCCCGACAATCTAGCCAGCTTTCTACCCACCTTATAGTGCATTCTTCCAGCCCATACTTCCTTAACTTGCTGACAAGAATACTGTGGGAGACCGTGTCAAAAGCTTTGCTAAAGTCAAGAAACAATACATCCACTGCTTTCCCTTCATCCACAGAACCAGTAATCTCATCATAAATATGGTTCTGGGCCATAAGGCATTGGTGAGCAAGGGAAGAGTTTCTTTATCCAGCTTTATACTTTGTCCCCTGCAGAAGACCTAGGTCTGCCCTCCTTAGTTTAGTTTTACAGTTTCTGGGGATGGAAGATGGACATGTTAGATATACAGAATTTATAACCTACACATTAACCTAATGGTTCCTCTAGCTCTGTAGAGCAGAATGAAATAATTGTTTGGGGGTTGAGGGGTGTATCTGACCATTGGGTCATTTAAAAACATGGGAGCTAACTCATAATTCCTGAGAGCTTGAAATTTGAGTTAGCAGTAAATTAAAGAAACTGTGCTGTCCTTCTCTTCCAGTGCACTCTGTATTATACACCATTTCCTTGAACTGCTGCTGCAGTTGGAAAAATCTCTAATAGAGAAGGATGACAAAGTGAAGCAGAAGAAATTGAATTGATGCTGGCTGCAGAGTCATCATCTTTGGTTAGCCATGCTGGAAGAAGTTAAATTAGGCCAGAGCATTTAAACACAATTCCTGAATTAAAGAGTGGGGGACACTGTAGGTATTACAGCAAAATGCCTAATGCCTGAAGATGGGGTATAGCATGGGCCTATTCAGAACACAGGTTACTGGCACATTTTGGAAGGGCAGAATGAAGATAGGAGTTGTCCATGCTACAGCAGAAGTTGCACATCACCTTCGAACTGTTGTGTCTCAAATACTGACTAGTTCACGAGCATAGGATTAATCTAGGAGCATCATTCACAATGCCATCCATAGCTATTTTTGCAAAGTATATAGCTAGCAAAGGTTCAAGAATGCAGAAGAAGCTTCATGAGCCAGGAGCTGGTACTTAGACCATATGCCCCTGAGCTTTGTCCCATGTAAATGGGGAATATCTGGCAAGATTGGTAGTTATAACACGGGCAGGAGGGCCCTCTCTCCCCTCCTTCTGTGCATCTAAAACAAATAGCACAACCAGCAGGTTAGAGAGACTTGAAGGAGGTATAAATTAATGTAAACTCCCAGAACTATTAATGTTGCCCTAACAGGAAACCCTCATCTCCTTTAACCTTTTGATAAGTTTCTAGGGTCACATTCTAATAGTGAGCTGGGAAGTCTTACACACGAGCTCTGTGAAGGGAGGAGAGCCCAGGTCTCCTGGTTCAAATATTGACCTGGGTAGTTCAGCATTTTATCGGGTGCCACAAGAGGAAAGGGCCACAGGATGCTCCTATTCCCAGCCATCCCTCCAGTGGCCTATATTCTCCCTTCGTGCTGGTAAACAAGAGCGCAAGGGATGAAGGCTAGAATCAGGCTATAGAAACAATGTTTGATAACTCTTCCATCTTGCTCTTGGATCCAGCTATTTTTGTGCCAGAAAGAGAACAAAACCTGCCTCTGCTCTGATGAACAAACACAAAAAGCATGATCAGCAGAAATATCCTCAGTCTCCCAAAATGCCAGTCAGCTACTTCTAAGCACAAATTGATTTAAATCCCTGTTAAGTGGCTAAAGTCCCAGCAGACAGCCAGTTTTTGTTTAAAATATGAATAGAATTTGGCTCCCCCTGCACTCCCAGCGCATGCCACTTCACTACTCTCCCCCTAAAATAAGTATGCTAGAGCTGCATGAAGAAAAGGAGGACTTGTGACACATTAGAGACTAACCAATTTATTTGAGCATAAGCTTTCGGGAGCAACAAATCACTTCATCGAATGCATACACACTGTAACAAGAGTGATCAGGTAAGGTGAGCTATTACCAGCAGGAGAGCAGGGTTGGGGGTGGACCTTTTGTAGTGATAATCAAGGTGGGCCATTTCCAGCTGTTGACAAGAATGTGTGAGGAACAGAATGGGGGGAAATAAGCATGAGGAAGTAGTTTTACTTTGTGTAATGACACATCCACTCCCAGTTTTTATTCAAGCCTAATTTAATGGTGTCCACTTTGCAAATTAATTCCAATTCAGCAGTCTCTCATTGGAGTCTGTTTTTGAAGTTTTTTTTGTTGAAGAATTGCCACTTTTAGGTCTGTAATCAAGTGACCAGAGAGATTGAAGTGTTCTCCGACTGGTTTTTGAATGTTGTTAATTCTTGACGTCTGATTTGTGTCCATTTATTCTTTTGCATAGAGACTGTCCAGTTTGGCCAATGTACACGGCAGAGGGGCATTGCTGGCACATGATGGCATATATCACGTTGGTAGATGTGCAGATGAATGAGGCCCTGATAGTGTCCCCGATGTGATTAGGCCCTATGACGGTGTCCCCTGAATAGATATGTGGACACAGTTGGCAATGGGCTTTGTTGCAAGGATAGGTTCCTGGGTTACAGAGTAACAGCCGTGTTAGTCTGTATTCGCAAAAAGAAAAGGAGTACTTGTGGCACCTTAGAGACTAACCAATTTAGGGGCATATGGTCTAAGTACCAGCTCCTGGCTCATGAAGCTTCTTCTGCATTCTTGAACCTTTGCTAGCTATATACTTTGCAAAAATAGCTATGGATGACTAACCAATTTAGTCTCTAAGGTTTCTGGGTTAGTGTCTTTGTTGTGTGGTTGCTGGTGAGTATTTGCTTCAGGTTGGGGGGCTGTCTGTAAGCGAGGATTGGCCTGTCTCCCAAGATCTGTGAGAGTGATGAGTCATCCTTCAGGATAGGTGGTGGATCCTTGGTGATGCGTTGGAGAGGTTTTAGTTGGGGGCTGAAGGTGATGGCTAGTGGCGTTCTGTTATTTACTTTGTTGGGCCTGTTCTGTAGTAGGTGACTTCTGGGTACTCTTCTGGCTCTGTCAATCTGTTTCTTTACTTCAGCAGGTGGGTAGTGTAGTAAGAATTCTTGATGGAGATCTTGTAGGTGTTTGTCTCTGTCTGAGGGGTTGGAGCAAATGCGGTTGTATCGTAGAGCTTGGCTGTAGACAATGGATCGTGTGGTGTGGTCTGGATGAAAGCTGGAGGCATGTAGGTAGGAATAGCAGTCAGTAGGTTTCCGGTATAGGGTGGTGTTTATGTGACCATAGCTTATTAGCACCGTAGTGTCCAGGAAGTGGATCTCTTGTGTGGACTGGTCCAGGCTGAGGTTGATGGTGGGATGGAAATTGTTGAAATCATGGTGGAATTCCTCAAGGGCTTCTTTTCCATGGGTCCAGATGATGAAGATGTCATCAATGTAGTGCAAGTAGAGTAGGGGCATTAGGGGACGAGAGCTGAGGAAGCGTTGTTCTAAGTCTGCCATAAAAATGTTGGCATACTGTGCGGCCATGTGGGTACCCATAGCAGTGCCGCTGATTTGAAGGTATACATTGTCCCCAAATGTGACATAGTTATGGATGAGGACAAAGTCACAAAGTTCAGCCAGCAGGTTTGCAGTGACTGTTCCTGATGGCTTGTTGTCCATCTTTTTGTGGAATGTTGGTGTAGAGGGCTTCTACATCCATAGTGGCTAGGATGGTGTTTGCAGCCCAACACCGTCCTTTATTGCAGCATCCTTTGCCAGCTACTTGGTTGGTCAATGCAGCTGAATGGCATCCCAAGCCTCCTTCCTTTTAATAAGTGGTTTGTTAAAATGGGGGATGTCCTGACCATTAAAAAAGTTGAACTATAAGAATGATTTATGCTAAACCGCTGCAGTCACTTAGCTACCATTCACAGGATATAGGAATGATCCTGCTACAAATATGCCAAAGACTTACCAAGTTTCCCTTTTATTAATAAGTAAAAGGTTGTTACAGGGAGGAGGAAGAAAATTTGTTTTTCTTAACCTAAGGGTAGGACAAGAAGCAATGGGCTTAAATTGCAGCAAGGGCGGTTTAGGTTGGACATTAGGAAAAAACTTCGTAACTGTCACGGTGGTTGAGCACTGGAATACGTTGCTTTGGAAGGTTGTGGAATCTCCATCATTGGAGATTTTTAAGAGCAGGTTAGAAAAATACCTGGCAGGAATTGTCTAGATAATTAGTCCTGCCATGAGTGTAGGGGACTGGACTAGATGACCTCTCTAGGTCCCTTCCAGTTCTGGGATTTGGAGCTGTCTAACATCTTGATGGACTCATGATTTGGTTGCATGCATGTTTGTTGGAACGCAGTATCCTGCTCTGTCTGCTCCCTTGTTTGTATTATTGTCATACTTTTTTCTCTCTGTTGAATGTTTACACACAATAGTCCAAAATTCTTCCTAGCCAGCTTCCTGAGTAGCTTAAACCTATGGTCTATCCAACAACCTCAAAGAGATAGTTAAAGGGAGAACTTGAAATTTAGTCAAAAATTTTTAGAGTGGTTTTAATTAAATTTGTTACCGATGCTTAAAATGCCATTACTCATGTCATGGATATAGAACTGGACACATGCAACCATGCACATGGGAGGACTCCCTTAACACTAGAAAAATGAGTGAATATTTGTATGACAACTATATCGCAATAAATGCAAAATGTAAAGTATAACATTGTTTCTCGACTGATTGCTATTGGACTCCAGAAGGCCCCCACTAGAAATAAAACACAGGCAACAGACTGATTTCATATCTATACCATGGAATTGTGTAAGACTGCAGAAATACTGGGAAAATACGCAAACAGCAAATGAACCGTGGGAGAACTGAACATTTTTCCACTGCATCCAAAGATGTTCTCTTGGAGACCCTGCCTGAAGATTGCTGTTTCTCAAAGAAATATTTATATTCTCATGCAATCTTATGTATTGCACAGCAATAGAAACCAAAAAGAATCCCAGTGTTATAGGCATGGATTTCAGCAGTCTCCAGCACACCACCACTGAACAGCTAGTTCAGAAACGGAGATACAACTCTGGGAAAATTAAGGAGCCCTGAGCTAGGGACAATGGTATAAAATGGACTCTTCCATGCATTGTGCAAGCAGAGAACTCAGCTACAGAACACACTCATTTGCAAAGAGCTATTTGTTTATCTGCATGATCTCTACCAGAAGTGCTAGGATATTCCTTTATATGCACCTTGCAAAAACAAGCTGTAAAGACCACTTCACCCACCCGTGTCCTTCCTACCATCCGTTGTGGTTTTACAGTAAAATTTTCCTATTTATTTTATGTTCACACTCCCCCCTTGCTGTGTGAAAGGCACACAAAAACAAGAGAAATCTGACAGACTACACACGAAATGCTATCAAATGCATAAAGCAAATAAATAAACTGCAAAAATATTTTCCTTTAGCAGAATTTTCTATATTAGTGTCGCTAATTCATAATTTTATTAGGAGGCTGGAGAGATCTGATGTTTTGCTTAAAACCCCAGCACTTAGAGAGACATGACTAAGAGAATCTCAGCTTTCATATTAAAAAAGGAGTTTCTAGCCCTCATTGCTGTAGAGAAAAGTCTGATGCTGTCACCCACCTGCAACAATTTAAAGGCTCAAAAACCAGAAAGCAAATAACCCCAAATGTGTGGGATTTGCTTGTTTTTAATCTCATGAGTTTTTCTGACTCATAGTTTTTCAGCTTTTGAGGTAGGTAATACAGTGATAAAAGGTAATTAAATTAACTCTCCTTTTAATCTTAGTTTTATAACCTTTAGCTAGAAGAAAACACTTAATCAGATTGCCTTTTCATCATCATCTCAAGGCAAACTAGTCAATATCAATCAATCATTTTTCCTCAGCCTGGAGAGCAGCTTTTGTAGCAACAACTTGATGAAGTGTTTAATTGATTTACCTCCCGTACCACATGAAAATACCGTCAGTCTTATGAAAAGTGGTTAGGGAATTTGATTAGCAAGATTATGAAGACGGCACCATCATGACAATGTTCACTTAAGGGGCCCCATGAAAGCGAGCGAGTTTGGTACTGTTCTTACAAATTATGCTTTCAACCCTACGGCTGGTTTTTGCAGCCCTTTTTTGCACTTGGATTCATGCAGTGAAGCATGGTAGGTAACACAATGGGCTATAATCAATCACTTATTTTTTTGAGTCACACAGTCCAGCCTTCATGCTCTGACTTCTTTCTAGCTCTGACAAACTCTAGCATCGCACATTTTATCTCGTATGCTAGCCATTAGGGTTTCCCAATAGGCTTCCAATCCTGATATAATTACTTAGTAATACAACTCTTTGCATCCTCACAAAGAGCTGGAGAGGCTCAAATCATCCTAATCCTTCAATCTCATTCTGTGGTTCTCAACTGAGCAAAGTGCCCTTTGAAGACAATGGTGGTTTTGCGCAATTGAGGGCTGCAGAATTTGCCCCAGGTGTTATTGGTTTTGCTCTAGCACTAGGGTTCAGACAGGTTTTCCATTTGAAACTCTGGTAAAGATAGGGTAGCACTGTCATTTCATACAGCACAGTGGGCTAGAATTTAAACAAGGTGTTTATATATAATTTTTTTCTAGCTGTAAAGTAGGTGAAAATTAAATCCCAGTTTCTTGCTAATCTTTTGGTCAATTCTAGCTAAAAAGACAGCTTGATAACTCTTTAAACAGTAGAGGCCTACACTTCCCTCCCTATACATTGCAATTCCTTCCCTGGGGACAGGTGCTTTAGAAGCCAGAAAGGTGGTTTCCAAGTCCTGTAGAAGTCAGAGTACCAGGAACCACTCCAGCTCTTCTGAGTTTGTCATTTGAGCTGTCTGCCTGCAACATTAAGGACAAAGAGTCAATATCAATGCAGAGAGTCTCCTAGGAGAAGAGTGTGGGTTTTGGTTTTTGGAAAGCAGCAAGGGCTACTTCAGAGATACAGCTGATTGATTCTGCCAACTGTACAACGCCAGCAGCAAAAAGGTATGCTGGGGAAAAGTTACTATAAAAGAGGGCAAGCGTGTGCTGTAGAGCATGAGTAGGAGACTGACACAAAAGGAGGGTATTCCTGGTGGATTGTTATATCACAATTACAAAGTGGGGCTGCTAATAGTTAACCCTCACAGGTCATTGTATGGTGTAACTGTTAGTGCTGTATACCCTCAGAGAACTGCACAAGCATCAATCTCAGTGCTCGGTCATTATTCCAGACTATCAGTTTATCTGGGGGGAGGCACTTCCAGACCTATGAGCAAGATGGACCACACAGGGTTTTCTGACTATTGTTAAAAGCAGGGGTGACCACAGCCTGGGCGTTACACAGCTTGGCTTTGATATGGTGATGCGAGCCAGGCCCTGGAGCCTCCATGCCAGCAAGGCTCAACATGCACCCAGCAGACTGTCTGGCACCTGGGATTTTCCATGAGCGACACCTTCATAGAAAAGAAGGTGGCTGCCCTTCTGCTCCATTGTGCGACCGATCCTGCGCCCCTGCCTCCCATGAGCAATGCTATTGACGTCCATAGAATTGCCTGTCTGAGTACAGGTTGCAGGAGGAACCCCCAGGCAGCCAAAGTTTGGAGCCCTAGGAGACATATTTCAAATAAGGAAGCAGTGTATTAGCTACTTGATCTCTAGTACAAGTTTAAGTTACTCCGCATTTCATTATCCGCAAGGACCCCCACATCAGCTGGGTTTAATATCTAATGAGCTGAGGGGAAGCAAAGAAGTCCAGAAGTAAGATACGAGTATCTGAATCTAGATGCTTTTCTGTCCCCTAGATCGTTAGAGAGTTGGTGTTCTCATCGCCCCTCTAGAGGAAGAATATAGCAAAAGCATTCACTGAACTTCAGGTCAGGTCTGTATTGTAATTCCGGGAGCCTGCCAGGAGTCCGTTTTCAATAGGCAAAAAGTAGTAGATGCCCACAGAGATTTTCATTTGGTTTCACTTTCGTGACAGGGGCCGAGGTGACGCGGAGCATAAGGTGCAGGGAGTGCAGAGCAAAGCACCTTGCTTGTAAAGGTAAGTGACTGTCAGGGTGTTCTACGTTATCCTAGGCACCCTACAGAATCCCCTTCACCCTTAGGTCCTGGGTGCTGCTGGCTGGGAAGTTACTGATTAATGCTACACTTACCTATAGCTCAGCTGGGTTAGTCAGCCACCTCACTGTCAAGTGGCAGACATAATGCCTTATCTAGCTATCTGTTGAAGAGTCCAAGATCTATGACTGCTGTTTCCTTCGGTCTCTCTGAGGTACTTGCATCGCTGCCCGCAGCACTGCAATGTCTGAGCATCTCAGACTCGGCTGTATTTACCCTTGTAACACCCTGTCAGGTAGGCAGTGCTGCCATCCCCATGACAGACTGGGAACATCACAGAGAGGCTTAGGCCCAGATCCACAAAGAGAACTCAGCATTGCAAGGCTGAGAATCATGGTGCTCAATTCATAAGTGCCTGGGGAAAAAAAAGTCACAGGAACACCGCTGCAATGCACAATGCCTGAGAGACAGCCAGGCTGTACAGTGCCCAGGGAAAGAGGTGCCTTACAATGCTATCCACAAAAACCAGCATGCTAGCTGGGGAGCCACTGAAACGAACCAAGGGGAGAGGCCACTGTGAGCAGGTGGCCTAAGCCCCACCCTTCTCTCAGAAATAGGCATGCAAGTCCAGGCTGCAGGCAGGTGCTTCTTCTGGGAATGAGTCAGGTGCCTGCTTTGTGCTACTCCAAATGGCTAGAGAAGGAAGAGGATATACAACTTTCCACCCAATAGTTGCAGCCCTCACCTGGGATGTGGAGACCCAGGGTTAGTTCCCCTAGAAGGAGGAAAGGAACTGAACCCAGGGGAGAGCTCTAACCCCTGAACTAAATGCCGCACGTACGGTGGGCAGCAGCACTGCCTGTTCAGGCCAGGTTTTGAACGGGAACAGCTACAACAGGTGCGCTCAGAGGATGCCTACTCACAGGAAACTTAGGTGGCTGAACACCTGTCTCCCCCCGTTTGTGGATTGCTCTGGGGCTTAGGTGGGAGATGGGCATCTGGCTGCCTGGAGGGAGGCAGCAGTGCACACGCCCAATGGCCGAAACAAAGGCACCAAGGGAACTTTTCCACTGAAGACATAGGTGCTGAGTGAGTGGAGAGACTCACTGGGTTTGACAGAAGTTTGGATCACAGTGGAGTCAAGACTGGGACTTTAGTGCCTACGTCTCTTTATGGATCTGGGCCTAAGTGGCTTGCCCAAGGTCTCACAGGACGGCTGGCAGACCTGGGTTCAGGTACAACAAATTGCAGGCTAGCTCTAACCAGTGGGATCTCCTTCCTCTCACTGGATAATCCTTCCTCTGTTTAACTATTATCACCAAAAATCCAAGGCCTTCTCACAAGCCTACGTACTGCAGGAGAATGTCAATGTGTGTTATTTTCTCCATTTCCTACCATCTTGTGATTCTCCCTAGGTCAGTAAGAGGTACAAGAAAGGCAGCAGGTATTTTTCCTGCCGTGGACATCAGGCAAACCTTAGCCTGACTGGCACATGGCTCAAAGGAACAACAGTTTTTCCTTTATGTTGGTACAGTTCAGGAGCAGGGGGACCAGTTCCTTAATTGGTCTGAATACAGAGGGCCTGAGAGCTCTTGCCTCCTTGCTGCTAAATTGTAGCTATGCCATTAGTGGTTAATCTGCTAGCTTCACACATAAGCACATCGCAGAGAGAAATAGTTGGGAACAGAGCAGTGGTTCTCAGCCAGGGGTACACGCAACCCTGAGGGTATTCAGAGATCTTCTGGGGGGTACATCAACTCATCTAGATATTTGCATAGTTTTACAACAGGCTCCATAAAAAGCCCTAGAACAGTCAGTACAAACTAAAATTTCCTACAGGCAATGACTTGTTTTGTACTGCTCTATAAACTATAAAGTGAAATGTAAGTAAAATATTTATATTCTAGTTGATTTTATAATTATACAGTAAAAAGGAGAAAGTAAGCAATTTGTCAGTAATAGTGTGCTGTGACACTTTTGTATGTTTAAGTCTGATTTTGTAAGCAAGTAGTTTAAGAAAAGTGAAACTTGAGGCATGCAAGAAAGACAAATCAGACTCCTGAAAGGGGTACTGTAGTCTGTAAAGGTTGAGAGCCACTGGCTTCTATAAAACCCACTAGTCTTTTACTGCAAAGATGCCTTTAAAGAGGTTGCTAATGTTGATAAATGCAAAGTAATGCACATTGGAAAACATAATCCCAACTATACATATAAAAGGATGGGGACTAAATTAGCTGTTACCCCTCAAGAAAGATCTTGGAGTCATTGTGGATAGTTTTCTGAAAACATCCACTCAATGTGCAGCGGTG
Organism: Caretta caretta; assembly: GCF_965140235.1. Taxonomy (NCBI): domain Eukaryota; kingdom Metazoa; phylum Chordata; order Testudines; family Cheloniidae; genus Caretta; species Caretta caretta. The sequence goes on from NC_134218.1 coordinate 20,527,780, forward strand.
GTCAAAAATGTTAACAGAATGTTAGGAATCATTAAGAAAGGGATAGAGGCAATATATTTTCTGTCTTATTATCTATGTAAATCCATGGTACGCCCACATCTTGAATACTGTGTGCAGATGTGGTCGCCCATCTAAAAAAAAAAAAATTAAAAAATATTGGAATTGGAAAAGTTCAGAAAAGGGCAACAAAAATTATTAGGGGTATGGAACGGCTGCCATATGAGGAGAGATTAATAAGACTGGACTTTTCAGCTTGGGAAAAAAAGACTACTAAGGGGGAATATGATAGAGGTCTATAAAATCATGACTGGTGTGGAGAAAGTAAATAAGAAAGTGTTATTTACTCTCTCATAACACAAGAACTAGGGGTCACCAAATGAAATAAATAGGCAGCAGGTTTAAAAAACAAAAAAACCCAAACAAACGGAAGTAATTTTTTTTCCACACAATGCACAATCAACCTGTGGAACTCCTTGCCAGAGGATGTTGTGAAGGCCAAGATTATAACAGGGTTCAAAAAAGAACTAGATAAATTCATGGAGGATAGGTCCATCAATGGTTATTAGCCAGTATGGGCGGGATGGTGTCCCTCACCTCTGTTTGTCAGAAGCTGGGAATGGGCGACTGGGGATGGATCACTTGATAATTACCTGTTCTGTTCATTCCCTCTGGGGCACCTGGCATTGGCCACTGCTGGAAGACAGGCTACTGGGCTAGATGGACCCAGTATGGATGTTCTTATGTTTAAGTAGCTGAAACAGAGGTTATGACAACAATGTCTGTTTTTAAATTTAGCCCTTTCTATTTTTAGAAGGTTCCCACCAGACTTAGGTTAAAGGTTGATTTTAAAGCAGGGCAGGTTACTAGGAGAAACAGCTACACTCAGCTGCAGCCTTCTGGAACCACATTTACCAGATGGAGAAGGGGGAAGCCACCACTCAGTTTAAAGCCTTCCATTCCTGATAGTTTACAGAGCCCCAGGAGTGCACAGCCTCTTAAAACACAACCCGGCAAATTGCTTCTTTGTTTCGAACAGTGTCTGATAGGCCTGTAAAGTCAGAACAGCCTTTTCATGGGATGAGGGAGCCAGAGTTCAAATGGGGCTTGCTTTATACCTAGGAAATGCAACATTAGTTTTTAATGTTAAGGATCCTTTCCATGCATGTCTCACACCCAGGTGCCTGGCACACTTTCACTCCTATTCACAAGGCTTTGGAACTACTAGTCCATGATTTCACACCCTGCAGATACGACACAGACAGTTTAATGAACTAAGTGTAAATTACTGGTGGGGTGGCTGATCCTAAATTTACCAGGAGGTAAAATCCAAGTATCTCAGCAATGTGTAAGGTCCCTTAGCCTGCCTTCTAGGGGAAAGGCAGTGGGAGAGACACAGTTACTTCAGGTTTCAGAGTAGCAGCCGTGTTAGTCTGTATTTGCAAAAAGAACAGGAGGATTTGTGGAACTTTAGAGACTAACAAATTTATTTGAGCATAAGCTTTCAGGAGCTTATGCTCAAATAAATTTGTTAGTCTCTAAGTCTCCTTTTCTTTTTACAGTTAATTCAGTTGCCCTAGGAGAGCTCTCAGGATGTTAACTCCACTTTACAGGTATCTATGCTATGGAACTAGACGTGTTTAGCCCAAACAGCTTGGGGTGTATGGTGTGTCTGTGTAGAGAGGGGGCATAGCAAGAAGACAAGAAGGACAAAAAAAAGAAAAGAAAAAGATGAATTAACCCAGTCAGGACTAGGGCCCAGATTCTCCAAGCTATTTAGCTGTCAGCAACAGACACCTCACTCTGTTCCAGCTCACTGACATTCCCTTGTAAATACTCACAAATGTCCAAGGCTGCTTTTAAAGGAGCTTGTCATGGGCACCCCCCTTCTATGACTCTCTCTCTGCAAATCAGGAATCAGACCCGTGTACCACGTGGTACACAACAGGGCATTGCCATGAATATGCTGGTTTGCTGTATCCATCAAGTCATTCTGGAAATAGGAAGTTTGCCCCCAGCTATTGAAGTTTCAGCCAACCTAACGGTCCCAGCCCAAACAAGCCAATTTAATTTTGCATAACATTAAAGCTCTGAGCTGCCCCAGAAAGAGAACCAGGCTGCAGAGTGGGTCACTTAGATCTTTAATAAAATATACAGTTTGCATTCCATGCATAGATATAAAATTACTTTACATGCTTTTTAATTTGCATAATTCTTTCAGTTAACACAGTTTTCACATTTAAATACATTTTGTTACTGGAATATTTAAGGAGAGAAGGGAAACCCCTTCTTTTATTGTGTAGTAGGAGCTGGTAGACTCCCAGAGCAGAAGGGTAATTCCTCAGTGATCACTTCTCACTGAGAGAATGAGTGAGGCTTGGATCACAGCGATGTTGATTTCTTCATACTGGAAGACTCTGATGAATAATATCAGTCTAGCTGCCTTTCATCGCTCAATGTCTCTCTTGGAACCAGTTTACAATGCACTGTTGTCCTTCCTGCAGTGGATTTGAAAGGACTAAACAGCTGTTTCTCATCGTCTAACTCTTCCCTCTGAGCAGCTGCTCCTATGCTGCCATGTTGCTGAGAGCTGCCATCCCTACAGCTGGATGAAAATCGGCAGGGGTTGTTGGCAGGGGTTTTAGGCCCAGATTTTCTCACATGCACAGGCATAAGTGTGCACATGCACATTTGATCCCTTTGAATCACTTAGCAGCTGTGTGCCCGTGTGCGCTACCCTAGCTGCCTGCACAGATGGCCAGTTGGGACATCTCATTGCAGAAACTTCACACCTTGGTTCTTCATCTGCACAGATACGACAACCAGGGCTTCATTGGATTGGTGACCATATTATGTTCTGAGACCTTTAAATGATGGAGCATCCACATTGTCCTCCAAAACTTGACTTTTTAAAAAAAAAAAAAATACATTTCACTATTCAAGCATATACTCAAACTATAGAGCCTGGGATAAGAAAAATATCTGTGTGATTAACACTGAGCCAGGAGCTCTTCTATCAGCAACCCTAATAGGAAACCCCTGTGTGTGAGTGTGTCTATTTGATCCCTCTGTCTGCAGCCTTTACTGTATTTCCTGTCCGGTCAGTAATCTGCAACATCCTAGCACCCAAAGTGATTCTAGGCTTGAACTCATGGCAGCTCCCTGTACTGATGAACTCAAAACATAACAGGCCAAGTCCTCAGTTCCCTTCCCTGGTAGTTGGGGTCCCCTAACAGAAGGGAATTCTGGCATGGCATAAAGCTGGCTCTATGGCATCTACTCCCAGCTCCCACCTCTCTACCAGTGTAAGGAGCTGGAAGGGATGTGACACTCCAGCAGTCTCTAGCTGGCAGAGTGGTCCCTGCTGGACCAGTCCCCAGCCCACCCTGGCATCAGAGGAACAAAGAGGTGGCTCAATCAATTTTACCAGCTCCTCACATCCCACACTGAGCCCAGCTCAGCCAGACCCAAAGATACAGCTTGATATTTACAGCCTTTGTTTCTGCAGCAAGAAAGCTGCTTATTAAAACCCAGCATCCTTGGCCTCTACATGAAGAGTCCCCTCTCTACAGGGCTCTGCTTGGTTTCCAGGGAAACACCCTCTCCCCAGCATCAAGGTGCACAGATACTATAGTGATCAGGGACCATAAAATGGAAAGCAGATTCCCCAGTCAAGGAGTCCCTGTAGCAATGGTTCATTCACAAGTAGATGGTGAGAGCTCAGATAGCAATTGGTCCCAGGCTTTAGGAGCAGGCTTGGCAGGGAGCCCAGGACCATGCACCATGGATGGCAATAAATTATAATCAGAACATCTCAGCTTAAAACAACAACCACTTATTAATTCTAATGCATCCTGAGGTCTAGTCTTGTCGCTTTCCCCTTTAGTTCTAACCTGCTTTTCCTGATCTTGGTGGCTGCAGAGTGATTAAATCATCCCTAGAAGTCAATATTGAAGGTAAATGTAATGTAATTTTTTTTGACTGAGGCCATGGAAACAAATTGGCTGTGGCTACAAGAAAATTTTTAGAGCTTTGACCTTCCCAATGCCCCTTCCCTTGATCCCCCCGGCCATACTGGCTCAGAAAATGATGCTTGTTGGTATGTTCCAGTGGAGGGCATGCAATCAAAGTATTTCTATTTGCATATAATTCATTTATAACATTAAGGGCAGATTTTCAAGGCCTATAGCTAAGCAATTGCAGGCCTGATTGGCGCAGGCATTTCCTGCAACTCAGGTCAGTGCAAACACAAATGGCTGGCTCTGGTCACCTGCACATTGACCCAATATGCATAGGTGTGTTAACAGTGCACGGAGATACAGTTACACCCATCCGCCCCCATCTTCGTACACTCAGTGTGGAGTAGCACAGAAGTCTCATTCCATCCTGACCCACCCCCACCTTCTAAGCTTTGCACAATGCTCGTTGTCTTTGGACACAAACAGAACAACTAATCTAGCAGTTGAGCAATGCGGAGCTGGGGTTTGTGTGATAAAGCCTCCTGCTTTGCTGCAATACAAGGCAAGGAATGCCCTAAATCAGGTTGTGGGGTTTTTTTTGTTTTTTTAAATCTTTTAGAGGTTTCCCAAATTCCTCCCATCTCTGTAGGCACCGGGGCTGCCTAGAAGCTACTTTTGCACTTGAGAAAGATGATTGTCTCCATGTCCAGTGCAGATATGATACCGTTGCAAAGCATTAGAAGGGAGCAAATCCCATTCATTTAAAGGGAGTTAGATTAGCATTTCGCTGTGGTTACAGGAGGGCAGGGAAGCTCTAGAATAGCTATTTTCTGCACTTAACTACAATGGGATAGAGCCTCAGTTGATGTAAAGCAGTGTCATTGCTCTGAACTCAGGGGAGCCATGTCAAATTGATGCCCACTGGCAGTCTGTCCCTGGGTCTCATGGAACAAGAGGCTCTCAAGGGAAATCTTTGCTAACCTTTATAAAGCAAACTGAACCAAGTTAGCTTGTTGCCCGAGGTTACAGATCCCTAAATGTTACAAAGGGGGCCTGGCTTCTACAAAGAAAGAATGAACCTTTACCCAGGCCATGAACGAGAAATGTTGGTGCCTTTCCAGAGCTGCCAGCCCTGCTGTTTGTTAATGGCTCGGTTTGGGACAGGTTGTGCCAGTTGGGTGGCAGGAGGGGTGGAGGGAGAGACACTCACATAATTGTATTTTCTGCTTTTGATGCTGAAGACCCTAATAGCTAAGTGCGTGGTACAGTGCACCTCTATGCTGGCTCCAGCCTTACGTTGAACGGGACATAAGGAATTGCTTTCAAAGACTAGGTTCTCCAGGAAGGGACAGTGCAGGGAGTACCTGCCACCTCCGGTTTCTGGGGGATTACAGCTGCGGAGGGTCTGTTCCTACTTGGACTTTTCTGGCTAGATTTACTCTAGAAGCTTCCAGAAAGCATGGCCAGTGGGGCTGGGTTAAAGCTGAGTGCCTCTGGCGGAGGCCTCTGCAGTGCATGGTGCCCAGAAGAACACTGATCTGCCCAGATCCCAGACAGCACACCGTCTACTCCAATGCAGCAAAGGCCAGGCCCAGCCCCGCTCACTTTAGCCTCACAAGGAGGGCTTGGCCTATTGCTTGGCTTTGCAGCAGCCCACGGAGGGCGACAGCATCCCTTTCACCGCCATCACCCACACAGCAGCCTTTCCCTCACCAACCAGCTGCTTCATGCCAGCCTGGGTTCCTTTGCCATGTGCAGTCTCCAAGGGGGCAGCTTCTAAGCAGCTATGACCCATACAGTCCAAATGGACCCCACACCCCTTCTCCTACCGCTGGGCCCAGAGGAGCCCCGTTCTGTCTTGCCTACCCTGCCCTTAAGGCCCTGAGCAGGGGCGGTGGAGCATTCCCGCCTCTGGCTGCCTGCAGCGAGCCCCAGCCGCTGAACTCTGCTGGCTTCGTTTAGCACAATTTCACATGAGCACCACTTGCCTTTGTGAGCAAACTAATCTCTATCTGCTGGCTGTAAGGTTCTTTGTTAGGGGTAACACCACTGAATTCATTACAGTCACTCAGGGGTCCTGCTCTGGAGCCTGCTGAAGCCAATGGAGAGACTCCCCTCAACTGCAGTGGGTTTTTGGGTCAGGCCTCGAACAGGGACAGAGATTAGCACTGCGTTTTCAGAAACCCCTGGGCCAGCCTGGCTGTCTCAGACCCTCCATCACGCTGGGAGGCCTGTCAGTCTGAGTGGCTGTTTTCCCAACCGCTCCCAGCAGGAAGCCCAGTCTGATGATGCTGTTGGAGAGCAGAAGAGGCAGCTCAGCATCTGACACCGTGACCAGCGCAGGGGACTCGAACGTGGCTTGAGGGGAGTGCTTTTATTTTTAGAAAGACAAATTGGTTATTTTTTCCCCTTTGATGACGTTACCAAGAAACATGACCTAGAAACCCAAAAGCCACCCTGGAAACAAGGCAGATCTGTAGAGAGCCCAGCTATGTCAGTATCCTGGAGGTACACTCACCGCAGAGATGCCTCCTTGAGTCTCATCCGGGGATTAGCTCTCATCCAGTCTGATGCCCCCTCCTTCAGCTGCTCACCCCATAGGCTTGGACTCTGGACTCAGCCCTCCAGGCAGGTCACTATAGTCCTCCCCTTCAGGGACAACAGAGTCCCTCCGGACCAGCTGGCAAGGTGATATCTCCCACAATCCTGTGCCACTTCCCAGCAGCTGGTAGGGGAACCCAGGCCCAGTTGCTACTCTAGGTTCTAGTCCAGGGACCCTATAATCTACAGCCAAGGTCTGCACAATCCTTCACCTTGATTCTCCTTCCCTGGGCTCCATCCTACTACACCTCCCACAGGCTTTCTTCTCCATGCTTCTGGGTAAACCCTACCCTCAGGGCCAGGATCCTAGGGCTTCTCTCTCTAGGTTTCTTCCTTTTCCCTCCTTAACCCATAGGTTAACTACCACCTTCCACACTACAGCCCCTTTCTACTACAAACTTCCTAGCTGTATACCTTAGTCACCCCTCCCCATCAGCCATTAGTCATTTTCAATCAAGCCTGACTCTCCACCAGGTGTGGCCTGCAGGGTTAATTTGACCTATCTGTGCCATTTTAATCCCTTAGGGTTGGTGTGGGGTGAACACCCCATTACAGGCAGTTAGCACTGATATACCATCAGTTGACATGAGTTTATATTATTTCTGCTCCTGATTTCCCCCTATGCAGAAGACACCTAGCTAGTCAAACTCAAACAGTTAGGCCCCCAGTCCCGCCCATGCTTAACTCTATGCACTGTGAATTACCCCAAGGAAATCAATGGAGCAACTCACAGCCTGCAAAGGTAAGCAAGTGCATAAATCCTGGCTGGGACATTACACTTAAAACAACAAACCAAAGTAGTGGAAGTTTCAAAGGCACTGAGAACTCACCAGGGGTCAGATTAAAATGAGCCCCCTCACACAGCTATGATTTTTCATTTACTTCTGAGAGCTAATAGTGGGCTTGTTTGGTTTATGCAGGGAACTTCCCTTACCAGTTTGTAACTGGCTGGTTTCCCATTTTGTCCAATGGCGAGCTGCATTTTCTGTGTCTTGACCTATGTCATCAGATGTGTCAGAACTGTATCTCTTGTTGGAGAGTCATTAATCCTTTTTTGGAAATTCTGTTTAAGATGTTTTATCAATAATTTCTTTTGCCTTATAGTTGGTGGGAGTGAATGGAAAATCTTTTACATGAGTCAACAGGCCAAATCCCAGCCTGGTGTGACTCTGCTGAAGTCAGTAGAGTTACACCAAGGATCAATGTGTGTCCCTGAGTGTTTTTAATTGCTTCTGTCTGTGTTTATTCCTGTTTGCTGCTGGCTGGCAGGGCAGAGATCAGTGATGAGTAAGGCTACGATTTAGTCACGGAGGTCACGGCAGTTATGGATTCCATGACTTTACTGGGCCTCCATGACTTCTACGGCTTCAGGAGGCAGAGCTGGGACTGTGCGCCCCTGCCCTAAAACTGGGGCTGGCTGGAACCAGGACCCTGCAGCTCTAGCCCTGCGGCTTCTGCTGAGGGCTGCAGCTGGGTCGCACACCCCTGTCCCGCAGTTGTGACCAGCTCTGGAGCCGGGGCTGTGCCCCCGCCATGGCAGGGGGCTTGGTCTGTCAGTCCCCCACTATGGGATTCCATTCCTCCCCCGTACCTAGCCCTGCCCCCCTTGCCCCCCGATTATTTTTAGTAAAGTCACGGACAGGTCACGGGCAATAAAATATCACAGCCCGTGACCTGTCCATGACTTTTACTAAAAGTACCCGAGACAAAATCTTAGTGATGAGTTTTCAGGAGACACTAGAGAACTGATGTCTTCATTGCCCTGGCACCACATCTCAGCCCTGAGAAGTGCAGGCAACTGGGACAGAGACACTGCAGAACTGCAATGGGGTGTGTGTGTCCGGGTCAGGATTGCAGAGGATGGGTTGCGCTGCATGCTGGAGCCCAGGAATGGAATAGCAGGGGGGTACAGGTCAGAAGTGAGGGGCATCAGCAGAGCTTGGGGCAGGGAGTCCGGGGCTGGAATAGCATAATCAAGTTAGCATTTTCTCAAGTAATGTTGTGGCTGGTGAAAGGTGCAGCCTGGCAGAGCCTGAAACTCTGCTAAATGCACAGACAACCAGTGTCTGAACTTCCCCCCACCCCCATCATGTGCTCTCTTCCTTCTGCCAACGTGTCTCAACCTTCCTTAACCCACAAGGACTGTTTCTGGGATGGTTTACTCCCCCCCTCTACATTTAGGGCTTAGCCTTATTGAGGGCTGGAACTGCCAGCAATCCCCCCGCCCCCCAATTTCCTATCCATTAGTGAGCTGGTAAATCGGAGGCCACACATGGTAGTCATTGGTTTCTTGTTTTAATCTGGGGTCAGTCAAATCACCCATTGGATGTGCACACTGTGTTCTGGAGCTAGCTCCCAGCTCTGCTCTGCTAAGCTAAATGATAAACTCTGCTGTAAGGAATGGGGGTGCAGGAGTGTTAAGCGATGAGCACCTGTGCTTGTGAGCAGGGTTCAGGAGGGGGACAGTGACGGTGCAAGAACGTGCTGGGCAACTTACATTCTAAAAGTTAGGGATCGGAATGAGCAAAACAAGGCCTTGGCTGCTTCTAAAAATGTGCCTCTGGAACCAAAAACGCATCCCGGCAGAGATCTGGGGATGGACGTTAGCCACTCTCTGTATGCAGGTGTGGAGCGGGGAGTGGAGCAAGACCATGCGAATGAGGCATTTCAGGGGGGTGGGTGCTGGAAGGGCCAAGGAGATGTTTGAAAAGCCTTGGAGGGTAACAGAGTTAGAAAGGACTGGAGCACATCCAAGGAGGCAGCGGAGAGCAGTGGGGAGGGTCAGCGAGAGATGGCTGAATTTGGAACCAAAACTAAGTGTGGAGATTTCACAAGCCCTGCCCAGACACAGCAGACTATCCTGTCCAGAAGTTCAGGGCATTGGAGTTTTGTTTCACTATGTAACTAGCCTGCAGCAGACAGTCACTGCACACAGCCGAATGGCCAGTACTCGGCAATTTCGCCAGAGGTAGAAAGCTGTGAGAATGAAGGCAAAAAACCCTATAGGGATCATGGAGCATGTGTCTAGGTACAGGCCATGGTTTATCACTCTGCTTTAGGGCATCACGCATACAGCAATGACATTGCCTCTTCTTGCTACATCTGTCAAATCTCTTGCAAAGCTGCTCTCTCCGGGGCTTTCCTATCAGAGCACTGGCAACCTCTGCCAACAAACACACTCTCTACACATCTCTTGGGGCAGATTTGGTGTGAGCAGTGGGTTTGCTGGCTGTCTGGCCAATGCACACCATGCCAGTTGCACACAGGTATGCTATGTGGCTCAGTGCCACGCTGGGGAACATGTGGGAAATGCTGGGAAATATGAAGTCATCTCACAGCCTTACTGAGATCTCTCCTAGGACTTCCCATGTGGTGTCAGAGAGCCCAGGGCAAACCCAGCCTTCTGCCTCTCTCCAGAACATTGCTCCTTGGGGGGATGATGCTCTGAATACAGCAAGTGTCATGACTGCATGTCACTAATGAAGGCAAATGCATGCGCTGAGATGAGGGTCCTTCCAAGGGCAACTGAGGATGATTCCAGCTTCAGCTATGCACTAGGAGTAAAACAGAACATCCTATGTAACTCTCTCTCTCTATTTTCCTGGTACGCCCCTCACCATGGTATCTAGGCCCCATTAACTTTATCACCCTTATTTTTCCTCTTTATTCACTGAAAGGATATGACCAGCTTAGGCTTTTCCCAGGACTGAAGCTGTAAGGAGGATGGGACCCAGCGTTTATATCAGCTCTCACTGTATACCCGCAAGGCAAGCAGCCAGGTCTGAGATGGGCTTACTCATCACACTCCAGTGCTGCAGAGAAGACATTGTGAGGTCGTGCATTCCACCCCCCTCCTTTGGCAACTTTATCCATTGTGAACACTATTGTAATTTGGATTTCACTTCTTGTCTAGGGGAGGGCAGGGAAGGGGATTAGGGGCTGGCATTAACATTATGATGGACAGTGACAGAACGTTAGGCTGCAGGATGATTGCCCTTAGCTAACCAAGGACTTTGGGAACCATTCCTGGAGGCTAGTTGGATACATTGAGGTCTCCCTGTTTCTTCCGTTGGTTTCCTTTTCTAAGTGCATTATGTTTAATTCCAAATTTCCTGGCACCTGCTTATAGGTCCTTTTTGGGGCACTGACAGCATTGCCATTAATACAGTAAATATGGTTAATTCAAGAAGTGCCCAAATGGGTACAGCTGCTGCGTGCTGCCCCACTCAAGATGGGTATACTGCTTTGAGCCCTTGGCTCTGAATGGCCCTTGCTCGGCAGAGGATGAAGTCCAACATTGTGTGGAGTGCTAAGGGAGGCCAGATGAACGTCCGGATAGCTTGTGCACCACAGAGTCACTCTTGTTCTAGTTCTGGTAGCTTCATCATCCTGGCAGAAGAATGATACACTGCGTGAGCAGGTCTGCAGTCTCCGCTCCTGTTCACTTCCAGTGAGAGAGGCGGTGGGGGGAGAAGGGACAGTACCATACAAACCAGATCCTTGCTGCCATGCGTCTCCAGGACAGAAGGTGCCAGAGAGGAGCCGTACTCTCTAGCCTCAGTACGGTCAGTGAGCAGGAAGGGCGTCTCTGGTCAGGTCATGGAAATCCTCTCTGCCTTCTGCCTGGAAGGCTTCCCCCAGAGCCTCTGAGTCATGGCTCTGGCTGGGATAATTCTCAGAGTCCTCGGGCTCCTTCTTGTCGCTGTTCCGCACAGCAGCCTCGAGGGCCTTCTGCCTGCGGTAGAAGTGGGAGAACTTGTTGAAGATGATGGTGATGGGCAGAGCCACCACCAGGATCCCGCCCAGAATGCACCCCGAAGCTGCCAGCTTGCCGGCCACGGTCACAGGCACCACGTCGCCATAGCCCACAGTTGTCATGCTGACTGTCCCCCACCACCAGCAGGCAGGGATTGTGTCGAAACCAACGTCCTCTTCCTTTTCGGCTGTGTAGGCCACTCCAGAGAACACGGAGACTCCCACCGCTAGGTAGAGCAGCAGGATGCCCACCTCTCTGTAGCTGTGCTGAAAGGCAAAGCAAAGGGAGAGTCAGCAGAGGCCCTGACGCTGTCTACGGGGCCAGAAAACAAGACCTAATGAGCATGAATACAAACCAGGCTTGCTTCCGACATCCCTCCCTCTCGTTCTCTAATATTCCGACTGGTTCTCCTGCCTCGTGTCTCATGTTCTTTCCCTGGAACTTTGCTCTTTGCCTTGGTGTCACACGGGAAGGCGGGAATCCATCCCACTGAATTAGAACTAGCAGTCTCTCTCCCTTCTCTCTGGTGTGTGGGCACCTTAAATATTCCAGTAGAGGATTTCAGGTTCCCACCATATGGGGAAAAGGCATTTCTTTGGGAATGTGGGAAGCCGAGCTGGAGACAGAATTCTGCACTTGTTGGGTGCGGGAGCTTTGTGCTATTCTAATTGTTTGCAATTGGCAGTCTTGAGCCAGCTGCTGGGTAGAGTGTTCACTTGCCGTCTATCCAAGAGCTGGCACCAGTTTGAGCTACATATGGGGGCAACTGAAGCTCCCTGAAATCCATGCCCTGCTGGGGCACCTCTCCAGGTCTGACTCGAGCTGCACTGCTGATTCCAATTCCTGCCTATTGCAGGATCAACCAGCAAAGCCCTGGCCATTTCCAGTGGTGTTACTGTGAGGGAGGAATGAACCAGGGAGGGACCAGTGACTCTCCTGCCTAGCGCTCATGGAATTTCTGCACTGAGCTACTGGAGTCCAAATGGCCCGAGTGTCCACTGATGCTTTAGACTAGACTCTGGTTTGTATGCAGCTGAGATGTGAACCTGTCTGGGATCTGTAGCATTTGTCAGGGACACAATTGATTTCCCAGTAGCGAATCAATATCTGTCATTCTCTTCCCTTTTACCACTTGTAAGCCTGCATTCATAATAGGAAGGAAGCACCTCCATGGAGCCAGATGCTGGGCAATGAGCAAGGCCCTGCCAGCAGCTGTACAGCTCAAGAGAAGGGCATGAGCCAGGCAAGGCTAGTGTGGTTTTCTCTCATTGTTTGTCACTGCCATTTCATGGGAGGCTTGTCTGGGAGCCTCCTGATGATTCTTTGTACCCCCTCCATACCACCAGACCCCATGAGGGATGGATCCATCCTTCTGGCAGAAGAAGATTAGCGACAGTGTGTCACCATTGCTAAGTTAGTTTCCTGGGGAGCTGGGGAGCAATGCAGGGTGCTCCCTGTCCTCGGGAGCAGAGCATTCTGCCTTCACAGAACTCCCAAGCTAGGAGGGAGGGGAGTTATGTCTGAGTTTAGAACTGATGTAAGCCCCCTGCATTAGATTAATGGGGTCTCTGTGACTTTGGTGCTTTCTAGAGCCCCACAAACATCTGCTCACTGCTTCTGTTCCAAAGGTCCAACACTGCAACCTGCAGCGTGAGCAGGAACTGCAGATGGACGGGGCAGCTGTGATGGGCTTGGAAAGAGGATGGAGGGTGAAAGAGGCGCAGGTGCAACTGCGGGGGTGAAGGCAGGCGGGGCACAGGCAGAGATCAGAATAGCCCCAGAGACTCTCTTCCACGACCAGCAGCTCAGTCCTGCCCCCTGACCCACTCAGTCCAGCCGTACGGTCCACCCCATACCACTGCCAAGCCTATCGGTGCTTCCAGACTCCTCTGCCCCCTGAGGCTTAGAGGTGGGACGTAGGCTGCGAATGAAGGCCACAGGAGGTTTAAATGCTGTAGGCTTCACTTCTTTAGCACAGATAACACTGACCGGCATTTTCAAACCTGGGGGTCTAAAATTAGGCTCCCAAATGCAGCTTTAGGCCTTCAATGTACATGGCTGGATTTTTAGAGGTGATGGGTATCCACCACTCCCCTGGACTTGGCGCTCCACTGGAGTTTAAAGTGAGGGATGGCTGGAAGCTGATAACTTACAGTCAAACCCGGGTCCACTGCTGCCTCTGCTGTGGGAAGCACAAGGGGTGGTCAAGGTTCAAGGCTGGAGCCCTGTTAATTCCGTGGGCTGAGGGTTTGGTTTCATCAGCACGGTTTGGCAGTGCTCCTGGCACTGCTGCCACATCCGAGGACAAGGACTCTTCTGCTCAGCAACTGCCACGTGCACGTCTCAAGAAAGGCTGCTGTGGGCGGGGCGCCTGGCACATGCACCAACCACTCTGAGCTGCTGTCGTGCCAACAGGCCAGGTCCGTAGTGTGTCAATCCATCAATGTCACCGCTGCATGTCGTGCTGTCACATGTCAGGTGGGAAACAGCGGGCGCAATTCATCAGAGGGGAGGAATACAGAGTCACGTGGGCTGAACGAGAGCTATCGGGCAGCCTGCTATTTATAGGCAGCGACTAAGTGACAAATCGGGAGGGACAGTAGCACAGCGACAGCACATGGAAGTCAAAACACAGAACAGTGCAGACAGCTCAGAGATACAGATCTCATCCTACACAACATGGAGACAGAGGGTAGTGAGGGGAGGCTGCTACAGGAGGAACTAATCAAGGCACAAGAATCCAGAGGTCAATGCAGCAGAGAAAGGGTTACAGGAAATAAACTCTCTGGATATGTATGTAATTTACACCTGGAGCTAATGGGACGCAGCCTCCTGAATCAATACTGTACTCTAACCTTTTTATAGCAATCATTACATTACTTTCAGCTTCTACTCCTCGGCCTTTGGGGAGGAGAGGAAAAATATTCTTCCCAGAAAAGCTTCTAAATAGAGAGGCTTCCCACCCCTTCCCCCATCACCCCTGCTAATATGGTCTCCTCTAATTACACTTGGACACATTCTCCTTTTATCTTGGCAGAACTCTGGATATCTTCTAATGGGAAGTTTCTCCCCCACTGAAATAATTTTCTTGTGTTGTTGGCAGGAGAGGAAGCCTTGTGTTCTTGGGAAGGAATAGGAGTGAGGGGGACTGCACCTAGCAAGGGAAGGGCTGTTTACTTTAGAAAGCCCCCATCCTACTGGGTGTTGGAGAAATGGCTAATGAGAGCTGTACTGACTGAATTGATGAACCCACTTTGCTCCTCTAACTGAGGCTGATAACATCTTCAAACCTTTTGAATAAGCTCAGGCTTTTGGTGGAGATTTATTTCTATTCACCTGGCAATGTTTGCTGTATGATCCCAAGGGGAGCTGACAGGCAGAGTGACAGCTTCTTCCTTTTAACAACCTCCTTCCTTAAACATGGGCAGGCTGCTTTTGACAGAAGCATGTCATCTAGTGTCACTTACTAGCCCCCAGGGATAGTTACCTTGCACTGATCTGGAGTCCTTTCCTGAGTCTTGGTAGATCAAGGCAGGACAGGAAAAAGATGGAAATCTTTAAAGATGGGATGTTTTCTACTGGGCTTGTTTACACAAGGTAGTCACATTGGTATCACTTAAGGTGTGAATTTAAACTGATAATTAAACCTGTACCAAAGGCCATGTGGGACATTCATTTCAGTGTAAGAGTGGTTTAGTTTGGTTTTGCTTAAGTCGATTGGAAATAGGTTTCACTGAACAGAAATAAAGCATTTTCCTAACCAGGAGAACTCTATGGCCAGCAGAGTTAAGGACAATGAGTTTTTTCCAAGTATATTAGGAACAAAAAGAATCCTAACAATGGTACTGATCCAATACGAGATGGAAACGATAGAATTATCACTAATAATGCAGAAAAGGCAGAAGTGTTCACTAAATATTTCTCTGGGGGGCGGGGAACCAAATGATGTCGTCATATCATATGATAACTCTTTCCATTCCACTCAGTAGCTGCTGTTTTAACATCCTCCTAAAGTTAATCCTTTGTAAATCAGCAGACCCAGATAATTTACATCTCACAGTTTTAAATAAGATGGCTGAGGAGTTCACTGGACCATTAATGTTGATTTTCAATAAGTCTTGGAATACTGGGGAAGTTCCAGAAATCTGGAAGAAAGCTAATGGTGTGCCAATATTTTTAAAAAGGTAAACAGGATAATCTGGGTAACTTTACCTCTGTATTTGGCTCTGTGAATATTGTGTCCAGTTCTAATGTCCACAATTCAAACAGGAAGTTGAAAAATTGGAGAGGGTTCAGAGAAGAGTCATGAGAATGATTAAAGGATTAGAAAATCTGCTTTATAGTGATAAACGCAAGGAGCTCAATCTATTTAGTTTAACAAAGAGACGGTCAAGGGGTGACTTGATTACAATCTATAAGTGCCTACATGGGAACAAATATTTGATAATGGGCTCTTCAGTCTAGCAAAGGTATAACATGATCCAATGGCTGGAAGTTGAAGATAGGCAAATTCAGCTTGGAAATAAGGTGCAAATTATTAACAATGTGGTAATTAAACACTGGAAACCTTGCTTTCTCTCTCACACCTATCAATCCCTGAACCCCTGCATGTGCAACCAGTCCTAGGGTAATCCCTCAGACCACATGGCTTACGCTTGGTCTACAGTTAAAAGTTAGCTTGACATAGCTACGATGCTCACGGGTGTGAAAAATTCACAACAGAGAGCTGTTGCTATGGTGACCTAACTCCTCATATAGACACAGCTAGGTCGATGGAAGAATTCTTCCGTCTTCCTAGCTACTGCTGCTTGCAGAGGTGGATTACCTACAGCAATGGGAAAACCCCTTTGTCGCTTCAGGAAGTGTCTACTATGCTATGTTTCAGAGTAACAGCCGTGTTAGTCTGTATTCGCAAAAAGAAAAGGAGTACTTGTGGCACCTTAGAGACTAACCAATTTATTTGAGCATGAGCTTTCGTGAGCTACAGCTCACTTCATCGGATGCATACCGTGGAAACTGCAGCAGACTTTATATATACACAGAGAATATGAAACAATACCTCCTCCCACCCCACTGTCCTGCTGGTAATAGCTTATCTAAAGTGATCATCAGGTGGGCCATTTCCAGCACAAATCCAGGTTTTCTCACCCTCCAACCCCCCACACAAATTCACTCTCCTGCTGGTGCTAGCCCATCCAAAGTGACAACTCTTTACATAATCAAGTCGGGCTATTTCCTGCACAAATCCAGCAGGAGAGTGAGTTTGTGTGTGTATGGGGGTGGGGGGGATGTGAGAAAACCTGGATTTGTGCAGGAAATAGCCCGACTTGATTATGTAAAGAGTTGTCACTTTGGATGGGCTAGCACCAGCAGGAGAGTGAATTTGTGTGGGGGGGTGGAGGGTGAGAAAACCTGGATTTGTGCTGGAAATGGCCCACCTGATGATCACTTTAGATAAGCTATTACCAGCAGGACAGTGGGGTGGGAGGAGGTATTGTTTCATATTCTCTGTGTATATATAAAGTCTGCTGCAGTTTCCACGGTATGCATCCGATGAAGTGAGCTGTAGCTCACGAAAGCTCATGCTCAAATAAATTGGTTAGTCTCTAAGGTGCCACAAGTACTCCTTTTCTTTTTACTATGCTATGGCGCTACAGTACCATACATGTGCTGCTGCAGCACCTGTAATGTAGACATGGCCTTAGCCCTATTCAAGCTTTGCAGCGTGTCCCAGTGCTTTGGACAGTAGCCTCCTATTGTTTCAGTTATCACAACATAAAGAAGTATTTAATTGCTCTTTCCATTTTGCCTGAATGAAGGATGCTTAGGCTTTAACCAGGTCTGTAATAGTTTATAGATCAGAGACCTGCTGAATGGCATCTATGAACACCTTTCAGCAGAAAGATATTAAACAAAATGAGATTAATCTCCATTTGCTTTTCTTCTCTTCCTGCTCCCCCTGCATCACACTTGCTCCCCTGACGCAAACACAGTCCCCAATTTTCCAAGCCCCTCTCAGGCTGGGAGTCACTCCCCCTCAGTCTTATTCAGTACTGCTCTTTCCTATGTTAGTGTCAGTGAAAGGTGCTGAGCTGACAGCCCCGGAGTCGGTTTATCCATAGAGCAGCACGCACAGCCACAGCACAGCACCATCCACCCCCAGCTACTCAGACTCCACACAGGCAGCTCAACGTTGGCTAGCGATCAATGGTCTCAAAAGACCTGGCATTATCAGTATGGAAAACTGTCTCCCATCCATCACTCAAATGAGACCATCCATCACACGGACGAACGTCATCTCCAAGCTGTTCCGGGGCCTGAAACCAGCCAGAAAGAAGTCCGAGAATCCTAGTCTGTCCAGATGTCCCTGGAAGTAAGCAAAACTGCCACTTGACTTCATAGATGCTGGAACTAGGGGTGGCTTGAAGTGGTTTCCATTATAGACAGGGTTTACAGTTTGGTTCAATGGCTCTTGGCACCCCCACAACACAAATTGTTCCTGCACCCCTGCTTGACTCTCTTTGATGCCTTAAGCACAAGAACAGAATCTCTCCTAATGGGAGGCTCTCACAGGACGCTCCTTGTCCTGCGAAGTTGACACCCCCCTCCCCCAGTAAAGCACTAGATAGTAGCTAAAACAGAAGAAATTCCCCTCCCCTCCCACTCATCATAAAATGGATTTATTTGGGGTTTGAACCCCCGTTGGCAGTCGGGCATCAGTGTTAAAGACAGGAACGCTTCTTAAGCTGCTTTTAATTAAGCTTGCAGTTTGTGGGATGTGGTTCAGACCTGGGCCTGGGTTTGCACCAGGCTAGCGGGTCTGGCTCAAACTAGGCAGGGCACTGAAGTCCCAAGCTGCCGGGGCAGAAGTAGTCTCGGCCCATCAGTTGGCAGTTCCCAAGGGGGTTTCTGTGATCCAACCTGCACACTGGCTCTGCCTTGCTCAGGTCTCCAAACCCAAGAAGAGGCGATGCCCGCTCTACTGTTGTCACTGAGAAGAGTGTGTATCGAATACTGAACACAGAACTGGCAAGGACTGGATGGACCGCCACCAGTGAGACAACAGCCCCTACCCCCGTTTCTGCCTGCTGACACAGGAAAAGAAGCCTGACTTCTCCATGGGTTTCCATGCAGTGCTGAGGAATCCGTGCCACTTCACCACCCCAGATACTTAAAGGTGATGGCATCACTCGTGTGTGTGTCAGTATCACATGTGTGCACAACAGAACTGCTCATTCAAATGGATCCTTTTATGCTCTGACTTTTGAAATCAGAAAATCAATGATAAGGCAACAGTGCAGAAACACCAGCTGGGGACTGTGGAAGTGTGAGACTTCCCCCTGTCCATGCTCAGGAAGGCTTCTGATCTGTTAAAACCAGTGTTCATGCCCACAGGGTGTTGTGTTTCTCACTCAGAGCTAAAATACAGCATTGTAGGCAGGTATCATCAGCTGCCGCAGAATCCCAGGACCCTAATCTCACTCCTCAGAGGATAAGCACAGGAGGAAATGGCTTTTACACAACTGAGTTTTAAAATGTGTTTCCTTCTGATCTGGAGCACAGAGAAGCAAGATACCAGAAAGCAAAGGGCCCCAACATGCATTATTGCAGGTGTCTATGTACAGCAACCAGACTTGCTTCTTAAGTTACAAAATACACCAGGCACCTCCTTAATGTAGCTGTCACCTTAACTCTGTGCAGCTTTTTTGGAAACACCTTGCAACTGCAGTTGCCCCCCACTGAATTAGAGTAAATGACCAATGCTCCTGTTCTCCAGTAACAACTGACCAACTCCATCTAGAGCCTGATCATGCTCTCCAATAACCAGGTCATGCACCTCACTGCACCCCAGGGCCTGCACAGTACAAACATGCAGCATCTGATCTTACAAGGGGCTCATGATGTGCATCCATGCCCTGGGAACAGGACTGAGTCCTGAGGGTATAAATAAAGGGAAGAAAGCAGCAACTATCATGCTAACCTATGGTGCTGTACACATGATAGAACCTATATCCAGCATCTGAAAGGGGGCTGAAGAAAGAGGAGGCCCTGGTGTTAAATATCAAGTGCTGTGCTGGGAATTACACAGCTGCCTCTGCTGGGCCTTACTGTTAACAGGTCTTTGTGCATGGCAGTAGAGAATAACTCTTTTCAGCAACCTTGAAAACATGCACTGGTCATGTAAGACTCAAGAGCTCACTGCTAATGCTTGAGCAATTTATGAACATGATTATATGACAGGGCTACCTGTGATAGAAGAGGGCTGGACTTAATGATTAAGCAGTTCCGTTCCAGTCCTATGTGTTACCGGGATAGCCCCAGCAGCTTAGACATGGGGAAAAACTAAAACAACAGTAACTTCCCAGTGTAGCTGACCAAGTCAATCTCTGTACCATCTGTAAGGATAGCATTCAGCAGCTGTTGTTTGCCTGAACACTTAGGTTAGCAAGAGAGCACCAGTGTGTGATTGAAGGAGGATGGATCAACGATGATGGGTAGGGCCCTATCAAATTCACAGTCCATTTTGATCAATTTCATGGTCATAGGATTTTAAAAATCAAATTTCATGATTTCAGCTATTTAAATTTGAAATTTCAGTGTTGTAATAGTAGGGGTCCTGACCCAAAAAGGAGTTGTGGTGGGGTCACAAGCTTATTATAGGTTTCAGAGTAGCAGCCATGTTAGTTTGTATCCGCAAAAAGAAAAGGAGGACTTGTGGCACCTTAGAGACCAACAAATTTATCTGAGCATGAGCTGTAGCCCATGTAAGCTCATGCTCAAATAAACTGGTTGGTCTCTAAGGTGCCACCAGTCCCCCTTTTCTTTTTAAGGTTATTATAGGTGGGTTTGCGGTACTGCTACCCTTATTTCTGGGCTGCTGCTGGCGGCAGCACTGCCTTCAGAGCTGAGCAGCTGGAGAGCGGCAGCTGCTGGCCAGGAGCTCTGAAGGCAGAGCTGCTATCAGCACCACAGAAGGAAGGCTGGCATGGTATGGTATTGCCACCCTTACTTCTGCGCTGCTGTCTGCAAAGCAGGGCCCTCGGTCAGCAGCCGCCACTCCCCAGCCGCCCAGCTCTGAAGGCAGCAGCGCAGAAGTAAGGGTGGCATGGTCTGGTCTGGTATTGCCACCCTTACTTCTGCACTGCTGCTGGTGGGGTGCTGCCTTCAGAGCTGGGCACCAGGCCGGCAGCCGCTTTGACTGCCCAGCTCTGATGTCAGCACAGAAGTAAGGGTGGCAATACCGTGACCGCCCCCTGGAACTCCCTTTTGGGTCAAGACCCCCAATTTGAGAAACGTTGGTCTCCCACAAGAAATCTGTATAGTATAGGGCAGCATTCCTCAAACTGGAGTCTGCGAGGGTACTCCAGGGGGTCCACGGGCCCTCCCCCTCAACTCCTCCCCCTGCACGCTTGGGAACGGCTGTTCCACAGAGCGCAGGAGGCCTTGGGAGGGAGGGGAAGGAATGGGTGGAATCATATCTGGGGCCACCGGCCCCACTGATCAACTCTTCCCCCTCTCTCCCAGTGCTGGGGAACAGCTGTTCCCCAACGTGCAGGAGGCGCTGGGAGGGATTGGGGGAAAGGGTGCACTCAAGGGAGGTGGGATAAAGAGACAGGGTAGAGGAGAGGCAGGGTGGAGCAGGGGGGGGAAGAGGTGGGGTGGGGCAGGGGCCTTGGGAGAAGGGGTGGAGTGGGGCCAGGGCCTGGGGCTGAGTAGGGGGCTTGGAGGTCTGTGGCAAATTTTAAAATCAAAATGGGGGTCCTCGGGTTACTAAAGTTTGAGAACCACTGCTATAGGGTAAAAGCACACAAAAGACCGGATTTCATGGTCTATGATGCATTTTTCATTACTCTGAATTTGGTAGGGCCCTAATGATGGGGGATAGGAGAGGCCAGGAGGGTGACCACAAGGGCAGATGGGTTAGTGATGGCAAGCACTGATCAGGATTTTTCTGTCAACATTTTTGAATTTTTTGGTTTTTTAAACAGAAGATGCCTTTTCCACAAAACTAAAATGTTCCATGGGATGTCTGGCCAAAAAAATGCAACTTTCCATTACAAAAATCAAAATGAAGAATTTTGTTGTGCATCAGGTTGACCTGAATCGATACACTTTGGTTGGTCAAGCCAAACTGGAATGTTTGGTCAGTTCTACATTGATCTACATGTGCTTGGGCTACTGCAGTGCCTCATGGCCCCCATTCTCCTCAGTAGGCCAAGGTTTGACTACATCTCCCATGGTGCACTGTCATCTCCTCTGGTTGGACTGCTGCAGGACATCATGAGTTGTACCTAACCACAGTGTATCATGGGAGATGTAGTCTGGACAGGTAGCTGGGCCTATAGAGGACCATGGGAACAAGAGTTACCCAACCTACAACTCCCATGAGGTACCATGACAGCTCAGAGTGACAGATTAATGTCAAATCAAGACAACACCAAAACATTTTGACATATCTGAATTTCAGAATTTTCCATTCCACAAAACATTTCAGGATTGAAAGTCAAGATTGATTTGGGACAAAAACAAATGTTAAAATAATGGAATTTCCTATAGGATGGAAATGCCAAAGACTAAAGGAGGATTAATCCAAGATGGTTGATCCTTCATAGGACTGGATTTTCTTTGCTTGGCAATTTGAGCCAATTATGGCTTCTGAAGTGGTTTGTCCATCTGCTGGGAATGTGTAAAAACAACTACAACTCAAAAGGCTCAGGTCAGAAAGGGAAGACATTCTGGAAGCAGAAAGGATAGTAAGTGAAGACCTCCAAAATCAAATGAAACTGGGGGAAAAAATCCTGACCCTATTAAAGTTGATGAGAGTTTTGTCATTGACTTCAACAGGGCCAAGATTTCACCTTGGGAGTTGTGCATGCAGGGCAGATGGCAACCACTCTGTCTTCTAGCCCTGAGAAAAGGAGCTAAGCCAGTCAGTATAGCAAGGACAATTCAGCAAAAAGGAAGCAATTTCACTTGGTTTTCTTACCTTATATAAATTCACCCAACTGCTAAAAGGGACATGTTTTCAATGTGGGACAGTACAGAGATGTGTGTGCAGGTGAATAGCCAGATGACAAAACCCAGGGCCATGTTCTGAGTGCAGCAGTCCTAACTGCATCACAAATTATTTGTGTGTGTTCGTTTTATAGATAAGGTCATGGGCATAGTTTGGAGGAGTGGGGGGCATTGCCCCCCCCCGAACTGCAAGCCTTGGGCAGGCACGGAATTTTCCTCCTCATGGGTGGCCTCATTGACCTGACTGGAGCTGCCCCCACCCTAGTGTAGAAGTCAAACTCTGCCTATGGAGAAAGTGCTGCTCATAACACCACGTATTCAAAATGTGAGGCTAAAACTTAGGGTGTTCTCTCTGCAGAGTTCACTCAGGTGATTGGAAACTGGGTCTGAGCACCCAAGTTAGCCTGGGCCTGATGTGAGCAGCCACACTGCAAAGCCCTACCTGAGTTACTGCATCTGCACTGTAGCTGTACCACACCACCCGCATTATGTGTTGCTAGGACACTTGGGGACATATCCCATGATTCTTTGTGCTGTAGTAAGCTGAGCTGCTCTGATCCTTTCCTAGTGAATAGTGGGAGAACTTTTCTGTCCTTCTGGGCCCACAGAGGGAATTGTGGGAAGGCACTGGAGGATTATCAGCACTCACATGAGTCCGCCTACTTTCTCAGTGCAAAGTGGGTAGGTTACCAGCCTGAAAGTGGAACCTAGGCTGTAACCCAAACCCCCAGCCAGGCCAGCTTACCTTGGTTGAAAGCACTAAACTCAGGTGAGAGAGGGGTGTGTGTGTGTGTGTGTGTGTGTGTGTGTGTGGATGGATGGGAGGATGGTTATGGGCAACACCTGGGTAAGAGCCTGAGCTAGCTCTGCAGTGAAGACATACCCACAGAGATGGACAAAACCAGCATGAATCAGTGCAGACTGTGAAAAAGAAAAACCAGCCAACCTAGAGCTAAACATTAAGCGATTAAGAACTAGCTGAGTTAAGAGGTATACTTACCTGATACTAGTCAGAGTGCCCAATGCCTCAGATGGGAGGGTTCCTGGTGCAGTTCAGTAGCTTTCTGATTGTAACTAGTGACTGTACTTAGCAGATTTTTTGTGTGTGTGCGCGTGGTGATGTGGCACCTGCCAACTTGCTTTTCACCCGTTGGAGGAAGGAAATCAGAATGTGGATGTTCAGGTGTCCAGCAGCTGGTGTGTGTGTTTACACACGTTTTACTGGACTGTGCTATTTAGCCATTAAACAGTGTTTACAGATACAGATCTTCCCAAAGAACATAGAAGAGCAAGCGACTTGGGAAAAGAAAGTCCATGGTCCAGATGAGAGAATAAGGAGGCTGATTCCACAACAGGGTACAAACAAGGCTTTGCTTAGAGTGCGATCAGAAACCGCACAGCTCCTGACAAGAATTCCAAGGAGGAACAAGCTAATCTTCCTCTACCATCACCTGCAGCTGTGGATGCCAACGTGACATCCTGTGGGGAAAGCTAGGTCAGAGTGTGCAATGCAGCCCCTGACTTTCAGGGACTTACCAACTGGCTATAAAACATTTGCTCCAGGCCGGAGCATAGCAGCACCTTCAACAGCCCTAGCCTGGCAGCAATCAAGAGAAAAATTGTTTATACATTTTTAAAGAGTATCTGTTTAGCTACTGGGAGTTACTGGAGGGCAACAAAAGTAGGAGTTGAGTGATTCTGTAACTCAGACATTTCAGTTTTACAAACCGCGGCCAGGACTAGAACACAGGGGCTTGAGGAATCAGAGATTGTCATGTTCGGAAATTGGCAGCTGCCTGCGCACAGTCATTTGTTTTCAAAATGCATTGCTCCTTGGTAACTCCATAAGAACACAGCTGCTTCTAGTAAGTGACTGTGCAGGAGAGACGGTCGGTTTGGAAGAAATTACTATAATCACCCCAATACCAGCTGCTTTAGAAGACTCCCTACTATGCAACTACTGGAGCTAAACTAACTGGCTCTGATGAAATTGGAGCCCTAAAGCCAGAGAGGTTTGCCCATAACTGGCCTTCACGTGAGTCAGGGTAGTGCTTTTTCAAAAGAGCACACAAGATATTTTCTCTAATGCAATAAAGGAAAATCAAATCAAGCTCAGCTTCTATCTTAGGACATTAGGGTGATGATACAAATGAATAAACAAAAGGGACTGCAGTGTGAAGACTGGAAGTCACTCCTTGGCATATTCTATTGTGCCCATGTGGCATAAGACTCTGGAATCACGGTCCCGCCCAGGCACAAGTGAGAATTAAGGGGAGGAAGGATGTTCTCCTGGATAGAGCACTGGACTGAGACTCGGGAGATTTGGATGCACTTCCTGGCTTAGCTGTAGGCTTCCTGTGTGACTTTTGTAAACCTAGCCCTAAGTGACTTGCCCAGGGTATTTAGGATTTAAAGATACAGATAGATGCCTACCTGGGATTTTAAAAAGTGCCTGAGTTAGGCACTACCACTGACTTTCAATGAGATACAGCACCTCCCCTGTATTGCATGATAGCTGCATCCAGTATCACAAATTGGCCTTCCAACCCTGAAAGGGGCTAATTAGAGCAGAGAGGTTCTCCGATGTTTGCTGCCACTGCTGCCTCGCTGGCAGCATCTTGTGGAAGTCAATTTCATGCAGGCAGCCTCTTTGCAGCATGGAATGCCAGGGCCAATTGTTCAGAAAGTCAATAAAAATAAAAGAGGCTGGCGGGACAGAATAAAGTACAATAGCTAGGAGCAGACAATGAGGTTGGGGTGAAGTGGGGCTGGGGCTGGCTTGTAGCAGATCCTCTTTCCCATGGGTCTTTGTCCCCTGGAGAGGCTTTGTCAGAACCAAGAGCTGGATCCAAAGACCACAGAAGGCAATGGGAAGGCTCATTACTTTAATGGGTTTTGGATCAGGCCCAGGTGATTTGATGAACATCCAGAGTTTCTTTACAATAACAAACAGCAGAAATCTCACCACTCATGTCTCTGTGGCACTAATGCTAATCAGTTCACTTGCCAAAGAGGATACCAACTCCCTATTTCCCTCTTATGTCAATGGGCTTTCATTCCTCTGATGCTGTGTGCTCTTGCAGAAGGGAGGAAGTTAATGTTAACAATACTTTGTAATTTATTTGCCCAGCAAAAAAAGACTTAAAATCTGACACAGCAGTTTGGTGTTTTCAGTGAGATTTCAATCTCTCCCAAATGTTACAGCTGGACTCGATGGGATCACAAGTAGATCAAGAGACTTGCTCAGCAAATCAGTGGCTCAGGCTGAATCAAAGCACAGGAAAATCCTAGTTCCCCAGGCTTTACCCCCTCCATAACATACAATGAGCCTGTCAGTCCCCGCTCTGTTGTGCTGTCATTCACACTTAGCTGCAATACTGAAAGAGTTCAGGGAGCCTTTCCCACATCTACAGCTTTATTGGAATTCTGCAACCAAGAAAGTAACAATTTTACATTATGTTTGTAGCCATTCTTTGCCAGATTCCTCAGCTAAATGCTCACTTTTGAAACAGGTTTTCAGAAAGAAATGGAATTGTTTTATCTACTTAAGTAAGAACAGCTACGACTTTAGAAACAGCAATCTTAAAAACCACTTGAAAACATGGGCCTTAAGACATGTTTTGTGTTTCAGGCCTTTAAACATGTTTGTGATTTTAAATCACACCACTTTTCAAGTGTGCTGGTCTGGGTAGTGGGCCTCTCGACCATACACTGCAGAACCACATATGGGGATCATAATATAGGTCCCTGGGACCCTAGCACTAACTATTTTTGTCTCTGTGCATGTCCAAGAATTAGTCTTCCCAGTTTCTCAGGTTTCGCAGCCATTCCACCACTGTCAATCCAGTCCTCCTGACCCCAGGCTGGTTTTGGTGTGTGTGCTGTGCTGGAGTGACCACAATACTGAAAAATAAGAAATGAAAAGGGTTAAAAGCCACAGTGATACCCCATCTATCCCTAGGAATTCCAGGATTTATTATTTGTATTGCAGGGGTGGGTCTATGAGTCCAACTAATGGACCAGGTGCTGTATAAACATGCTAGGTGACAATTTCAGTTCAGTTTTGAATTCTAATACCTTCTTGGAAGGTATTGACTGTCTCCTTGGCTAGAGATAAAGGGCATACAATAGAAATTAACAGACACTTAGGAAAATAAGGGTATGTGGTACTGACAAGTTAATATGGGGGGCATGGGATGGTAATTTTGTATGACTAATAATGGTGACCAGACTTTTGAAAACAACTCTTTGCAGAGGGGCCCATCAAGAGGGAATGAGAGAAAACAAGGGGGAAGTCTGATAAATTTGCACTGGTGAACTATTCACATGGATGAGGATATAGGAGGATCATCCGTATGTGTTTTTCTGTGGGAGTGGAAGCAAATATGCATAGCCTCACACTTTGATAGCAAGGAATCTTTATGAATTTTTTTTTTTGGACATAGCTGCCAAGGCCTGGAGAAAAATACAGGCTGAGATTAATTGGTATCTCCATTAGCTTTCTAAAGATGTATTTGCTGTCCAACAGTAGGTGGGGCGGGCAGTATAGTTATTCCCCTAACTCTCCTGGGATGTGGTAGTTTAGATGTATATCATTTTGCTGGCAAAAGGGGAGGAGGACTGTTTCTCTGAACAGTAACTAGAAAGACAATGAAGTGCGTCTGCAAGTAAAGAGAACAGCTGCATGGTATTTAGGTGCCTCTGTCTGGCATGTGGGCTGATGGAATTCAAAGGAGAGGTTTTGGCCACAGTGCCCAATATGGAATTTTTTACAGTAAGAGTCTCTACTGTTTAGACGATACATGATTGCTATTATTATGATTAATTGTTTGTATTGCAGCAATGCTTGGGAGCCTGAGGCAACTGGGGAGCTGACCTTGAGGAATTACAGCAGGATTGAACTGACTGGGCTGGGCCAGGCCTGGCTTCAGCAGCTGCTATTTATGTGGTGGTGAATGGAGAATGGCAGGGGGGAACTGGTATGGCCAAGAGGCCAGTGGAGACTGGGTTAGGGATGGAGATTTCAGCCTCGTGAGGGTCCTAATACGGACACTAATAGCAGGGTTTGTAATGACCTCCGAAAACTCTTCCTCAGCCCCCATCAGTTCATTGAACAGTAAAGAGTTAAATACCTTCTGTAGAGGGCCCCTAGTCTGCAGACTCCTCTTCCTGCCAGACTTGTTTAACTGCTGTCTCTTCTGCTGTGTCTGAATCCTGGTCCGCTCAAAGAGTTCCTGCCAGTGTCTCAAGCATCTCCCTGTCTGGACCTGTGTCCCACTGGCCTGCTCAGGACAGGGTGCTAGCGTTCTCCAGCTCAGCCCTCAGAATTGCAGCCTGAGAGACTACAGACTGTGTAGAAGGGAAAGTGCCCAGAATTCAGTCCAGCTCTTTGTCAAAAAGCTACGTTTTCTGCCTTGATCTGGGCCTCTTGTTGTGTCCCAGGCCCTGTTATACTGGATGTACCTTCAGTCTTTTGGCCTTCTCTTGGCACCTGCTTGCCACTCCAAGCAAAGCCCACCTCAGCCAATCACTCAGACCACTAGAGCATTGCGAGCGACTGAGCTGACCTGGCCCAGGATCTCCTCATCTCCCTAGAGGGAGGGATGCCAGTGCTTGAGCGTTGGCCTCAGGCGAGCTGGCAGCATGCTCCTAGGAAGGCCCCCCCTCAGCCATGCCGGAGACAGAAGTAGAATGAAGCTGAAGCAGCTGGGTTTTGGGAGTAGATCACACAGCTGAGCTCCACGTTGTGTGCCATATTATTAGAACATTAAGTGGCTTCTGGCTAGCTTGGCCCGTGTGGCTCTTAGAACACACAGGCCAGATGAAGCCAGGAACTAGTCACACCACTGGCTCCATTACACCTGTGCTTTCTGACCACTCTGGTACTTTATTGGCAGAGACTGGCATAGTGGAGTATCACACGGCCATTAGCTTTCCTTGAAGCATGTCTACAAATCCAAGTGTGAATGCCTGTGTACCTTTGGGAGCAGTGTGTGTGTGGATGTAAAGTGCTACAGGCATTTTAAGGGGAGCACACAGTGCCTAGCATGCCAGATTTTTTTAGTATACTGCAAGATTTGTGACATTACCCTCAGGAACCTTCCAGCTTCCATGAGCTGGGACCCCAGTGGAAGTACTGTAGATACCTCTACCAGCTACACCTTATTGCAATACCAAACATATCTTTCACACCTAAACACCACAGCGATAGATAAGGACATAGAGTGGCGTTTACCTTCAAGGTGGCCCCTAGTGACCTCAGTCCAGTTGAATGCCGAGCCAGCTTCAGCACCCGGAATATCCTCATGAGCCGGAACACCTGAACCACCTTGCCCAGGTTCCCCAGCTCCGACTCACTGCCCACGGTCACATCCACCAAGAGGGTGATGTAAAAAGGCAGCACTGAGACAATGTCAATCAAGTTCAGCGGGTGCGTGAAGAACTTCTTCAGGTTGGGTGCAAGGAGCAGGCGGGAGGACACTTCAAAGGTGAACCAGGCAATGCAGAAATACTCCAGGTTGTGCAGGACGGGGTCGTCTAGCAAGTGGTCATCCTCGTCCAGTACCTGGTACTCAGGTATGCTGTGGATGCACACGGTGGCTATGGAAACAAGCACCACGCTGATGGACACAAAGCTGAAGAGTTTGCTGGGGATGGAGTAGCCTGGGTTCTCCATGGTGAGCCAGAGGCGCTTGCGCAGGTTGCCACAGCGCAGGGTGCTGTAGCGGAGCAGGTCGTGGTTGAAGTCCGAGATCTCGTCGGGGGATGTGTCCACGCTGCTGACCTCGCTCTCCTCGTCCCACTTGTAGTGCCGGCTCTCCAGCTGACGCTCATGGTAGCGGTAGCTGCAGCAGGAGTCCAGGAAGAACTCGTTGATGCCCCAGTACTCTATTTCCTGGCAGAAGGAGAAGACGCACAGCTCCTCCATGACATGCAGCTTCCCGGTCTGGTAGAAGTGCAGCACGTATAGGAAGAAGCCTGGGTTTCTATCAAAGTAGAACTCCCTGGCGCTTACATCATAGTCATCACAGAGCTGCAGGATGGACTCCTCCGAGTCGCAGGACAGCAAACGCCCCAGCCGGGTGTTGGGGAATTTAGAAAGAGCACTGGAGCTGAGCCTTCTTCGCAGACCCCCAACGTTAATGTTGATGACATCATCCTCAAAATCAGGATCCCAGTAGTTTAAGGTCTTGTTGACCATGATCAGTGGAGCTGCTGCTGGTTTAGCCTGTAGATAATAGACAGTGCAGTTGAAGTAAAGAGGTACAGTCTCTTTATGTAGTGGTCTTAAAAAAAAAAAGTGCAGTTCAGTTAAGTCATGGGCCAGATATATCCTGGGTGGCAGTGGATTAATTTTCCCTGTGTTTTTAAAGATGATCTGCAAAGGACTTAAAATTGGGGGGGCGGGGGGGTTTGCATAATGTTACCCAGAAGGCCTGAAAAGATTTTCCCCCTTCTGGAGAGGTTCCTCCTCCCTCCCCTCCCCCACGTTTCTTTTTTACCTTCAAAATGTGAGCCTCCAGTTTTGTTGAGGGCTACTGAAACATAAGGGAGTTAACTGTGACCTCCAGCACCTTAACTGAAAGGATGGAGGTGATTCCCCTGTTCAAAGTGATAATTAGCAATTGACGTTGGATAGGGTTTATTCCTCTCCCCACCCTCCCCC
Source organism: Caretta caretta (assembly GCF_965140235.1). NCBI lineage: Eukaryota > Metazoa > Chordata > Testudines > Cheloniidae > Caretta > Caretta caretta. The sequence goes on from NC_134218.1 coordinate 20,557,775, forward strand.
CTAAAGAAAAGAGTTTTAAACAGTATGACTAAAAACCCTCTTCCTCGTTGTAGATTAAAGTTTATACTGTCAGCTCTTGTAGCATCACCATTTCATCAATTCTCCAGTCAGAGAGCCTTACAGCCTTAAGAACTCTTTACTTTCTTATTAGAGCTGGTTGAAAAAAATGTCCTCGTCCATCAGAAAATAAAGTTTAATCAAAATCAGAATGTTTCATGGGAATGTGCCTATTTCAATGAAATTTTTGGTGGAAAATTTGCCACTAACATCAGAAATTATGAAAGTGCAGATATTAAAGTCATCTAGACACACTTTCAGAGGGATGGCTACCTGGCTTCTGCTTGTGAACTCTCAAAACTGTGCACCTGCCCTTTGTTGGTACAAACACCTGCAGAATCTTTTAAAGATTCCAGAGGTATCCGAAACTGCACCCATAAAGCCCGCTAGGGCAAACAGAATTTGTGCACAAAATCTAACACTAGAATTCTTTCAAGCTCACATGCAAGGGTTTGCATTGCAAGATGCACACCACCTTATCTCAAAGTAGTCCTTTGGTGGGATGGGACAGGACAGGAGTGCTGGTCTCTTTGCCAACAGACATTAGATTGGTGCTCAGTTTCAGAGATTAAAATTTCTCCATGGACAGACAGTTTCTCAGGGTTTTCCGTTGATGGTTTTGATCAGCCTGGTGTTAAAAAAGTCCCTTTGCTCCTCTGCCTCAGTCACATGGTGAATTTCTCAAAACACACAAGTTGCACAAAAACAAAACACACCACACACAGAGGCCATATACCCTGTGGAAGACAGGGCACTAATAGTGAACGCTGCTGTGCGGCACAATGGTTGGAGCTCTGATCAGAGAGAGATTCCCTTACAGCACTTCACAGTGACGATAGTAGAGGCTCAACTCCAGGGATATTGCTGAAGCGGTATTTTTCCTGCTCTGAACTTCTTTTCAAAAGATCTCAATGTAATATTCCAAAGCTTGCTGGCTTCAAAGTGGAGCTACTGATGCTTTGAGGTTCCTGTAAGTGCTGCCAACCTGTGATTTCTCTCTGTGAAATGGATTGAATGAGATCAAGTAATATCCATTAATTATTAACCCTCTGAGTGTGGAGCCTGTTTTTCAACAGGGAAGGAGCAAAGAATTTGCAATTGGAAGTTTATACACAAGCTCTTCCTTGACATCTTCAGCCACATTGCTGAGCGTTATTCAGCGCCACGTTACACAACTGCATCCCCAGGACATGTGCTTTTTAGAACATTGAGAACTTGACATTTTTAGATTTCTAATGGGTTCATAGGTCACTGGGCAAAACACCAAGGCCGGGAGTGGCTGGACGTGGCTTTCACTGGTCTCCGAAATCCAGTGAGAATGTTTTGAGAGTCAGGGAGGGATTGCATATATTTCTCACTTCTAAAGCTATGTCTACACCCGTGGTTCTCAACTTTTCCAGACTACTGTACCCCTTTCAGGAGTCTGATTTGTCTTGTGTAACCCCAAGTTTCCCTCACTTAAAAACGACTTGTTACAAAATCAGACCTAAAAAATACAAAAAAGTGTCCCAGCACACTTTTTTATTACTGAAAACTTGCTGACTTTCTCATTTTTACCATATAATTATAAAATAAAGCAATTGGAATATAAATATTGTACTTACATTTCAGTGTACAATGTATACAGATCAGTGTAAACAAGTCATTGTATGAAATTTTAGTTGTGTACGTACTTTGCTACTGCTTTTTATATAGCCTGTTGTAAAACTAGGCAAATATCTAGATGAGCTGATGTACCCCCTGAAAGACCTCTGCGTAGCCCTGCTTGAGAACCACTGGTTTACGCGAAAGCTTAGGCTGGTATAATTTATGTCGCTCAGGGGTATGAATAAACCACCCCTCTAAGCGACATAAATTACACCGACATACACGTTTGTGAGCACAGTGCTATGCTGGCAGGAGAGCTTCAGCCATTCACGGAGGTGGTTTTATTACGCCGACGGAAGAGCTCTCTCCCATCAGCGAGATACATTGATACAGCTATGCCACTGCACGTATAGCCATGGCCTAAGCCTGGAGTTGAGCAGGGAGCCTGCAACTTTTGCTACAGAAGGATCCTTTTTGTCTTGGGTGGGTAACGGCGTGCCCGTTAACAGAGATGCAGGCACAAAAAAAGCTGAAAGGGACTTTGGAAGTTCCCCTTTCACAAGCCATGTCTAATCATAGGAATAAAACCCAGAGGCAGGTTTGAAATGGAGGGTCTGGGAGAGAGACTAATGCCAGATTTGTGCTAAACAGCCTAGCAAAGGCATCCTTTAACTCTGTCTCTCTGAGCCACAGCTCCTTAAAGAAACACGCTCATCAATGCATAAAACAAACGCTCACATTTCACTGTGTCTGGAGGAAGCGATTGTCTGATAAGCCTCAGAGCTTAATTGCATCAGTGTCTTTCCTTTCAAGTCCTTTCAAAATCAACATTTAAAAAAAAATATGAACATGGGGAGGTGGTGGGGGTATGTTACTTTTAAGGGAGAAAATGGAATTTCCATGACCTATAATCTTCTCCATGGAACACTTCCTAGCAGTCCATCTGTGGCGAAGTGATGACTAATCCAGGTTCCTTCCAGAAGGATGCTTGTGAATTCAAGCTTCTGTGGGGAAGAGACATAGCCCGACATCGTGCCGGAGCATCTGCATACACCCCATGAAGCAGCAGCTCAGAGGTCCTGAGCCAGAGGTCACTGAAAACAATGGAAACTTCACCTGACTTCAGTAGGCTTTGGATCAGGCCCTCGGGGGAACAGGCAACTTGTGCCTGCTCAGAGGTTTGCATCTGCAGTCAGGGGTGGTGTCAAAAGCATTTGAATGCTGTGCTCCATCTTAGAATTCCTTTTACATGTGATAACTTCTTCTAGTAATATCTTCAGATAAGAGATGTGTGCATCACCCTTTAAAGCATCCGATAGGCTGGCCCTGGCTATTTCCCAGCTTGGGAAAAATGGGCCTGTGGAGGTCACAAGCCTTTTGTATTAGAATTGTATTACCCATTCTTGCATTGAAAATATTGGGGTAGGGGGAGTGTCATCAACAATCTGAGCTGGTCTCTTCTGATGTTAGTTTTCTAATGGGTGACATTAATTCTGCCCACATTTAACTCCGCTGTCTAGAAATGCAACGGTAAATAATATTTTGATGGCTCTCCCTGGGGGGTTTCATTGTCACTAATGTAAGTGCAAGAAAAAAAAACAATGTTCAGCTTAAAAAAAAGCCCTGAGCCAAGACCTAAGCACTATCTCCAATATCAGGTAATAAGACATGGAGCTGTTTTACACTTAGAGAAATAAGCTTTTGTTTTCTCATGGATTTTTGGAGAGCTTTTTTACAGCACAATGGACAATGAATACGAATGAGACTGTCTGGAATTATGTGTAAATTTGCAAAATTTCCCCATTAGTTTAAAGTACTCATTCAAAAATCTATACCTTAATGGAAAAATACATTGGGATAATGCTGGTTTCTTCTTGCTAAATTTACATAATGTATTTCAAGTGTTTTAAGGAGACAGTCATCAGAATTACACAAGTTTCATATAGATGGATGCTAAAAATGCATTGTGCTTTTAAATAAAAAACAATCTTGTGAAAACATTCTCTTTTTGAAGCAGGTGTCTGAGGCAGTAGATATATATCACGCACATATATATATATGAAGTGCATCCATACAACATGCTAAAACAGTTTCCTTGGACAACACACTTTTTTCAAATAAAACTTTCAAATAGAAGGTATATACATTTATTCTAAAATGGCCAAGACCTTTTTTCTCTGAAAATATTGGGAAGATTGAAATATGTATTATGCACTTGCTGAGAAGCTTAAAACTTGAATCGCAGCCCTGAAGTAAACACATATATGTATTTTTCTTGAAGTGTAAAGTGTGCTTGAGATTAACAGCTTTCAAAACTTTGCCCAACACATGGATACTTCCCATTTTGACTGAGATTAAAAGCAAATTTCCCCAGCAGAAGCAGTTAGCGAGGCTGGTATTTTTTAGTTTTAAGGCACACTTCCTTTCATTGTAGCTCACTTCTAAATCCTCACTCCTGCAAATTCTGTGAACATATTTTTGACAAACTGCTGCAGTCGAATCCTAGAAACGTTTACACGGTACGTGAATTACGATGCACCAGGTATGAAAGTCACCTGTAAAGTGTCCCTTTGTGGGGGGAGGGCAGTAGTGCTGATTGCATTAAAACACATGGCCGCAATATCTAAGCTGTTTTTCTAGTGTGTGAAGACAAGGAAGCAGATCTGCAGGGGCTATCTGGGGGAAATGCACTTTGGGTCCAGCAGCACTCATGGAATTCTTAGCAATAATTTTATTACATGCAAAGTGCCTTTGCAGAGTCCTCCTGCCTCTTCCCCTGACTGATTTCTGTTTGTCAAAGGATGCCCAACAAGCCATTGGGAGCCTGGCCTGGAGAGCTGCAGTTTGCCTCTAATGGGCACTCCCTGTGATGGGAGAGGGGGACAGTCCCTGCTGCAACCTTTGCCCTCCTGGGCACCCTCTTTGTTCTTTGGAGGCCTGCTGCACTGAAATCAGTGGAAAGATTCCCATTGATTTTAATGGGCTTTGGGATCAGGCCCTGGGAGGTTCCCTGGACCCCAGTGGAGAAAGCAGTCTCCCAGGGGCTGATGCTATGGCTCAGCCAGGTGCCTCAAGGGGCCAGGGCAGAGGTGCTCAGACTGCTGCATTAGATGGGGATGAGCAGCTTGAGGTTTCCTGCAAAACCCCAGGGCTAAGGACTGGGGATCCGCATCCCTGCTCCCTTCCCAGTTCAGAGAGGCTTCCCCTCTCCCTGGGGTCCCATCCAGATGGCTGTGGCAGCAAATGTGCATCAACCTCACTGCAATGGGGAAGCACCAGACCCTGCTTGGGAATCCCCAGATTAACTGCAGGATTCCCCAGCCCAGAGCCACCCCCCCCCCCCGCTACTCAGCCTCTGCTCCAGGTGGGAAGCAGCAATGCCAGAGATTGCCGGTGGGAGCCCCCTCCTCCTTCAGCCTGCGGCTCTGCATGGAAAGCATGTGAGTGACTCAAGGTCCACAGCCCCCGGCAGCCAGAAAGTCCTGGGCAAGAGGAGAGGGCAAAACAGGCTGCCACTAAAGCCCACCTGTGCCTGGGGAATAGGCTAGGGTGTCCTGCACATGGGGTGCTGCCCAGGGGAGGGGAGGTAGAGATCCTGCACAGGATCTGTGTGTGTGTGGGGGGGGGGGAACCACCCCAGGGAGGAGAAACAGAGACCCTAGCACAGGGTGTGTGTGGGGTGCCACCCAGGGGAGGGGAGGCAGAGACCCTGCACAGGGTGCGTGTGTGGGGCGGTGCCACCCAGGGAAACAGAGACCTTGGCACGGGGTGTGTGCCACCCGGGGGAGGGGAGGCAGAGACCCTGCACAGGGTGCGTGTGTGTGGAGGGGTGCCACCCGGGGGAGGGGAGGCAGAGACCCTGCACAGGGGAGGGGTGAAGAGGGAGACCCTGGCACGGGGGGTGGGGAGTCGCACCTACGGAGGGGAGGCAGAGACCCTGGCGCAGGGGGGTGGGGATGCCCCTAAAGCCTCCCCGAGGCGCTGGGCACCGCGTGCCCCTCTCTTACCTGACAGCCCAGCAAGCCGCAGCGCTGCGTGTGCGCCTCCCGGACCAGCCCCTCAGCCCCTGCGCCCTCTCCGGGGAGCCCGGGCAGAGCCTGGCGCCTCCATGCTGGGACCCTGCCTCTGTCTGGCCGCCCCGCGCGGCCGGCAAGCGGAGCTGGGAGGTGGCCGGCCCTCGCTCCTGCTCTCCTAGCGCCCGGGCTGCGCGGTGCCGGCTCCGGGCTGGCTCCGGCCGCTCCTGCGAGGGGTGAGCGCGAGGCACCTGCCCAGCCTCCCCGGGAGCGGGCTGCCCGCGCCCATCCTCTGCCTTTTAAAGCCCAGCCCGTCCGCCCCAGGAGCCAGCGGACAGCTCAGTGCTAGGCACCGTCTGGAAGTTCCCCTTGTATCCACTGCAAGAAAAAAACTCCTTAGGGATCAGGGGGCATTTGACGCACTCCGAGCTGCCATCTGCTCCTCTCGGCCGAGCGCGGATCTCCCCTTGTGAGCTCAGCAGCAAATCCCCGAGAGGAACCCAGGCTGCTCGGGAGCCGGTGCCCAGGCCCCCTGCTGCATTACAGTTGTGCTGTGCCCGGGCGGCAGCCTGGACCCCCCGGGGGGAGGGGGGCAATTAATTCGGACAGGTGGTGTCCGAACGGGAAAGTGCCCCGTAAGGGGTCTCTGGCATAATAACCCCCGCAGTCAATAGCTGCTGCATTTGTTTCTGATTGTGCATCCGAGAGAGAAAGAGATTCCCCAAGCTGCGGTCTCCAAACGGCCCCCAATAAGTGTCAGACATAAAAGTCAGCCCCAGGAGCGAGCTCCCCAGGCTGGAACAGGCAGGGCATCTGCTGGGACGACCGACCAAAAGGAGGAGGAGAGAGGGGCAGAGGGACTTTGGGGCTGATCCACAGCTCACCAAAGTCAATGCCCGTTGGTGCCAGTGGGCTTTGGATCAGGTCCTACAGGGATAAGACACGCATGTAGTGGAATAGTCATTGGAAAAACTAAACATGCATAACATTCAGCATGTTCTTCCCGGGGCACTGGCAGCATAACCAGGTGTGATGTGTGAACAAACCTGCAGGGGCTTTAGGGGAAATGACAGCCCCTCCCGCACCACCCCCACATTCAATGAATATTAAAGGTCTGGATTAAGTATTCCCAGTGAGAATATAAAACTTTTGCCTGCTCTGGCAAGGTTAGGACAGATAATTCCCCCTTGGCACAGCTGCAGGTGGTACTAGCAGTGAGAGATGGAGCATGGCCCGGCATTTTAATACTGTCATCTGACCCACCATCTACACTACAGCTTGTCTAGCTTGTGAAAACCTCCTACCACCAGTGCAGCTCTCCTGAGCTCCCAGCACTGGGAGTGCTGCCATAGACTGGCTGCTCTGAGCAGGATGAAATAGCATCACCCAGGGGCTAGGCTAGTGCTGGTGGAGGAGGAATTCTGCACCCACTTTTGCTAGTGTGAGCAAATTTATCCTGGGTGAAACTATCTTGACATGAGTGCAGTTATGCCAGGGATGCATCTATCCCAGAGTGTTCAGGCTCTAGGCACATGGTCACCATCGTTCACTGGCACACCCAGCACAAGGATGTGACCCTGGCAGCAGTTCTTGTCCATGTATTGCTAAACTCTGTGTCTGGTGGAAAGGTGATCTCAGGAGAGTTAAGACAGCGGGCAATCTTCAAAATGCATTTAGAATCTTGCAGAACCATGAGGCAGCATTGTGCATGTCTGGGAAACCAGGCTATGCCTCACGTTTGAGATGCTCTCAGGACAGGACGTTTGGTAGGCATCTTCACTGACTTGGAATGACCTAGGCGGGGAGGCTTAGGAGGACATTGTCTCTTTAAGAAGAGATTGTTGTAGGATGAATGAATCCAGAAAAGCCCCAGGCATAGCAGTCATCCCCTTTCAGCTCACTGGGCTGCCTTTGCCACCCAGAGCAATCTCTATGAATCAGGAGGGCCCAGAAACTGTTACAATCCCACACACTATATCAGAGGTCAGTTACCGGGGTAGAGTGATGGGAAAGGAAAAATCTTAGCACTCCATCGGGTGTGGGCTGGGGGTTACATTTGAATGCAACGTGGCTGTGTCGGTATTTATGAGAGTCTGTACAGTTGATCTCTACACAACCAGCCCAGAATGAGACTTCATACTATGGGATTTTATCCCATGTCCTCTTTGTTCCAAATCTGGTGGCAGGTCACTGCCCTCTCTCACCTTTCTTCCAGGTTAGACACAGTTTTCTCTTATTGCTTTTTGATAAAAAATGTATTTGTATCTTCCTGGTTTTTTGAGGAAACCTCTGCCTCCTGCTCCCTTGTGTTTCAGACACAAACAAGGGCCCCATGCCGCTAGGTGCTGTACAGGCGTGCAATGAAAAGATGGTCCCTGCTCTACAGAGCTTACAGTCTAAGTAGTTTGTGCAGAAAGTCAATCTCTGTCAATGTCTTCTGGGTCACGTTTTTTGTGCCATCTCTCCTTTTTGTGTTTGAAGTGTGCTTCATGTCCCACAGGTCCTGGATTGTAGTTTTGGTGAGAGCCTGCCTGGGTTTTGCACATTTCACTCTGCTGGGTTAGTCATTAGTGTACCGGTTCTGTGTAGCAGAATGAGCTCGTTCCTGTTGGGGGATCTGTGTATTTCCGTGTGTGATGTGTCAGTGTCTCTGTGTGTTTCAACCTGCTTGTTTACGTGGGAAGGAGGCAGCTGGGGGGAGGGAGTCTTCAAGGGAGGCCTCAAAAGACAAAGGGAAATTCCTCTCTGCTGTGATATGAAGCAAAAGTTATTTATTTTTTATGATAATTAGGGATGGCTCAGCAGTCTGGAAACTTGGGAGTAAATGTATGTGAATTCATCTGAACAGAGCATCCCAGAATAAATATGTGGCCGTATAATTAATTATGGTGGCAGATACCCCAGCCCTGAGAGTGGGATCAGGAATGTATTTTAAATTCAGTTTTCTCAGCATCTCCTTTTCACGTGATAGTCAAGTTGGATTTTCTTTTTCCTCCAAATATTTTTTAGACAGCCATTTTATTGGAGAGGAAGTTTGCCCTGAAGCCCCTGCTTTATGACCCTTTGAGGGAATACTCCAGATTGAGTTGTTTTATTTCTTTCTTGTATTTAGTTGTAAAATATGCACTGCCCATCAGTAGCCTCTGGTGCATTTACTTAAAAACCACCGTCCAGCAAAGATAACCGTCAATGACAAGAGTCCTCCAGCATAAAGCAGAACTTCAAGCCCTGCCCAGAATGAGCCCCACCCCCCAACTCCCTTTCTAACACTCCAGCTGACAGATGAGGCAGTGACTCTTGTGGAGAAGGGCAGGTCCCTTATTATTTATTTATGGAGAGTCATCAGTGCCCACAGGGCTTTGCGGGGAAGTGAAAATGTCAGGGGTGAAATCCTGGCCCTGTTGAAGTCAATGGAAGTTTTGCCATCAACTTCCATGGGGCAGGATTTCACTGCAAATTGTTGCCCCAAGGAGTTTGCAGTCTGAAATCAGGGTCTCTGGATTGCCGCAAAGGACTCATCTTGCCTTCATTTGATCTTTCTAGCTAGGGAAGGGGCAGTGGATTCAAGCTGGTAAGGGCCACCGGAATCCTGGGCATTTTGTGATACTTTCTATTGATGCCAACAACCCTGTGGACCCTTTGAGCATAAGAAGTCGACGAGGAAAAGGCACATTTGGGGTGAAAGTCACCCCTGTGCAGAAGGCCAGCACAAGCCCTCAAAGGACTTAACTGGGACTTGAGGGCTTAACTGGGATTTAAGTGGTGCACAGACTTTGTGCTGAGGTGAAATTCCCTCTTGCTGCACAGCCTCAGATGTGGGTGAGAACGTTCTCCCCTGTTAGCAAACCAAGGTCTGAGCTCTTCTTTCCACAAAGCCCTTTCACCCCACCCCACAGGGGCCTTGCAGTGAGCAGGACTCAGTTACTCCCACTTTCAGGCCTTTTATGCTGCCAGAGCCAGGTAACAGGGGCCACAGTGTCACTGAGAATCAGGCCCCCCTCTCCGTTGTGAGCTCTCTATTTGCGTACTCCAGATGCCACTGTGTATAGCAGTGCAGCGTGGGTATGTGTACTGAGCATGACTTTTCTGAACTAACTCAGGATGATGTGGAGATAGAAATAGGCACGAAAGCAGGTCAGCTGAAAATGCCTTACCGTCTCTTCCTTGCAAGTCTGCCCCCTTCTTCCTTTGTGCAGACAGGTGTCTCTCCTCCCACCAATGCCCACTGGCTTTGCGTGGCTATCCCCAGGGATGGTAAATTCCCTGCACAGAAATGAGAGAAGAAGCCTTTTTCCTGTGTGTTCTCTACAGTTTAGAAGCAAATCACAGAGGTAGGGATAGTCTGAAGCAAGCAGCCATCACAAGAATGCAATGAGTCACTGCAAAAAGTACTTGGCTTACGTCGGCTTTGTTGCCTCTCCATTGCCGATGGTAATGTAGCAGTAAATAAATACAGGGGAGAGGATAAAAATGAATCTAGTGCATCTGTATAACTCCTTTCAGCACAGAAGGATCCTAAAGCACTTCCCAAGCAACAAACTGACCTACCAACTACACACAGGGATCACGGAAAAGCAGCCACCTCTGGGGCTAAAGGCCACAACCGTTTGACAGCATGTAGCTCCACAACCCAGCAGTTTAAGATAGGAAGGGAAGAAGGATCCTGTATCTAATTGAAAATGCAGGAGGAGTTTATGAGGCAGAGAGCCATCACCAAACTGGCATTCGGTTAGCACACTGGGTTTTAATATCTAGGTGTAAAAATAATAGTAATCCTTTTCCGTTCAAGAAAACTAAATTAGGGCAGAAGTGGAGATGGCTTTTGTTAGTCTTCTCAGCGTATGACAGCTGGGCTCTGCACCAACAGACCAGTTTGCCCCCCTTGTGTTGTCGTGAGCCTTTTCCACAGGGGAACCCTCACACTCTGTAATGATGGGGCATTGGTCTGGAAAAAAAAAAGATATTCTGCACTTCTACTCCCCCCCCACCCACACACACATCTGCTGCCTGCTGACAGACTTGCTGCTCCCCATGCCGTTATCTAGAGACTCACTTCATTGTCTCTTGGGGTTATCACTATAGGAGGCATCCTGTGTGCCAGGCTGTGAAACTGCAGCTTTCAGAAGATAACGTATTTCAGACCATGCACAGCTAAGCTGCCTTCCTCAGGCCCTGAGTTTAATTCCCCTTCTGAAAATGCAGAAATGCATGGAAGAGGCAAATGGCCACACGGTGGGCTTGTCCTTGGTCACATAGGGAGCCTGGGGTGGAGCCGGGTTAGAGCCCAGGTCTCCTGACTCTTAGTCCAGTAGTTTACCTGCTCAACCACCCATCCTTCCAAGCCAACCACGCTCAAGCCCCGGTTCCACTGAAGTCAATGACAAAACTCCCATTGACTTCAATAGGGCCAGGACCAGGGCTTAAATTCAGCTGGAGCTGTCCGGAGTGGTGCTTCCGATACATATTTTTAAACCAGTGGGGCTGACATCCTGGACCCAGGCACCTCCCAGGGTGGGACTCTGGGAAATATTCTTTGACAATTTAAGCCCTGGCTAGGACTAGTGCACTAGGGCCTCCAAGGTGACCTTGAAACATCAAAGCTGCAAGGATTGATTACCATAAATAAATGGAAATCCCACAAGCATAAATAGCCAGGAAATGGAAACAAGCTGGAAGAAGCCACAAACCTTAATAAGTGCTGGAGCTTTTACCACACAACCCTGCTCGCTCCTCTCTGGCCTGCCTCAGTGCTTCGGGCCATCTGTGGTGCCTTCAGTGTAATGATGATGATGAAGTTGACGGGCTCTCACTGTGCTCAGCGGCCAGTTGTAAGGAGATCGGTTAACACAGAGAGAGAAGAGTATTACCAGAAACCACAGGAGAGGCCATCAATAAATCCATTCAGACTCTCTCGTCGGGATTGTCTATTAGAGGCAGAGCGTCTGCTAGCATCAATGACATTTCTCCTCCTGTAGTACAAATAGTGAGATGTGATGGGCATGGGACACGCTTGGACTTGTTACCTGGCAACTGGCAATAGCTGTGACATGGATCACAGGGCCTTAAACTTTTCCAAAGTCTGGACCATGTCGTATTCCTCCCCTTCCAGTCCCAAATGCACAACATCCCTGGGCACCTACAGCAATTCCTTGCCTACAACAGTAATGATAGGAAAGTATTTCCTGTATCTTTGGTTGTCTGTAGCGCAATAAATGTTTTATCATTTTTGGAAAATATGTAGATTGCAATGTCTACATTTACCCTTCATTCAGTCTCCTTCTCCCATCTGTTCTTTCTTGCAGCTGGAGGCAAGGAAGGGAGCCTGCAGCACAGCCAGTATCTTTGAAAGCTCACGGCTCCCACGTAGGCACCAAAATAAGGGAGTAGGAGTAAAATTGTCCAAAGCACTTAAGTGTCTCAGGAGTCTGACTTCCATTTTCAAAAGGGGACGTAGCCTAGTCTCATTGAAAGTCAATGGAACTGGGTTTCTAAGTCACTTAAGCACTTTTGAAGATTGTACCCCAGATTTTTTAAAAAAACTCAGCCCCTTTGGATGCTGAGCCCCTTTGAAAATCTGGTCAGAAGGGAGAGCTGCTGAACCCTTTCGAAAATGTGACCCCATGTGACCAGTGTTCTCTCTGCAGGGGCCCTGCAAGCTCCCCTCGCAACTGCAAAATCAATTATTTGCTGAGTTCTATCGACAGGCCTATGGAACATCCCCTGGCAATTTTCATATGACTCCGAGTTTATCCAGGTGCAACCAATGCAAATCTCACCTCTCCTCACCCAGTTAGTCATGTCTACAGCTTGAGGATGCCTATCTATCTGTGATGATGCAGTCTGATATTTCAAACTAAAATGATTAATTGCTAATTAATTGTCACTGATCCTGATATTTGGCAAGTGGGAAATGCCCCAGTAGTTTTATGTTTTCAATAAGCTCATATCTTCTGTTCCAGGACTGCCTCCAATTAACTTGGTGCTTGACTGTATGTTTGAAAACAGACTCTGTTACAGTCTGAAGATTAATGGAGCCCCAGAGCACAGATCCAAGAGGAAAGTCTCAGCTGTTTTCCCCTGGATAGATTTTGCCAAATGCATCCCCCACTTGTGCTTCCTACAGCAACTTTTCAGTGGACTCAGAGCTGATGAAAGACGACCCTTATGGATAAATACCTGCAGGACACAGGCACAGTGAATGCAAGGGATGTACTATCTTTACCACACATACCATCCTCTCTGCCTCTGAGCCTCACTGGACCTGGAGACACTCCATCTGGGGAAGAGGGGCATTCAGACTCCATGGCCCCATTCAGTCCTTGTGCTTGCCACTGATGCTGCCCACAAAATGAATAAGGCAAAGAGGGAGCAGAGCAGGGAGGGGGGAAGACAGGACGATAGCCCAGCATACTGCCAGCACCGGCAAAGGCCTCCACCAGCAAGTTTCCTTTGTGAAAGGAGCAGCGGAATTGACAACTGTCAGTGAAGAAGTAGATGCAGGGAAGCTGGCACACCAGGTGCCAGCTCATGCCCAGGTCCCCATGTCTCAAATGAACACTAGCAAATACATAACTGGAGCCAGTCTGGGTCACCTCTGTGGTGCAAGCATTGTTATAGACTCACAGACTTTAAGGCCAGAAGGGACCATCATGATCATCTACTCTGACCTCCTGCACATTGCAGGCCATAGAACCTCGCCCACCCACTCCTGAAATAGACCCCTAACCTCCGGCTGAGTTACTGAAGACCTCAAATAATGGTTTAAAGACCTCAAATTACAGAGAATCCACCATTTACACTAGTTTAAACCTGCAAGTGACCTCTGCCCTGTGCTGCAGAGCAAGGCAAAAACAACCAACCAACAACCCAGGATCTTTTCCAATCTGACCTGGGGAAAAATTCCTTCCTGACCTATTGTTAAAATAGATATTAGAATTATAATAATGTGTTTAGTGTTTAGACTTTATTGTTGCTTGTGAGTTGCTGCCTGCATTAATCTCACTTATAGCATCTGTATTCCATATTGTAAGGTAATATTTAAGCATTTGTATTGTAAGCCTCTGTGACTGTGTAACAAACTCACCAGACAGGAGAGAGACATTAAGGAGTGTGAAGTGCTGATCTCCAACAGAAGGTGTTACATCTTGGCCAACAAGGAAGGCCCATTGACACCAGGCATACCATTGGGGAACATTAAAGAGGACAAAAGACTTTGTTGCTCATCTCTTTCCCCTCACCTCAGGGAGATGAGTCATGAAAGTGGATTCCTCCCATCAGCTGAGTTTACAGCTCAGAGCACATGTGGGGAAGGGAGTAAAAACCCCTCACAAGAAGGAACGATATCTCTATGCTGCTTGGACTCTGGGGAGCAAGGTTTTCTAGGCATAAGCAAGAGAACCCCAGTGCTTAGCCTGGGTTAGCCCTAAAGGACATATAGAGCTTGCTTACTATAGAAGGGTTCTATTAGCTTTTGAAACTTCAGATTGGTTTCAGAGTAGCAGCCGTGTTAGTCTGTATCTGCAAAAAGAAAAGGAGTACTTGTGGCACCTTAGAGACTAACAAATTTATTCGAGTTGCTCACAAAAGCTTATGCTCAAATAAATTTGTTAAACTTAAGATTGTAACTCATTTGTGTATCTGTGTATCATTTGTGCTTTAACTTTATAAATAACTCTCTTATTTCCTTTTCCTATTTAAGGAATATGTGTACATTTTATTATAGGACTGGCTACAAGCATTATCTTTGGTGCGAGATCTAGGATACAATTGACTGAGGGTAAGTGACTGGTCCTTTGGGACTGGGATATTGCTGTGATTCTTAGTATAAAGAACCACCTATCACAAAGGTAAGTTTACCTGAGTGGCAAGACAGAATGGAAGTACCCAAGGGGATTGTCAGTGACTCCATATTAAGGCTGTTATAGGGCCTGGGGAGTTTCCACTTGAAAATTGGTTGGTGAAATAAATATAAAACTCACAGCCAATTTGGGATTTGTACCTTGCCTCTTAATAGTCTGCCCTGAGGTTGGTACTTATGCTCTTGAACCACTGCAGGGCAGCTTGATAAGGAGGACTCAGCATCACCTCCCAACTCTCTGCAGAGCCTTGGGTCCAGCACCACAGGTAACTGTATCGTCTATATGAATCCCAAGGCTGAGGAGGGTCGGGGCTACTGGGTTAGGCTGCATAAGCAAAACTGCATCAGGAAGCAGCAGAGCAGCTGCAGGATGCAGGGGGTGAATGGAGGGCTAGCAATGATGTTCCCCATGTGCTGGTAGTTCAGTCTGCAGTGTGAGATTGTCAGCTGTTAACTGCCCTGGGCAAGGGCCATGCTCTTACTAATCTTAGTTTGTCTGCTGACAGATCAGTTCTCTCTTCATGTTTACAAATCCCAAACAAGGTTTGGTGAGAGCTCCGTAAAAGGACCCGTTTCAGAGTAGCAGCCGTGTTAGTCTGTGTTCGCAAAAAGAACAGGAGGACTTGTGGCACCTTCTCGAAGGTGTCACAAGTCCTCCTGTTCTTTTTTCATAAAAGGACCCGTGTGCCAGCAGGGACATGGCTTTATGGCATTTGTGTTACAGCAGCGGAGGGAGACTCCTCCAGGGAGGCAGAGGGAGGCATTGACTTCCCTGCTAGGTGTCAGAGCTAGGATAATCTCCTCTTGCTGCTGGAAATTGGCTTTGAACCCCATCACTTGTCAGTTTTACCTTCCTACTTGCAGAACTTCCCCAACTAGGAGGTGAGCAGGAAATAGGGAACTTGCTGAAGCCCAGTTGAGTCAGTTTGGCAGAGCCTCTGACAGCTAGGAGGCCCCTGCTGTGAGCAGCAAGATGGACCCAGCGGGGCCAAAGGCAAAGACAGGTTTGCTCTGTCACATGGAGCATGGACAGGCCTCACATACGAGCTCTGATGCCAGCAAAGTGGAAATGTGGCACACGTGGGAGAACATCTGTGTCCTACACACAGTCCTGCCATCGCCCAGCAGCAAAAGCCTTCTGGCTGGGAACTACCTGGAAGAGATCTTGTAAATGCCTATCAGCAGGCTGCAGGTACTCACAGACAGCATCTGGTGTGTTTCTGAAGGCTGATCAGTTGCCAGGGGAGTTGTCTCAGGCCCCAGATGCCTTCCTTGTGTCTGGTCATCACTCAGACCTCACACAGAGCAAAGCCTTGTACCCAGGAGACTGGTTTCTAGGGGGCTGTTTGATAGGTCTGGGGCAAGGGAGTTGTGGGAGAGCACTTGCCACGGGCACATGCTTTAGGGCAGGGGTTCTCAGGACAGATTTTTTGGTGGCCTCAGGGTGTGGCCACCAACTCTTGCTGGTGGCTGCTCTCACACTTTTCCCTAAAATACTTAATTAGCTTCAGGAAAAACAAATAAATGTACACATAGACATGTTCCAAATCATTGTAATTTATTTATTGCTAGCTACTAAGTCTTCTGTGAAAAGTGACATTAACAAACATACAAGTATCACTTCTCACATACGAGTATCACTTTTCACAGTAGACTTATGCAGCCCGGCCAAGCCTGAGGACAAATTAAGCCCTGGATGAGGGGCTTGGGGAGGCAGTGTGGGGCTAGAGCCTGAAGCCCCACTGCTGGAGCCTGGGGCCTACCACCGTGCAGCCTGAGCCTGGGACCCTGCCACCCCAGGGCTGAACCCCAAAGCCTGAGTCCCATCGCCCTTGGGAAGGTGGGGAACTCACTGGCTGCCTGCTCCTCCAGCGTTGTGCCCCTGGTGTCTCCAGGGGGGACAGGGCCCAACCCCCGCTGGCGGCCCCAGCAACCAACACCCAGGTGGTGAATCCAGGAGCAACAGGGAGAGGGAGGCACTGTTACGCCCCCCCTCCACACACACACACAGCCCAGGGAGCTGTGGCCGCAAGGAAAGCCCCTCGCAGCCACATGCAGCCACTATGGCCGTATTTGAGAAATGCTGCTTTAGGGTTTGGTAGTTGGGGGAGGGATCAGGCAGTGCTTAAAAGGGTGTATGGGGGCAGGGCTTCAAGGGGTCACAGGCCCAGCCAAAAAGCCAATGACATAAATATTGAGCTGGCTCTTTAAGCATTGTCTTACCAAAGCTGCTGCTTCCATGTGATGATAGACACCCCCTCCCCCACCTCCCTTCTTTCAGACCACTTTCGGGGGGCTTCTCCTGGACACTGCAAGAGGCTCTGATTCTAGGAAGGGAGTCAGGCAGGGGTGGTGGGGGACTTGTCCCTGGAAGGGGTTGGTGGGGAGAGAGCTGCAGATTTTGGCAGCTGAGGAGGGGAATACAACCCAATGGGAGGAGACAGGGAGGTGGTGCTGGGAGTCACGGACACAAGCAGCAGGAGAAGAGCAGAGCTGCCGAAGCTCAGTCCCACAGTACATCTGAGGCGATGTGGTGGTAGCCACACAGTGTGGCCCCCTGGGCTTTGCGGTGTTACCCCACAGTGCATGGTGGCTGGCCAGGGCTGCCCCACGGTACATCTCTGCTGAGTGGCGGTGTATAGGGAAGGCAGCTAAGATTACTTTGCCCTGGGGTTGACATTTCAATGGCGATTATTCCAGGTTTTCTCTGTGTGCTGAAACCCAGCTCTGCTCTTTAACTATTGCCAAATTTAAACCAAATGTCAGTTCCAGTCTATCCTGGAATCTTTCTCAGTTCACTTGTTTCCCATGAGAAAAAGCACAACAGAAAATCAACATCAGGACCTGTTAGATCCGGACTATCCCAGCTCCCACTATGCAGCTCTCTCAGCCCCTTCCTGTTTTTTCCATGCCAGCTGCACCTGTTTTCATTCCACCCCTTGCACTTGGAACAGTTTCCCAATCACACTGACAAACCAACCTCCTTCTTCTCCTTCCAAAACCACATGATTGCCCACCTGTGAAACATCCCTCCCCACTCTCACAGTGTTCGTCTTGCCCTGCAAAGTTGGAGCTCTTTGGGGCAGGGCCCTCTTATTGGCTGGATGTCTTTTACCCGTTATGCTCTTACTATGTCATAGAGCTGAGATTTTCAAAGGCCCCTAAAGGAGTTAGGCACCCAGATCACACTGAAGTTCAACCAAAGATGGGCACCTAACTCCTTTAGATTCCTTTGAAAATCCAAATCTGTACACATTAATAGCAATAACCACAATATTCCCCTGTTTCAGGCCCTCCCTATAACTAGAGCTGCCCTTGATCCCCAATGTGACCCACACCTTAGATCACAAACTCCTGCCCCCCAGTTGCTCACTTTGTGCTGACTACAATAAATTCATCCTTCAACCCAGCTCTCATTGTCTGAGATGACAATGGGACTTGAGCAAGACTCCACAGCCAGATCCACAGGGAGAAGTACAGCCCCGGCCAGTTGTGAGCCCAGAGTAGGTTTGGCTAATGTCTGGCTCTGGAACTCTGACCCGCTTCCTGTCCGTGAAGTGGGATTGCTTGAGGGTTTCTGACAGGAAGCCTTTGCAAAAGATGCCTGCTAAGAAATGGATGGTGTGGGTAAATGAGAAAAGCATGTTGACCCTATAATAGACCGTTGAGTCACTGGGTTGGCATTTGTAGACCAATTTGTGAAATGAATGAGCTGGCCAAGAAGATGAGTGCTCTGAGCATTCAGGTCTCTCTGACTCGCTCCCCTGTATGGTGAGGGCTACAGAACCAAGACAGTTTGGAGCTAGGCTGTTTAACAGCTTTTGTCCCTCACGCTGAATGGAGCTCACTGATGGGCTCCTTTCTAAATCTGGAACATGCTACGTCAAATATAGAACTTCCCCCGCTGTACAAATGGGTTGGTTATTTGTCAGCTGTATTTTATGAGGCTTTGAATTTTAACCAGCAGAGGAGTAGTGTACAGAGTACTGGAGCTGACATAAAGAAAAGACAGGGAGCAGAAATTAGACCCAGCTCTGTGTGACAGAACCATCCTGTCTGTCCTCATTTGCCCCCAGCACCCACAGGGGTGTCCCAGCAGTGAGGGATCACTGGAGCGCTGCTGCACTCTGTCCCTGCCCCCAATCCCAGTCATGCCGCCTATGTTGGGTTGGAGGTGGAGCATAGAGCCTACTACACTGTTTCTGTGCTACCCTTTTTCTACTATGCCCTTATTTTGAGGCAGTTGTCAGGCAGGGAGCTAAAGTGGCTTTGCTTCACAATGGGGATTAAGGGCTGGCTTTTTACAGGGACTCAAGCGTGGAGAACAGAGCTGTCTGGAAAAATGACAATTCCACTTCATGACAACTTTTGAGGTTTTTTGACTTTTCTTTTTTCATTCCACATTGCAACAAAACAAGAACTTTCAAAAGTTTTTGCAAAATGAAAGTGTCGAAACGTCTGGTTTTGGATCAGAACAGCCAGGTTTTTGTTCTCTCTCTGTAGCTCTTCCACTTCCCCCTCCCCGAGAGTCTACCCTGGGCCTGAGAAACTATCCTGTCAAAACTTGCATAGTAATTGATACGTTTTCACAATGTTTTGCTTTTGATGCGGTGGGACTTTTCAGCAAAAAAATGTTTAGTCAATAAGTTTCCAAACCACTGTCACAGAGAAGCAACAGGTGTGTCGTCCTGGTTAGATCCCTTCCATATTTCTGACCTGGACTTTGGAACAACTGAAGAAGTGTCTACTGCCTCCGAAATCATCCCTGGTTTTACAGTAAGTCTGATGCATTGTGTGTGTTGTCGTCATCGCTGGGCAGATGCCCAGTTTTCCCCATACACTGTAGATGTGTCCAATAAAAACACTTCAGTGAAGAATTTTTTTAGTCATAGTTCCTAAGGCTGATAATTAGTTACTTTAATACCAAGCTGTAGTGCATTGATCCAGTGAGCTTTTGGAGACGAGAAACAATACAAAAAGCAGTAGTGCATCTCGGAAGATGTTCATTATCACAGAGCCAGCTGCCCAGGCCTGATTAAGAAAAGCAAGACACAGAAACTCCCGCTGCAGGAAGATATTTGGGTGATGGATGACTGCTTGCATTTCATATCTCAACAGCCAGGCTCTGATCACACTGGGATTTCTCTGCTTGACACCATGTCTCTGATCTTTCCCAGTAAGTATAAGCCACATCTCTTTGTCTCTCTGGGAATATAATGTTATCATCTGTAGTATAGTAAACTTTTGCTCATTTCTCCCCGATTCAGGTTAAATCCAGTGTCATGAATAATTCACGGAGCCTTAATTAATATAATTTTTTCTGACATCCAGTGTTTGGGAATAGCATCTTGGGACATGTTGTTTGCAACCAATGAACTCCAGAAATAATGAATGGATGCTTATCCCATGTGAACTGGGAGCATACAGTACAGGAGGGAAATAAAGAACAGTAGGCATGTACTGTCCAAGGGACTCACTGATAGCTCTTTAATAAGGATAATGTGAAAAAGCTAAACATTGACACAGCGTCACAGTTTCCTGTTTCTTGCAGTCACGTGGCATGTTATTAACCTATATAACTGTCAGTGACATGTCGGCACAAAGAGGTAGACAAGACAGGATTGGCACTTGGGGAGGTGTGAGGCCACATTCGGAAGGAAACTACACATCCTGAATTGAAAACAATCTCTGATGACTGGAGGACTCTGGGCTCTTCCATGCTGTCTTTGCTACAAAACCCCTCTGTGTTTCCAAAAAGTGACTTGCCCCAGTGTGACAGCTTGTTTAAGATACGTGATGCCCCTGTGTATATGTCAGATGTGCATTTGCCTGTATCCCAGTGCAGATAGCTTCTGTCATATATGCATAGCTGTGTGGGTGTGCAGGGTCCAAGGTGCCTGAGCTTAGTGGTTTGCGTTGTGTATAGATGAGTGGTCCAGTACAGCCCCTGTGCAGATAGGTATGTGTTCAGTGTGTGTGCGTACAGGTGGCTGGTACGTGTGCATATTGGTTTGTTTTGTGTGTGGTTGTTTGCATTCAGGGGTGTGGTCGCAGTGCTTGTGCATATAGGGTGTTGCCACATCAAACGTCACACACCCATGTGATGGCCTCCTCTCCCCCTTTTATAGGGTGGGGCTGAGGCACAGAGCTATGCTTGACTTGTTCAAGAAGACACAGCATTTAGTGGCAGAGCCAGGATTAGGCCCCAAGAGTCTTCTCCCTTGTCATGTGGTGTGACTCCTGCTGTGCTTGTGTAGATATCATCATTGTCATTTTTTGTTACTTGCAGAGCCCCCTAGATGTGCCTGGTACTTTACGAAGCACATGCGTTCTGCCTGCCCAAGTCACTGACAGTCTGAGTGCAGGATACAAAAGGAGGAGGAGAGAAGAACACAAGGAAGGTAAGGCTGAGAGTCAGGGTCACTTGTGAAACTAGTGCAGACCTCTGGACTAATTGAATGTACTAATTTGTATTCAGTCCTGGACACACGTGTCTGTGCAAGTCTTTGCCATTTTAACTTTACTATATTAAAAATATAAGTGCTTGTGAAGTGTTTAGATAGAGCTCGGCGTCCCTCTCTACTGAGCCAGAGTTACCTTCAACAAATGCCTGGCCTGAGCTCCCTTATCAATGCTCCTTGCAAAAAAACCCCAAAAATACAAACAAAAAAACCCTACAGCCAGTGACAAAATGGACCAGCTCCACTGGCCCCACTGGCTGAGGGCCCTGTCACATGTTAGGGCGGGTGCAATAGATCATGTTGTGCTTATTCGACTCTCAAGTGCTATTTCTGTATCCAGTTGTTACAGGGCACTGATGGTTTTCTTTGTTGTGCCTTTCCACCTCTTCAGGACTAAGTTAAGAGCTGTTATGCTTGGCTTGCAGTAAATATCAGATAATAAAATCCCAGCTGCTTCTAGCAAAGGAAGGAAACTGAATGAAGGAATTGGGAGAAAACACCACTGGCCAGACCTTGCTGGCAAGGGTGTAATTATAGGGACAAGGGGTGAAGTCATGTAGCCTCTTTCAGCCTAGCAGGAACAATGTCTTCTCCTCAGCATCTTTTGGCTGGCTTTGGAGGTAAGGGAATAGGTGGGGGGACACTCCTGTACAGGGGGAAGAAGAGGAGGGTCTGAGGATAGTGCAGCAGTGCTTTAAATTCCCCCTTCTTCAGCTGTTGCCGCTCCCTAGCCTGGGTCCCTGGCTTTGTTGCCTAACCACACTCTCAGGAGGTAAGCCAGCTGCCTCCCCAGTAAGAAATCCATGTGGCTGCTCAATTGTAGCAGCAGGTCACCAGTTGGTTGACGTGGCTGATCACAGCCACTGAGATCTCCAGATCCTGAGCTTTCGGTCAGCACCACGTCCACATGAACCCAGTGGGGAAAAGATTCCTTGCACATGAGACTTGGACATGATGGATTATTTCACCAACCTGTCTAGAGGATGAGGGAGCAAGGTGTGAGATGGGCTGTGACGTGATAACCTCCACAAAAGCAGCCGAGCAGGGAGAGAGCACAAGACTCCCACTCTGCCCTGGCAGCAGCACTGGGCTTTCGATTTGGAAGAGCACAATGGGCGTGGGATGAACGGTCCCTGGCTAGCTGGATGCCGTCAGTGCCCTTTGCAAGGCACAAACATATTGTTCTTCATCGCTTTATAGAACCCAAAATCTTCTGCAGCAGATGGGTGCTGTGGTTCCAGCTTCTGTGGAAAGCTGGATGACACAGATCCCGGGGAGATCTTCGTAGATTTAATTGGGGTAAAGAGCCAAGAATCTCAGCTTAGAAATACATAACTCAAACGTTTCTTGGCTCTCTGCAATGCCACTGTATGCTGTTAGCTTGAGACTTGGAACCTGTTCTGTGCTAGACTGAGGTGACGCGTCATGCTGTGCATCTGAGACTTGGCCGAGCTTTGCGTGGGAGATGAATAGCAGCAGTTTACTAGAGCAAAGAAGACATGAATTGACCCCCAGCAAGCCATTGTGCATTGTACTGTCTCTGTGCAGGATCCGCTGCATTCAGAATTCTTGGGCCACAAGTACAACATAGAACAGAGCATCTTCCAACCAACTACCTGCAGGAACCCAATAAAGGAACAGAGATCGCAGTTAAAAGAAAAGGAGTACTTGTGGCACTTTAGAGACTAACAAATTTATTAGAGCATAAGCTTTCGTGAGCTACAGCTCACTTAATCGGATGCATACAGTGGAAAATATAGTGGGGAGATTTTATATACACAGAGAACATGAAACAATGGGTGTTACCATACAGACTGTAACAAGAGTGAACAGGAAAGGTGAGCTATTACCAGCAGGAGAGCGGGGGGGTGGGGGGGACAGGGAACCTTTTGTAGTGATAATCAAGGTGGGCCATTTCCAGCAGTTGACAAGAACGTGTGAGGAACAGTAGGAGGGGGAAATAAACATGGGGAAATAGTTTTACTTTGTGTAATAACACATCCATTCCCAGTCTTTATTCAAGCCTAAATTAATTGTATCCAGTTTGCAAATTAATTCCAATTCAGCAGTCTCTCGTTGGAGTCTGTTTTTGAAGTTTTTTGGTTGAAGAATTGCCACTTTGTATATAGACAGCCTGTAAAATGCACTGGGACTCTCCAGGGAGAAAGGTACTATATTGATCTCTGTTATTATTACTATTGTTATTTCTGCTCCTCCGCATAGATGGGTATCTATCAGGCTTTGTTCTATACATTAGAAGTAAACCATAAAGCTTATTG
Organism: Caretta caretta; assembly: GCF_965140235.1. Lineage (NCBI taxonomy): Eukaryota > Metazoa > Chordata > Testudines > Cheloniidae > Caretta > Caretta caretta. The sequence goes on from NC_134218.1 coordinate 20,581,029, forward strand.
TCTGCAGACAATAGCTGCTGCTTTTGCATCTGTCTTGCTGAATGTACACATGTATAGAAAATGAGCTAAATGATTTTTGCACGTTATTTTATTCCTGTGTAGACCATAGCAAACATTCCAATACTGCCTCCATTGCCAGCAAATTGATAATTGATAGTGTCAGAAATATTGATCATTACATATAACCACATGTCAGACAAACCATTGGTAGGTGGGCTGCAAGTCATATGCACATTGGGCTGAAGTCCTAGGAACGCTCTCTCCAGTGTGTGCTGGCAGGTCCTGAGAGGGCTTAGGAAATTCTGTAGACTAGGGCAGCATCCTAGTGTTGATGGTGTGAGCTGTTGGAATGGAGAGTCCTACCTATACATAGCACCAGCTCCCTCATAGCTCGGGGGGGCCTCATAAGCTGAGATCCCAGCAATGGAAGAAAAAAACCCCCACAACTCTTAGCAGCTGTGATGACAACCCTGAAGCCAGCGTTAGGAGACAGCATGCCCAATTCTCCATGCAAAATACCTTCACTGATGTAAATCCACTGAAAGCAACAGGCTACACGTCATGTCACTACTGCCCTGGGTCAGAGATCAACTCCCAAGGCCAGGGAAACTCAGAATTAAGCTTGCAGAGGCTCAGTCCATAACTGCCCCAGACGCGTCTGGTGTTGACAGGGCCGGCTCCAGGCACCAGCCTTGCAAGCAGGTGCTTGGGGCGGCATTCAGAATGGGGCGGCCGGCCGTGTCCCGCGACGGCAATTCGGCGGCAGCTCTGCCGCTCTTCCCGCTGCTGCGGCTTTTGGGCGGCAGCTCCACCGCTCTTCCGGGCGCGGCGGCAATTCGGCGGCGGCTGCTTGGAGCGGCAAAGTCGGTAGAGCCGCCCCTGGGTGTTGAGTGTTGAGTAAGGATATGTCAGCCTCCAACAGTGTCTAGATAGCAATGAGTAGAGCTGGTTAGACGATAGGGATTTTCTCCATGGACAGTTTTGAGCTTCATCAAAATATCAAAATTGAGAATATTTCCATTCTGAAATGCTGCTGCAGTGCCTCCTGGGAGTTGTAGTTCAGGTGCCTCCTGCTCCCATTCGCCTCTATAGATCGGACTACATCTTCCATGATGCACCATGGCCTACCCTTGCGGTGCATCGTGGCAGTCGCATGGAAAGCAGACACTTCTCATGGCAAATGTCACTGAGTTGAAAACCCAGTTTCCTGTTGAAAAACAGTTTTGACAGAAAGTTTTCAACCAGCCCTATCAGAGTGCTAGGCCGTAGGGTGCAGCCTCTCCCGGCATCCCCTTACTTTTGTGGCATGAAGCCAAATCTTTGCTGTCCCTTTGATGCATTTCTTGTGGTTTGATAATAAAGTGACTTGTTCCCCTTTTTGCATGTTGCTAAAGGAAAGGAAGAGATGTGAGACAGAAAGAGAGCAGAGCAGAGCAGATCAGCTGCAGGAAACTGGCCCTTTTCCCTCTTGTTGTAGATCAGTCAAGCTGGGGAAGTAGGATGGGGTCACAGGGTCAACCTGTGGCTGCAGCCCTTTCATTTTCTTTGCCTTCTTACCTGCTAATGGCATCAGAGATTAACAGGAGGCAGCCGAAGGATGGAGAACTGGGAGACAGCTTGGATCTAGTGCTGCCCAGAAGGTCCCAAAGGTGCCAGATTCCTGCATGGCCTCAGGTCTGTGAAAAAGGAATCTGAAAAACGTTTGCAAAATAATAATAATTAAAAAAAGACTAAACCAACCCACTGCAGATCACAGGGAAAGTTGGGATGCCAGGAAATGAGAAACGAATACAGAATGGATAAGGATGGGTCCTCCTTCCCAGCAAAGCCCTGAGTGCAGGCTTCTCTGTCCACCTGTGACACATGAGGTTGGTAATAATGCTCAGCACTGAAAGAGCACTTAGCCCCAGGAAAATACATTACAGACGTGAACAGCTTCATCTTGAGAGCATGCCCAGTAGAGGGTGATTATCAGCACCCCCATTTTACAGGAGAGTTTCTGACACTCAGGCGTGTTGTTCTTTTTAGCACACAGAGAGCTTGTATTTAACCCTCAGATCATTTTTAGTTAAACATTACAGAACTTTAACACAACAGCAACCACTGCCCGGTGCTGATGACAGCCCTCAGCTCCCTGCAAGCCAGAACCCTGCCTCTCAACTTGGAGAATGTCCTGCCGTCTCTGCAGCCACATACAACAAGAGCAGCTACTCCCCAAGAGTTTGGTGTTAAATTTCCTGAGAACCTAACAGAGGATCCAGCCCTTCTGCTTTTGTGTCTCCCCATCTGCTGAAACAATTCAGGATCTCTGCTCCACCAAGGCAATTATGTGTGCATTATCAAAGCTGCTATTCCAAAGGGGTTTATGTGGTCATTAAAATAATGAAATATGAAGGAGGATGACTAGCGGCAGCGGCTGAGTAATGCGTCTCGAGAGCTGGATTTGAAGCTTTTTCAATTTCCTTTCTCAGCATGTGCATTGGTCTCCGATTAAGCGACAGTGCTTCATCTCCACACTAGCAGATTGCACAGTTACCTTTAAAAGACCCCAGGAATGCATAACAACGAGGAGCCACTCATGCTGACTTGGAAGAGGCTGAGCTAGAGGAAACAGCTATGGTGCATTGTGAGGAACAAGCCACACATAAAATACACTGCATTTAGTAAGGTCTTTACAGTACACACTCCAGGCAGCGACCAGCTGTTCCCCTGCGGCATGCACGGGCCTTCATGGGCATGAAGCCAGCTAACAGGTGTTACTTTGCCAGTCTTGGAGTGGGGCAAGAACAAAAGCTGTTCCTCACTTTTACCAACAGTTCAAAGTGAGAACGAAAAGTGGTTTACTTTTTCACCACAATGTTTGCCTTTTCCTGTTTCCCCAGCTCCGAAGGTTTGTTCAGCCAGCTCAAAACAGGAAGCTTTGTTTGAACCCGTGCTTTCTCACCATGCATCTGACAAGGCCATTCCAGGTCTCACACACCCACAGGGCTGACTCAGCCTGCACATCTGGAGTGGCACAAAGCTGATGGAGTGGATGGGTGAACCTGGCCCTTAGTCTCTATGCACTTGTGCAGTCACACACAGGAGTCAGGGAAAGGGGAACTCATTCTGGTATGACTACTGTTAGCTGTGTGCTTTTCTCAGTGTTTTATATCCAGCAAATGAAGGGTTAATGAGTTCTAAAAAATATATGCATGTGGGTTAAACAGATCTATCTATCCCATGCCCATCACCATGGTATCTGAAACTACCTGAGCTGCTGTTTTTCTGTTGGCTAGAAATGCCAAGGAACCCGCTGAAGGTGATACCTTGTTGCAAGCTGTTCTACTCAGCCGCTGTCTGTTTAATTAGCTGGAGTTTGGTTGGTTCTCTCTGCATCTCCCTGATTTATCCATACACGGCAAGCACGGCTGTCAAGACAATGATTAAGAAACAAAGTTTTTGTGGCCCATTATTCCAACTCCAATGTCTCCTTCAGTTCAAATTAGCCCTGATCCTGTCTTTGGGATGTTTGATCCTTGTAAAAATATCTTCCTTCATTTTCATTTCTTGAAGCAAGCTGCCATTTTACATCACAAACCCAGCTCACTCTGGAGATAGTACACTCAGCAACAAAGGAACCTGGCAGCCTCTCCCAAAGGCCTGGCTGATGCTGCCACAGATTAGGCTTTGATCTGAACACATACCTTTTACTGCAGATTGCACTCTAAATACACACATGTGGGTCTGGGTTGCAACCTTAAGCTACATGTTTCACCTCTCCATCTGCCTCCAAGTACCTGGCCTTGTAATAGTGAAACACTAGGGGAGATGGGACAGCTCCCAGATTTACTGCTGGTCTAACTCGCTGTTTCAATAGCTTATATATCTTACCACCATGCCTTCTATTATCCTTCTGTGAGACAGTGAACTGTCACATGGTAGGAGAGTAAAAAACCCCAAGCAGTTAACTACAATTAACCAATCCTCTCAGAGGCTTCTGGGAGTGGGAGAGACTTGGGGAATATATAAACCCGGTCCACTTCATTGCAGAAAGAGAGACAGCTAAGGAACCAAGACAACACAACACCCAAGAAAACTGGAATGCTGATGGTGTGCCATGGGGAAAAATCAGCTCCAGAAAGAGGCAGGAGAGAGGTGATTACCTTGTTAAAAAGGTACTGAGTGTGGAGATGGTTGGGCATAGACTGGGGTCTGCTTCCCTATGAAACGGTGGACTTGCCTGAGAGGTAAGAGAATTTATGGGGGGAATCAGACTAAGGGCTTTGGGTGTAAATGATGACAATCATGATGAAAAGCTAAATGCTGACATACCACTACTCCTACATTCTCTTTGGTGTCCTTTTTCTCCCCCAGGCTCATCCTGGCCCACCAGGCAATGGTGACATTGGGAACGGTAGGATTTGAGGCTTAGCTGGAGGGCCATGTCACGTTAGTGATTGTCTTCAAACTCCTTGGGTCTAGTGAGACTCCCCTGGCTCACCTTTAGAGGCCAGCACAGTGGCCATTCTTATCTCTTATAATCTGTGCTGAAACTGCAGATGGCAGCATACAAGCCTCCCATTTGATCTGAGCAATCCAGGTAGCCATTGCCTGGGACCAGTAGCCACAGAGCCTCAGAGATCTTTAGGTGCCTCTCTCCCAGTGAGAGTCAGGCACCTAAATACATTAGAATCTGGGTTATAGTCCCTGCTCTTCCGTAAGAATTTAGATGGGGTGATGTCGGCTCCATTCTGTTCCAATCCATTGTGTCCCTCAAGCTCCTGGCCTCTTGCCAATGTGGCCTGCTGCGGGGCTCTGTGTTTGGAGGAGGAGGAGGAGATGGTGCCTGTGGAATACCTATAAATAATGTTCATTGTGACAGGATCCTATGGTGTCCATAGATTCATGTATCTCAAGATTCCACATTGTCATCAGAACAAAGAGGAGCCAACCTACAGTGATGGGGGCTGACGTGCAGACAAACTTTTATCTTCACCGAGCCACAATGAATGGAAAGATGATGAAGCGTTTGAGACATATTCAAGTCCCAGACTGTCCATCCTTCTCCCACACCACTGTTTATATCTGGCTATGTGGCGAGTTATTATATGTCGTGAAGGGTTAACGGATGTTTGCATCTCTTTGGTCTGGATGTTTTGAATTGTTTGTGTAGCTCCCAGGCAGGGGCTTTATAAATAATATCCTTATGATCTGGATTTCTGTGGCCCTGGAGCTGCATCATGTGTGTTTGAAGAAGGCTTGTCACGGTACGTCTACACAGCAAAAACCCAACAATCCTGTGACAGAATCTGAGCCTGGACTCAATGACTCAGGCTTGCACTGTGGGTCTAAAAATAGCAGTGTAGGGGCCAGGGCTCAGACTGGAGCCTGGATGCCAAGATCCTCCCTGCCTCGCTGGGTCTCAGAGCCCAGGCTTCAGCCTGAGCCCAAAAGTCTATGGTGCTATTTTTAGCCCCATTAAGCCCAAATCAGTTGACCTGGGCCCTGAGACTCGCTGACCCCGGCTCTTTTTTTGCTGTGTAGACAGGCCCTTTGAGTCTTAATGATGCCACCAGACTTATTTTCTGCTGTATTCCTGACGTGTGTTTGGAAGTGGGGGCTGGCGGAATTCTCTTCTTACTCTGAGCCTTGGTGATCTGGGGGCCTTTGGGTTGAACAGTGCTATTGAAATGTCACTTACTAGTATGATTATCTTCCGTGTGTTCATTTCAGTGGATTCTCCAGCTCTGGTCCACCAGATGCAAAGGCCAGAGAGAGCTTTAGCTGCAGGTGGTGGTGCAAATGAGCATAAACAGCTGTTAAGGAACTGCCCAGCCCTGTGCTGGCTCCCCATTGGCTAATGGTACTATCAGACCCAGTGAGATAACAGGATGCTGTTGAAAAGGTAGAGGACAGAGGAAGGAAGCTGCTTCCAGGGAGGTGAAGCAGTGGGATTTGTTAAGATAGCTATGATTGTAAATGGTCTCAGAATTACCTCAAGCAATTCCATTTCCAGAACTCTCATTAAAATGATAAGAAACCAGAAATGGCAGATCAGAGAGAGGGGACAGGAAATGTAGGGAAAATATCAGGAATCAGAAATGGCTCCCAGGCCAAATACCAGGGCCATTTCCAAATCATGCCTCAGAGGATCATAGAAAATAGAGATGAAAAAGACTCATAAATCCAGTAACTGCCAATGCTGGATTATTCCCTCTTCGACATGTTAGAGTTCCATGCAGAGTTTTAAACATGCCAAGCTCCCTGAAGAGATGGAGGCATTGCTAACCTGGGCAGGTTAGGATCATTAGATGATAACAGTTCACACACAAAATCACAATGGGCCTGAGCAGCAGAGCCAGTTGGTTGGAAATCAGTTGTAGCTTCCTGCTCTGGAGAGCTTGGTTTGACCGGGCAGTTGTAGAACTTTTTGGGTTCTTCTCAAGGAAATGCCCTGGGGGTGAAAGGGCCTGGATTGAGAACCCAGGAAACCAAAGGCCTTTGTTGCATAGGCAGTGGCAGTGCAAACTCCCCCCCGCACACTATCTCACGAATGGGCCTCCCTCCTGTTCTGGAGGGGGTGGTGCTTTTGGTACTAATATCACAGGGCTGGCCATTGGTGCTGCCCTGCGAATCACTTTGTGTCTTCCCACTTCCAGAAGTGACTACATTTAAACTGGTCACACCCACCAGCTAGAAGGTGAGTGGACGACTGAGGCGGTAGGGCCATCCATGCTGAAAGCTGCCCAGCAGTTCAGATCAGTCCCCATATCCTGAGATAGAGCATTGTTTAAAAGGAAGCTGTTCCATGGCTGAAAACCCCAGCATGGCCCAAGATCATGTGTCCCTGTGCCTGGAAACATTCAGAGACCTGATGTCTCATCTGAGGACCTTGGGCCAGTTCTTCAACAGGTGTAAATCAACAAAACTCCAGACTGAATCAGCATAGCTCCCTTAAAGCCAATTTGAACTGATTTACACCAGTTGAAGACCTGCTCCCTTGAGTCTCTATATTCCAAGACCTCGGGCAGCAATTTTCAGCCTGGGGTGCCTGTTTACCAGAGGGAAGTCTAGCTGCAGCGCTGACATAAGCTTATCTCCTGTGACGCATATAAAATGCTTGGCTTAGCATGTTAACATTAATTTTGGATTGTCTCGTGACACAAAGCGTTATCAGCAAAGATGCATCCCAGGCCTGGAATTCTGGCTTAATCAAACCTCTTAGTCATTTAATCTTGTTAACAAAGCATAATTGCAATGCTATCAAATTAACCAGCAGCATGGAAATGCCAGTTTAATAGCTACTCCTGAGAGAGAAGAGAATTCTGTGATCTATGAACAGTATATCAGCTGTATGCAAATCATACCCAGCTATTCTCAACCATCATAGGAATTGCCCTGCTGGATCAGACCTGGGGAACATCCAGTTCAGTTACTCCAGAAGGAGGTGTGTGAGAGCCTGTAGATTCCAAGGTCAGAAGGGACCATTACAACATCTAGTTTGTCCTCCTGTATAAGCCAGGCTAGAGAATTTCACCCAGTTACTCCTGTACTCAGCCCAGTCACTTGTGGTTGGCTAAAGCATCTCTTCTAGAAAGGCCTCCAGTCTTGATCTGAATACCTCAAGAGATGGAGAATCCACCACTTCCCTTCATATTTTGTTCCCATGATTAATCACCGTCACGGATTTAAAACAAAAAACAGCCTAATTTCTAATTTGATTTGGCTGCGTTCAGCTTCAGGCCACTGACTCTTGGGCTGCCTTTCTCCGCTGGATTAAAGAACCCTTAGTACCCAGGATTTTCTCCCTGTGAAGGTTTGAATAGACTGTTATCAAATTACCTCTTGATTGAGCTCCTTCAGTCTCTCACTAAAGGGCATTTTTTCCATCCCTTTGAATAAATCTTGTGGTTCTTTTCTGAACTGTCTTCTCGTTTTCAACAAGCGTAGGTAATTAAGGGCTTGTCTACACTGGCAATTTACAGTGCTACAACTTTCTCGCTCAGGGGTGTGAAAAAAACACCCCGCTGAGAACAGCACGTTTCAGCGCTATAAAGCCCCAGTGTAGACTATGCCCCAGCACTGGGAGCTGCACCCCTCCTGGAGGTGGTTTCTCCCAGCGCTCTGCCGTGACCACACAAGCCACGTTAAAGCGTTGCCAGTGCAGAATAGCCCTCAGGAATAACCTGCCCATATGGGACGTTTCTTCCTAACCTTAGGCAGTTACAGCTTTGTTATTTGTCCTGGAGCATGAGAGAGAGCATGCATCCGATGAAGTGAGCTGTAGTTCACGAAAGCTTATGCTCAGATAAATTTGTTAGTCTCTAAGGTGCCACAAGTACTCCTTTTCTTTTTGTGGATACAGACTAACACAGCTGCTACTCTGAAACCTGTCTTTATCTCTTCTGTAGATTTTACCCTAATGTATCTGTAGATGCTCGGAGCACCTAGATAAATGTCGTCCAGTCATTTTTTGAGTCCTGCTAAGCTCTTAGCTAGCCTCTTAGTGGTACCTTGCTTCTATATTGTATGCAAAAGTATTTCCTTTTATCAGTTTGCCTTTCAGTTGGATAGGATGTCCCCTCCACGGGCTCCGCCCACCCCAGGATACCATCTCCATCAGGCAAACTGTGTGCATCACAGCACTGGATTGAAATGGGCTATTGTGACCAGGTAGATTTATTACTGGGGCCAAACAATCACTCACCTAGACATTGGGGCAACCATCCCAGGCCTATAACATCAGCCACGCTATCAGAGGCTCGTTCACCTGCACATCCACCAATGTGATATATGCCATCATGTGCCAGCAATGCCCCTCTGCCATGTACATTGGTCAAACTGGACAGTCTCTACGTAAAAGAATAAATGGACACAAATCAGATGTCAAGAATTATAACATTCATAAACCAGTCGGAGAACACTTCAATCTCTCTGGTCACGCAATCACAGACATGAAGGTCGCTATCTTAAAACAAAAAAACTTCAAATCCAGACTCCAGCGAGAAACTGCTGAATTGGAATTCATTTGCAAATTGGATACTATTAATTTAGGCTTAAATAGAGACTGGGAGTGGCTAAGTCATTATGCAAGGTAGCCTGTTTCTTCTTGTTTTTTCCTACCCCCCCCCCCCCAGATGTTCTGGTTTAAGGAGAGTGGTCAGTTTAGATGAGCTATTACCAGCAGGAGAGTGAGTTTGTGTGTGTATGGGGGTGTGGGGGGGATGTGAGAAAACCTTGATCTATGCAGGAAATAGCCCTACTTGATTATGTAAAGAGTTGTCACTTTGGATGGGCTAGCACCAGCAGGAGAGTGAATTTGTGTGGGGGGTGGAGGGTGAGAAAACCTGGATTTGTGCTGGAAATGGCCCACCTGTTGATCACTTTAGATAAGCTATTACCAGCAGGACAGTGGGGTGGGAGGAGGTATTGTTTCATATTCTCTGTGTGTATATAAAGTCTGCTGCAGTTTCCACGGTAAACATCTGATGAAGTGAGCTGTAGCTCACGAAAGCTCATGCTCAAATAAATTGGTTAGTCTCTAAGGTGCCACAAGTACTCCTTTTCTTTTTGCGAATACAGACTAACACGGCTGTTCCTCTGGAAAGTGTAGAGAATCTGTTTCTTTTGCTTCCTTAGAAAGAATCAGTGCTGCAGGCCAAAGCTCTGCTGCCCTCTGGCTACCAGTCCAGCACCAACAACCAGCTCTCACCTGGGGAGGATTCTTCACACACTTCAATGCGGCTTCTCAAATGGAAGGATTCAAAGACCCCCAGAGCCTCCTCTCCACTGACATGTAACCATTGCTCAGGCTTTACTGAGGGCCAATACAACAGTAAGATACATCAGCATCCACTGTCAGCAGCAAAAGGCAAGAGAGAAGCAGGGATGTGAAGCAATTGCCGGCTTTCTAGTCACCTGAATATCAAAGGACATAGCTGCTGCATGAACAAGTGTCTTTATTTTAGGGGGTGGCCAACCTGAGCCTGAGAAGGAGCCAGAATTTACCAATGTACATTGCCAAAGAGCCACAGTAATATGTCAGCAGCCCCCCCGTCAGCTCCCCCAACCTGCTCCCAGCGCCTCCCACCCACCAGCAGCCCCGCCGATCAGCACCTCCCCCTCCCTCCCTGCACCTCCTGATTAGCTGTTTTGTGGCGTGCAGGAGGCTCTGGGTGCGGGGAGGAGCGAGGGCACAGCAGGCTCAGGGGAGGGTGCGAGAAGAGGTGGAATGGGGGTAGGGCCTGTGGCAGAGCCAGGGGTTGAGCAGTGAGCACCCCCCAGCACATTGGAAAGTTGGCACCTGTAGCTCCAGCCCCAGAGTCAGTGCCTATACAAGGAGCCGCATATTAACTTCTGAAGAGCCGCATGTGGCTCCGGGCCACCCCTGCTTTTATTGCTACAATGTGTGGAATGCCAGCCAAGCCCCACTACAGGGAGGGTGAGAGAATGAAGAGATTCCCAACCCCACCCATTAATTTCCCCGAATCCTATTCCCAGGCAGGGAGAGTCACAAGAAAGGGATTGTGAATCATACTGCTCAGCAGCATTAAAAGGTGAGGCCTCCCCACTCCCTCTGTACTACCCAGGCAGGGTCTGAGGTACAGAGCTTTTCCCCTGATGAGGGATGGGTGTGTGTCATGGTGCGAGACTCACCCCTGTGGCGCCTCCTGCTGGTATCTCAGGGAATTAGCTCTTCCAGCCTCCGGAGCACCCTCTGCAAGCTGGTGTCTCGCTGCCGCTGGCCCCCGTGTCCCTTCCGGACCCTGGTGCCCCTTTCCCTGGGGTGCTGCCCCCTGGCAGTGCCCCAACAGTCTCTGGGCCTCCCAGGGGAACCCCCACCCACTATCCCCACCTCGCCTTGGCTACTGCCAGTCAGCATTGAGCCCCCGCACACTGGGGCAGACTGCAGTGTATAAGCCAATCATCACAGGCCGGGGGGGTTGGACCTGCTGTGGGGCCTCGGAAAAAATCCACCACTGGGCAGCGGAAGCCGAGAGCCCTGGCCACCAGGCAGGTTGGGCGGGGGAAGTCTCCGCACCCTGACCCCTCTCCCCAGCAGCAGCGCTGGACAGGCGAGGTGGGAGAAGCCCTAGCACCCCAACCCTTGCTGTGGCCCTGGGACTGGAGGAAGCTCTCACTCCCTGCTGCGCCCCGGGGCTGTGGCATGGGGACAGAGCTTCTCCAGTCTTGGGGCCACAGGGTGGGGGGGCAGAAAGGAGCAAAAGGGTTTGTGGGGCTCCAGTGGGGGATGTGGAGTGGGGGGGGACCCTGGGTGAAATGGGTAGGGCCCAGGGAAGGGGTAAAAAGGGATGGGGCTGTGGACGGGGCCACAGGTGGAAGGGGTGGGGAGGGGTCCCCACTTGCTCTGGCCCAGGGCCCCAGGAAACCTTAATCTGCCTCTGAGCTGCTCCTGGGGACACTCTTGGCCCATCTAGAGCGCAGGAAGTTACTGAAAAAAGGGAAAGTGTTCAGAGGCCCATGAGGAAATCCTGTAAAAACCCAGCCCCTGGTACAGCCCCAATGTACAGGAACACACCCCAGCCCAGAAGCTGCCATGTCTGTCCTAGGCTGGGATACAGAGTGGGAGATTTCCACCTGCCAAATCAGTGAAACCCAAGTGGGAGTGGAGCATTCCCAAAGACCAGTTACCCCAAGAAGGGGGAAGAGGGCTCAAACTTCCTGCCCTGGGAATGGCACTTAATCCTGAGGTAACTTGCTCTGCAGACTAAATTCTCGAAGTTATTGGCACCTCCCTTCTAGCCCCTTCTGATCATGTTGTATCTAAAGACTGAATGGCCATTGGACTGCAAACCCAATCCTCCCCTCCTTCTCTGGTCACAGTAGATGCAGCATCCTGTGGATTTCCCAGTGCAACTTCGCAAATGGGATCTCCTCTGCCCATTTCCCAAGTGGATCCAATTTTTATCTTGTGGCACCATAGACTTTACTTAATAGAAAGGAGTATTTTCCTTCCCCCATCTCCTGCCACTGATGCTGTTACATGCCCTCTTTCCCAGGCTGTGCCCAGGGACCCTGGGCTGGATCCATCTCAGCCCAGAGCTGCTCCCTGTGCTGGGGACAGTGTGAATGGGGACGTTTGAGGTGCAACACAAGACTGTCCCCAGTATCCCAGCGTAAGGAATTCTGGAGAGACTGGGAAGGTGCCATGTACCCAGCCCCATCCCTGGTAAAAATTTTGTGGCCTCTGGAGGTCAGGTCTGATCAGTGGAGTGATCTCTGCTGAAAGCCAGGGCTTGGAATGCCCTTTCCCATATCCCCCTGAAGCTCAGCGGGAGCAGGGAGTGATCTCAGCACAGAGCTCCGAGAAAGGAAATCTAACTAGTATATTAGGTTTCAGAGTAACAGTCATGTTAGTCTGTATTCGCAAAAAGAAAAGGAGTACTTGTGGCACCTTAGAGACTAACCAATTTATTTGAGCATAAGCTTTCGTGAGCTACAGCTCACTTCATCAGATGCATACTGTGGAAAGTACAGAAGATCTTTTTATACACACAAACCATGAAAAAATGGGTGTTTACCACTACAAAAGGTTTTCTCTTCCCCCACCCCACTCTCCTGCTGGTAATAGCTTATCTAAAGTGATCACTTTCCTTACAATGTGTATGATAATAAAGTTGGGCCATTTCCCGCACAAATCCAGGGTTTAGCAAGAACATCTGGGGGGGAGGGAGGAGGGTAGGAAAAAACAAGGGGAAATAGGTTATCTTGCATAATGACTTAGCCACTCCCAGTCTCTATTCAAGCCTAAGTTAATTGTATCCAATTTGCAAATGAATTCCAATTCAACAGTCTCTCGCTGGAGTCTGGATTTGAAGTTTTTCTGTTGTAATATCACAACTTTCATGTCTGTAATCGTGTGACCAGAGAGATTGAAGTGAGAGAGTGGGGTGGGGGGAGAGAAAACCTTTTGTAGTGGTAAACACCCATTTTTCATGGTTTATGTGTATAAAAAGATCTTTTGTACTTTCCACAGTATGCAGCTGATGAAGTGAGCTGTAGCTCACGAAAGCTTATGCTCAAATAAATTGGTTAGTCTCTAAGGTGCCACAAGTACTCCTTTAGTATATTAGGTTGGCACCTTCTTATCCCCTAGAGCACTGGTTCTTAACCTTTACTGCAGCCTGCACCCCTTTAGTTCTCAAAATATGTTCTCGCACCCCTTATCAAAAATTGTTGAAATAGGTCGGTTCTTTAAACCTAGGTATATTTTTTGTTTGTATATTACAGTAATCCTTAAAAAATGTATAATGTTAATAAATACATAGGTCTGATGAAACAAAGTAGTTGTACTTACATGACGGTGCTTAATTTGTGTTTTTGGGGATTTAGCTTCTAAAAAAATCTGGCATGTCTCGCACCCCCAGAAAGGGCATCTCGCACCCCCAGAGAGTGTGTGCACCCCAGGTTAAGAACCACTGCCATGGAGTAAGCACATTTCCTCCCACAGAAAGTCTCACAGCACTTCTTCAATCCTGGATGCTGACGGTCAGAGTGGCAGCGATCTGGGGTATTATACATAGCGCATTTAAAGATGAAGGCAAGATAGGTTTCAGGTTTCCCTGCAAGAGAAGATCACTGCATAAACAAATCTTCTAGCACAGCATAATATTAATAAAGTCTGTGCAGCACCCAGCACAAAGGGTCCCCAAAAATACTAACTGAAGTAATAATAACTCAGAAGCCTTGTGGTTATTGGTGTGTGTTATGCTGCAAGTAGCGGGTGAGGGGGGCATAGCTTCAGTATTTGTGCTTCAGCTATCTGTAGTTGTATTTGCCTCTGCATTCTCCACAGGCCTGTTAACAGCTTTTGGAGGTGAAACAGACAAGTTGTCCATTGAAGAGAAATGCAATATAACTAGTGAACACCCCCTGCTTCCACTCTGCTGTCTAGGTGCATTTCCCACGCTGATGCAGGGGACCAGAGCTTCCAAATCCAGCTGCCAGGACCATTTCCTTTCTAAACCCAACATGACTGCCACCTTGAAGAGGTTAAATACTGTCACAAATGCCTTTCAGTTTGATTGACAGGTCATGCTCCACCCTGTGGGAAGCACAAAGTCAAGGAGGTGACTAAAGGGAGCAGTCCTTTCACTGCAACTCACTGAGTGGGGCCTCTCTGGCTGCTGCCCTGGAGAGACTATAAGAACTGGGACCTGCCCTATAACCAGCTGAGCTACCTGTGTGCCCATCAGTGCTCTCTGTCCTCTGTGAGTTTGCTGTCCTGGGCTGTTGGCTGGGGCAGGAGGAACTGTCAGCTGTCGGTACTTACCTGTTGCTACTACAAGGAAAGGTTCAAAATGTTAGAAACAGAAAATCCCTGTAAGGTCCCTTCTAACCCAGACCCCTCAGGCAGGGCAGGATTGTTCCTTACTCTGCATCAGGGGTGGCCAACCTGAGCCTGAGAAGGAGCCAGAATTCACCAATGTACATTGCCAAAGAGCCTCAGTAATACGTCAGCAGCCCGCCATCAGCTCCCCACCATCCAGCCCCCAGTGCCTCCCGCCCGCTGGCAGCCCCACCAATCAGTGCCTCCCCCTCCTCCCCATGCCTCCCGCCAGCTGTTTTGCGTGTGCTGGAGGCTCTATGGGGGAGGGGGAGGAGCAAGGGCATGGCAGGCTCAGGGGAAGGGGCAGGGGCCTTGGGGAAAGGGGTGGAGTGGGAGCAGGACCTGTGGCAGAGCCAGGGGTTGAGCAGGGAGCACCCCCCCACATTGGGAAGTTGGCGCCTGTTATTCCAGCCCCGATATCAGCACCGGTGCAAGGAGCCGCATATTAACCTCTGAAGAGCTGCATGTGTCTCCAGAGCCACAGGTTGGCCACCCCTGCTCTACATTGACCAGAGATGCATCCAGTCTAGTGTTAAATGTCCCAAACCATACAGTTCCCACCCCTTTTCTTGGGCGACTCATCACAGTCTGATACATCTCACAGCCAGAAGGAATGTCTTAATGTTCACCCTGGAATTTCCATTTCACCCCACTCAGTGCCCCCATGTGATACTCTGATTGTGCCCTGGCATTCCTTGGGTTCACACACTGAGAGCAGTGCATACAGCTCAGTGGGGCTGGATCTATGTGCTCTATGGGTTTAGCACTTTCAACCTCACCCCGTCTCCCACCCCCGACCATTTCAGTTGCTTTTCTCTGAACTCCTCCAGTTTGTCACTAAGAAGGGAAATCCGACCAGATGCTGGTGGCAACTTGGCCCAAAGGCTGAGGAGCCCCACAAAGAGGAAAATGCCCAGTTGCTTTGCTGTGTTGTCTCGGGAGGTAGGTCTGAATGCCTAGAGCTGAGTCACGCTGGTATTTAAAAATTTCACTCCAAGTGGTAGGGAGGAGAAGGGAGCAGAGAACGAGGTGCCTGGATCGATGCCAATATTTGTCCCCGTGTCTTGTGCCATTTCACAACCGGGTTCTTGTGTCTTCCTGCAACTCTTTGCACAAGAAAAACATGAGATTGACCCATCGCTGGGAAGAGTGAAATTCTCCCCTTGCTCAAGAGTTAGCTGCGGAGACAGTTTCAATGTGGAGTGGGGGCAAACTTGGAGGGGGCCTGTGAGAGTCGCTTGCTCCAGACAAGATAGAAGCCAGTAAACTATTGACTTCTGGGCAGGGGCCTTTGTCTGATGGTGAGGGCTGCAGGGACCCCTCTGCTCTCAGCTCCCGGGGTATTGCAGGCTGTCAGTGTCACTTGGTGCTCTGGGTTTGTGAATGTGAGAACTAACCCCTGCAGAGTACAGCAGGTTCATGCAACCCCAGCGAGTCTGACCATCCTGCTGCTCAGCACAGCCCAGCTCTTTGTCTTAGGAGGTTTTAGAGTGTCCCCCAACACCAGGCTCAGTATCTGCTGGGGCAGCCACCCCACTCGCTTCTCCCTGCTGCAGTTTTGGGCAGGTGATCCCTCCTGGTAATTCCCTCCTCTCCAATGGTTAAGGGGGTGTTTTCTGGGGTGAGAGTCCTGCCCACCAGTATCCCCCTGCCACCGCTTACAGTGTAACATGTGATGCTGCTACTGGCAGTCAGCCTGGCATAACGATCACAGCAGAGTCTAATGGGATGGGGGCAGCCAAACATCAGCGAGTGCAGGTGAATCTACCATGGTGTTATAGGGTGACACTGGGCCTTTAAAAGGGAGCAGGGCTGCTGCAGCTGTGACTGGTCAGCTGACTCTGAGCTTTAAAAGGGGGCACCTGGCCTTAGCAAAAGCAAGATGGGGTGAGGGGTGTATGGGTCAGGGTGAGAGAGTGAATCTAGGGCTCTGTGTATATAATGTCTTCTGCAGTTTCCACAGTATGCATTCGATGAAGTGAGCTGTAGCTCACGAAAGCTCATGCTCAGATAAATTGGTTAGTCTCTAAGGTGCCACAAGTACTCCTTTTCTTTTTGCGAATACAGACTAACATGGCTGTTACTCTGAAATCTAGGGCTTATGCTTCCTGGGAGTAGGGGGTTCTAGTCCTATCTGAGTCCTCTGGGACTAGGGGCAAGGTGGAAAAAAGCCTGGAACTAAAAGGATGGGAGCTGTAGGGGGAATTGAGGAACTGCTTCTTCTTGATTTTACCTAAGTTCGGGCAACAAGTCTGCACCAAAGAGACTCTGGGTGTGGCAGGGAGTCTTTAGCAAGTTGGGGGAAAGCACTGCCTTGTTACCTGAGGTCTCCTTTTTCAAGTGTTGGGTGGCTTCCTGGGCAACCAGGCTCGTTGGGTTTTTTGTGTGTGTTTCCTTTAGAAAGGAGCCAAATCACTCCCAGAGAGCTTTAGGACAATCAGATCCTTTACAAGTTTCAGAGTAGCAGCTGTGTTAGTCTGTATCCGCAAAAAGAACTGGAGTACTTGTGGCACCTTAGAGACTAACAAACTTATGCTCAAATAAATTTGTTAGTCTCTAAGGTGCCACAAATACTCCAGTTCATTTTTCAGATCCTTTAGCCTCTCTAGTTCTTGGTGCCCTGCTGTCTCCTGGCTCTCTCAAGGGGGCATTATTCAGATGGCTAAAAGCACCTCCTCCCATGGAACAACCTAAAGAGCCCCAGGCTCTCCTGTTCACTGGCTGGATCCTTCTCAGCATCTCTTATTAAAGGGCCTTTCCCCACAGTAAGGCTCACCAGACTCCACTGCTGGCTGGGAGGGATGATGATGCCAGAGGGAGATGAAAGCCTCTTCTTTAGTTTGAGTGGCAGGCCGGCAGGGCCCCGTCTGTCACAACATTGCTAACCCCAGGCATTCCATAGTCAGTGGGCAGACCCCAAAGAATTGCCAGTGGCTTATAAATCATTAATTAAAAAATATCATTAATCCCTTCTTTTTTTTTTTTTTTTTTTTTAAGTTTTCTGCCACCTGCTCCACTCCCTGTTGAGGGGATGCTGCCGCCTCCAGCTTGTGTCTGATCATCTCAGGCTCAACATTAAATACACGCACGCCGCTGGCCCTCTCTGCTCTGACAGCACCCTGCCTACCCTCTCCTGCCCCACGGGGTTCTGAGGCTGGCAATGCTCAGTGCCGTGGGGCAGGGTGGGATAGACAGTGTAGTCAGCCCAGTGGCACATCTACCAACCTGAGTGCGGCACTCAGGGGCCCTGGGACAGGGACTCAGCCCATTACTCAGGCCTTTCTAGCTTGTCTTTGAGTTGTGCTCTTGCTGAATCTGTGAAATGTTGCACCTGGGGAGGTGGCAGTGGGGAGGTTGAGCTTGCTCACTCCATTTAAGACAGCACCCAAGCAACCCCAAACCAATGCAGGCTGCCCCATCTGAAACCCTAGTGAAAGAGTGCAAAACCATAGTCTGTTGTGGATCATGAGCTCACTGGGGGCTGAGACGAAGCAGCAGTTGGAGAATTCCTCCCCAGGAGGCAAGAGAGCTCCCAGCAGGGAGAATTGGGAACTACTGGAGATTTTTCGGTCACACCATTCCCAGCTGGCAGTGCGCTGTCAGGATCTGCCTGATGCTCAAGGTGGGAGGGAGCGGTGGAAGGGAAGAGAGTCTGGGAAGCCGAGTGGGGAGGAACCTGCAAACAAAAACAGGCACAAATCACCTGACCCACAAAGCTGCTGCATGAGCCAGTATCTTTATTTGCTACAATGGCCAAAGCCCCAGCCAAGCCCCATTACACAGCGTGAGAGAGAAAAGGAATAAAGAGCCCCTCTTCCCTTCCCCACCCACCCCCAGCGCCACCTAAAGAGTTCCCCTGATCCCTGAGCAAATCAGACTGCTAAAGAGCAGCCCAGCAGGAGGCCTTCCTGTTCCCTCTGAGCTGCCTGGGCAGGGTCCGACCCTACAGGCAATACCCCGGAAAGATAGTGTGTGTGACTGATGCTAAAGGAGGGAGGTGGAAAGTGTGAAATGGCCCCCACAAGGCCGCAGATCAGAGAACCGCCCCACCCTCAGCTCCTCCAAAATGTCTGTCACCCTCTCCCCATGCCCATTAGGAAGCCTAGATCAGCGTGTGAGGGGGTGAGAGAACCTGGATTTGTGCAGGAAATGGCCCACCTTGATTTCATGCACATTGTGTAGAGAGTTGTCACTTTGGATGGGCTATTACCAGCAGGAGAGTGAGTTTGTGTGTGTGGGGGGGGGTGGAGGGTGAGAAAACCTGGATTTGTGCTGGAAATGGCCCAACTTGATGATCACTTTAGATAAGCTATTACCAGCAGGACAGTGGGGTGGGAGGAGGTATTGTTTCATGATCTCTGTGTGTATATAAAGTCTGCTGCAGTTTCCACAGTATGCATCCGATGAAGTGAGCTGTAGCTCATGAAAGCTCATGCTCAAATAAATTGGTTAGTCTCTAAGGTGCCACAAGTCCTCCTTTTCTTTTTGCGAATACAGACTAACACGGCTGTTACTCTGAAACCTGAGCTGGTGTTGTCAGCCCTCAGAAATCATCCTGCACCCATGGACTCCCAGCAAGGCCAAGCTCCTTGAGCTGGTGTCATGGCTGTTCCTGGGGACACCCTCAGCCCATCCTCAGCAGGAAATTATGCTGGAGAAAGGGAAATTGATCTGAGGGGCCAAGAGAAAATCCTGCTTTGTACAATCCCAGCCCCCTGGTACAGCCCCAACCAACACCCCCCAGGCTGGCTCAGCAGCTGCCATGGCCTCATCCCAGCCTGGGATACAGAGTGGGAGATTTCCACCTGCCAAATCCCCAAAGCCCAAGATGGAGTGCAGCACCCCCAAAGCTGAGTAATCCTGGGGAGGAGGGAAAGATGGCACTGTAACCACTGTGAGAGGAGAGAAGAGCCTGCCCTGGGGGTGGCACTAAATCCAGAGGGAACTGACTCAAACGTGCAGCTACATTCTAGTGTTTTCCCCATGCAGCCCCTTCGGACCCTGTGTCCGACTCTGGTAGGAGTCGGGCTATAGACAGGACCACAGCTGTATAACTATATCAGTTTAACCAAAGTTTCCCATGTAGACAAGCTCTAAGCAGTGAGATTGTACCAGATGCTAGCAGCAGCTCAGCCCAGAGGCTGAGGAGCCCCCCAAGGAGGAATACACCCACTGACTTCCTGTTGTGGTCAGGAGCCAGGCTAGATTTAAGCTCTCATTCAGGAGGAGCTGGGTCAGGAGAGGGAAGGACCTGTGCTCATGCCCCCATGCTGTCATTTCCTTGTTCTGTTTCACAAGCCGGTTCATGTGTCCCCCCGGTGCTTTCTGCACGAGAAAACCCATAACATTGACACCTGGGTAGGGAGTGGGGAATTCTCCCATTGCACAAGAGTCACCAGTAAAACCAGCCTCGCCTGGGGAGCAAACTCACCCTAAGGGGCTGTAGGAGAGCTGCCCCTGCAGAAACACAGTTCAGGACAAGATGGCAGCCACTGAACTACTGACTTGTGGGAAGAGAGCCTTGTATTATGGGTAGGCCGTGTTAACCCCACTGCTCTCAGCTCACGGGGGTCTCACCATCCTTCAGCTTCCCTTGGAGCTTTGGGTTTGCATGGACCTGAGAGCTCCAGCCTGACCTGAGGCTGTTACGAAAGAGGCGTTCGTGGCTTGTCCTTTTGGGTTGTGGATACAAAGGTGACCCAGACCTCAGGAGAGTGGGTGTGTGAAAGCCTTTGCCCTCATGCCCACAAGTGGGCATAGCTGAGGCCCTTCTGTTAGTGCAAATCAGCTGCACACAAAGGAGGGGCAGCCTGAGGCTGGAAGTCCATGTGGTTCAAAAGGAGCTTATAGAGCTATGGGTTTTCCTAGGGTGTGAACCCAGTGGCTGGAAGAAGGCTGTGTGTTAAGCAGTGGGACGGCGGCATGGGGTGTGGTCTGCTTTGAGGCCCCTGGAGAGAGGCAGAGTCTCAAAACAGCTCATTCTTGGGTCAGAGCTCAGGGCCGTGGGGCTAGCCCCTACTCATAATACAAGGATCTCTTCCCACAAGTCAATAATTAGGTGGCTTCCATCTTGTCTTGAACAAGACTTTCATGGAGGAGTCTCTCCAGCATCATCTCAGGGTAAGGTTTGCCCTCTCCTCTCCCCACACCCAGATCATGTTGTTTTTACTAGTGGCTCTTGTGCAATGCGGTAATTCCTCACCTCCCATCAATGTGTCAATTTCATGTTTTGTGCAATAGACTCTAGGGTGCTGTACCTGGGATTTGTCCAAAAGAGGGCTGCCTGCACTCATGCACTTCTTATCACAGATCAGGGCATTAGGGCTTTGTGTACATTTTGTAAGTAAAGAAATGACACAAAGAAAATACCCCAAATCTAGGTCATCAATTTCAAATCTAAACAGAAACCACCTTGTCAGGCCCTCAATTCGGTTACTGCTTGGCCAAAGGGGCGACAGAACTAGTCCCAGGAGAGCATGCCAGATTTATATAAACCCAGCAAGATTAGTCACATTGCTCCTTCCCTAAGCAGAGTCCACCCTTCTCCAGAAGATGTCTGGGGACCTGCAACCTCTTAACGGTAGGCTCTGCTATCTGCTGGGGCAGCCAGCTGGGATACATCTCTCTGCTGCAGTTTGTGCTCCTCCCTGTGAGCTCATTAGCCTCTGACGCCTGATGGGATCTTCTCTGGGGTGGGAGCCCTGCGCACCAAATCCCCAGATCCCTGCTCGTCCATTGCAACCAGCACATTAGTGGTGCTGCTCTTTGTGCTAGAGTAGGAATGAGTCTGGCCTAACAATCGTAGCAGAGACAAATAGGAAGGAAACTCACAAGCATCAGTGGATGCAGGAACCTCTAATGAGGCTGCCTTTCTGGGTGCTGGGTGGAAATCAGCTTCCTGAGCTTTTTTTAGAAAGTGGCTGCATATGCCATGGAGAGCTTTGGAATGTGAAAAGGGGACCACGCTGGATCTCTGGTTCTAGGGGCCCTCTGACAGGCAGTTACCAGTACAGCACCAGCAGGGAACACATCTGGGCATTATTCATGCAACGAAATACAGCTGCTGAAATGGAACAACCGAAAGAGCCCAGAGCCTCCTGTTCACTGAACGGCTCCATCTAAGCAGTATTATTTGGGGCTGTTACAAGAATCATAAACAACAGAATCCACTGCCAGCATCAAGAGGGCAGGATGGAGCTGAAATATCTGCTTTATGTGGGAGAGAAGGTGGGCGAGGTGGTATCTTTGATTGGACCCATTTCTGTTGGTGAGAGAAACAAGCTTTCAAGCTACACAGAGCTCTTCTTCTGGTCTGGGAAAGGAACTCCCAGAGTCGCAGCAAAATGCAAGGTGGAACAGATTGTTTAGCATAAGTTGTTAGCACATATTGTAAGGGACTATTCAAGGTAGAGTGGCCTGTTAACATTTCTGCATGCTTTATTGGGAAGCAGCTGGACTGCAGGGCTCCCAAGTAACATCTAGAGCCCCACTCCCATGTCTCTTGTGACAACAGTAACTACTTTCTTCCATCACTGATCCAGGAACTCTGTTAGGCCAGGGAAAGCATGTTATCCCTCAGACTCCGCTTCCTGTCCCTCCGCTTTCCCTGGAGACCTGCCACCTAGAAGCTTCACCTCCCCTTGCTGCCTGGAGTCCTGACAAAGATTTGATGGGTCAATACAGATAATCCCCTGTTATGGCTTCTTGTACCCCTGCAGTCAGGGAGACAGCTGGCATCTGGGATGATCCTAGCTCATTCTGAATAGACAGTTCTCGGACTCATCGGCACTAGTGGGCTGGCAGTGCCAAGGTAGGGTTTTGAGGCTGGCAGTTTTGAGGGCTATGGTGGCGCAGGGCAGGATGGGCAGCCCTGAGAGCTCAGTGGCACATCTGCCAAACCCAGCGTCAGTGCATGACTCCAAGGCTCTGGAATGGGGACTCAGTTCATTAGTGAAGTGGCTTCTAGCCCACCCTGTGAGGGGCAGCTCCCCTTGACCTGTGTTGGAAAGATGCTCGGGGGGGGGGGAGGGGTCATGACGCTGCTGTGGCTCAGAGCCTTTTCGCCTTGTTTTAAGGGTCCCAAAGGTTTTCTTAGAAAGAGACAGATCAACGTCCCAAACCAACAGGGGCTGCTCCCTGGGGAAAGACTCTGGACCAGTGCTAGGATCCTGGCTCTGAGCTCACTGGAGGGGGAAGGGGGGCCTGAGAAGTGGCATCAGGGGTAGAATCCTCCTCTCACACACACAGCCGGGCAACATGTGAGCCCCCATCAAGGAACCAGGGAGAAGAGTTTGGGCCACATCCAGATGTGCCTGACCAATGAGACAGGAGGGGCAGAAGCAGTGAGGGGAGGAACCTGCAGATGGAGGAGGAGATGGAGTGGTTAGAATCACAGGTTACAAACTGCTCCGTGAACAAGTTTCTTTATTTTTTACAGTGCACAAGGTGCCAGGGACACCAAATTATACAGAGTCAGGGCAGGAAGAAAGAGACCCCCAGCCCCGCCCAAAGCTTCCCCTTGACCGCAGGAAAAGAGCCACTGAATCACACTCCTCAGGTCCCTCATGGGATGAGGCCTCAGCCCAGTCTTCTCTGTGCTAGGTGGGCAGGGTCTGAAATTCCACGGCAGCTCCCCTGACAGGTGGCGTGGTTGGCGCTAAAGATGAGACGGATTAAGAATGCAGGCACTGTGCAGGCATTGTGCAAGCTGATTTCCTAGGGCTGGTCTGTGGGACCCCAGCAAGGCCAGGCACATCAAGCTGGTGTCACGACTGCTGCTGGGAACACCCTCGGGATGCAGGAAGTTATGCTGGAGAAAGGGAAAATGATCAGTGGGTTCAACAGGAAATTCTGGGCTGTGCAAACCCAGCCTCTGGTTTGGCCCCAGCTCCCACGAACATGACCGAGTTTGATCCAGCCCAGCCCTGCAACTGCCATGGCCTTGTCCCAGCCTGGGATACAGGGGAGGGAGTGGGAGATTTCCACCTGCCAAATCAGTGGACCCCAAGAAGGGGCACAGTATCCCCAAAGCCTAGTTACCCCATGGATGTGGGGAGGAGTGATCAAACTTCCTGCCCTGTGGATGGCATTGAATCCCAAGCTAACTTGTTTGGCAGAGTAAGCTCTCCATATTCGTATCTCCCCATGCAGCCCCTTATGACCCTGTTCCTATCTCCATGGAGCAGGGATGAGAGAGCATTAATCCCCCATTCCCAGCCCAAGGGAGCGTCCTGGTATCATATCCCTGGCTCTTCCATTTGTAGTCGACAGGAATTGGATAGTATTTCCTTTAAATTGTTTGCAAGCCCTTTAGTCGCATGTATGTTTGAGAAGCCCCCAGAACCCTGCCAGAGCTGCCATGGTTGTATATAGCTAGGCCTGGCACACCGTGTGTCATTAGCAAACACAGTTATTGGCCCTCATTGTACCCATGTTGTGCATTCATTTTGTGACTCTTCTGTAAAGAGCAAAACACACAATATCATTGTCCTCTCCAGATCCTGGATGAGGCTTGTGGGTAGGCAAGGGGAGGTGTTATCTAAAGATAGAATGGGCGTTGGACCACAAACCCAATCGATAATGTTGCCCTTCCCTTTTCTGGCCCCAGACACACCATCCCACAGATTTCCCAGAGCAGCTTCTCAGATGGAATCCCTCCAGATCACCTCTGCCTGTTTCCCAGGTGGACCCAACTTTTTATTGTCTTGTGACACCACAAAGTCATATTAAGACAAAGGCGTGTAGGAAGGTGTCAAGCAACCAGCCTGTTCCCTAGTCCAACCAGAATGGTGAGACCTCTGGAGGTATATCTGATCAGAGCGGATCTCGGCTGGAAGCCTTGGGTTGAAATGCCCTTTCCCATAGGCGCCCAGCAGCTCAGCTGGAGCAGCAAGTGATCTCAGTCCAGAGCCCAAAGAGAGGATCAGGCTGGTACCTTTACCATATCCCTTAGGATAAACACAGTCCTTCCCGCAGAAAGTCTCACAGCACTTCTTGAATCTTGGACACTGGCGGTCAGACTGGCAGCGATCTGGGGGATTGTACATAGCGCACTTAAAGATGACGAATGGACAGGTGTCAGGTTTCCCTGTAAGAGAAGATCGCTGCATAAACAAATCTTATAGCAAAGCATGCCAGCTGTAAGCTACTTGGGACAGGGACAATGAAATCTGTGCAGCACCCAGCACAAAAGGTCTCCCAAAATACCTATTGAAATAATAATAATTCAGAGGCCTTGTGGTTATTGCAGGCTGCAGTGTATGTTATGCTGCAAGTAGCTGGGGTGAGGGGGGCATAGTTTCAGAATCTGTGCTTCAGCTATCTGTAGTTGTATTTGCCTCTGCATTCTCCACAGGCTTGTTAACAGCTTTTGGAGGTGAAACAGACCTCCACAAGCTGTTGAAGAGAAATGCCATTGTCCATTGAAGAGAAATGCAATATGACTAGTGAACAACCCCTGCTTCCACTCTGCTGTCTAGGTGCATTTCCCAGGCTGATGCCCTGGGGCCAGAGCTCCCAGATCCAGCTGCCAGGGGCATTTTCTTTCTAAACCCAACATGACTGCCACCTTGAAGGGGTTAAATTCTGTCTCACATGCTTCTTTTGTTTGATTGACAGGTCATGCTCCACCCTGTGGGAATCACAAAGTCAAAGAGAGGTTTCAGAGTAACAGCCGTGTTAGTCTGTATTCGCAAAAAGAAAAGGAGGACTTGTGGCACCTTAGAGACTAACCAATTTATTTGAGCATGAGCTCACGAAAGCTCATGCTCAAATAAATTGGTTAGTCTCTAAGGTGCCACAAGTCCTCCTTTTCTTTTTGCGAAAGTCAAAGAGGTGACTAAAGGGAGCAGCCCTTTCACTGCAGCTCACTGAGTGGGGCCTCTCTGGCTGCTGCCCTGGAGGGACTGTAAGAACTGGGACCTGCCCTACAACCAGCTGAGCTACCTGTGTGCGCATCCGTGCTCTCTGTCCTTCATTGGAACAGTGAGTCTGGGAACCTGGGCTGCTGGCTGGGTCAGTACTTACCTGTCTCTACTACAGGAAAAGGTTCAGAATCCTAGAGAGAGAAAATCCCTGTAGGGTCCCTTCTAACCCAGACCCCTCGGGCAGGGCAGGATTGTTCCTTACTCTACATTGACCAGAGATGTGTCCAGACTTGCTTTAATTGTCCCAAGCAATAGGGCTCCCCAGCAGTGGCCCTAGCCATTTTTCAGGCCAGAGCAGAAAATGCTTTCAGCATTTCCCATCCCCCAGCTCACCCAACGTGCCCGCCTACTGCAGCCGACCAGCAGAGCCAAAAAAATAAAAAAAGTGGAATGGCACTTAGGTACAGCACCTATGGTGACCATCCTGTTTCCCCTCCCCTAGGACTGGCCCTGGGGCTTCCCACCTTCCCCCCACCCCCCATGAATGTTCCTCCATGCCCCCCCAGGGAGGCACACCTGACTTGTTTGGAAAAAGCTGATCATCAGCTGTCAAAAGCAAACTGGACAAATTCCAAGTTTTGCCAAATATGTTTGGAAATCCGGGCTTAAAAAGGGGACTGTCCCAGACAAAATGGGATGTATGGTCACCCAATCACAGAGGGGACATAATACCAGACACTGGTGGCAGCTTGGCCCAGAGGAAGAGGAGGCCCACTAGAGTTCTCCATTATCTGAGAAGCTTCTGCCCAAGTGATCTGTGAACTCTGGGGTCCAGTAACTGAAAACCCAACACCTGGAGATCACAAAAATGATTGAACTGGGCTGAGGTCGCCAGATACAGTTACCTGCAGCCTCCTGTCGTCAGGATAAAGGTGACCAAGTTACACTGAGACCAGTACCTCTCTGAATCAGGATGCAATCTCTCCCACAGCTAGTTTCACAGCATTTCTTTGGGCCAGGACATTGGTGGTCATGATCACAAAGGCTGGGAGGATTTATTATACGACACTGTGCAGTAACCACTGGGCAAGTCCCAGGTTTGGCTGCAAGAGAGGAGATGGCAGGATAAACAAACTTCTATAACAGGTTTCAGAGTAGCAGCCGTGTTAGTCTGTATTCGCAAAAAGAAAAGGAGTACTTGTGGCACCTTAGAGACTAACCAATTTATTTGAGCATAAGCTTTCGTGAGCTACAGCTCATTTCATCGGATGCATACTGTCATCGGATGCATACTGTGGACAGTATGCATCTGATGAAGTGAGCTGTAGCTCACAAAAGCTTATGCTCAAATAAATTGGTTAGTCTCTAAGGTGCCACAAGTACTCCTTTTCTTTCTATAACAGGATAATAGCCAGGCCCCAGGCACGGATCTCTGCCTGCTGAGTGCTCAGCTCCAATTCCCTTGTATCTCTCACCCTGCCAAGACTGATAAGGATGGACAGATGCAAATGATTCCTGCAGGACAGCTACAGTTTTGTGGGATTCATCCCCTTAATGCCAGTGACTCTCTCTGTAACCCCCGTGCCATCACTCCTCATTGCAAATAACTTTCAACAACAAGGAGCAGGGATGCCACGTTTGTGGGAAAGGCAGGTACCATTGGGACTAAAATGAGTGGCACCTGTCAAAGTGAGGGAGGTGGGAGATGCCTGCTTGGGTCACACAGCACACTCCTGCCGTCCCCGCCCCCGATGAGCTAGGACAGGGAGTGATGATCTCACTGCAAAGCAAGGTGATAAGTTTGGAAATACTGGCCCAGCAGGGTTCCTTGGTTGGGCGGAAGGCAAGCCTTTGTACAGGTGGACATGCAGCACTTTGTAGTGCTGGGGCACTCAGGAGCCTAATCACACACTCATTAGGAGGAACTACCCTGAGACAGGTCTTCTCGATCACTGGGCAGGTCCTAGGTTTCACTGTATCATACTAAGTCCCTGGCAGGAAGATCTCTGCCTGCTAAAGGCTGAAATATTGTCCCCGGCTCAGCTCAGGGACAGGGGGAGAGCTCCCTGGGGAA
Source organism: Caretta caretta (assembly GCF_965140235.1). NCBI lineage: Eukaryota > Metazoa > Chordata > Testudines > Cheloniidae > Caretta > Caretta caretta. The sequence goes on from NC_134218.1 coordinate 20,608,300, forward strand.
CCAGACCCACAGGCTATAAACAATGAGGCAGGTACCTTGCTGAGTTAGAACACAGCCCAATCCACAGCCGGTATCACAGCACTTCTCTGGCCCCGGACACTGGCTGTCTGACAGACAACGATTAGGGGGATTCAACATGTGGCACCTGAAAGGAACTACTGGGCAGGTCCCTGGTTTCACTGCAAGAAAGACATGCATGGTATAAACACCACCTTGTAATGCCGGGCAGCATGCTGAGCTCCAGTGAGAGGCACCTGCTATCTCGCAGAGTGCAGACTGCGGTAGGACCAGTCTGGACTCTGTGAAATTCTGCTGTCGATTGAAAGGCCTCTACAGAATTATCCTGGGCCTAATCCTTTCCTGCTGGGCACCCCATGTGTCATTCACAGCTCTGCAAGGCAGGTGTAAAATGCTGCCATGTCGACATGGACAGAAGGAGCAGGAGGCTAGAAAAGGGGCATGGCAGGGGGAATCGGCCCCCTGTTGCTGAGGCGTGAGTGACTGAAGCCTCACTATCTGGAAATGAGAATTAGGGAGGGAAAGGACCCAGGCAGGTCTCTAGGCAAATCCTCCGGACACTGTAATTCCAGACCTCTGCCACCCAGCCGTGGTGTTTAATTCCACGTTTAATTCCCAGCCTGGAGGGAGCTCGTCTGCTCTTTCTCACAAGAATGGCCTTTGCTGCTCTGGGTGCAACTCCTCAGAGCCTGCAAGTCCCGACCACTCAAAAGGGGAGTTTGCTGCATTGCTCAATAAAAGTCGGGCCAGCGCCTTAGCTGGGGCAAACCAGTGTAGCTCTGTCGACTTGACTGTACATCAGGTGGGGATTTGACTGAGTCTACACCCAAATGCATTGGGGTGTCTGGCTGTGAACCTTTCCCCAACGAAACCCTGAGTGGCCGAGCAGGCTCAGACTGAACCGATCTAATGAAATCCGCATGGAGAAACTGCAACTTCGGCACCTACTGCATCGACCCCCACTCCGTGGTCTCTGTGCCTTCTCAGGCTCAGTATCTGAATGGTATAAAATCCTGAACAGAGCCTGCTAGTGAGGTGGCCTTTGGGCTCATATCAGGGCACAAGGACATTTCCTTTCCCTGATGCAGGAGCAGTTGTGATCCCAGAATGTGGGGTGCTGAGTGTCAGTAAAGAGAGCAGCCCTGTTAGTGCTATCTGGGGAGGGAACCACTCACTACAGCCTGAAGAGTCCCCTGCTCTCTGCCCTCCCATGGGACAGGAGCCTGCTGCCCGCTGCCCCTTGGGTAGAACTGGCAGAAGCTGTTTTCAGCACTTACCTCTGGGGATTTTTTGCACGGGTAAGATTGTGCCAGACCTAGATGGCGGCGCCATCCAGAGGGTGAGGACCCCCACGAGGAAGAAGACACCCAGTGACTTCATGGTGTTGTCTCAGGAAGCAGGTCTGAATGCCCAGAGCTGAGTCAGGCTGGTATTTAACATCTCACTCCTGGGGAAAGGGGAGGGGGGAGCAGAGAACGAGGTGCCTGGTGCCAATATTTGTCCCCTTTTCTTGTGCCATTTCACAATCAGGTTCTTGTGTCTTCCTGGAGCTCTTTTCACAAGAAAAACATGAGATTGACCCATTGCTGGGAAGAGTGAAATTCTCCCCTTGCTCAAGAGCCAGCTACAGAGACAGTTTCAATGTGGAGTGGGGGCAACCTCACATGGAGATGACAACAGAAACCTTGCTCCAGACAAGATAGAAGCCAGTAAACTATTGACTTCTGGGCAGGAGCCATTGTGTGATGGAGTGAGTTGCTGGGACCCTTTTGCTCTCAGCTCCAAGCTACGGCTCCCACCACCATGCTGTTAAGTCTCTTTGAGGTCCCACCTCGACTTGGTGTGTGGGGGGGTGCTTCCCCCATTTCCAAACCCTAGGGAAAGAGCCTGGAGCAATGCTTTGATTCCAGCTCTGAATGCATTGGCGGAAGCTGTGGGGGTGGAAGTCAGGGTGGATGTGATTGTGTAGGCTCTGGAATCACAAACAACAAAGACAAGGTATGAAAGAAATTCTTTATTTGTAAAGTGTCCATGTGGTTCTAATTAAACCTCATGAGCAACGAGTTCTGGGAGCAGGAATGGAAGGGATGGCACCACCCTCAGCCAATGAGATCCACACCCAGGAAAGTCTGTTTCTTTTCAGGAACATTTACAATATCACCATGGATAAAAAATCTCAGGGTCATCACAATGCAGTGCTCCCCCTGGTCTCTCTATGCTGCCTAGGCAGGGTCTGAACCTGCAGAGGATTTTCCTCAGGGAGGTAACAAGTGACAGTACAAGAAATATGTGAAAAGTGCCTAAATATACCCTCCCCGTGGCTGGTGTTAATGTCCTGGAGCTAGAGTTGTTTGGAAGAAGCTGAGAGCGTTCAGACAGTATTAGATTACAAAAAACTTTTGTACATAAACATTCTTGACAAAAACGGGGAAACGTTCTGTTGTAATTTCAGTGATGGGGTTGGATTACTTGGAATTCCCTTTTCTTTTCCCTCTCAACCTGTTCTCACAGATAGAGTTGGGTGAATGTTGGGTGAATGTTTGATATAGGATGCTCCTTGTACAGATAAGCGGACTGTCATAGCAGGTGTGCTGGAACACTTTTTACAGTGGGGTTGCTGAGAGCCCTTGAACCATATGTAAACGCTGTAGATAACGGAATCCACTTCAAGCCCAGGGATGCAGCAGCATCCCTAGTTCCAGCACCTGTGTGACATGCTGCTTCTTAAACTTTTCTGCAAGACTGGACCAATAGAGCAACTGTATATCATCCTGCTGGACTTGAGGGTGAACTGTAAGGGTATGTCTACACTACGAAATTAGGTCGAATTTATAGAAGTCGGTTTTTTAGAAATCGGTTTTATATATTCGAGTGTGTGTGTCCCCACAGCAAATGCTCTAAGTGAATTAAGTGCATTAACTCAGCAAAGTGCTTCCACAGTACCGAGGCAAGCGTCGACTTCCGGAGTGTTGCACTGTGGGTAGCTATCCCACAGTTCCCACAGTCTCCGGAAATGAGATTCAAAAGTTCACGGTTCTTTTCCTGTCTACCTGGCCAGTGCATCTGAGTTGAGAGTGCTGTCCAGAGTGGTCAAAATAGAGCACTCTGGGATAGCTCCCGGAGGCCAATACTGTCGAATTGTGTCCACAGTACCCCAAATTCGACCCGACAAGGCCGATTTAAGCGCTAATCCACTTGTCAGGGGTGGAGTAAGGAAATCGATTTTAAGAGCCCTTTAAGTTGAAAAAAAGGGCTTCATCGTGTGGACAGGTGCAGGTTTACATCGATTTAACGCTGCTAAATTCGACCTAAAGTCCTAGTGTAGACCAGGGCCAAGAAACTTCGCTAAAAATCCCCTCTTGTGTGAATTGCGTCATTGCTTTGATCACCTTCTCATTTAAGTGACTTGAGTCTCTGTTCTTCTGTGTTGATTCAAATATCTAGAGTCCACTTTCTTTCCAATGTTTTATGTAGAGAGGCGAGCTGGAGTTATATGAAGTGATTTCCTGCTTTGGACCTGGGGAAATTCAGCAAGGTTAGACTGCAGGGATCAGGTGTCATTGCTGCTCCTGGGGATGCCTTCATCTACTGGTGAAGCAAGTTATGCTGGGAAAGAGAAAAAAGAAAAAAAGCAAAGTAGTCAGAAGTCTTAAGGGGAAAATCCTGTTCTGTATCAGAGGGGAAGCAGGGGGCTGGGAGCCAGGACTCCTGGGTCCTATTCCAAAATCTTGACATTTCCCACATGGCTCTAACACTTCATCTCATGGCACAACACCAAACCTGTGTTTTCTTTCACTTGTTTCCTGCCACAATTCTGCTACTCATTCACGGTTTCACATGCACTGCCTGATATAACCCTTGGACAGATCTCTCTGCTGGGGCCAGCATGAATGGGGATGTTTCAGGCTCAGCATCAGTGTAACGAGTGTTGGGGAAGCTGGGAAGATGCCAAGTACCCACGTCCTTCCCTGGTAAAACAGCATATTGTGCCTCTGGACTTCAGCTGTGGTCAGTGCAGTGATTTGTGCCTGCAGCCCAGGGCTGTACAACCCTCCCCAGTGAGCAGTTCCCTGGCTCAGCTGGAGCAGGGCAGGATCTCACTGCAGAGGCTGGGTACTTATGATGTAAACATGAGTGGAGGTGGGTGTCTTTCTGTGGCTAATCACAGTCCAGCCCAGTCAGTGTCACAGCACTTATCGTTTTCTGGACACTGACTGTCCTGTACAAACTGCATTAGGAGGATACCATGAGAGACACCTTATATTGAGTGCTTGACAGACACCAGGTTTCTCTGTAACACAGGAAGATCATAGTGTAAGCCACCCTCTGCACTGGAAGCTGGGATAATAAGTGCAGGTGGTTGGTGGCACCTAGTGTTAACTAGAGTTCTCCGTTTTCTGAAAAGCTTCTGCTCTGTGAACTCTGGGGTCCAGTGACTGAAAACCCAACACCTGGAGATCACAAAAATGATTTGAACTGGGCTGAAGTCCCCAGATACATTTAGCTGCAGCCTCCTGTCATCAGGATAAAGGTCAGCTCCCAGACTGCTGCGCTGGGCATCACAAAATGGGGAAGAGATGGCCAGCCCTCTGTGGAGATAGAGGTGGTTAGGGACTATTTAGAAAAGCTGGACGTGCACAAGTCCATGGGGCCGGACGAGTTGCATCCGAGAGTGCTGAAGGAATTGGCGGCTGTGATTGCAGAGCCATTGGCCATTATCTTTGAAAACTCGTGGCGAACCGGGGAAGTCCCGGATGACTGGAAAAGGGCTAATGTAGTGCCAATCTTTAAAAAAGGGAAGAAGGAGGATCCTGGGAACTACAGGCCAGTCAGCCTCACCTCAGTCCCTGGAAAAATCATGGAGCAGGTCCTCAAAGAATCAATCCTGAAGCACTTGCATGAGAGGAAAGTGATCAGGAACAGCCAGCATGGATTCACCAAGGGAAGGTCATGCCTGACTAATCTAATCGCCTTTTTTGATGAGATTACTGGTTCTGTGGATGAAGGGAAAGCAGTGGATGTATTGTTTCTTGACTTTAGCAAAGCTTTTGACACGGTCTCCCACAGTATTCTTGTCAGCAAGTTAAGGAAGTATGGGCTGGATGAATGCACTATAAGGTGGGTAGAAAGCTGGCTAGATTGTCGGGCTCAACGGGTAGTGATCAATGGCTCCATGTCTAGTTGGCAGCCGGTATCAAGTGGAGTGCCCCAAGGGTCGGTCCTGGGGCCGGTTTTGTTCAATATCTTCATAAATGATCTGGAGGATGGTGTGGATTGCACTCTCAGCAAATTTGCGGATGATACTAAACTGGGAGGAGTGGTAGATATGCTGGAGGGGAGGGATAGGATACAGAAGGACCTAGACAAATTGGAGGATTGGGCCAAAAGAAATCTGATGAGGTTCAATAAGGATAAGTGCAGGGTCCTGCACTTAGGACAGAAGAACCCAATGCACAGCTACAGACTAGGGACCGAATGGCTAGGCAGCAGTTCTGCGGAAAAGGACCTAGGGGTGACAGTGGACGAGAAGCTGGATATGAGTCAGCAGTGTGCCCTTGTTGCCAAGAAGGCCAATGGCATTTTGGGATGTATAAGTAGGGGCATAGCGAGCAGATCGAGGGACGTGATCGTTCCCCTCTATTCAACATTGGTGAGGCCTCATCTGGAGTACTGTGTCCAGTTTTGGACCCCACACTACAAGAAGGATGTGGATAAATTGGAGAGAGTCCAGCGAAGGGCAACAAAAATGATTAGAGGTCTGGAACACATGAGTTATGAGGAGAGGCTGAGGGAGCTGGGATTGTTTAGCCTGCAGAAGAGAAGAATGAGGGGGGATTTGATAGCTGCTTTCAACTACCTGAAAGGGGGTTCCAAAGAGGATGGCTCTAGACTGTTCTCAATGGTAGCAGATGACAGAACGAGGAGTAATGGTCTCAAGTTGCAGTGGGGGAGGTTTAGATTGGATATTAGGAAAAACTTTTTCACTAAGAGGGTGGTGAAACACTGGAATGCGTTACCTAGGGAGGTGGTAGAATCTCCTTCCTTAGAGGTTTTTAAGGTCAGGCTTGATAAAGCCCTGGCTGGAATGATTTAACTGGGAATTGGTCCTGCTTCGAGCAGGGGGTTGGACTAGATGACCTTCTGGGGTCCCTTCCAACCCTGATATTCTATGATTCTATGATTCTATGACTCAGTTACACTGAGACCAGTACCTCTCTGAATCAGGATGCAATCTCTCCCACAGCTAGTTTCACAGCATTTCTTTGGGCCAGGACATTGGTGGTCATGATCACAATGGTTGGGAGGATTTATTATAAGGCACTGTGCAGTAACCACTGGGCAAGTCCCAGCTTTGGCTGCAAGAGAGGAGATGGCAGGATAAACAAACTTCTATAACAGGATAATAGCCAGGCCCCAGGCACGGATCTCTGCCTGCTGAGTGCTCAGCTCCAATTCCCTTGTATCTCTCATCTTGCCAAGACCTAAAAGCATGGACAGATGCAAATGATTCCTGCAGGACAGCTACAGTTCTGTGGGATTCATCCCCTTAATGCCAGTGACTCTCTCTGTAACCCCCGTGCCATCACTCCTCATTGCAAATAACTTTCAACAACAAGGAGCAGGGATGCCACGTTTGTGGGAAGGGCAGGTACCATTGGGACTAAAATGAGTGGCACCTGTCAAAGTGAGGGAGGTGGGAGATGCCTGCTTGGGTCACACAGCACACTGCTGCCGTCCCCGCCCCCGATGAGCTAGGACAGGGAGAGATGATCTCACTGCAAAGCAAGGTGATAAGTTTGGAAATACTGGCCCAGCGGGGTTCCTTGGTTGGGCGGAAGGCAAGCCTTTGTACAGGTGGACATGCAGCACTTTATAGTGCTGGGGCACTCAGGAGCCTAATCACACACTCATTAGGAGGAACTACCCTGAGACAGGTCTTCTCGATCACTGGGCAGGTCCTAGGTTTCACTGTATCATACTAAGTCCCTGGCAGGAAGATCTCTGCCTGCTAAAGGCTGAAATACTGTCCCCGGCTCAGCTCAGGGACAGGGGGAGAGCTCCCTGGGGAACCAGACCCACAGGCTATAAACAATGAGGCAGGTACCTTGCTGAGTTAGAACACAGCCCAATCCACAGCCGGTATCACAGCACTTCTCTGGCCCCGGACACTGGCTGTCTGACAGACAACGATTAGGGGGATTCAACATGTGGCACCTGAAAGGAACCACTGGGCAGGTCCCAGATTTCACTGCAAGAAAGACATGCATGGTATAAACACCACCTTGTAATGCCGGGCAGCATGCTGAGCTCCAGTGAGAGGCACCTGCTATTTGGCAAAGGAATGCCCCATTTGTGTGGAATGAAGGTAACATTGGGACTAAAAATAACTGGCATCCCTTGAAGTGAGGGATGCATGAAAGGCCTGCTTGGACAAGCTTCCCCTCTCCCCTTCGCTCCCCATGGGTTGGAACAGGGAATGATCTTACCGCAAAGCATGGTAGAAGAATTAGAAAAACTGGCCCAGTGTGGTACCTTGGTTGGGCTGAATGCACTCCTTCCCACAGATGGACATGCAGCACTTCATGGGGCCGGGGCAGTCACGGTCTTCCTTACACTTATCAGGAGGATTTATCATGTGACATGTACTCGTGATCAATGGACAGATCCCAGGTTTCTCTGTAACTAACAAACAAATCCTGTGTTACAAGGTAACAAACTAAGCTTTCGGCACAAAGATCTGTTCTTGCTAAAGCTGAAATACTGTCCCTGGCTCAGCAGGGACAGGGTGAAAGCTCCCTGGGGAACCAGGCCCACAGGCTATAAACAATGAGGCAGGTACCTTGCTGAGTTAGAACACAGCCCAATCCACAGCCGGTATCACAGCACTTCTCTGGCCCCGGACACTGGCTGTCTGACAGACAACGATTAGGGGGATTCAACATGTGGCACCTGAAAGGAACCACTGGGCAGGTCCCAGATTTCACTGCAAGAAAGACATGCATGGTATAAACACCACCTTGTAATGCCGGGCAGCATGCTGAGCTCCAGTGAGAGGCACCTGCTATTAGGCAAAGGAATACCCCATTTGTGTGGAATGAAGGTAACATTGGGACTAAAAATAACTGGCATCCCTTGAAGTGAGGGATGCATGAAAGGCCTGCTTGGACAAGCTTCCCCTCTCCCCTTCGCCCCCCATGGGTTGGAACAGGGAATGATCTTACCGCAAAGCATGGTAGAAGAATTAGAAAAACTGGCCCAGTGTGGTACCTTGGTTGGGCTGAATGCACTCCTTCCCACAGATGGACATGCAGCACTTCATGGGGCCGGGGCAGTCACGGTCTTCCTTACACTTATCAGGAGGATTTATCATGCGACATGTACTCGTGATCAATGGACAGATCCCAGGTTTCTCTGTAACTAACAAACAAATCCTGTGTTACAAGGCAACAAAGTAAGCTTTCGGCACAAAGATCTGTTCTTGCTAAAGGTGAAATACTGTCCGTGGCTCAGCTCAGGGACAGGGTGAGAACTCCTTGCGGAAACCCCCCTTTTACCCACAGGCTATAAACAATGAGGCAGGTACCTTGCTGAGTTAGAACACAGCCCAATCCACAGCCGGTGTCACAGCACTTCTCTGGCCCCGGACACTGGCTGTCTGATTGACAACGATTAGGGGGATTGTGCATCTTGCACCTGAAAGGAACCACTGGGCAGGTCCCAGGTTTCACTGCAAGAAAGACATGCATGGTATAAACACCACCTTGTAATGCCGGGCAGCATGCTGAGCTCCAGTGAGAGGCACCTGCTATCTCGCAGAGTGCAGACTGCGGTAGGACCAGTCTGGACTCTGTGAAATTCTGCTGTCGATTGAAAGGCCTCTACAGAATTATCCTGGGCCTAATCCTTCCCTGCTGGGCACCCCATGTGTCATTCACAGCTCTGCAAGGCAGGTGTAAAATGCTGCCATGTCGACATGGACAGAAGGAGCAGGAGGCTAGAAAAGGGGCATGGCAGGGGGAATCGGCCCCCTGTTGCTGAGGCGTGAGTGACTGAAGCCTCACTATCTGGAAATGAGAATTAGGGAGGGAAAGGACCCAGGCAGGTCTCTAGGCAAATCCTCCGGACACTGTAATTCCAGACCTCTGCCACCCAGCCGTGGTGTTTAATTCCACGTTTAATTCCCAGCCTGGAGGGGGCTCGTCTGCTCTTTCTCACGAGAATGGCCTGTGCTGCTCTGGGTGCAACTCCTCAGAGCCTGCAAGTCCCGACCACTCAAAACGAGAGTTTGCTGCATTGCTCAATAAAAGTCGGGCCAGCGCCTTAGCTGGGGCAAACCAGTGTAGCTCTGTCGACTTGACTGTACATCAGGTGGGGATTTGACTGAGTCTACACTCAAATGCATTGGGGTGTCTGGCTGTGAACCTTTCCCCAACGAAACCCTGAGTGGCCGAGCAGGCTCAGACCGAACCGATCTAATGAAATCCGCATGGAGAAACTGCAACTTCGGCACCTACTGCATCGACCCCCACTCCGTGGTCTCTGTGCCTTCTCAGGCTCAGTATCTGAATGGTATAAAATCCTGAACAGAGCCTGTTAGTGAGGTGGCCTTTGGGCTCATATCAGGGCACAAGGACATTTCCTCTCCCTGATGCAGGAGCAGTTGTGATCCCAGAATGTGGGGTGCTGAGTGTCAGTAAAGAGAGCAGCCCTGTTAGTGCTATCTGGGGAGGGAACCACTCACTACAGCCTGAAGAGTCCCCTGCTCTCTGCCCTCCCATGGGACAGGAGCCTGCTGCCCGCTGCCCCTTGGGCTGAAGCTGTTTTCAGCACTTACCTCTGGGGATTTTTTGCACGGGTAAGATTGTGCCAGACCAAGACGGCAGCACCATCCAGAGGGTGAGGACCCCCACGGGGAGGAAGATGCCCACTGACTTCATGGTGCTGTTGGGAGCGAGGTGTGAATGCCCATAGCTGAGCCAGGCTGGGATTTAAGCTCTCCGATGGGTGGGGCTGGGAAGGAGGGGGGCATTTGGGTTCCTTTCAACATCCCGACCTTCCTTCCCTTCCATTTCACGAGTCGGTGCACGTATCTGCCTCACCCCTTCTTGGGCAAGAACAAAGTAGCTGCCTAGTTTCAGAGAGGTTTTGCCCCTGGCAGAAATAGGGAGTTGCCCATATTACTTAGCAGCAGGCTGTGATAATGGCCTCCACCTGTCGGCACGCCACCTCCCCTCTGCTCCCAAAGGCACACGTATTCAAGGAGTTTAAAGCAATAGGTTTAACCCAGAAGTGAGCTGACAGACTTGCGACCTGGTCTATCCAGCCTGCATAGATCACACTCTGCTCTTTTACAAGTTGATTCACAAACCATTTGAAATACAGATGATGAACAGCAATTCACTCCAAGACTTTTGAGTTCAGCATTGCCCTTCGTGGAGCTGTGATAATTGCCTTGACACAACTTCATGCCAAACCTGGGGGAGCCACTGAATGGGCAGGAACAGTGGCTTCCCTTAGATCAGGGTGTACGCTGAAGATTTGGGAGACCTGGGTTCAACTCTATCTTGCTCTTTCTGTCTGACCTTGGGCAAATCACATAAAGTCAGATTTTCAAAGGTATTTAGGTGACTGAAGATGCAGATAGGTGACTAATAGGGTTCTTCAAACAATTAGACATCAAACTCCCATTGAAATAAAAATCTTTAGGGTTCCTTCTGACATTGTCTCATGCTCAGCAGCAGAGTTGGCATCTTCTTCAGAGGGAATCAACGGGAGTCGGGTGCATAGGTACTTTTGAAAATACCCCGAGGCTACTATCTGCATCTGCCTAAATACCTCTGAAAATCTGGTCCTGAGTCTCTCTGCTTCCGTTCCTCTTCTGTAAAATGGGAATAATAGCACTTTGCTGCCTCACAGGGGTGTTGCGAGGGCAAATACATTAAAGGTGTGTCTACACCAGGGGTCTGATTCCCCTGCCTGGATATATGTCCCACCCGAGCTCTCATCCAGTTCTCATCTCAATAACAGTGTAGTCATGGCAGCACAGGCAGCAGCAAATGGTGACACCAGCTAGCCGTGCTGAGTGCAAACCCGCCAGAAACCCGTGGGTACCTAGTTGGCACAGTTAGCCTGTCCTGCTGCTTGCCCCAGCGTGTGCCACTCTAGGTACACTACTAGCGTGAAGAGAGCTCGTGCCAGGATGTCTGTGTGAAGTGCAGAATCACAGCCCCAGCTCCTAGTGTAGACAGACTCTAAAGATGGTGAGATGCAGCTTCAGATTCTGTGGTGATGGGGCTGGATAAGTATGTAGGTAGATAGAGCTACAAGGTGGTCACATTTATTCCATGGTTGTCCAACATGGACATTTCTTACACCTGCTCAGAGAGAGAACAGTGGATGGATGGAGCACTGATGGCCTATGCTATGGCAATCCTGACATCCCTGTGTTCCTATGCAGAAGATGCCAACTCAACTACTGAAGAGGAAACAGTGTCAGAGAGAGCCATGGACATTTTCACCTTTGCAAACTCCTGCTTGTTGCCAATTAACTAACATACAAATAAAACCTGTGAGAAAGGAACAGCATAACATCTTCTCTCCCTCTCCCTAAAGAACCAAGCCATGCTCTCCCGGGAGGGAACAACCTGCTTATCATCAAGAGGACAGATAGGGAGAAATTAGAAGGCAAAGCTGTGAGAGCTTTACGAAATACTCTGATACATTGGGAAATGGACCAGATGTGGCTTCCCTCTGATTAAGAGCATCAAAAAAGTCTATGTTCTTCTACACCTACCTGTTGGTGCAATGTGAAGGACCAGTTGCTTGATCAGACTCCTATGCAGGTGGACAGTGGTAGAACAAATGTTTTAATAATGAATTACTTCACTGATCTCTCAAAATACAATACAATCTACTGGGCATGATTCTCTGCTATGTTACCCTGGTGTGATTCCAATGAAGTGAGCAAACCATAACAGTGTAAAATTGGTGTAATGCCATGAAGAATCAGGACCACACTTTAAATTGTTTTATAAAATTCTTGCAGGCATAGGGAGTAAAATGCAGCCTTCTTTAGACCCTGCTTTGCCTTGTTCATATTTTAATGAATGTAGCAAAGTCATCCTGGTAGCAGCTGGACAACTGACTCAACCAGCCGAGCTGATGGGTATGCAGTGTAATGGTAACAGAAATGATTCCATCTCTAAAACTGAGTGCTTACGTGGTTTGCTGATGACACCTTACTCAGTGCTTCTCTGCTGTATGTCCCTTGACGATCGTAATCAAGCTGAGCATTTGCTAGTGAAGAGAGATGACACTGGGATGTGAAAATGAATGGATTTCCCATGGGGCGTGTTAGTCATTAGCTTTAGCAAGTCTTATAGCTCAAGGACTGGGAGCCAAATCCTTGGCCCTTGTTCCAGCTACTTAGAGCTATTGAGGCAGAGCAAAGCAGCCAGCAAGCTGCCCAAAAGGGGCAGCTGAGGCTCCCCCCAATGGAGAAGAATCCAGAGGTGGCATTCAGCCCTCGCCAGGTAGTCAGCCCTTGCCATCCACTCCGCCAGCCTCTGCATAGGGGGTGGGGAGGGACAGTTTCAGAGCTGGCTGGAAGAAGGTGGGAGCAGAACACTGCACTCCAGCTGAGCCTTGGTTGGCAGAGTGATTTCTGGTTGACACAACGTAGAGCAGCTCTTCAGCTGTTTTCAGTTCTGCCAGAGGCTGTGTCAACCCCAAAGTCAAAGGAGCGGCAAGGTGACTTAAAGACTCATTCGTCCCTCTACACATCGCATTGGAAGCTTCAGCTCCAAGAGCTCTCAGCCATGATGTTTGCAGCGCTGCCAGCGTCAGTGTGACATTTTATTTCTCACAGTCTTTAATTTGCGCTGCTGCTTTTATGAATAGCTGGGAGCTGTTGGGTTGAGCTCTTCCCTTGGCTGAAATTTCTAATTGTCCAAAGCAGGTGAAAGGCAACGAGGCATCAATGTGACCTATAAGCATGTCAGGAAAGAAACTTCAGAGTGGAGTTAAAGAACTGGTGTGAGCGGAGCGTGCGTGGATGATAGAATGGCTGAGCAGGGCCTTTGAAGGCATCCGGTGAGGTTCCCTAATTGTTAGAACAGCAGAGCAGACTCTTCTCAAGATGAGAGGACGTGACCATATCTGGGCTACTAGAAAATAGTTTTCACTGGGCACTTTTCATGGCACAAAGTGGCCATGTTTTCTGGTCATTTCTTTTGGAGGAGCACTTGGTAATTTATTCAGCCTATGAGAGGAATAGCAGGTGGCTCCGGGTAGCATCAACCTCTCCACATCAACCAGTATCACCATCAGGCTGAGACCCAGGGCCTGAACTGCCTCCTTTCTCCTGAGTCTAAAAGGTGCCCTCCGCAGACCAGCTGAGGAGGAGGAGCCAAATGACCTCACCATCTCCCTGGCTGTATCCTGAGCAGCTCGTGAAGTGTGAACAAAGGTGTTTCCTATTCCTCCCTCCCTGGCATGACAGCTACAAGTTCACCTTGTTCCTCTTGACTCCTCTCTGTCTCTCCCTTTTAGCCTTCTGCCTAATACATGCCTGGCTGAGTCACTAGGACAAATCTAGCCTTGCAACATTCTGCTGCGACGAGTTTAGCCGGCTATCCGCCATACCGAGCGGCCGGGTCTTAATAAAAACTTTACCAGCACAGACTGGCCAGAGGAAAACAATAAGCTTTAGCCACACATTTTCCAAGTGGGGTCAGTGCATGGGAGTGCTTAACTGCCTCATGTGCCATGGTCTTCCAGCAACTGACCAGCAGCCATCAGACAGAAGCTGCATTTTCCTCCTCTTTTGCTTTTCTTTTCTCACTCCTGCTCTGTATGTGTTTGTCTTAAGGTGAAACTTCCCACACATTTCATTAAATCCCAGGGGAGGTCAGATGGGTTCTTGGACCTAGCAGGGACTGACTTGTGCGGGTAGCAAATGTGTCTGTGCAACCTGTCTATCTGCGCCGGGCTGAGGGGTCAATCTCAGGAGAATTTTCAACCCTTTGTTATCGTGGGAGGGTTCAAGGAGGATTCTGCAGAGCAAAGGAAATCTGAAGAAAAGCCAATATGTGACTGTGGATTGTGCAGGGCTCCAGCTCCCTTGAGCTCTGCAGTGCTCCCCACAGGCCCCTGGGCACAACAGGAGTTGGACTTTTGCAGACTACGCACAATTCAGAGTTTAACCTGTGGGAATGAGGAAAGTTATGAACATAGGGGGAAAGTCAGCACATAGACCTCCATTCCAGAGGGCACAGCCAAGCATCCCAGTTGTTTAAGTCTTCTGTGAACTGCAGGAAGAAAATCTGCTTCTTCTGTGAAGTTCCCTGCAAGAGAGAGAGAGAGATGGCTGGATGCCTCCTTGACCTGCTTTCTAGCTGCGAGCTGAGGGAGTTTGCTGTGTGTGCGTGGTGTGTCTGTTTCATTTTGCATTCATTTTTGGAAATATGGGACAAGCGATACAGCTCTCAGTTCAATGGGCTTTGTGTTTGGTGGATCCTAGATTTTGAATGGGGCCTTATGTATCTTTGTGTAAGCAGAGTCAGGATGAGCTCCACCCTGACATCTGGTGGTGAGGTGTGGCAAGTTGTGGAAAAGAACTTCAGGGGCTGATCTCATTTGCATAGGCACACCCACCCCGCCTAGAATGAGGCCATAACTGCCCAAATGGTCACTTTGGCTGTTGTGGGATCCCCAGTGTCTCTGTTATTGGGGTGGGAAGAATAAATTGTTATTACCCTGATTATGAGAACTGTGCTTGGAACTGTACTTGGCCTTTTGTTATGATGGAGGGACTCACCATCAACTAAGTAGCACTCGCTAGGCAAGGGACATGGGTTCCAAAACTCTGTGAATGGAGAGAGGCTTGAGACAGGTATTTGTACCTGGTGGTATGGGCCCCTTTGTGAGGGCCTGAAACACCAATTACACTTCTGTCTCTCTCCACTCTGGAATGTCAAAGCTAATTTTGGGTCTATTAAGAGTCTTGCTACAGGTACTGTACTGAATTCACTTTGGCCTTATGGTACACCAGCACTAAGGCTCCCACTACTATGAGCTGGAATCACTGAGCACTGTGTCAAGTAGTGGGAAGCCAGAAGAACTAGAGTGCAGTGGTGCTGTTCGTGGATAGGCTGGCAGAGTGTTCGTGAGACAGCGAGGCGAGCTGTGCAGGGCGGAGCTGTTTGTGAGACAGCGGCGTGTTCGTGAGACGCTCAGCCGAGCTGAGCAGAGCTGTTCGTGAGACAGCAAGCTGTGCAGAGCGGAGCCAGTCGTGGTGGAGCGGAGCCGTTCGTGAGACAGCGGAGCAGTGCAGAGCCCTGTGGGGCAGTCAGCTTCAGGACACGTAAGGTGCCCCTTACCTCTTTCCCCCCCCCCCACAGGCACATTTTAGCCAGACTGGGGAGCAACACTCTGCAGATGAACTTTTGAACTCTGGGGCTGGACTTTTTGAACTTTGGGTGATTTGTGGATTGCTGGACTCAAGAGACGTTTGGGTTCTGGGACTCAAGAATTCGAGGGAAAGGATGTGGCCCAATTTTCTGGGGTGGGTCTTTGCTCATGCTTTGGTTAATGAACACTAGTTGTGGTGTTTCCCCAATTTAATGCTGATGTCTTTTACCTCATGTTATTAAAGATTCTCTGCTACACCGAGACTCTGTGCTTGCGAGAGGGGAAGTATTGCCTCTTTGAGGCACCCAGGGGGTGTGTAAGATTTTCGCAGGTCACTGGGTGGGGGCTCGAGCCAGTTTTGCATTTGCTTTGATGAGAGGGAACCCCTGTGTACTGAACGGTTTCAGAGTAACAGCCGTGTTAGTCTGTATTCGCAAAAAGAAAAGGAGTACTTGTGGCACCTTAGAGACTAACCAATTTATTTGAGCATGAGCTTTCGTGACGCTCACGAAAGCTCATGCTCAAATAAATTGGTTAGTCTCTAAGGTGCCACAAGTACTCCTTTTCTTTTTGTGTACTGAACCCGGCCCTTGCTGCTATCAACTTGGCCTGGCAGAAGGGTTACATTTGGTACTAAAAGACGTTTTGAGAAGGACTGTTAACATCTCAGGCAAAGCTCCTACCTCATACCCCTTGCGAGATCTGCCTAACAATACTGTCAGAAAATTTTTTTTTGGCAGTAACGAGATCATTTGGCCCCATTTCTACAATATCTGCCTCCGGAGCTTAAATAATCAACTACGTTCACTTCCTGATGTACCTCCTGGCCTCCCACCCCTGGCTCCTGCCGTTCCTTAACTCATTATTAATAGACTGTTCAACAGAGAACTGAAGGAGAGACAGTGAGACTCAGGAATACCCAATGGCAAAGCTGAGGCACAAACAAGTTTATTTGTAATCATGCCAGAGGCTCCATTCGGGCCCCAGTATAAGGTGTGCAGGGATCTGGAGAGTCCAGGACACAGGGATCTGGGTCAGTGCTGTCCTCGGGATGCCCTCGGCCTATCCAAGAAGCAGAGAGTTATGCTGGAAAAATAAAAAGTGATCAGATGCACCATGAGGAAATCTTGCGCTGTACAAACTGAGCTGCCCTTGGCCAGGCTTTGCAGAAAACCAGGAGGGCCCAGCTACTGGCCTGGCTTGGGTTACAAGGCTCTCCTCGGCTCTGTGCTGCACAGGACTGTGTCTTGTATAAGGATGAGCACGTTCTCAGTGCAACCCATTAGGGTCAGCCATACCCTGATAGCCTCTGTAATGTCCATGGCAGGTGACAGCCTAGGCGCTGGGCCCAGGCGGTCTGGCTGGCTGGACCTGATTATGTATGTGCTGGAGAGCTGAGCTTATAACGAATGAGCCCTGCTCACAAGCCAAGTCTGCTGCATGCGTCCTCAGGATCCCACTATTACAGAATTCACAGTGGGAGAGGATCTTCTCCCTTCCCCTCCTGGCAGGGCCCCCCAGCCCCCGCTCTCATGCTGGCCTCCTTCTCTTTGTGTCTCGCACTACCAGCTCTGCTGCCTCCTCCCAGCTGGCCTCTATATGGGGTTAGGGTAAAAAGGGGGTGTCTAAGAGGCCATTGGATTTGAAATCTAATCAGGTTCAGGTTTAGCATCAGCTTAACCCCAGCGTCCCAGCGGGACGAGTGCTGGGGAAGCCGGGAAGGCAAGGGCACAAGTCCCTCACAGCTAAAGCAGCATGTTCTGAGCCTGGGCATGCTCTCTGGTCAGTGCAGTGCTCTGTGTCTGCAGCCCAGAGCTGTAGTTCCCTTTCCATGGGCAAGCTGGAGCAGGGTGTGATCTCACCGCAGAGCTGTATTCACATGACTGATGCGTTAGGAGAGATGGGTACCATTCTGAGGCCAAACACAATCTTTCCCACAGCCGGTGTCACAGCACTTCCGGTTTTCTGGACACTTGCTGTCCTTTTCACAGCGGTTAGGAGGATCAACCATGGGACAAACTACAGTGACGGCTGGACAAGTCCCAGGAGTCTCTGCAGCAAAAGAAATTAATGGTGTATAAAAAGCATCCCTGGTTCACTGAACATCAATAGGTGGTGCCCCCTAGCTGACCTTATGTATCTCTCCATCATGCACTCTCTGTCCTGCTGGATGGGTGCACAGGAGAGGCCATCATATTTGCCATAGTAGAGTACTGTGCTTGGTAATGCTCCTTGTTACTTGGTAACTCTCTGATAAAACAGCCTGGCCTTTGTTCTGGCCTCACTGAAGGCCGTCTGTGCCAGGTCTGTGGGTGTATGGGGGCCATGAACCCAGTGCTCTCCCCACTGGGCAGTATCTTCTCTGATACAAAGCCAGTGG
This sequence comes from Caretta caretta, assembly GCF_965140235.1. NCBI lineage: Eukaryota > Metazoa > Chordata > Testudines > Cheloniidae > Caretta > Caretta caretta. Next base: position 20,626,109 of record NC_134218.1, read on the forward strand.
AATGACTTTATGCCAGCCCTCTTCACAGCTGCTGGCCTAGGTGTGGCTGGAGAAGGGACAGGTGAATTGAGTGCTATTCTTGGCTTCCCTGTGCTGCTGACAGATGGCACCTGATGGGCCACTCTTGCATATGCTGGGTCAACTCCTCTGCCTTTAAAATTCAGGAGGGACTACGGTGGGAGCGATCCACCCGATCCTCCTCATCCAACGAGCTGTGCTGAGCTCAGATGAAGCCCAGAATAGGGCATCTGAGTGCTGAGTGGTCCTGTGAGTGGAGACCTGCCACCTGGAGATGAGGGGACTGGAGAACGATGAGCCCAGGGAGGACTGGATTCATCCCCCTGTACACACATTTAACCCCAGCATCCAGGTACCAGGGGAAGTTATTTAGTTCTACACCACCCACAAACTCATAACCCTACTCAACCCACACTGCTCCTCTCACTCAGTGTCTGGTTCTCACCAAGCCCTCTGGATAGGGTGACAAGCTGTCACCTGGTGGAATTCCTACTCTGAGTCCACTTAGTTTTTCTGTCTGTTGAAATCCCCAAAGGTGCCTGCCCAAGATCCATATCCTGCAGACAAGCCTGGCTCATCAGGATCGGGGAGAGACTTCCCCTGCACGAGACCCTAGATGTCAGTGTGAGCATTCTCACTTACCTTCTGCTGGTTCCACGCAGCGCATGGCACAATGGCAATAACAGCACTTCTCCCGCTCTTTGCAGTCAGAATCGGTGGCACACTCATCAGTTTCTGCCTGAACGCACCTTATGTAATCCAGCGGGCAGGTTCCAGCTCTTGCTGTAACAGACAACAGCCACAGTATGAACATTGTGCTATTGGCTGCAGGGATTGTTGATTGAAATCCACCCTGCAGTGTCAAACTTTTTCTTTCTGAGGCCCCCCTCAACATGCTACATAAACTCCACGGCCCAGCTGTGTCACAATAACTGGTTTTCTGCATACAAAAGCCAGCGCTGGCGTTAGGGGGTAGCAAGCAGGGCAATTGCCTAGGGCCCCACACCACAGGGGCCCCCATGAAGCTACATTGCTCACGCTTCATCTTCAGCCCCGGGTGGTGGGGCTCAGGGACCTGGGCTTCAGCACCATGCAGTGGGACTTTGACTTTCTGCCCTTGGCCCCAGCGGGTCTAATGCTGGTCCTGCTTGGAGGCCCCCCTGAAACCTGCTCAAGCTCCCCTAAGGGGGGCCCGGACCTCTGGTTGAGAACTACTGACCTAGCAGGCTAGAGGCAATGTCCTTCACTGTCCTGTGAGGATCAGAATTCAAGACTTGAACAAAAGTTACTAGTCAGGACATAGGGCTATGCTGCCTAACTCTGGATGCTGCTGTTTTCAATCTGCAGGAGTGACAGGGAGGGCTGTTGTGAGCCAGGTCCTTTGTGATGGAGCAGAACAGAGATGGGAATGTGAGTGCTCCTCTGTCCACGGCTGCAATCACTACACTAGCTGTCCACCAGGCACTGTACCTAGTCTGAGGTCCTGGTCTTGATTTTTCAAGGCTCTCGATGGACTGAGCTCTCTCAGATACCATCTCTCCTTCCATGGCCAAAAGCTAACGCACAAGCTGCAGTCAATCCTCAGGGATGATTTTCATCAATAAAGCTGAGACTAGTAAGTGTGGGGAGCCAGCTCATGGCAGTAGAGTCCCCTCCCACAAGAGCTAATGCATGGCCACAATCCCTGCGGCCTCAGAACAAAACCAATGACCTATCTCGGTCTATATGTAGAAAGTCTGTTTGGATTTAGGTGTGTTTATTAGCAGAGTTGGAGGATTCGTGTTTTATCGGTAAATGTCGATAAACGTTGATTTCACTGCACACACACAAACCACCACAAATATTTTCATCAATAATAATCAAAATGTACAGATGGGCAAAGTCAGAAAAATGAGAGCTTGAGAGCTGATTAGAGTTTGACTTAGGGATATTCACTTTGGATATTTTGACATGTGATGTTGACAATTTGTGTTTTAATGGTTATAAGGCTTTAATTTTTTCACTCTCAGTGTCTATTCTCATGAAATAATTATTGGCTGAACCACCCTTAATTTTCTACAACTGTGAAAATATAAATAGATACAAATTGAAAATAATACTTAAAAATAAACATCAATGTTATCCGTCAAAATTATACAAAAAGAAAATTGAAATCTGCCAAGCCAATTTATTATGTGCTCAGATATGAAGGTGAGGAGCACAATATAACTATCACAATGTGTATCTGTCTTAAGCTTTTCTATAGTGCCTCTCATCATGGTACCTTGGCATTGTTCGATAGAGACACAGAGGAAACCGACAGATGGGGAAAGATTTCTGGGAGAACTAGTTTAGTTAACAAAATAATTCCTCCCCTTCCTTACTGGAAAATCAAGATTGGGAGCGAAATGAGTTCAGGCAGGGATGGGTAAGCCCATGGACACATTGAATTCCAGACCCTTGTTACCCAGGGGAGTTAGTTAGACACCATCCACCACTGTTGGTTTAGACTAAATGCCACAGAACAGGGAGTTTTCATATCTACCCCATGGATTGAGCAGGGCTCAGGGGTCGGAGCAAAAACAAGGGGCTGCTCCTTTCCTTGGTCTAAAAAGCAATTGTGAACCCAGAACATTGGGTGCAGCCATCAAAGCGTTAAAATCTGTGCTTAAGCCTGATTGGCAGATCAGGCCCCAATGTTTTGGGCACAAAGGCTGCAAATAAGGCAAAGCATTGCCAAGTAAGTTTCTAAATAGGACATCTTCAGCTGCTGCCCTGGAGGGGTCACAGTATAAGGACCCCTGTGGAGCCCCTGCTCTCTGCTTTCCAGTGGGATGCAGCCTGCTGCCCTCTGCCCCGAGCCAGGCCTGGAGACAGCCATGCTCTGTACTAACCTTGCTTCTGCTCAGTGGCCGCTGGCAGCTCCGTCCAGAGGGTCAGGAGCCCCATGAGGAGGAGGAGGATGCCCACTGACTTCATGGTGCTGTCGGAGAGCTGGGTCTGAATGCCCTGAGCTGAGCCAGCTGTGATTTAAACTCTCCCAGGGGTGGGGTTGGGGGGAGGGGGGAGTGCTTGGGGGCCTGCCAGCATTCTGCCCTTTCCTTGTTCATTCCACAATCAGGTTCACATGTCTGTCCTGACCATTCTTGGGGAAAAAAACAAAAAACAAAGCCCTGCCATGCTGCAAGGGGAGGTTTTACATTACTCCACAGCAGCCTGGCCTACGCCCTTTGGCCCTTTCTGCACCTGCCTGACATTAGCATGATCCTGAAGCATTTCAAGCAGCAGTTTTCCCTAGGTGCGGGGCACAGACCCATCGGCTTGGTATTTCCTTGCTGAGTTACTAAAGCGGAGCATTTAATGGCTAGCAGAGAGCCAGGCATTGTTGGGCCCAGTTCATCGTTGCCCAGTGGCCCCTTTGTGCCAAGCTCTCCACAGGACAAGAGGCAACGCCATCCATGGCAGAGCCAGCCTTGCAGCAGCCCAGATGCTGGGGAAATCCTGGGGGCGGGGGGATGGAATTGACCTGGGAGCAATGGGGTACTGGAACTTTCTTCCTTGTCAGTTTATCACTGTCTGAGGTTGCTGCTGGTCAGTGCAGGCCCATCAGGTTAGCCAGGCAGGGCTGTATGGGAGACTCTCAGTACCTATGTGATGGGTTGGGATGAGTGTTTCTGAGGCCTTTGGAATAGGGCCATGTGCCCAAGAAGCGCTGCACTCGGCTGATTTTCTGCTGCTGTTGGTTTGGAGCAGTTTGTTACTGATTTGTGTTTGCACCCAGAGGCCTGTGCAATGGGCCTTGGCTTAAAATGCTGCTAAACAATCCATGGGAATGAAATGGTTCACGCAGGGGGGTATGTGAGTAATTAGCTGAACCAGATTCTACAGCTTGAAGCCTGGGAGCTGCCAGCCATGACGCCTGTAGTGCTGACAAACTCAGGGAGCTGTGTTATTTCTCATGGTGTGTAATTCCTGTTGCTGCTTTTCTATGAATCGCTGGGCGCTGTTGGGTTGCGGTCTCCCCTTGGCTGAATTGTTTGAAGCAGGTGAAGGGTGGCGGGAATGTCATGATAACTTAGAAACATGTCGGGAGAGAACCACCGAGTGGAGTTAAAGAACTGGGGGGAGCAGCTTTGCGTGGCGTGATGGAATGGCTGAGCAGGGCCTTTTAAGGCTTCTGGTGAGGAGACTCAAGTGTTAGAGCAGCAGAGCAGGGTCTTCCCACACTGAGAAGGAAGTGGCCCTGGGAAAATTGTTTGGAAGTAGGAATCCCTCTGGCTGTCCACAGGGTTTGAATTTTGCACTGTCTGCATGAGCCTTTACTACTTGAGCTAAAGGATTATCTCCTTTACCAACGAGCTGTAGTCTGCTCATTAACCTCTAAGGGAGACCAGCCACTAGCCAATGTTCCTCTCTAATGCAGGTAATGTTTTGACTGGGCACTTTTGATGAGAAATGGTTGGCTCTGGTTTTGGACAGTCCTTTTCTCGGGAACACTTGGCAGTTCACTCAGTGTGGCAGGGGGCTTTGGGCACTGTCACACCCCCCCCATCACACAGCCTTGCCATCCTGTTCACTGCTGCCATGTGCTGGGACCCAGGGATTGACAAGCCCAATGTGAGGCCTTTGTTTCTCTTTCATCCTGAAAGATGATGTGACCCGCTCTGGAGAGGAGCGGGAACTAAATGATATCACCCTCCCCATAGCTGTGTCCTGATCATCTCTTGAGTTGTGATGTGATTCTACTGTTCAGACAGTTCCTCTGTTTGGGGCAGTTTCCACCCCCTTCTAGACTCTTTTCTATTTTTATCTTTTTGGTTTCTGTCTAGTAACAGTTGGGCTTAGCTGCCAGGTTTAATTGACTGACTTGCAGATATCGGAGACATCAGCTGCAGACTTTCTAGCAATGATTTTTTCCTTTAAAAGTCTATGCACATCTCATGAACAACAGAAGATTTGTGACAAGCACAATCCAATCCCTGGTACCAGAACCCCCGCAAGCCCAAAGGCTGTTAATGTTTTGGCAGGAAGAAACAGGGTGCCTTATAAATTCTACCATCCAGGAGCCCCTGCCAGATCCACTCATCCGAGAAAACACCAGCAATTGTGCAAACAGTCAAACCAGGAGAACCCCCACTGAGCCCGGAGTCACACATTGCTAGTGAAGCAATTGAGGAAGCCACAAGGCTGGCCAAGAAAAGAGAAAGAACAAGTGCTTCTGCAGGAACAAGTTTGTTTATAACTGAGCAAGACTCTAGTTAAACCTCATTGTATGGTGTCAGGCACAGAATGAGCACAGATCACCTGGTCCCAGCTAAAGATTCTGCTCTCCCCAAGCCACACCTCCCCAGGCAATGAGCGCAGGAGGGGAAAGTCCCATTTCCACATCCCAGTGGGGCTGTGGCTGATGTTGCTCAGGGGAACCAGAGTACCAGGCCATCCTATGGCCTTGCCGTGCTGCCTGGGCAGCGTCTGAGTCTGCAGGGCAGCCCCCCTGAAAGACAGTGTGTGAGACTGGGGGAAATAAAGGGACAGGTGTTAAGTTCATAGACACAGTCACACTTGGCATTCTGATAAGTACGCTGGGGAAATGCGGGCTTGGCAGAACAACCATTAAATGGATACATAATGGGTTAAACAACTGCAAACAGAGTAACTATTAATGGGATGATGTCAGAATGGAGGGAGGTCTCAAGTGGGATTCCACAGAGTTCTGTTCTGGGTCTGATATTATTTAACATCTTTATTAATGACCTGGATGTAAGAATAGAGACATGCTGATCACATTTGCAGATGAGACAAAGCTAGAAGGGATTGCAAACACTTTGGAGGATAAAGCTAAGGCTCAAAGGGCTCTTTATAAATTAGAAAACTGGGCAATGGACAACAAATGAGATTCAACAAAGACAAATGTAAGGTGCTACACATAGGGAAGAAAAGCAAAACGCACAAATACAGAATGAGGAACAACTGGCTTGGCAGCAGCACTGCTGAAAAGGATCTGGGAGTTGTGGTGGATCACAACCTCAACATGAGTCAACAAGTGATGCTGCTACACAAAAGCAAATGCAGTTTTGGGTTGCAGTAATAGAGGCAGAGCACATAAGTCACAGGAGGCGACAGTATTGCTCTACTCGGTGATGGTTAGGCCTGAGCTGGAGTACTGTGTCCAGTTTTGGTCACCAATGTATAGCAAGTAGGACAGTCAATTAATTGCAGTTAACTCATGCAATTAACTCTAAAAAATTAATCATTTAAAAAATTAACCACGATTAATTGAAATTTATTAAATATTTTGGATGTTTTTCTACATTTTCAAATATTTGATTTCAGTTTACAACACAGAATACAAAATGTATAGTGCTCACTTTATATTTTTATTACAAATATTTGCATTGTAAAAATGATAAAAGAAATAATATTTTTCAATTCACCTCATACAAGTACTGTAGTGCAATGTCTATCATGAAAACGCAACTTACAAATGTAGATCTTTTTTGTTACATAACTGCACTCAAAAACAAAATATAAAACTTCAGAGCTTACAAGTCCACTCAGTCCTACTTCTTCTTCAGACAATCACTAAGACAAGCAAGTTTGTTTACATTAACAGGAGATAAGGCTGCCCATTTCTTATTTACAATGTCACCTGAAAATGAGAACAGGGGTTTGCATGGCACCACAGCATTGCTAGGTATTTACATGCCAGGTATGCTAAACATTCGTTTGCCCCTTCATGCTTTGGCCATGATTCCAGAGGCCATGCTTCCATGCCGATGATGCTCGTTAAAAAAAATAAGGCATTAACTGAATTTGTGACTGAACTCCTTGTGGGAGAATTGCATGTCTCCTACTCAGTTTTACCCGCATTCTGCCATATATTTCATGTCATGGCAATCTTGGATGACGACCCAGCACGTTGTTCGTTTAAAGAACACTTTCACTGCAGATTTGACAAAACACAAAGAAGGTACCTGTAGCAGGGTGGTCATCTATTCCGGCCCTGATGGGGTTAAAACAGCCCAGGGAAAGGATTGCCCCAGGGGAGCCAAAGGCTAGGTTGATGGGGAAGGCAGCCACAGCTGGGGCCATGCCCCAATCAGGCCACAGCTGGCCTTATAAAAGGCTATGAGCCAGGAGCTCAGGCAGTCTCTCTCTAGCTGTGGAGAGAGACGGGCCTGGCTGCCTGGGAGCTGAGCAGGGTACCTAGAGTGGAGCAGGGCTGGGGAAAGGCCAGAGGAGCTCGGGAGCTCCAGGCTGGAAAAACCCCAGGCTGCAGGCTTACTAAAGGCCTGGAAAGGTACTGGGGTTGCAGAGAGGCAGCCCAGGGGTAGGCAAAGGCAGCAGGTCTAAACCCCACTTGCCGATGAGTGGCCATTACACTGCAGTCTGCCCCAGGGAATGGGGGCTAGATGATGACTGGCAGTAGCCACTGAGGCAAGGGGGGGATAGAGGATTGGGGGTTCCCTGGGGTGGGGAGACCCAGAGACTGTGGGGGCACTGCAGAGGGCAGGACCCCAAGGGAAGGGGCACCAGGGTCTGGGAGGGACATAGGGGCCTGAGGCAAGTGGGACACCAGCCTGCAGAGGGCGCTCCGGAGGCTGGAGAGCTAATTCCCAGGACGACCAGCGGGAGGCGCTGCACCGGTGAGTCTTGGCCTTGCTACAGTACCGATATGAGATTTCTAAAAGTAGCTACAGCACTCGACCCAAGGTTTAAGTATCTTAAGTGCCTTCCAAAAGTGGAGAGGGGCAAGGTGTAGAGCATGTTTTCAGAAATCTTAAAAGAGCAACAGTCTGGTGTGGAAACTAGAGAACCCGAACCACCAAGAAAGAAAATCAACCTTGTTGGTGGCATCTGACTCAGATGATGAAAATGAACATGTGTAGATCTACACTGCTTTGGATTGTTATCGAGCAGAACCGGTCATCAGCATGGAAGCATGTCCTCTGTAATAGTGGGTGAAGCATGAAGGGACATATGAATCTTTAGTGCATCTGGCACGTAAATATCTTACGATGCCAGCTACAGCAGTGCCATGCAAATACCTATTCTCACTTTCAGGTGACATTGTAAACAAGAAGCGGGCAGCATTATCCCCTGCAAATGTAAATAAACTTGTTTGTCTGAGCAATTGGCTGAACAAGAAGTAGGACTGAGTGAACGTGTAGTGAACTCTACATTTGTAAGTTCAACTGTCATGATAAAGAGATTGCACTACAGTACTTGTATTAGGTGAATTGAAAAACACTATTTATTTTGTTTTTTTACAGTGCAAATATTTGTATTAAATATAAAGTGAGCACTGTACACTTCGTATTCTGTGTTCTAATTGAAATCAATATATTTGAAAATGTAGAAAACATCCAAAAATATTTAAATAAATGGTATTCTATTATTAACAGATCAGAGTAACAGCCGTGTTAGTCTGTATTCGCAAAAAGAAAAGGAGTACTTGTGGCACCTTAGAGACTAACCAATTTATTTGAGCATGAGCTTTCGTGAGCTACAGCTCACTTCATCGGATGCATACTGTGGAAAGTGTAGAAGATCTTTTTATACACACAAAGCATGGAAAAAAAAACCTCCCCCCACCCCACTCTCCACTCACCCCAAATTCAGGTTTTGTGCTGGAAATGGCCCAACTTGATTATCATACACATTGTAAGGTGAGTGATCACTTTAGATAAGCTATTACCAGCAGGAGAGTGGGGTAGGGGGAGGTATTTTTTCATGCTTTGTGTGTATAAAAAGATCTTCTACACTTTCCACAGTATGCATCCGATGAAGTGAGCTGTAGCTCACGAAAGCTCATGCTCAAATAAATTGGTTAGTCTCTAAGGTGCCACAAGTACTCCTTTTCTTTTTATTCTTAACAGAGTGATTAATCACGATTAATTTTTTTAATCGCTTGACAGCCCTAATAGAAAGGATGTAGAAAAACTGGAAAGGATCCAGAGGTGAGTGAGAAACTGCAGCATAGCAGATTTAGATTAAATCTTGGGAAAAATTTCCTAGCTGATAGAACAGTAGGACAATGGAACAGACTGCCGAGGAGGGCTGTGGAAATTATTTCACTGGACGTTTTCAAAAGGAGGCCAGATAGCACCTGTCTTGGATGGTTTCGACACAACAAATCCTGCTAACAGCCTCCACTGTACACTAAGTTTCCCAAACACTCCAGGACCATGTCAGCCATGAGCTGATCTCTGTGCTCAGAACCATGTGAATGGGCCATTTCTGGCTCAGCACCAGCCTGTCCGTGGTATCCCAGTGTAACAATGGTGTGGGGAACTAGGAAAGGAATATGCCAGGTGTGACACTGCAACCCATAGTCTTCATAGTGATATTATTATGATATGATTATGACATAGTTGTGATGTGTTTTATGCAAGATAAGTCATGTGAGATGTCCTTGAAAAGGTTATAATTTGCTGAATATGATTATCCTATTTATATGCATGGAACATGAAGTTATGAATATTGGCTATGTATCTGTACTTCAAATGTAGTTACACCTGGGTAATGCCCAGTAGCCAAGATGTTTTCATTCTAGATAGTGGATGGGGAATGGTCATTAGGGAAAAACAATAGGCCTTAGGAGAAGCTTATCTCCCACCTGGTGAGCCTTCCTGTGAGCACTCCAAACAGCCTGTGAGTGATGGCTGCTATGACTCTACAAGGACATGTGATGAGACCATATGGCTCTCGACTCCATCTTGGGATGTCAGTGTTTTTCAACAGACTGGTCTGGGAACTAAGCTTTGAAACAAAGGTTTCCCGCAATATGCAAAAGCTCTTTAAGGCAGGGAGTGACAACATCTGGTGTTCTTCATTCCCCACACAAGAAGACTCCTGGAAACACCTGAGGAACAAAGACCGAACAGGGGAAAGTGCTGGACCCAGGCTAAAGGGAATTTTAGCCTGTGACTGGAACACCTGGGGATTCCAAGTGTACGCAAGTGCAGCTTGCCCCTTAGGAATCTACAGCCTCCTGGTATCATCTCTTAGGAGTGAGAATCTGCTATTCATATCCAATCTATTTAGTTATGAAGTTTAGTCTGTGGTTTTGTTTATTTGCTAGATAATCTGCTTTGATCAGTTTGCTATCGCTTATAATCTCTTAAAATCTATCTTTAATTGTTAAACTTATTTTTGCTTTATCTAAATCAGTGTGTGGGAATCATAATAACTCAGGGGCAAAAGGCTGTTGCATATTCCTCTCCACATTTGGGGGGGGGGGGGATTTTATGAGCTTATACTGTACAGTTCCCTGTGCAGCGCAAGACAGTATAATTTTGGGTTTATACTCCAGAGGGTGTATATGCCTCAGGAACTGGGAGTAGCTTTCCCAGGCTGGTCAGAGATCCTGCTTCTAACTGCAGCTGGGTGTGTCCCTACCAGTATGTATGCTGGTGAAAGTGCAGGCTGGAAGACTTTGTAGCTTGTCACAGCAGTGCAGTGTAAAAAGGAGTCCAGGCTGGTGGATCAGGGAGCTCAGTGGTACCCCAGTTCCACGTGGCACCCCAGGGAGGAACCCATCACACGAGATATCCAGGTTCTGCCTGGGTAAAGAGACACTTTGGTTCCCTAGCCATCAGCTGTGGTCAGTGCAGTGATCTCTGCCTGTTGCCTTCGCTATTTAAAAGCAGGGTTTGTGGAATTCAATTTTTATTTTTTTATATTTAGACTGATAATATCAATTTTATTTTTAAGCATTTTTGCTATTTTTATCAATTTCCTTTTTCACAGGTGTGGGAAATGATGGGGGACTCAGACAATGAGGGGGTTATGAGATAATTATGTAATGACAGGAAACTAGATTCCAAATGTTAAGCTTTATAACCATTAAAACACAAATCGTCATCATCACAGATCAAAATATACACGGTAAATAGCATTAAATCAAACTCTAAGTTTTCAAGTACTATTTATCTTATTTGCCCATTTATATATTTTGATAGATTTTTTCCTCATCGGTTGTGTGTGTACAGTGAAATTGCCATTTACCAGTATTTACCAATTAAAATATAATCCTTAAAAGCTTAATTACAAGCTAGTATTGCATGTCCTGGTGTGTGGTGCCACCTAGTGAGACTTAATTAGCTAATGTGTGTACAGGAGTTTGTGTGCTTGGCTCGCTACATGCTCTCTCCACTAAACAGAGTCCAGCTGAAGGTGTGAATGTTCCAAGCTTACACTGGGGAACTGGTCGGAAAAATACCAGCAAAACATCTATGGTTGGAAGGTGCCAATTCATTGAAATTGAAACGCTTTGTGGTGAGAGTTTGATTTCAATGCAGTTGCAGTGGAAGTTTTCAAAAGCAGAACTTCCAGGGTTTGTGGCTCTGGGGGACCCACCTGGCCGATTGCCCTGGCCCTGGGCTCCATTCCCTGTCGCACAGAATTGGGAAATTTTTGCTTTTCTATCCAAATCAGAATGAAACCAGATTTTGAAATCTCAGATTCCTCTGTGAAATGGACGTACCAGTGGGTGTTGGAATGGCCTGTTAGAGCCATGAGAAGCCAGGCTGGAATCTGTAGAACAAATACATGAAAGAATGGAAGGTGCTCAGAGTGTGGAGATTTGGCATTGACAGCACATGCACCTTTGTCTGCTGAGGAAAAAGAAATACGTGCACTGCACGGCCAGGGCAGGCAGCATGTGGATTCTAGGAAAGTCCTGGATCACAAACATGGACAAGTTCGGCTGAGAGCAAGGAGTACATGCCAACATGAGGATTGCTGAGGACAGAGAGAGGTGGCCTCCATTGCATCATGTTTTCTCCACTCTACAGCATCCAAAGAGTGACTTACAAGGTTGTGATCTACTGGACATGGTGGTGATTCATGCAGGTGAAAATGATCCGGGTTTTTTCCCTAGCATGCACCTCACACAATGGGTGAGAGCAGATTTGGACGGCATCAGAGATTTGTGTCCAGGGCTGTGACAGTTTTCTCTGATTTGGCTGAGCATCTGAATAATTGCTATTGTGACAATATGAAACCATGACAAAACGAACCATGGACGAACATTAATTGGAAAATTGTAGGAAAATTTATTCAGCCGTAGGGGGCCCAGTGGGCAGCATCAACCTCTCCACATCAACCAGTGTCACCATCAGGCTGAGACCCAGGGCCTGAACTGCCTCCTTTCTCCTGAGTCTAAAAGGTGCCCTCAGCAGACCAGCTGAGGAGGAGGAGCCAAATGACCTCACCATCTCCCTGGCTGTATCCTGAGCAGCTCGTGAAGTGTGAACAAAGGTGTTTCCTATTACTCCCTCCCTGGCATGACAGCTACAAGTTCACCTTGTTCCTCTTGACTCCTCTCTGTCTCTCCCTTTTAGCCTTCTGCCTAATACATGCCTGGCTGAGTCACTAGGACAAATCTAGCCTTGCAACACTCTGCTGCGACCAGTTTAGCTGGCTACCCGCCATACCGAGCGGCCGGGTCTTAATAAAAACTTTACCAGCACAGACTGGCCAGAGGAAAACAATAAGCTTTAGCCACATATTTTCCAAGTGGGGTCAGTGCACGGGAGTGCTTAACTGGCTCATGCGCCATGTGCTTGTGCCCATAATCTTCCAGCAACTGACCCACAGCCATCAGACAGAAGCTGCATTTTCCTCTCCTTTTGCTTCTCATTTCTCACTCCTGCTCTGTGTGTGTTTGTCTTAAGGTGAAGCAGGATTGGATTTACCAGCTGAACTGAAGAGCTGAGAGCCACCACTTGAAACTGATCCTCTTGCCTTCTCAGCATTATCTGTTGCCTTCCCTACTAGCAAATCAGACTTTTCCCAAGTCCAAATAGCCTGTACTATGCATTGCTGCAGATGTTGACAGCAGATGCTACAATTTCTGCCTGCGCCAGTGTGATTCAGTTTGTAGGTGCCCCTGATCCTTCCCCTGAAGAGCGCCAGGGAGGAAAATTCCCAGGGACACCTGGCTGAGGTATGTGAAGCATCACAGCTCACCTCCTGCCTCCACCACACCTCAGCGGAAAGGGGAGCTGGTCTGGCAGAGCCTCCTGCTCAGCAGACGAAGCCCACGCTCCCTTTGTGGCTAGCGCCATCTCTGAATAATTCCCACATAGCTCCACAAGCTGTCTGTACCCTCCCTCAAAGCTGCTCTCTCTGGGACTGGCCATTTGTCTGGCAGGTCAGAGATGCAGCATTTTCTAACTGGCTCAGGGTAACACACACACAGTCAGGGTAACACAGACACAGTCGCCCTCTCTCTCTCTGTGTTTTTAAACAGGGCACCTTTTATTTTGCTCCAAGAGGGGCAGGTGCAGATGGAGGGCCTGTGAATTGAAGTCTGGGTTGTTCCCACCTAATCCCAGCCTTTCAGGGGAGCAGTTGTGGTATCCTGGGTGAAAACACCTTTCTATGGCTGGTAGCAGATGTTGGTTCTGCTCCTGGCTGTGTGTGTGACTTCTGGGTTATTTCTGTCACATGAGCCTTGAAGCTGTGCCACACATTTCATTAAATCCCTGGGGAGGCCAGTTGGGTTCTTTCTAGGGCCCAGCAGGGACTGACTTGTGTGGGTAGCGTATGGGTCTGTGCAGTGTGTCTATCTGGGACTGGCTGAGGGGTCAATCTCAGGAGAATTTTCAACCCTTTGTTATTGTGGGCTGGTTCAAGGGGGATTCTGCTGAGCAAAGGAAATATAAGGAAATGCCAATATGTGATTGTGAATTCTACAGGGCTCCAGCTCCCCTGAGCTTTGCTGAGCTCTGCAGTTCTCCCCACGAAGATGTGGGAGGCCTCTGGGCACAACAGGAGTTGGACTTTTACAGACTATGCTCAGTTCAGTATTTAACTTGTGGAAGCCAGGAATGTTTCAAAAATGGGGGGAAAGTCAGCACGTAGAGCTCCCTTCCAGAGGGCACTTGCCTTTCACAGAACAGACAACTCTTCTGTGTACTCCAGAAAGAAAACCTGCTTCTTCTGTGAAGTTCCCCGGAGGAGATAGAGAGATGGCTGGATGCCTCCTTAAGCTGCTTTCTAGCTGCCAGCTGAGAAACTTTGCATTCATTTTTGGAGATATGTCACAAGTGACATTGCTCTCAGTTTAATGGGTTTTGTGTTTGGTGGATTCTAGATTTTGAATGGGACCTTTATATCTCTGGTACTAGAAGACATTTCAAGCAGGACCGTTTAGATTTTAGGCAAACCGTGAACCTCACACGCCTTACGAGATCTGCCTAGAGATACTGTCAGAAAATTTTTCTTTGGCAGTAACAAGATTATTTGGCCCCATGTCTACAATAACTGGTTCTGGAGCTGAAATAATCCACCACATTCAGTTCCTGATGTATCTCCTGGCCTCCTACGCCTGGCTCCTGCCATTCCTTAACTCATTATTAATAGACTGTTCAACAGAGAACTGAAGGACAGACAATGAGACTCAGGAATACCCAATGGCAAAGCTGAGGCACAAACAAGTTTATTTGTAATCATGCCAGAGGCTCCATTCGGGCCCCAGTATAAGGTGTGCAGGGATCTGGAGAGTCCAGGACACAGGGATCTGGGTCAGTGCTGTCCTCGGGATGCCCTCGGCCTATCCAAGAAGCAGAGAGTTATGCTGGAAAAATAAAAAGTGATCAGATGCACCATGAGAAAATCTTGCGCTGTACAAACTGAGCTGCCCTTGGCCAGGCTTTGCAGAAAACCAGGAGGCCCCAGCTACTGGCCTGGCTTGGGTTACAAGGCTCTCCTCGGCTCTGTGCTGCACAGGACTGTGTCTTGTATAAGGATGAGCACGTTCTCAGTGCAACCCATTGGGGCAGCCATACCCTGACAGCCTCTGTAATGTCCATGGCAGGTGACAGCCTAGGCGCTGGACCTAGTGGGAGGGATAGCTCAGTGGTTTGAGCATTGGCCTGCTAAAACCCATGGGTGTGAGTTCAATCCTTGAGGAAGCCATTTAGGGATCTGGGCAAAAATTGTGGATTGGTTCTGCTTTGAGCAGGGGGTTGGACTAGATACCTCCTGAGGTCCCTTCCAACCCTCATGTTCTATGACCTGATTATGTATGTGCTGGAGAGCTGAGCTTATAACTAATGAGCCCTGCTCACAAGCCAAGTCTGCTGCATGCGTCCTCAGGATCCTGCTATTACAGAATTCACAGTGAGAGAGGATCTTCTCCCTTCCCCTCCTGGCAGGGCCCCTCAGCCCCCACTCTCATGCTTGTCCCCTCCTCCTTGTTTCTCCATTACCAGCTCTGCTGCCTCCTCCTAGCTGGCTGCTATATGGGGTAGGTGCACAAAGAGAGTGTGTCTAAGAGGACTGAGAGGCCATTGGATTTGAAATCTAATCAGATTCAGGTTTAGCATCAGCTTGTCCCCAGCGTGACGAGTGCAGGGGAAGCCAGGACCCAAGTCCCTCACAGCTAAAGCAGCATGTTCTGAGCCTGGGCATGCTCTCTGGTCAGTGCAGTGCTCTGTGTCTGCAGCCCAGAGCTGTAGTTCCCTTTCCATGGGCAGGCGCTCCCCTGTGATCGGTAACGCTCCTCATAACTCCAACAGACTCTGATAAAACAGCCTGGCCTTTGTTCTGGACTCCACTGAAGTCTGTCTGTGCCAAGTCTGTGGGTGTATAGGGGCCACAAGCCCAGTGCTCTCCCCACTGGGCAATTTCTCCTCTGATACAGGGCCAGTGGAATGGCTTTATGCAGCCTTCTTTGCAGCTGCTGGCCTAAGTGCGGCTGGAGAAGGGACAGGGAGAGGGACAGCCACACACAGATGGCTCGTTACAGGCATGTCTAGCATATGCTGGGTCCACTCCTCTGCCTTGAGAATCCAGGAGGGACTAAGGTGCCAGAGACCCACCCCCACTCCATCCTCCTCATCTGATGAGCTGTGCTGAGCTCAAATGGAGCCCAGAACAGGGGCCCTCAGTGCTGAGCAGTTCAGTGACAATGGACCTGCCACCTGGAGATGATGGGAATGGAGAAAGAAGAGGCCAGGCAGGACTGGAGTCAGCCCCCTGAACACACATTTAACTCCAGCCTCCAATGAGTTATTTAATTCTACACCACTCATGAACTCCCATTGCAGTGACAGAGACACAGCTACATCCTTATGAGGTTGAAACTATCATCACAGGGGTTGGGTCTGTCCAACTGCACCCTCTGCTGCACTGGGAGGAGCTTCCAACTGCTGTTCATAACCCCACCCAACCTAGACAGCTCCTCTCATTCAGTGTCTGTGTCAAGGTTCCTTCCCCACTCTGAACTCTAGGGTACAGATGTGGGGACCTGCATGAAAACCTCCTAAGCTTACTTTCACCAGCTTAGGTTGAAACTTCAACAAGGTACAAATTAATTTTACCCTTTGCCCTTGGAATTTCCACTGCCACCACCCAACTTTAACTGGGTTTACTGGGAAATGTACTTTGGACACGTCTTTTCCCCCCAAAATCCTCCCAACCCTTGCACCCCACTTCCTGGGGAAGATTTGGTAAAAATCCTCACCAATTTGCATAGGTGACCACAGACCCAAACCCTTTGATCTTAGAACAATGAAAAAGCATTCAGTTTTCTTACAAGAAGACTTTTAATAGAAGTAAAGGAATCACCTCTGTAAAATCAGGATGGTAGATACCTTACAGGGTAATTAGATTCAAAACATAGAGAATCCCTCTAGGCAAAACCTTAAGTTTCAAAAAAGACACACAGACAGGAATAGTCATTCTATTCAGCAGTTCTTTTCTCAGCCATTTAAAGAAATCATAATGTAATACATACCTAGCTAGATTACTTACTAAAAGTTCTAAGACTCCATTCCTGTTCTATCCCCAGCAAAAGCAGCATACAGACAGCCACAGACCCTTTGTTTCTCTCCCTCCTCCCAGCTTTTGAAAGTATCTTGTCTCGTCATTGGTCATTTTGGTCAGGTGCCAGCAAGGTTACCTTTAGCTTCTTAACCCTTTACAGGTGAGAGGATTTTTCCTCTGGCCAGGAGGGATTTTAAAGGGGTTTACCCTTCCCTTTATATTTATGACAAGCCCCAAAAGGAGGAGGATGCCCACTGACTTCATGGTGCTGTCGGAGAGCTGGGTCTGAATGCCCCGAGCTGAGCCAGCTGGGATTTAAATGCTCCTGGGGTGGGGCTGGGTGGGGGATGGAGGTGCTTGGGGGCCTGCCAGCATTCTGCCCTTTCCCTGTTCATTTCACAATCAGGTTCACATGTCTGTCCCAACCATTCTTCGGCAAGAAAGAAAAAAAAAAAAAAAAGCCCTGCCGTGCTGCAAGGGGAGATTTTACATTATTCAACAGCAGCCTGGGACATCCTGTGGTTCAGATGGTCCCTCCACTGGGCAGTTTCCAACTTTCCACCCCTTTCTAGACTCTTTTCTATCTTTATCCCCAGCCATCCACAAGCTTCCCCTTCCCCAGGCTAAGACCAGAAAGGCCCAGAAACCCAGATCTTCCTGTCGTTCCCGAGCCGCAGTTGTGGAAATGATTTTCTGCAGAAAGCAATGACCGTGGCCTGGGGGTCCTGGCCACAGGCAGGAGGTGTCAGTTCTTCTCCTGGGGACCCCTTTGACCTGTCGGTGAAGCAGGAACTTAGCCTGGGAAAGGGAAAAATGGTCAGACACACAGAGGAAAATGCTACTCTGCGCATACCCCATGTAGCCACTGCCTCCACTAGAGCCCCCAACTGGCCTGATTCACAGTGGTTTTGTACAACAAGCTGTCCAGGACAGGCACTGCCTTTGTCTTGTGCAGAGCAGAGTACAGCACTGGCTACTGACAAGGAATAGTAGATAATGACTGGTCATCTATAAAATACCACAAGACCCTGGTATATGCTTTGGTATCTAAAAGGAGCAGCCCACCAGGCTGATTGCCCTGGCACTGGGCGCCAGTCCCTATCACAGAGAATTTGGAAATTTTTGCTTTTCAATCCAAATTGAAATGAAACCAGATTTTGAAATATCGAAGTCCTCTGTGACATGGACATACCACTGGCTGTCAGAATGGCCCATTAGAGCCATGAGAAGCCAGGCTGGAAACTAAAGAATAAATACATTAAATTCTGTAAGGTGCTCAGATTATTGTGGCACAGCATGACCAGTATAGTTATGGTTGCATCTCAACTGCTGCTTAAAGGCCGACCTTTCTTAGTCTTCTAATATCGCCATGCTTAGTCAGATTCCTTTGCAATTCGGGGTGCCCCAGAGTAGGGTTAGTGACCCATTTAAGATAGGAATTGTGGTAATATAAGCACTGAAAAAAACAGCCAGTTTCCAAAAAGTTGCTATGTGGTGGTGTTTTTTTGCAGCCCTGGAGATCAAAATGTTGTTGAGAGGCAGGTCAAAATGGTCTCAGTCTGTGGAGTTTTACCCAAGGGAATGCATGCATGGCACCCACTGCATCTTTGGTGAACCCAAATTGAGAACAGTATTGAAGAACAGTATTTTTACAGTGCACATGCGCCCAGTACAGAAAAACAGCTAGAGGTTTTCCATGCCTGCCATTTTATATGCTTTAAAGTGGGATACTTGTAAGTGCTCTATTATCCAAATGGTTACTCAGATTGCTCTGAAAATTTTCATGTCTCATGGAGGTGCAGGACCGCTTTAGTGACTCAAACTTGGGGTCATTTGACTTCGTGGTTCTTGAGACACAGGCTTCCCAAATACGGTTTCCTTTTGCTATGTCATACTGTTAAACAGGGAGGTACTAATGACTGGACGAATCACAAACCTCATTGAGATTCATGGCTGTGAACTCAACCTTCAACTAACATTACAAAACCCCCACATAAGGCAAAGCGAGTTTTGCATTGAGTGGCTGGAGATTACTATAATTTGTAAGTCATGGGTGGCAATTTTATTTTGATTTCAGGGAGGGGTTGCCCTTTTGGGAGGGTCTGAGGACCTCTCCCTGCCCTCTGGGCAAACTAGGATCTAGGGAAGTCCTGTCTGGTGGATGAGGAGCTGAGAACTGGAAGGAGAGAATGGTGAAAAATACATCAGACAGAGGGAGGGAGGGATTTTCTTACCCTGGGATGACATTTACAGCAGAAAAAAAATGCTTTCTACTTCTGCTGGAGAGAGCCCTAATGTCTGAGACACCTCCTGCTCATTCAGCTGGAGCCTGGGAGCCCCAATCTGGCGCTAACGGCCCTGGAAGTCCAGGAAACCCAGCCTGGCAAACTGACGGGAGCCTCTGAGGTTGGAGCTGGGGTCCCTGTGTCTGGAACCAATGGGATAAAGATGATCATATGCCTGAGATCAGCTCTCTAGGAAACATACTAAGGAGGGCTAATTTCATAATCTCACAGCCTGGGGTCTGGGAGTTACCTTGGTACTAGACCTGCCCACCCCCCAGTGGATAGGGTAGGATGGAAGTGATAATAAAAACAATTAAAGCTATACTGTAATGCAACTTGGGAAAAACAAGATTTAAAAGCATTTGAAATAGGCTTTGTAACAAGCTTGAGGCCTAACTGGGCCTAATAGTTAGTGTAAGGCTAAATAGTTAGTTTAAGTGCTTGACATAAGGTTAGAAGATTTAGCAACAAGTATCTTGTAATAAACACATAAACTGCAAAATAACAGATTGATCTTAAAATAACAGATCTTTAGGGGCTTTTTGGTTCATGCAACCATGGAATGAAACCACATTCACGTATCCAGACCACGGGGAAATGTATTGACGTAGTAGTTTACGTAAACTGTTGGAACCCTAATTATGGCCAACCCAGAATAAGAAACGTGGGCAAGAGGTGAGACCTAATCAAATATGGATCTGGATATAAAGAAACATGGTTATAAAATATTGTCAAACCAACCCCCAGTTGGGACATTAGAATGACAGAATGGTGGAAACATTATTGTCAATCCCATTGTGGGCCTGCTCCACTTTCTGTTCTTTCCATCTGCATTTCTATGGCCTCCCAGGTTGTGAGTATGTGCAGTGTAGGAGGTTGCTTTGCTCCACTTATTTTTTTGTTCTTATATTTCTTATTTTTCAACTATTTGTTTTTATTTGGGCACTGAATAAAGTCCTTATGCCTCTCTGTACGTAACTCACCAGTAGCTACCTGGGCAAAGAACCTGTTAATAGTGACTTGTGCCTTTTGCACCCTTGTTGCCGGCACCCAGTGCCAAGACGCTGAACAACAGCTTGAGTGGTTCGTTACCCGGTGTGCTACACCCAATAATCACAACGGGGTGGAGAAGCAGAAAAGTTTATTTGCAGCTGCACAAAGGTACAGGGAGAATAAAATCTCAAATCCTGCACCCAGAACAGGAAGTTACACAGGCTTTTATACACCCTTTTTCCCAGCATACTTATCCAATAGCAAGCTGCCCCAAGTATCCATATAGCCAGCCAATCCAGTTCCCAGCTAGTTCCCTGGTTCTCTGTATCATTTGTTAAACTATACATAAAGCTGCTTTATTCAGCATTGTTATTCCATATCTGCCCTGTTTGGCCTTGCTTAGTTTCAGGCAATCTGACTCTGCAGCATATTGTTGCAGATCCTCAGCATAACTGCTGTGTGTGCCTTCAGGCTGGGGGGCCAAGGACACTTGGGCCTAGTACGCAGAGCTGCTGCGAGTGCCTCCAGGCGGGAGGGGGGGCCAAGGACACCTGGGCCTAGTGCGAGGGGGCTTCATCGCCACTCATGGTCTTCCATCCCCTCGAGTTACCTAGTGGCCATGCCCCAGTGTCCCCAACACCCTCAATGAATCAAAGGCTATGCTCACAAGTGCGCGGCTGGGTCAAGAGATGGCGGGATGTGTCCTCACCCCCCCCCCCATAAACAGCCCTGGCCTCTAGCTCATTCCTATGTGCAGTATCCATAATGCATGTCTGTTCTTGTCCCAGTAGCCACTGCGGGTAGGGAGGGCAGCCCAGCAAGGCAAGAGACTGTGAGGATCTGTTGTGAAGTTGGGTTGACCCATTCTGAGTAGGGTTTCTGTGCTGGGGGGGTCATATGTCACATTTGGGGGCTCCCACCATCAGTGCCTGAATAGCAAAGGGGAAGCAGGGTCCCCTGAGCAGAGTCAGGACTCATTTAGTTCTACTTGGGGGTCCAAACTGGAGTCTGACACAAGTTGTTTTTTGCAGGCTGCCCTGTAAGAGGATCCCCAAACAGTGCAGTCCCTTTTAATTGCCCAACTCCCTTTGCATTTGCAGTTAAATCACACCACATCAGTCCATTTAGTACATTTTTAGTTCCGCTGTCATGCCCCAAATGCTTCGCTTGTTTGTACAAATGGTAACTTTCACCAGTGTCCCTGTCTCAGGATCCATCAAGGCAAAGATGGTCATATGCCTGAGATCAGCTTTCTACCTGACAGACTGTGGAGGGGCTAATTCAACAAGCCAGTCTCACAGGCTGGGGTTTGGGAGTTAGTTCAGTACTAGCCCCACCCTAAGGCATACGGTAGGCTGGCCAGGACTGGCTCCAGCATGGCTGAGCAGAGGATGGCATAAGAGAATGTGCTATTGCTCTGGATTTCATTAGGCTGTTTACATATTGGACCAGATTTGTCCTTAGTGTAACCCCACTGATGTCTAGCTCTATAAATCACATCCATTGATGCCTGCAGAGTTGCACTGGGGATGGGCAAGTCCTCAAGCAATGCAGGTGATGCAGGTACAAGGGAGGGTGCTGCCCCTCAGAGAACTCCAGTTGTCATTTCCCTTGCACTGGAGCCTGTGGGAGCACAACTGTGTCTTGTTGCAGAAAACAAGAAAGAGAATGCCATGGACTGATCAGTCCCTTTGTCTGCAGTGCTCTGGGCTGCTTGTCACGGCCACATTCGTGGTAAGCAGACAGGATTCCAGGAGACCGAGCTGCACACTCATGCTGGTCCCCCTCCTTCCTGGACTCCATTAATAACAGCCCTGTGGGACTGCTGTCGACACACCTCTGACAGGCAGCCTGCTCTGCGGGGCAGCCTGTGTGGCTAGCAAGGAAACTATTTGTTGTCTTTAAAATGATCAGGGGCCGGGTCTGTGCGGGGGTCTCTTTATCCAAACACGGAGAGAGTAATTCACAGGAGCCCAGAGAAACATGAACCCCGCAGTTCTCAGGAGCCTGCCTGATTTGTGTATTTACTTAACCACAGGCCAGGCTGAAGTGTGCGCTCACCGGGGAACAGGGAGGACAATTCTTCACAACAGCCCTTTCAAAGTGGAAGGTTGGGGACCCTCTGAGCTGGAGTGAATCTGTGTGGTGTGTGCTACAGACTGTTAATCAAAGACGGGGTGACTCCATGGCAACTTGTGCCTGGTGTGAATACAAGAGACCAGAGGCCTCAAGGTTGGCCCATTTGTCTGAACCAAATTAGCGCAAATTAGCGTCATTACAGGCACCTCCCGAAACAAACACAAATCCAGTCCTCCTCCACAGACTGTAAGATTGACATGTTATAACAAGGGAGAGTCAAAAACAGGCCCAGATGGGCGAGGGGAG
Organism: Caretta caretta; assembly: GCF_965140235.1. Taxonomy (NCBI): domain Eukaryota; kingdom Metazoa; phylum Chordata; order Testudines; family Cheloniidae; genus Caretta; species Caretta caretta. The sequence continues at coordinate 20,648,548 of NC_134218.1, forward strand.
AGGAAGAACAAGTCCGATAATGAGATTCCTAGAGCCACAGATTTTAAGACCAGACAGGACCGTTCTGATCATCTGAGTCAGACTTCCTTCATAACCCAGACCAGAGAACCTCACCCAGTAATTTCTATATCAAGCCCCTGACTTGTTAGCGTTATAGCACTTCTAGACACCCCCCGCGAACTCCCACCTTTCCCCACATGGAGGGGATGGGGGGTGAATGAGGTCACCTTTCTGCCAGCCACACTGATTAATCATTAGGGCTCCAAATCCATCAGCATCCTTGTCACCTGTTGCTCAGCCCCCTCGTCAGCGGGGCTGACCAGGCTGAAGTACCAGCCCTGCTGTGCAATGCTGCCTCAGGGCTCATTTCACTTACCCAGCGTCCTAAAGGTTTCAAAACATCTTGGGGAGGCCAATCCCTGAAACTTGCTTTGGCCGGATCCTTCCCTCTGGCCTATGCTCCACTCCGCTTGTCTGGCTAGGAGGCCAGGGGCTACATGGGCTGGGGAGATTAAGCCCTTCTTGCATCTGGAGGTGGCTCCTCCAGGTCGGGGTAAGGCATGTTGGCAGAGAAGTGTGGAGAAGCCTGCCAGGCCACTGCCCGTGCCTCTGAGAGAGGACTGTGCTGTCCAGCACTGTGATGGCACATCCGCCCCTGCTCACTGGCCTCATGTTACTCTTTAAGGCAGCTCAGAGTCAGGCTGTATGTTCTCATCTGATATTTTGCCGGGCTATGGTCCGAATTGGCTTTAATTTACCTAATTTCTCTTTCTACATAGGTGTTTCTAATGTGGCCATCACCCTACTATCGGGGTACCAGCCCAGCGGGTCATGGATGGCTCTGAATTCCCCCTGAACAGCTACATAAAGGGAAATTCCTAGGCAGACCTGGCTGAGGTAAATGATGTACCTCAGTTCACCCCCCTGCCATCCTCCCTACCACAAACACGTCTCTGGCAGAGCCTGCCGCCCAGCAAGCCAAGCCCACATTCCCTTTGTGGCTAGCACCATCTCTGAATAACCTCCCGTTAGCTCAACGAGCCATCTGTACCCTCTCTCAAAGCCGCTCTCTCTGGGACAGGCCGCTTGCCTGGCACTTCAGAGATGCAGCATTCTCTAACCAGCTCAGAGCAACATGAACACAGACTGTCTTGTTTGTTTGTTTGTTTGTATTCAACAGGGCACCTTTTGATTCTGCCCATAGAGGGGACAGGCCTGGGTGAGGGAACAGGCCTGGGTGGAGGGCATATGGATGAAATCAGGGATGTCTGGAGTCCTTGCCTTAATCCTGACCAATCAGGGGAGCAGTTGTCATATCCTGGGGAATGAATGGCCTATTTGGGATTGAAATACCTGTGGGAGTTGGACTCTTCTATGCACCGCCAAAGAGGAGAAATTAATATTTGAATTTGGTGTCAGCTCAGAGATACACAGAGCTACTAATCTGCACAGCTTTGCCTGTGGATTCCTGCTGTGCTGAGCACTGTTCCCCTGCCCTGAGCAGGGCAGGCAGCTCAGTGTGTGGTGGGAGTCAAACCCTTAATGGATTAACAGGCACCGTCTGCATGAATGGGAGTTCAAGTTTAATGCCCCGTTCAGTGTTTCGCCTGTGAAAACAAGGATTGTTCTTAGGAGTGGGTAAAAGGTCGTTCCTGAACTTCCTTGCAGAGGGCTGTTGCCTTTCACAGGCCCCACATTCATCCGCACAGTCAAACAGCCCAATTGTTTAGTTCTTCTGTGGACTCAAGGAAGAAAAACTGGTTTTCTTTCCCCTTAGAAATTCCCTGGAGAAAATAGCAGGATAAATTTTGTGTCTGGTTTCTTCTGAGTGGCTTTGCTCACAGAGTTAGCTCTGTGTGCTTGCATGCACAACACACGCTTGCAGACCTGTTTGGACGGTGCTGTTCGTTTAATCTGTTTAGCTTCTGCTGGCTCCCTGATTTCAGCTGAGGTCTTGGCTGTTGTTGGCATTAATCGTTTTAAGCATTTGAGCTGGGCAGACGCACTGGCCCTGATTCTTGGGTACAGCTGAGCTCTGTTCAGCATGGAAGCAAAAGTGCCTATATGCCATCCTTGCTTTCCCATGATTCCCAGGGATGCTGGGGACAGGTTCAGCCCCTGACACAAGTTAGAGCAGCCTCAAAGATGCCCTAATGAATGCTGGCTGCAGCAACCCCCAAAGATCTGTTATGACAGCCAGTGGGTCCTCTACACAGGGGGCATTTCTCAGCTGTCCATTTAGGGCAGCTTTCCAGCTCCTTTGTGGCACTCCGTAGGTGCCAAGGGGCCCAATTTCTCTCCCTTTCTAGTTTCTATGCTTCAAGAAACTAAGTAGATCATAGCATTGGAAAATCACATTTAAACACTTCAAGAGTAAGTTACAAGGAGCTGTGTGTGTGTCAGATTTCCCAGCTGGCATGGAAGAATGGGCAGGGTTCCTTCTTCCATCATCAGGATCTTTATTGTTTTAGTTTTCTCCATCTCTAGTCTTATGTGAAAAGCTGTAACCTTAAATTGAGGTTACTCCCGCAACAAATGATCCCAAGAGTTCCACATCAGGCAAGACCACAATCCATTCCTGTCGTTAACACCTTCCTGGGCAGGACCAAGAAGGAAGGAAAAACTTTCCAGTACATAAAATTGGTCTCCGAACAACCTGCCAGAGTTGCTCAAATCTGTGCAACACTCTGCAGTGACAAATCCTGAGCAATCAGAAAGTCATCCGTTGCCCTTGTCAGCATAGCAGGGAAACCCAAACAAGGCTCCAAATGAAAAAGCCCTTCACTGTATCACCACACAAATAAGTTCCATCTTTGGATTTATGTCTTTTAATTATCCTATTTTAGTGATCAAGTCTTCAGGGTATTGGGCAGGATTTTGAAAAATGGGTGCCTATAGGTAGGCTTCCTGTACATCCAGAGTTACACACCTTAGTCAGTGGACTGGTTTTCAAAAGTGGCAGACAACGGGAGCTGCGGGGTGCTCAGCATTTTTAAAAACCAGGTCACTTATTTAGGTACCTGACTATAGGCTTATGATTCTAAGCAGACAAAGGATGGTCCAGTAGTTAGAATATACACCTGCCTTTGAGACCTAGTCTGCCTCACAGTTCCTGTGTGACCTTAGACACATCACTTTGGACCAGATTTTTAAATGTATTTAGGTGCCTATTTCCTATAGACTCTAAAAACCTGGCCCTTTAGCGGGGCCGGATTAAGGTTATGAGTCGCCTAAGGCTAGTGGGAGGGAAGGGCCTAAGTATGAATTACATGTTGCAAAAACAATTATGAAGTCATCAAACATTTCTCTACATACCTATTTACATATTATTTATTTATGTAAAATTAACAAGTTTATTCTACTCTCACTACACTCCATTCTTCAGATACTTCTGAGGAAGAGGTAGTATGAGGGATGCTATGCTGTCCTTCTCTTAGGCCTCCTTCCTCCCAGGTACTGGGGGGCTCATCTGTAGGAGGATGAACTCTGCAACATCCCCCATCCTGCTCACCTCTTTCAACCTTGTGCTTCTACCCTCAGCTCTCCATTTGGCGCAGGGCAAAGCCAAGCCCTGCAGGTGTTTCCCACAAGCTATAGACTCTACACCACACTCCCTATCTCACTCTGGCTGCAGTCTGGGAAGCAGCCAGCTTTTATTATGGAAAAGAAAACCACTCAGGTGTAAAATCCACTGAAGTAGTAGTGGGAAAATTACATGGGGTGGCATTGTATTTTAGGCTGTCTTGCTCTGAAAGCTGCCTCCCAGTGTTGTACTGGCTGAGGACAATGAATTACTGTTTTCACATTGAACCCAAATATTATTTGTGGGATGATACCCAGTTCGTGTAGTTAATCTCCAGTGATTCACCACATCAGGCCATTCTCTCACCAAGCTCTTCCACAATTAGAATCATAGACTAGAATCATAGGACTGGAAGGGACCTCGAGAGGTCATCTAGTCTGGTCCCCTGCACTCATGGCAGGACTAAGTATTATCTATTCTAGAATGTGTGATCAGCAGCTCTGACCTGAGGTTTCTTAAGCAGAGTTCTGCGTGCACCAGCCTCCTACGGTTTGCATTTGTTTGTTTTAAGCTTTCTGTAAGAAAAAGGTAACAGCTAGAAATGACACAGATCTTTAGATGGTTGCCCAGTCATGAGATTTAGCCCATCTGTACTATGTTAGCTTTTCAAAATCACTGTACAAACATTAAACAAACTTAATCTAAAGCTTTTCAGCTTTTGAATGAATAGGAGTTGACAAAACAGAGTTATTCCCTGTTGTGTTCTCTGCCCCCCCTAATAAAAAGACTTCATTGAAAATCAGCATCTTAAAAGAACCATTAAGGATCTTTCAAAAGAACAGTCCAACCAAGGCTGCTGTAGTGACATACTTGTTACATCAGATCAGGTGTTTGTTTAAGGCTGATGTAGCGAGAAGGGAGAGCAGGGGTGGAGTCGGGGCAGGGGGCCAGGAAAAGTTGGCGCCTATGGCTGGGGGGGGACAATGCCTGCTCTAACTACACCCACAGCTGGCACGGGTTCCAGTGGTAACTGGATTTGTAGTGTCCGGTCACCAGTGTTAACTGGATCCCTGGCAGTGTGTTCCTGTAGCACGGGGTGACGCAGCAGGCTACCGGCTGAGCTCCTTCCAAGCCACGGGGGACTGCTTTGCCTTTCCTGCTGGCAGGAGCGCTCCAGCAGGACTGTGTGAGTAAGCTCGCTCCCCTTCACCCAGCCCCAGCCACGGCCCCTGGCTGACCAGTAGGGCCTAAAAAATTGGAGGGCCTAAGGCTATAGCCTTATTAGCCTATGGGTTAATCCAGCCCTGCCCTTTAGCCTCTCTGTGCCTCAGTTCCTCCTGGTGATAGTAGTACTTTCCTGTCTCTCAGGGTTGTTGCGTGGATCACTACATTTGTGAAGTGATCACTTACTATGACAATGGGATTCTGCTGAACTCTGATTGAGATGGGGGGCAGTACGATACATAGGGGTGTACATAGATGGGTGCATATGGCCTGATAATTGGTCACATGGTTGCCTTGTGGTAGTCTGAATGCCTGAAGAGTTAGCTGCTCCAGGACAGCAGAAGCTAACCCACCCCTTACTGGAGAGCTCAGCACCAGGACGGAGGAGCTGCCTGGGGGGAGGGGTGCAGGGAGAGCAGCACCTGAGGGGCCCAGCGCACCTGGCCAGGGAGTGGTTGATGTGCTGCTGCGTGAACAAGCGGCATCTTCCTCTGTGTAGCAATACTACTCTGTGACCTTGGAGAATGTAGTGAACCTCAGATGCAGTGAACCTCGGAGCCCGGGTCTACTGGAGGAGGTGAAGATTGTGGAGGTGAGAGTTTTAGTAGGGAGTCTCCTTCCCGGAGAGCTCTGAGGGCGGTAGTATCTACACTGGCCTGAGGCCTGATTGGTGTGGAGTCTCTTCTCCGTGGCAGCAGTTTGTGAAGCTTAAATAAAACTTTTACGTTGAGAGTTGGTTGGCATTGATTGATTTGGAGAGGAACTCACCCTCTCCCCTTTATAGGGAGTTGCACTATCACAGCAATTATTGCTTAGGAGTGAACAAGCTGGAGTGATCTGGGAAGGAGCCCTTTCTCCCACTTTTCTGGGAACAGTGGGATGGCCCTGATTTGAAGGTTGAGAACTTTATTCCACCCTCCCCTCAGTTATGGGAGGTCCAAGTCTTTGACTTGGTGATTGTTTGCTCCTCTGAGTCCATTCTATGTATCCCCATCCACTGCAATCTGAACTGATTTCTTCTCCAAGAAGCACACTCCCCTAGTCACCACAAGGAATTTGGCACACACTAGTTCTTTTTTACCTGCTTCTTTGAAGTCTGAGGAAAGGAAACCAGATTTAGAACTTGTGAATAGTAGGAGCAAAATCTACTAGTCTATATCATCAGCCTTAGTGGATTATGACATTCCTTCTTTTAATGATTCTCAGTTCCCATTGTTTCCCTTTGTTAAAACTTCTTATGGAGGATTTAGTGAGTATTAAGAATCGTTTCTTTGAATTTAAAATTCGGTGGGGTGGATTATGGGAGGAGTGGTTTCACTGGCAAGCTGGATGTCCCCTCTCCCCCATCCAGGTAAGTCTGATCTGGAAAAGAAACACCTAAAGTTATAGATAATTTGACTCAGACTCAGGATAGGAATATACAGAGCTTCATTAATGCTCCAAAGACTAACTGAAGAGAAATTGACTCTTCTTCTTGGCTTACCGTAGACAGGATTTCTGAGGTTTCAGAAACCCTGTCTCTTGATTTAAATACTTCCAAGCATAATTCCCCTTTCCTTACACATCTTCGAAATAGCTGAGTCTCAGGAAATGCCAAAAGTTTGGCCCTCTGGCCCCTGCATTGAGTTTTAGTTTTTCAAGGGGAATATGTTCAGACTGACAGCCCCTTACAGATATTGATGTAAATGAGTTATTGGTTGATAAGGTTCATTTTTACTTACCGTCTTACTCTGTTAAGATTAAAAGGCACCTTTATTCTCGAAATGTGCATGAGAAGTGGGAGATGGAATCTTATTGGCACACAGTTCCTAGAACTTGGAATATGAGGAAACAGCTAAGGCTCCAAGATGTCTTCTTCTCTACAGTCAAAAACACTCTCATGAGATCCTTATTCTATGCGACATTCTCAAATAATATAAGATATAAATCTTTGGGTCTATAAGAAGAGGCAGGTTCTTATTACTGGTCGTATCTGAATATATCTCAGAAGTTTAATCAACTCTTCCTCAGGTATACCTAAAACTTTTCATGCTATTAATTTAATTGGGTCTCCTGAATTTGACCCTCTGGTCTCTTCTATTAGACCCACCAGCTTTATCATTCCCCATCCCAAAATGGTGCTATTTTTTATGGGGGCCTTGAGATAGAATTCAAAGAGGATCCCCCCGACACACACACACACACTTACTTTATGCTCACAATCTCCCATGCAGACGACTCATAAAAATAACGTAGTATTTGGAGACTAATCAAATTCTTACAATGAAGCTATTGGGACCATTTCTTATATTTAACTAGATTTTCCGATTTCTTTTCCCCCAGGCAGGGAGAGTTTTTGCCAGAACAATTTTTGTATTTTATCCTGGAATTTATCTGGGAAGAAAAATAAGATGAATAATACAGAGTTTTTTTTTTAATTTTTGGAAACTTTTGTTTTGATTTTTTGACAAGAAACATGGTTAGCTGAGTCTGAATTTATAATCTTTCCTGGTTTTCAATCTTTTCTCCAAGGAGGCAGTCAATTGTCAAAAGGGGCCATATAGCAGGAGGATTTGCCACTGTGGTTTCTTTATGCCTGAAATCCTTTGGAATCAAAGTGGCAGGGCCTTCAGGCTATATTGTAATTTTTTCCCCTGAGCTCCACTTTTTAGTATTAAATGTTTATTTTCCCCCCATATCCTCCCCATTTTATTCTGAGTCATTGTGGGAGCTCCTGGACAAGCAATTTGTTATGGTAGGTCTTCAACTCCCAATGGCTCATCTAATTATTTTGGGAGATTTTAATGCTCGACTAAGTCCTCCAACATAGTCAGTAGCAGGGGAAGAAATAATTGAGGAGATTTATTAACTTTCTCTTCGAAACTCTAGAAACCAAGTGGTTAACATCTCTGGACAAAAATTAAAGGCTTTATTAAATAAACTTAACCTGATACCTGTAAATGGAAGAAGTGTGGGGGATAGAGAAGGACATCTTTCCTGTATTTCATCAACTGGTGTAGTATTACTGATTATACAATTATCCCTAAAATTAATTGGCCCTTCTATATGGATTTCTCTATACTTTTCTCTCCCAGATGGTGACCACCAACTCGCTATTATTATGAATGATGTTCCCTTTTTAGAGAGGATTTTATTTCCAATGGGTGAAGATGCCTTAATTATCTCTTTGGAACAATGTGGCTGTAAAAGACTTGGGTTGCCAACCCTTCAGGATTGTCCTGGAGTCTCCAGGAATTAAAGAGTAGTCTTTAATTAAAGATTATGTCATGTGATGAAATCTCCAGGAATATGTCCAGCCAAAACTGGCAACCCTATAAAAGACCAAAATGGACCCCGGCCATTTGTGACAAATTATCTAGGAGATTGGAGGACTCAGATGTTAGATTTCTCAGCTATGTAATTATTAAGACAGAGAATTCCTCTCAAATTTGTGAATCATATGAGTTGTTGGTAAAGTCCTTTCAACCACTTGTCTCCAAACAAATTGATTTTGGTTTTAATTATCCAAAAAATGCTTTCAAAGATAAATGCATCTGGCTTGATGCAAGCCCCCTCTGGCATGTATAGTTAAGAGGGTAAGATGCAATTCCTCTCCCAATTTACTTCAGAATTTAGTAGCTGCCAGAAGAAGATACAAAGGTTTATTATATCATAAAAACCAAGAATACTTGTGGAAGGATTTCGAAGCAGCAGCTGAAACGAGAAATTATTCCATGTTTTGGAAGACGGTGGATTGGGTTTTGGTAGAAATATTCCAATTGAGGAACTCCATACTAAAGATGAAGCCTGGATAGCACATTTTGGCCAGATCTTTAATGATTCTCCCCAACCAGTTTTTTAATCTAATTCTACCATAGCTGATGCAATGAAAAAGCGTCTCTTTGATCTACCACTTTGGGCTTCAGCAAGGGACAGCGAAGTGCAGTCATTTATTTTAGCCCAACAATGGAAAATAGCTCCAGGGAAAGGTTTTCTCCCAGCTGAAGTTTTTCAGGAGAGTCTTGATCGGTGGTGTCCAATCTTTGTTAAATTATTCACTGTCATTAATCATACTGGATGGATTCCATCTGGCTGGAAGTCAAGTATCATAGTTCCCATTATTAAAAAAAAAAGGGGCGGCGGGCAGGGACAAAAAATATCCTGTTTCATATAGACCTATTATTTTGTTAGAAGTGGCAGGGAAAATTTATTCCAGATTTTTACTATATAAACTTGAAATAAGGGCTTTAGAGGTTAATTTATTACATGAAGAGCAGTCTGGCCTGAGGGCTGGTAGATCTACAATTCGTAATTGTTTTATTTTATCCTATATGATTTATAAATATACTATGTTTGAGGGTACTAGATTGTATGCTGCTTTCATAGCTCTAAAGATGACATTTGATTCTAGTAATTGAGACAAACTTTGGGCAAAATTAAAAAGGATGGGTATCAATATAAAACTTTTGTATATTTCGGGTGCTCTACAGCCGGGCAATATGGTTAGGGTAAAAACTAAAGTCAAAGGAGAATGTATGAACGTTTCCCCTACTTCTAGGGGCATATGCCTCTTCTTTTTAATGTATATATTAATGATGTGATTGTGCTATTAAAGGAAGATAATTTCTCTCCACTGCAAATTAAGGGTAGCTCTATGCCAATGTTATTGTACGCTAATGATATAGTTGTTTTATCGCAAATTCCAAGAGGCCTCTGCCAATTACTATTACATTTTTCTTCTTCTTGTAATTCTCAAGACCTGGGTCTCAATAAGGCCGAGGTCATGATTTTGGGAAAGAACCCTCGAAAAATTGATTGGAAGTTAGAAGGCCACCTTGTAGAACAAGTCTCTGCTTTTAGTTATTTAGGAATAAAGTTTAACTATTGGGCTGTTGGTTCACTTATCATAAAGACTTAAACAAAAGGTCCTTAGCTTTGCTCAAGGTGGTACTCTGTTTTACCCACTCATAGGGGAGGAAGAGAGTTCCCTCAGCACTAAGAATTTGTAATGCTGAAGTCATATCACAGTCTACAGGGCCGAAGTTTGGTTGAGAGGCCAAATTTCAGCTTTAGCGATCACTCAAAGTAATTTTTTTGAAGAGACTTTTAATTCGCCCAAAATCAACACCAGCCTCATTTTTACACGCCAAGGTGGGTCTTTTTTCTGAGCATAGGAGAGCTTGTATTGCCTTTCTTAACTGTTGGTCTATGTACTTTTCCAGATTATAGATTGCCCCATCTTTGCCTTCAGGAAATGGAGGAACAATCTGTGTACTCCTTATTTCCATAGTATAAGACCCTCCAATTTATTATAGGCTTTGGTGGTATTTGCTTCTGAGTATGCATATTTTGCTTTGTTGCCTGCAAGGCGTCTTTGGTTTGGCTGATAGAATATCTGTGGTTTTCTTCTGAAAACAAAAGCCCGGTGGGGGTTAAAGCAGGGAACAGAATGGATGTGTCTCCTAAACTCAGAAACTCTTAGTTATGGTGACAAGAGCCAGCTGCAGGAGTTCACACTTCCCAGTTACATAGCAGATGACACAGGAGCTAGGGAAGGGGCAAGGGAACAGTGCAATATGCATTTGGCTGGATTATGAGTTGGAGCACAGCCTAGTGGGTAAAGCAGATTCTTGTTCTATTCCTGACACCTCCAGTGCCCACTGCATGGCATTGAGAAGTCATTTCCACTGTCAGCACCTCAGTTTCCTCATCTGTAAAATGGGGTAATGATATTGACCGCCTAGACAGCGGGCTTGTGAGAACAGATTCAATAATGGCTGCAAAGTGCTTTGAGATCCTAGGCTGCAGGGTCCCAGAGTGAGGCCCCATGTTCATGGCCAGCTGAGGTCATTGTGGCCATTCCCTGGTGCCCCTGTGCCCGACAGCAGCCTGGACTCACAGCCCAGGGGGAAGGGACGAGGCAGCAAAGGATACCGAGCCGCTCGGCCTGCCTCACGGTGGCAGAGAGTCACAGTTCCCTGCAGAGACCCCCATACACTCTCCCTCACGCAGAATGCGTGGCACTGGTGCATTCAGCTCTGTGAATACGGCCCCTGCCTAAGGACACTGCAGTGCTCACTGGGTGTGCGGGAACCGACCCGCTCTTACCTGCTGTCATGGGCAGCGGGTGAAGCTGCCGCTTGGGGAGGCTAGCTCCCCAGCCCACCTCTTCTGCCTGTGGCCCCGCCCATACTCCACCCCTGCTCTGCCCCAGGCCCCACCCCCACTCTGCCCAGGCCCCGCCCTCTCCCTCCTCTCTCCCTCCTCTCTTCCCTCCCCCCCCCATCACCCCCTACCAGCCAAATCCCTGAACCCAAATGAAGCAAATGACATTTGAAAAAAACACTCTTCTGCAATTTCTTTCTAAAGAAAATGGAGCATGTTTTCCACTGCATGCCAGAAGGTGAAGACTGGACATGCAGAAGGTACCTAATTAAAAGCACTAAACTTGGGAATAAAAAATGTCAGGCATGGGTTTTTTGATATGCCCTGAAGTTTGTTAGAGATTTATTTGCAAAAACTTTGTAGTAAGGGCAAGTCAGCTGCCCTGCTGACTACAACATTAAATGTTATGGAATACATGATGCAGCTCTTCTCTGTTTTACATTTCCTTAATCAGAATTCCTGAGCATCTGATGAAGTGAGCTGTAGCTCACGAAAGCTTATGCTCAAATAAATTGGTTAGTCTCTAAGGTGCCACAAGTACTCCTTTTCTTTCTGCGAATACAGACTAACACGGCTGTTACTCTGAAACCTGAGCTGATTTTATATTTTAAATGTACTCTTAAGCCTTCATAAAGTAATCATTCCAGATTACTACATATTTAACTCACTGAAACAAAGACATTATTTTAAATTAATCAGTCACGGAGGTTTAGTGTGTTCATAACAATGTTCACTGCTTTTAGAAAAAGGGAACAGTAAGATTACTTTGTGTGAATTCCATAACAATAGACATGGTCATGAAACTTCACCAACTTCAAAAAATATGTTTCCAAAGATTTTAGGCATAACAAAGGATGTTATATCTTACTACAGTACTGATTTTGTTAGAGGTTTCTCTTAAAACTCGTTCATCAAATAGTCAGAAGTAAAGAAAGGGAAACTCTTCTGTCCAGCTATCTGGCAGGAAAGGGGTGTTGTCCCTTTAAGGGCTCTCCAAGGATTTTTTAGAGATGTGATTTGTATCATCTGCAGCAACACACTAATGAAATATTTTTAAAGCAAATTTTAAGTTAAGGTCCTGTAGACTGACACGTTCTGTGTAAATATTACAGTAATGCACAACTGCCTTTTGTCAGTAAATTCAGAAACTGACAGTATATACCTGGGGGTTGGCAAATGCCTGTTAAATGGCTTCATTACCACTTGAATGGCTGTTTAACAGTTTCAGTGTTGTGCCAGTCTGGCAGGCTGCAAGCCTCTTTCACTTTTAAGAGTAGCAGCCGTGTTAGTCTGTATTCGCAAAAAGAAAAGGAGTACTTGTGGCACCTTAGAGACTAACCAATTTATTTGAGAGGTTTCAGAGGAACAGCCGTGTTAGTCTGTATTCGCAAAAAGAAAAGGAGTACTTGTGGCACCTTAGAGACTAACCAATTTATTTGAGCATGAGCTTTCGTGAGCCACAGCTCACTTCATCAGATGTATACCGTGGAAACTGCAGCAGACTTTATATACACACAGAGAATATGAAACAATACCTCCTCCCACCCCACTCACAAACACCTACAAGATCTCTGTCAAGCTTTCTTACAACTACAATACCCACCTGCAGAAGTAAAGAAACAGATTGATAGAGCCAGAAGAGTTCCCAGAAGTTACCTACTACAGGACAGGCCTAACAAAGAAAATAACAGAACGCCACTAGCGGTCACCTTCAGCCCCCAACTAAAACCCCTCCAACGCATTATTAAGGATCTACAACCTATCCTAAAGGATGACCCAACACTCTCACAAGTCTTGGGAGACAGGCCAGTCCTTGCCTACAGACAGCCCCGCAACCTGAAGCAAATACTCACCAACAACCACATACCACACAACAGAACCACTAACCCAGGAACTTATCCTTGCAACAAAGCCCGTTGCCAATTGTGCCCACATATCTATTCAGGGGACACCATCACAGGGCCTAATAACATCAGCCACACTATCAGAGGCTCGTTCACCTGCACATCCACCAATGTGATATATGCCATCATGTGCCAGCAATGCCCCTCTGCCATGTACATTGGTCAAACTGGACAGTCTCTACGTAAAAGAATAAATGGACACAAATCAGATGTCAAGAATTATAACATTCATAAACCAGTCGGAGAACACTTCAATCTCTCTGGTCACGCAATCATAGACATGAAGGTCGCTATCTTAAAACAAAAAAACTTCAAATCCAGACTCCAGCGAGAAACTGCTGAATTGGAATTCATTTGCAAATTGGATACTATTAATTTAGGCTTAAATAGAGACTGGGAGTGGCTAAGTCATTATGCAAGGTAGCCTGTTTCCTCTTGTTTTTTCCTACCCCCCCCCCCCCAGATGTTCTGGTTTAACTTGGATTTAAACTTGGAGAGTGGTCAGTTTAGATGAGCTATTACCAGCAGGAGAGTGAGTTTGTGTGTGTATGGGGGTGGGGGGGATGTGAGAAAACCTGGATCTATGCAGGAAATAGCCCAACTTGATTATGTAAAGAGTTGTCACTTTGGATGGGCTAGCACCAGCAGGAGAGTGAATTTGTGTGGGGGGGTGGAGGGTGAGAAAACCTGGATTTGTGCTGGAAATGGCCCACCTGTTGATCACTTTAGATAAGCTATTACCAGCAGGACAGTGGGGTGGGAGGAGGTATTGTTTCATATTCTCTGTGTGTATATAAAGTCTGCTGCAGTTTCCACGGTATACATCTGATGAAGTGAGCTGTGGCTCACGAAAGCTCATGCTCAAATAAATTGGTTAGTCTCTAAGGTGCCACAAGTACTCCTTTTCTTTTTGCAATTTATTTGAGCATAAGCTTTCGTGAGCTACAGCTCACTTCATCGGATCCCCTCCGGAGTAAAAGTCACCAGACTGCAGCAGCCAGCTTTGGGAGCCTGCAGGAAGGGTTAGAACAGGGATAGGAAGGGGCCGAAGGGTGGACACTCAGACCCAGGGTTGCCCCAAATTTACAGGTGCCCTACGCAGCCTTGTATCCTACCTATACCTAAAGACGGCCCTGCTTCCATCCTTGTCCTGATTCGGGGTTGATGTGTTCCTGTACCATCTCCCAGGAATGTGTTTACATGAACAGCCAGTTCCTAGGACTTAAGTGTGCCTGTGGTTTACCAATGCTAGCTGTGTTTTTTGCCAAGTTCCTGTACCGGTCAGTGAACGTGTAGGCAAGCATCTGCATTATGACAGGGCCTGACTTTGGTTCATAGCATGGCTCTTGCTGACTTTGGTTCAGGCTCCAGGCCTTGCACAAGGCCCCATGCTCCAGGCTGTCTCTCTACTACTGCTTTAATCTAGCTAGCATGGCTAAAAAGAGCAGGGAAGACACAGTGGCATAGACTTCAGCATAGGCTGGCAATAGGAGGCCACACTCAGGGTCCTAAGCGGGTTTGTGCAGCCAGTGCTGAAGCCCATGTCGCTGTGTCTTCGCTGCTCCTTTTAACCACACTCACTCGACAGAAGCTAGCGGGGGTGTGCCTGCTCCTGCTGCAATCACCCCTCTGATGGCAGAGTGCGTCACTGCTTCTGGAGTAAGGTACCGCTCGCTGTAAGCATATCCGAATCAGGCCCTTTACTACTTACAATCCACCACTGCTGATGAGAGGGGGCTAGATGCTGCCAGTCCTGCTCACTCAGACTTACTCCACAAGTTGTTCCTTTGATGTCTCCGCAGTAAAGAGGCACTAGCTCTGAGTCAGGGCAGCAGTGACACTCACCAGTAAGCATTTATTTCTCCCGAGGAGCTCAAACTGCTGCAAGTAGCATTTATGGCCAAGGAAAACTCCATCTTCCCCTGTGCCCACAGGGGTGAGTCCATCAGCAGTGTTATTATTGCTAGGGGGAGAGGAGCCCTGCAACGTGCACGTGTGCTTAACGGGCGTCACTGGCATTGCTGTGTCGAGTTCGCCCTCCCTGTTGTTTGTTACTCCGCCTGGCCTGGCCTGGCCTGGGTAAGATCTTTAGGGCAGGGTCTGTGTCCCCCCTTCAGCTTGTTCCATGACGTCACTAGCACAGTGCTGGGTGCTGCTGAAACACTCACCATGAGTGCAGAGCACTGGTTATTATTTTAATAAGTAAGGAGACTTTGCACTGATACAGCCTTCCTTCTGAGCACTGGCTATCGTCTGCACTAGTGACCCAGCTTTGATTCTTATATCCACTCGTTCCAGCTGGGGGGCCCTGCAGGACTGGCTGCATGTGGGCAGCTCACCCCATCACTGCCAGTGCTGTATGGAAACTCCCTGCCGCTTCGGCACATGAACTCCAGTCCCACTCAGTCCTTCCCCTGGAAGTGCACGTACGGCTGTATCAGGAACACCCCCTTCCCAAGCCCTAGTGAGTCAGCAGCACAGAGGGATGCTGGCAGCACAGCGGACCCCTCGCTCACACGCACAGTATCTGGAGCTGCGTACACATCAGGGCCAAATCTGACATCTGGGGAGAAAGCGGCGGAAGGTTGGTGTCATGCTTTGTGCTGGGATTTGCACCCTGTGTTGCTCCGCCTGTGCATTTAGTGTCAGCTCACGGGGCCGACGCTTGTAACAAAACGATCATGAGACTAAGACAACATTCAAAGCCTGATGGGATCTGGAAAATGTCTCTTTATTGATGGGAGTCAGTGCCAGGTAACAGTAGCCTCCATAACAGATTCAGATCCCCCAAGAAAGAGGAGGCTTTGATGCACTCACGCTGCAGAACAGACGGCAGCATAGGTGCTCTGGGGCCGTGAGTGCCTTGGTATGTGGTGGCCATTTAAATAAGGCTCAGTCGGGAATGGGAGGGTCCAGGCCCATTTTCATGCCCAGCACTCCACTGACCACACCCCACTGTTCGACTGGCAGAGCACACTCCCCAGATTACAGGGAGACAGTGCTGCTGTGCTGAAAGTGTGGGATGGGGCTAGGGTTTGGGAGATCACCCCTTGTCACATATAAGTACGGCTTTCATTGCATCACAATGGATAGGGACTAATGGGGGGCAGATTCTCCAATCTCCTCTCTGACCCCCATATAAAATTCAGCCTTCATTATGACACACTTCAAGCACAACAATCCCTGGCTGTCACAGCCGTTGGAGATGGAAAAGACTTACTAGATCACCAGTCTCATCGCAAGGAACTACTACAGGACAATCTAGTAAGGAAGACAACCTTTAATGCTGTTACATCTGTGGTGCATTCCTGCACAGACTTCGGAGCAAGACTTTTCCACAGGGTCAGCTTGCAAGGCTGCACCCCAATTATTATTTATTGGGCCCAGAGTTAAGAGCCCGTGGACCACATATTCCGCTGGGGGTTAACTGGCATAGTTCCATTGACGTAGCTGATTTATACCAGCTGACTCCGGTGACATATAACATCGGTGATAAGCTGTCCTTGAGGGCCTGGATCCATTATGCAATATTAACGGACGGAGGAGTCCATTTCAAGGAGGGGACAGGCATCAAAAAGAAAGGAGTCAGGGATAATCGCACTGTCGCAATCCCATGGTGATTTTCCATCAAATGGAGCTGCCATCACTTGAGGCACTTTCTGCAACGTATCACGTGTAACCTTTAAAGCAGAGATTTTACACCAGCCAGTTCTTTCTCCTGGTAGAGGAGTAATAATGGCCCAATGACTGGTTGGCTGAGAGCAGGTTGTCCTGGCTTTGTGAAAGCTGGAGTCGCATGAACTGAATGTGACCTGATGCAGAGATGCCTGTGCAGACTTTATTTTCCAAGGTTCCCAGTGAAGAGGAGAGAGAAATGTCATAAAAATCTTCAGCGTGTTTATTGTCAGGATAGGGATTTATATATATATATGTATGTATAAAGGTGTTTAAAAATAGTACTATCCTGCTTTCATAATTAAAGATATATACACATATATATTCATAGATTTTTTTTTTGCTATTTGATAAAAAAAGATAACGACAAATTCTGCAACAATTCTGCCAACATCAGGGTGAAAGGGGGTTTGATGAGGAATATCCCAGTTGTGTTTGATCCTCTTTTCTGTCTGATGATTTATCCTGGCCTTTTTCCCCCTCCCCCTCTAATTGAAATCAAATATTACATTTAAATTCCTGTGCAATTAAAGCAAAAAATTTCAGAGACAAAGAGGTTGCTGCAGGTGCTCTCATTTCACAGTCAGGATTAGCAGGGCAGCTGAGGAAGTATCTCACATGGGATGGGGGTAGAAAGTACTGTATATTGGAAGTATATTGGAAGATTGCCATAGTGCCTTCCCCCACCTACACAGAGTCTAGTTACAGCTGAGCCAGAGCTGAGCTGCGTGAAGCATTCAGGATGGAATCACCTGCTTTGCAAAGCATCTCGCTGCCTGATGGAAGCTCTCAGCTGTGCACATGGGCCTCATTGGAGAAACCAGTGGCCAGCTACTGTCGATTAATGGCAAGTGTGTTAGAAAATGCTGATTGTCCCGATGCCCATCTCCTTTCTGAAGCTCCAAACTGACCCCATTCGTCACACCTCAGCCCGACCCCGTTAGGCCAGAGGAATGGAACAGCCTCGAAGGCTGCATGCACTCATTTTCAGAACAGGGGTTTTTTTTACCCTCTGAGTCCCCATCAGGGTTTTGCGATATAAGAACAAACAACGACCCTTTACAATACTCTAGGAATAACAATGACATGTAACTACGGTACGGTTCCGCCTCCCGAGTCCAAGTGGTGCCTGGCCATCTGCAGGGATCATTTCTTGTTGGCGATCTGGTTTTCCAAGTCTTCAAGTCGGGCCGTCATCTGAGCGAGTGGTTGTGTTAAGGAAGCTGACGCAGAAACGAGACCGCGTGGCCTGCTGGTGAGAAGAGGGCTGGGGGGCTTAACATCAGGTGAAGAGGGTTTCAGCCCAACAACATAGGGCTAATAACTAACTGCGTGAATATTTCACCCACACTAAATGAAGAGAGTCCCCTGTGTGTCTGCTGGAGACACCACTTTCCTGGGACAGAGAGCTGGGATAATCTTCCCCAAAACAGCTTTTGGACAGCCACAAACATGAGCCTGCCCTGGCTTTGCACTCTTTTCCCCCTTCCTATAGGCACCAAACAGACCCAAAGATCCCCTTTACTCTTCCGCTCACCCCGCGTTGCAATAACCTGTCCCTCCAGCAGGAGGAAGCTGGATACAGCTCTGGTAATCCCATTGACACAGACACAACTGCCATTTAGGGCAAGCATTTGGCACTCGTTACTATTCAATTGCTAAGGCACTTGGGAGCCCCTTGCTCTTCCTAAAGGACAACAGGGAGCACAAGTGAAGTGGAACTCAGCTCTGCTAGCCGTCACTGCCTGGTCAACATCATAAACGCCATCGGCCAACTCTGCTACGGCAGGCAGTGCAGCCCACAAAACTCCACTGGCTGAATTACACAGAGGAAAAATCAAGGCAGACACAATCCTTAGAGGAGCTGGAACAAACCAAGCTCCATTTGGATCCTGCACTGACTGCCGCTCAATACAGGCCCCTCTGGTGACCCAAAAGGATATGTTTCTCTGTCAGGTTTTCCAGGATGGCCACAGTGTTTGACTGGAACTGCACAAGGGCCTCACACTCACACGGGCTCCGGATCTCAGTCTCCCCTTTGCCCTCCTCTGAAAAACAAAAGAGTTTAAACAGCATCAGGAACCCGCTGTCCTTCTATGGCACCTTCTGAAAGTCCTTGATGAGCATTACCCACAGCTCTTCCAGGAGATAGGCAGCTACTTTCCCCGTGTTATAGATGGGGGAGTTTGGAAGTGACGTGCCCAAAGATATTCAGGCGCTCAGCAACAGGACCATGCACTGCTTCAGACTAGGGACCAAGTGGCTAGGCAGCAGTTCTGCAGAAAAGGACCTAGGGGGTTACGGTGGACAAGAAGGAAAAATTGGAAAGAGTCCAGCGAAGGGCAACAAAAATGATTAGGGGGCTGGAGCACATGACTTATGAGGAGAGGCTGAGGGAACTGGGATTATTTAGTCTGCAGAAGAGAAGAATGAGGGGGGATTTGATCGCTGCTTTCAACTACCTGAAAGGGGGTTCCAAAGAGGATGGATCTAGACTGTTGTTCTCAGTGGTACCAGATGATAGAACAAGGAGTAATGGTCTCAAGTTGCAGTGGGGGAGGTTTAGGTTGGATATTAGGAAAAACTTTTCCACTAGGAAGGTGGTAAAGCACTGGAATGGGTTACCTCGGGAGGTGGTGGAATATCCTTCCTTAGAGGTTTTTAAGGTCAGGCTTAACAAAGCCCTGGCTGGGATGATTTAGTTGGGGATTAGGTCCTGATTTGAGCAGGGGTTTGGACTAGATGACCTCCTGAGGTCCCTTCCAGTCCTGATATTCTAGGATTCTATGAATAGGAGAGAAAATGTAGCAGAACCCAGGAGTCCTGACTCTCAGCCCTCTGCTTTACCCACTAAGCCAGCCTTCCGCTTTCCTCAGACCAATCAGTTTGGATGGAATATTCCATATTGGGAGAAAACACCAACCCGTGGGGGTGTTATTCTTGCTGATCCCCACGTACACCTCCCATGCACATCAATGGGGGCTACATTGGCTAATGAAGGGAACAGAGCATGTTAACAAGGGCTACCCATGTGCAGTGATGAGGGAATAGATCTCTTTGGTTTTGACATCACAGTTCACTCTTCTTTTAAAATGCCCAGCAGAGCCCCTCACTGCCCTTCTGCCCTGTGATTTTATCACATCACTCTCTGCAGTAAGCTCTCGAGCCAGGCATTTCTAAGTCCCAGATAATTCTCCTAACACTGTATCTCCGCTTATCTAATAAAAACCCGACAGGCTTATCACAGGGAACATGTAACGTCAAACAGTCCTGGACAACACGGCTCCTATTTTCAGATTCTCCAGATTCTGCAAGCTTCCGGGCAGAGCATCCGCAGCAGATAAACATAAAAACGCACCGGTCGGGGCACATTGCTCTGTTGCTAACTAGGGAAGACTTGGATCCTGAATGTCACAGACGCCACCATTCTGCCTCTGAATTCCTGCCTGCAAGTGCTTTGCATTAAGGAGAGACACCCTATGCTACAGGCACTTCCATGAAGCCTCCCTAAGTCAATCAGTCACATATTTTGTTGCTTGGCTACAGACAGGTCTGTACAGAATAAACTGAGTTGTTTCTTTTTATCCCAACTAGAGGCAGAAGAGGAGGAGTGTCTGAGCTTTTCTGCAATATAAATATTAAGTAATAATCAAGATCAGACAGGTTTCAGAGGAACAGCCGTGTTAGTCTGTATTCGCAAAAAGAAAAGGAGTACTTGTGGCACCTTAGAGACTAACCAATTTATTTGAGCATGAGCTTTCGTGAGCCACAGCTCACTTCATCTGATGAAGTGAGCTGTGGCTCACGAAAGCTCATGCTCAAATAAATTGGTTAGTCTCTAAGGTGCCACAAGTACTCCTTTTCTTTTTGCAAGATCAGACAGGAAAACGAGGCTGAAGGGCCTGGCCCAGCTAGAGTTGCCACCAGTCTGGTTTTTACCCAGACAGTCGGGGTTTTAGCTGGTGTGTCCAGGTGCCATTTGACAAGTCCTGATGTCCAGTTTTTTTGATCTGGGGGCGAACAGTGGCCGGGCCTTGGGGGAAGAGGCAAAGAAGGGGCGGAGTCTCGAGGGAAGAAGTGGAGAAGGGGTGGGGCCTTGGGGTTCCCGTTACCAGCCATTAGGAAGGTGGCAACCCTAGGCCCAGCCTGGGTGAAGCCACTCCACAGGCCCTGCCAGCACCTACCTGGGCAGATGTTAACTTTGAGGTTGTCGACTATATGAGCCATGGCGCTAAAATCCGCAGAGTACGAGAAATGTTGTTCCACCGCCTCAGAGGCAATTTCTCTCAGCTCCTCTTCAACGGCTTTTCCAACCCCAACCGCGAACATGGTGATCCCTGCGCAACGGAGTGAAGGGTGGTTCTGCACAAGCTGAACATGCTCAACGGGCATCCTGGACTCGATCGCCCCAGAACATGCCCACAAGGCAGGGCCATCCTAGAACGACATCAGGTGGGCCAGTGCTGCCACGATGCTAGTAACCGTAGGGCCCTGAGTGCTTCTAGAAGCATCCTTTGAATGTTGCAGCCACATGGATGGGCCAGGTAACTGGGGCTAAATGCAAGGGCTTGGTCAGGGCGTCCAGCCCCTCACTTTCTCTGCCTCAGTTATAAGCTAATAAGTGTATTATCCTGTTGAGAGTCAGCAGGCTATACTTATCAGGGACCGGAAGAGTCAATGTGCCAGACGGCGAGAGGCCATGAGCTTCTGCATGCTGCAGGCACCCAGGGACCACCAGCTGTGCGCAGTGAGGGGCAAATGTGAAAAACTGGCCTGGAATGCTGGGTGCATGAAGAGCATCCCCTGAATCACCTCTTTCCCATTGCACGCTCACCTGATTCCTTTGCTTTCCTGGCCCATTCGGAGATATCATCCTGAGAGCGTCCATCGGTGAAGACCAGCCCAATTCTGGGAATGTTCTGGGAGAGGGGCCTGGCACCTTCGGCCTCTGAGAAGCTGTGCTCTAGCATGTGCTTGAGGGCCAGGCCGGTCATGGTGCCCTTCTCCATATACTCCACCTTCAACACCGCCTTCTTGATGTCTTCTGCCGTCTTGTACTGGTTGAGTGGGAACTCGGTGCGCACACGGCTGGAATACTGGACCAGCCCCACCCGCGTGCCGTGGGGTGACACATCCAGGAAATCCACAATCTGGTTCACAAACTGCTTCACCAGCTCAAAGTTCTGAGGCCGGACGCTCTTGGAGCCATCAATCACCAACACCAGGTCGACATGGCCGCTCTTGCACTCTGCGCCAAAGGAAGAGGTGAAAGGTTAGACCGCACCAGCCCTGCCTCCCGAGGACACCAAGGGGGAGCTTGCAGCGAGCAGATGCCAGGGGCCGGGGGAGCAGAGTCAATGGGCTCTGGGACTCAATAGGGATTCTTCCCCCTGCATTCACTGCTGAGCTATATGTGCTGGCTGTAGCTGATGCAAGAAAGCAGGACACAGAGCTCTTCTTCAGGTCTGGGTAAGCTGGAAAGCTTGTCTCTCTAACCAACAGAAGTTGGCCCAGTAAAAGATATCACCTCGCCCCCCCTTGTCTCTCTAATATCCTGAGACAGCTACAACACTGCACACAGGGCTGAGAATTCCACTCCGACCCTCCGCCCTGACCCCAGACATTCTTGGGCACCCTTCTCAAAGCCCCCCAAATTCCCACCCCCAAGAACTCCCTCTGAGGGCCCTGTGCTTCCCTTTCACATCCCTTGCCAATCTCTCACACGTACACCTTGCACTGTTTCTTCTGTTCCTCTGGCCAAGGAGGACCAGATGGTACCCTAATGCTTCCATTCACAGCTGGTCATCACTTCTCCTTAATCAGCCAGAGGCCACTCTACTGAGTGCAGCAGGACCTGCCTTCTCTCCTCCCAGGGGTCCGCCTTAGGTTCTCTAGCACATTCACCCCCTTGTGCCTCACATCCCCCAGTCCTCTCCTGGTCCATGACCAACCCTGCCAGTCACAGGGCTATATTGTTACACAGCAGTTTACTTAGTGGTGAGCCGCCTACTGTATTTTCTAACCAGAGGACCCCCTGGAACTCCTGTCTCTATTTGGGTTTTGGATGTGCCAGTAGCCAAGAGAGATCTGGAACAAAATCCCAAGATCAAGCACTCCTGAACCTTAGGGTGGTTTGAAATTCCCACCTGGATCCAGATTCAATTTCACATCTCGAGCTGCCCAGCTCTCATTGGGAGCACCTAGGATCTAGGTGCCAGTTGCTACAGACTGAAGTCCATACATTAAGGGCACTGCCTGCAGGCCGTGTCCCAGATACTCACTATTGCATGTCTTTCCATCAGCATGGAGCTGCTGTCCCTCTGGGCAAATGCAGTGGTAAGAGCCAGGGGTGCTGACACATTTAAACTCACAGCCATGATCTATCCCATTGCAAATGTCACTGGCTAAAACACAAACCAAAGGGACAAACACACCATGTTACAGGGCATGTCATTTTCTTTGTGATTACCAAGGAAGTGCCATGAACAGAACATCCCTTTCTCAGATGGGAACTCAGTGGAGCTGTAGAGATGAGGCTGATACACCCACATGGACCAATGGGAGATGCACGAGCAATCACTAACTTGCCGTGAGGTCTGTCCCTCTTTGCAGATCCTGGGCTGTTCAGCTGCATGGTCTGCACTTGTTCAACCCAGTGGCACTTGGGTTTGTGCACCCCACACCTTGGGGCATTCAGAAGTGGGACCGAAGTTTGCAGGAATTCATTCCTCTTAGGGCTGTAAAGGAATCAGAAGTGCCACCAGCAACACATCTATACCTCCTGGTGTGACCTCAGGGAACGCCCTGGTAAAACCTCCCCAATTCTCCCGGTGTGCCCTCTAATGTGCTGGAAGGGCATTCTGGGTCCTGACATGCAAATGAGCACATCAACCGAAAGGACATCATTATGGTGAGACGTGCTTGGATTCTAAGGCTAGCAGCCAAACCCGGAGCTGTATAGTACACTGTGGCCTGCCTGTGCTCTCTGGAGTGATGGTGCCCTCTGGAGCAGAGATGCTGACGCAGCACTCACCCTGGCACGCCTTGCCGTCGGCCTGCAGAGTGAAGCCATCGTTACAGCGGCAGTAATATCCGTTCGGGATGCTCACGCACATGTGCTGGCAGCTGTGGTTTCCAAAGTTGCAGTAATTAATCACTGGAAAGAGGAGACGACACACAGGAGTGAGGGACATCAGCCATTCACAGCTCACCCGTGACCCTTGCAAAGAGCTCGAGGGCTAACTGGCCAGCTGGCCCTGTCCCCGAGGTAGGCTGCACTGGTCTTTTATCAGCTCCTTGCTGCCACTTGTCCTTAGGCCCTACAAGGCTCTGGAAATACAGGGCTCCCACAGATGGCTCGATGCCAAGGCCCTGCCTCAGGATGGTGAATTAGCTCAGAGCACAGTTGGGACAGGAGAGGGGTCTACTGATAGCACACAGAAGCCATGGAGCTCCCTTCTCATCACTAATGGGGCATCTGCTGGCCTTTCAATCTGGATAAAGCATGTGTGGGCCACCACTCTGAGTTAAATCTCTCCTTGTGGACAGTGGGTGCTAGGAGCAGGTGGGCACTGTTGGGACTAGAGGCCTGTTCCAGGTTCCAGACTCTCTTTTGCCCATCTCCTGTCATGAAGGAGCCTAAGGGAACAGAGCTCTGTGGGTCTGGGAGAAGTAAGAGATCACAGATGCTGGAGAGAGCGATGGCTGGGCTCTCCACAAGGTCTGAGGGCAGCGGGACATAGACAGAGGACATGGTGAGAAGGAGGGGAATGTCTGGGGCAATGAAGGGCAAAGGACAGAGAATGAGAAACAAGAGGAGGAGGCACAGAGGAGACAGTCACATACTGGTACAGGTCTTTTTGTCCTGGTTGAGATCGTAACCTGTCCGGCAGCGGCAGGCGTAGGACCCATGGGAGCTGACACACTGGTGCTCACAGCCATGCTTCCCATCAGCGCAGGCATCAATGGCTGCAGAGAAAAAGGAACCACCTTCTTACCCATTCCCATCTCAGCAACACAATTATCACTTCGCAACAGAATGAAGGCCAATGTGCTGGCTGTTCCTATTGTTGTCTTAACTCTTAACGCAGACCTAGGCCTATGGTCAAAAAGTACTAATAACTAATTAGCACTAGTATCTATGTCCAGCACAACACCAGAAAGTTAGTCAAAATGGGAGGCAGTGTGGCCTGGTGGGTAGAACACTAGACTGGGACTCAGGAGACCTGCATTCTATTCCCTGCTCTGCCCCTGGTCTCCATGGTGACCTTCGGCAAGTCTCTCTAACCCCGTGCCTCAGATTCCCCATTTGTAAAGCAAGGATAATGATACCAGTCTCCTTTATAAATGTAGATCAAATAAAATATGCTCTTACGGGAACATGTCTTTCCATCTGTGCTGAGCTTATATCCAGGGTTACAGTCACAATAGAAGGAGCCTGGGACACTGACACAGGTGTGCTGGCAGCCATGGTCCATCTCTGTGCACATATCCACACCTGAAAGAGACAGTAGGCCATGTTGGGGATTCACTGACTCAGAACACGCGTCAGGTGATCTATCTAAGTTCTTATATTGCCTCTATCACTGCAGTTTTGGCCTTCAGAACATCCCCTGGCAATGAGTTCCACAGGTTGACTGTGCCTTGTGTGAAGAAGTACTTCCTTAAACCAGGCTTACTTTGGTTTAGGGAGGCAGTGTGGCCTAGCAGATAAAGCACCAGTGACACAGAAGTCTGGCTTCTATTCCTGATTCTGCCACTGGCCTACTAGATGAACATGGGCAAGTCAGCTTCTTTGTGAAGTGCTTTGAGATGTACTGATGGTAGGGCTGTGTAAGAGCTGGGTATTATTAGCAGTAGCAGTTTAAGCTGAGTAGATAACGGCTTCAACTAAACTGCAATATGCTACTCTTCATTCAAAATGAGCGTCGACATGAGCATTTGCACCAGTTTAATTTAACCAGTGCATGTTTGTGCATGGACAAGGCTTCAGATTTGGCCATGGATGGGACAGCAAGCTATGGGGGCCGGACACTAGTTCACAGAGGCTTCAAGTTTCCCCCAAAGAAAAGCTGACTGTGTCCTTTTGTCCTTTCACTGAACAGACACCTCAGAAGTTGCAATCAAGGTCACAGCAACTGGCTGCAACACAAGCTCCTGGGAAAAGTCCCCAAGGCTCAGTATCGTCTGTCGGCACAGGACGGGCAAGCAGGCACCAGCCTTTACAATTCTGAGCTGCCACAGTGCAAAGCAGCTTGCAGTGGAAACAGGTCTCCCCTCTTCAGGCCAAGGCCAATAAGGTGATTGCAAGGAAGTGATACCAGGCCAGGCTTTATTAAATACAGATGCACAGACAGTGGCATATGGCAAATGTTCAGAGTTACTGCACTGCGTGTACACACCAGGTAGCTGGGCAGGAAATCTGCCCATCCAGAACAACATGAGGCAAGCAAGATTCCAAACCTTGCCAAAGGCCTCTCACATTTCTGAGCTCTCTGACCCCTCCCATCCCTTCAATTTGGGGGAAGCCTGCTCTGTGTTTCAGTGATCTCACGTCCATATTATCACTCGATTTGTGCCGCTTTCCCCCAGCCTCAGCAAATGCAGCTCAGACATACTACACAGGGCAGATCTAGGTAAGCAAATGTGCTGACTTATAAACTGTTTGGAAACAATAAGGGGAAAGGGTGAGAAAAAGGGAGACGCTCCTGAAAGGGTCATTGTCAAGCAGTCTGGCATGAGCATTATCTCCTCATTGTCTGTAGCAGCTTCTCAGGAGCATTGCAACATTTCCCCTTCTGCGCGCTACCCTTGGCAAATGTTGCTCCCCAACAGCTCAGTTCTTATACAGCTGAAGCTGACTTAGCAATGGCTGGTTTTGTTCTCTTAGGACATGGTTTGAAGGCCACTGAAGTCAGCAGAAGGAGTCCGGGATGCTGACACAGGTGTGCTAGCAGCCAGAGTCCAGGTCTGTGCATATATTCACACCTGAAAGACACAGGTCTTCACTCAAGCCTTTGTACGAACAGGTGTCGTGCAGACAGATGCTCTGTGAGCTTCCTGCACACAGATCCGCCAATGCTGACCTGGCATCAGTGCCTGCTCTTCCTGTCGTGTTCCCCTCAACTGCATGGCCAATGCACCTTAGTCCTGACACTGCAGTGCCTCCAGCTACCCCAGTCCTGGGCACCAACTCTCAGTTCTTTAACCCTACCCTTAGAGTTCTCTCTGCTCCTCCAGAACTGGGTTTCTCCTGAGCACAGAATAAGAGCTGCTCTGAATTGTGCCATGGTTTTGTGAGTGGGGGAGACACCCCAGGCTCACTGCACCCATGATCTCAGCAAGGCTCCAGAGGCGAAAGGCAGGAGCAGCTGCCACTCCCCACTACCACCCAGCTCATGTTTCATCCGTCCCTCCACATCTGGGTGGTTAAACCCAGGGCCTGTCTGGTCCCACAGCAGGCTGTGCCTCGGGTTCTGCCCCCTTCACTCACCACACAGCTTGTCCTGGAACTGTTTGCCAAACTGCTGGATGAGATCGAAAGACTCCACCAGGAAGACATGCTCCTCCAGTGGGTGGGAGGCCATGGCCCGCAAAGAGTTCATGTCTGCCCGCTGGACGCCCACGGCGTAGATCTCAATGCCAGCATCCCGTGCCTGGGCTGCCACCTCCGTCACGCGGTCCTGGGGCCGCCCGTCTGTCACGATGACGGCCACACGGGGGATCTTCTTGTGCAGCGGGCGCGCTCCTTCCTGGATGGTGAAGGCCAAGTTCATGGCATACTGGATGGCTAGCCCTGTCATGGTGCCCTGGGCCAGTGGTACAATGCTGTTGATGGCCTTCTCCATGTCAGCCCGCTTGAAGAAGGTCTTGAGGGAGAAGATGTTCTGCACCTGGCTGGAGTACTGGATCAGCCCCACCCGTGTGGCATTGGGCCCCACCTCCAGATTCTGGATGATGTCGATCAGGAACCGCCGCATGGTCTCGAACTCGAAGGGGCGCACGCTGCGTGAGCTGTCGATCACAAACACAATGTCCAGGGGTCCGGTCTTACATTTCACCGCTGGAGGAGGAGAAAGCAAAGAGCTGGTTGGATCTCCCTGCCTTTCTGTGTTTGGGGAAGTGAGTGGGAGACAGAGGTGGAGGGAACACGATTTTTTCCTTCTCCTTCAGGCAACTTTACAGTCACCGCAACTGGGCCAGGCTGCATAGCGAGAGCCTCAGCAGGTGTGACAAGGGGAGGGGATGAAAGATGAGGCCTGGTGCAGCTCCTCTTATCTCTGGGAGGGGGTAACGGTTCCATGGAGACAGCAGGAGTCACAGAAGAACTGGATCAAAATACAGACCGAGTCTGGAACTCCTCTGAGCTCCATTACCACAGAGCTGGGTGAGAGGGAACCTCGGCAGAGGCTGGAGATGGATGTGCCAGACTGGGATTAAAAAGAGGGCAAGACATGCCGTCTGTCCCATTATCTGTGGCCCTAGGAAGGTTAAAACTTGCCTTTGGCTCACTGAGCCCCCCACCCCCACCCCAGGGATGACACAGCGTCCTCGACTGCCCCAATGCCATGGGGGGCCCTGAATGAGCTCAGGGAATGACGGATTCCCAGCAGTGGCTCTCTTGCTGCATCCTGAACAGGATGGACATTCAGGTGTTAATAACAACACCCACTGCTCATGGCAGGTGGGCGGGGGCCACAATATTGGCTCATGGTTGGCAGAGACACCTGAAATCCTTCTGCTCAGTGTTTCACTCTCTCCTGATGGCTGGGGGTCTCCCCAGTGCAGCCCTCCGGGACAGACCCTCATTTCTGAAGGAAGCTCTAAGCTTTCCTGGCTGAGCTCGCAGGGAAGTTTCCGTCCCTCCATCCAAGGCCCCAAACTCTCCTCCCAGCATTTGCAGCCAACAGCCTGAGGCCTGTGATTTGGGCTAGCAGAGGAATGTAAATGAGACAGGCTCGGCAGAGCCGACACAAGGGCGCAGGCTTGGGCAGCCCAGATGGACTGGCACCGACGAGGCGACTCACACACACAGAAGATGCTCACAGGCCCTCTCCTAACACCCAAGCCCTGCCTATTCTAGAGACAGCCAGAAACAGGGAGACCAACCTGCAGCTACTAGGGTCCCTGTAGGTCGCACAGAACTCACGCGCCCCCCCCCCCTTCAAATTTCAGCTCCCCCCAGCTGAGTCCTCTGGGCCTGCTGCTTTCCCCTGTAAAGTAGTGAGGATTAACTGTCTCTGATTTTTTGATTAGCCCTGGGCAAACACCAATGGGGGAATGTTTGGCTGATTCAAGCCCTGTTAATGCGCCGCAGCAAATCAGCTCTGACAACACACCTGACAGATCTTGCAGGCAGCTGCGCCAGGAGAGCCTCAGGCAGGCAGGGCTGCTCAGCCGCTTTGGTGATGGCGATTCTGACTATGTGGAAGTGGCCTTCTTGGTCCTGGCAGCTGAATTCCACCCCAGCTCCTCCGAGCCCCATTCTGCCGCTCACACACTTTAAGCTCAACCCTCCCCTGCACCCGGGCTGCTCGAAACTACGCCTGGCAGGTACAGCCTCCAGAGGCCTTCCGCCAGCTGGGCTTTGCAGGAGCACAGCAGGGTCCAGACACACCCTTTCCTGCCCTCAGCTCCCAGTGCCTGTGGCTGTGAGGAGAGGGAGGTGTCACAGGGCAGGCTACCCTGGCTTTATGCCTCCCAGGGATTCCCTCACCATTGGGGATTCCCTACCTGACAGTTTAATCAGCTACATTTGGAAGCAAGAGCTAACGATTTATGGTAACCATAGACTCTAGCTAACTGTAGGGGTTATCTATTACTCTGGCTTACACCCTTGCACATCAGCCAGGGCTTTGCCTGCTTGCTTATAATTTGCACATCTTTGGCCAGCTGCTCACCTGCAGGCTTTGGTCTGGCTTCTAAGGTCGTTAAGATGAGCAGCAGGAGAGGAACAGCAAGTAGCAGCTTCATCATTCAGCTCTAAGAACACGCAGCCTCTGGAGGTTAGAAGGTTCACTGCAAGGAGAAGACAGGAAATTACAATGCTACTCTGGGATGTTTATAAGGCCAATATGAACATATCCTAGGAACCAGAAAGTCAGCAATAGTCACTGTCCCGGTCCAGGGTGAATGATCCAAAATACCAACCCAGGGGAGTCTAAATGGATGCATCAGCATTTCATAAAGATCTCTGAATGGTAATTATGGGAGAAGGTGGGAATTCAAGCCAGTGACAGAGATGGGGAAGGGAGAGCCAGCCAAAGACCAACGACAAAACTTAAGGATGAGATTTCCAAAGACTAGGTGATTCAGACACCCAATTCCAGTTCATTTTAATGGGAACTGGGTGTCCAAATCCCTTGGTCAGCTTTGAAAACCTCAGCCTAGAGCACCAGTAGTGGCAAACCAGCACCCTAATGGTGAGTTTTCCCTTTTGTGGTTTAGCAACATCATTGCAGTTAAATTTCATTACAGTTGGTGATGACGCACCGAACAGAAAGAGCTCGGTTTGATTTGCAAACAGTGGGCTGAGCTGGCTCTCAGACAAGCCTTATTGTACAAACTGGGCAGATCTGATTTATTGCCGAACATTCTCATAACTGGCTGCACCACAGCCCTCTTTAGCCAACAGAGGAGCAGGATGTCTGTAGCAGGGAAAATGAGACCGCAGTTATCTAGTCACCTTCTCTTGCCATAGATCATCAGACAGGACTCAGGGATACTGGCTGTGTACTGAGCACTCATGAATGAAATGTCAGCCCAGCCAGGACAGGGCCCCATGTGCTAGGTGCTGTAGAAACATAGAGTAAATCACACTCCCTGCCTTGAAGAGCAATGGCCACCAGTTTGTGCCTGCAATCCTTCCCCACAGAATCCAGCAGACCTGTCTGCAGGGAGATGTTACCTTATTGAACTTCTAGTGTTTTGCAGCTGTTTCTTCCTGAGATAATTCCTTGGT
Source organism: Caretta caretta (assembly GCF_965140235.1). Taxonomy (NCBI): domain Eukaryota; kingdom Metazoa; phylum Chordata; order Testudines; family Cheloniidae; genus Caretta; species Caretta caretta. The sequence continues at coordinate 20,678,978 of NC_134218.1, forward strand.
TGCACCCTCCAATATTTATTTTATTTGTCTGATGCAGCTGCGTGTTTGGGCTCTTATGGGGAAAGACATTTGGTTTGTTTTTTCATAACCTCAGGATGTCACATCCACCCCCACTTCTCCCCTTCCCAGTTATGAGTTCTTCACTGCATTTGCCTGTCTCCTTTTGGGGATACTTATTTATTTGTTTCAGAGTAACAGCCGTGTTAGTCTGTATTCGCAAAAAGAAAAGGAGTACTTGTGGCACCTTAGAGACTAACCAATTTATTTGAGCATGAGCTGTAGCTCACGAAAGCTCATGCTCAAATAAATTGGTTAGTCTCTAAGGTGCCACAAGTACTCCCTTTCTTTTTATTTATTTGTTTGCTTTTATTAATGCACCAATCAATGACTAGGCACCAATCATGGTGCAGTGTGAGTAAAATAAATGAATAATACTAATGGCCAAACAATAGAGCTTTATGCTGGGTGAAAGCTAAATAGGGAGCAATTATCTAGATACCCTCAGAATAACTTGATTCTCCCACTCGCCCTTTATGGATTTGCACAGTGAAACTCAAACTCTGCTCTAGCCCTGAATCTTTAAATGCACAATGGAGCTCTTTGTGCTGAGGTCTCTGCGGGCAGGACATTCCATCCAAGAGGAAGCGAGGACACCCCACATTCCCAAACAAACAGGCCAATATGGGAGAGCAGCTCATATCCCAGACATGTCCACAGGAGTGCTGCAAATGGCCATTAAAATGCAAATTGAAGCACAACTCAAAGCAAGGAATGCAGCCAGAGCAAAGCAATGGGAGGGAGAAAGGTACCACAGCAAAGGGTCTGGACGGTGCCAGGTCTGGCGTGGTTTGTTTGCGTGTTATCCAATTCGGAGCCAGGGAAAGGAAATAACAGGCACGTCTCAGGAAATATCACTTTAAGGAGATAAAATAGAAGTTTTAAGGAACCACCTCTTTGGAATACAAACAAATTGATTGTGTAAGTCACATCAGTCCCTGAAGCTGAACCAGGAGTCTCTCTGTCTTTTGCTCAGAATTGGGATAAACCCCTATTATGCAATTGCTTTAGAGAGAGGAAGGTCAGTCAGAATAAGTTTTAAAGATCATTTAGACCTGTAATTTGTTGCCAGCGGAGGCAAATATGGCATTGCCTGGAGCTACAGCCATGGCACTAGAGGACCACACTCCAAGACTGGTGTCATCTGGAGTCACAGAATGTCGAACTACAACATGGTATTGAACTAGGGCACTTCAGAAATGACAGGCTTCCAAAGACATGGACCATGCCAAAGGTGTTGTTGGTCTCGGTCAATCTGTAAGTCGGGCGATGAAGCTGTTATCTGGGAGATGATCTCCCTGCTTTATGATTAAAAGAAAACTTCATTACGGTAAGGGTGAGACTCTATTTTCTTCATCTAACTACCAAGAAAACAAAATCACTACAAAAATATTTAGGGCCTAGATATTCAGGAATGCCGGAATACTTTCAAGTATGCAAAATAAGTGTGTATTTGCATGCCTAATTTCTGCAGAGATTTACCTGGATCATAATTCCAGTTGCAATAACTGGCCATGCAAATATTCTTAGAGTCAGCCAGTGAAGAGTAGGACTGAGAGAGCTGTCTTTCCCTTTAGAGCCCTCATGGTTCCTAGACCAGTCCACACCTCCAGGACAAAAACCAACCACAAACTTCCTGCAGCTATGAAGATTCTTCCTACTTATGTTACGTCATAATTCTTGTTTATGAGGACACCTTTTTACTGTTTTATACCTTCCTCTAAATCATTTGGCTCTGGCCTCTGTTGGAGACAGGGTATCAGAATAGGTGGACCATTGGTTTCATTCTGTAGGGCAGTTCCTATTCTCCTACACCTTGGAAATCAGTCTCTTCAAATTGTTGAGGGCCAAGCTAGATTTATGGCCCGAGGCTGGAAAATATTGTTAACAAGCTATCTCCCTGTGAGAGAGGCAGCAATATTTACTGAGTCGAGATACTGAAAAAATTGCTTTTTTAGAAAGTCATTTTAAGTATAATTATCGGTAAATATTTATTTAGCGCTCTAAGGTTGCAGTCATAACTAACCACTTGAGTGTTCATTTAACCACCAACTGGTAACATACAAGCCCTGAATCAATCTCTTTTAAGGAAGCAGGCCCAATTAGCAGATTTAAAGCTGTATCCTTAATACTGTCTCCAACTCTGGTGTCTACACTTCAGAGTGTTGAAAAACTGGAAAGGACAAAGTCAGAAAAGAACTACAAGAATGATTTGAGATCTGGAAAATATACTGTGTAGAGAGACACTTAAGAGTCTCAATCTGTTTAGTTTAACCAAGAAACAGTCGAGTTGACTTGATCACGGTCTGTAAGCACCTACACAGGGAAGAAAGTTCTGATAGTAGCAGGCTCTTTAATCTATCGAAAAGGGCACAATGAGATCCAATGGCTGGAAGCTGAAGCTCGACAAATTCAGACTAGAAACAAGGCACAAGTTTTCAGCAGTGAGCATACTTAACAACTCGAACAATGTACCTAGGGATGTAGTGGATTCTCCACCACTTGAAGTCTCTAAATCAAGATTAGATACCTATCTAAAAGAGACGCTATAGATCAATCAGTAGTTATGGGCTTGATGGAGGAATTACTTGGTGAGGTTCTCTGTCTTGTGTTATGCAAGACATGAGATTAGAAGTTCATAATGATTCTTCCTGCCCTTAAAATCTATGACGTGATGAATCTTTCTGAACAATGCAAGTTTTCTTGCAGCTTGGAAAGCATATTCCTGAAATGTGCAGTATGAAGGTATTAAATGATCATATCACACTAGTCACCCGCCTGCTTTGACACAGTCTGACCCAGTTTAGTGGCATTTGCTCTGACACAGCTAAATATCTGCAAGTGAAATAGTTTGCAGGAAACACTTGCTCCCCAACAAAATCTGTTTTGTTTCACCCCTTTTTTAACAGATTTTTTTTCCAAACTATATTTTTCTGGGAAAAAGCAGTTGCTAACCACAAAATATTTCTAGGCAGCTGTGCCATGTAGGTTTCTAGAGACCAAGCCTTACTCCAGTGGCAGGCTGGCCTGGAGCCTGGATTTGTCTGTATCCGGGTATCTTCAAAGCCAGCACAGACAGTAGAATGAACTGTAAGGGAGAGAAACTAACAAGAAACAACAGTTGGGGATTATTTTATATCCTCTTAATTCTTTGATAATTCTTAAAGTTCCATTGGGCTGGAAGAGGTTAATGTCTGCCTGGGGTAGGTCTGTGTAATAATAATGCATGCCACATCCCAGTCATGACATCAGGCATGACAGCATACTGGCCGTCCAGCACAGGCTATAATGCCCGATGCTGTGATTAGGATAGCAGTGCCTGTTCAGAGACGGTGCATCTGTCCTAGCTGTTGACATGCCATGTCCCCATGACAGCCCACGGGGTGACCCCGGTCATTTCTTCATTCCTCCCTCCCATGGGAGAGCTGGGATTTGCCCACTGGGCTATGCCTGTTTGACGCTCTCCCCCTTCTCTGCTTTGCCCTGTCTCCCTCTGCCGCCGCTCCTCTTTGTCTGGCAGAGACGGGAGACGTGTGGGAAGCACACAGCTGGAAAACAGGTGCTGAAAGGAAGAGCAAATACGGGGCAGGACTGAAAAATTAGGAAATAACCAGGAGACCTTGGAGATAACAACTCAGCTATAAAGCAAAAGAGATACCATCAGGGTGTGATTGCTCAAGGTAAAGGCTGCTGGGAGCTGTTCCAGCACCACTGGGCGATAGGGACCTCGGCTCAGGCTAAGGAGACAAAAAGGTTTCCAAAACAAGAAGGATGCCAAGATAGAAGTTCTTTGACTTTCAGAGTGGAACAAGGACATAAATAATCAGCTGCTTTGCACTGGGCAGAAGGATGCCTCACCTGGTTGTTGATACGTGAGCAAAAGAGGGCAGCACAGGGACAGTACGCAACAGAAGGGTAGATGGTGGCTACAGACTCCTCTCAACTCACAGAGCGATCACAGGCTAGGAGGCCTCCCCCACTTCACGATGGATCCCCCGGGGCAAACAGGTATGTCAGCTCAACACCATGTGTGTGTCGCTGCTTCCACACACGCGGGCACATCCGAGCACAGTGCCAACTCTCCTGCATTGCTCTCTGCTCAGGTTGCCTCTGTCTGTCTGTCTGGATTATCTGCCAAATCCTGACTCTCAGGGAAAACAGCAGCTTCAGATTTCAGTGTGGCCTCCTTGGCGATTTGTTTCCTAGCTACAGGTTAATATAAATGTTTGGAATATTCCACTTCTGACCCATAATCATAGGTCAGGGATCTGAAAGCCCTGGGGATGCAGATCAGCTCTGTATTCCAGTTGCTATCATAGGCTGGGAGGGTTTTGCCTATTGGACTCTATGAGAGAGTGAGTGGGTGGATGAGAGAGGGGATGGAAGTCGCAGGGGGCTGAAGCATTTTTGCAGACAGAAAAATCTCTGACCCCTGTGTCTTAGGCAGAGAAATGGATTCTGGATTAGACCCCAGGAATCACAGCCATTTCACTTGGACTTGCGATGGTGTTCCTGTGACTCACACAGCTTGTCTGCATTTCTGGGATTTCTGCTGCTTTACTCAACACCTCAGGAGCAAACAAGTCTCAGACTCAGAACGGCGTGTTCCGCCTGCTAAAATGGCAATAGCAAAGATGGCCAGACTGAGATCAAGGGCCAGAGGAGAGTGGGGCATATCCCCCAGGGTCTTTGGTTGGGTGCCAGTCACTCTTAAAGTATCCATGAGAAAGAGACTTTTTGGAGAGTTGGTGGAGGACAAGGAAGGACAATTGCCAGAAAGTTTCATGAGCTGCTCCAGTAGTACCTGGTGTGGACACAGGACAAGAATAATAATTACAGCTGGTTGGAAAAATTCCAACTAAACAGCGTTTTGTCAGAATTTGCCCATTTGGAGAAACTGAAATGTGCCGCAGACACCGTCTGATTTTGCCGACGTTCTGATGGAACCCAGGCAGGGTTCTGATGGAGGCCTGGCTGCTAGGCAGGTTTTGCTGGAGAGCCCAAGCGTCTAGGGTCCGCAGCTCTGGGGCAGCCAGCTCTTTGGACTGTCACAGGGGTGGGGAGGGCCTCCTAGAGTCTGTAGCAAACCACCAAGTGGACTGCCCCAGAGCCAGGATTCCATTCCCTTCGTGAAGAATTTTGAAATATTTGGTTTTCGTTCCTAATCAGAACAAAACCAACTTGTGGCCTATCTAAATCCTCCGTGCGAGAAAACTGCCTGTCTGCGCCCAGCTCTAGTAGAAATAATAATACCGGGGTCTTTTACAAAGCATTGTATCCACAGATCTGAAAGCAGGGTGGCTCGGTACCATTCTCCCCATTACACAGAGAGGGAAACTATGCCACAGAGGTGATTTGCCAAGGTCACAGAGCAGGTCCGTGGCAAAGCCTGAAAGCCAGGTCTCCTGGTTCCCACAGAGCAACCTCTAGCTGATCAGTATTTAGATCAGTCAGGCTGCAGAGCCGGGGCAGGCAGACTACTCAGCTGATTTTTGACTCATGCCAGGGTAGGGTGACCAGATGTCCACATTTTATAGGGACAGTCCCAAGTTTGGGGTCTTTTTCTTAGACAGGCTCCTATTACCCTCCACCCCCTGTCCTGATTTTTCACATTTGCTGTCTGGTCACCCTATGCCAAGGTGGGCTTTGTATCCAAACTCCTCCCTGGTTGGCTACATTATGCCCACACTTAGCAATACTAACAGCACACTGAGCATGGAAGCTGGTGTAGGTACCAACCAAAACAAGTCACACGCATCTTCGTTCTTCAGTGGCTTTCAGGTTTGCTCATTGCACAAAGGAAAGGGAAAACCAAAACAGTCACACAACACCCTTCCCCCGTGGAAAACCCTATATTTCCTGGGTGCAGACACCTGGCCTTTCTCAAGCAGTTTCTCCTTCTGCTTTGCAAGAAGCTGTTCTAATAGAGTTCCCTGCCTCTTCCCTTCAAGCCCCCAAGTCTGATGGAGCCATTTCTCCCCAGCCCTGCTTCATCACTTCCCCTGAGCCCCTGCATGAGTGTGAGCAAGGGGTTAACCCCTTTCTTAGTGGAAATTAGGGCTCTGCCTCCTGAAACACACATTATTATTCAGCTATTTCCTTCCCGCTTTGGCCTAATAACCCTACATACAAATACGTGCCATGTGCGAAACTGAAAAGGGGCAGCTCCTCTGTTCCTGAGGATCCTGGGAGGAGGCAGGGGAGAGGCAATTTAAGCAGCTGGCTGAGGGGTGAACATTCTCATGACGAGAGATCAGTTACGCATTGCATAGAGCTGCTAGGCAGGATTAGCACAGCACTATTGTACTGTGCCTTTGGTAATGCTAACTTCCCACAAAGGCGCTGGAATTGTAGACTCCTCGGGGCAGTGACTTCTTGTTGTTCTGTGTTTGTACAGCACCTAGCGTAATGGGACCCTAGTCTGTGACTGGGGTCCCTAGATGCTACCACAATACAATAATAATGGACCAGTCCTGGTTTAATGGAGGGGTGACACTTTTCTATGTTGCATTAAATTCCAGTCCTTTTCACTAGTGGGGAAGCAAATCCCAGTTCTTTCTAATGTTTTGGGAGTCATTTTTATCCTCCAAGACCCAAATTGTCACACACACGCATCTTATGTGTAACAGTGACACACAGCTTTGCAGGACCCCTTTCCAGTAGCATGGTAAAAGAGGCGGGGGTTTAATGTTGCCTTCCCCACCAGCTGTGCTTAGTTCACACAGCTGGAGATGTTATGTAAACCAACAGAAAGAGAAAGCCAGAATAGTAGTGACAGCAGGTGTCTGCTCTCAGACGCTCACAGCACAACAGAGAGGAGCAAAGATGAGATCGGCAAATGGTTCTCACTAGGTCCGTGATTATTCTTCCATATCCTCTGGCTGGACACCCCATCCCAAACCAGGCAAGTCTCTGCAAAGGACTTTTTATAGTAAGAAGTGCTGCCAGGCATTTCAGGTATATCTATAGAGACTGCACCTGCCCTGTTGCCAGACATTCCAGGTACTTCCTGACATTATAGTGGAATGTAAAGAGGATGAGCAGCACCCAAAGGGTTGGACGTTTCCTGTTTGTACATACAAAAGTGCCTGCCCTGCAGTGCAATATCCGCAGCTTTATCCCCTGGTACTTTCAGACATGGAGGATGACAAGGAAGAAACTGAACACTAGAGCTGGCTGGAAAAGGGAATTTCTGTCCTGCAGGAAATTCCAACATTTCAAAAGCTGTTTTCATTCCAAATTAGGAACAAAATGACAAAATTCTGAACTTAGCACAGAACTGAAATTCTGAGACATATCCATCTGGAAACATCAAAATGTTTCATTTCAATCATGTTAAATAACTTCATTCTGACGATGTCAATATAGTGAAATATAATACTAAATATAATGTTAAATGTAATATAGCACATTAACATTCATATAATCTGCTTCTGTTTTGCAGGGTTATTAATTTCATTTTTCGGGTTTATTTTTAGCAATTTTTGCACTTTATGTAGATATCCAAAAATCGGGAGTTTCAAGGCTTTCTCTTTGTATATACTGTAATGCAGGGGTGGGCAAACTTTTTGGCCTGAGGGCCACATCGGGGTTCCAAAACTGTATGGAGGGCCAGGTAGGGAAGTCTGTGCCCCCCCAAACCCTAACCCTATCTGCCCCTCACTGCCCCCCTCAGAACTCCCGACCCTTCCAACCCCCCCTACTCCTTGTCCCCTAACCACTCCATCCTGGGACCCCCTGCCCCTAACCGTCCCCGGGGACCCCACCCCCTATCCAATGCCCCCTGCTCCCTGACTGCCCCGCCCCCTACCCACACCCCCGCCCCCCAACAGGCCCCCCTCTAAAGCCCCTTTCAGAATGCGGCCCTGCGAATATGGGCAGAGGACTCAGAGGAAGCAGGGGCAGCTGCGCTGCCGGAGAGAAGCGGCAGTTTCCCCTTCAAAGCGCCGCTTCTCTCCGGCCGGCTGCGCGGCCGCCCGCTGCTCCTCCTGAGTCCTCCGCCCGCGTTTGCCGTGCTCCCGCCACCCGCCCGCCTGCTCCCCTGTGGCTGCAGATGAGCCTCCCTTCCCGCTCTCCCCTGCCCCCGCCGTGCAGCCCCCTCCCACGCTGGCGGCAGGGCGCGCTCAGGCTGCGGGGCAGGGGGACAGCAGGGGAGGGGCCGGGGACTAGCCTCCCCTGCCGGGAAGCTCAAGGGCCGGGCAGGACGGGCCCGCGGGCCGTAGTTTGCCCACCTCTGCTGTAATGAATAATGTATATAGCTCAGTATGGTAGTATATAACGTAATGAATAATCTCTTTGCAGCGCTCCTTAGACTCAGAGCACTTTAATGTAGTGCTGTTTCAAACAACGAGCTCGGGAACCTTGAGTGCACACCAGCAGGACCTATATGGACCAATTTATGTGCAACAGCTTAGTGCACTTTAGAAACTAGGCTCCTGTAGCCTGCATTACTGCTCCATCTAACTAGAACATGTTTGTCTACTCAAGCTGTGAAGCATACTCCCAGCTGAAGAGTAGATGTGCCACAGAGGTACATAATGGAAACATTCAGCAGATGTCTCTACAATTCCACAAAGCAGGATTTAGATCCCTGCTGAGAAGCATTTGACTTGAACCTCAGATGCATTTGAAATCAGCCCTGGTTTGAGTCTGATCTGCATGTGTGAACCAGCTGTAATTTGTGCTAACTCGGCTTGTGTTCACGAAGTTCTCCTCAGAGCTGCATGCAAAGTTTTCTGCTGCATCTGGAGATCCAGGAATATTCTGAGTCTGCTCCTCATGTTCTCCAGAGAGTTTTGACACCAAACTGGGTTCTCCAGGAAAACTCATATAATTATTCCAATATAACCACAAGTCCTCTATCTGGTTTGTGCAAACCCATGGTAAACTTGAACCTCTCCTCTTAGTTTACAATTGGGAAAAGGGTTCTCTTGAGCCCAAGACTTTCCAAATATCAGGACCTGCAAATCTATGTGAAATGCTTCTGCCATACAGAATGGCATCTTGACTTCTGCTAAGGAGCTCATTGGAAAATGACCAAGGTTCCTCACATGCCCAGGTGTGAGACCCTGCAGACCTGAACAAAACAGTTCACATGAACATCTAGGGAAGTATGTAAAGTTTGGGTCTGAAAGATCCAGTTATCTCCCACCCGTGATACCAGCTTCTCTGCAACCCAATGGGACAATCTTGCAGCTCCACCACGTCCCACTTTAAAATAAAATCCTTAGTTAGGAACAGCAACTCTTCCATGAACTGTAGCTCCTGTGTCACCAGTCAAGCACTTACACCTCACCCTGCCTTCAGTCTCCTGAAGGTGCAAATTAGTCTTCTCCTCCAAGTCCTTATTTCTAAATGCAAAAACATGAAAAATGGCCTCATGCTTTTAAATAGTGAATCTGAAGTACATACAGACTTGGATATTTTAGACTGATCATGTACAGTGTTTAAGAGAATATACCCTTGAAAGATAGGTCACTGAAGTCAAAAGAAGAGAAAGGAGTTTAGATATTAAGATATGAGGTGCCTTACAATATGATAGATAGATTCTACACATTTATTCGGGGTGGTGAAGAAAGACCAATGTACTCCACTAATGGATTTAGACAGCACATCAAGCACACCAAAATCCCACCACTGAAGAGGGGAAAGAGTCCTGTGGTAGTCCAGTGACAGCCCAGTAGTAGCCTGAGTCTAGGAAGAGCAGCATTCAATTCCCTGCTCTGCCACAGACTTCCCATGTGAGCTTGGCCAAGTCACTTAGCATCTCTGTGCCTCAGTTTACCATCTGTATATTGGAGTAATCGCACTTCTCCATCTTGCGAGAGGTATTATGAGGATAAAAGGATTCAAGATTATAAGGTGCTTGAATTTCTTGTGGAAAGAGTGGTCCATATATGTATCTACTTATAGGGGCATTTTAGCAATTTTCTCCCATCACACACACCTCTGCTTGACAGAAGAGGCTCACCAGACCCCAGGGAAATAGAAACCCAAGAACAGAAGCATGATTTTTGCCTGCTCCTACAATACTGCATTTAGAGATGGAATACAATATTTTGTCATTTTATTGTGAACTTATTAAAGTTAAAACTGAAACAAGATGCTCTACAATTTTATCCTGCCCCCCCCCGCAAAAAAAACAAACAAAAAAACCCATGTAGCCTGTGTAGTGTATTCTATGCACATTTCTATACCATTCCCTGTTTTAACCGGGCTATATTTAGAACCTTATCTTGCCAAGACTGGAAAGGGAAAAGAACGCTTCTAACCGCTAAAAATGTTACATAACACTGAAAGCTATGTTTGTGTTGCAAATATCTACAGAGGGCCAATTCTTCCAGCCCCAGCAGCAGGTAACAAAGAAGTGTGAACGCTGGGTTTCAGTAACTGACGTCTGAATGAAATCCTTATACCAGCTATGATTAAAATCTGGGCAAGTTCACATTAAGTGGATTGAACCCAGATGTTCCAGCTGCTACCATATGGGCCAGAGGTGGAGATAAAGTTATTACATTAGTTAATTATTACTGTCAACAAGTCAAATGGGCAGCTCAGCCCTGTACCATTCCCAGGTGATGCTTGTGTTTGACTTTTGATATAAAGGGGTTAGTCAGTTTCTCTGGAAACAGCAGATGTCCAACAAGTTTCCCTAAAAACACAACCGAATTATTTTCGTAAACATTTTTTCCCTCTTAATTACGCAGACTAGCATCTGGCCGTCATTCACTCACACACGCACTACATTGCACCTCGTCCTTCATATGTTTCAGCCCTGTTCATTCAAACATTTGTAAATTTCATTTTATGATTTTTTTCCAGGTTTTAACAAGGGAGACTCATTGTTCACAAATCTAACAAAGGGGCCCCTATTGGAAACTTTTAAAGGATTTAAGCAAAGACTTCCCTTGAAAACCTTCAACCCCTGCTGCAAACCTCCAGGGAAATAGCGCGATAGGAGCAATCACAGCACTAGCCCCATCTAGGACCACAAACTGCCTGCAAGTGCAGCCTAGTTAGCTCCAAAAGCATCTTTAAAGGCAACTCCCAAGATCCAGCCTGTCTAATCTGATTAAATGTTTTTTAATTCTTCCTTTTCATGGAATTTATGAAAGTGTTTGAATAACATTTCCAGCTGAATGCAGTAAGGGCCTGGCTGCTTAGACACAAAGTGTCATTTTACCAAGAATACCAAGATCTTCTGCATGCCTTCCAGATGCAGAAGATCCATTCACTTCACTGAGCCATGCTCTGAGAGAAGAATATCAGAGTTGAGAGTTACCACGTAGATCTGCGAGCAGGATTTTGCTCTGGGTTTTTGCACAAGTCAAAGGCAAATCTAATGGCATCCCAGAATAAACCACTCGGACCTGTTTCTGAAACTCAATTTGTAACGGTAGTTCTGAACTACATGTTCAGTGCCTATTATTAATTCTTCTTATTATTACAAAATATATCAAAGGCTCCTCTGTAAGGTGAGGAGAAGCTTTTGCAGGGAATTTTAGTGTAACAACTTTAGCCCACGTGCAGCTGGGGCTCAAATGAGGCAGAAGTCCCACTGGCTTCCTTAGTGCAAATAGGCCCTACATTCTCAATATTAAACTGATACATTTCCTGGCAGCTGTGGCCCAAGTAAACCTGTCTTAGTCCCAGGAGCTCTTCCCCCATGTCGCTTTATTTACAGTGTTCCTTTGCACGCTAGCCTCCTGATGAATCCCCAATGATTCTCTGCACCATCACAAATGCTGCCCTTGCTCCATCCTGCACAATGGGAAAAAGCAAATAACTTCATCTTCCACATCTGCTTAATTTGGCTTAGTTCAGATTATTGCATGTTAGTACAGATATTACAAAGGTATAACAGTCTAATTTTCCAAACGAGTTAGCTGCATAATTGCCTGTGTGAAATGTGCACACAACTGAATGCCTAATTTTCCTGCATAATTATCATGATTGCATGCTTATGCAAATATAAATAATTATCATCTGCCTATGCAATTATCCAGTTTGCATTATGACTGCAGTAACAGTGCAAACAAATTAAGAGCACAATTATGTGCATATCTTGTTAGACAATCCAGACATTCTAATGCTTGGTATGCTACATCAAGGCATGTATATCAGTTTGTATACCTCATTGTCAAATCAGATTCTGGATAGTATCTGCAGGAAACTTCCTAATACAGGCTGATGGTGAACATGTACAGTGTAAGATCAGTCACCCATACAACTGGGAACAGCTTACTGGAGCATAATCTCCAATATGAATATAAAAAGAGCTGAAAAGTTTTTCAGAGACAGAGTGGGCCCCCACATTATTCTTAAATTGCAACATACAGATTTTTGAGCATGCTCCGTTATTTCCAGCACCACATCCCCAGCGCAGAGCACTCCACACAGGAAGGAAAGAGGGGGCCCTGGACTGCTGCAGTTTAGATCTGAATCTGGGTGCAGAGCATAGGGTGGGGAGGCAGAGGAGAAAGTTGATTCTGGGCATGCCCAGGTCTCAGGGGAAACAGGAAAAATCTGTGCAGGTCATGTCCCATTGGACCCTTCCTTCCTTCTCTCTGGTTTTCCTTCACACTGTATTCCCACTGACTGGGTACTTCATTCTTTGGATCTTTGCATCATTTCTTTCTTCTCACTCAAGCAGTTTTTAATGCAGGAGAGATGCTGGGACTCTGCTCCTGAGCTCTGGGGCCAGGACTTGGTTCCTGGGAACTCACCTCTCACCCCTTCTCGGTGATGCCTCCAGACCTGTCCCTTGGGAGCTCCTGCTCCTTTTGACCATGGTGTTAGATCTCAGATCCCATGAGCTCCTGCTACCTCTGAACACCATGTCAGGTCTTTGCTCCTGGGAGCTCCAACTTCCTATAAGCCTCTGCTTGAGCTTGGCTCCCGTGGGCTCCTGCACCCTCCCAGTGGCATGCCAAGTCTCAGCCCCTGTGAGCTCCCACTCCCTCTGAGTACCATGCCATGTCTTGGCTCCCGAGGGCTTCTGCTCCTCCAAGCATCATTTTGGGGCTCAGCTCCCCTGAGAATTAACTTGGACTAACTCTTTATAAACTCCCCAGCTTTCCTGGGTGTCAGACTGAGCAGAAAGGTTGCAACGGCTAGGGTCTCTGATCAGGCAGACAGCAGCTCCTACATTTTGCAGGCACACGTGGGGGAGTGGAGAGGACGGAGCTAAAAGCAACTTTTCTTCCTAAGACATACACCTCTATTCCCTCCCCCATACCATTCCCCTGACACCATGAACACCATGTACAAGTGCCCACTATGCGGCTGGTGCCATACAAACAACTCATCATCACACCATCCTCTCTGTGTCCGGCCTGGTTCTTAGACCAGTCCATTACATCCAACACCTACCAACAGGGCAAAGACATGGACAGCTCGTGTACCCTGACAAGCAGGGAGGTGGGAAGTGGGGTAGTAGGGAACATGCTGGATTGAGAACCCTTGTGGTAGCACCTGCGAGTCCCAGACATGGACCAGGACCCCCTTTGTGCTAGGTGCTGTACAAACACAGAACGAAAAGACAGTTGCTGCCCCAAAGAACTTACAGTCTAGTTGTTCCCTTCTGGCTGGAGCAGGAGGCAGGGCCACTTGGAGTGGGCAGCTCCTAGGGGGCAAGGAGGGTTCCACACTGGAAGGGGCCAAAGGTGTGGGGAACTTTGGGCACAGGGAGCCGGTAGCAGGATTGATCCCCTCTGGCTGGCAAAGGCCACTGCGGGAGGGAGTCCCTAGGGAAGTCAAGATCATTCCCCTCTGGCTGGCAAGGGGCATTGGGGTGGGGAGCTCCTAGGGGATTCAGGATCATTCAAGGGGCCCTGGGTTGGAGAGCCGCAGGGGTTTTAGGATCATTTCCCTCTGGCTGGCGGGGGGGGGGGCACTGGGTGGGGAGCCCCCCCCCCTCCGCTGGGGCACAGAGCGAAAGCCACGGGGTGACCCGCCGCCCAGCCGGTTGGTTGCGGAGCTGTCACCCCTGCGCCCACCGCTGCGCATTGCCCTGCAGGTGCCCTGCTGCCCCCGGAGCCCCTCACTCACCTCGGCCGGCTGGAGAGCGCGGAGGGGCGGCTGCGGAGCCGAGCGGAAGGCGGGCGGAGGACACCCCCGTGCTGCTGGTACAGGTGGGTGCTGCGCCCGGGGACCCCGCTCCAGCCGCTGGCCTGTGCTGGACTGAGAGGGGCTGGGGCAGCGTCAGCCGCATTTAATCCGGCATCGCGGGCGCGGGGCCCGGGGGAAGGAGCCGACCCCTCCCCCTTCGACACTGCAGCAAGCGGGGCTGCTGCGGAGAGAGGGGCTGGCACAGGGCGGGGGGCCAGCCGGCCAGGTCACACCCACCCGGGCATCGGGCTGCTGGAGCCGGGGCTCATCAGCGGCTTTCCAGCGTGGCCGGGCGCCGTCGGAGACAGAGCGTGGCTAGAAATAGCTGCCCGGACCCAGCCGCGCACCTGCCCGCTCGCAGAGCTGGGGGTGAAGCCAGAGTCCACATGGACGTGACAGCGAAAAGGCTGGGAGCGGGAGAGTGAGCGTCAGAGGCTGGAGACAAGTACCAGGGGGTAGCCCTGTTAGTCTGTAGCCACAAAAACAACAAGGAGTCCGGCGGCACCTGAAAGACGGACAGAGGCTGGAGAGAAGAGGGAACTGCACTGGGTGCCCATCGGGCGCTCCTTGAAAACGCTCACCGCTGCTGCCTAAAGAAGCTGGGGTTTGTTTCCCCTTGTCTCGTACAAAACGCTACAGAGTGCAGCGTCTAACTGTGCCACACGCTGGGATTTGGAGCTAACACTCACTGAATACACACACACACACACACACACACAGAGGGAGCAGGTGCAGATCTAAACACAGAGACACCAGTACACATCTGCACATACCCACACATGTGGTGCACCTACTGTTATGTATTATTAGCCCATTGGTAGTTCAGATTTAGAATTATTTCTTGGTTTCAGAGCATTGGTTTATTTCTGTGGGAAATGTACAAAAGATTTCTTTGGATTTTAATTGTAGTGGTAATTTCAAAGATAAAATATACTGCATACAATTAACCATCCAGTAGTGTGACACACATTTATATTCTCTGTATTTGTAAATAGACACCAAGCCTCAGCTGGTAGAAATACCACAACCCTAATGTGCTGAGTTTTTTTGTGCCTGTTTAAATTCGCAGCATTCAGGTCCATATCAACAGGCATTGAGCCTGACCCCCACTCTCATTTACACCAATTATACAGTTGTGTTACTTCATTGACTTGAATGGCATTACTCCTCATCTACACTAGCATGGATGAGAGGAGAGTCAGGTCCAAATCTGGTCCACCTACTGTAAATGGCTATAACTCCATTGGTGTAAAGAGTTACTCCTGATTTACAGCAGCATAGCTATATTGAATGAATTTAGATTATCACAGAATCTGGCCCAGATTTGAGTCTAACTTCCTTCTTACTCATGCTGAGGTAAATCAGGAGTGACTCGACTGAAGTTAATGAAGTTACATGAGTATAAACAAGAGGGGACTCAAGCCCAGAGCATGTTGAAGTACACATGATTCCTACAAATCTAAACAGGAATAAACTTGGCACAAGTTAAAGTGTAAGGTTCTGAGAGTACTGTGTTGCCCAGTACATGAACTGGACTTTCATAGCTATAGAGTTTCACTACTTTATGTAGTGATGTGGTTAATTGTATGGAATTTCCTTGACAGGTAATAATCATATATCCATTTAATTTGTCTTGAGTTTTTCATGTCCGTGCATGTACAGAATAGGGTGTCAAGCAAAGGTGTGTGCTAGTGGAAATTTCAATCATAAAAAATGTCCATCGTATTCAAACTTTATATAATTGAAAAATTATTCATACCTCTTCTGTCTTTATCAGCACTCAGCTTAAACAGCCTGGGAGTGGTTTTGTTTTTCTTCCCTATTCCAGCATTGGCATGTGTTTGCAAAACCCTTTAACTGTGAAGGTCCCAGAGGAGAATGAGTGAGTGTGCCTGACCAGATATACAAATTGCATTGACTTGGCGGCTTGGGGATCCCAGTAGGCAATGTTTGCGGATTTGAGAGTGTTTTGGAGGTCATAGATTCATAGATTTTAAGGACAGAATTGACCATTACAATCATCTGGCCTGACCTTCTGCATAACACAGCACAGGTTAATTCACATACAATATTGGGACCTCTGGCTATGGAGAAATTAGGCATTGACCAGTTAGACAGATTGGGCCAAATTCTCCATTGCCCTGCACCTTATGCAATCATTTACAGCAGTGCAAAGGAGGAAGTAAACCATTACCATTCTGATTTAGCTGCCTTTTATACACATTTTGAACTGCTATAAATAACTGCCAGAGATGCAGGGCAGTGGAGAATCTGGCCTAATTCACTAGATCAGTTCCTCCCTCCACTGCTCAAGGAAACAGGTTAATATTGTATTACAGTAGATTTTCATGAGCCCCTCAGCACTGGGCAGGTGGTATATGACTTAAGTAACTGGCTACATTCTGCCTTGGGTAATTAACCCCCTGGCTGACCTAAGTTCCCTGGTGAATTTCAAGTGGCCACATTTTTTTCACTCCCTCTTCTCAACTGTTGTGTAATGTTGGTGCTGCTGTACCTGGGCAGTACATTCCTCAACCCCAAAAAAGGCTGTAATTTCATTTGTGGGTGAAGCAACCAAAATATATAATTTATAAATACACATGCTCACACAACTCATCAAGGTCTGCTTCTTCTGGATTAAAAGAGGTATTGAAAAGTTAGGGCTCCCAGTTACTGCAGGTTTCCCATCAACGTGATTTCTAATGACTTTTCCGTTCACACAAAATATAGCATTGATGCCATACAAAGGAGCAATGCAGTTGGCAGCTATCGCAAACACTCAGTAAAAGGCGTAACACGGACATGTAAAATGGGTTTCTTTTTACTGAGTCGTTCAGTTTCCGTAACTGTATGAAACTATAATAACTCATTGTAACAGTTACGCCCAGGCAAGCTGCAATGCAGCTGGATTCAGAAGGCAGAGAAGCAAAACCATCAATTCCTTCAACTGGGAGAAGGTGAAAATATAATCTAAGGACCCAGCCCTGCAAATCTTTCTCACGAGTAGATGTCCATGACTAAAGATTGAAGGATCAGGCCCTAAAATGTGTGGAACATACTTTGATCTTCATAGACTTCTACTTTAGTTACAGAGAGACCAGAATAGCTGGATCATTACCTTAGCAGAAATGAGTGAGTGTTAAATCTGTTAATGTACACAGACAGCACATATAAACATTACTGCTATGGTTACAGACAAAGAATAACAATTTCTAAGACCCAGAAAGTACAATTTGTGCCTGTAAAACTGCACCCATATTTTTCTGCACCTACCATCAATTGTGGGTACGAATAGGAGTTGTAGGACAGATACCTGATTTGCCCCCACAAGTGGAAGGCTAGGCTGGGGCACAGCTGAAACGCATTCCTGAGGGAATGCTTATTAAACAATAAATTGCAATTCTTGCTGAATCTCTAGGGGGCATGTGATTTAATGGCAGGGAAGGTTAGGCATCAGGAGTGATGTCTGAGCTGAATGTGTCCCTTTGTTTTGTTTAATTAAAACACAACAATCTTTATTTGCATAATATAAACCTAGGAGTCATGTCTG
The DNA here is from genome assembly GCF_965140235.1 of Caretta caretta. Lineage (NCBI taxonomy): Eukaryota > Metazoa > Chordata > Testudines > Cheloniidae > Caretta > Caretta caretta. The sequence goes on from NC_134218.1 coordinate 20,696,694, forward strand.
TGATAGCAGCTAGCACAAGAACCCGTTTGCATGTAAGAATAAAATGGAAGGTGAGCTTCAAGGCAGCATGTGCATGGCAAATGTATGGTATCACCTTATCTAGTGGGGAGAGGTGGGAGAAGGAAAGGAAGAAGGGCCCATTTGAATTGTGGAACCAATACAGAGTATTGATTGATATGATCTCATGGAGCAGATTGTTAGTTACCCAATAGTTTATTGCTACCTATAAACTTCAGTTCCTAGTAGGGTTGCCAACAGTCCCTTATTTTTTCATCTCTGTACAAGAAGATCAGGAGTTGCTGAGCGCTGCAAAAAGCAACAAGAAATGAATGTAGGTGAGTACTGTTCATTATTAATAATTAATAAATATCAGGAGGGGTAAGAAAGGGATACTAAGAAAACAGACCCTTATTTTTGAAATACAATGTTGACAACTCTAGTTCCTTGTCACAGCTCAAACCACATCTGATAATAAACTACAATTTAGCCCTCTCCAGAGTCATTTTGAAAGAGATGGTATCTATTTCAAGGGGCAAGCCATGCTAGCCCTAGTGCTGTACATCCTATATTTGGGAGCACGGGGGTTACAAATATCAGCCAACCAGAAAAAGGTCTTTGGGGGAGAAATCCTCCACGTTATTTTGCTTCCAAACAATACTTCACTCTGTGCAAAGACATTTGATTTCCAGCTAGAAAAGGGGGTTTTAGAAAGAGCTCCAAGAACCCATCCCTTGCAGCACTGTAAATGTGATGCTGTAATAACACAATACTGTAATCAAAGCATTTTAAGAAGTCCATATAATAAATGTCATACAGCGTGAATAATTCCCTATAACCCATAACAGTTAGTAGGTGCCAGAAAACTGCAGAGCAGGTCTGTTAAGCTCCTCTGGCAAAGGCCCTTTGACTTTCATGAGGTAAATTTAAACCAGATGATGAACTCTGGGTGGTCGCCACGGCATTCAGAATGGTGAACACTGTTTAAAAGTGCATCACTGAAACAATTTAGTTCCAATGTTTAGACAGCAATGGCTGCAGAGAAAAGACAGAGGGATAGCACCTCAGTTTCCCAAGTGATCATTGTCGCTGATTCTCAGACTCTGTTGTTAGATATCAGATCCGCACAGTTGGAGAAAGTCTGCTTGTCTCTATCTGGCATGTAACTGCTTTGCCAGTCCTATGCAGTAAATAACCACACATGGACAATTATCCCACTATGCACTTCAGTAAGCCCTGTGCAATCACCCACATACCCATGGTTCTGTTTGCAAATGTTAAATAACATCACATTCAATAGCCCTCTGAATGCATATTAATATCCCTATGCAAAAATATCCTCACATGAAAACCTGTGAAGCAGGAGTCATACAGTGACTATCAGCTCAATGTGTCTGACTGAAAACCTTGTGGTTAATTCCACCTAAACAGTACTCCCTGCTGCTGCCTCCTACTCATTTTGTAGCTGTTCCCTATTCTGTAATTGCCTTGGTTATTTTTATAGTTAGCAGTTGGCCTTGGTCACAGCCTTCCTTTCTGCCTCCACCTGCCATTGGCATTTCAGGGACTCTCCCAAAGTGGAATCCACCTCTACAAAGGGTTTACAGACCTCACCCCAATTCCCTTCCTCCCAACAAGCTCTGGCAATGATCCTGTTTCACAGTGCAAATCTGGAGCTATCTGATCCCTATGCTGGTGAATGGGAATTGTGTGCAAACAGAATCCTACAGCTCTGGAGAGGAGGGGATGACTGATGGGAGCTTTGCCTCTTCTGCTGCTTAAGTGTTTTGAGACAGAAGAGTAAAAAGGGCTAAACAGAAATCAGAGCAGCATGTTTTTCCCCACTGATTTATGCTGCACAAATCTAGCCTTTGTCTCTGAAGCAGCTCCTTCCTCTTAAATCAAGATAGCTCCAGAGAATAATACTCCCCTTTGTTGTTGTTTCTTCAGCATTTGCCTCCATGTCCAGACAATCCTTTTTGACCTTAATCAAGGAGGAATGTGTACCTCTGAAGTTGGTCTCTGATCAAAGCTTATTAGGCAGACACAGAACCACATAGATAGAAAACTTAAAGAGCTTCAGTGCTGGTGGTCCAACACTAGAGCCAGCTGAACCCCTCAGCAGAGTCCTTCATCTGGGGCTAGACTCTCTGTGAATGAACCATGCACATTGTCACAGCTGAGAGTTGAACTGGGACCCACAAGTGCACCCACAGTACTGAAGGTCAGGCTGAGACTCTGAAAAAAAATAAATAAATAAAAAATCAGAGCCTTTGGGCCTAATTCTCCTTGTTTTCATTTGCACCAGTGCAAAGTGAGTATACAATGCTATCAAATGGAAATAGCAACGATTTCATCCACTATTCACTCATTTGCACTGGCATAAATGAATATACAAGGTGCAGGGCAACGGAGAACCAGTCATGCTTGTAACCATAATTAGTTAACTGCTTCCTAGCCTGAGGTGGTGGAACTAAGAAGGATCAGGTGATAGCTTAGTGGACGCCTGGACCTTACAGAAGGTCAGTGAGAGATCAGTCTGAGAGTGGAATTGCAGGGAATGGTCAGACTCCTCTGGAAGGCCCTGAGCCAGGGTATTTAGGAGGCTGGGGACTCCAGGGGAACCAGCCTGGGGTCTAAGTGCTTTATCCCAGAGCCAGAAAGGTAGCCAAGAAAGGGGCGGGAACAGGGCGCAGAGGGTGGGCCGAAGAGAAGCCCATGAAGGGTAGAAGAACCTTTTTATTTCATGTTTGTGCCACCCTAGGATGGTATAAGTTTTGTTTGCGACTTAGCCAGAGAGGTAAGATGTGTCTCCAGTACAGTGTATGGAAAGCTGAGGAGACCCACCTTGAGGAAAGAAACGGAGTCAGGAAGTGCTGTCAGCACCATGTTTGGCCAGCAGGAGGCACTACAGGGTGGTCATGCCCTATGACAGTGGTTCTCAACCAGAGGTACACGTATCCCTGGGGGTACGCAGAAGTCTTCTGGGGGTACATCAACTCATCTCGATATTTGCCTAGTTTTACATAAAAAGCACTAGGGCAGTTAGTGCAAACTAAAATTTCCTACAGACAATGACTTGTTTGTACTGCTCTAGATATTAGACACTGAAATGTAAGTAAAATATTTGTATTCCAATTGATTTATTTTATCATTTATGAGTTATTTTATAATTATATAGGAGAAAGTCAGCAATTTGTCAGTAACCGTGTGCTGTGACACTTTTGTATTTTTATGTCTGATTTTGTAAGCAAGTAGTTTTTAAGTGAGGTGAAACTTGTGGGTATGCAAGACAAATCAGACTCCTGAAAGGGGTACAGTAGTCTGGAAAGATTGAGACCCACTGCCCAATGACACAGACCCTCAGCGTGCAGTACATTTCAAGATGTTTCCTAGCCAAAACTGGGTGCAGTTCTATCCCAAGGGGCAAAGAATGTTCTTCACCAGGGGCAGGCCTTTCTTTTGCAGGGTTAAATGAGGAAAATACTTGCAAAGGCAAATTGAAGCTCAAACTGCACATTGCAGTATGGTTTTTCAGCATTACATATGAGGCATATGATGACATGGACTGGATGCCAATGTTATGTCAATTTGCTAGCTCGCTTCCATATCAGTTAGCTTTGGCCAGGCCTGGGTATAAACCATTAAATAGATATAAAGGATTGAATTAAGTTACGTGCCAGGATTAAATAACTAATATTAATGTAATGGAGTGTGTTGATTGGTAGCCAGGGGCAAAGTTGTGGACAAAATTCTACAACTGGATCAGAAGCAAACATCTTTAAATGTTTTGAAGAACATCTGATGATTAGTACTGGCACGGGGCTCTGGCAAAGAAGCTAATTGGCGACCGGCAGTAAATAATGAAGTGAAGTTGTCTGCAGAGAACTGTCACTGACCACAAAATAAAGCACCCACTGCCTTTGCGCTAACAATTGCAGCCCATGTATCGGTCTCATCAGTAAAAACAACACCTCTGGTTGCCAGTGAAAATCAGTTACAGTTCATACTCAGCAGTTATGAATAGACTCAGCAGCCATAAACCCCTCACTTCTCAGATACAAAGCAGCAGCTAATGTTATCAGGTGACCCAAGGCCAGATCATCAGCTCTATAAATCAGCATCCCCATATTGACTTAAATGGAGCTCTGCCAATTTACACCAGCTGAGGATCTGAGTCACACATTGGAGAGCTCAGTGTCTGTGCAGAAGACACTGGAAACAAGGAGAGCAGGGGATCAAGAGCATCCATCTAAAAACCAGGGAAAACAGTGGTGGAAAAGATTGTGCAGTGAAAATGCAGCCAATGATTATGGGAGGACAGCTGCAGATAAAGAAGACTCTAGGTTGTTACGTTCTTTTGCTGGACACGTCTGCCATGTCAACGCCGTTGCCTGTTCTAGTCTCCAGGATACTCTGAAGACAGAGCCATCAGCAACATAGTACCAGACAATGAATCTTTGTACAAGGGGGCCCAAGCTTGAGGAGCCGTCGCATAGGATTGTTACTAGAAGCTGTTAAGGGCGCTGCCCTTTTCCAGCAGGTTTGCACTTTACTGAAAAGTGCAGCGTTGGCAGGTAAAATGTCTTAAAGGGTTTCTCAGGTTGTCACTGAGGTGAAGATTGTTTGCTGCTGTTTCTCTTTCATTTTTTATAAGAAGTCCAGGTGCCACATTATTCTGAGTCCATCAGGAGATCAGTTTAAGCTGGCCTGAAATCCTGGGACAGGATCAGATTTGTAGTTGCTCCCAAATCGTTCGTATTTTATGTTCTTTGCTCCTTGCAGTTTCTGGCTAGTGTGACGTGTATTTGAGAGCTGGGATGATTATTTTTTCAGTGAAAACTCAGTTGAGTCTATATTGCAGGATTTTCCCTGTGCCATAGTGGACGCAGCCCTGAAGTCTCCAATAGCCAGCTTGTCCTTTGAGCAAGTCACCAAGGGCTGCCCGTGACCTGGCATTGTCTCACCAGTGGTACAGCACTGTGTATATGGCTGCGATTTGGAGCTTCTAGCTTCCACTAATCCTTTTTACATCTAAGGTTCTTTTGTGTTTTTAAAGGCAAACATCCCCATTTTTCACAGCCATGCAGCTTGAAAGTTTGAGCAGTGAGAAGAAGCTCTTTGCACTAGGAAGCCACTGGGGAGATGTGTGTTTTTAATCACAGCTGATAGTTCTGAGCCTCCATCATGAGGCCACCATTCCTCTGAGGGAACTAACATCATGCATGACCCCAGCAGTGAAGGGGGGCCCCATGCCAGAGGCTGGAGACCAATTTCCATCCAGTTTTCATGTAGGTTTATCAATCATGAGCAAGCCAAAGATGTCCAGGTGGTGCCTGGTCCTGTGTGTATGAACACCCTGTGAGTGTGTGTGTGTGTGTCACTGGACATGGAGCCAAGAAACAAGTGAGCTCAGTTTAAGTGATGTCCTTGCCATATTTGGCTAGTGTGGCCCTAAGATGATGGGTACATTTTCACTGGCTTCACTGACTGCCCTGCACCAAAGAAGTGTCTTCCCTAAGTGTGGGAATGAGAAGAGGCCTGTCCAAACAGCTTCTACTTCCTCCCTCGCAGGTTTCCTTCCATTAAGGAAGTAGCTCCTAGGCCCAACTGAAGCGCAAGGCCCATGCCCCCACCTAACCCACACTTTCCTAGTTTTGTGGAACGTTTTGCAGGTGCTGTACTAGTGCTCTGCATGGAGTGAATTTCACTTCCTGCAAAGGTGAGGCAGCAGTACAGTGCATCTCCACCGTGCCCGTGAACTACTTAACTTTCCAGCTTCTCTATGCCTGACGTCCCTTTAAAACAAGCATCCTGTGGTCAGGTTCCAGCACAACACAGCGAAAGCCCTGTGTGATTTAGACTGGGCTTATCTGCCTACAGTCAGTGGAAACATAACCTACCATGTTAACAAAGTCTAAGGGCCAGATCCTCAGCATGGGTAATTCCACTGAAGTCAATGGAGCTATGCCAATTTCCACCAGCTGAGAATCTGGCCCTTGGTTTTTAGTTTGCAGTGAAGCAAAATGGGGACATTTCCACGGAACAATCACTGGCAGTAACCAAATAACAGCTCCCGATCCCAAGAATAGTAGCTCCCCAGCCATGTTCATTATTACCTTCCATAAACATTCATAATGTACTGAGGGGCGATATAAAAATAAATACACGTTAAACAGAACGCATGTAAAGATAGCACGTTAGATGGTGGAAAACTCCAGTGCGGTATAAATGAGACTGTAACTATTGTCAGTTACAAGGAGGAGGGGATCACTATAGATAACATTACCTGATTTCCCATTGCCCAGCACCATGTGCATTCATTTACACCAGTGCACAGAGAATGGAGACTGGGTGTAAAATGCCACCGCTCCAGTTCAGTAGCATGCAACTGCCCAAGATGCAGAGCATCTGAGAAGCTGGCCCCGGTGCCGTTAAGGGCCATGTGTATGAGACAAGAACATCATGAACAATCAGAATGTCACTATCTTTATAACATGGGACTGAGAGGAGGAGTGAAAGGATGCGCTTTCCCATTAGGAAGCAATGGGAATGTTTCCAAGCTGTTAAGGTAAGCTTTCCCTGTCTGTCTTTTACTGAAGGCTGGAGAAAGTAGCGGGTAAACTAACCAAACAATTTTAATGATAGCACTTGTCTTACAGCAGCTTTGAAACTTTCCCATTCCCAGTGCGTTCTAACGGGATTCCTCTTGTCCTAGTTCGCATCATTAAACTGGGCTCCTGCTGGGAAGTATTATTAAAACAGCAGCTCTTACAGAGAGAGGCACCAGACGCCTTGATTGCAGATAGTGATGCAGGGGAGGGGGGTGTCTCAAACCTGTGACTGTTCCTGGTGGTGTTTTATGCAATATCATACCGGCGCAGTAAGCAGAGTGGGGTTTGCAGCACCTGGCTATAAGTAGTTCTATTGTCAAGGTCCGGTGCAGGGGAATGGGGGACAGAAGGCTATCACCTCCAGGTAAGGTGCCTGTGCTGGCTGTCTCCATGTTAAATACTCCTCAGGGTGGCTCTGGGTCCGGGACGGTATCAAGCAGTAGGGGGATGGTAGGAAGCCAAGCGTTGTGTCCCCTTTGCTAGGGTACTACTCGGGACTCTCTTTTAGATCCAATCCAGATCAACTTGACCTTCTCCGGGACGGAGTGCGTAGATATCTGCAGCTCCCAGCTGACCAGACTGTGCTTATACTGCATGCAAAAGTCGCACAGAAATCATACGGCAGTGAAAAAAGGTAGGAGATTTGCCTGGCTTCTTATACAGCCCTGCCTTTAGATATCACCTTCCAAAAACCAGACTCTTACAACTCCCTTTAAAACTTCCTAGGGTTTCATTATCTAGTCTGATGAAGCAGGTGAGCTAACATAACCAATTATATTCACCTTTCAACCTTCACACAGCCTCAGAACAATACAGTCATTCATGATGATTATGATGGTAGCACCGAAGCGTCCCACTCAGGGCCCCCTGCACTAGGCAGTGCCCAGACAGATAACAAAAAGGCAGTCCCTGCCCCGAAACACTCTGTCCTGGATTAATGAAATGGTGGGAAGGGCTGAACACTGACCCCTGTGGGACACCACTGGCCATTTCACCTCCCTCACGCAGCTCGCTGGAGTGCCCTCAGCAATTAATCTTTGCTGCAGCCCATCCTCACTCTGTTTAACAGTCATTGTCTAGGTCCGTTAGATTCCTTCCTTCCTTTCCGCTTTGCCATTCTCTCCTTCCCTCTGCACTTCACTCTCATGCTTTTCTCTCCCCTCTAGTCATGTCATCTCTCTGTAGGAGGTTGAGAGAGACCCAATTGTACTGAGGGTGGGGTTTTGCTTTTTTCCCCTCCCTCTCCGGTCACTGGATCAACGGAAGATACTTTTCACAGAGGTGGGCCCTGGCTGTAGAGTTGAGAGCCAACCTTCCCCAGAGGGCGGCTGTGAGCTCCGAGTTTGATCCGCTGTAGAGATTGCAGCTAGCTGCAAAATGCAGATCCGGATCCAGCCTTTGCCAGAGTTTACGTGTGTTTGGATCTGGGATTTTGGTTCAGGCCCATTTCAAACAGCCCTGAGATTGTTATCCTCTTGGGGCGCTGAGCCAGCGAGTGGAGCTGCTGCGTCACTGGGGCTAACCAAAGACATAGCCCTGGCGCACCCTGGTTGAGGCGTGGTGCAAAGGATGCTGGGAAGCAGATTTTTGTGGGTTTGGCAAGGAAAACAGAAGCGAAATCTAAAAAGTGATTACGAGCTGGCACGAAGCTTCTAGGTTAAAGTTTAAATAAGCTAGTGCTATTTTTCCTGGATATGGGAATTCAGGGTCCTATACTGTAGCTAACTTGTTTAAATAAACACCTATCCAAGAAGATTAGGACCCAGAAATATGGAACCAGCCCAGACTTGTGTTTTCATTGCTAACGTTTTACACAGTATCAATATGGGATGAATCTGCACCATTCACATGAATGCAAAGACAGTGGAAACCCAAATAAAACACAGGAAAATGTGTTTCCAAAACTTTGGCTATAGATTTGTTTGCACTGGTCTCCGGAGCTGGCTGTGAATACAAACTGTGTTCTCAACCTGCTCAAACTTCCACATTCCAAGCTGAAAAATTCTCTATGACAAATTCTCTCTTGACTCAAGGAGCGAAGATCTGAAACCAGCTTTCCCTATGCGCCCTCTCAGCCATCTGCCCTTGGGTAGGGCTGGCATGTTCCAATAAGAGAGCACCTGATAGATGTGGCTGCACATGCGGGCATCTGGGGCAGGGGGATGGACATTGTGGCGAGAGGCAGTCTCGTCTCTCCGGTGCTGCGCAGGGTACTGGATGTGGTTGGTTTGTCATGCAAGGAGAAGCTAAAAGAACTGTCTCAGCATGACCTAACTCACGCTGACCCCTTGCTAATGGCACTCTACATGGTTGAACAGCTGCTGCCTTCACATCCTCCTCAGGTGCTTCAAGTTAGGGGCATGCTCTGGGTCTTCACACACCGAGACAGGTAAAACCGTTACAGCCTGATAGGTCTGCAGGTCACCAGAGTCTTATAGCCAGAAACAGGTTTAATTGTGCAACCGCATCCATCCTCTGCCTGAGGAACCCGGGGCGGGGCTCGCACGAGAACAGATGGGAAGATGTTCGCAACATGGCAGACTATTTAGGCCAAAGAGAGACAGGAATAACGAGTGCACTGAGCTCCCTCCCATCGTGGCCCCAATACCTGTCCAGGATGGTCTAGGTATACGTCATCCTGCCTCGGCGCCGGGAAATGGATACGTCACCTCTTGAGGCACCTTCCAGCCCTACGATTCTATGATTCGGTGCCTGCAAAGACCCACCATTGGTCATGCAGATGGCATGACTGCGCACTTTGCACATATCTATACGTGCAAATACAGTTGTGACGCAGGCATCCACATTTTTGTGGGTGCATCTCCTGTGAAAACACGCCCTGGGTGGCAAAACAACAGATGAGCTAACTGTTAAGATTTTTGCCCTAGCTGATGTAGCTCTTCCAATTTTTATAACTGTCTTACCAGTGTTTTCAATCTAAGCTGCTTGCCAGACTAATACCCTGCAGTACTGGGCTCCATCCAACGGTCACTACAGAGATAGCAATTCAGAGTACTTGATCTGTACCCTAGACCTGCTCCAGGTATATGCTGGCATTAGTGACCCCGAAGCAGGTCATGTCTAAGCATCTCTCACTTGGTTAAGCAATGAAGAAGACTCTGGATTCACAATCGTACAAAGAAACAACCCTTCTTGGTGAAGTTCCTTACGGTACTGTTCACTTAACAAAGATGCTATTTTGTTTTGTCAGGTTTTTCTGCCCCCCACCTTGTGTTTATCTGACTGGACCAGGATGGAAACTGAAGCAGGAACAGATGAAAGGTAAGAGCAGAAGAAAGCCACATATGCCTGAAGAAGTCCTGCCACTCATCCACTTCCGATAAGCAGAACTGAGCACAGTGGGAAAAGCTGTCTGCAAATATTCATTCAGACATGCAAGTGGTTTTCAGTTTGTGTGTATATTTGACCTGTTAGTGTTTGAGTTCTTGAGCTTTAACAGAGCGACTACCCATGACAAATGAATACGTAGTTCATGTACTCAAACAGATCACAAGGTTAAATTCATCAAATTATGTATTTGTTCAGCTCTATTAGCTCAAGTTCACAGGAAAGGGTGGAGTGGGGGTGATGAAAAGCAGCAAAGGAAGAGATGGAACTAGGCTTGAGCTGATGGGAAGAAGCAGTGCATGTTCCATCCGCAGGACTGATCCACTGGAGAGAATCTGAAAAGAGTCCATTAAAAATGCCAAAGATCAGAGGCACTTCCTCTAAGGAGCGTCTGAAGGCACCACATGTGATCTGCTGAGGAGAATGGGGACAAGACGTGAGGATCAGGACCTGAGGGGAAGGGGATTATGCAGGGAGGCAAAGGAGGTTGGGACCAGGAGATTGTCTAAAATTTTTCATGAAAATCTTTTATCCGTGAAAAATGGCTTTTCTATAAAATGGAATTTTTCATCAAAAATATTCAGGTTTTCAGCCAAAATAACAAAAGGTTGTTTTTTGTTTTTTTGTTTTTTTTAAAAAGGCAATGGGAGTGTCAACTGAGTAAGAACTTCTGTATTTGGGCCAAGGACTTTACCCTTCGTAAATGCTGGTGAATCAAGGCCTTTGCCAGGGAGTAGTTTCCTAGCTCTCTGTGTGGATGGAGTTATTGAGCCCTTGACTTGAGCCCTACACAAAACCTTCTAGTCAACCATCCCCTTAAACACCACAGCCAGTTCCTAGCTCTGGACCAGAACCTGAGAGGTTCTGAGCCCGTGTCGCTCCCACAGAAATCTAGAAGCGAGGTTCCCCCATTTGTCAGGACTGAGTTTGGCCTAAGGTATCCAACCAAAATGAAGGGTATATCTATACTGCAGGGGGAGGAGTGACTGCAGCTCATAGGCATACCTGGGCTAACTTTAATCTAGCTAGCAAGGCTAAAATAGCAGTGAAGTGAGGGTAACACAGAACCCAGCACGTGCTAGCAACGCGAGTACGTAGCCAGGGTTCCAGGGGGGCTTGTACAGTCCACACCAGGGATATGCTACATGAGCTGCCATCACACCTCCGACGGCAGGGTAGACACACCCTAAGAGCCACAGACCAGGGAATTAATCATTGTGAGGGATTCAAGGGGCCCGCCAGGCAGCCGAGAGCCTGAGAAAACACCACAATGCCTGCAGCAGTGCTCTAGGTCAGGCTGCCAGCTGCAGGAAATGTGTCCTGACCACAGAGAGGGTTTGACAGCCTCCAGATTCATTGACACAGCAGGGGCTCAGAGTGGTGGCCTGGCAAAACCTGGCTCTGCTGAAAGGGGTGCTGTGTGCAGGGTCATGTCGGGATGGCAGTGGGCACACTCATTTCAGATAGTGCAGGGGGCTTCATTGCTTCAGTCGTTAGTTATGATCACTGTGAAACAATGACTGCAAAAACAGTACCGACATAATTAGCATCTGAGTGGCGTGGGTGCCCGTAAGGGTAGGAAATGCTGCACTTGGTGGCCAGCGGAATGGGGTGAAAAGGTTCTCAGTGCTGGTAAAACATGCAGAAAATTTCACTTCCGTGGGTCCCCAGAAAAGGAAAATGTTTCCCGTTGCCCCCATGCAGCTCTGCCCCGTTATTTTCATTATTCACTCACTGAGTGCCCCAAAGCATGCAAGGTACCGTGCAGGTGAATAAATAAAGACACAGTGAAATCCTGGCCCCACTGAAGTCAAGGGGAGTTTTGCCATTGATTTCAGTGGAGTAAGGCTTTCACCCCAGGTCCTTGTCCCAAAGAGCTTACAACCTAAATGACAGACAAAGACCTACAAGTGGAAGCAGCAAACGCTGGATTGGGGATAGCAGTGGAGAGGACAAGGGTGACAAATGTCCTGTCCTGGGTATTTAAGGTCGTTACAATCGCAGCTTGATATAGCTCTCCATCTCTTGACACGTGCCCCCCTCCGTCCCCGCTGGGTGTTGTGTTTGTGCACAGGTGAAGACATCCTACATACTTAGCAGAACAAGGGGCTTCTGGAATGTGCTCTGGGGAGGGGAATGTGCAGCCCAGGTGGGGGAGGATACGGGAAGGTAAGATGTTGGAGGGGTGGAGAGACAGGGATGTGGGAGAAGGGAAGCAGGAAGATCAGAGCCAGGAGGAACAGAAGGGGGATGGAGACCAGGATTGGGGGCGGGGGGAGATGGTGAAGCAGGGCAGTCGGGATAAGTTGCCGAGCCTGTTGTCGAAGGTGTCTAGGGGTGCAGGGTAGGGAGGGTGAGATGCAGGAAAGCAGCATCTTATATCAGGGCGGCTGGAGACCAGAAGTGTCCAAGTGTCCCAAAGATGCTTCTGGGGAGGTTCCCCTGCTTATGCCCTCTCAGGGGGGTCAGTACCCCTCTTTCTCTCTTTAGCGAGGGCATGGGGGACAACAACAGCTCAGCCCTCCCACTTTCTCCATTGCCACCAGCAGTCTGAGCAGCAGCAGCAGCCCCAACCCTCTCGCTCCAGCTCCACGGTCCCAGCTCCATTGGTTTCACCCAGTGTCCAGGTTTCTGTGTCTGGGAAATGTTTCTCCTTCTCTTTTCCAGCGAGGGATTTGGGAGAGGCTGGTTTCAGGGTGTGCGGGTACATGGGCCTGGACAGCATGGGCAGCAGCCACATGGAGACCCAGAAACTCAACTTTGAGGAGCAGCCAGACTCCAAGGTAAGCTGAGTAAAGTGACTCCCCCGACACGCACTCACACAACACCTCTCTAGGCTCCCCCGCCCCCTAGTCACATGTGACCTGGCATCTCCCTGCAGCATTCTGAGTGCTCTTCACTCACGGCTTGCCAGGAAACCGATCTTTCTTTGTCACCATCTTTTCAACTTCCTGGCCCTTGTGGCTGGAGGATGGCCAGGGATTACGCAGTTTCCCCAGCCCATAGTATTCTCCTGACAAATGGCAATGCCACTCATCACAAAATGAGAGCGTGGTCTTTCTTTTACAGATAAACTGCTAACGAAAACACCAACCTGTCACAAACGTCATGGGCTGGAGCTATAACTTGGCATCTTCCTATAGGGAAAGAAATCTATCAAGTATTATCTTGGGGCTCTGAAGAATGTGGGGTCTGGGGTTGGCCAGAAATATAACAAAAAGGACCTTTGTGTTTGCAGTGCTTCCCTCACATCTACAGCTAGGCATATCAGTGCAGCTGAAGCGCCAAGGTGACTGGGAAACTGTAAACCTAGGGAGATTTCTTGTGTTATGTTGGGTAAATCACATGTGAACATTAATTTCCATTTGGAATTCTCTAGCCCCAGTGTAAATAAAGCCTCTGCCATTCCTCAGCTCTTCGCTCCACCTGAAATAACATCTCTAATCATTTCCCCCTTTAAATGAACCTATAGCTCCTCTGAATGGACCCCATTATGTCCTAGTGGGAGCTGCTTTATCCTGCAGTGCATTTTCTTGGGTGTAGAGAGCAAGGTGATGGTGGCTCTGGTGAAGGGGGTCTTGTCTTCTGGGCCCTTCATGTGGTGGTGCTTAAGAATCATCGTTAATACACACAGCACAGTGCAAGGTGGGCAGTTTCCTTTCTGAAAACCCAAAGCACTTAAGGAAGGACAGAGACGAACAGCCATCTGGCTCCTGCAGCCCCCTGCGGCTCTCCCATCCCCACACCAGCATGAAGGGCATCCTTTCAACTGAAGTCTTTGTTGTTATAAGGTGGACACTGAAACTAGTTAGAGGGAGAGCATTACTGAAGATACCCCTTCTACGAGGCCCAGGCATCGTAGTTTGGAGAGCTGTATGTTCAGCCACGTGACTAATAGGAGCCAGTTGGTAGCACCATGCTGTGCACTGATGGTGCCGGGATTCTGTTCTGCACATGTCATCATGCTCAGGTTGGGCAGGAATCCGGTGCAGGTTGAGTTGCTGGATTAAATGACTGTCTTACACCTTTGCCTAGTGTTGCAAGTGAAAGGGAGCCTTGTTGTTGCTCTCTCCCTCTCTGTATTGCTGTTTATCATAGAACTGTAGGACTGGAAGGGACCTCGAGAGATCATCTAGTCCAGTCCCCTGCACTCTTGGCAGGACTAAGTATTATCTAGACCATCCCTGACAGGTGTTTGTCTAACCTGCTCTTAAAAATCTTCAATGGTGGAGATTCCACAACCTCCCTAAGCAATTTATTCCAGTGCTTAACCACCCTGACAGTTAGGAAGTTTTTCCTAATGTCCAACCTAAACCACCCTTGCTGCAATTTAAGCCCATTGCTTCTTGTCCTATCCTCAGAGGTTAAGGAGAACAATTTTTCTCCCTCTTCCTTGTAACAACCTTTTATATACTTGAAAACTGTTCTCATATCCCCTCTCAGTATTCTCTTTTCCAGACTAAACAAACCCAATTTTTTCAATCTTCCCTCATAGGTCATGTTTTCTAGACCTTTAATCCTTTTTGTTGCTCTTCTCTGGACTTTTTCCAATTTGCCCACATCTTTCCTGACATGTGGCACCCAGAACTGGACACAATACTCCAGTTGAGGCCTAATCAGCTGTGACAGGGTCAGGCCAGATGTCTACAGGAGAGTAATAGAAGGCAGATATATTAGCCCCAGGCTAAGTAGGTCCCCTTTCTCTGAGTAAGGTAAAAGGGAAAGTTCCAGAACAATCAGGAACCTTCTGGAGACCATTAAGACAGGCTGATTAGAACACCTGCAGCCAATCAAGAAGCTGCTAGAATCAATTAAGGCAGGCTAATCAGGGCACCTGGGTTTTAAAAAGGAGCTCACTTCAGTTTGTGGTGTGTGTGTGAGGAGCTGGGAGCAAGAGGCACTAGGAGCTGAGAGTGAGAATGCGGACTGTGGGAGGACTGAGGTGTACAAGCATTATCAGACACCAAGAGGAAGGTCCGATGGTGAGGATAAAGAAGGTGTTGGGAGGAGGCCATGGGGAAGTAGCCGAGGGAGTTGTAGCTGTCGCAGAGCTGTTCCAGGAGGCACTCTAGACAGCTGCATTCCACAGGGCCCTGGGCTGGAACCCGGAGTAGAGGGCGGGACCGGATTCCCCCCAAACCTCCCAGCTCCTGGTCAGACACAGGAGTCGTCGACTTGGACTGTGGGTTCAGAAAAACGGCCAAGCTGAGGGCTGCCGTGAAGCTCCAAGGCGAGCAAATCCGCCAATAAGCGCAAGACTCACCAAGGTAGAGCAGGAATTTTGTCACACAGCGTAGAATAGAGTGGAAGAATTACTTCTCGTGTCTTGCTTACAACACTTCTGTTTATACATCCCAGAATGATGTTCACTTTTTTTGGAACAGCATTACACTGTTGACTCATATTTAGCTTGTCGTTCACTATGACCCCCAGCTCCCTTTCCGCAGTACTCCTTATTATAGTACCCAGAGGCCCCAGCCAGGATCAGGGCCTCCTTGGACTGGGTGCATTGTAAACACATATGAAGATATAGTTCTTGCCCCAAAGAGCTTACAGTCTAAGGTCCCACCCTACTAACCTGGCCATGCTCATTTACATTGAGCCAAGCGGGACCAATTGTGTGTAAAGTTCAGCATGTGAGTAAGAGTTTTCAGGATCAGGGCCTATGCTAACCATCTCCGATAGGTGGGTAGATAGAAACAAACACACATGGAAAAGTTTCTGTCAGCTCTCAGTCTCTTCTCCCATGCAGGAATAGTTTCAAAAATAGCCACTTCCACTTTCCAGCACTTCTGCTTCAGTGGGACGTTTCATGAGGAAGTTGATTTCTGGATTTTCCTATGACATTTTGTGGACCCAAAATGTCTCACCATCAACATTTCAAGTAAAAGCAAAAAGTTCCAGGAAACAAAATTAGTTTGTAACAAAAGAGCGAAAATTTTCATGCAAAATTTGGCAGTGATTTTTTTTTCCTTTTTCACACATGCACTAGTTTTAAAGTTCTTTTGCCTAAAATACCTGACCAACTAATTAGGCAAAACTTGATATGGTAGAAGGGCTGATGGGGCCATGGTCCCAGCCTCTTGGGGCTCCTGGCTTCTTTTTATTTACTCTTCTATACAATCTAAACTAAAAGGCAAGTTCCTTTGACCTGTGTCTTTTGTTTGTTGTCTGGAAAGCACCATAAGCATCTTTACACAGACTGAAAGCATCTAGGGGCAGGGATTGTGTTTTTGGTCTGTCTTTGTACAGAGTTGGTGCACAATGGGGTCCTGGTCCCTGATTGAGGCTCCTAGTTCCTCCTGCAATACAAATAATAAACACTGCCATCATTGTGATAGTTAGGAGTTCCCCAGTCTCCATGGCCATTTGTCCCTTTAACCGTACCCTGCAATGCTTATCACTTTCTGCTCAGTCAAGTCTCCTGCCAGGGGACAACGGTATATGAGCAGAGGTGAGTTTATCAGGGGATTTTGCCTGAACTAAGCGACCATTAGCCAGTGCTGTTGGCCAGCCTCTCTCACTTTCACAGCAGATAAAGCCCCCCAGCTGCAAAGGAAATGAACAAGTGAGCAGGTATCTCTCTAGGTATCTAGGTAGGCAGATATCGGTATGTCCCCTCACTGGAGTTCTTCAGTGAAGATGCACCCAAAGACTCCAGACACGATCTCCAGCCTATGACAATAGCCCCTTGTTACTTACAGGAGTTCAGCTGTGCCAAAGCGCTCTACATCTCAGACACGGAGAAGAGGAAGCATTTCCGGCTGGTTCTGAAGCTCTTCTTCAGCAATGGGCAGGAGATTGGCACTTTCCATAGCAAGCTGATCAAAGTGATTTCCAAACCCTCGCAGAAGAAGCAGTCCCTGAAGAACACAGACTGTAAGTAGCAGGGGAGCCAGCCTCATCAATGGGAGCTGAGCGCTGAAGGGTTTTTAACAGCAATCTCTGGGATACTCTCTGTTCTCCGTTGCTTCAGTAGCATGCCCCATTTCAGCTGTCTGAGTAGCTAATACCTGAACAGGTTTTTCAGATGTTTTATCAGAATGGGGCACTGATATAAAGCAAACAAGAAACTATCACAGATGGCGGATTGAATACAAGCCAAGTCCTTACGCGTGACAGGCTTATGTGCTATAGGCTGCCTGATCCAAAGCCCGACGAAGTCAACAGAAGGAAGAATGGACCAGGGCATATTTATGTCCACTTTCTCAAAAATATATCCTACCATGCTGTGTAAAGATCTAATGCAGAACCTTTGTCAGGGTTTCTGTTCAAAGATCTCCATATACAGACAAAGGCATCACCCACCCTTTATAAAAGGCAATCTCAGCTGGTACTCAGATAAAGGGAAAGCCAGCCAGAAAGGGCTAGTGTTCATTATGCTGTGTACACCAGCCTAGCCCCAGCCCCAGTGTGACAGCACTGGGGAGTCAGAGAGGCAGAGAAGTGCTTTCAGCCAACATGCTGATATGGCAATGAGAACACATGGGAGCATTAGCTAATGACCTGTAGAGCAGGGGAAAGCAACCCCAGACTGCACAAGATAGGACTTAATAGGTCTTTTCAGTCACTGATTTTGAAGATATTATGAAGTGTTGGCAGCGCAGAAGAACAGTTACTTACCTCACAGTCACAGGTTCTTCGAGGTGTTTTGTCTGCCTGGATCCCACTCACGCACCTGCAGGTGTATGCACACCACCCGTGGGATCCACGTGGACAAAGACTATTAGAAGAACAAGATTTTGTAACATGATGGTTCACTGCATTCTTTATCCTGACTCTACGCAAAGCAATAACTGGCCTGGGCAGCTATCAAATGCTCAGCCATGCTCCGGTATTCGGGCAAGCTGATACTGATTACAGTGAGTTTCCATCAGTGCTAATGCTGGCATCTGTCTGTCTTTTGCAGTGTGCATCTCATCTGGGTCCAAGGTTTCCCTCTTTAACCGCCTCCGCTCCCAGACAGTCAGCACCCGTTATCTATCCGTAGAGGGTGGCACCTTCATCGCTAGCGCAAGGCAATGGGCAGCATTCACACTGCACCTGGGTGAGGACCTTACATGTTCCGCCAACTCCAGCAGTCCACACGGGGCCAAATTCACTGCTGGTACACCCCTGGTGAAGTCACATGAGCAGCGTCCATTAACAGCAGGGGTAGATTTGGCCACCCAAGCATAGCAATAGTGAAAGACAAACAGGGCAGTCAAATCCAATCTGACCGATGGTGCTTATTGATTCTAACGAGTCATAATCACAGGTCACCAGAAGTATCTTTCTCAAAAATGTCAGGAACCCCTGAGGCCAGCTTCCAGCAGGAGGCCTGTGTCTCTTTGCAGCACATTGCTCCTCCCTGCCTGCAGACAGAGCTCTGAGGGGGCTAGAAGGATGGTCCATTGATTAGATGGCTAGTCCAGGATTTCAGACACCTGGATTCAATTCTCTACTCCAGTTCTGGCTTCCTACATGATCTTCAGTAAGTCATTTAGGCCCAGATGCTCAGATGTCAATGGAAGTTAGAAGCCTACGTATGTTGAGGGTCTGGACCTCAGCCCCCATCGGTACTAGCCCTGCCCTGCCTCCCAGGGGTGTTGTGAGAATAGCTACATTAAAAAGCAGCACCCGTTCCGATACTACAAGGATGGGGCTATATAGGTCCCAAGAATAGATAGAAGATGGAACCTCTTTTGACCACATTGTTTTCTTTGATACCTGCTATCAGTACTCCCAGGCAGTGTGAAATTATCCTCCCTGTGAATGCCCCTCCTGTCCCCCATTCCCCCCAACCCTCAGTTCCTGGGGTCTCCAAGCTGCCTTAACTTCCCTTTGCCACCATGTCTGCCTCCTGGAGTCCCAGTGTGTTGCCCAGACTCAGTAACAATCCGATTCCCTTCTCCTGCGCTGGTATGTCATTCTCCAGGAAGGAGACAGCAGGGGAAAGGGCTGGGAGCAGTTTAAACTCATCCCTGACTCCCAACGCCCTTTCCTCACTAAGGGCCTGATCCAGTGACCTTTGAAGTCAGTGGAAAGACTTCCATTAACTGCAGTAGGTTTTGGATCAGGCCCTAAAAGCCTACTGGTCTTGAGCAAGGGCAGCTCAGGCTGTGCCTGTCCAAGGTCCACGTTGGCATGTGCCTGGAGCTTGATGGCCAGGCCCGCTTTGTATGAAATGTGAGGGATCTCGGCTGCCTCCCTCCCCGTTGTGAATCTGGAGGTGTCACCTGCAGAGATTACAGCTCCCATTGTGCCGGCCTGCCTACTCCAGTCACAGTGGAGAACTGCCTGCGGGGAGCACTGCCCTCTGCAGGCTGCATTTACCCTGCGTCTTCAAGATGCACAAATTGGAGTGAGCTTCATACTAAGAAAGGTACCAGTTGCCTGGAGAGTCTCCAGGGAGCCCCTTATCCATCCTGCTGCCAGGCTTCGTGATGAGAGAGAGTTTTCCTCTCCCTGGTCCTGCAGCTACAGCCAGAGAGGGAGCTGCTCCCTCCTTCTCGCTCCAGGTTGGTAACTCTCCATCTCTTTTCCTTTCCATGGGAAGCTGATGAGCACTGCATCCGGGGTGAGTTCCCACTGCGGGAAGGGTACATTCGCTACGGCTCTGTAGTCCAGCTCATCTGCACAGCCACCGGCATTACCCTGCCTCCCCTGGTAAGGCTCCCAGGAAACTCAGACACTGGATAGGATGGGGAATGCTTCCGGCTTCAGCTCCATGTAGGGTTGCCAGGCGTCCGGTTTTTGACCAGAACGCTGGTCGAACAGGGACCCTGGCAGCTCCGGTCAGCACAGCTGACCTGGCCACTAAAAGTCCAGTTGACCACAGTGCCAGCAGGGTGGGCAGGCTCCATGGCTGCCTCTGCGCAGCTCCCGGGAAGCAGCCAGCATGTCCCTCCGGCTCCTAGGCTGGCTCCGCAGCTCCCATTGGAGCTAATGGGAGCTGCGGGGGTGGTACCTACAGGTGGGGGCAGCACACGGAGCCCCCTGACCACCCACCCCCCCGCTGCCGCCCTGGAGCTGGAGGGGCATGTCATTGCTTCCTGGGAGCCACCAGAGGTCAGCGCCACCTGGAGCCTGTACTCCAAACCCCCTCCTGTGCCCCAAGCCCCTGCTCCAGCTTGGAACCCCCTCCCACACCCAAACTTCCTCCCAGAGTCCGTACCCCACAGCCCCTCCCGCACCCCTACCCCAGTCCTGAGCCCCCTCCTGTACTCTGCACCCCTTGGCCCCAGCCTGGAGCCAGCTCCTGCACCCCAAACCCCTCATCCCTGCCCCCACCCCAGAGCCCGCACCCCCAGCTGGAGTCCTCACACCCTCCCGCACCCAACCCCGTGCCCCAACCTGGTGAAGATGAGCGAGTGAGTGAGGGTGGGGGAGAGCAAGCAACAGAGGGAGGGGGGATGAAGTGAACAGGGGGCGGGGCCTTGGAGAAGGGGCGGGGCAAGGGTGTTCAGTTTCCTGCAATTAGCAAATTGGCAACCCTGGCTCCATGCCTCAACTTTGCTCAGCCAGCAGCTGGCAGCAGTGGCATAACACGGAGCAGGTTGCAGCCATCCTGACCTTTATTAACAAAGTGTGGCCTGTGGAGACAACAGATCCCAGCATGCAATATGGCCTGGTGCCTCAGGTCATGAGGATGGAGCACTGCCTGCTGGGAAATGATCCAGCTCTGCAAGCCGTGCGGGTGTAGCAAATGGGAGGGCAGTGGCAGGAGACAGGCTAGAATGATGGGGGCTGATTTTGTTCCATGTCAGACAATAGGGGAGGGAGCAGGGAATTCCCACAACCAGCCCCAGAGGAGGTTTGGGGCTGAGAAAATCTTTGAAGGATAAAAATGCTGAACTTTCTGGAGGTGACGGTTCACTGAGCAGCCACTGAGCTGCTCCCCTTCGCAGCCGGTCAGCCCGCCTGTGTGTCCCTCCCCACAGATCATTCGGAAAGTCACCAAGCAGTACGCCATGCTGGATGTGGATGAGCCCATCTCCCAGCTCCACAAGTGCGCTTTCCAGTTCCAGGGCAGCAACCGGATGTACCTGTGTCTCTCAACTGAGAAAGTGATCCAGTTCCAGGTAATGCAGCACGAACTGGGAAACTGTCCAGCTGCTAGCGAGAGCAAACTCCCTCCAGCTCCTCCCTCCTGTTACTTGCTGTTGAGTCCATCACTTGGGGGGTCCTTACCTTAAAGCCCACCTCCGTGCAATCCCCAAATAAAATTCAGTCCTTTATGCGATGTGAGAACAGGGAGAGAACCCATGCATGGAGACCCCTCCAATCTGATCTGCCTATGCTGGGCCTTGCTCTAATTTTACCTGTCACCCCACAGCAACACAGACCTCTCTTCCTATCCACTTGGCCCTGCCTCTTTGGCCACCTCCCACAGCATCACATAGCCAAGCTTCCATGTGATTTTGTTATGCCAGAAGCATTTCAGGGTGAAGTCACTGATCTTGACCTCTTCTTCGGGTCAGCACAGAGTTCATCTCCCTATCCCTGAACACAGAGCCACGGCGGCTGGCTAATAATAACAATAGCAATGTGGTGGTCCAGCACCTTCCATTCAGGGCTCTCAGACCCCTTTACAAAGATCGAGAGATATTATTAATCCCCTTTGATGCTGAGACAGCAGCACAGAAAGGTGGAGCAGACCATGGCAGAGTCAGGAATAGAACCCAGGAGTCCTGGGTCTCAGTCCCTGGCTCTCACCACCGTGGCGCATGGCCTCCATGACAGTAAAATTCCACACAGGCATCTCCGTGCCCAAAGGAAGCGAACCGTGAGCTGCTGAACGATGGCTCCTGCTGGACAATAATTGGAACGGAGACTGTGGAGTACACGTTCAGTGACCGCCTGGCCTGCATTCAGGATCCCGTGAGCCCAGTCCCACTTATAACCATGCTGGAGGTATGGAGGGCTTTCCATCTTGTCATCCTGTGCGCAGCTTTTATTAACCTAGCTTAGCGAAGCTAAGGCTGCAAATCCTGTCTCCTAGCTCTGCATGTGCCTCTGAATCACCTCCCCCGCACCCCCAGGCCTCTTGCCACACTCTGCCCTCTGTGCAAATGAAGGGGCAGACTTTTCACAGATGATTTGAGGAATCGATAAGTTTTGATCTTTTCCCTTCTGCTCAATAACTGGTTCTATTGTCTCCTCAACTCCCTCTGCTTGTGCCCACCCACAGCTCAGGGCCCAGCTCTCCTCCCCTGGGGTAGGGCAGTGTGCACTGCCCACTCTTCTGCAGGGAGGACAGCAAGCTCTCCAGCTTGGAACGTCGCCGCCTGCAGAAACTTATTGGGGCAGCAGTACATCATGGTGCAAGGTATATAACCCCCTCTCCTGTGCTCTGGTTGTGACAGCTGACTGGCGGCGGGGACGTAGCGATGCTGGAGGTGCAGGGCGAGTATTTCCATGCAAATCTGAAGGTCTGGTTTGGAGATGTGGAAGCTGAGACTATGTACAGGTAAAGCAGTGAACCAGTCTGGTGAGCTGATGTTTAGACACAGGCGGAGGTGATGGTGGTGGTGTGTGGCATAAATGGCACCATCCCTAAAGGCTACATCTGGCAGGCTTTTTTTGTCATTATTATGGTCCCAAAGAGCTTTGCTCTACGTAGGAGTTTTGTGCTGGGTTTCCCACAAGACAAAGTAAGACGTGTCTGGAAATAACACACACGTACACAAGCATCGTAATTAGAGATGGAAAAGGCTTCCTAGGGCATCTGATCCATGCCTGCGCCAGCTCGGGATTGCGCTTGATGGACATTGACTAGTACGCCAGCATTTACAGCAAGGGATCTCTGGCTGGGAGAATGGGTCCTCCATGAGGCCACTTCAGGAGGTATGTGTCTGCTCCATCTGCAGCATGGGCATGAGGCAAAAATAAAAGAGCGTGAGAGTCTGGGCCCAAAGGGCCAAACCCTGGAACAGGAACCCCACCAGAACAGAGGGGAAAGGGAGAAAGTGACAAAAGAGAGAAGGAAGGAGACTGGACAAATGAGGAGCTGCCATTAATCCTAACACTAAATGCCTGCCACGAGGTGGCAAAATAGAATTTGCTCTATTCAAAGGCACTATGGGAGAAAGGCTGCATTAGGGTTGTGAGTAGGACAGGTCAGAGGCTCCTCTCTGGAAAGGCTACAGTAATATATGTGGTTTCTTTTTTTTGCGCTCTGTTCCCAGGACCCCCAAGTCCTTAGTGTGTGTGGTCCCTGATGTCTCGGCATTTGGCAGCGACTGGCGATGGCTGAGATACCCCATCACCGTCCCACTCTCGCTCATAAGGAACGATGGGCTGATCTACTCCAGCTCGTTCACATTTACTTACACCCCAGAGCAGAGCTTCCTCCCTGCCCTACAGGTCCTTCCAGAGCTGACACAGGACTCTGATTCCTTACTCAACAGCATCCATCAGGAATTCACTCGGACCAATTTTCACCTCTTCATGCAGAGCTAGCAAGCCTGGAATGGTGGAGGATCTTCATAGAAACAGGGCTTGGAACAAGGTCTGCCAGCATCCCTGAAACTGACATTAACACTGAGAGATTGGTACAAACATCCCTGTGGTCTGTAAGACGTGGGGTTAGCCCCCTCCCAAGTGCTCTATCTGTGCATAAAATACCCAGTCTATTCTTTTTAGATTTGTTGAGAATTGTTTCAAAAGGAAGCATCACCCCTTTGTGAAATTTATTAACAAATGAACAATAAATCCATGCATCAAGGAGCATTTAACTGGTTCAAATGATCTTTTTACTAGACGTTTTGCAGATGTCATGGTTTGGCTCTTTAGCTGGTGTCAAGTGGTGCCATTGATTTCATGGAGTCATAGACCTTAAGGCCAGCAAGTTCCATTGTGATCACCTAGTCTGACCTCAAAGAGCTTTTCACCCAGTAATTCCTGCATTGGGGCCACTGATTTCAGTGGAGCGATATTGATTTATGGCAGCTGAGAATCTGAGCCCAAATGTGCTTTTATTTGCGGCCCCTAATGGGGTTGTTTCTTTAAAAGAAAATTTTGGCTTTAAACAAAGAGAAACTTCAGTCAAAAGTAGCACAGTCTGAGCTTTCTGGGCCATTACTAGCCCTGTCATCTCACGCACACTGCAGTCTATGGCTCGGTAGCAAGTTGCTGAGTTAAAGTTGCCTTAAGAAGAATCCATGTTTCATGGAACTGGAGCTCTGAGTGCTACACACAAGTGGGCTTTAAAGTTCTATTTAGAGTCTTCAGATCACCACGCCATCAAAAGGCCGATAGTATATTTTGAAACATGCTGTTTTGGCAGTTCAGGCTGATTTAGAAATGACTTAATTGCCAAAGCCACACTGGCTTTTAACCTACACCTGAACCCTTGAAGGTATACCAGGAGGCCTGGAAGAAACAGGCTGCTGCCAAGCGAACTTCAGAATCCTGGGCGGGCTTTGCAACAGACGGCTCTTTCTTTCTAATTGCGTCGCTGCTCCTGGAGGATCCGTCTGTTTACGCCTGTGTCTTGTGGGCATGTGCAGGCTTGTGGCTGGTGTGTTTAGGATTATGCTGCTCAGGTTACTTTATTTCCAGTGGTTTGGGAGATGGATTTTCATGTTTCTCAAGGTCCATGTTCCATGCCTGTCTAAGGGGCAGCTCATTGTTTTCAAGACACTGGACCAAATCCTGCTCTTGTCCAGACCTGCATAACCCCTGCTAACTCCATGGGAGCCCCAGCCCCGCTCCAGGCTTTGGTTCGGTCCTCTGTAGCTCATCCTTGCCTCACGCAGCAAACGTACCGCAAACAGAGCTCATCCAGGCACCATGCAGCAAACACACAGGAGCCTTTGCCCTTTTTATATACGCTATAGTCATATTCACTGAAAGACTTGCTTGGCCTGGCACAGTTTTTGCCCCACCTCTGGGCAGGTCTGTGATCATGGCATCCATGCAGTGTGCCATGGGGTGAGAGAACCCCAAATCCAGCTGCTCTGCACCCCTCTGCTGGAACTGGCTCAAACTAACCTGCTGGGGCAGAGGGATGAGGCAAGCTCTTTGTCCCATCCCCATCACTATCCCCAGTACATCTGTCATAAATATAAAGGGAAGGGTAAACCCCTTTGAAATCCCTCCTGGCCAGGGGAAAGCTCCTCTCACCTGTAAAGGGTTAAGAAGCTAAAGGTAACCTTGCTGGCACCTGACCAAAATGACCCATGAGGAGACAAGATGCTTTCAAAAGCTGGGAGGAGGGAGAGAAACAAAGGGTCTGTGTGTCTGTCTATATGCTGGTTTCTGCCGGGGATAGACCAGGAATGGAGTCTTAGAACTTTTAGTAAGTAATCTAGCTAAGTATGTGTTAGATTATGATTTCTTTAAATGGCTGAGAAAAGAATTGTGCTGAATAGAATAACTATTTCTGTCTGTGTATCTTTTTTGTAACTTAAGGTTTTGCCTAGAGGGGTTCTCTGTGTTTTGAATCTAATTACCCTGTAAGGTATCTACCATCCTGATTTTACAGGGGGGATTTCTTTATTTCTATTTACTTCTATTTCTATTAAAAGTCTTCTTGTAAGAAAACTGAATGCTTTTTCATTGTTCTCAGATCCAAGGGTTTGGGTCTGTGGTCACCTATGCAAATTGGTGAGGCTTTTTATCCAACATTTCCCAGGAAAGGGGGGGTGCAAGTGTTGGGAGGATTGTTCATTGTTCTTAAGATCCAAGGGTCTGGGTCTGTAGTCACCTAGGCAAATTGGTGAGGCTTTTTACCAAACCTTGTCCAGAAAGTGGGGTGCAAGGTTTTAGGGAAGTATTTTGGGGGGAAAGACGTGTCCAAACAGCTCTTCCCCAGTAACTAGTATTTGTTTGGTGGTGGTAGCGGCCAATCCAAGGACAAAGGGTGGAATATTTTGTACCTTGGGGAAGTTTTGACCTAAGCTGGTAAAGAGAAGCTTAGGAGGTTTTTCATGCAGGTCCCCACATCTGTACCCTAGCGTTCAGAGTGGGGGAGGAACCTTGACAACATCTCATTCTCCCACCTCCTCCTGTGCCTAGAAATGGCTCTGATGAGACAACAAGCATGGGAGAGGTTGGATCAGCAGCAAGAATCATTTAGGGCCAGCTTTTTAAATGCATTTAGGTGTCTAAAGAGGGAGGTAGGCACCTAATGGGAGTCCCATTGAAATCAATGGGAGTTCGATGCTTCAGTGCTCTTGAAAATCCTACTAGGTGCCTACCTGCATCTTTAGGTGCCTAAATTCCTTCAAAAATCTGTCCCTTAGGGGCTTCAGGACTAGTGTTGCCTAGAGGTCAGAGCAAGGGCTGAGAGGCAGGATAGCTGGGTTCTATTCACAGCTCATTGCATGACCATGGGCAAGTTGCAACCTCTCTGGGCCTCAGTTTCCCCACTGGTAAAAAGGGGTTAGTCATGGAACTGTAGAAATGTAGGGCTGGGAGGGACATTCAGGGGACAAGTCCAGCCCCCTGCACGGAGGCAGGACCAAGTAAACCTAGACGATCCCTGATAGGTGTTGGTTCATCCTGTTCTTAAAAACCTCCAGGGATGGGGATTCCACAACCTCCCTTGGAAGCCTGTTCCAGAGCTTAACTGCCCTTAGAGTTAGAAAGTTTTTCTGAATATCCCACCTAAATCTCCTGAGCTACAGATTCAGCCCCTTACTTCTTGTCCTTTATTCTCTGGACGTGGAGAAGAATTGATCACCATCCTCTTTATAACAACCCTTAACGTATTTGAAGACTTTTGTCACACACACCCCCCCCGCCAAGTCTTCTTTTCTCAAGACTAAACATGCCCAGTTTTTTTAAACTTTCCTCATAGGTCGGGTTTTCTAAATGTTTTATCATTTTTATTGCTCTTCTCTGAACCCTCTCTCCAGTTTGTCCACATCTTACCTGAAGTGTGGTGCCCAGAACTGGACACAGTGCTCCAGCTGAGGCCTCATCAGAGCCTAACAATTACCTCCCGTGTCTGACATACGACGCTCCTGTTAACACATCCCAGATTGATATTTGCCTTTTTCACAACTGCATCAGAGAGTTGACTCATATTCAATTTGTGATCCACTCTAACCCGCAGATGCTTTTCAGGAGCAGTAGTACAGTATGGCCGGTTATTCCCCATTTTGTAGTTGTGCATTTGATTTTTATTACCTACGTGTAGTACTTTGCACTTGTTGTTATTGAATTTCATCTTGTTGATTTCAGACCAATTCTCTAATTTGTCAAGGTTGATATGAATTCCAATCCTGTCCTCTAAAGTGCTACTTAGTGTCATCTGCAACATTTATAAACAAACATACTCTCCACTCCATTATCCAAGTCATTAATGAAAATATTGAACAGCATTGGACCCAGGATTGATCCCTGCAGGACCCCACTAAATATCTCCTCTGATGAATCATTGAAAACTACTCTTTGAATACAGTCTTTCAACTTGTTGTGTACCCACCCTATAATAATTTAATCTAGACCATATTTCCCTAGTTTGCTTGTGAGAATGTCATGTGGGACTTTGTCAAAAGCCTTGCTAAAATCAAGTTATACCAACATCTGCTGCTTCCATTCTCTCTACACACACACACACACTAGGCCAGTGACCCTGTCAAAGAAGGAAGTTAAATTGGTTTGATATAATTTGTTCTTGAGAAATCCATGCTAGCTATTCCTTAAAATCCTATTATCATCTAGGTGCTTACAAACTGATCACTGAATAATTTGTTCCTGTATCTTTCCAGGTTTGGAAGCTAGGCTGACTGATCTATAATTCCCCAGGTCCTCTTTGTTCCCATTTTTAAAATTAGCTTTTCTCCAGTCCTCTGGGACCCACATGAGTTCTCAAAGATAATTGCTAACGGTTCCGAGATTGTATCAGCCTGTTCCTTAAGTACCCAACAATGATTTTCATCAGGCCCTGCCAGCTTGAATACATTTACCTTATCTCAATATTCTTAAACCTGTTCTTTCCCTGTTTTGGCTTGCCTTCCTTCCTCCTTGTTATTAATATTAATTGTTTTGAGTATCTGGTCATCGTTAGCCTTTTTAGTGAAGACTGAAGCAAAATAAGCACTAAACACCTCTGCCTTCTTGATGTCATCAGTTATTAGCTCTCCTTCCCTACTGAGCCGAAGATGTAACTTTTCTTCATCTTTCTCTGGTTCCTAATGTATTTAAAAACCCTTTTCTTACTGCCTTTTATGTCCCCTGCTAGGTGTAACTCACTGTGTGCCTTAGCCTTTCTGCTTTTGTTCCGGAGAACTGGTAGATAAGGTCCACTGGGAAGAAAATCTAATGGATAAAGGAGTTCAGAAGAGCTGGCAGTTTCTTAAGGAGAGAATGTTAGAGGCACAACTGTCAGCTATCCCAATGATCTCTTCTTATTCTTCTTCACATCAGGCTAGTTTGCAGTTGTGACTTTAATAAGATGGGACCTTACCACCAGTTCTCTGCTTGTTTGAAGTTCATTGTCCTTATTCTGCAGCTCTCATTCCTTCCTTTCCTTAGAATCCTGAAATCAGTGATTCTGACTTGCCTACTGGCTCATGTGGAATTCATTACAGTTTGCAAAGCACCTGGAGAAGGGGGAAGGTGGCTAAGGAAGGGCAGAAGGCTATTAAACCCCCCACTTAGCGACATTGTTCTGCCTTTCCACCCCTGCTGGCCCCCCACCTCTAGTGTCCAGCAGAGGGATCAGCAGAGAGCAGCGTCTGTGGTCCCAGCCACGTGACTCATGGGCATGAGTCAAAAGCCTGCTCCCCATGGTATAGTTTCCTGTATTCCGCTCAGCTCGTCAGTTAATTCTAATTTTAGCACATAAAGAAAAAAAGAGCCATTCTGTTTTCAAGACGGCAACTCGCCATCGCTTCAACAGAGCTCTCTGTTGACTCAGGGGCAGATATATTGCACAGTGGAACTCCAGGCAGCTCTGGCAGCTTCACGGTCCCCGGGGCATTAGGCATGAATGGCACAATGTGTAGCCCTAGATCATTCCAGCAAGAGTGGTGAGAAGAAAAATACATTTGATTGGCTCTGCTGGCTCCAGTCGCAGGCAGGTGAGGCCAACAGCCGTGCTGAACGGACTTGGGGTCGAATCTATTTCTACTTTATGGAGACCAGGTCTGCGCTGGCAACGCTGCAGGAATTGATTTTTACAGGCAGGGCAGAGCAATGCACAGAGGCTAAAAATACATCCCAGGGCTAGCTGCCGAAGGAAATACATATAACCTGTGTTTTTAATGCAATAATACAGGGGCAGATCCTCAACTGGTGTAGCTTGCATAGCACCAATGTGTGAATGGTGTGAATTGCCCTTCCTTAGCACCCTCTAATGGTGCTACAACCATTTATACCAGCTGAGAATCTTTTCCGCAGTGTCTGCACCCGGTGGCATGGCATGGGCATCCACAAACGATATGGGAAAGGTTTTTGGAGAGAGAGGCAGTAGCAGCAAAGTTTCCCAGGATTTCAGGGAGTACCGAGTTAAAAGAGAAGTTTCAGAGATAAACTCTAATGCCAAAGAGAGCTAAAGAAATATTTACGACATTTGAAAATATATATATATATATATTCCAATAATAAACGATGTTACAGGAACATTAAAGATTGCACAATTCAGCAGAGAGAAGCCAGGAAATGCCAACATTAAGGTTTCCTGTTCAATCTAACTGTACCTTGTCCACTTGCGTTACAGAACACTCCTTAATTCCATGATCACATATTAGCTCTCAAATACAGTGTAGCATAGGGTTTTTTTCTATCACGTTAACCCGGGTGTCCCTAAGTTGCTGACTACCAGATGCTGGGACTGGGCAAAAGTGAGTGGATCACTCTAGCTAACTGCCCTGTTCTGTTCATTCTCTCTGAAGCATCTGGCACTGGTCGCTGTCTGAAGACAGGATACTGGGCTAGATGGACCATTGGTTTGACTCAGTAGGGCCATTCGTATATTCTTATGTTAGCCTTGCTTGTGCTGCACCAAACAGTACATGATAAGCCAGACAAAGTAACTCTCTGGAATTCTTATGAAAAATATACTTTAAACCTTATTAGCTATGGAGCAGTGTGGCATAGTGCATAGAGCACTAGATTGGGTAGTCAGGGGACCTAGATCCTATTCCCAGCTCTGCCCCAACTTTGTGGGTGATCATGGGCAAGTCACGTCATTGCTCCCTGCCTCAGTTTCCCCATCTGTAAAATGGGGGTAATGAAACTCCTTTGTAAAGTGCTTTGAGATCTAGTGATGAAAAGACCTAGGTATTGCACAACATACCCCAGAGTAAGTAGACAACAGAGTAATAGTGAAACCTTCCTGGCAGCCCTACTCTTGGCCTCCTAACTGCACAGATACGTTAACTGCAGGTTTGTTTCTGGTTGAAAATAAAATATGTAGTACATGGATGCTGACAAAATTATTCCAATACAGACCTAGAGAGAATTTGATGAAGATGTACTGGGTTACTCTGTCACTGAAATTAGCATAAATAGAAAAGAATGACAAAAATAAATGCTACAAATCTTCTTTTCAGGTAATTGGGGAAATTGGTGTGATATTCCATTGCATTGTTTTAGAAATAGTAAGTGCTTTTCCTCATTAAGGGCTACATTATGACAGCCATGCAGAAGGAGGCAGAGAGTTTAGCATTTCCTAACTTTCGAGTGTTTAACTATGTAACTTTAACTTTCTGTTAACATCGTTTGCGTGTGCAGTTTCCTAGTTTCTTTTCTTCTTCTTCTTTTTTAAAGAAGAAAACAGATGGAAACAAAATGATAACACAAAGGAGCTTAGTTCTCCAGGATTTCCAGGCTCCGCTGGCATTGCAAAATAATTGGAACTAGCTTGTGGAGATTCCAGAGTAATAATAATACCTAGCATTTATACAGCACGTTTTATCAGAAGACAAAACTATGTATAAAGGAATGGCAGGATCGTTACCTATATTTTACAGATAGGGAAACTGAGGCACAAAGCAGTGAAATGACTTGCCCACAGTCACAAAGCAACTTAATAGTAGAACCAGGGATAAATCCTTAGGTCTCCTGAATCCTAATCCAGTGCTCCAGCTACTAGACCGCACCAGAACTACTTGCCTAGCCACCAGCAGAGCATCGTGGAGCCAGAACACCCCTCTCACCCAAAGAAAGGTTCCTTCCAGGGCAGAGCTCAGGCCCATTGGCAGGGACAAGCAGGCACCTTAGCCTGCACTTCCAATGGTGGGACAGCCTGGTGGAAGAGCCTTGGTCAGTATCATAGAAAACTATACTTTTCTGTAGATTTTTTGGAACCATCCTATAGACTTTAAGAGATAATAATACCCTTGCTGAGGAATTGTACAGGATGATTTAGACCAGTGATACTCAGACTGAAGCTGGGGAGCTGCAAGTGGCTCTTTAATGTGTCTCCTGCGGCTCTTTGCAGCACATGATATTAAGACACTGTGTGATTTAATTATTAACCAATCTAAGTTATTAACCAATTGGGATGCTTTTACTGTGTTATTAACCAATTAATCAGTCTCCAACACACGAAAGAGTGCCTTTGAACTGCTGTCTCCAGCATAGAGCCCAACTTCACAGCGCTGGTTTTATAAGAGTGCCACAGTGACAGCCACACAGGTAAGGATCATCATTTGAAGTTTGGATAACACATGATTCTGAATAAGCATTAAGAGTTCTGTCACTACAATTGTGGTTGATAAAATAATAATACTTATTATTCAAATACTAAGTATTTCCCCTGCCATACTGTTTAAATATGAATAGTACTAGAGTAAATGAAACAATAAATTCACACGACTGTGGCTCTTTTGGGTAATGTTGATTGCTAATTTGGCTCCTGAACCACTGAGGTCTGAGTATCACTGATGTAGAGAGAAAACGTCTGTAGAAAGAGAATGGGATTCCCCTTAATTTCTCTAGGTGTTTAATGTAACTGAGGTAGAACCCGGTTACATTTCCAGAACCCTATTGCTGTAATCCCCTATAAATTATGTAGGGCTTTTCCATATGGGCACTGGACCTATTCTTCAGGGGATATCAGCACCAGATTCTCAGCTGGTGTAAACCAGCGGAGCTTTACTGATATTAGAGTTGTATTTATACCCACTTGAAGGGTGCTTTACAGAGCACCAGAGTGGTGAAAAGGGGCCTTAGTGTAAACAGGCATCAGGCCCAAGACAACCCCTTAAATCGATGACCATGTGACAAAGTCCCTGCTTTAAGGATTCTTCCTGTAATCCCCTCCTGAAACTATTTCCTACCCAGATCTGCTATGAGAAGAGCTGGAATTGCATGAAAGGACGGGAGATTCTTTTAAGTTGATGTCTTAATTCTCTGGTTCTATCAGTGGGAGAGATGGAATAAACAATCTGCTGGAGCCACTTCCCCCTTCCCTTTGAAGCTTCCCTACAGAATGGGGTGCCATTCAGATTTTGTGAATGGAAAGAGCCCGCCACTATATTTAGCAGTATTTTGTGTTCTGTGGGGAAGAAGTGACACTTTTTACTAGACATCAAGGGGTTTGAACAATAGAGAGTTTTGTTTAGTTTTGTTTACTGCAAAGCACTTCGCTGGAGCCGTCAGAAAAGCGGCACATTCTTAAACCCCAATGGATTAAGCAAACAGCTGCAGTAATTTGAATCACATGGCAAAATGGAAAACTCAGCAGCTCCTTTGGGTTGGAAGGAACCTAGAGTGGGTTGCCTAGCCTGTCCTTCTGCATCGAGGCAGGATCGATTTCATCCTCCCTTAAACCAGCCAACAGCCTGGGTGCGTTTTTGCCCTCTGCCTTTCCCACCAAGCCCTGCAAGCCATTTGTAAACAGAAGTCCACCACTCTTAAAGGGGCGGCTCCTTCCCTGCCACTGGGGGGACTGTGTGTTCGGCCTCTCAGCGGAGGCGCTGGCAAGGCCCTGTACACTGTTTATTAGCATACTCGCTGATGAACACAGACGGGTTCTGATGGATGCCTGCCCTCGAGTCATAAAGTCTCACTCCCAAACTGTAAATCAGCAGCCCCCAGTTTCCTGCTGGAATGTAACATAAAGCTGCAAGTGTTAGGCAGCATGAGCACAGAGTGTGCCCATCTGGCTTCCCTAGTTCTCAGCCCACCTCTCTGCAGCTCTCAGGACTCCTGCCTCTGAAGCTGAAGCCAGCACTGTACGTTCTGCAGCGCTGGAGGGCTAATCCCATGGCAGGCGTTGAAAGCTCAAAGCAAACTCCTCCTCTCAGGCCTGCACTTCAGATGCCCATGGCCTGTCTTGCACATGCTGCCCCCAGTATTGCCAGCCCCCCACATTCATAAAGAATCACACCTCATTCTTCAAAAATCATGGGATCAGCTTAATAATCATGAGGAATTTTTTAAAACTAAGAAACCTGCTGGGGCTCCTGGTATTCATCTTGGTGTGCCTGAGCCACTGTGTCACACCCAGGATGTATTTTTTAAGCTTTTGTCCACAACAGCGAAGGCTAAAAACTCAGTTTTATTAAAAATAAAAGCTGAGAGTCTCACCTAATCACGTGACTCCATGAGCTGGAGCTTCAAAATAATCAGCTACCACGAGACTTGTGATAAAATCATGAGAGTCAGCAAATGCTGCCACCTGGCTGTCCCAGTGATGAGGATTTTACACAAAGGAAAATGGCCAGGCTGTTAGGCCATCACTAAGGCAACACTGGCCATCTGGGGGAGCTGAGTTTGTCCTAACAACCTGGACAGGTAGCACCAGGACTTCCCCACACACCTTGCTTCCTCCTGATGAGCCAGGAATGGTGTTGATGGGCAAAAGAAAATAAGAACATAAGAATGGCCATACTGGGTCAGACCAAAGGTCCATCCAGCCCAGTATCCTGTCTGCTGACAGTGGCCAATGGCAGATGCTCCAGAGGGAGTGAACCTAACAGGTAATGATCTAGTGATCTCTCTCCTGCCATCCATCTCCACCCTCTGACAAACAGAGGCTAGGGACACCATTCCTTACCCATCCTGGCCAATAGCCATTAATGGACTTAACCTCCATGAATTTATCCAGTTCTCTTTTAAACGCTGTTATAGTCCTAGCCTTCACAACCTCCTCAGGCAAGGAGTTCCACAGGTTGACTGTGTGCTGAGTGAAGAACTTCCTTTTATTTGTTTTAAACCTGCTGCCCATTCATTTCATTTGGTGGCCCCTAGTTCCTATGTTATGGGAACAAGTAAATAACTTTTCCTGGCCATTATCTTTGAAAACTCGTGGCGAACGGGGGAAGTCCCGGATGACTGGAAAAAGGCTAATGTAGTGCCAATCTTTAAAAAAGGGAAGAAGGAGGATCCTGGGAACTACAGGCCAGTCAGCCTCACCTCAGTCCCTGGAAAAATCATGGAGCAGGTCCTCAAAGAATCAATCCTGAAGCACTTGCATGAGAGGAAAGTGATCAGGAACAGCCAGCATGGATTCACCAAGGGAAGGTCATGCCTGACTAATCTAATCGCCTTTTATGATGAGATTACTGGTTCTGTGGATGAAGGGAAAGCAGTGGATGTATTGTTTCTTGACTTTAGCAAAGCTTTTGACATGGTCTCCCACAGTATTCTTGTCAGCAAGTTAAGGAAGTATGGGCTGGATGAATGCACTATAAGGTGGGTAGAAAGCTGGCTAGATTGTCGGGCTCAACGGGTAGTGATCAATGGCTCCATGTCTAGTTGGCAGTCGGTGTCAAGTGGAGTGCCCCAGGGGTCGGTCCTGGGGCTGGTTTTGTTCAATATCTTCATAAATGATCTGGAAGATGGTGTAGATTGCACTCTCAGCAAATTTGTGGATGATACTAAACTGGGAGGAGTGTAGATACGCTGGAGGGGAGGGATAGGATACAGAAGGACCTTGACAAATTGGAGGATTGGGCCAAAAGAAATCTGATGAGGTTCAATAAGGATAAGTGCAGGGTCCTGCACTTAGGACGGAAGAATCCAATGCACCGCTACAGACTAGGGGCCGAATGGCTAGGCAGCAGTTCTGCGGAAAAGGACCTAGGGGTGACAGTGGATGAGAAGCTGGATATGAGTCAGCAGTGTGCCCTTGTTGCCAAGAAGGCCAATGGCATTTTGGGATGTATAAGTAGGGGCATAGCGAGCAGATCGAGGGACGTGATCATTCCCCTCTATTCAACATTGGTGAGGCCTCATCTGGAGTACTGTGTCCAGTTTTGGGCCCCACACTACAAGAAGGATGTGGATAAATTGGAGAGAGTCCAGCGAAGGGCAACAAAAATGATTAGCGGTCTAGAACACATGACTTATGAGGAGAGGCTGAGGGAGCTGGGATTGTTTAGTCTGCAGAAGAGAAGAATGAGGGGGGATTTGATAGCTGCTTTCAACTACCTGAAAGGGGGTTCCAAAGAGGATGGCTCTAGACTGTTCTCAATGGTATCAGATGACAAAACGAGGAGTAATGGTCTCAAGTTGCAGTGGGGGAGGTTTAGATTGGATGTTAGGAAAAACTTTTTCACTAAGAGGGTGGTGAAACACTGGAATGCGTTACCTAGGGAGGTGGTAGAATCTCCTTCCTTAGAGGTTTTTAAGGTCAGGCTTGACAAAGCCCTGGCTGGGATGATTTAACTGGGAATTGGTCCTGCTTCGAGCAGGGGGTTGGACTAGATGACCTTCTGGGGTCCCTTCCAACCCTGATATTCTATGATTCTATGATTCTATGATTCCTTATTCGCTTTCTCCACACCACTCATGATTTTATATACCGCTATCATATCCCCCCTTAGTCTCCTCTTTTCCAAGCTGAAAAGTCCTAGCCTCTTTAATCTCTCCTCATATGGGACCCATTCCAAACCCCTAATCATTTTAGTTGCCCTTCTCTGAACCTTTTCTAATGCCAGTATATCTTTTTTGAGATGAGGAGTCCATATCTGTACGCAGTATTCAAGATGTGGGCGTACCATGGATTTATATAAGGACAATAAGATATTCTCTGTCTTATTCTCTATCCCTTTTTTAATTATTCCAAACATCCTGTTTGTTTTTTTGACTGCCGCCACACAATGCGTGGATGTCTTTAGAGAACTATCCACGATGAGTCCAAGGTCTCTTTCCTGATTAGTTGTAGCTAAATTAGCCCCCATCATATTGTATGTATAATTGGGGTTATTTTTTCCAATGTGCATTAATTTACATTTATCCACATTAAATTTCATTTGCCATTTTATTGCCCAATCACTTAGTTTTGTGAGATCTTTCTGAAGTTCTTCACAGTCTGCTTTGGTCTTAACTATCTTGAGCAGTTTAGTATCATCTGCAAACTTTGCCACCTCACTGTTTACCCCTTTCTCCAGATCATTTATGAATAAGTTGAACAGGATTAGTCCTCGGACTGACCCTTGGGGAACACCACTAGTTACCCCTCTCCATTCTGAAAATTTACCATTTATTCCTACCCTTTGTTCCCTGTCTTTTAAGCTGTTCTCAATCCATGAAAGGTTCTTCCCTCTTATCCCATGACACTTAATTTACGTAAGAGCCTTTGGTGAGGGACAGCAGCATCTACCCTGGCTTGAGTAGTGCAAGTCCTGTCCACCCTGAACTTACAAATCTAGCAGCTGACAGTCACTAGACTTTTCCCCATTGTCTTTAGTGAAGTCTTGTTAAATCTCATTGTATGTCTGGGCAGTCAGTTCGCTGGGATCCCCAAGCCTCAACATCCCTTGGGCAAACGTAGACCAAAGAGAGCATTGGGTTTTCACATGGATTCTACGGGGTATCCTGCCCACAATCATCCAACTCAGGCCTAGTCTACATCTAAAACTTAGGTCAACCTAGCTATGAGAGACGTAGTTAAGCCAACCTCAGCCCTGCTATAGACATGGCTAGGACAATGGAAGAATTTTTCTGTTGAGCTAGGTACCACCTCTCAAGGGGGTGGATTTCTAAAAGCAATGGAAAAAAATCCTTCGGTGGCTGTAGCAAGAGTCCACAGCAGGTAACTGCAGTGCTTGTAGTGTAGACATAGCCTCAGCAAATCGGCTAATGTGCCTCACCTGCCTCTAAAAAGGAAGCCCTGAGGGTTTGAGGTAAAAGAATAAACAGGAGGAGGTGTGGGATGCTGGCAGCTGCTCTTCCCAGCAGTGCAGGTACCTGAGAGGCTTCCTGACCCTGGGGGATTCACATATCAGACACATTGTGACATTAGCACCAAACTCGGCCCAGGGAGCTCAATGCTTCTCGGTCACCTTTTATCTCCTTTTCTTATTTGGGGCCTGATTCTGCTCTGCCTTACACAGGCTGTAAATCAGGAGCGAGTCCATTGAAGCCAGTAGAGTTTACACTGGGGTAAGAGAGTGAAAATGACAGGTTTCAGAGTAACAGCTGTGTTAGTCTGTATTCGCAAAAAGAAAAGGAGTACTTGTGGCACCTTAGAGACTAACCAATTTACTTAAGCATAAGCTTTCGTGAGCTACAGCTCACTTCATCGGATGCATACTGTGGAAAGTGTAGAAGATCTTTTTATACACACAAAGCATGAAAAAATACCTCCCCCCACCCCACTCTCCTGCTGGTAATAGCTTATCTAAAGTGATCACTCTCCTTACAATGTGTATGATAATCCAGGGGGCACAAATCCAGGGTTTAACAAGAACATCGGGGGGGGGGTAGGAAAAAACAAGGGGAAATAGGTTACCTTGCATAATGACTTAGCCACTCCCAGTCTCTATTCAAGCGTAAGTTAATTGTATCCAGTTTGCAAATTCATTCCAATTCAGCAGTCTCTCCTTGGAGTCTGTTTTTGAAGTTTTTTTGTTGAAGAATTGCCACTTTTAGGTCTGTAATCGAGTGACCAGAGAGATTGAAGTGTTCTCCGACTGTTTTTTGAATGTTATAATTCTTGACGTCTGATTTGTGTCCATTTATTCTTTTACGTAGAGACTGTCCAGTTTGGCCAATGTACATGGCAGGGGGCATTGCTGGCATATGATGGCATATATCACATTGGTAGATGTGCAGGTGAATGAGCCTTTGATAGTGTGGCTGATGTGATTAGGCCCTATGATGGTGTCCCCTGAATAGATATGTGGACACAGTTGGCAACGGGCTTTGTTGCAAGGATAGGTTCCTGGGTTAGTGGTTCTGTTGTGTGGTGTGTGGTTGCTGGTGAGTATTTGCTTCAGATTGGGGGGGCTGTCTGTAAGCAAGGACTGGCCTGTCTCCCAAGATCTGTGAGAGTGATGGGTCATTCTTCAGGATAGGTTGTAGATCCTTGATGACGCATTGGAGAGGTTTTAGTTGGGGGCTGAAGGTGATGGCTAGTGGCATTCTGTTATTTTCTTTGTTGGGCCTGTCCTGTAGTAGGTAACTTCTGGCTCTGTCAATCTGTTTCTTCACTTCAGCAGGTGGGTACTATAGTTGTAAGAACGCTTGATAGAGATCTTGTAGGTGTTTGTCTCTGTCTGAGGGGTTGGAGCAAATGCGGTTGTATCGTAGAGCTTGGCTGTAGACAATGGATCGTGTGGTGTGGTCTGGATGAAAGCTGGAGGCATGTAGGTAGGCATAGTGATCAGTAGGTTTCTGGTATAGGGTGGTGTTTATGTGACCATTGCTTATTAGCACTGTAGTGTCCAGGAAGTGGATCTCTTGTGTGGACTGGTCCAGGCTGAGGTTGATGATGGGATGGAAATTGTTGAAATCATGGTGGAATTCCTAAAGGACTTCTTTTCCATGGGTCTAGATGATGAAGATGTCACCAATGTAGTGCAAGCAGAGTAGGGGCATTAGGGGACGAGAGCTGAGGAAGCATTGTTCTAAGTCAGCCATAAAAATGTTGGCATACTGTGGGGCCATGCAGGTACCCATAGCAGTGCCGCTGATTTGAAGGTATACGTTGTCCCCAAATGTAAAATAGTTATGGGTAAGGTCAAAGTCACAAAATTCAGCCATCAGGTTAGCCGTGACATTATCGGGGATAGTGTTCTTGATGGCTTGTAGTCCATCTTTGTGTGGAATGTTGGTGTAGAGGGCTTCTACATCCATAGTGGCCAGGATGGTGTTATCAGGAAGATCACCGATGGATTGTAGTTTCCTCAGGAAGTCAGTGGTGTCTCGAAGGTAGCTGGGAGTGCTGGTAGCGTAGGGCCTGAGGAGGGAGTCTACATAGCCAGACAATCCTGCTGTCAGGGTGCCAATGCCTGAGATGATGGGGCGCCCAGGATTTCCAGATTTATGGATCTTGGGTACTAGATAGAATATCCCAGGTCGGGGTTCCAGGGGTGTGTCTGTGCAGATTTGATCTTGTTCTTTTTCAGGGAGTTTCTTGAGCAAATGCTGTAGTTTCTTTTGGTAACTCTCAGTGGGATCAAAGGGTAATGGCTTGTAGAAAGTGGTGTTGGAGAGCTGCCGAGCAGCATCTTGTTCATATCCGACCTATTCATGATGACAACAGCACCTCCTTTGTCAGCCTTTTTGATTATGATGTCAGAGTTGTTTCTGAGGCTGTGGATGGCATTGTGTTCTGCACGGCTGAGGCTGTGGGGCAAGTGATGCTGCTTTTGCACAATTTCAGCCCATGCACGTCGGCGGAAGCACTCTATGTAGAAGTCCAGTCTGCTGTCTCGACCTTCAGGAGGAGTCCACCTAGAATTCTTCTTTTTGTAGTGTTGGTAGGAAGGTCTCTGTGGATTAGTATGTTGTTCAGAGGTGTGTTGGAAATATTCCTTGAGTCGGAGACGTCGAAAATAGGATTCTAGGTCACCACAGAACTGTATCATGTTTGTGGGGGTGGAGGGGCAGAAGGAGAGGCCCCAAGATAGGACAGATTCTTCTGCTGGGCTGAGAGTATAGTTGGATAGGTTAACAATATTGCTGGGTGGGTTGAGGGAACCATTGCTGTGGCCCCTTGTGGCATGTAGTAGTTTAGAAAGTTTAGTGTCCTTTTTCTTTTGTAGAGAAGCAAAGTATGTGTTGTAAATGGCTTGTCTAGTTTTAGTAAACTCCAGCCACGAGGAAGTTTGTGTGGAAGGTTGTTTTTTTATGAGAGTATCCATTTTTGAGAGCTCATTCTTTATCTTTCCCTGTTTGCTGTAGAGAATGTTGATCAGATGGTTCCGCAGTTTCTTTGAGAGTGTGTGGCACAAGCTGTCAGCATAGTCTGTGTGATATGTAGATTGTAATGGATTTTTTACCTTCAGTCCTTTTGGTACGATGTCCATCTGTTTGCATTTGGAAAGGAAGATGATGTCTGTCTGTATCTGTACAAGTTTTTTCATGCAGTTGATAGATCTCCACTCCATACGGCTAAATGCAGTGTCTTGCATAATGACAGGTTTCAGAGTAACAGCCGTGTTAGTCTGTATTCGCAAAAAGAAAAGGAGTACTTGTGGCACCTTAGAGACTAACCAATTTACTTGAGCATAAGCATAAGCTTTCAGCCACATTATCAGAGGCTCGTTCACCTGCACATCCACCAATATGATATATGCCATCATGTGCCAGCAGTGCCCCTCTGCCATGTACATTGGTCAAACTGGACAGTCTCTACATAAAAGAATAAATAGACACAAATCAGATGTCAAGAATTATAACATTCATAAACCAGTCGGAGAACACTTCGATCTCTCTGGTCACGCGATTACAGACATGAAAGTTGCGATATTACAACAAAAAAACTTCAAAACCAGACTCCAGCAAGAGACTGTTGAATTGGAATTCATTTGCAAATTGGATACAATTATCTTACACTTGAATAGAGACTGGGAGTGGCTAAGTCATTATGCAAGGTAACCTATTTCCCCTTGTTTTTTCCTACCCCCCCCCCCCCGACGTTCTTGTTAAACCCTGGATTTGTGCTGGAAATGTCACACCTTGATTATTATACACATTGTAAGGAGAGTGATCACTTTAGATAAGCTATTACCAGCAGGAGAGTGGGGTGGGGGGAGGTATTTTTTATGCTTTGTGTATATAAAAAGATCTTCTACACTTTCCACAGTATGCATCCGATGAAGTGAGCTGTAGCTCAAGAAAGCTTATGCTCAAGTAAATTGGTTAGTCTCTAAGGTGCCACAAGTACTCCTTTTCTTTTAGAGTGAAAATGCTGGCTCCTGAGACAAGTCCTTAGATTTAGTAAGAACATTATAAGGAACTAGATGGTTTTTAAAGTTAATTTGATTTCAAACAGTACATGTGGGAGGAGGTTCTGGCCTCTGAAATTCCCAAATCCTGTATCATGGGCTCAGCCATTGGCCTGTGGGCAGGGCTGGCTCCAGGCACCAGCGTTCCAAGCAGGTGCTTGGGGCGGCAGTTAGCAAGGGGCGGCAGTGTTTCCGTGGCAGCAGTTCAGCAGCAGCTTCTCTGTTTCGCCAGCCACAGCAGCAAATCAGCAGCAGCTTCTCCCCTTTGCCATCCGTGGCGGCAGTTTTTTCACTGCTTGGGGCGGCAAAAACTGTAGAGCCCACTGCCTGTGGGCTTGGGCTGTGACTTTGGCCTTCATGGATTTTCAGGCTGCAGGTAACAATGTACTGCAAGAAGGCTGAGCTCTGAGTAGCCAGCTGCAACCTCCTTAGTTGGCAACCTCTAAACTTCCAGGGTTTAGAGATTTCAAGGCCAGAAGGGGCCATTGGGATCATCTAGTCTGACCCCCTCTATAACACAGGCCATAGAACTTCCCACAAAATAATTCCCAGAGCAGAGCTTTTAGAAAAATATCTGATCTTGATTTAAAAATTGTCAGGGATGGAGAATCCACCACGACCCTGGTAAATTGTTCCAATGTTTAATTACTCTCACTGTTAAAAATGTATGTCTTATTTCCAGCCTGAATTTGTCTAGCTTCAACTTCCAGCCATTGGATCATGTTAGACCTTTCTCTGCCAGAATGAAGAGCCCATTATTAAATATTTGTTCCCCATGTAGGTACTTATAGACTGTAATCAAATCACCCCTTAACCTTCTCTTTGTTAAGCTAAATAGATTGAGTTCCTTGAGTCTATCATTACTGGGCAGGTTTTCTAATCTTTTAATCAGTCTCGTGGCTCTTCTCTGAACCCTCTCCAATTTATCAACATCTTTGTATGGTGGACACCAGAACTGGACCCAGGATTCCAGCAGTGGTCACACCAGTGCCAAATACAAAAGTAAAATAACCTCTCTACTCCTACCTGAGACTCCCCTGTTTATGCATCTAACGATTTCTCTGGCCCTTTTGGCCACAGCATCGCACCAGGAGCTCATATTCAGCTGATTATCCACATGACCCCCAACCCTACCCCAGTCCTTTTCAGAGTCATGGCTTCCCCGAATAGAATTCCCCACACTGTCAGTATGGACGACATTCTTTGCTCCTACATGTATACATTTACATTGAGCCATATTAAAATGCATAGTGTTTGTTTGTAGCCAACCTACCAAGTGAGCTGCAGGTACCATCCATCCCCAGCTCACCCCTACTTCTGAAGATCCAGCACCCCTTTACCACAAATACTAAAATGCCCCCATTTAGTTGAATTGTGGGGGGGGAATCCTGCTACTGGGCAGCACCCCCCATTCCATCATGGAGGACAACGCAGCTGCACCACACTACTTTCTTTTGTCTCCAGTACACATGGTCAGTGAGAAATCCCCTCAGCCCAGCACTACTGTTGTACCAGCCCATGTGCCTGGGTCACAGATTCCTTTTAAAAAGAACGGGAGGACTTGTGGCACCTTAGAGACTAACAAATGTATTGCTCAAATAAAGGTGTTAGTCTGTAAAGTGCCACAAGTCTTCCTGTTCTTTTTGCGGATACAGACTAACACGGCTGCTACTCCAAAACCTGTCAAAAGATTCCTTTTAGTGGCTGAGTTCCGGCAATGCTCAGCCTCCAGTTTATTTGTGTA
The DNA here is from genome assembly GCF_965140235.1 of Caretta caretta. NCBI lineage: Eukaryota > Metazoa > Chordata > Testudines > Cheloniidae > Caretta > Caretta caretta. The sequence goes on from NC_134218.1 coordinate 20,739,461, forward strand.
AACAGCTGCTGCCATCTAGCGCACAAGAACATGTACAGCAGTGTCTCCTCATAACCAGAGTTATCACAGCCCGTGCATTGCACACGTATGCTGTTGGGTTTGTTCCTGTGGCCAGATGACAGGATCAGGTGGAAGTTGGGGTGGGGCTTGGGGTGCGTCCTGGAGCTTGTGATGAGCAAACTGCCACCCCGCTAGTCTGAGAATCAGCCTTCCCAAATGTGACCCTGAGCCAGCTCTTCCCAGCCCAAGGGCGGTTTTTTGTCCTTATGCCATCATGTGTTGGTGTGTCACAACACAGTTCATCATGTCTGTCTTGCTGAGAGCTCGGCAGCCATTGTTACTCTGACCTTCCCTTTAGCAGGGTTTTGAGTGAGGTCATTTACCGTTTTTTAGATAATCTGTGTACTGATTTGATTCTGTAGACCAGGGGTAGGCAACCTATGGCACGCATGCCAAAGGCAGCAGGTGAGCTGATTTTCAGTGGCACTCACACTGCCCAGGTCCTGGTCACTGGTCCTGGGGGCTCCGCTGCTGGCCTGGGGTCCCAGCCACCGCCCCCTGCCAGTCGGGGTTCCATCCGCCGGCCCCGCTTAGCCTGCTGCCAGCCCCGGGTCCTGGCCACCAGTCCAGGGGACTCTGCTGCTGGCCTGGGGTCCCAGCCACCGGCCCGGGGCTCTGCAGCTGCCTCCAGCTGTGGCCCACTGACCCCATCCTGAGGCAGCAAGGGGTGCAGACGGGGGCAAGAGGAGGCACAGCTCAGCACCCCCATCTTAAAAATGGTTCCAGCGCCACTGTGCTGGGATATTTTAAGTCCTGATTTGCTGCTTACATCACTATCGTGTCATGTGGAACAGCACATTGCATTTGACATTGAGATTAGAATGTACATGCAAGAACTGGAATCAGAATTTTCTGACAGATGTCAAGATTTCCAGCAATTTGGCCCAATGCTTTCTTTTCTAATTAAACCTCAAAAGTTCAACAAAAGCAACTTTCTTTCAGTGGATGGGTGTTGAAGATTTCTAAATGCCTCTCATTCACTTAAAAAGCTCAGAATTTTGAGCATCAAAGTTTGGAGATCTGCGGGGTGCACTTGAAGCTACCGAGAGAGATCCTGGGGCCTCTATTCTGACCTGCTGGACGTCACTGCCAATGAAATTTAACTGTTTGAAGAAAATTGCGTTTGCAATGCGTTCAGCATTTGGATCCACATACCTGTGTGAACAGGTATTTTCACACATGAAATCTGTCCTCTGGCCCTCTCGGAGCCGGTTAATAACTGATCACTCAGAAGCCTGTGTGCAGCTTAAAGTATCCAAATACGTGCCAGACATTGGAAAACTCAGCAAGCAAAAGCAAGGGCAAGGATCACACTAAACTGATAAATTCTGCATTTTAATTTAATTTTAAATGAAGCTTCTGAAACATTTTAAAAACTTTATTTACTTGACATACAACAGTTTAGTTATATATTATAGACTTATAGAAAGAGACCTTCTAAAAACGTTAAAATGTATTACTGGCACGTGAAACCTTAAATTAGAATGCAGTGATTAAAGTGCATCTGGAGAGAGCGGCATGTAGTTTGGGGACCAGGTAGTGGCAGAGGAGAATTTATTGCATGAACTGACATTCTGTCCAGAAGCCTGAACAGAAACCAGAAACAGTCCTCATGCCCCAGTGCATTCCAGAACCCCCTGGACGGATCCCAAACTTTGCTGCAGGCCAGAAATCCCCAAACACAGCCTGGGACCTCCCTGAGTCCAGAAACACCCCGGCACAGTCCAGGTTATCACTGTGCAGTCCAAGCGCACATGCTGGTCACATTCCAGACTCCCTGTGCTGTGCCCACACAAGGACCGTGCTGCCCCTTCATTCCTTGTTCTTTAGGCAAAGTGATTTCTGCACATCAGTGGGGAAACTCTCAGTGTTATCCAAGTGCAAGAAGAACCCTTAAAAATCCAACCTGGGGAGCTTGTTCTCCAGTCCAAATGGGGTTAGTTTGTTTAAATGAGGCTGGGGTTTTTTCATAGATTTTAAGGCCAGAACAGACCACTGTGATCGTTTAGTCTGACCACCTGTATAATACAGGCCATAGAACTTACCTGAGTTAATTCCTCTTTAAACTAGTGCAGATCTTTTAGGAAAACCTCCAATCTCGATTTTAAAATTGCCAGTGATGGAGAATCCACCATGACCCTTGGTATATTGTTCCAGTGGTTAATTACCCTCACTGTTAAAAACTGGTACCTTATTTAGAGTCTGAATTTGTCTAGATTCAACTTCCAACCACTAGATCTTGTTATATCTTTGCATGCTCAATTGAAGAGGCCTCTATTATCACATTTCTCTTCCCCGTGTAGGCATTTATAGATTGTGATCAAGTAACCCCTTAACCGTTTCTTCGTTAAGCTACATGGATTTAGCACCTTGAGTCTGTCGCTATAAGGCAAGTTTTCCAATTGTTTAATTGTTCTCATGGCTCTCCTCTGTTTTTCAACATCCTTCTTGAATTGTGGACACCAGAAATGGACAGAGTATTTTTAATCCCAACATACAGAAACTTCTGAGAAACTTCAAACTGGAGGCAACTTTTGCAACTGAGCTCCAAGCCGTGAAAAGGATGAAGGAGTGGGGCTGGGAGAGAGGCAAGGCTAGCTCTAGGCACCAGCGAAGGAAGCAGGTGCCTGGGGTGGCCAATAGAAAGGGGCGGCAATCTGTCCGTGATTGGGGCAGCATGACCACGTCTTCGGTGGCAATTCAGCAGCGAGTCCTTCACTCCCTTTCTCCCTCTTCGGCGGCAATTCGGCAGCAGGTCCTGCTTTTTTTTTTTTCTTTGCCACTTGGGGTGGCAAAAAAGCTGGAGCTGGCCCTGAAGAGAGGGGAGTGTTTGCATAGTGATGGGGAAGAAGTATTATGGGAGGTTGATGAGGGAAGTGCAACAGAAGCTTAACTGTACGGTGGCAAGGGCCTCTCCTCATCTGCAGCTTGGCACAGACAGGCCCAGCCATGGGGCTGGTCTCCTGTCCTTGATCTGGTTTCCCAGCTTTACTCTAATTGCTTATGCATTGGCAAGAGGAGCCTGGGGCAGCTGCCTGAAGTTGTGCTTTGGCTGAGAGCCCTCCCAAAGACCTACTATCAAATCAAAGCAGTTGCTTGGGTGGCAGGGATCACACGGGCACAGCTCACTGCTGGGGACTGAAAAGGGCACTTGACAAGGGCAGTCAAGCCTTCAGGCTTCTCCCAAACACTGGGATGGAAATCTCCATGTCCAACCACAGCCCAAGTAAGACACGGCAGCAGGCAGGAGTCGGAACAGGAACTCACACACAGTGACAGGGATAGATGAACCCCCATAATGGACCTGGAGATGCTTACCATGCGTCCTCAGGTTCAGCCTAACAGTCATGCAAGCCACCGTAAACTAGGTCTTGGAAAAGGGAACTTTGATTGATTTAAAGGAGGCAGGCAGTTTCAGGGTGTTTGACCACTTTCTAGTGCTAATAGCTAATAGCCCTAGTAATCACTGACTCTGAACCCTGGGCTCCAGTCTGGCAGATCTACCAAGGCGTGTGTCCAAGCGGTCCTCTTCTGGGAATGATCCTCCATGCTAATGTATTAGACAGTTCTATGCTGGAGCCCCGGGGATTATGTGTTGGAGACATGAGGGTGTGAGATGACTCTACTCTGCAAGCCAGGTGTGGGGCGAATTAGGAGAAAAAATGCACCACTTTCCTGAAAAGCCTCCCCTGACTCACAGCAGGCCCTAACTCACCTTAAATGGAATGTCCTGCTCAGCTTGGCTGGGCATTTGTTCAAGGTCTCCTCATCTCAGCTACTCTCCCCTGACCCTGTTTGCACTGCAGTAGCATTGGGTAACAGCAGAGCCCATAAAATATCTGCTAACTTTACTGTTTTTCTGTCAGGACTATATATATGCTGCCTGGGCCAGCAGGGATGCAAAAGAGTCCATTGGCCAAACCCAAGCTGAATTTGGTTGCTTAGGAATTTCAATTACTTGCTCAAAGGACTCCCAGAACAGCCTATGCATATGTGCGTGCTGACCAGAATCAAACATAACGAGCATTAAACATAGAGTAGGTCAGACACCAGCCAGGACTAAAATTACACCAGATGGCTCACGCCACCAGGCTCTGGTATTATTGGCTATTGTCCCAAAGCCAGAAATCCACACTGCTCTGACTGTAGGGCATATTCCTGCTGCTCCCTCCCCAGCTCTTGAGCCACGAGATCCAGCAGGTCCTTCCTGGATACCCAGAAAGCTTTTACAGAAATCCTTTTTTAACATTCCCTTGGAAGCGCCAAACATCCCCATTTCCCCAAGATCCAGCAGAACAGAGTCTACCATCCAAGGGGCAGGGGATAAATGACACGAGGTCTCATGGACGCTGTGACCGGAATAGCCAGGGTGAGATCACAAGAGAACAGCAACACCTTGCTCCAGACTCCTGTCCAATGTCTGTAAAGGGTACATGGCAGACTATTGCACAGGCTCTGCTCCAACAAGGGCTCTCAGTCCTCATGCTGGAGGTCTTAAGTTGATGGCTGGCTAGTGCCAGGTAGGAATTCCCCTTCCCCTTCCCCCTCATTGGCCCTGGGCTTTTACAGCTGTTTCCAAAGCATGACATCCCTGCTGAAGGCAGCGAAGGAGGCTAGACTGGGTCATTGGTCTGGTCTGAATTGGCTAGTTATGGTCCTCTATGTCCATTGAGGCAGACTAGTGAAAAACTGGCCAGGCACAAGTATCTGGAGCTCCAGCCCTAGGTACTATTCATTCATACATAAAAACAGGATCACAAACCAAACAAGGACTCTTCCTAAACAGTTTGCAGGCTGCAGAGTCAATGGTGTGCTAATGGGAGGTGGAGGAAAGGGGGGTCCTGGAAGGGGACCCAGGATAGGGGGAACAGTGCTGGGGAGCAGCATGTGCAGTTTGTTGGCAATATTGTTTAACTTTGTTTCAGAATTCAAGTTTCAGAGAGGTAGCCATGTTAGTCTGTATCAGCAAGAAGAGAAACACTGATGTTTTTTCTCAGAGTTCACTATACCAGGGAGGCAAATTTTTAAACAGCTTAGATAAACAATTGGGTATGGCAAATGTAGGCCTAATTTCCATGCACAGTCACTGTAATTATTTATATCTGTAAATTAGGCAAGCAATTTCATCTCTCATGTGTTTAACAAACTGGTTCAGGATTTAGAAAGCAATGACTGGGTCCCAACTGTCCCTCCATCAACCCAGTGTGGTCACTTCCCCCATCCAATCCAATCCCCCCTACAGGGTGGGACACACGTATGCAAGGAAGGAGGAGCCCTGGTGGTTGGAAAGACCCTCAGCAGGCTCCAGAAATGATGGGTCAAACCCCAAGTGCTTTGGGAAAGGTTCTGTTGAATCCAGAGCCTCCTTCCTGGTGAATGTTATCTCCTGGGGCATTGGAGCAGCCTGGGTATACCCAGGCACCCTCCTTCTCTAACCACCTGCATGTGGCTGTAATGGGAGGGCATATAGAGTTCATGCTGTTGGCACTACCCAGTGCCCCACCCCAACCCCGCAGGTTAGCCTAGCCTGATCCCCTCCCTGTGTTGCTCAATGTGGTTATCTTGCCAGATGTGCAGGAGATCATGAAGCCATTCAGCAGTCACTTTTTTCAGCTGCTATTGCCCCAAAGTGACCCAGTGCAGAGGGAAAAGAACTAACTCTGCCCTAGGAATGCTGGATTTACCTCGTTGGCACCAAGTCTGCCCACATCTCAGATTCTTGGACAATTGAGATACCTCACTGCACCTGCAAGGCTGCTCTGGGGCCCCATGTTGCATAAGGCAGCCTCTGACCAGCCTCCAGGAGATGTCTGGGTGCATTTAAAGCCCTCCTGAGTTGTACGTCTCTTGCCCTGGACTCAGGGAGCCATAGCTGTCAGGACCATCAGTCTCTCTAGCTGCTCTTTGCTCAATAACCACACAGAGCAGCAGTGAGCAAACATTGGTGGTAGCAGGCCGGCTGGGGCTCTGTGCACAGAGGATCCCAGCCCAGCCAGCCTCAGCCTACTTGCTTTCATTCACACTGGTACTTTCCTAGGACCTGGGGGTGCCTCATTTCTGTCTGCCTGGCAGCAATGGGCTGCCTGGACTAGGAGCCCTCACTAACAGCCATGAGCATACTCCAACTATCCCATTAACCCCAAAGCATGCCTGTGTTCCTGGACAGAGAAAATCACCTCTCACTTTGTATCCATCCCTACTGCCCTCTGATGGCTGCTGAGCTGAAGAAACCCCATGGGGCAGCCGGAACAGGCTAGTGAGTCCACTCGGTGTCAATTGGCTACTGTTTGCTGCCAAATTCCTCCGTTTACCGGACTGTTCAATGCCACTGAAATTGGCTGAAGTTCTCTCTCTGTCATGTCACATACCCTGCCTTAGCCACCTCAATTATACCCTCAGCTTAGGTCAAGTGAGATTGTAGGAGATTTCCTGAACAAGCAGACAGCATGTGGGATGAAACAACCACAGAGAAGTGAATCAGGACTTGCTTGTAATGGTAGGCCCTGCTCCTTTAAGGGCTGGAGGCCTAGAGCCAACCAACCCCATCCAATTAGCTCCCAGCCATACCATTAGTAGAACAAGCTGCCCATGGATGAGCTGGTTCCCCTATAAAGATCAGCAGGAAGCTACAGACCTGGTGATAGTTGGGGAGAGAGACAGTCAGAGTGAAGGGGGAAGACTATAGGGACTGCTGGGAGTGAGGCAGCTCCAGCAGGGACCCTGAGTCTTTGGGGAGAGGGCTTCAGGCAGACTCCTAGCAAGACAGACTGGGTGTATGGGGATTTTGAGAACTTTATTTTGTGATTGATTGTGTTATTTTAATAAATACAGCACCAAAGACGGGTGTGGCTGAGCCACAAAAGAGTTTGTTTGGGCAATTTGATTTTTGGGGCACTGAGCTAAAGAAGAGGGAAATTGAGGCAGGGAGCCTGCAGAGCCACCTCAAGCCATAAATAGGCACTCAGGAGGTGGCTGGTCCATTTACATTGCTACATAACTGTGCCCTAAAGGTATGATTGGCCAGTGAGAGTCTCCTGTGATGATGTAACGCTTCTAGCTTGCGTTTCATTGGTGGAGTGTGTTGTCACGCTAGCCCTTTGTTCTATTTGCAGCACTGAGGCAAGTAGGTCTAGGCCTCTCCAAAACTAAATGTAGGGGGAGGAACCACTAAGCCCAGGCTACAATTGATTAGTGGGACAACAAATGAAAAAACAGGAAAGAGAATGAGGTTAAGGGTTGAAAATGAGGGATCCAGAGGGGGGACAGTAATCAGAGAACCCCCGACAGTGCCCAATGCTCCTCAAAGGCATCTGGGGAGTCAATGGACACTGCCCAGTGGAACTCTGCCTGGAGATGTGAGGGGATAAGGGACCAGAAATAGGCTCCACGCTCACAGAACACCATCCTCACCACCACCCCACTTCCTCCTCCTTGACAAGGTGGTCTTGTGACTTTGTGGGGCCATGGATGGGGTGTGCATAAAGGAGGAGGTGAAGGAAGAAGTAGATCCAGAACCTCCATAGGAGGAGCTAGAAGAGGGGCTGCAGTCTGACACACTTACATAGAGGTGGGCCAGGGTCTCCCTCTCACCACAAAAGGAACCGCTGTCAGGGGAGTTTGTGAGCTGCTCCAGGTATGTGGCTATGCTCACGGCCCCATAGAAGAGCAGCCAACTAATTTTCCCCATGGGCCATAGAACCAAAGTGGAGTACAGGCTGGCCCCCCCAGGGTTCCTCACTCTGCTTAGACGGCAACAGGTCTCACCACTTGGTGTTGGGGCAGATGTAAGAAAGTGTATGGCATGAAGCGTGAGCCTGTACAGATGTTCTCTGTGTGCGGTTCAGAGGCAGACCAGCTGGGTATTGTAGCATGTTGGGGGCAGCTGGGGAGGCTCACAGGACAGGGGCCCAATAATAAGTTCCAGAGGGACAGCCGGGTGCATAGTGGGCAGGGAGTACCCTCCTGCAGGACCTGCTTGAGGCAATTAAGAGAAGCAGGAGGCAAGGCTGCCCTCATCTCCTGAAGCACCTGCCTGGGGACGTGCAGGGTGTGCAGCTCCATGCACTGGCTGGGCGCCATGTGTCCACCCAGTCCTGATCATAATCTAGGAAGTCTCTGAGTCTGGTAATACCAGCCAGGCACTATCCTCCACGTGCTAAGGTGAGGATTGTGTAGCAGGGGTTCTGCTAGGAGGTGCTCTGCCTCACGGCCACTGCAGACCTGGTCGTTCATGCTAGTCTGTTGTGTGGTTGGAGTTCTGGACTAGAAGGAATGCTCCGTCTTCCCCACTTGTGGTGGAATGTGTCGCTCTCTCAATAAAAGTCTCCATTTTCCTAACTGGGCTTGGACTTAACACACTTGCTCCAAAAACAGTCAGCGATCATAGCCCTCATCCTGCACTATTAAAATCAACCGCAGCTTTCCCTGCATCAAGCTCCAAATGCACAACATCCAGAAAGGCAGTATGATTACTAACCCTGTTGGTGTCCAAGCTGACACCTAGCAAAGACTTTATGGTGGTTCCCTTTTGAGGGGACTGCCTTTCCAAATCTGCTCTTTTCCCACCTCCACCTCAACTTGCTGTGTGAGCTTGTGAGAGTCACTTCCGCTCTTCGTGCTTCCGTGTCCCCATCTGTAAAATGAGGATAATGACAGTGACGCATCTTTGTTACGTGTTTTGGGATCTGTGGCTGATAAATGGGACTGAGTATTGATTGCGGCAAGTGCCCAGATACGAGGGTGATGACATTGTTACTAAACCCTTAGAGAGAAATGGAATCTAATTTGGTGCTATTAAAATACAGATGACCATAAACATCCAGTACTTAGCCCATTTTCCCACTCTGGAGTCTGGATAAGGGGCAGACAGCCAGCCCTTTATTAGATTTCATGAAGCCAAGTGGTATTTGCAATTTTTAATAGTGAGAACAAAGACCAGGGTAAATTAAAACTATAAAAAAGCTCCAACACATTCCAGTGGCTTAAAATAAAATACTAGAACCCCTTCAATCCTCCGTCCCTGCTTCTCTGATTGCCTCTCTGGTAGTGCTGCTCACGCAAAGGTTTGAATGTTAGGGAAACTTCCCTAACTGTGGTGTCATATCCATGAGCTTGTGACCTCACCAGATGAATCAGCCAGGAGAAAGCATGGTGGAAGAAAGGGAAGTATCTGGGGGTTTTTACACACAAAACATCCTCATGGTCAACTGCAATAAGGAAGGAAACCCAGAGGGGCAGGGAAGCCGAGTGTTCTTAACACTGCACAGCCTGCAGGAAGCTGGGTTCAATTTCAAAAACACAGGGCTTGTCTACACTTATAGCTTCGTGAAGACACTACGTACAACATTGGGAGAGCTTCTCTCCTCAGCATAGGTGGTCCACCTCCCCGAGAGGTGGTAGCTATGTCGACCGGAGAAGCCCTCCCATCAACACAGCACTGTTTACACTCGGAATTTGGTCAGTATAACCACATTGCGCTGGGGTGTGGATTTTCCACACCCATGAGCGACATAATTATACCAACATAAGTTTTGTAATGTACACCAGGGCAAAGTCTGAACAAATAAAACTCTTCTCCTCTCCAGTAACACCACTTTAAAGCAAAAGCTGTACACTACACATATACACTGGCTCACGTGAACACACACACGGAGCCTTGTGTAAATTGTATCTGATCCAAACCACTTAAGAAGTTAAAATAAGCCACGTTAGAAAGTGCACAGTCCAGCTGGATGAACATGAAGTGGTGAGACCTATGAAACAACTGCCTCAGAATAGTGTTAGCCAAGGTAAACAAGACAGGGTTTGGGCTAACTGGTCCCCACCCCAAATCCTTGCTCCCACGGGAGGTGGGATTATAAACCCAACAGTTGAGGGAATAAATTAGCCTTAATTGCGTCTTGTTTAACTTGACCAATTAAACAGCGAACCCTTCTGTAATGTGGCTTCCTTGCCACATGACCTGGTTCGGACAGAGTTATTTATTCCGCTTCCAAGACAAATGCCTGAGTCCCATTTTGGGGTTTATTCCAGGTTTTGAGGAGGTGCTTTGAGATAGCAGCTTCCTGGTGAATTTGCCCTATTGTGTCATCATGGAGAACAGAAAAAGTCTTTGTAGCAGTTCAACAGGGTGGGGGAAGGAGGAGTTCTGATTCCAGCCATAGAAAAGGTGGTAGCAGCCTCTACTATTGTTAAAGAAATATTGAGAGATCTCAGGATTCAGAAAGGCTGAGTCTGTCCAACAGGAGGACACGCATATATTTGTCTGTTGTGCGAGTGTCCTGGGGCAGGAGAACACAGCTGTGTTATATGTGTTGTTAAACAATCACAATTCATTCTCTAGCACCTGCCATCCAAGGATTTCAAAGCACTTTACAAGCATCTGTACATTAACCCTCACAAGAGCCCTGTGAGGCAGGCATTATTCCCATTTACCAGATTAGGAGACTGAGGCATAGAGCCCCAAAGAGACAGTAGATCATCACAGAACTGCCCCAGGAATAGAACCCAGGAATCCTGATTGCTAGCTGTCTTGTGCTAGCCCATACACTACACTCCTTCTCAATGATCAGAACAGAACCAAGGAGTCTTGACTCCTATCCCTGTCCCCCCTCCCATCCCTAATACACACACACACACACCTCACAGAGCCAAGAAGAGAACCCAAGAGTCCTGACTCCCCGCCCTCCCTACTTTAACTAACTCCTTCCCCTCCCCCATCTGTGATTAGAGAGAAGAAAGGGAACATCTGAAATCACCAGGACGCACACAGACAAGTGCAGTATGGGCTTGATTTTCAGAGAAGCTGAATGTTGCCAATTCCCGTGGTGTTTTGGGTGCCTAGCTGGGGCCTTGTCACTCCGCGAATCAGCGTGAGTCTGTGGCATTTAGCAATTCTGGGCACTTCAGGGCATGGCTGACAGGGAAATTGATAAGAAACCCCCTAGCCTCTGACATCTGGGCAGAGTTCAATCAAATGCAAATATGTGAGTTTGGCCCTGGGGGCATTAGGCCAGGAGCAGAGTACATGGCTGTAAGATCCTGGGGTACGCAGTCAGCAGAGCATACCGTAGGTCAGGCTCAGCACCAAGCTCCTGTCAGTTCCTTTTCAGAGCCCATGTCCTGTTTCCTGTTGTGCATGTTTTACACATTGGCTCTTGGGAGCCTGTTCTGGTCCAGCTCTAGCCTCTGAGCCCTTCAGAAATGGGTCCCTGAGGAGGAGGGCTCCCTCCTGGCCCTGGCTAACAAGAACCCGTTGTGGATGGGAAAGGAATCAGATGCTTGGCTTGCTCGGGGGAACCAGCTCCAGGAAGAGAGGTGCTAAAGGCAGCTCCTTTTCCCAGAAATTGCCCTTTCCGGTGCTTCACTCACTGGGGATTTCTTTGTGTTGAAGTCACTGCAGCGGCACAAGCCCCAGTGAGAGAAAAGGAGAAACGGTCAGGAAACAAATGATCTTTCGGGCAGAACCAGCCCAGAAAGGGACATAGGCCAGGTTTGGCCAGGGCCAGAGACACACCAAAGGGGTTAATGGAGTCACTGGGGAGCGAGGGCTTTGGTGACAATAATTGTGAGTCGGGGTCGGTTCTCCCTGCAGAGGGGCAGCGCCAAGCACCCCCATTCAGCAGCATGCAAACTAGAACCTGCCCTGCAAGAATCCAGGGCAAACCTGGCTTTGGAGCAGGGTTAGAGGAGAGCAGGACAAACAAACAGGGCTGCTGGCACTCCCTGGCCTGAGCGGTTGGCCTTCTCCTACCATGGCTGGAGTAAGGCGGCAGCATATCCCACTGCACGAGCCCCCACTGCCCAAGGGTCTCCATAGCTTTCAGTCCTGTGTTTCCTCCCAAACATAGACAGAGACTCCCCACCTAGCTCAGAATCTGTGCCATCATTTTTGAGCCACTCCTGTCTGGTGTGTCATGTGACTCCAGCTGATGCTGGGCCGGTTCCTATTAAACTAATTGGCAATTGTCTTCCATTTAATGCAGCTAAAACTCAAGTGTCCTGGCTCCCGCTTCTCTCACCCGCCTGGTGCCTTGTGCATGAGCAGCTCACACCTCAAGCCCTCAGAGTAGCACAAGAGCCTTCCTTCCTCTCATGCTGGATGCTGGCAGCATCTTTCAGGACACAGCAAATGACCATGCATCCGCCAGCAACACCCTAGGCCAGATGCTCCTATGAAATCATAGGGAGCAAACAAGCATTCTGAACAGACAGCATCAAGCATCCCACCTTCCTTCGGGGTGCCGGTACCCAGTGCTGGCACAACAGGGAGCAGTGACGTTCCCCAGCCCTGGGGCAGGATTATGCCCCAGCCTGGAGCTGTAGGTGTTACAGATACCACATGTGCCATTGTCCCCAGAGAGCTTTAAGGGCCTGCATATTCAGTGAGGGGTAAGTGGAGAGGTTGTGAATTCCAATCATGTCAACAGCCACCATGCAAAATGCTAATGACTTCATATGGATGTAAATCAGGAATGACACTGCAAAGTTGGTGGAGTTACACTGGGGTAAAACGGGTCTAAGTCAGAAACAAGATAAAAATCTTAAACTGAATGGGACCATCAGCTTTCTTGTTTAAAGGAGACCTGCTCTGTTGTCTGAGACGCCCGGATGGACAGACCAACTGGTGGGAAAACACGCCAAGGGGCCCATTTGCACTTCACCCAGTGCAGCAGTGAGTGCAGAATACAGAATGATGCTGGCAGCCAGAGAATGCTCTAGGGGAGAAACAAAGCGCTGCGGGATGGCAGAGGGTGATGCACTCATTTTTATAAATGCACCTTCGGTGTTAGGGCTAGGCCCTGGGGCCTGCAGAGCAGATCTGCAGAACAGGTCAGGTTTCCGAATGGCAGCTCCCACGGATGAACTTGAGGCCATTTTCAAAGGTGCATGAAATCAGGCACCGAACTCTTTTATATACATTTTCAAAGGTGCCTATACATCAGGCACCGAACTCTTTTGAAAGCCTGGCCCAAAACACTACTCCTGGCACAGGCCTAAGGAGTGAGTCAGAACATTACATCATAGAGGCCCCCGCTGTCCTTGGCCAAACTTTCTCCTGCTGCTGCACGGGCTGCCGGTGGCTGCTCCCTCCCACCCAGGGGTGAGGCATGTCTCTAGTTAGGTCAGCTGGGAGGAAAGGAAAGCTCCTTGTGTCCTTCCTGCTTTCTGGAGCTAATGCTTCTGCACACAGAGGCAAGTGCCCTGCCCACGACTGCAGCCCCTGGCTCCCAAAGGGAGATTAGCCTGGGTGGTATGTGGCAGGGAGAAGAGGTTAGATCTATTAGGTGTCAGGTTATTTTCCAAGGGTAGCATGTGGGAGCCAGTCGGGAGCAGAATCAGAAATGTAATCAGCTGACCTTGGAGAGAAAATCCTGATCTGGTTGCAGCTGGACCCCACAGCCTACACCTTCCTTGTCCCTCACAACCACAGCTCCTACAGTCATCATTCTCAATGGACAGTCCCTAGTGCTCTTTACTGCACCCCCCTGAGTTCACCTCTTCCCTTAGCTCCCTGGGAACTGACTAGCTAGTACATAGACCACCCTTTGCACAGGGGCTGCCAGGAGCTACCTGCCTGAATGGTAGTGAACAGAGTGGGTTCTGTAGATATACACTGAGCTCTGTGGAGGGGAGCTGAAAGCATTCAGCAGGGAGCGGCCAGAGGCTCCCATCCGTGATACGAGCCACCCCAGGGGCAGTAGAAAAGGTGCTTGATTAAACCAGCTCCAGTTAACTGGATTAACAAAAAGAATAGACACCCAGGAGCAGGAAGGCATTTGATCTTCCTGCCTCACCTGCTGCAGAAATGGGAATTTGGCCACAGGACAAAGGCTGCAGACAGCTGGGGAGGGACTGAAGGGCAAGGAACTCATCCCAACAGGCCGATGCCAGAGCAGCTGATGCAGCTTCCAGTGCAGATGGATGCAAACTCACGCCACATCCCAGCCCTGAAGCAGCAGTTACAGGCCCTCACTGAGCTACTTGGATGGGAGGCTGCTGGTCAGAAGCCAAGGCCCCCACGTCTCAACTGAACACTGACAAACACATAGCTGGAACCAGTCTGGCTCACTTGTGCGGTAGTGCTGTTAAAATAGGTCTCAGTGTTATAAAAATGTGCTTAATGTTTAGACTTTATTGAATGCTTGTAAATTGCCACTTATAGCATCTGTATCCCATCTCAGAAGGTTTCAGAGTAGCAGCTGTGTTAGTCTGTATTCGCAAAAAGAAAAGGAGTACTTGAGACACCTTAGAGACTAACCAATTTATTTGAGCATAGCTGTAGCGCAGGAAAGCTTATGCTCAAATAAATTGGTTAGTCTCTAAGGTGCCACAAGTATCTTCTGAGATGGCAAAAAGAAAAGGAGTAACATTTAAGTGTTTGCATTGTAAACCTCTGTAACTGTAAATCAGCAGGCAAGAGAGAAGCATTAACTACTGTGAAATACTAATCTCCAACAGAAGGGGTTATCTCCTGCCTGACAAAGAAGGGCCATCAACACCAGACAAACTATTGTGGAACATAAGATGACAAAAGACTTTGTTGATTGCTCCTCCCAAACTACCCCCACCCCCAGTTGGAGACATACAAGTGAATTCCTCCTGGCAGCTGAGCTGGCAGCTCACAGAAGAGGAAAGGGAATAAAAATCCCTGACAAGGAGACACAGGGCTATGCTGCTCGGACTCTTGAGGCAAGATTTCCTAAGCATAAGCAAGAGATCTCCGGTGTTTAGCCTGGTTAGCCCTAGGGGACATATAGAGCTTGCTTATTATAGATGCTTCCATTACCTTTCGAATGTGAGACTAACTCTTTTGCATGTGCATGTTTACCTGCTTTAACCTTGTAATTAACTCTATTTCATTCATAAATCTTTAGCTAGTTTATTATAGGATTGGTTACAAGTGTTGGCTTTGGTGTGAGAGCTAAACTGCAATTGCCCTAGGGTAACTGAGTGCTCCTTTTGGGAATATTGGGGCCTTTTAATAGTGTTGTGATGTTTGGTGTAAGGGACCTTCTATCACAAAGGCAAGCTTGCCAAGGTGACAAGATAGAAGAGTTCCCTCTGACTCCATGGTCAGGCTGTTATAGTGCCCAAGGAGTTCACACTTGATAGGTGAAATCTAAACGTGGAACTCACCGCCCATTTGGGGTTTGTGCCCTGCCTCTTTAACAGTCTGCCCTGAGGCTGGTACTCAGGCTCTTGAGCCACTGCAGGGCAGCTGGACTGATATGGCCATGTTTTTCTGGGTCCTTTTGCACCAGCAGCTTCCTGTGCAGAGTGGGCTGGTACTAGGGTGGCCAACGCTGTATTTCAAAAATAAGGAACCATTTTCTTAGCACCCTGCCATCCCTCCTCCCAATATTGTATTATTATCATCATCATTAATAATAATAATAAATAAGCAGTGCTCTCCTACATTCGCCAGGGATATTTCTTGCTGCTTTTTGCAGCACTCAGGAACTGCCGATCTTGTTGTAGGGAGCTCAAAAAGTAAGGGACGTCCCTTGTAATAAGGGACTGTTGGCAACCCGAGGTGGTATCTGGCTGGAACTGAGGCAGGCTGCATCTCCTGCTGTTAGCTCAGCCAGAAGTAGGGCTCACCCAACAGCAGGCTGCAGTGCAGCACCTGTCCAATAGAGGGTGCACATACACACACAGTGCAGAATGTGAAAGTCAGACCCATATCCAATAAAAGGGGCTGAAAGGAACAGGTAATAAATACAGCTAATCCCTTAAGTGACCACTCCAGGGACTGACAAAAGGGTGCAGCCGAATTGTAGCCAAGGGGCCAAGTGGTGTAAATAAGTGTTATAGTTTCTGACTTTGACACAACTCCCTACAGTGTCTTACACCAGCTGAGGATCTCGTCCCCTCTCTAGGGACTCTCTGGGGCACTCTGAAGATGATAGGCAGCCTTATAAAGGTGATGGGGGGAGAGAGGGAGTGCCCCGGGTGTGGGTTTTCTGCATGCCCTGACGTTTCCCTGCAACACAATATTCAGGGTCAAAGAAGTGATTTTTCCCCCTTGATTAGCTATAAAAGTGCTGCTCTTGCCCAAGGGGTTCCATTCACCACTCACTATAACCTATGGATACACCTAACCCTGCAGCAGTAGCCCATGCAGCAGCCATCCACTTGCCCCACACTCAGCCATCCGCCCTGCACTCCATCACACCCCCGATCCCTGGCAGGAATTCCTTGGCCCCCCCATTCCAGCTCTGCCAGAAGGAAGCCAGCGCTCGGCAGTGGGTTTAAAAGGCCCTTTGTTATCCTGTGTAATTTTACCTGAGTGATAGAATAGAAATGTGCTGAAAACTCACTGCAGACTTTCAAAAGGAGTAACACAGTTCAAACAAACAGTGAGCCCATTGTTCCCAGCAGCGCCAGGCTGTTGGGGGTTCATGCTCCCCACTCCCCATTTCATATGTTAGCCTGGGATAATCAGCCAGTGATAAAACGGGCCTTTCACTTAGCTAAAGTCAATATTGGGCAGCGAGCACCTTGAAAGTTTCTCCTTCATCCAGCAGCACTTACACTCCTGGGAGCCAGACCCACTGGGGAATGGCTAGCCCAGCAAGGTGGAATGTAACAGCGGGTTATAACCTGTGGGAAGATGGAGGTTGAACCAAGTTTGGGATGGAGGAAGAATTTTGGCCCTAAGGCTCGTGAACTGGGCTCTTAGCTCAGCCACTGCCCATAAACAGCCTATGGGGAATATCCACCACGGTCATTGATTATGCACAGTGCTCAGATACAAACAATCCTGCCCATGATGAGCTCCCCATCCCATGCCTGACGCTCCTGCCACACCACTGAACAGCTCTGTGCACACAGATGGGGAGGGAGCAGGGAGATGATTGGTTCATTCCCTGTGGATCTGGGTCTAAACATTCGATCCTAAGAGACTTTTTGACGCTGGCCTCGATTTTCCGGAGAGAAAATCTCCCACTTGGGTACCAAAGCATGTGGCCAGGTTTTCAGGAGGTGTCTATGGTGGGCGCTGAGCTCTGTTGGAACTCTGGCCCCATGAAGATTTGAACTCGTGTTCATAAATATCTAGCCTGTCCGTCTCAACCCCATTGATCTGTAGGCGGGAGAGATCCAAATAGCATGGAACACAGCACCAGCCAACTAATGGTGAGGCTACTATTGCATATTTGGCTATATATAATCAAACCAATAGGCCAGCCTAGGGCTATGTCGATCCCAAAGAACCCAGCTCAAGGCGAATCATAGTCATATAGGCTCTTCTGCTAGGTCACGTGCAGAGGAATTGGACCCTGCTGTGTTTTTCAGAGGGAATGACTTCCTCTGTCACTCTGCCATGTGTTTCAGTGACGGTAAACACTGGGCAAATGGCTCCCAGAGCCCAGGATCAATGGCAGACCTGGGACTTTCTGCAAACTATACAGCCGGTTGGTTCCTAGGTATGAACTGGTGTTTGCCAGCATGAATATCTGGCCATGCAGCCTTTTGCTCACTGCTGGCCTCTCTCTGGTTCATTTACTGCTGCTGACCAAACCCATCCCCCAAATGTAGTGAGTCTTAACACATACTCTAATGAGGGGTGTGGGGGGCATTAAAGCAATTCCCTGAGCAAACCTGGCTGTGTCTCTGCAGGAGGTCTTCGCCTCCAAATGGAGCCAGTCACCACTGTGTAAATGCAGCAGATTCTGCTGCATTGTAAAGTAAAATCAGCCCCTCCAGCTAGCATGTCCCTCTGCAAAGCACTTTGTAAACACACATCCCTGAGGCAGGGAACCTCCCAGAGATCTAGCCACTGGTGCTCTGTTTTCACACCGTGCTCCTCCTGTGGTGTCTGATACAAGGAACAGCAGTCTTGCATTTCTCAGTGAGGAAATGACACGGTGCTGGGGGAAGATTTAAGACAGAGCAGGATTAGGCCTCAGTGCCCTGGGAGCCCAGTTCATGCAAAACAATTGCTTTTCCCTGCTGCCGGGCTGGATTTCTGGATTTTCCCAGCTTCTGAGAACTGCTGGGTTTTCCCGAAGCCTCGCAAGAGCCAGAATCTCTTTGGTGCAGAGGCAGCACATGTTGAGCCCCACAAATCCACAGATGTCCGCAGACCAATTTTGCAGATTGCGGATCGGATGCAGATACAAATTCTGTATCCGTGCAGGGTTCAAAGCACATGGACAAATCTCGCCTGACCCTCTTCTTTCTTTCTTAGCTCTTTGGCACCTCGATCAAAGTAT
Source organism: Caretta caretta (assembly GCF_965140235.1). Lineage (NCBI taxonomy): Eukaryota > Metazoa > Chordata > Testudines > Cheloniidae > Caretta > Caretta caretta. Next base: position 20,757,739 of record NC_134218.1, read on the forward strand.
AACCACGAAGCAGTCATTGTAAGCTAGTATTTATGAGACTGCCACATTTCTGAGCAGGAACTCCGTTTCCTCCTCCGTCTAGTTCCCTCCGCTGCTGTCTAGACCCAAAACCTCAGCGAGGTTTGCAGGGTAAAAATTTCAAGCAGCTTTCAAAGAGCGCTGACCAGTGACAGGAGCATCAGAGAGAGGGAGAGGTGCCAGAAGCAATAGTGAAAGCACGAATGAGGGGCACAGAACAATAGGGAGGGCATGGTCAAGATGAAAGGTGGAGAGAGGGAGGCATGCATTTACATACACATCTTCTCCCATGGCAGGGATCTGGGCAGACTCTTCCAATCTGCCCCAAGGACTGTGGAGATCTAGGAGCCGCCAGTACGGAATTCCACTCACTATCAGGCAGGAGGAACGCCCCTTGGAAACTGGAAATATGGGAAGGAGGTGGGACCTGTGTTCTGGGCAGCCTACAGTCAAAATCCTCCCCACAGTGCTCCAAAATTTTATTTCCTTTCCATGGACTGACCAGCTGTAATGACACCCTATTTCAGAAGAGCACATCCACAGGAAGGCTGAGCTTTGGGAAGTACCAGGAGCAATCTGCCCATCAGTAGCCACAAGGCAGCTCTCTGAAGGTCCCCATCAGGTTTTGGCCCCAGAGTCACATCAGTTAAAAACTGTGGTCTACTGAGGACCGTGGTGGAATTGCAAGCTATCACTTTAAGAGTGGAGGGTATTCTGGCAGGCTAGGAGTCTCAGTATGGAAATATGTTAGTGGCAGCCAGCCAGCCTACAATAAGATGGAGTGAGTTGTGTGTCTCTGTTTTAGGGAGCAGCCTGTTTTTTCTCTCTCTGTTTTGGGGTTTGTGAGTGTTCTGAATTCTAAGTATTGTTATATTGCAACCTCCCAGCCAGCGTATTTAAGTTTTCATCCAGTTTCTTTGTATGTATGCCATGAAACATAACTAGAACAAGCTTGTGTCCAGTCAAATCAAGACTAGAACCAAGGGTGATGATGTCACGTCAGCTGAGGCAGGATAGGGAGAAGGGCAGGGGAGCTGCTGCAGCACACTGTGGCTGTGGGTTTTGTTAACATCAGTATCCACATTGACCAGGACTCTGGACTCTGGCTGGCCCATTGCCAGGCATCTTTGCTGCTGAGCACTGGAACAGGCTGCCCGGAGGGCTCAGAGAAGCTGCTACAGAAAGGACCGGAAAAGACTTGGTTCAGGATTCTTCAGTTCAGGCTCCTCTTCCCACAGGGGAAGGCGAGTAGCTGCTGCCAGGGGTTGGGTTTAGGGGAGTTTGCCAGGACAAAGGTGGCTCAGTCACCACCAATATTTAGGTAGCACCAGGGTGGCACAGGGCACTTAATGAAATGGACCAGACTGTGTTGTGTTAATACAGAGTCCTTACCCCAGAGATCCCTCTGTTGACCTTGGGCCCAAAGAGGCAGTCGTGATAGAACAGGATGAGGCTTTCTTAGACTGCTTTAAAAATCTGCTCTGGTCCATAAAACACCCTCCCACCCCCGCCCCCAGCCTCACCAGACACAGCCCTGGATCCTGTCACTGTTTAGTGTAGCCCCGACATACCCCTGCTGCTGTGTTTACCTGTGAGGGTGCAGGTCTGTGCTCCTGTCGCATCCGATTGATTAAGTTGTGTACAAGGCGGCTCTGTAAGAAGGGCTGGCGGCAGGCCGGCTGACTGCTGCAGGGAGTGTAGAAGGGCCTGAGAGAGAGGGGAAGGGGAAAAGCAAATGCCTGTCCTTGAGTGGACAGAGATGGGCCCTGCTGGCTCAGCTGGACGAAGGGGCAGGAGGCTAGAGAGACCAGTCCTATTTGTGTGGGGACGGGTCCCTCCCAATTTGGCAGAAGGTGAAAAGGGGCCAGCTTGAGAGTGCCGTAGGCTAAAAAGCCCAGTTTAATCAACAGAGCAGGGACAACACAGAGAATGGCAGACCAGCCTCTGCCAGATTGCTCAGCCCCGCCTGCCAAGGGCAAGGCCCATTCAATCCTTCCCCCAGCAGAACCCGCCAGCAATGGGTCCACTTGGTTCCGGTTGTGGTGGTAAGTTGTTTCTGAGACGTGTCCACCTGGAACTGGACTGAGACCCACCAGCTCATCCCACATATGGAGACTAATTGTCACTGGGCCAATCTCCTGAGCAAAGGGGCTTTCTGGGTCCCTCTGGACACGAGAGACGCTCTCATTGATTTAAACAGAGGTTCTCATGCCCTCTCCAAAGGCAGGTACTCAGTCCTTCTGGATCAGACAAAGGCCTACAGTGGGGTGGAGGGAGAACACCAGGACCCTCCAGAGCCAATGAACAATGGTGCCAGCAGGGATCTGGAGTCAGATTCGTGACATGTGCGATTCAGGTATCTCAACTGAAAGGTGGGCTGGATGAAAGTGAGCAAGGAAATGTCCTCCTTGTTTGAATAAGGAGCCCAGGAACTGGCTGGACTTACTAGCCTTAGTATAAGACAAGTGCTCTGGTTTCCTAGGTAAACCCTCTGGAGGCTTCCGGAGAGCCGGCTGGTGCTAAAAGAGCCACATCACCACAGGCAGAAAATCCACAGATTGGAGGCCCTACAAGGGCCTGGTGGAGGCGGAAAGGCCCAAACTAGTCCCAGGCGCCTGTTTCCAGAATCTGGGCTGCCCTTTATACGCGACTGGAGCCATCTTTGTATGTAGTGTAGTTGTAGCCATGTTGATCCCAGGATATTAGAGAGATAAAGTGGGCGAGGTAACATCTTTTATTGGACCAATTTCTGTTGGTGAGAGAGACAAGCTTTTGAGCCACACAGAACTCTCCTTCAAGGCTGGGAAAGGTGCTCCCAGTATCACAGGAAAATGCGAGGGGGAACAGCCTTCTTTAGCAAACAAACACTTTTCTCCAGTTCACACCACTGAGCCCAGGAGTAGCCCTGCAATAAACTGCCTCCAAGGGCGTGGGATCTTCAGGGCAGGGTCTGGCTTTGTTCGTGTCTCCTACTGCACCAAGAACATCCTCAGTGCTTGTCATCAGTAACAAGCCAGAGCATGCACACAGCACAGAGCTCACAAATGGCTCCACGCTTGAGAGCAACCCTTTAATAAGAAAGCAGGGTGCAGCCCCAGTACTCAGGATTGATCTTCAGTGACAAACCAGTGTGTGTCGCCCAGGGCTCAGCAGTAACCCTACAATAACAAATTAGGGAATGTATGCACAGTCTCGGGAAGTCTATTGCTGCACAAAGTCACATTGCAGTACCACGCTCTTATAAAGAGTGAATTGTTTTTTGGGAGTTTTTTGAAACTTTTTTTATTTGATCATCATTAATATGCATGGACTTTCCATACGAGTAGTAACAAATCTTTTTCATAACCTGTACTTTTATCTGTAAAAGATACATTTGTCTGTGGTCATCCACTTCTCATTATTTGTGCACTGATTTTGGTAACCATATATTATAAAACCGACCTTCTTCCTGGTATAAGTCTGTCATCTTTGCCCATTTGAAACACTTCCCGTACTCTATTTCTCCATGTCACTAATGTCTAACTCTCCCAGTTAATATTTCAGTGCACAAAACATCAAATCATAGAAATGTAGGGCTGGAATGGACTTCAAGAGGTCCTCCGGTCCATCCCCTGTGCAGAGGCAGAAGCATGCTAACCTTCAAATGCTCTATCATTTCAAGAGCTGCTCAGCAGCAGCAGATCCTCACGGAAGGTCTTTTCAAAGTGATTTCTCGATGCACAAAGTGACTTTTATAAAATGTTGATTACTTTTTTTTTTTTCAACTCACACCCAGTCGCCCAATCAGATACAGTTTAACTTCTTTCAGGCATGGGCCTAACTGGCATCAGCCTATTAGATGCTTCCTTTGATAAGACCTCCGTAATGCCTTTTGCAAACACATGGCACCTCACAGCACTATTGTGCCACATTTGGTTCCATAGCAACGGTTGGAATGCTCCATTTTGAAAGGGACGCTGTGAGGACAAATCATGTGGTTTTAAAATGCAGTTTCCTCCCCCGAGTTACTGCCACCAGAGGTTACTAGAACCGAGAGATTTTTGAAAATCGAATGTGGGCTTCTTTCTGCTTCTGCTGTTTGTTTTTCTTTTTGCCTTTCACTCAGCCAGGGAGGAGGAAAAAGACCAGGCCATGCCCCTTTGTGGTCTCAGATATTAGCACAACATTGGAAGGTGTGGTTGCACTCAGGGCTGGATATGTTTGAATTCAGGCAAAATACACCTCGATCAGTAGGCGTCTACTTAGGTTGAATGATTCCTAAACTCCCTGGCATTGACCTCTAAGGTCAAACTGGGAGGGAACAGCCCTTTCCATTTCAATTTCTCCATCATCTCATTCACGCGTGAGACTGTAAGCTCTTCAGGGCACGGCCCTTGGAAATGCTGTAAAAGTCATAAAATCATAATTTGGGAGCGATGTAAGTGGGGAAGGAGCTGTGAGGGGGGTGGGGGCAAGGTGGTGATGGCTTGGAGCAGGTGTGGGAGGCGCAGAGGGAGTGGGAAAGGGGCCAGAGGTGACATGTGGGGTGGTCACATGCCCCATCACCCCCAAATCTTTAAATTGCGGCCCCCCACTATCACCATCAAGAATTATGGGTCGTCTCTGTACCATTGTGCTGTTGCATCTAAGTATTGAGGCTCTTTAAAATTCCATTTGCCAGCTGGTCATTGATTATTGGCACTATGTACCTGCAAAATAGTTAGACTGCCAAGTCTTGGTAACACCACGACTTCCACTGCTCTCTGCTGATGCAAGTGGAAGCCACATTATCACCAGCGGCTGGTACTCAGGGCTTTACTGAGAATATACACTAGACGGAATAACGTGCTCTGTGACATATAATGCCGCTAATCCCAAGAATGGCCCTGCCCCTAAGTGGCCATGTCTGGGACAGTCTCCAGCACCCATCCTTGTTCAGGCAAGGTGATGTGACCTATCATGATCTGTGCAGACAAAAGCTTGCCAAGACTGGGCATTTGCTCTGACTCCCACCATCAGAACAGCTGCACCCATGTAAACCCACAGTGTAGCCAGGCAAAGCCCCTCATTTGCATTGGCAGAGCTTACCCTGGTTTCAAAGATGGCCACCAATGGCTGCAATGAGGGCAAATCCTTTGCCTAGACAAGGCCGCTGGTTCCCTTACAGCACTGCAGATTTTGATGAAGAGGTGGTAGCAGAAGCAATTAGGGGGTGCCCTGGGCTCAGCACATGAACAGCTGGGATCAAGTAAAACAGTGAGATGGGGAGGAGAGGGGAGAGTCAGAGTGGCTGGGGAGGGATTGAGGTGGGTGTCTGTTTAGCAGCTGATTCTATTGCCATCCTGAGAACTGGTCACTGACTAGAGGAGTAGCCCCTTTGCCAAGGCGAGCTGATGGACTGCAGGTGTGTCCGTGTGGAAACTATTCCCCTTCCGCCTGCCCTTTTCACCCCGGGTGGAAAATCAGCACCATTGACTTGCAAAGCATGCAGAAGAGAGCGATCTGAATGTGGCGGCAGGCGTAGGCTGCACACCGAGCGCTTATCTCGCCCCATCACGCACGCTCCAGGGTCAAACGAGTGTGCCCGAGTCCACAGTTGGAAAAAGCTCCCTGCTGATTTCCTTTTCACTGTGACATCATGGACACAGAACGAAACCGTTCCCAGAGCAGCTTGGGGCATTCGGTGGTTTGAGGGCCCAGGGCGCAGGGAGAGGGTTAGCCCAGCAGATGGCAGTAGACTACAAAACGAGTGGGGAGTTATTTATGTACTGGGGATTTTAAATATTATCCTTGGTTCAGGGGTTTAGCTAGGTGCATGCAGCAATTCATCGTCCACATTTTACTGACATTTCACTGGTGTTAACGTGCTTGCAACTGGAGCTGTGGCTTGTCCCTCCTTCAGGAGAATGGCCAGTCCCTCTGCCCTCTTTTCCACTCCGGATTTGTAAACTCATTACATTCCCAGCTTTTCTTCTGACTGGGTCTCTTCATCTTTCCTCCTAGGTCCCCTCTTATAAGGGAACTATAGACAGGCCCAAGCTGGAAAACCAGATCCAAATCCCAGACTTTAGGATCCAGGTCCAAACTTCATGGCTCAGGCCCAGCTTTATCAAGAACAGAAACATCACTGCTTTCAAATGTTCATCTAATGTCAGACAGGGACCTGTACAGAGATTTAAACCTCCATAATGCATTTATTTGTGTAACACTCACATGGCATGGGGGAAGGGGGTATTCTTACCAACACCCCACCCCCACTGCTGATCAACTACTGACCTAAAGCAGGAAACTAGAGCCCTTATGCCAGTGAGTCACTGCAGATGTGATTTAGACATAATAAAAGCTGCTCCCTAAATCCTATTCATCTATGTGTTTAAATATGATATTTTATCATGCAACAGTGAGTTCTGCAGGTTAATTATGGTTCTACTAACAGCACTATCTTTCTCTTGGTGTCATGGACTCTGTTTTAAATTTGGTGCAATTAATAGCCCTGTAGGGCAATGTGTCTATAAAGGTCCCAAACCTTCTCTCTTTTTGGTCCCTCTTCTTTGAATGCTCCGGTTTGTCTCTGGCTTTTTATTTTCAACGTGCGGCCCCAAACAGCGCAATGACTGACACCACCCCTGTGCCAAGTAGAGCAGAATAACTACCTGGTGTGGTGTACACATGATGCTCCTATTAATACGGCTCGATAGAGCATTTGCCCTTTTGGCAACAGCCTCCTGTTGATTCACATTCAATTCACCATCTGCAAGGAGGCGGCAGGTGTCCAGGGAGGTTCAGAGAGGTGCAACTCAGAAGGACGGGTTCCAAATGGGCAGAGGAAAGTTTTTAGACTGGACTCCAGGAAAAAAATGTTCTGACAAGAAGGGCCACATGCACCCTGGGATGACAGAGAACACCAAGAACAAAGGCATTTAATTGATGGTTGCCTCATGCCCAAAGGCAACCTGCCTGATTTCCTCCCTTGGACTCTCCTAATCCCCATCATTACAGATGACCAAGGCTCAGACTAGTCACTAGCTAACAGGGATAATGAAGCCAGCCCTGCTGTGATACTGGGGAGTGGACTGTGTGGCCTAGGGCAGGCTCCCGCTGACCCAAAGCATTCTGTGGTGAATGTTCCAGATATAAACAGGCTGGCCTAATCTCCAGTTCCACTTCCTTCAGGTTTCAGAGTAGCAGCCGTGTTAGTCTGTATTCGCAAAAAGAAAAGGAGGACGTGTGGCACCTTAGAGACCAACCAATTTATTTGAGCATGAGCTTTCGTGGGCTACAGCAGCAACACCAGCAGGACAGTGGGGTGGGAGGAGGTATTGTTTCATATTCTCTGTGTGTATATAAAGTCTGCTGCAGTTTCCACGGTATGCATCCGATGAAGTGAGCTGTAGCTCACGAAAGCTCATGCTCAAATAAATTGGTTAGTCTCTAAGGTGCCACAAGTCCTCCTTTTCTTTTTGCGAATACAGACTAACACGGCTGTTACTCTGAAAGCAGTGGGAAAGACTCTGGCAGCAGGAAAACAACACTCTGCCATCTCCCTGCTGTAGGAGCTTTTCCCCATGGCCGAAGCTTTCTGATGCAATGTATAGCTGCACATCAAAGTGCCAAGTGTAGACACAGCCGACCTGTCCCTGCAGCGTTTAGCTATGCATGTAGTACCTAAGTGTAGACATAGCTCCTACCTTCCTTCTCTGGAGGGGAAAGCCCAGCCTGGGTTCTCTTTGGGCCCAGGGCTAACTCACTGCTCCTCTCTTGCTTGAGATCTCTGTTCCCAGGCAGCAGGGTCCTGGTAAATCTTCTGCCTGGAGCTGAAATTCTCTCTGCTGTGATCAGCAGCACATCCCGAGAGTCTCTGCCAGGTTTTCTTTTGACCCGTAGGGGCTTTTTGTTTTCACTTGAACTTTGTTACAAAAAGTCTCCTAGCTACCCTTTGGGTCTGGTCAAGCAATCTGTCTCCTCCCTCTGTGGAATGTCCCTGCAGCTCCCTGAGGGAGCCGCTCCCTCCCAGGGCCAGAGCTCACTCCCTTAAGGTAGAATGGCAGCCAGTTTCATCTGTCTCCAAGAGATGGTACTGGCTTCCCACCCCAACCTTTTCAGATTTCATCCCAATAATACTGGCTTTTGAAAACCTGCTCAGCCCAAGAGAAGGGACTGGCAGAGTGCAGTGACTGTACTGCAGCTCATTCACTCATGGAAGCAGAAATTGGGAGCAAAAAGAACAGTTCTGCTGGGGGTCTCTCATAACTCTGCCAATATCTATCCACCTAGTGCTGTCTACGCAGGGACTTAGGTCTGGTTAGCTACGCTGCTGAGGAATGTGGATTTTTCACATCGATGAAGTTAAACTGACCTAATTTTCTAGCATAGATCAGGCCTCAAGTAGGGGCAGGTGTGCGTGTGTCCCACCTCCCATTAGCTTACACAGAGCCGAGCCAACCCCACATGGTCAAAAATCATGAGTGACACCCAACTCCCCCCCCCCATCATGATTAGCATAAAAATGAGATTTTAAACAAATTTTTGGTGCCCCCCCCCTTTTTTTTTTGGCCTTGAAGTGGCCCATGGGCATAGCCAGTCCTGCTGCAAGCAATGCAGGCCTTGCATACACCAACACCATACCACTGGGAGTTAGGTGCCTACTTTTTATTTATTTATTTTTAAGTGGGCCTTACCCTCTCAGTTTCCCCTGCTTTAGCAGTCAGGCACAATTCACCAGCAGTGTTGCAAGGACGAAAATAGCTACAATACATGTTAATGGAAGCTCAAAAAGTACTAAGACAGTCAAAATAGAATATTGATTTACCTGAAGTTACATTGGCACAACTGGTGTGTAGACAAACCCTTAGATGCCAAAATAGAAACATTTTTGAAAAATGGGACAACCCCCCCGATGAGATATACAGTCATTTCACTTGTGTATATTTAGGGTCATCTGGGGAAGCACACTAACAGATTTTTCTTTTTGATTAAAAGAAGTTACCTTTAGCTCAGAATAAAAGAGAGCTCATTAAGAGGATAAAAATAGTTATACTGATTCCAATTGGTGGGGCAGATGGGCATGCCTCTGAACTTTGTCCTCCTTGCAGCTTTGTTTTTATAACAGGTTTCAGAGTAACAGCCGTGTTAGTCTGTGTTCGCAAAAAGAAAAGGAGTACTTATGGCACCTTAGAGACTAACCAATTTATTTGAGCATGAGCTTTCGTGAGCTACAGCTCACTTCATCGGATGCATACTGTGGAAAGTGTAGATCTTTTTATACACACAAAGCACGAAAAAAAAACCTCCCCACTCTCCACTCACCCCAAATTCAGGTTTTGTGCTGGAAATGGCCCAACTTGATTATCATACACATTGTAAGGTGAGTGATCACTTTAGATAAGCTATTACCAGCAGGAGAGTGGGGTAGGGGGAGGTATTTTTTCATGCTTTGTGTGTATAAAAAGATCTTCTACACTTTCCACAGTATGCATCCGATGAAGTGAGCTGTAGCTCACGAAAGCTTATGCTCAAATAAATTGGTTAGTCTCTAAGGTGCCACAAGTACTCATTTTCTTTGTTTTTATGTAAGTCAGAGCTGCCCGAAGCCATGTGACTTGGCTGGACTAGAATCTGGGAGGGTTTGGGGTTAGTAGTAGCTGAGTGAAGTGGGACTTTAAGATTTATTTTTAAGTGTACCGTATTTATACCACCTCATGTGCCAGCAGGTGAAATGAGAAACTTACATCTCATAGGTCAGAGCTGTAGTATAATCAGCCTTTTTTCTAAAGTCTGTTATGCACAGAGTCCCTGTGCTGTAAACTCGGGAGGGCAGTGAATGCTGGAACTGAACAGTTGAGTCCGAAGAGTTCTGCTACTCTGCTCAACAAGATGTTGCAAATTCAACCCAGGGGCTCAGAAAGCCCTTTCCCCAGAAACTGGAGAAACTGAGCAGAGCTCAGGTTCCTGATGTGGGCAAAAGCCACCAAGCTCCCTTAAATAAAGAATGCAAAAGTTTGGTGTTTTGCAGTTTCATTTGTGGGAATATTGTGGTAGAAACTTTGGAAAGCTCAGGCAATTTCCTCAGCTCAGAAGAGGAAGTCTGGGCAGAAGAGCTTACTCAGAAAAGTAAATCCACCCACCCCTCATGACTGTAGCAAGAGGCAAATGAATACTGAGAACCTAGGAATAAATCAGCCTCAGTTCCCTCTGCAAACAGCAAGTCCCAGAGGAGTAAAGGTCAGACATGATTCAGAGAAGTTGGCTGATATATTGGCCTTATAGAAGAAGCAAATTGCTCAAGAGCCCAGTAGACAGGACATGAAACATTAGCAAACAATAAGGAATGAAGTAAACATTTCTGCTATAACCATGTAGGAGTCTGAATGTTTGAGCCCCATCCCATTTCCCTAGACATCTGCTAATTCTGCCCACTAAGCACCTGGAGCAGGTGTTCTGCTTCTAACACCAGCTACAAGGGAATAAGACTCTCTCACATGGGCTCTAATCCAGAGAAATACAGCACCTCGTAGAAGGCTCTGCACTTTTCATAGAGAGCAGTCTTGCTGTACCCCCTGTGCCAGGCAGTTTTGCAGCTTTCCCTTACCATATGGTCATGGAGTAGCTGTGTTTAAGCAGCCTCACACTATTAGAAAGCAGGCAATGAAGTTCTGAGAGGCTGACTAGGTGCACTGGATCCTGAAGGCAATAGTAGCTCTGAGGTTCGGGTGTATACCTGGAGTTGCACCAGTTGAATTTCTATGTGTAGACAAGCACTTAGTGTGAATCTAAAGTGAACTCATTCGGATTAAGCTAACTTAGACTAAAGTGCTCATTCTGGAATAAGAGCATCCACACATGGAGTTATTCCAGAATAGCTGCTCCTGATTAACTCCTCATGTAGACAAGCTCTAAAAGTGTGGTTTTAAACCTATTCAGTTAGCTTGTCAGTAGACTTGCATGCATTAAATCCACATAAACAGTTTTAAACCAGTGTGCATCTCCACACAACACTTTGCATGGATTTAAACTAGCTTACTCACAACTTTGAATCAGGTAAGGCCTAAGTGCCATGCGTCATTTATGTAAAAAAACCCCAAAAGAACGTTTTTAGAAAGTACCAGTTTATTTGATAAAGTACCAGTGGGGGAAAACCCAAACAAAAAAACAAACAAACAAACAAAAAAGCACAATTACATGAGAGAATCTCTTCCAAACATCAAAAGAAAGACAATTCATGTTTCACAGGTGGCACGGTCTGTAGACAACAGTTACAAATGGGTTATTTCCATAACAGCAGAATTAAAAAAATATTAAGTTTCCACATATTAATTCATTCCAGAGCTAGGCCCTGGGACGGGCTGGTCTTTGAATTGAAAGGTACCCATTTAAAAAAAAAAAAAGGAGGGGGGAGGGAGAGACAGGACTCCTGCTAGAGACTTCATTGCAGGGGTTCTTAAGCTACAGGATCAAGCCTTAGCATGGAGTCCACAGAGAGGAGACCCCTTGCCCACAGCTATAGAACACAGAAGAGATCCTCTTCCTTACACCAGTCTAGAATCAGGTGTAACTGCACTGATTTCAGTTAAGTTATAACAGGTGCATAACTACAAATGGAAAGAGAATCAGGTCTAAAAAGTCTATGAAAAGATTCTCCACGGCCTTCAGAACCAGTATGATTTTTATGAGCTACACTGTATGCAGTTGCCCCCACTCTCCACACACAAAAAGCCACCCCACAGCCAGCTATTCTGTAATCTTCATTGTATCTGGAAAGGTAGAGACTCAGATCTAGCAAGTAAGACTGATGCAACAGGACCAAGATAAGTGGGTGTTTTATATACCAATTCTGGAACTAGCCAAAGACTGCCAGAAAACCCTGTAGGACAGGAATGCATCTTCTATTCACTCAATGAATGTTTTGTGGAACTGGACCAACTCTGACAGAGGTAGGATCTGCTTAAATGATGCATTAAAACCCCTTAAAAAAAAGTTAATAGCAAGTGGCTTGAGGAAGTCAGTGTTCCCATAGAGCCACCCTTAGCAAGAGACATGATCAAACAATATTCTAAATACTGAAAGCCATCCTACTGAAGGCAAAAGGGACTAAAGGAGACTAGTTCAAAATCTCTTAAATAGCTTAGCCTATAAACTGAACAACAATTTTGCAAGAGAAAAGGTAAAGGTTACTTCCTTTGAACAGTGAGCTTCCAACTTTTGTTTGCAGCTCTATTGCAAATTAGAAGTGTCACTTTGAAATAAGGGGACGGGATCTCAGCTCCACCTCCTGAACATGAAGGAGCAAGGCTGGCATTTTCAACACAGCAACTGTTTCTAATTCATGGAAGTTAATCTGATGGCTGCTGCATTCAGGGGGCACACAGAGCATTAGTGACCTGGCTAGTTCAGCAACCATTAGCCTGACCCCCAGCTGTGATGAACAAAACAAGGAAAATATTACTGCATTCAACATAAACAAGACATTGCACAAACAGCAGCATATAAACAGACCAATACGCCCTTCCCTTACACACAGTAAGGCTGCACAAGCCCCAAAACCTCTAGCCTTTGTATTCTTAATATTTGTACACTTTGCTGGAAAATATATATATATATATATATATATAAAATATATAGCTCTATAGGACTGATTACAATATATTACAGGATAAAAATTCCCATCTTTCCCTATAATATACTTTAATCATGTTTTAAGAATCCAATTTTGTATACAGAGTAATTCTAGCAGAAGTTATTGCCTTCAGTTTATAATTAAAAATTCACAGAATAAAGCTTAAATAGTTTTCACAATCATAAGAGATTCATTATATTAGTGTTTTATATATAAAAATGAAAAAATAACCAAAAAACCAAAACATGAGAAGGAACCATAAATAATCCTATAAAAATCAAATCAAAAAATTATGGAAAATCCCCATAAATATATCAATTGCATACAGTAGCTGCTATATAGAAAGGGAAACCTGTAACATACTGTAGCCAATCCTGCTTCAGTTCAGAATATGAATTGTATAAAACACAATATATACATCTAGAGAAATGCCCAGCCAAAGGAAACAAAGGATTTAAAAATCAAAAAAAAAAGTCTTAGGAATTTTTTAAAAAGTATGTTTTTTTTTATTTCAGTACTATTTCTAAAAACATAACACATTAGGCTATTTTCCCTACTTAAAAAATTATAAAATCCTACATTAAAAGGTAATTCTCCAACTTGTAAGAGGCTAGGTGCAGGGAAAGGTTAGTCTCAGAGTCAAGCAAGCCAAGAGGCTTTCCTGATTTTGCAGATTGTGACCTACCAAGGGCCAAAAAGGAAGAGGAAACTTCTCCCTAAGAGCCATTTAGGCCACATAGTTATTTCTCCCATGGGCCCTTTATGGCATATGGGCATCCTGAGCCAAGGACACAGCTACTCCCTGATAAGGCAATGGTACACTGTAGTGTAAGAGATTCATAGATAATTCTCTATAAAATGCTTTATATGATTGGCCTGCTGCAGGACAGGCACAATACTACAGGGGAAATAGAATAAAAAACCTTCTACACAACAAGGCAAATTGGAGAGTTGCACACCAGATACAAACACACATATATACACCCTCCCCTAAACCAAAAATAAGGAATTTGACAATCATTTGCACGCCCCCTCCCCCCAATATAGCCATGACAATGTTCCCCTCCCAGACGCTTTACATTTGTTGTGCCCTTGTTAGTTTAGCAGGATGGAAGGGTTGCACAGAAAGATTTTTTTTTTTTAAATCGCTTTGAAATTAGATCCAAGAGAGCATTTGTTGGGAGCATCTTAGCTTAGGTCCAAATGCTTTAACAATCAGTTTTTGTCCCTAGAGGGGCACAAGGTGCTGGTGGCTTTAAGCGTAGAATTCATTTGTAGGCGCTTTCTTGTAGATTGGTTTTTTGCCAAGATCATAACTGCCCTCATCCTTTTTCTTCATGCGATAGACCAACAGGAGGATCAGGAAGACAGCAAACAGCAGCCCAACTGCCCCACCTGCAATAAGAGCTGGAAGAGAATATGGAATGAATATAGCATTTAGGAGGAAACGGCTACCCTCACCAGTCATAAACCTATGAAATCTATCCCAGAGTTCCAGCATTTCAGGGCTTTCTACTGGCAGCTTCCATGTTGCTGAAAGTGACATTTTCAGTCCAAACAGCATCTAGAGACCAGAACTCACTTTCCACGCAGTTTATCCATAATTAAAAAAACCAGCATTTAATAAAAAAGTTTCTTTTGATTAACACAGGAAAGAAGCTTCCCTAATACTCTGTGCCTCCCAGCTTACCTGAACAAAGCCAGTTGGCTCAGTTTCAAGTGACCTGTGGGTTGTGTGTTTTTGGTCAGCATTCTTGCCCTCTAAAGTATGGGAACAATCATACGACCCCATTTTTGGCATCTCCATTTCCCCTTCCTCCCACATTTACAGTGTGGCTGATGAGTCACTAGACTTTGGGGACAGTGAAGTTACCTGCAAGGACTTCTGTTCTTTCAAAGAGGCTGCCGTTGGCTGTGCTGGCCATGGAAATCTTGTTGGACGGATCCATTTTCTCAGCGGGCAAGACTTTACGTGGAGTTATTTCATTGTCTACCACCAGGTTTTCATCCACATCCTTTGTCCCCTTACCGGTATCTTCAGGGATATAGTTGTCACTCGAGAACTGAATAAAGCAGAGACAAACCACACCCTGTCATGAGCAGCTACAAAACACTTCAAAACAGGAGAGACAGGACAGACACCATTTAATGGCAGGACAGTTGAGGTCATTCAAGAGTTCGGTGCATCGTGAGCACCTTATTCCAGTGGACTGGATATGGAAGCCAGCTATGGGGGGGTGGGGAGTGGGTTAAGGCAACAAGAGCCTTCACAGGCAGGCAGGCCGGGCCGGCCAGATACCACACAGAGAAGGGCTGTTGGGCTAGGTTTTTCTGAGAGTGCTCAAACACCACCTACCATAGGACTCTCTTCAGTGGTTGAAGCAATGTCATCTTCAGCATCTAGATAACATGCAAACATACAATACAGAATTAGTTTCCCTTTGCTTTCAGAGTGTTTTCCCAAAGCCCAGGCACACTCTATAGCAGCACTAGCTGCTATTGTCTAACTAGGGCTCTGCTTTGATTAAAGTGCCCTCTTATCTGTAAGTACTTTCACCAGTTAAATATAGTTTTGATTACACAAAGCCACATGATGCAAGCTCCAGATTACCTCATTCAGAGAAGAAATCTTCAGCTCCATCAAGTGGCTCTTGCTGCAGGGTACCAGGATTTGCTCAGAAAGCTAATATGCTCTTGTGTGCTATGCTGGCTTCAGGAGAGCACTCTTTTGAACACCCATCCCTAGAGGATAATTTGCTACGATACTAACCACCAGATCTGCCTGAACATGCCACATACTAATTTCAGAGCTTGTTCTTTACCTTTTGAGAACACAATGTGAACATAAAAAGGGAACAAGGAGCTGTTTAAACTAGTTTATGCTGGGAGTTTTGAAGCCAAAAAGAGTTCTCTGAAAACACTGAATTAACTAGCTTTCACTACTACACTGGTTTTAGGGACAAAGCTGGAAGATTCAGAAATGTTGGGGCTGGAGGAAGATGAGATTTAACAAAACTAGTTAAACTTTACAGCCCCATGGTATTAGGGTGTGGGGGGGTAATGATTTGAGTAATGCATTGTCTACCCATTGAAGATAGCATGTAATCTCATTACAGGGGTGACCTACTTGGATGCCCCTATAGAGATGGAAGACAGAATGAGTCCCACATCATGGCATGGTGCCCTATTGCTGTTCCTATCAGTGTACTGCATCCAAGCAAGCCTCCACATAGGAGGTATTTGATTAGGCTGCTCTACTGATTCTTCTGAATGACTTGCTGAGCTTAGCTTTACAGACTTTGTAGCCCATTGCAAGTTCCATTAAAGAGCCTGTGAGACTCAGGGGACTATGTAGCTTTTCCAGGTCACAGCTATGAAGATGTAATAGTCAGAGGAAGACTCCAATTTAAAGGCTATTTCTTTCTTGCCTACATACCATCATCTCCAGAACCAGAAAACCAGTCACTCTCTCTGCTCAAGTCAGGCCTGGGGTCACTGATATCTTCATCATCTGGCAAGGCTCCAGAAGAGAAATAGTCCTCTCCATACTTCTCTGGGTCCATGGTCTCAGTTTCTCTCACCTGAGAAGGGAAAACCAGCATTAGACATTAGGCAGCGCAGCCAGCACAGTAATATTTCACCATCTAACTGGTGAAGTTCAATTCAGCCCACCTAAAAGCACCATCTTTACCTTCTTGAAAACAGCTGAATTCCCCTAGTATTTGAGAGCAGGAACCAAGATCAGCCTGAGTGGGGATTTCCAGAAGGACTGTGGGTTCAGAAGGTTCCCATGAAGTGACTAGGGTCTGAATTTACTGAAAATAGCTTTCTGGGCAAGAGCTCATGGCAGAACTCCTTGAGGTAGAAGGGAGGAATAAAGTTCAGTGTGATAGGCAGGAGAGTAGTAGTGGGACTTATGCCTAAAGAATCTTTTCCAAGCCTGTGTCAAGAGCTAGATTGAGGTTTCAGTGCTACAGTGAGAACCCAAACCCAGTATGTTTAATAGCATCATTATTTCATTTACAATTCAGATACTTTATCATACAAAAGGTTAAAACTGAGATTTGTTTGCTCCTCCCCCCCCCCCCCATCTGTATATTCTGGGGAACAATACAAGGAGATCAAAAGCATTATAAACAGTAACTCATTTGTATCAAGTGTTCCCTCAACAACACACACAATTCAAAAAGCAAATACCTCAGCAGTTCCCTTCTCAAAATAAAACCAGGATACTGGGATCTGACAAACAGTCAGACATGTGCATTAGCATGGCAGCAGTAGCCCAGATAAGCCAGTCTGCAGGGGCATACAAAGGAGCCAAGCCAAAGAATTGGATGTTAAACTGCCTGACAATGGTTTAAATCAGACCGCATTTTTGCTTGGGCCTCTGAAGAGTAGGGGGTGAAGGCAGAAGATTTAGACCAAGATTATATAAGTTCCCATAACTATTCTGTATAACTTTAGTGACCCTTTAGGGCCAGTCCAGGCGAGGATTCCGTAACTCTGAGATCACGGACCGTCCACACTTCCAAACTGGCAGAATCCAGTGTTTGCTGTGGAATTCCAGCAGCAATTCACAATTCCACAGCCATTAAGTCATTTGCTTGTTAAGGAATTTAACCCTTTCCTTACAGTTGGAAGTACAATGCAAACTGAATGGACAGCTGCTGCCGCCGCCACCACCACCAGTTTCACTGGCCTTGTTTGGCTAACGATTCCCATTGCTATCACCAGTTCTGCTCTGCTAGCGATAGAAATGCTGGGAGCACTAGTGTGGCTGGTGGTGCCTAGCCACCTGTTACAAGCATGGAGATGCAGGGTTAACTGGAGAGGGGGGAAGTGGAGACTTGGGGGGTAAGGAGGGGAACACAAAATATTGGTTCTCCACCAAAGCAGCTCACCCTCCCTTCCCCCAGATGGAATGCCATCTTATCTGGTAGCTCCTGGAACCATTTAATCGGTGTTAAGCGCTCCCAGTGCTTCAAGGGGGTGGGGGGTGTTCAGAAAGCAGCCTGTCTGCTGCCTTGCCCCAGGCATGGTCCCACTGCAATAGAAGACCTGTGGCATTGCCACAGCTAGCCCTGCTCAACTTGTGGGCACAGGCTGCAGACCAAAAAACTGCAGTACAGATATATCCATAAAAACTTTATTACAGTGCCAGATACAAGTGGTCTTTTCCCCTCACACCAACAATCCACTTCCACATCCGTAGATATTGCAGTTGCCCCAGCCACCAGGCTCTACAATCAGGCTATGAGAAGCTTCTCCTCATCCTGAATTCGAGGGGCTAGAACAGTGACGCAATAGCTTTTCTGGCAGCTCTGGTTCATTCTACCCCTTCAGAGTCAAAAGGGACCAGAAAACACTCAACTGAGCATCCTGAAAAACCAAGAAGAGCCTGATTCTGCCAGACTCCTCACCTCCCATTATGCCCCAACTAAGACAGCTAGAAATACAGCCTGGATCAAATATTCCCAGCATCACTGGTCATTTATAGGACAACTTTTATACATTTATAGCGCCAACCTTAATTAGAAAGGAGGCATCTGAAGCTAGCCAAGACACCAGGGCTCCCTAAAATGGTACTGCAGCATAAGCCACAGCTGGAATGAGGAGGCTGCTGCTCCCATCCCAGACTGCGGATGTTTTATTAAGATACAGAAAGGGTTTGATTTCCATTTGCTACCAGGCCACTGTTCAGCAAGTCAAGGTGTGTCCCCCAGACAGTAGCTTTCATGTAGTGCAATGGCAACAGGTTGAGGAGGTTTTCCCTTGAAGAGCAGACAAATATTGACAGGTGTCAGTACTACATTACATCTTTGTGCCAGCTCACCCAGACTGTACACTCATGACTGGTGAATCACAACCATCAGGCAGACACAAAGCAAATGCCTAACAAGGGAGGCTCAACAGAGAAAACTAGGCTGGATCAGTGAGTCTGAAGGGACTGAGTAACCTGCCTTATTCGATCAAACCAAGGATGAGTAAGAATGGTAGACATTTGCTATTACTGGATACTTTGGAATACACCAGGTTCAGATATCACAGGGGGCTTATTCATCAAAATACACACTGTCTGTGTGTATGAGTGAGGGAGGTCCAATACTAACGAAGTTACTGACTCACAGCAGTAGATACGATTATATGGAGTTTTCCATGCCATTGCTCGTTTGGCCCTGGGCCCAGGAGAAAGTAAGTGGGAAGTTCACTCTCCATCTACAGTAACTTTCTGGAAAACATCCAGACAGCTACTGGGGGAGGTGAGCAGCAGCAGAGGGACCTACACTTCTACACACTTACCCTCAGAAGATTAATTGTGTATCCTTAGGGGCTGGGAGTTGAGACTATTTGAGGTACTGGGGTGCTGTTGGGCATCTCACTTCCTTCCTGTATGGGTAAATGTGGTGATATTCATTCCATGTTTCTCCCTACACAAACTCAAAACACACCCACGTAACAAGCAGGCACTTCCCTGGAGCTAGGTGTAAATCCCACCTTGCAGAGCATTCTGAATGGGAAGAGTTAACAGTGAAGCATCTGTGCTCTGTGCCGGGTGGATCTGGAACAGTGACATTCCTCACATACACACCTGCAAAGGGCACACAGGAGCAGTTCAGAGACTCCAATGGGGTTTGTGGGCTCAGGGAGAGGCTTAGTGCAATGTTACAGTTTCTTTTAATATTGTCTACTAGGGACATTGCATTTCTAAAGCAGGAGGAAAGTCTCCCCGCTTCCCCATATATATTCTACAGGCTTCCCTAGGAGGCAGTTTCCGGGTATGAAGACTCCCTCCCAAATGGGAATTTGCAGTCCATGGGGTGCAGAGTCAATAACACAGTGGTTTTCAACCTGTGGCCCATGTGACATCCTCAGGGCCATATAGGTAGTACTGGATGCAGCACACAACACTGTTGGTAAATAAGTTGAGAACCACTTCCCCTTTTCAAAAATATCTGGCACTTGCCGAATGTCCTCCACAGCCGCATTCAGCCTAATTTTGGCAGTCACCAGCTGGAGGCTGGCATCGGATCGAAACTGCTTGTGGCCAGTTGTTCTGCCACCTGCTATTATTGTGCTGGAACTGCCTCAGGGCTGAGTCCAGCCACTCTTATGATGGGAGAAAGACTAAATGACTGTGCAGCCTCACCTACTTCTGGCAGCTGAAGTCAAGCCTTCCTGCTAATATGCTTTAGCAAATAGAATCCTTTGACTACAGAAGGATGTCGCTTCTGCTAAAGTCCAGCTCCAGGATTTCTTCTGGATGTTAAGCAGCTTTTACCCACAGTGACGTGAATGCCAAGTAAGATTAACAAACATCACTGGGGGGAGGGGAATAGAAGGGAGGAGAAAGAGGGCAGGAGCTTTCCCTGCTTAGCAGGAGCAAAAAGAGAGGCTTACTTCTTAGCTGCCAGCCAGAGTGTGTGCAGGTATGCATACTCTGCCTTTATCGTCACATGCTGCTTCAGTAGGATCCACGCAGGGGAAGTGAATGTTTAGGCATTACAGGGATTAGCACACTAGACATGCCAAGATGCAGAGGTAGCAGCCTCCTGTGTATGGATCATTCATGTAGAAGAAGCCTATGGCTCCAGGCAGAGGAGCTGGCAGGGCTGCGATACCTGATCCCCTCTCTGGCTGAGGAGTCTGATTTCAGAGTGGCTTTGGCTCTATTTCAGAAACCTAGATCAGCACTAGCTGCTTCTCACAGTGAAATCTGCTCACACTGCAGCACACAAAATTCCTATCTAACATGTGACTTTCCACAGCCACTGACTAGTCCTGAGAAGGAAAAACAGTAAACTCTAACCAAGCCTGCCTCCTCCAGCCCACACACCACTGCCATAGCTTATGTGCCCTTTCACAGCAGCCGAAAACAAGTAACATTCTCTAGGGCAAGGGCATGAAATGCACATGATCAACTTTTAGTGCTGGCCATTGTCTCTGATCAAACACACCAATGTTTGAATTCACTCCAAGCTTCTTTGAAGCCTGGTAGAAAGTGAGTTGGACAGGGGTTGCACATGCCGATTCCCAGGCATCTGAAGTGCAGGGAGCTCTTTACAGGGTTTCCAACAAGCCAGATAATGGAGCCCTATAATTTGCTTCAGAGTCTCTGCTTCCCAGCACTGTGTACACAAGCCCAGGAGTAAACAGGAGTGAGGTGAAAGTCAAAAGAACATGAGCACTTAGTTAACTATTTGCACCCTGCAAAGACAGAGATATGGGGAGTTGGTCTGAC
The DNA here is from genome assembly GCF_965140235.1 of Caretta caretta. Lineage (NCBI taxonomy): Eukaryota > Metazoa > Chordata > Testudines > Cheloniidae > Caretta > Caretta caretta. The sequence continues at coordinate 20,778,588 of NC_134218.1, forward strand.
AGCTCCTTTGCAGATGTTTACTGATAGTAAAAATTCTATTCTTAATTTCAACACCAGGAGATCAAGAACTGATTTTCATCAGAGAGACTCAACAGAATGTGTGTCTCACCTGCACATCCATTCATATGACCACTGGAAAGTGATTCAAACCCAGACAAGTCCTGCTGCAAGTTTCCTCCTCCGCACAGTGAATTTGAGAACGGTCACACAGGATCAGACTAGGGATCCATCTAGTCCAGTATCCTGTCTGATAGAGGACGATGTGAGAAGTTCCATACTGGAACAGTCATGGACTAGCCTGCCCAAATGGGAAGTTTCTTCCAAATCTTGTCAGCAGTTGATTTGTGCTCTGAAGTGGTCATCCTGCTCAGTACAGTCAGTTCTTCACAATATAGATATCTAATTCTTTTGAATTCTACTTTGATCTTTGTGTCTCTCTTCTAGCAAGAAGTTCCACACAGTAATGGTGCATTGAGTGAAAATATTTCCTAGTTTTGAATTTGCCACCTTTCAGTTTCATTGAATGTCCTTTTGTTCTTGTGTTATGAGACATGGGGTAAGTTAGAAATTCCTGATCTACCTTCTATACCATTCTATATGGAGAATCATCTTGTCCCCTCACTAAACTCAGCAGTCCTGATCTTTTCAGTCTCTTAATGCGGCACTGTTCCTCTAGTCATTTCCATTGCTATCCCTGAACACACACTGGTGTTCTGAGGTTTGAACACTGTACTCCAAGTGAGGGTATACCATTGATTTAAAATAATGGTATTGAATCTTTTCAGTATTTTTCTCCAGCCAATTCCTTGCTTCGTGTAGTTCTGCTGCACACTGAGCAGAATTTTTTCATTGAGCTGTCCACAGCAAGGCTTAGGGCTTTTAAGCCGTAACCACTCAAGGAAAAACTACTCACCCACAGCTTAGTTGTAGGGAGGATTGTTGGATCCCCAGTTACCCAGACAGGCTGGAATGGTTTCGAGTATATGCTAAAGCTCATCCAGCCAGTGAGTATTTGGGACTTCCTCCAAGATGCAGCTCATAGCCTAGAGACCTTCAGCAGTTTGTGCACTTGTGGATTTAGGGAGTAGCACAGAGTCATTGTGGACTATTATATTAGTGGAGTATTCATGAAAGAGACAAGAGCCCTTACAACATAGCCAACCTAAAATTCAATCACTTAGTATGCATCCGATGAAGTGAGCTGTAGCTCACGAAAGCTTATGCTCAAATAAATTGGTTAGTCTCTAAGGTGCCACAAGTACTCCTTTTCTTTTTGCGAATACAGACTAACACGGCTGTTACTCTGAAACCTATCATTTAGTGTGTTTGTTGTTGCTTCAATTGGGCACTTGGAAAGGAGTGGCATGTGTTTATCTTGACACCAGAGCATACTCCCATCCTCCCCAGACATACACATAATGTCACATGCAGCAGAAGTCATATTACTAAAATGCACATCTAGATTTCAAGTTAAAGGATTCTCAGAATGGGGCTTACACAATACTGAAGTCAGCCCTAGAGTCTGTACTCTAAGAATCTGTGTTTAAAAGAAGCATGCCTATACGAAAGCCACCACGACTGACACTAATTAGCCCTCTTGCTGGATGTCTCAGCAGAGAGGCCAAGGACCAACTACTAGACCATGGAAAGTGAACTGTGTCAGCACCAGATGTAACCCCTCCAGGGCAGGGACGTGAGGCATACTGGTAGAGTACATACATGTTGCTTCACTGCTTATGCTTATGATGTGACTGACTGAAAGCTCCATGGCTGTCCTGACATTAGCACTGAATTCACTTAAATACTTCATTTCTGCCCCTTTGCCCTTAGTTCCAGGCCACCAAAGAGTTGTCATTCTTGTATCAGGAGATCCCAGAAACTAAGTCATTGTTGAAGCAATCTTGGCCAAAATGGATTTGTCCTACCATGGTACATGGCTGGGATCCAGCTTGTCAAACTAAGTGTAAACCACTGGAAATCTGATGCTATAACGGAAGCGCTGAGGCCAGCAAGCTGCAGACCATGTGCTAGGAGAGCTGTGAAAATAAGGTAGGCAAAAGAGCAAAAACTGTGATCTTAGAAACAAAGGAGATAAGCCTGGGACAGGAGGGAATTTCCACCCACTGCCCTTTGTTCTATCTGATTTATTTACATGAGACTCCTGTCTATTCCTAGCTGTTGGAAGGGATTTTAAATAAATCTGTTCTTAAAAAAACAACAACAATGAGGAGTCCTTGTGGCACCTTAGAGACTAACAAATTTATTTGGGCATAAGCTTTGTTAGTGTCTAAGGTGCTACAAGGACTCCTCGTTGTTTTTGCTGATACAGGATAACATGGCTATCACTCTAACTTTGTTGTAGACAGTTACTTTAACACGCACTCAAGAAGAGTCTTCCAGAGAACTCAGTGATCTTCAGATACCAAGCCTCAGATCATTTTAGCATATTTTACAATATCCACCAGACAGCTCTCTACTATAGATGCTTTGGAGTCACATCAGACTCAAAACACCTCCAAAACAAGAGCCACTTGTTCCCTTCCAGCTTCTCTAACACGGACGCACTGTAGCGCCATGGGGTATGCCACCATCCATCTGCCCCTTTAAAGCAGAGACAATATCCTCCTCTCCCATGAAGAGCTCTGTTAGAAGGAAATCACTGCTTCAGAAGCAAGAGTTTCCAGAGACTTCTGTCTTATGTGACTGCTTACTACTGTGGAAAAAAGTTGGATAGTACCAAGCCAGTCACATATGACTGAACTCTACCTGTGAGGGGTCCTGCATGCTGAGGTAGTAGTTATCCCCATGTTAACAAGCATTTCTGTATGTGGTGAGCACAAAGGCCTGGTCTACACCTAAAATGTAGATTGACATAATTATGTCGTTCAGGGGTGTGAAAAATGATGGAAAATGGTGGAAAAAACACTTCTATCTCTGTAGAAAGGATCTGCAGTACAGCATTGCTGCTGTGCCACTGTAGCGCCCAGAGAGTAGACAAGCCCAAATCTCACCAGCAGAAAATGGGTTGCTTCTTTTCCTAACTCCAAAACTCCTCCTCTTTAGATGCATAAACTCCTTAGCACAGACACTGAAGAAATCTCTTCTATGCCTGGGAGCAGAGCAAATAACCTTATTTTAATCCAGGTCACACCTTATATCAGCATTCCTCTGCATAACAAGTACTGTAACAAATCCACATTAGCTGGCTCACTGTGCCCTCTGATCATCTTTGGTGACTGCTTGCTAGTCAGCTTGCTCCAAATTATTGACAGGATAGATGGCCCCTTCTGGCTTTAGTGCCAAGGAAGACAGTTTAATCAAGGCTTCCCTGCATGTGCATGCACTTAAATAGGCTGGAGCCTACTGAGCCAATTGTGCTAGGAGCTTTCAGAGACAAAGTGCTACTGTGCATTTCCTCAATATACTTTAAAGTATCAAGTGATTGGTCATATTGATGAGCAGCAACAGCTCTCACTAGGCAAAACTACCTTTACACCCAAACGATCACATAACTACTTGGCTAGGGTGTCCTCAGGTCAACATAAATTGCCAAAATAAACCCAAAACTTTAGGTTAGATCCTGAAGCCTGTGCTGAGTAGGAAGTAGCAAGAGAGAACAGCAGGCCAGGATTTCTGCAGACAGTTATCGTCCAGCTGTCTGGGTGGCAGTGAGACTGGAGCAAGAAGAACAAGTCTGTTGGCAAGCATATTCTAGTTGTCTGAGACTGGGAGAGTCACTTTCAAATTACAGTGCAGTCCTTCTGCATTTCCACCTCGGGTTCCCTACCAAGAACCTTAGCAGGTAGATAGCAGTAAGAGTAGAATCACTTGTCATTCCTCCTGTACATTCCTATTGTGATGTTTTAAATACTGTGGCAATGAGGGGCTTCCACCTACCCCCGCCATCAGACAACCCTGCAGTGAAAGGATAATCTCATAGCAATAGATTATAATGTATTAAGCAGAGAAGTCAATTTGCCATCACCAGTTCAGCAAGAGGGCTTTACTGTAGCCAGAACCCAAGGAGAGTGAGTTCCAATATGTAATCCAGAGCAAGCTCTAGGTAACATTGTATTCCGAGTTTCATGCTCTCTGGAATCAGTTAGCTTTTGACCCATGTGCATTTGCCTAACAGAGCCCACACTTATTTAAGACTAGGTCTGTGTGTCACTTAAAAACAAACAAAAACAAACAAAAAAAAAAACCCTGAAGAAGATGCAAAGAGAAAGACAAAGAATTGACTGGGAGGAATTTCTTGTTTAAATAATCTGATAATTAGCAAACAGAGCCATAAAAGAGGTTGTACAGTTCCCATGACAGACGGTCACATGCAGGGATCTATTTACAGCAAGTGGACTCATTAACTAGCATCATAACCTTTTCTGATGAACCAGCTATAGGTGTTTGGAATCGTAAGTATCTATTGGTTACAAAGTCTAATTTCAGCATCTTCACCACAGGGATCTACTCATGTTTTAAAGAGCGATTCAGTTAAGCAGCTCAAGGCAGGATAAATAAAGCCAGCCACTGACAGCCATAGTGTCCAAATTCAGAGTACGGGTGGGAAGAGTCCATTATGCCTGTTCTCCCAGGGAGGTGAAGGCACAATGGGTTCTCAACAGGAGTAGATCCTCTTATTATGGGATTTTCATTCAAACATAAAAGTTTGGTATACAAAAGACCAGAGTCAAAGAATGCAATGTAATATACCTGTTTTCCAAAATTTAGTCTTCTCCTTCCCTCACCCGAGGGAGGCATATGGAGATCCTTCCTAGAGCATAACTCAATCCTCCAAGTTATTTTGCAGAATTGCAATGGTGTTTTTTTTGTTGTGGTGGTTTTGGGGTTTTTTTTTTTTTACATGTGTATTACATTACTAGCTTGTGTGTCTTGCACTTTTAAATTCCTTTGTAACAGTGTTAGCAAGATCAGACTTCAAAGAGAATAAGGCACACAGCAGAAGTTTTGGTGCCTTTCCTAGCTGGCCCAATACAGAGCTAAAATGGCCTGACAAGCAACTAATCTAGGCTTCCTTGTACAGCTGAGATCCTGATACTGCATCTTGAAAATGTTTCAATTCCCCACAATCTATGCAAGTTTAATCATATCAAGAGACTAGAGATTTAGGTTTGATTTACACTTAGCTATGTTAGTTTAGGAAGGTTTTGCTCGTATAGATGTGATTTAAAAAATAAAATGTGTAATTAAACCAGAAAAGCCTTTAAGTGTAGCTCAGAAAGGCTCCACTAAGGTCTTGTCCATGCCCAGGAAGCTAATGCCCACGTCTTAATTATTTCCAGATACTCACACCTTCCCAGAATCATGCAAGTCACCTACTAAAGTTAAACATGCTTACAGCACCCCAGCATTCTAGGGCTTGGTTTTTCTCCCCCTCCTCCGACAAAGGAATACTTCAGCTTCACACACACACACACACACACCCTCCTTAACCCCCCATCATCTGGGTGCCAGGGTGTCTTTCTAAATGCATGCTAGTAATCTAGAAGACCATAACGTTCTGTTATTCACCCCTTCTCTGGCTTCTGAAATCCATAGACCCCACAGCACTATCAAGGCATTTAGTTACCAGCATGCAATGACAAGGCCCATTAACAGTAGTAATGTTTATATGACAGTGTTTCTGATGCTTGACCTTTGTTTAGTTAGAATTAGTGCCAAGAATTAATGCCAAGAGTGTATAAACAGCCTCCTGTATAAGAGGCTTCAGAGCATGAGAGAGAATATTCTGGATCCAGTGTGCATTTCTATTTGCAATAAATATTTCTTTTCTTGGAAAAAATCCTCTCATAAATTAATTCTAGTAAATGAAGTCTCCTCCACCTACCACCACAAATAGAAACAGTCTTTTTAAATGGGCTCAGAAATAAAATTGGAATCCTTACCACCTTAAGAAAAGGTACCTGCTCTAACAAGACTGGGGACTTCTAATCACAGTGCCAGGAGGGCTTGCTGTACTGACCAAATTCCTAATTCCATAAGGTCAGACAGGGAGAAGAAATCCCATTTAGGAGTTGCAGTTTAGCCTTATCAAATTTGAACAATGGTCCATCATGCGAGATATGGTTTGAGCATTGGCCTGCTAAACCCAGGGTTGTGAGTTCAATCCTTGTGGGGGCCATTTAGGGATCGGGGCAAAAATTGGGGATTGATCCTGCTTTGAGCAGGGGGTTGGACTAGATGACGACCTGAGGTTCCTTCCAACCCTGATATTCTATGATTCCTCCCACCACACTACATCAGGTCACTGGTCCAATAATTCAGTCTCTGGTCATCAGAAGTAGCTAGACCCTGATGTTCTAGACTGAAAAAAAGAACTCATAATAATTCTGTCCAGCTGCGATCGCCTTAGATACAAGGGGTCTTCACTGTGCCAAAAAGAAAAAAAAAAAGTGGGATGGGGGGGTATTTAATTAAAGAATTGCTACCTCTCTAGAAAATTGCAGAACTGCAACATCAAGGAAAGTTTGAGTCACTGATTCTCAGAAGAGAAACAAAACTATTATACAAGTGCTGACAAGAGGTTTACAGAACCACAGTAAACTTCTGTCTTAGAAAAAGTAATTTTCAGACTCCAGCAAGCTTCTGTTTTAGAAATGTGACTTCCACAAGTCCAAATCAGAATGTAATCTCTATATTACTATTAGTAAGAAGATCTTGGAGAAGTTCTGAGCAGAGGCAGTTATGGCTTTAATGATTCACAAAAAGAAAAGGAGGACTTGTGGCACCTTAGAGACTAACAAATTTATTTAAGCATAAGCTTTTGTGATGCATCCGATGAAGTGAGCTGTAGCTCACGAAAGCTTATGCTCAAATAAATTTGTTAGTCTCTAAGGTGCCACACGTACTCCTTTTCTTTTTGCGAATACAGACTAACCCGGCTGCTACTCTGAAACCTTTAATGATTCAGCAACTCATCTGTATGACGAAAAGGCACTGGATTCTAAATGTGTAACTTAAGCTATGTATCTAACAAGAAGTGAAAATTCTCACCCACTCAGTCCTAACTGGAAATGGGAGTCTGAAGTATTTAATCCAATAAAAAGCCAAGGCAGCTGCATTCAAGTAGAATCTTTTATGGCCCAGCAATGCAATAACTTACCACATCTTGTGTTAAATATTTAGCACACTGCCCCCATCCCATTCACTAACAATGAACTCAGCCCTGCCTCACCACAACAGCTCTATTCTAGTGCAAATCATTTCACGCCTTAATCTAAAGGGCCTGCATTCCACCAGGTTTCAGCAAGCAGCCATTCGCTCACTGATAGAAACAGTTTAGAGGTCAGATATACTCACAGCTGGCCTACACAATTTTTGACAGCTTTAACTATATTGTAGTTAGGGAAGTGTACAACCCTCTATTGTTTGACACAGTTATAGCAGTAGAAGGGTGATGACAGAAATAAGGTGTACCATATAGTTTATTTCTGTCAGCACCTGTACACTGGTATAACTGTTTCAACCTAGGGGATTCTACTTCACTAACTACAATCCATTGCTAAACCAACATGGTTAAAGTGGTACCCAAAAGGAATAAAAATCTTTTTCAGATCAGCCAGGAAAGCAAGCCTCCTGTAGGGACAGGATAAAGCTAACATGAAGTCACATACATCTCTGCACTGCTGTGGTGAAGATATTTTCCAGTTTGGGGGAGTCCATTATATGCAGGGTTATGCACCAGAGAATTGCCCAGCAGTCAGTTACTACACAAAAATGTAATTCTACTCATCTAGGTGTGAAAACAGAGGCTACCTTGACAATAGGGGTCACTTATTTTACAGATACTAGCACCCACTATACCACACTATTCCCAGAGATGCAGTTCCAGCCCAAATCACACCAGGCATTTAGTAAGCACCATGTACAGAGCAAAACAAAGATTCTCCCATTTGAGGACAAACTTTTTTTTTTTTTAAAGCAATAGAGAGAATAGTGAGGATTCAGAGTCAGCCAAGTGGATTCTAGCAGCAAGCAAGATTTCAGTAGCGTATTTAGCAGCAACAAGAGTTTGAAGTGTGGTAAAAACAGACTGTGGGAATTCTGCAGAAGTTTGCACTGTGATGGCAGACAGACTCTCCTCCCCATTGTTAGGCTAGAAGTCAAGTTAATAGAGCTCAGCCTTACAATTGAGAAATAGGGCAAAACAAGGCACTAGACATTATGCAGGAACAGCAGGATAAGAGAGCAGAGTCATATCCTGAAATGGATTCAAGTCATGCACATTGGAAGGGCCTTGTCCTCTTTCCCCACCCAAAAACCAGAAAGAAGAGTCCATGGTATCCTAGCCATAAACAACAGTTTTCACAGCCGCTGGACTGGAGGTGGATTTCAGCAGACAAATAGTCCGCACATCTTTGCCAAGCCATTGCCAGCCACCTCAAGGGCCTGGTGCACTAGCAGTAATGTGGCAGAGGTAGAACGAGGTAGAGCATTAGGATAACAAACATGTTTAACTCCTTGTCTTCTTATACATCGTGGGTTTGGGAGTCTCTAATATTAGAATTCTCTGGAAAAAGTGAAGAGTTCAGCCCTGGGCTGCCTCCACCTGTTCAGAACGCAAGAGTTCTCTTGATCTCTTCTCAAATAGGGGACTCAGAAAGGTGACTTATGTAAGGGATTTGTTCCCCAGCTTCCATTGTGGAGACTACTTCATGAGAGAAGTTCCTCTTGCCAATCCTTAGTTTCCAAAGGATTTCAGTCTCTGGGACACAAGGAAGGGCTCTGGGGATTCCTGCTTAAAAGCTACCTATGAAGATCTTGTTCTGAGTATTCAGAGTACTGAACTGAGGGGACTATACAGATATCACTCCCACCCTATTGGGTGTAACCAATTTGCATATTAGAAACATTTCTGTGAAGTGCTAAAAACTAAAAGAAACTAACTTTTTTTCATTTGCAGACCGCCTAACAAATTTCAAATGGAGGTGCAGACCTCTTTGGAAATTCAACCTGTGGTCCAAGGACCCCTACCATAGAAGTCTTAGACTAAAAACTGACTGTGCAGAATTCAACTGTAAATGCTGCACATGCTCTGCATGGCATTTGCTGCACTGTGAAAAGGGCACTAAACTGTGGGCATCTATGGGAACGACAACACTTCTGATGGACCACAGGTTGAAAATCACTAATCTATTCCCTCCAATACAGCTGCTAATTTGAGCAGATGCATTAAAAAGCATTTGATTTAGTGACAAGAGCCATCATCTCCTCTTTTTCCTTCAAAACTCTGTTCCAGGTACATTAGTCTTTGTAATACAGTCTGCTGCTCTATGTTGGACAGGTATTGCTCTGGCCAAGTTAAAAATCACACCCTGGCTGAACACATCCACACACTCCATGAGCCTCCCCAAGTCAGAAGGTGAAGCAGATGGAAAATAAAGTTATACATACAGATAGCAATATCTTGATTTGATTGAGAGGGACAGATGAGAAACTGGGCAAAGAGCAGAAAGAACAGGCCTCGGGGAATGATGGTAGCAGGACAAGCCAAACCGGTTTAAACATTAATAATGCAGCACTACTTTCCAAATACCATCATGAACAACAAAACATCGACTCAGCCAGTCAGATGCCCAGTGAGTTCTAGGAAGTGTTGACACTTTTTTGAAGCGTTAATAATAAAACAGACAGGTGTTGCAGCAGAAAAGCAGGGCCTGCCTACCTACCTGCTTCACTCAGACCCCTTCTCTCCTCTCACATCTCCCATTTAAAAGAGCTTGATTAGAGATACTCTGGATGTCATAAGTTCAGGACTAGTCTATGAAATGATGCTATGATCTGGCATGCCAACCTCTAAAAGGCAGAAGCACAGCACCTCAAAGATTGATTCTACATACCTAAAACCAATGGAGCTCATAGGAACAGTCTCACATTTAAATATTACATCACGTTAACATGATCCAGTCTGTTACCTAACTAACAGAGCATAGGAATTATGCCATGGAGCTTTCAGGAATATTTTCAGTCCTTTTACGTGTGGTAAGGCTGCCTCAGTCAGAGAAAACCTGACTGCAGTGAGAGCCACATGGGGCATCACATGCCACTTGAAAGAAGTAGAGCTTGCTCCAAAGAATTTCTGGCTCTTGCATTGTAAAGGCTCTGTCGGACCATCACCATACAGGATCACGTAGCCCTCAAGGCCCTGCCCTTACACAAACACAAAATAGACTCCATGTCCTGTGGAGTTCCAACAATATGTCTGCACCCTCTCCATATCTTGGGTGTACAAAAATTACAAGCCACATGCTGTGTAATCCAGCATATTGTACCAACACTACAAAAAGGGACCCATTCCTCCCACACTAACCTAGATGCTGCATCACCAGAGACCACTCCTCAGTGGGGGTTAGGCCCATTACCAGCACTTCTACTAAAGTAAACTTGGTGGCGTAAATCAATTCAATATTGCAACACTAGAATACAGCCACACTAATTAAGCATAGGGCAATAAGTTGTATTGAGTGTACTGTAAACTCAGCAGGAGGGGTTATAGATACAGCTATGCAGAAATGTTGTCTTTGGAGGCATCTGAACTCTTTAGGACACAGCCTACCAAACCCACAACCCATTATATTCCCCAAGCACACTAGGTTGCAATGTTAATTTCATACCAGATGTGGTCAGAGAGCATCCAAAAGCTGTACTGACCCAAGACGTCTTTGCCCAGACACTTCAAGCATTTTGGCCTGAGAGCTTTCTTGCTAAACCACTAGCATCTTGGAATGGAACTTCAGGACAGAAACTGAACAAAAAGTAGTAAGTGGTGACCTACCTACAGAGCCTCAGGGTGCAAGTGAAACAATGTGGACGATTAAACCTAGTTTGGGGATACTCTAATCTCTTGCAATTGCCCCAGTCCCAATGCAATCCCTACTAACCAGTACCAAAGCAGGAGTCAGAGCTGGGTGCCTTCTGATTTGAGCATAGACACTTGTTAAAATTAAAAGTTAAAAGCCAGAAACCCCTCTGAGTTACATACATGCCTGGTGTTTGTACAGGGTCCAGGATCATTTTGAAAGGTAGAGAGGATCTAATGCCCATAAAAATGAGAGGTACCAGTAGAACTTCATTTAGAGATGCTTGTAAAACTTCGGGATTACATTTTCCAGCACTCACTGTATCTGAGCACCATACAAATTTTAAAAATCCCTCAGCATCATCATATTTTGAATTCCTTTCCATCCTCCTCAGACTTTTGATCTCCATACACCTTTGCTCCCCAATCCTAATCTATATCCTTGTTATGCAAATTCTACTCCCCCTCTTTCTTAAACTCTACAATTGCACCTCAAGCCTAACCTGCAGCATCCCTGTTAGCCCACTCCTGAGCCTCTTTGAGAACTACTGGGGTACAGACAAGCAAGAAGAGCAGGGCCCATCCAAGGGCACAGCAGTCACAGAGGCAGAATCAGAAGGGGAGAGCAAAGGCGTAAAGGAGCACAAAAGAAAGAGCATATATTGTGGTAGACTAATTGTAGAGTGAGAGGAAGGCTGTAAGGCATGGGTAAGGCAAATGCTGATAAAATAGAACCCGCAGGGCAAGCGGGTGGGTAGGTTGGTAGGTAAGAAAGTCGGGCCAACATCAGAAGAGGTATCACCTGATGGGAGGAGAAAAGAGGAAGATTTGTGAATAATCAGAAGGAGGTGGCACAGAGAAGGGAGAGGAAAGGAGTCTCTGACCCAAAAAGAGGAAAAGAATGTGATAAGGATTGAGAAGAGAACAAGGAACTTGGTGTAGAGACAGGCAAGTGGTGAGCAAGACAGGAGTTTAGCCGGGGTGGGGTGGGGGGGAAGAGTCAGTTAGACAGGAAAATTATATTTGGAAGCATAGCAGTGCACAGGCAGGCGGCAGATCCATTTGAATGGCAAGCCAAGTAAGCGTTAGTCAGTTAAAAGATAGGTTTCAGAGTAACAGCCGTGTTAGTCTGTATTCGCAAAAAGAAAAGGAGTACTTGTGGCACCTTAGAGACTAACCAATTTATTTGAGCATGAGCTTTCGTGAGATACAGCTCACTTCGAGTGAGCTGTATCTCACGAAAGCTCATGCTCAAATAAATTGGTTAGTCTCTAAGGTGCCACAAGTACTCCTTTTCTTTTTAGTTAAAAGATAGAAATCCATCATCAATACATAAATAATGGTGAGTAGTTCAGTATCCATCAAGCCACACGGTCCTATCACCAGCATATTTTCAGATGGAAACCAGCTACTCTTCTCCCTCATCTCACTCCATTCAATACACAAGCTGTCAAAACTAGAGATAGTTTAAAACCACAAGACAGGGACAGCCTTAGATAGCTCTGCCCCTTTCACCTACCCAAAGTTTATGGAAGTTGGAAAAATCGTGGCCATATTTACTTCAAAGCCTGCTACCAAGTAGCATATTCCCTCCCTGGATAATAGATATAAATTGCTTCAGGAGCAGGCACAAAATCATCTGGAAAAAAAGGCCGTTCTGTTCTCCCTCAGAAAAACCTGTTTCCCTCCTGATGGGAAAAGCCAGGTTTCTGCCACTAGCACATATAATATTAAGTCAGGTAAGGACAAAGTCACACAGAATATTTGGGGGAGCTAAACCTGGAGTCCTGGCTCCGCAGCTAAAAATTCAGAAAGATGGGGGGGACGATGACAGTAGAGAGAGGAATCGGGTGACCAGATGTCCCGATTTTATAGGGACAGTTCCGATTTTGGGTCTCTCTGATACAGGCTCCTATTATCCCCCACCAGATTTTTCCCACTTGCTGTCTGGTCACCCTGGGGAGGAATGGGGTGTTTGAGCTCTGGTACAAGTCTGCATCACACGTCTCTTCTCCTCCAAGGCTGGTTATAATCCATTACTCCCCCTGAGGAGGAGTTAGATCGAGTTCGAGATCACGAGGCGAGGATGGAATTGGAGCAATGCCGCTCTTACCCCAGCTGGAGTACGGGTGCGGGAGGCCTCTGGTGAGGGAAACTCAGCCGCTTCATTGGGTTTCCCCTCAGCAGCCCAGTATTCTCAGCCCGGGGAAATCGGGGGTTGGCACAAGGTAAAGGAAAACCGCAGCTGCGGGCGTGCCGTAGGAGGGGGATTTCAACAGGTCCCTGTGACAGGAGGCAATTGCCGCAGAGCCGGGCTTTGGGGCAGCCTTACTCATGCCCCAGCTATGAGGGCTGGGCACTATCTGCGCCATGTGCTGATGCTGGAGCCCGGGGGCGGCCGCAGGAGCAGGGGGGCAGGCACGAAGCAACGTCCGGCCAAGGGCTGTCGCTGTCCACCCCCGGGACGGGGCGGCCCTTTGCCCTACAGACCCACCCGTCAGCAAGGGACGGAGACAGGCAGAGACTCCGAGGAGAGCTGTCCCGCGTGCGGCCGCTCCCCAGCCCTTCCCTGGCGCCGGGCACCACCTGGGACACAGCGAGTCTCAGGAGGCCGAGCCGGCCCCGGCGCCCTGCAAAGAGCGGAGTCCGGACCCGGACCCGAGCCCGCCCCCTGCCCTCAAGCGGGCCCGAGCGCTGCCCCCCGCACTCGGGGCCCCGCGACGCCCCCCGGCGGAGGCACGGAGCCAGGACACCCCGCGGCGCGGGCGGGCACTCACCGACTCGGCAGCGCTGGCGGCCACCAGGAGAAGCAGAGCGGCGCAGAGCGCCCCGGGGTGCCTCGCTGACAGGAGCTGCATGGTGCTCGGGTGTGATAGTGGCGGTACGATGATCAAGCGGCTAGCACAAGCCCCCCGGCCGCGCATTTTATAAGCGGCCCGGCCCCGCCTCAGCTGGCCCGGCCCTGGGGAGGCGGAGCCGCAGGCCCAAAGCGGGAGGGGAATGCCCGGAGCTGCTGGGAGTCCGGGACGTGCCGCTCTCCTAGTCCTGTCAGCAAGGCAGGGGCATTCCTGGGCTCTGGGTAGACCGGCAGCCCCCTCTCCACCACCATTCTCCTCACAGCCCTGTCCCCTTCTGCTCCCATACAATCCCCTTCCCAGTCCCTGGGGCGTGACGCCACCCTGTCCCCCCCCACCTAACAGCCCCCTCCCCCATCTCCTGGGGCCGGACACCACCCTGTCATCCCCCCCTCCACCTAACAGCCCCCTTCCCAACCTCCTGGGGCCCAGCACCATCCTGTCCCCCTCCTAACAACTCCCTCCCCAAGCTCCTGGGGCCTGACACCACTCTGTTCTCCCCCCTCCACCTAACTGCGCCCTCCCCAGCCTTCTAGGGTGTGACATCACCCTGTTCCCCCTTCCCTGGTCCCCTGTATTCCAACCCCTCACCACTCCCTACATTTTACCACCACTTTACAGCCCCCTTACATCCCCTTCCCAAATGCCCCCATGTGCAACTCTAACACTTCACCTTCACCCTTGAAGGCCCTGCCAACCTTACACCCTGCTTCGTGAACTCCCCTCACATTCACACCATCCCCCTTACACCCTCAACCCAGTCCTATACCACCTTACCATACACCCCCACTCTCTTACACCAATAAGAACTTTATGAACACATAGGAAGAGAGGGAAATGGTAAGTCAAATTTTGGGCCATGTTACCTTGACTGTCTCTTAAAAATCAAGGTATGAGAGAAACCAGCATATGAAAATACCATTCTAAATATGATTTTTATAAAAATCATATTTAGAATGGTATTTTCATATGCTGGTTTCTCTCATACCTTGATTTTTAAGAGACTATAGGATTTTTTTTTAAATCCTCCTCTTGTCCTCCCCTCCAGATTTGCCATTTCTGCCCATCTTCTCTGGGTCTCTCCTGTGGATTATAAATCCTTCTAGGTAACGCCTGGCTGTACTTCTGGGTGTTATACAATGTTTATCCTACTATTGGCTATTAACAAATAATAAATTATTGCAAAAGGGACCAATGGGAATTACTGTTAACAAAAGTGCACCATGAAATTAACAAAGACTGGTCACTTTATTTTATTTTAAAATTTATTTTTTTCCAGAAAACTAAAGAAGGTTGTATTTTAAGGGTACCAAAAATATTCTACTGGATATTCTACTGAAACAAGCAGGGCACATGTTTTATGACAGGAACGAGGCCCTGATCCTGTACTCTGATTCATGCACTTGGACCCCTATGCCTGTGAGGAGCCCTGTTGATTTCAATAAGACACCACTCCAGTATAAGGGTCTGCCACAAGGATGTAATTACAGGATTCAGGCCAATATCTAAATCCAGAACAACATTACAATCAACACAGACCATGATGACAATGTTCTCTCCAACATTTAAGACTAAGCTGTGAAGGCTGGTGATGTTTCCAGGGCAAGTTTTCATAATCAGGCAATCTTTATGCAAAATAACTTCCAGGAAAATCTATTTTGCACCTGAATACTGACTGCAACTACAACCAGCTTTTTAACACTGTGCTTAGATACTATGGTGCCTAGATACAATACCTTTGATAAACATGGAAATAATCTGTTACTCATGTATGATAGGAGCAAACAGATATTTTAATTTTTTTTCTGGAAGCTTCACAGTCAGGCATTTAAAATCCATATCTGTTTTTGATTAATGCAATAGAATTTTAAGGAATATTTCCAGCCTTCATGTCAGATATTTAAAAACAACAAAAGTGTTTCAATGTTGTTAATATCTGGGACAGGCAGCAATCCCGATCCTTCTATGAATCTCATGCAAGTGTATGGCTCTGCTTGCATGGAGCTCATTGCAGGATTGGGGTTTTAGGTAGCTTTTGTTTTTAATATTTTAAGCTGCAACAAATATTACCATAAATAAGTGGAATCCATAAAAGAACATTAATAGGTAATGTAGGTCCAAAAGGTAAGTTTTGTAACTTTTACATGAATACAAATGTTTGTTACATTTGATGAAAAAATGAAAATAGTTTTCTGTTTCCAAAAACAGCAGTGGCAGTTTTAAATGTAAACTGGGACATTACATCACTGTGTTCCTGAATGAGACCCTGAAAGCAAAACTGCTTGGTCTGTTTTCTGTATCTAAGCAGAGGCAAGTGCACAGACCAAATAGCCATCACAGATGGTAAAAAGAAAGACTTAAATATTTCAATTTTAATCAACTCAAGGTATTCATAACACAAGTAAGGGAATTTGTTTATGCTTTTTAACCTGACAAGGTCCCTTTACACAAGAACCTTAGCTTTTTGTAACCAAACTGATAAAATCTTTGGCTCAGGCTCAGTCATAAATATAGTGGGAAATGAGACTTGCCTGTAATGTGTTTTCCAACATTTAGAGTAAATTTGCATAAATCCAGTAATGACAGACTTCCTGAGCACATTTTGTAGATTATCTTTCCTCTATTTGAAATGTAAGTTTTCTCTCTACTGTCACAAAAAGAAACTGCATGGTAGGAAATACAACCCTAAAAATTTAACACTGTGCTGTGAATTCATTTTGCCCTTCAAATGTCCCCTTTCAAGATGTTTATATTTTACTCTCACTAGAACAATGCAAGAGAAATCTTATGTACATGACACTCACTGAGAGTGACAGGATAAAATGGGCATAGAGAGAATTAGTAACTGAAATTTTCTCTGCTGAAATCCACTACCATCAAGTAGCATAAAAAGTCACATCTCAATGTAGTGATTTGATCAGACTTTTGAATTATGACATTTTTAGGTATACATCAGCCCTTGTAAAATATAAGATTACAGCTTTCAAGGAAACTGCACAAAAGTCAGCTTGGCTCAGCCTCTGCTGTTTCAGTCCCATTACTTAATAATAATGCCCTGTTCATTAAATCTTAAAATCAAACCATAACTGGGTAAAAAAAAAAAATCTTGAAAAGTTAATTAACTTGTAATTGTGAATCTGTGACAAAAACATCCAGGAGGAGGAACTATGATTCCGGATAGATTTTAGTTCTAAAACCACATTTTTCTTTTGTCATATATAAAGCACAGACTTTGTTATCTTCAGGAGGCCATGCATAAAGCCAACAAAGACTAACTTCTAGTCAAATCCATCATAGTTCCTACTGGACTGGCCAGGGAAAGACAACTTCCATCCAAGACTTGCTTAGCACAATTTCTAGGGTCTGATTTTTAAAAGAGCACAGGCCTGGATTTTGAAGTAGTCAGAACCCATTACTGAGTATTTTCAAAAAACCTCACACCTAACATGCATCCAGCATGCTGAGCTCTTTTGAAAATCTGACCACTTGCTTTGGTGCCTAAATGGGAGCTGAGCTCTTCTTAAAATCTGGCCTCAGTTGTGGATACTGAGCTTTTTGAAAATCTACCCTTTACTTTCTCCCTGCCAAGATCACCTTATTGGTCTATTACTTCCTGCTTGTCCAGGGGGTGGTGAATCCCAGCAGTGACCAGTTCAGCAAGTGATTTGGTCCACCTTGATTATCATACACATTGTAAGGAGAGTGATCACTTTAGATAAGCTATTACCAGCAGGAGAGTGGGATGGGAGGAGGTATTGTTTCATGGTCTCTGTGTATATAATGTCTTCTGCAGTTTCCACAGTATGCATCCGATGAAGTGAGCTGTAGCTCACGAAAGCTTATGCTCAAATAAACTGGTTAGTCTCTAAGGTGCCACAAGTACTCCTTTTCTTTTTGCGAATACAGACTAACACGGCTGTTACTCTGAAACATGGTTTTATGTCACAAGTTGAGTCAGAGAGCTGGTTGCTAAGAGTTCTAGCTGGGTTTTCTAAAGTGAATTGATGGGAGATTATTATTATACAAGCATTTCTAAAGTCACCACTATCATAGTATTTGAGTGCTTCATTTTGTACTTAAAAACTGCATAATTAAAGGGAAAGTCAGTCTGTAAAGACTGAAAACGAAACTAGGAAGTGGAAGTTAAAGTCTAGCCATTGGCTTTCAGTTCCCACAGTACCGCAGAGCCAGAAACTGAAAACTAATGTGTACAAAGTACTAAATGAGGCAGTGCTGTGGCTTGCAATTCTCTGTGATATGCAGGCAGCAGAGAAACTATGTGACCCTCCATGTCAGAATCTGGGACTTTCCCAGTCATTTTGTAAGGTCTAGAAATTACATCAGAATCAAGCTATATCGAGGGCACTGAGCCA
Organism: Caretta caretta; assembly: GCF_965140235.1. NCBI lineage: Eukaryota > Metazoa > Chordata > Testudines > Cheloniidae > Caretta > Caretta caretta. The sequence continues at coordinate 20,796,632 of NC_134218.1, forward strand.
GGTTTTTGAAAATGGTGCAGTCATAAAGAGCTTCCTCTTCCTTGCACAAGCCCTTCTGAGGGAGGAGGGAAGCAGCTGGCTTCTGAGGGCGGAAACTTGTCACTACAATGATGCAAGCTCAGCTCTTGACGTTACCCAGAATGGTGAAGGAAAGGCAAGCATCAAGACTATACAAGGAACTTCCCAGCTGGGTCAATGGGAAAAACCAAGCGTCACGGGAGAATCTGCCAGAGAGAATGAAACTTAATTTCTTATTACCAGGAACATTCCCCCCGCTTTCAAAGACCTTCTCACACCACAGAGACCTGGCCTTCTTCATCCTCCTCCATCTCACATGGACCTAGAATTCCTTTGTTACCTCCTACATGCTGCAAAGACCTGGGATTCTTCCCCTCCCCTGTCCCACAGAGAACCTGAGGTGTCTCCACCATCTCACTGTTGGGCATTAGCTAATGAACTAACTACTTATGGTCCACAGGAAATGAACAAATAGTGACGGGAAGGATAATTGAACTATTGAATTATTTTTATGTACAGCATCCAGGTTTCCTTTTGGCCTGACAGCTCAATACATTATTTAAATAAATATCACATTATTCAGGAAGAGGATAAATAAAAAACCCTGGAAAAACTAGATCACTCACCTGACCAGAGAAAAACAAACTTAACTGGGGAATTTCCCATCGGGAGTAAATCACCTTCCCTAGGAAAATCCAGTATTCCATACTGCCTTGAATGCTTGGTATACCCTCTCTCATGAGGCTCCTTGTATTTAAGTCCTTGCTAAACACCCATTTCTACTGCGATGCCTATGGGGAATCTAATGGACATATACTATCTACTCCTAGGTGCAGTCAAGCACAAACTGGACCTACATATATGTTGTACCCCTTTCTTCTAATCTCTGTCTGTTCTTTTGTCGTACTTTAGAGTGGCAGGTACTTGAGCAGGAATTGTGACTTATTTCTGTTTAGAAAGTTCCTATTGGAATTCCCCGCTGGTAGTGCCCACTTCTTGGGCACTACCAGCAATAAATAATGAAAAGCCAGGAAGCTTCAAGTAACTGCTATATATCTCCATTTAACATTTCACAGTAAACCCGGTATAAATTCTTAAAGGTCATATTTACCCAAACACTGAGGATAGCGAGGGTAGTGGGAGGAAGCTGCCAGGTCCCCTCAATCATCATATGCAGGGCAGTGACTACCCAGGTCTGATCACAGCTTCCAAATGAACTTTTGGAATGTGGAAGATGATCAAAACAAGCCTTAAGAATCAAACCCCAGAATGGAAAGGGTGAGACTAGGATCTTAACTATAATGGGGACAATATGCTAAACCAAAATATAGCATTTACCTTCCCACATAGATTGGCTCAGCAGAATTACCTGGCGGATGGGATGCCATCAGTAGAGAGCATGATGGAATACTATGTCATCCAAGACAGCTCTGAGTATTGTAGATCACAAATCCAGCACAAAATCAAGATTTGACATTAAAATGTGTGCAGTACCACTCCTCAGTTTGGTTATTTTGGGCCATTCAGATCTGCATGGAATTCTACATCTATAGTCCCTCAGGATATCTAAATCATTAAATGATATAGATATATATGTACACACACACAGTATGTGTCAGTCACCTTTAAGGAAAACTTGTTTTATTGAAACCAAACCACCAAATACATAACAAAAGATAACTGCCACCTGGTGACTACCTGGCAGTAGTGCACCAAGACAAATAGCTCCATAGCTCCCCCGTCAGAAATTCAGCCCCAAGTATAAGCAAACATTTCTGGAAAACTGAATTGTTTAAAATGTCCAAAGTGAGGAAAATTCCCACATTTCCTTGGGAAACTGTTCCACAGTCTGATACATCTCATTGACAGAAGATTTCCCTGAAATTCAGCCTCAATTTTCCCTTTCTTAATTCCATGTTATTAATCTTAGTTATAACCCAGTGTAACACATAGAACAGTTTATCTCCCTCATTGTTTTTTCCTTCAGATCTTGCAGACAGTTATTTTGTCACCATGTCCCATCTGTCTCCTGTTAACCCTCCAGCTCCCTGATCATTTTTGTAACGGTTCTTCAAACAACCTCCAGTTTGTCTATATCTGTGGTAGCAAGGTGACCAGAACTGAATCAATAGTCCAGGTCTGGTCTCCCATCAGTAAGGAGAGGGGCTGCCTTGTCCACTTTGCCTTGTGACAGAATGCCTCTGTGAATGCATACAGAAATTGTACTTGCCTTTTAAACTTGTATTTCTATCTAACTTGCTGTCCATTATCACCCTGGTACAGTACCACCTTTTGAATAAAAAAAACTAGAATACAAAATTAATATGGCACACATTAAATGGATTAAAAACTGGCTAAATGATAGGTCTCAAAATGTAATTGTAAATGGGGAAATCATCAAGTAGCTGTGTTTCTAGTGTGGTCCCACAGGGATCAGTTTGTGCCTGTATGCTATTTAACATTTTTATCACTGACCTAGAAGAAAACATAAAATCATCTCTGAAAAAGTTGGCAGATGACACAAAAATTGGGGGAGCGGCAAATAATGAAGAGGACAGGTTGCTGATACAGAACAATCTGGATCACGTGGCACAAACAAACAATATGTGTCTTAATATGGAGGAATATAAATGTATACATCTAGGAACAAAGATGTATCTGGGAAGCAGCAATTTTGAAAAAAGATTTGGGGGTTGTGATGGATAATCAACTGAACATGAGCTCCCAATAGTCGAAAGGATTAATGTGATCCTTGAATGCATAAATAGGGGAATCTCAAGTAGGCATAGAGAGGTTATTTTACCTCTACATTTGGCACTGGTACAACCACTGCTGGAATACTGGGTCCAGTTCTGGTGTCCACAATTTAAGAATGCTGTTGATAAACTGGAGAGGGTTCAGAAAAAAGCCTTGAGAACGATTAAAGGATTAGAAAATGTGCCAACAGTGACAGATTCAAGGAGCTCAGTCTAGTTAGTTTAACAGAGATGGTCAAGGGGTGACTTGATCACAGCCTGTAAATACCTACATGAGGAACAAATATTTAATAATGGGTTCTTCAGTCTAGCAGAAAAAGGTATAACAAGATGTAATAGCTAGAAGTTGAAGCTAGACAAAATAAGACAGTGAGAGTAATTAACCAATGGGACAACTTACTGAGCATGGTGGTGGATTCTCCATCGCTGACAATTTTTAAATCAAGATTGGAAGTTTTTTCTAAAAGGTATTGCTCTAGGAATTATTTTGGGGAAATTCTATGGTCTGTGTTATACAGGAGGTCAAAGATGATCACAGTGGGCCCTTCTGGCCTTGGACTCTACGAAGCCGTTGGTCTACCAAGGCTGCTAACTTGTAGGTCATCATTTGTTTGACCCTAATCATGTTACCAGGGAGGTCTTTTCCCACTGATTCTACCCCTCAGTTCCACCTTCTGATCCTGTGGAGCCTTGTCTGGGTCAAGGGCCAGGACATCACTATGATACCCCATGTCCCTCGTGTTGGCAGCACCTGGGCTAGGCAGGTGAGGTCAGAAGGCCGCCGCCATCCTCCTCCTCCTCTTCCTGCTGCAGAGTGTCAAAGTAATCCCAGGCCTGATCGGCAGTCGGGGTCAGCGGTCACACCACCGTGCCCAGCGGAGCCGCACCAGAGCCAAAGTTCACAAGGTCACGCCTCATTTTGTACACAGCCCTGACGAGGTCAGAGGTCACCGGTTTCCCGACCCCTTGAGAGGGCGCCGAGCACTGTACGCTGCTGCCCATGCGCCGGGGCTGCCTGGTCGGAGAGGTCCCTCTAGGCCCGAGCGCCGTCTCCGTGGTATTTCCGGAAATCCGGTCCCGGTGATGCTGCTCTAGGCGTCGGGCGCCTTTTCTATGGTAACTGGCCGAGATGTTGGTGCCGCTCTAGGCGAGCGTTGCGGCCTCCGTGGTCCGTGCTGTTCAGCCGAGCCCGGCCTGGCTGTGAGGTGGCCTGTGCTGTCTCGTCCCGAGTGAGCCAGAGCGTCGCGCGGGGCTGAGCCGAGGGACTTTTTCCGGGTGGGGTTGGGTCGGGAATCGGAGGCTGCGGCTCGTGAGTGCGATGGGAGACTGGAGGGGGAGGGTTCGTGAGCTGAGAGAGATGCTGGCGGGGGAGGGTTCGTGAGCTGAGGGAGAACCGGGCGGGGGCGGGAGGAGTTGATGAGGAAGATGCTTGGGGGGGGGGTTGGAAGAGGAGATGCTAGGGCGGGTTGGGGGGGAGGGCTCATGAGCTGAGGAAGATGCAGGGGGGAGGGGAGGAGAGGGTTGTGGGGGTTGGAGGGAGGGGAGGAGGGTTCGTGAGCTGAGGAAGATGCAGGGGGGAGGGGAGGAGATGGTTGTGGAGGTTTGAGGAGAGGTTCGTGAGCTGAGGGAGATCGGGGGGGGGGCGGGAGGAGTTGATGAGGAAGATGCTTGGGGGGGTTGGAGGACGGGAGGAGATGTTCTGGACTGGTTGGAGCGGGAGGGTTCATGAACTGAGGGAGATGCTGGGGGAGGGGGGCTGACTCCGTGTCATAGCGGAGACCCCTTGGGGCTGGGCTCAGATGGGTGCCTGTGTGGCTGGGCTGAGGGGGTGAGCTGGACGCTGCTGTTGGCATTACCCCTGCCCTTCTCTTCTAGGTGCTGAGGAAATCACCCAGTGTCTCCTTTTGTGGCAGATGTGCATCAGCTTTCCCCTGGTTGTGTGCGAGCTGCCGCCGTGGGAATGGCAGGACAGTTCCGTAGCTATGTCTGGGACCCTGTCCTCATTCTGACGCAGATTGTCCTCATGCAGGCAGTCTATTACAGCTCCTTGGGGCTCTGGCTAGCTCTGGTCGACAGCCTGGTGCAGAATAGCCCTTCTCTTGACCAGATTTTCAATTATGAGGTAAGAGTTTTTCCTTAGCTCGAGCATGGAGAAGGTCTCACAAATTCAGAGACTAAAACACTGCAGTCTTACTTGGAAATGCGGAGTCCTCAGACCATTTTGGATCTTGAGTCTCCTGCACCACTGAGCACAGAATTAGGGTGATTCCACAGTGGAAATCTGGGTTCAGTCTAACAAAAAATTCATGCATGAAAATATTTAGCTGCTGATTGTGGCTTCAGACCTAATCTTCTGGCAGTACCGTTGCTAGAAAGAGGACCACAGAAATCCATACAGCGTTTCTATTTGCTGTGCGCACGCTGACTATGCTTCCACAACTCAAACCTCACGTGCTCTGAGTGCTCCAGAAGAGTCAGTATTTCAGAGAGCAACTGAGATTCTACATTTAGTTATCACATGCAACAACCGTGGGAATTCTCATAAGAGAGATCCCTGCTCTGAAACCTAAAGAGAGCTTTGTTGCAGAGATGGGATCTAGTCTTATCATTGTTGTTCTCCAGACCCTCCTTAGACCTACAGGGCCAAACTCAGCCCTGGAGTAAGTTTACTGAAGTCAGTGCAGTTCCATCCAGGGTGAATTTCTCCCTTGTGTGTTTTGACATACAAGCTCTAAAATTCCCAGATGCCCAGGTAGAGTTAACCTTATAAATACAAATCCACAACTTAGCAACAACAAAAACATTTTATTTTCCTATCTTTGGCTTTTTTGTTGTTTTTTAAAATCTAGAAATATTAGTTTGTCAGCTTTGTAGGTAGCAAATAAAATGGAACTGGGCCACTGGGAAGAGCCTGAGTTGAGTAGAGCTAAAGCAGTTTTGAATTTATTTGGGTGTCTGTCTTATTTATAACCCTATATAGATCTTGGGATTCTCTACCCCACCTGGAAGACTTTCCATGATTGCTTTCATCCTCAATGCACTCACCTGGTAAGTCAGCTCTCCAGTGATCAGTTGTGAGATTTTGAGCTTCTGTTTATCCATACTGGGACTCGACATCTTCTATCTGGGATTAGCCATCATTGTCTTGAAATTAGAATTTAAAGCTGTGATGTTAGCATGTGCTAGCTAACACCTTGTAAAAGGCTACTGACTGTATACAAGACATACTGCCTTTAACACAGCAGGGAATCTAGGCTTTAACTCAACAAGTTTAGCACATGTTAAAGTCTACCCTGCTGCCTTGTCTATGCTAGACTTTTCAAATATATTAGTACACAGTAGCTAACATGCTAACAACACAGCTTGTTACCCTGCTCTTGATGAGGCTTATACTGTATTGATGATAGGAATGTGGACTGGGTTCAGAACTAGCCGAAGCCTCTTACTCCGCCTGAAACGTGATATCTGAGTCTGGTGAACCTTGCAAACTCTGTGGGAAATTGTGTTTCTTGCAGTGTGAAGGGAAATGATGTAAGTGCCTCTGTTGCATATCCACAGTGTGAGCCTGGTGCTTTGTAAGTTAAATTTGTCCCAGTGAGGGAGTCTGTTTTTATTATTTTTTTGTTCATAGCACTCACAGTGTGCTAGGTATCCTACACTTACAAAGCATACAGAGCCACAAGTTCCCTGCTTGAAGAGCTTTCAGGCTAATGGTAGACATGATGCAACAAGTGACAGCTACAAACAATAGGTTGTGAAATAGGAGGATGGGCTATAAATGAAAACTGTAAAAACCAGATCACACATTCATGCGCATATTGTATCCCCAATTCCCTCCATTTCAATTTACTAAAATGCTCTTCTAGGGGAAAGTGCCCCCTTAGGACAGTCATCTTCTCCTGAGCCTTCCTTGCCATCCAGTCACTCTCTATTCTTTCTTCATACGTCAGTCCCAGGCACGTCATCCTGTGAAGAGTTTTACATCTCTCTGGAACAATTGCCCTCTTTCCTTAGCACAAGTTTCCTATCACTCTGCATTGGTCCTGCTCTCAAAAGCTGTTCCTATTCCCTGCCCCTTTGCCAAGCTGTCCAAGCAGACAGCTGGTATTGTGTCTGATTATGTCTTGTGTGCTAGAACTAGCCCACAGTAGCAAGGATCTTGCCCCGTAAGGTGCCAGCCAGGAGGTCATTTGGGCCTGGTGATTTGAGTGTCTCCTTGATCATTCTTTTGTTTTAGGTAGAGGTGTGTGCATTAAGGTCACTTGAACTATGTTGTTGCAGAACAAATGTATCTTGTTCTTGTTGGCTGAGATCTGAGAATTCCTTCCATTTATCCATAATGACTCCTGAATGGGACAGTTGGCAATTAGGAGGTCTAAGCACAGGACTGGGAATGAGGAACTCCTGAGTTCTAGTCCTGACTCTGATGCTGATTCTTCTGAACCCTCAACAAGTCATTTAACCTCACTGCCTCAGTTTCCCCATCTTTTAGCTGGGGATAAAATCTGCACCTGAGGTATTTTGTGAAAATTAATTAATATTTGTAAATAATTGTTTATCTATAAGGTGCTAAAAGGTGCAAAGTATTTAGTCTCAGCCAGTGGCCAAAGAGTGTAGATACAATGCAGAGAGCCAGCCAGGAATTTTTAAACTAAAAGCTCTGCCATCACATAATTTAAAATGCTACAAGCTGCTTAAGTTTTACTGCAGTAACATTGAGCAAGGTCAGAATAGTCCTGACTTCAGAACAGTTAAGATTTATTTTTAATGGATAGATAATCAGTACGGATAATTCCTGGTGGCTGCTGCTAGATTCCTACCTCTGTGGCCACTCCAGTTTAAGGCAGTTTGTATATAGTTACACCTGTCTCTCCTTTCTTCTTGCAGTGCTTTGGGCTTGTTGTACTTTATCCGGCGAGGAAAGCAGTGTTTGGATTTCACAGTCACAGTTCATTTTTTCCATTTGCTGGGTTGCTGGATTTATAATGCACATTTTCCCACAGCTCTAACATGGTGGCTAGTGCATGTTGTGTGCACGGCGCTCATGGCTGTGATTGGGGAGTATCTCTGTATGAGAACAGAACTCAAAGAAATCCCATTGAATTCAGTCCCCAAGTCCAGCGTATAAACTTGTTCTGGGGATGCGTTGCATCAGGCCATCGTTTCCAGCACCTCGGCAGTGACACAAATCAATGCCAGAAAACTTCATTAAATAAGCACAGCAGGTCTGTTTGGACTTTTTTAGATCTTGGTGGCTGCATGAGTGTGACAATCTCTGCTGTTGCCAGAAGATAGTGAACAAAGCAGAAGTTTTATTTTAATAACACAAGACATTTAACATGACTATTCTATGTGAGCCCTTTCACTATTCATTCGAGTGATACGGCCCAGCAAAAAGTCAGGCAACAAAACCTAGAGCATGAGAAGCAACTGGAATTTAACACATGTGCAAGGTCTTTGGAGTGCATGTTGGAGCTGGGATGATCACACCTTCTGGGAGAAACGCACAGGGGTTGACCAGGAGCTGCTTCTTACATCTTCTAATGCATTTTTCCTTTGGTTGGTTTTTGTTTTAAAATCAAGGAGCTAAACTGATGTAGTATTAAAAATAATTGTGTTTGTCTCAGTCACCAGTTGTGAACCTATAAGACCTGTACGCTCATATGGGCTTGGTTATTGTTCCTGTGTTTAGTTCCCAGAGTAGATGTAAGGCAACATATGTTGCTGACTTGAAGACACTTTTTTAACAAAATAGGAAAAATGGTATTAAGTTGCCTTCAGTGTGTTACAAGCCTTCTGGTGAGCTGAGCACTTTGAGCTACGCAATGAATGTCCACATCACAGCAATGGAGTAAGGTCTGGCCAGAAAGGAACACCAATGGTCACTTTCTAGGGTTTGTAAAACTTCCCACAATGAATGTTAAACACCACAATCCAGGAGCCAGTGAAAATGAATCAGTTTATTCTCATCTTGCATGGAGGGTTGGCCATAACATTCACCAAACGTTGAATCTTATGTTGAGTTGGTTGAGGGGAGCTTTCTGCTGCATGATACAAGCACCATTTCATCATTCCCACTCTGTAGTAACCTGCGTCTTCCTACCAATCGTCAGGTTCCAGTACTTACTCCTGCCTGAAGGCTGCCACCAAAGACTGGTTTCCAAAATTGGTAGGTGGACTTGCTGCAGGACGCCATACTTGGGACTGTTATTTGTCTCTTATTTTATTAACGAGATGGTGCCTTTGACTGATAGGCAATTTAAATAGAACCTCCCTTCTCATAAGGCACCGACCCCAGTATTCCCAATGAAAGGAGTAGGCCAAATGGTTTCCTAGAGTCCTGCATTCCAAGTGGTCAGACTTACCTCTAGTTGTGTAGTTTCCTCTAAGGGATGTTAAGTCTGTGCTGTCTGTGTGTCATTCTAATTTAGTGACAAACTATGATTTTAACGTTGAAATTCTTTTTTTCCTGTGTGGCTTGCTGCTGCCAATCTCTTTCCTTTGTACATTAATATTGGTGAACATTATTAGTTTGAATAAATTATATTTGCTAAATTAATGTGCAGTTTGTAAAGAATTGGAATTGCTGGGATGATTTGACGCAGAATTTGATAAAACTCTCTAAAATGGGTCTCTTGATTTTGTTGTTTTGTTAATTTCAAAGCCAAATTTCAACTGTTCATCTCATATATTCATATATAGTGTTTTCATCCAGGGTAAAATATTTGTTTGAAACTCTCCTGAGATATTACGGAGCGGAGAGAATCTCTCTGTACTATCAGTGAACAGAATGCTGCTGTTTTCATGAGCAGAGCATCATGGCATTCTTTGGGCTGCTGTCTCTTGATTTTCATCTGTCCTGTGTGAGTAGGGACAATGTGAGACTTGAGCTTATCCTATTTGACCTTGATTGAGTGCTGTCTGGAGAACACAAACTGTTTCTGTTTAAGCACAATTCTGCTAATTTGTATTTTTCTCCTTAATACTTTGGGGGCATAGGGAGGGGAAGCATTTGTACGATGACTGGGTCCCAGTTTCCTCAGAGTTCAGCTGCTCCCTGCTGCTCCAGTAAAGTCAGAATCTTCTATTTGCATTACAAGCCTTTCCAAATAACTCCATTCTGATTTAGGAAACCAAGAATCTGTTTCCATTAAATGATCCTAGGAAAGAAAGGAGGAAGGGAATATGCAAAACAATTGTGGTACAGCAGTCTTTCCCGAGGAAATAGTTTAGGCAGTTTTTTCCTAAATAGAGCAAAGAGCTCTTTAGAAGGCCTTTTCCTGCTGTTTAGAGTGCAACACTGCGGTAGCCAACCAGCCTTAATCCCCCTTATCCTGTTTTACCTAGGCCAAAATGCTACTCCTTCCGGGTCTGTTTAGGGATATCTGTTCCTTTAGGCATGTTCAATCCTGGGTGTGAATTACCATTTCTTCCAGGAGGTGGCACTGTTACCTTCCTTTCTAGGAGAGGAAAGTGCCCAGACGCAGATTGGAACAGACAATGCTGTAGCCTTGGGTTGTCAAACTTTTTAGTATAGATAACATATGAAGAGAGACTATCTCCCAGCCACCTCCCTTCTCATTCACAGTAGGATGAATTTCCCCTCTGAATATGATGACATCATAATACTATACTTGCTTATAGGGAAAACTAATATCAGTACAATATGTAATAGCTAAAAATATCTCCTATTGCAGTTTAGCAGCTGAAAATAAGAAATGCTAGCACTATGTGACCATTCGCTCCGAAGACCACCAGCAACTGCTGAACGGACCACAGTTTGGGAATCTTTGCTGTAGCCTTATTAAACACCATCACTGCAGGCTCAGCTGACCTGGCATATGTTCAGAACAATTCTAATCCCATTCGTAGTGGTTTCAGGGCTGAAGCACGTAACCAGAATGATCTGTTACAATTTTCTCCAGTGTACATTATCCCATACAGTTTGTGAAGAGCCTGCTGCGTATATGTGACCCCAACTTCAGTAGTAATCTCATTAAACCATAGTTATTAGTTCAGATCTAGGATGAATAAACGATCTTTCCACTCTTAGAATATTGGTAATTTGGGATAGTCCACATCCAAGTGAGCCTCTAGATGGAAGGCTGTTTGTGATATTCAACCTTAATGTCTCCTTTCTGTCAGTACTAGTATGAGGGAAGGCTGAGTCCCATATGCACAAAGAACTGCAGGGTCTTGTAGGTTTGATTAGTGGGTCGGTAACATGCTGCCAGGAGAGTGACTTCACAATGGCTCTCAATCACATTTTTAACAGTCGATCTTCTTGAGGAAAATATCAGAGTCTCCTTGACTAGAATAGATATAAGGGAGAAGCAATGGAGGGCTGCAGTAGTCCCACTCATTAAAGAGGAAAGAGCTGCTGGCTACAGATACATATTTGTGAGACCTCCTGATCTAAGTGTTACTGTTATGTTTCCCATTCTCGTTCTTATCTGGAAACAGTACCACTTATCTCTTTATGGTCTAGACCAGCAATTCTCAAATTGTGGGTTGGGACTCCAAAGTGGTCCGGGAACCCATTTTAATAGGATTACTAGGGCCAGCATTAGACTTGCTGGGGCCCGGGATTAAAGCTGAAGCCCGGGCCCCAGAAGCCAAAACTTGAGGGCTTCAGCTCAGGGCAGTGGGGCTTCGGCTTTGCCTTCCTCTTACCCCGCCCCCCAAGAGGGGGGTGTCATGGGGTAATTTTTGTTGTCAGAAGGGGGTTGCAGTGCAATGAAGTTTGAGAACTGCTGGACTAGACCATGCTGCATTGGTATGAAATGCTGTAAAGTGGGATTTGAAATATGTTTGTTGACAGGTCTGGATTCTTTGCCTCTGAGCACTTGAATTTATACTATATGTCAGTGCCTTTTATAGGAAAATTCAGTGCCTATCTGTCCTTGGTTGAGGGGAGCAGAGTCTTTTTAAATCAAAAATTGAGTTGGAAACGCTGAGACCCTCCACTCCCATGTCCTAAAGCCTAATTTTCACTTACACATAGTTGATGAATTCTCAGCAGTTCTTTGGCTTTGGAACTTTTACAACTCCACACCAGAGCAATGGCAGATGGTCTATTTCTTAATGAACCTTTTCTTTTGTACATTGGAGCTGAGGGGTTTTGCTCCCAGGGAGATTTTCTCCAACACCTGCTCCCTTTCTGGGGGTTGCAGTAGTGTCAGCAAACTGGATATTTTAATCCAGGCTCTGTAAGGTTTGGCAGGAAGGAGGCTTTGCAGAGAGTACTTATTGTTAAGACATCATTCTGTCTTCTAGAACTGTTTAAAAGCTTGAAAGTTTAACACTTGGAAAGATACCGATCTGTTAAAGCAGCTAAGAAGAGGAAGCCTGTTAAAGCATTAGATAATTATCTACTCTAAACCATACTATTGCTTTCTTTAAAGCAGAATTAAATAGGTGTGGCCACAAAGCAGTCTCTGCCTTGGCCATTGGCAGTGTCCAGCTACTCCAGCTTTCCCCCACAGGAGAATGTGTAGGGAATAGGCAGGGACACTGATAGTGGGGAGGGGAGAGAATGGAATGAAACTACAGCCTGTACTGTATTTTGTATCAGAGCAGAAAGTAGAACCAAGCTGAATATAGAGTTGAGATTAGTTCATCTAAATCCTACAATGATCCTTGTTAACCGCTTCACCTGCCAGCTACCATTGTGCCCAATGCCAGAGATGTTTGTCTCCCTGAAATCCATATGCCATCATTAAGAGTGTGTTATTAATGTCTTCCTCATCAGCAAAATCTCTGAATGCCCCACTTGGAAGCGGAGTTTAAATACCTGCTTCTCCTCCCCTGAGCTGTTTAAGATTTCTTGGGAGCTGCCACTTCATTAATTTTGTAGAGGACTCCCTCCCTGCTGAAAATGAGAGCAGGGTTGCTTAGCAGTGCTGTGGTGAGCAGGGTGGTAAATAGTAACTCTGGCAGCTGGCAGAGTGCAAGAAGTTACACAGGAAGGAACTTGACTTGTCAAGGGTGGCACTAATGGACCTCTTGTCTGCAGTATCAGCAGAAAGACCAAAAGATGTTCCTTGCTGAAGGAGAAGCTTGCGTACATGCCTGTAATATACTTGGCTAAATCCCAAGGGCCAGCAGTGCCTCGCTTACTGGCCCACTAAAGTCATTGTTCATACTCTAAAACATGTTCCCAGATTTGCAAATGTTGTTAGAATCTTTATACCTATTGTTTCTAATTCATACTTGCTGGTTTGAACCAATCTGTGGATGTGAAAGAGACTAACCATAAACACAGGCTTCTCATTTAGGATAACTAACAATTTCTTCCCTACTGTGGTAATGGGAATCCTCAGAGCTGTGCAGCTCATCCATACTGTACAATGCGAGCTGCTGCTTCCCTCTATTCAAAATGGAATGAGTGCCCTGCTCAATGGTCATGAGTGTCATAATAAAAGTATATACAATTAACGCTACAGAGAAAGTAGAGCAGGAGCTTCTGTTCTCCCTGTCTCGTAATACAAAAACAAGGGGACCTTCAATACCATTAAATGATGCAAAATGAAAAACTGATCAAAGGAAAGACCTTTTTACCCAGCGCATAATTAAACTGTGGAACTCATTGCCACAGGAAGTTGGTGAGACCAAGTAAATCGCAAGATTCAGAAACAGATTGGAGTAATATCAATGACAAGAGCATCCCTAGTTGTTATACTTAAAGCTAACAAACGTTTTGGAAAGGATATAAAACAATATGCTGAGGCCTTGAACCAATCTCCAACTATTAGGGATCAAGCTGAGACCTTCAATGGGCACAGATTATCCCACATCTGCCTACTGCAGATTTCTTGTACCTTCCTCTGAAGCATTTGGTACTGTCAAGGGATAGGTTACCGGACTAGATGGACCTTGGGTTTGATCCATTCTGGAAATTCCTGTTCTCTTTGAAATGCTATAATAGGTGTGGAAGAGCAGGCCTGCATTGATGCACATTATTGTCTTTGACCCCCTTGTTTGCCCAGGTGGGGCCTCTAGGGCCCAGGAGATAGTTCTTAGTGCCCTGCTTTCAACTGCCAGATAATACAGTTGAGTTTTTCAACATATCCTGAAATCACTTGCAAGAGTCTCCTAGTATTGAAAATATATTTAATGGCAGTGTTGAAGCCGTGACATGAACAATTGTCTGGGCTGCGCAAGAAGAGACAGGGAGCGACTGTGCTATAGACCAAGAAAGCAGGACAAATGATTTCCAATTTGACAGGTTTAGGTTATACAATAGATATTATTTGATATTCTTGAATTACACAGTCAGTCACAGTGCTGCTCACAGTGCCTCCTGGGATACTTTTAAAGCAAAAGAGTTATTAGAAATCTTTACTTTGCCACTAGCCCAACCCTGCCCCTTTTCCCCATTACGTTTTTCCCTCTTGTTTCCTTATGAAAGGGATTTACACATACCGCAAGAGTCACTCAGGTAGCCAGGTGCATCTCACAAGAAACAGACCCATCCGAGATTGTTCTGCAAGGGGAGGCTTCACCATCCTCCCAGGGGAGGATTCTACTACCAACATGACAAGGAATCCTTCCTGTCTTTGACGGGCTCAGTACGTTCTTCCTGCATTTCAAAAACACCACCAACAATTGCTTCCTCCCGCCCATCTTGATGAAAAAACATCAAGAATTTATCTGGCAGAAACAGGCAGCTGAATAAACAGATTCGCTTCCAGTGACTATAGATAGAAAAGATTGCAAAAGAATCTAGTATTTAGCACTAATCCTGAATTTCTCCACAGTCCTTTGGCCCTCCGGCTACAGCCTCCAGCACTCTGCACCATCTTTTGGAGCTGTGGGTGCACTTCCAGTTGAACAATGTCAAGTTATAGCAAGTGCTGAATTTATGATTAATCATGTAAGTTACTTAGAGACAGTGCAACCAAGGCGATGCTGCCAAGCTCTTCTGAAGCTCACAGATCTGGAATAATAAAATTAAGTGTCCATCAAACGCCATACACAGTATTTCTCAAAGGTTTGGAAATACTACATTTCTGATCATAACTACACTTATGACACTGATAATACCTCTTCATTCCAATACTTTCAGAGCTGCTCCATTTACAAATTAAACCAAGTGACCATCAGAGAGATGCTTAAGACAATAAAATTTGAAACATTTGTCAAACTGAAGCTCTGGGAGCTATTGGGACTGCAGAGATCAAACAAGCTGCCTTGGAATTTGATTTTTCTAGATTCCCTTTTCAAAGTCTCCCAGATACTGGCTGCCTCCTTCTGGCATTCCCAAAGAGCAATCATGGTGCACATGTGAAATTCATCCCAATACCTGTAGCCGAAGGAAGAAAGGAAGCTGTTAGTTCATTTAAAACACTACAGACCAGAAAGACCCAAGACAAAACCTTTCTCCCCACTAGAAACTCTCAATTCAATTGGCCCCAACATTTACATTTGGTGCACTTGTTTGGCATGTGATGTCTATGTGTTCAGCATTGTATAATGCCTCAAGATACAGAAAGTCTTAGTCCTGAATTGCTTACAGTTTAAGGCCCCAATCCTGCAATGAGCTCCTCCAGTGAGAACTCCTATACCTCCTTGAAGAAAAGGAGTACTTGTGGCACCTTAGAGACTAACCAATTTATTTGAGCATGAGCTTTCGTGAGCTACAGCTCACTTCATCGGATGCAATGAGCTCACGAAAGCTCATGCTCAAATAAATTGGTTAGTCTCTAAGGTGCCACAAGTACTCCTTTTCTTTTTGCGAATACAGACTAACACGGCTGTTACTCTTATACCTCCTTGAGTTCAGTTGGATTCTGCACAGGCTTATGGCTCTACCTGCACTGAGAGAATATCAAGATCAAAGCCCTAAAGAGAGCAGAAGCCAGATGCACTGGTAAATCTGAGGGAGACTGACCCAGTGGTGGTTTTTGTTAGTGGAATCATAGGGTTAGGAGGGACCGCAAGGGTGATCTAGTCCAACCCCCTGCCAAAATGCAGGATTAGTTGGATTTGAACCATCCAAGATAGATGGTGACCCAGTCTCCTTTTGAAAACCTCCAATGAAGGAGCTTCCACAACCTCCTTAGGCAGTCTGTTCCATTGTCCTACTCTTCTTACAGGAAGTTTAGTTTTCTACCTCCCTGCTCTGGCATCATTAATCCCCCTTTGTGGGTCTCTCAGAGCTCATTTGCTAAAAACTAAAACCCCAAACTTGTTGAATTGTTTCTATGATTTTTTTGAAAGCCAATAAAATCCATTGTTTTTCATAAACTGATGTCCCCCTTCAGTGCTTGGAATTCCAACTCTGAGTCCCTGAAAGTGAAACAGATTAAGAGTAAATGTTTGACTGACTTCATTGCTCTTCTTTGTCCAAGCTGAATGATGGGCACAATGTAATCACAGACTGGGGGTAAGGACACTGGCTCCTGAAAACTTTCCGTTCTCTAATCTGGTGTCTATACAGAATGAAAGACGAGTCCATAGTATTTTTTTTATGTGCCTCGGTTTATTTGCTTGATATCGTGCCTGAGTGAAAGGAGTTAAATCAAAGGAGGCTGTTAATGAGGTGTGGGGTGAGGGGAAGAAACAGGAAATTAAACAATGACAAAAATAAGATACGCTAGAGAGAATACCAAGGGTCCTGGATAAAACTATGGAGAATGTATTGGAGAATGCCTCTTCCTGGCTCCAACTAGACCAGCAAGGTTTATTCTTCCTATGCCGGAACCTAGAATCAAAGGGGGTTCTAAAGCCTTAAAGACCCTGGCCTAGGGAGGAAGGAGGGGTGAGCAGGCAGCAGTGGCTGGGGAGGAATCTCTGACAGGGAGAGACAGAGGATGCCCAGGGGCTGTCTGTCGCTCCCAGTGCTGGAGTAGGGAAGTCTGGGCTGAGTGAAACTTACCCAACACTGGAAAGGAAAGAGGGAAGGTTAGTTAAGACCCATATGGGCCTTTTGTTGTTTTACCCCTTCTTTCTGCATACTGTGTGCCTTTGGTGAATGCATAATGCTGTTTTGAAGAAGCTGGTTTTGAGTCACTTTAATTGGCTGCTGTTACTGGCCTCTGGAGGAAAAGGGTTTACAGGGCCCAGATATAACTGACATGTCAATACAGTTGGGAAACTGGGGGCTCCCACCAGGAGATCCAGCCCAAGAATGGCTGGACTTTGGGGTTCCACCCTTTGAAAGAGGTGCAGGAAGCCAAGCCTATCATCTGAAGGGTGCCCTCAAGAGGAACTAAAAGGGGTCCAAAGTGCATCTCGCCCTGTAACTGTGACAGTGTCATTTGTAGATAGGGTTGCCAACTGTCTATTCGCACAAACCCAAACACCCTTGCCCTACCCCCTGCCCTGCCCAAATGCCCCGCCCCTTCTACAAGGCCCAGCCCCACTCCCTCCATTGCTCACTTTCCGTCACCCTCACTCACTTTCACTGGGCTGGGGCAGGGGGTTGGGGTGCAGGAGGGGGCTCCGGGTTGAGCCTGGGGCAGGGGGTTGAGGTGCGGGAGGGGGTGAGGGATGCAGCCTCTGGGAGGGAGTTTGGGTGCAGGAGGGCACTCAAGGCTGGGGCAGGGGGTTGGAGTGTGGGCAGAGGTGCGGGCTCTAGGAGGGAGTTTGGGGGCAGGGGGTTAGCGTGCGGAAGGGGGTTCAGGGTGCGGACTCTGGGAGGGAGTTTGTGTGTGGGCTGGGGCAGGGGGTTGGGGTGCAGGTTCCGGCCAGGTGGTGCTTACCTTGGGTGGCTCCCGGAAGTGGCAGCATGTCCAGCAGCAGCTCCTAGACTCAGGGGCAGCCAGGCAGCTCTGCGCGGTGCACACTGCCCCTGACTGCAGGCACCGCCCCTGCAGCTCCCATTGGCCGTGGTCCCCGTTCACGGCCAATGGGAGCTGCAGAGTCAGCGCTCGGGGCGGATGCAGCGCATGGAGACCCTCTGGCCACGCCTCCGCCTAGGAGCTGCTGCCAAACATGCTGGCCGTTTCTGGGAGTGGCCCGGAGCCAGGGCAGGTAGGGAGCCTGCCTTCGCCCCACTGCACTGCTGGACTTTTATCAGCCTAAACTCTCCCAGATTGGCTTCAGTAGCCTCCGGGAGATCAAGCCCAATTCCAGGAGACACCCAACCAAACCTGGAGGGTTGGCAACCCTATCTGTCGAAGAGGTGAAGAGAATTTTTCATAACACATGGGGCCCAATTCTCAGTTACATTATGGCTCCTTTATGCCTCTTGGACAACATAAAGGAGTAGGGGAATGCCCCCCTAAGAAAACCCTCTGTGCAGAGAGCCTCGCTGGCCAGTACAGGGGATCTATTCTGTCACTGAAGGTAAATAGGTACATCCACAGTCTCTCGAGCTATTAGACTGACGGTGAATTTTCCTCTGTCATGTTACTGGGTTTGCTGGCCATATTCTTCAAGGAGGGATTTGATGCACACATCTAGATGTCCCATGTCAATCTGGGAGATTGAGCAGACTATTTGGCTGGGGTCAGCCCCCCAAGCATGGGAAGACATCTTTTTACTTTTGTCCAAACCTTCCTTTCCTGGAGATGACACTATTTCTTCTTGAAGTATGGACATTAGTGCTTTACTTTTTTAATAGGATTTATGTCAGAACACCAGCTGCATAGAGTTCATTAAATAGAGCCAGTGTGGCAGAATAAATGTCCTGAGATCATAATCAGAAACATTGGTGCCAACCAAGGCAAGTTCTTGTGTTCATTAGAGTGCTTCACTCAGTACCCTGCAGCAGCTGAACAGGGAAACACAGCTTGGTCAGGTAGGGGTTAAAAATGTTCTCTCTCTTCAGGCAAAAGATTAAGTGGGGCAGGGGAGAGAGAATGTCAACTTTTAGTCATGGTTCTACTTTCAGCTGGGTGATCACAATTCCCACAATGCTTCACTCTTCACAGCCTCCATCTGTTCAGCCAGACAGGCTATGATCAAATGACTTGTCAGTGTTGGACTCTGGGGAAATACTGCACAAGCAGAACTGAAAAACAAATGCTGCTGATTTCATACTAGGCTGCCTTCCAAGGCATCAATTATTCTGATCTCCATATCTGTCACTGACCTGTGTACTTCACTCCTGGAGAGAACATGGCACAGGAGGGGCTTGAGAAAACCACCCTCCATCAGCGGAATTGTAGATGGCATAGGGAGAGTTAAGGGTTAAAGGCCAATAACTGCCCAGGATAGTCCTTGAAAGGAAAGGGGATCATTACTTTTTTCCTTCAATCACAATAGCACCGGTTGTCTTGCAGGTTGTCCATTCACCAGGACCTACGCAAGAACCCCTGGTAGTGTGGTCAGGATTCCGCTGCTACATAGCACTGTCCGCAGTTCCAGTGTTTTACTGATTTTCTGTATTTGTTTTCAGCCCTGTGCCCTGTAACTTCCTAGAAAATCAGGCTTTATTGCAAATTGGAGCAAAAATCAGTTGTTTCTTTAGAAATGAAACAAACAAACTTTGTTTTTTAAAAACACTGAAAAGCTGTTCAGCAAAACAGTCAAATACAGGCAATTGTTTGCATCCACAAAAAGGTCAGTGGTATGATATGCTGTTGTGTGCTGCCAGGAAGAAATACAGGCTACAATTCACAGCATGACACATGGACTCCTCTGAAAGCCCCTTTAAAGGAACCTGGCTATTTTCTACTGCTAGTGAAGATGCCATTTGTCTTCCATTCCCAATTCAAACCAGAATCTCTGCCCAGCATTATCAGTCCAGGAGGCTTTTCCTTCTAACCTTGCTGGAAGTTCTAATTTGTACATGGGATTCGCCATTAAGACATTTTTAAAATGGAAAATGTACAAAATTTTATGTTTTCAAAATTAAATAGTTTGTTTAATGCCAGATGGACCCAGCACAAACCATTTTGTTTTGTCAAAACAAATTGAAACATTTCATTCAGTTTGACATTAATCTGTGTCTGTTTGAGTTGCTGTGGTACGTCATGGGAGTTGCAGTTCAGGTGCTCCATGCCCCTTTTCTTCTCTATGGGCTGGGCTCCCTGGCTGGACAAGATCTCCTATGGTTAAGGCTGCGTGTCTGTCATGGAAATCATGGACTCCGTTACTCTCCGTGACCTCCATGACTTCTGCAGCAGCTGGTGCTGGCTCAGGGGCTGCCCAGCAGCTCAGCCCCTGGGCCATCAGCAGCAGTCTGGGTGTGGGGGAGGGGGCTCAGGGCTGGGGCAGGGGGTTGGGGTG
This sequence comes from Caretta caretta, assembly GCF_965140235.1. Classification (NCBI taxonomy): domain Eukaryota; kingdom Metazoa; phylum Chordata; order Testudines; family Cheloniidae; genus Caretta; species Caretta caretta. The sequence continues at coordinate 20,816,584 of NC_134218.1, forward strand.
CACGGCGTCACTTACCTGGAGGGGGTCCCCGGCTCCCATCAGCATGTCCCTGTAGCTCCTAGGCCAAGGGGCTCTGTGCTGCCCGGGGCACCGCCCCCGAAGCTCCCATTGGCTGCAGTTCACGGCCAATGGGAGCTGCTCAGCTGGCACTTGTAGCGGGAGCAGCAGGCAGAGCCCCCCTGTCCGCCCCTACCTCTAGGAGCTGCTAGGACACATGCAGGCAGGTAGGGAGCCTGTGAGCCCCACCAACCCTCCCCTCCCCGCACCAGCAGAGGTCCTGGGCCACGCGCCGCTGCCCACCACCCCGAGCACCAGCAGGGGTCCTGGCCACCCCCTGATTACATGTGGCACCCCCGGAATGCTCCCCCAGAGCACTGTGGCCCCACAGCCCAAGTTTTAGTTAGGGGTATATAGTATAAGTCATGGAGAGGTCACGGGCTGTGAATTTATGTTTACTGACTGTGACCTGTCCATGACTTTTATTAAAAATACCTGTGACTAAAACATAGCCTCACCCATGATGCACCAGTTCAACACAAAAGCATGTGTGAAAATATTGGAATTTTCCATGGCATGGAAATTCTGATTTGTGAATTTACTGGCTTTACTGGCTTGGGCCTAATATTTCTCCTCCTCAGAGCTGGTCTACATTAGAAAAGATGCACTGGTTCAACTAGATTGATTTAAAATCAGTCTAGTAAAACTGGCACAAACCTCAAATGTACATACACTTGAAACAGTTTAACCCTTGCCTAAATTGGTATAGCTTAATGCCACACAAGCTAAAACCCACTTGGATTAAACTGGTTAGCGTTTGTCTACGTTAAAGCTCTGCACTAGTTTAAGTAGATCAATTTAAAATTAATGTAGCTAAACCCGTGCAGCGCTACTAATCTATGAATTTCAGATTTGGTTCACGCTACAGACCTGGGAAAGTTCATGTGTGCAATGGTGATGGGGAAGATATGTCAGAAAACAAGAGCACATAGGTCAGCTTTACACTACAGCATACACCTGGGAGTGGGGGAGTGTTTACTTCACACCTGGTGGCTGGATCAGGTTATATTATTGTGTACAGCTGGGGCTGGAGGAAGGGTTACTCCAAAGATCCCCTAAGAAAATAGAAAGGCAGCTTTTCCTCCAGGGTACCTACTCTCTGGAACACCAGTCTGTTCCCTGAACCAACCCAGTAAAGTAAGAGTGTTTAACAAAGGTCTTTCCTCCTTTCTAATCCATTGGGAGGCCCAATGTTAGATTTCAGGACATTCCAATGAAGTGGTTAAAGCCAATAGAAACAGGAGGGCACAGCTCTCACTGACTAGCCAAAGAGCATGGGGTTTGTGGGGGTGCACTGCTCACTCAATCCAGGAACAAGTGGGGGAGCTCCCCCTCTAATTTTAGCCTAGAGGAAGCTGTGTTCACCCTAATCCACCCCCCTGCACAGCTTCCACCTCCCCTTCCCCATTACTATGTCCATTGTTACGTTGGTTATAAGGCAGCAGTCCTATCCCAGAAAAAGACCTTGTGAACTCAATGGTGTCAGCTAAACAGAGACCTCACCCCCTATGAAGCTGGAGATACATACATAAATATCGGCTCCTGGATTGCATTACTTCCCTTAGAGCTAGCTTAAATGATCCATAACCCCTGTTACTTAAATCCGATGCTGACTTGCCTTGTGGCCATGGCCATATCACCTCCCTCCTCTGTGCTTCAGGTATACCTTCTGTAAACTGGGGATAGGGACTCTTCTCTGCGTGGGGAAATGGAGTGGAGTGTGAAGCTAAAAGGTCAATGTTTGGGAAGCACTCAGATCCCTGGGTAGAAGGTGACAGGAAGAAGAGAGAAGCAATCTGTACCCCTTTCTAAGCAATGCCCCCCTTTGCTCCACACAGCAATAGTGAGGTTGGCTTCTCTCCACCTGGGGCAAATGGATCCTGCACTCAGTGTCGGGGATCCTGCAGAGTGCTGGCAAGAATTTCCACTGGTGCTGGAATTCTGTTGTGTTCTCCTTTCCAATCACTTGGGCTGGTGGGCTTCTCAGCTCAGTCCCGGCATCTTTCTTCCCTGGCAAATAGTTGCCTGTTGCATCTCATTCCTGTTCCCGTGCAAGGCTAGGAATTCATTTCCATTTTCAGCAGCCCCATCAATCTCACCACTTGTCCCTTTCACTAACCCCTAACCCTGAGATGTAAGAGAAATGCCTTCATTTGGATCCTGCCTGTCATTTCCACCCCTCCCCCTTCCCTTTTGACTCCTTATTAGTTCAGATGCTCTTACTCCTCTAATCTTCTTAGCACTCCTCCTTGGGCTCGAAGGTTTACACCTCCCCAGTGCATCTGTCTTTCCCTTGATTGCTTTCTGCATCTCCTTATTCCCCCCGTGGCCTTTCCACTCCTGTGGATTCATTGCTGGGGCTGCTCAGAACCCTCAGCCACCTTCATTTATCTCTGCCAACTTTTCATTTCCTCCCTGTGTCTCCCTTCCCTCACTTGCTTTAGCTCATTCTCTTTTAATCAGACCTTTCCCCAAACATGCTCTGTGGTGAACTCCAGCAACTTTACTATTTTACCCCCTTCCTTGTTTTCCCCTTGGTCCTGATTAGGTTATCACCCCTGGTAACTGAATGGCTCCTCCACCTTTCAAACTCAGCTGTGAAGCTCACCTGCTCATTGAGGGGCCTGAAATCAATGGACTTTCACCAGGAATGAACGGGGCCCTGAGCCTGCAGTAAGGACCCTTGAGTTCAGCTTGCTTTTAGGCTGCTGATACCTGATTAAATGCAGTTTGCAGTCTGGCTCCAACGGCTATTGTGTGCTTAGTCCTTGGCATGGTCTAGCCTGGCAGGATTTGCTTGACACCTTTCTTGCTGTGGGTAAGAGAATGTGCCTCATGCAGCCCTAAAGGCTAGAGCCATGCTTAGTAAGGGCAGTTATCTCCATCTCCACCTACATAGCTGGGTGCAGGAGTCTTCTTCTCCACTGATCTCCTGAGGACAGGGAAAGAGTCATGATCAGGGATTGGCAAACTGTAGCCTTTGTCCCAGCTCCTGCCTGAGGTGGGAAGCAGGAGGGTGAGGAGAGCCGGGCTTCTATTTGAAAGAAACCTTTTTTTTTTTTTTTTTTTGTCAGAGAGAGCAGCCAGAGGCAAGTGGGGGCCTGAGAGGCTGAGTGGAAGGTAAGGTTAGAGCACCCAGAGTAACCCAGAGGGAGGGATTACCTAAATCCTGAGGACCCCCACTCTGTCGCTAAAAATGCACAATAATAATAATACCCCAAACTACTCTCCATGAGTTGTGTCCTCAGCTTTGATTGTGAGTCCTTGGAGGGTTCGCAGACTTCCTGCTCTGCAGTCTCTGTGGTGCCCTGCTGTCTCGACCTGCGTGACACTGTATGTGTGAGGGTGTGTGTCTGCCTGGGTGTGTGTTCTGCATCTCAGGAGGTTGGGGTGAGCACAGCAGTGTGTGCATTTGCCATGTGTTTGTAGGGAAGAAGGGCCAGAACTGGGGGGTTGCTACTCACCCGCAAACAGTGTTCAGCCCCTGCACCTTATCCCTGTTGTCCTCCTCGTAGCTGGCCATGTTTTTGCCCAGTTTTAAGACACAGTTGGAGAAGCCTTGGTAAATGTTTTCACATTTAGTTTCTGTGGCCAGTGAGCTGACCAAATACCCTATAAACCAAAAAGGGGATTTATGTAACAGTGTAGCAACCCAGCTCTGAGTCAACCCAGTAAGGTCACCTCCCATAGACTTCCCCACAACTGCTAGCATGGGCTGTGGGAAAGGAGGCCACGTTCTCTGAAGGGCTACATACATGGAAACGCCTGCATAAACCAGTGGGCAAACTGGGCGAGCTTATGGCAGCTATTTCATGGGCGCTGCCATCTTGTGCTTCACAGTCTCAGCATAAAACAAGCCTCTCGAGCCCTCATCACTGCAAAGAAACTTGTTTCAACACATGAACCATGTGTAAACAATGCAGTGATATGTGCCCGGGTTTGCAGGCAGCCTGCAGTAGTAGCTATGAAAAGGGGAACTGCTCATATTCATTGTGATGGGACTTTAGCAGTGAAGCCTAACAATGATGATTTAAATAGCAATGTTAACTCTTTCACTGCTGATCACAGCTGGAAAAAAAAGAGGGAGAATCATATTAGGAAGCTTGGCATAAGCTACAGCAATACTTCATTTTAGTGCTTTAGGTGGGCAGGGCTTGGTTTGTGGGAAGAGCTAGGGGGAGTGCCCTCCCCTACACAGATATCGTTCCATCCCTGGAATAAATATGAAAAAAAGAAAAGGAGTACTTGTGGCACCTTAGAGACTAACCAATTTATTTGAGCATGAGCTTTCGTGAGCTACAGCTCACTTCATCAGATGTTTACCGTGGAAACTGCAGCAGACTTTATATACACACAGAAATCATGAAACAATACCTCCTCCCACCCCACTGTCCTGCTGGTAATAGCTTATCTAAAGTGATCAACAGGTGGGCCATTTCCAGCACAAATCCAGGTTTTCTCACCCTCCACCCCCCCACACAAATTCACTCTCCTGCTGGTGCTAGCCCATCCAAAGTGACAACTCTTTACATAATCAAGTAGGGCTATTTCCTGCATAGATCCAGGTTTTCTCACATCCCCCCCACCCCCATACACACACAAACTCACTCTCCTGCTGGTAATAGCTCATCTAAACTGACCACTCTCCAGGTTTAAATCCAAGTTAAACCAGAACATCTGGGGGGGGGGGGGGTTTAGATAAGCTATTACCAGCAGGACAGTGGGGTGGGAGGAGGTATTGTTTCATGATTTCTGTGTGTATATAAAGTCTGCTGCAGTTTCCACGGTAAACATCTGATGAAGTGAGCTGTAGCTCACGAAAGCTCATGCTCAAATAAATTGGTTAGTCTCTAAGGTGCCACAAGTACTCCTTTTCTTTTTGCGAATACAGACTAACACGGCTGTTCCTCTGAAACCTGTCATTATGAAAAAAAGGAATCATTAACATTCTCTGTTCTGCTGGGAAGGGAAAAATGCACTTTTTAGCCCTTAGTAAACAGGGTCTCTTCTTGTTAAAAATCAGTGGACTCAGTGATGACACAAAGTGGGGATCTGTTCCCATTCCAGCCCCCAGTGAATCCCATTCTGCCCAAAGGGGGGATAGCAAGAAGAATGACCAAGAATTCAAATCTGCACTGCCCCTTTTTTTGATCCCTGTGGGATATTTCCCAAGCCCTCTGTGCCCAGGATTTCAGGAAGAAGGTTTCTCATGGATGAGTACTGAGATAAAGTTTGCAGACAACACAATAACTGGGAGTGTGGTAAATAATAAAGAGGACAGCTCTCTAATACAGAGCAACCAAGATCGCTTGGTAAAATGGATGCAAGCAAACAGTATGCATGTGAATATGGCTAAATGTAAAGGTATTCATCTAGGAACAAAAAATGTAGGTCATACTTATAGGATGAGGGAATCTACCCTGGGAAGTCGTGACTGAAAAATATTTGGGGGGTTGTGGTGGATAATCAGCTGAATATGAGCTCCCAGTGTGACACCATGGTCAAAAGGACTAATGCAGTCCTTAGATGCATAAGAGTACAGAGGTTATTTTGCCATTCTTTTTGTTAAGTTAACAAATTGAGGATTAAGGGGTGACTTAATTAGTCTAGTCTATAAGTACCAATATGAGGAACAAATATTTAATAATAGGCTCTTCTGTCTAGCAGAGAAAGGTCTAACAGGATCCAATGGCTGGAAGTTGTAGCTAGACCAATTCAGACAGGAAATAAGGCACACTTTTAACAGTGAGAGTAACTAACCATTGGGACCATTTACCAAGGTATGTGGTAAATTCTCCATTCCTGACCATTGTTTAATTGATTGGATGTTTTCCTAAAAGCTCTGCTCTGGGAACTCTTTAGGGGAAGTTCTCTGGTCTGTGCTATACAGGAGGTCAGATAATGATCCCAATGGTCCCTTCTGGCCTTGGAATCTAGGATTCATGGGAGCGAAGAGGCTGCTCTGGTGACAGATGCTTAGTTTATTGTGTCTCTATTGTGTGCCCCTCCCTCTGTGACCCGTGAGAGGAGATCCTATTCCTGGCTAACCAAGCAGCCGGGCTCAGAGGGGAATGACATCCTCCGTGCCCAGTCCCATGGAAAGGGGACTTCTGTGCCCCAGCTCAGAGCGGCTGAAATGCAGCCAGCTCCGCATTCCACGGCAATTGCAACCCACTCACTCCCCCAGCAGGAAGGGCCCGGGGGAGGTTCCCGCCCCCTCTGCTCCCCTGCCCAGGCTGGGCTCGGGGTTAAGATGGGAAGGGCCATCGGCTGCCCCCGGAGGTTGGCCCGTCACATCCAAGGATGAGCTCGGGAAAGCTGCAGCCAGGGTCTGGGCGATGGATGTAACTCGCGGGCCGCTCGCCCCCCTATCCACCCTCCCAGGCGGAAGCCGAGGGAAAAGCCGCCCCCGAGGGCAGCCTGGGCTGGGGACGCCTGCGGGCTCCGGGCGCGCCGGGGCAGCCCCGCAGCTCAGCGCCAGGGGGCGCCACCCCGCCGGGGCGGTGCCGGCCCCTGGCTCGGCTGCCCCCCAGCGGGACCCTGCCCTATTGCTGGGGGCCCGGTCCCTGCCCTGGCTCCCCCGTGTGTCCTGGGCGACCCGGGCTGCCCGTTCCTTACCTAGCGTGAGGAGGAGCAGCAGCACCGTGCCCAGCCTCTGGCCCATCGCCTCCTCCGGCGGCCTCGCCCCTCAGGGGCTCCGGCGCGGCTCCGTGCCCGGGGTCAGCGGCAGCCCCCCGCTGCCAGGGCAGTTCATGGTCCTGAAGACTCCGCGATCGCTCTTCCCGCTTCCCCGAGCCCCGCCCGGCTCCAGCCGCCTCTCAAGCCCTTTGCATTTCCCCGGGGGTTCTCCCCCTGGCCGCTCGGTCCCTGCAGTGTGATGCCCCCGCCCCCCAGGGCAGCTTCCAGGGGGTTGGGGTACCCCGCGGGGAGTCACCTTAACACCTAGCCATGGGAAGCCCCCTTCTTCCTGATCCTGCAGAGCTGGGCGGCTCAGGCATCTGGAGAGTTCAGCTCCTTCTCCAACCCCTTCTCCTCCCCCAGCTGCCTGCCCCTCCCATAGCCCCGCCATCCCCACACCTGTCTCCGGATGGAGAGGAATAGCCAGAGCCCGTGTGAGCGCTGAGCTCAAGGGACGGAGCGGGGGGTGTAGGAAATACTGGGGAGCGGTATTAATAGTCTCACGCACATACGCCCCCCAAAATCGATCCCGGGTGAAGCGCAGGTGGAACTGGCTTCTTGCAGGTTCTGTGGAGAGGGACTTGGCATCAGAAGACCCTGGAAAGTGCATTAGTTCCCAGCCTTGGGCGTTCTTAACAATCCTCACCCTTTCTTCTGCCCCTGCCCAGACTGATGTGGCCCCTCCTGGCGTCTCCAGCGGGTGGCATGTTGGACTTTGGCTTCCAGAGCATGGGCAGCAGGAAACTTCTCCAAAGATCAGCACTGGGAGCCACGTAAGAATGGTCCGGAGGAGAGACTCAGGAGAAAGGTATTGAATATAGGGGTCTTCTGTGGTCACGCTACCTAGCACTTGGGTATACACCCTTACAAACCTGGTGTAAGGTGTAACCTGGTGTACAAACACCTGGTGGCACACACAAACACCCCCCATGTATACACACGCTGACACTCCCTTACAAACATACAGATCCCATCTCTCTCTCTCTCACACAGGCAAACACTCCCTTACAAACATACAGATCCCATCACACACACACTCCCAAACACACACAAACACTCCCTTACAAACATACAGATCTCACCATGCACACACACTCCCAAACACGCACCCGCACACACAGAAACACCCCAGTCACCCACACCCACCCTACTTCTCCCTCCCTGCACCCTTCCCCTCACGTTCACAGGTAGGCGCATGGGGCTTCATGCAGACTGTGGAAGGAATTTTTTGAGCCACCAACTGTTGTATGAAAGGAGAAGAGGAGCTCCCTGTAAACATGTGCAAAACCACTTCTGTCCTCCTTCAGATCTTTCCTTAAAACTCTCATTTGCCCTGATGCATACAACATATTTGACAAAAGTTAGGGTGCTGGTGTGCCGAGACCACTGCCTGCCATGCTGACCAGTATTGTAGGTCTCATTGTCCGTACTGCCCTGTCTGTCTGTATCCATCTGATGGCTCTCATTTTAGTCTTATATTATAAGCTCTTTGGGGCATGGACTTTTTGTACTGTGCTTGTACAGCACCAAGCACAATGGGATTCTGGCCCATGTTTGCAGCTCCTTGGTTGTACTGCAATACAAATACATAGAAACAGTAATAATTATGAACCGAAGAAATCCGAACACTCCGCAGCAGCAGGGAACTGCCATGTGAGGTTCTCAGTTAAGTATACAGGGCAGCAAAGCCAGAGGCAGGAAAGGGAGCTAGAGGGAGGAGCAGTGATTGAAGCATGGAGGTGGCAAGGGGTATAGGAGACTAAGGGCCCGATCCAAAGGGAGTCTACTGACTTCAACAAACTTCAGGTCAGACCCTACTAGAAAAACCATCCGGGCTGATAACCTGCCACCTGATCTAGAATGACCAATGGACACAAGGATCAAACTCCAAACACACTGTGTGACCCAGCCTGCGCAGGCGGTGCCCACTCCAACCTCCACCTGAGGTGGCTTGTCTTTTTCCCTTGGGCTTGGCCACGCTTGGGTAACTTACCACGCCAATTGATTTGAATTGCAATGTAAAGTCCTAGCGCCATCTGCTGGCCTCTTCTCATATGTTTTATGTTGAAAGAGATTAGAAAGTTGAGGAAATGCAAGTGCCCGTTTTCTATGGAGATTGTCACTGTTTTAAAAGCCTCTGCAAATGTTTATGTAAAACAAAAACAATGGAAGTGGGTCTGCACTCATAAGCAACCTACGGTAACAAACTTTTGCTTTCCCTTGATGCCAATAGCATGGGCTAGGCAGCTGTGACCACTGTTTATCATGCTGACCAGTACTGTTGCATTGTTTCCTTGGGCTCACCCTGTTTATCACATCCACCTGTTGTCTCTTGTCTTAAACTTAGATTCTAAACTCTTTGGGCAGGGACCACTTCTTTGTACAGCGCCTAGCACAATGGGGCCCTGATCCATGGCTGGGGTCCCCAGGAGCTAACTCAATACAAACAAACAAACAAATAATAATAATAAACCAGTGTGTGCAGCCCAGCCCTTATAAGCAACTCTACAATAACAAATTGTTTATGTATTTATTTGTTAAAAATGATTCTTTAGCACCCCAAGTTTTATACACAATCATTCATAATGATTCATAATTCATATATTCATAACTCAGTGATCTCTCAGGGTCTAGGTGATTTTTCCTGGAGACCTGTGGGTTAGGTCCCAATCCTGAAAAAACTTGTGCACATGCTTAACTTTGTGCACTGTAAGTAGTTCCATTAACTTAATTGAAGTAAATGACGTTAAGCACATGTGCTTAAAGTCTTCGCAGGATCAAGGCCTTAGCTGTTATCACAGAAATAAATCTTCCCATGCTAAACCTGCCCACAGTTGTTTCCATCACCCTAACCTGCGTGTGTTGGGGGATTACACACCATTTTGCATATCTAGGGCCTGCTTTTGCATCTGCTCTTGCTTACATTAGGCTCTATTGATGTGAGTGGGGGTCACTTTCCAGTTACACTGGTGGAAATGAGAGCAGAATCTAATCTTTGCCCACACGAGCTCTTTCCTGCCCACTTTGATGACATCACTTCATGGTCTGGGAGTGTCACAGGTCAGCCTCTGTGACATCACATTGCTGTATGTTTCACTTGTTACTATAACCACATTAACCCTGCCTGTGACCAGTGTCAAGGCCTTCTGGAAGTTGAAGATGGGCACAGGATTGTGTCGTTTTCTATTCCCTCCTGGATCTGTGGATTAGGGAAAATGAAAGCTCTTTGGGCCAAGGATGTCCCAGGAAATGCCCTTCCTCCTGACCCAGACAGAAGAACCCTCCATGGATGGAGATCATAAAAATGACCTTCTGCTAGGACTGTTCGTTTAGGAGAAGGAACTCATTTGCTGGTAAACTATTGAGCTCCTCTTTGGGTTTCATTTAAAGGTAGCATAATGAGCTAAATCCATCCCTGAAATAATGCCATTGACTTTAGTGGAGTTACAAAGTTACAACTTTGGGGGATTAAAGTGACCTATTATAGTGAGTAGATGTTCAAGTGATTGTACAAAAGAGGCAAAATCAAATTCCTTGTCCACATGCAAGTATCCTCAATAACCAGAGTGTCCATTGCAGCCCACTCTTCAGAGATCTGCATTGCTGTGAATGCAAGTGAGGTGGAAACTACTGCTTTGGCCACCTTTGGCAAACTCAATCCAATCGGCTCCAACTTTGACACATGCCAGAGACACATTTCGTGTCTGAAGGATGCAGATTATTCCCTTTATTTGTAGAATTATGGATCAGTGCATCACTCAGCTGATCTTTCTCTTGAAACCTCATTTCAGTCTCTGCCCAGCTCAGAACATCTGCAAGCCCTGAAAGGAAAACAAACATCAGTGCTGTTTCTCTAGAGAGAAGTATCATCGAGTGCAGTGATTGGGGCTTCTCGAGGCTGAAACACCAACCCACAGCAAGAGGGTAGCTGTTTATCTGCCTTGGAATCTGCATGCTTCATGCTGGGACTGAGCTAATGTGGATGATAATTATATACGTCATAATCCTATTAGTGTCGATGGGAATGATGGGACTTCATCAAAGGGGGGAAGGTCCTGTTAATGAGTGGTGACCTCCTCCATGGGGAGGGAATGTATTATGTTAGGCGCGATGTGTTACCCACAATCAAGGAGAACAGACTTCGAATGTGAGCCCTTCACGGCAGGGATCGTCTTTACTAGACTGGCAAAGTGCCCTGTGTATGTACGGTTCATAGAATCATAGAATATCAGGGTTGGAAGGGACTTCAGGAGGTCATCTAGTCCAACCCCCTGCTCAGAGCAGGACCAATCCCCAACTAAATCATCCCAGCCAGGGATTTGTCAAGCCTGACCTTAAAAACCTCTAAGGAAGGAGATTCCACCACCTCCCTACGTAACCCATTCCAGTGCTTCACCACCCTCCTAGTGAAAAAGTTTTTCCTAATATCCAACCTACACCTCCCCCACACAACTTGAGACCATTACTCTTTGTTTTGTCATCTGGTACCACTGAGAACAGTCTAGATCCATCCTCTTTGGAACCCCTTTCAGGTAGTTGAAAGCAGCTATCAAAAAGTTGAAAGCAGTTATCATATATAATGAATACTCAGTTAAGAATAGGACCAACTGGTGACCTGGATCAGGCACTGCTGTTATTGGGAATAACCTCATCAAAGAATTCATGGAGACACCTACAAGCTCTGCACTGGATTAACCCAATTTGTCCTGCCCCGTCTGTGCTGAGTGGCTGAGACAAGAGTGCCTAGCTATGGAAGGAAAACAGGAAAGTATTAAAAGTGGCTTCGGGGCACAGGCTCTTGCTTGTATTGCTAGCATGGCTGGGTTCAAATCCCTCTGGCACCATGGCTGGGGGAGTGAAAATTCTAGGTGCTTCAATACTGTGGTGAGGAGTGGGGTATAAGAACCTATAGAAGAGGGGGCCCTGCATGCTAGTCCCCCTGCCGCTTGTTTTGCTGCTACATAGATGTTTCCAGGTTAGGTCCCTCATTCAATCTCCAGCTTCTCAGGGCCATCAAGGTGGGGGTGGGAAGCACCTCTGGCCATTGGCAGGGTTTAGAAGGATCCAGCCTGGCTAGGGGAGAGAAAGTCGCAGTGACTCAATGTCTAGGAGAGAAAATTACAGGGGGATGCCAGAGATTTTCTCTTCAGTCAAAAGCCAGCACCAGGAAGCTTACAGGGAGCAGACACTGTCACTCCTGGTACTGGATGGTGAGAGTGTGCTCCAGAGTCTCGCCACAGGACCGAGTGCAGCAGGGTTTGATCCATCGCTGGGTCGCAGGTCTACAGAGCACTTTGGGAGCTGGTACGTGGAGCCGCTTGGGCAGGCCTTCGAACCAGCACTTCTGATGTAGATCAGGAGGCTGGGTTTTCAAGGGCAGCTCAAGGTTACTCTGCACAGCTGCAGCATCTGTATCCATGTCCTCAGGATCGGTGACAGGATTAGCACCAGCATCTGTTTGAGGCTTGTCTGGGTCCTTGGAGGAGACACTTGTCCTAAAACAAAATCCAAAACGAAACACGATTGTTTTCCATTCCAGTCAACTGCAGATTCCAAAACAGCTTATAAAACAGTCCTCTTAACCCAGCTGTCCTGGAACTGGCCACAGAGACAAGCCTTTTGACTGAGCATGCAGCCCACAGGGAATGGTAACGATCATTCTGGCAATAAGGTGCAGGAGTGAGAGAAGCCAAAAGGAAACATGCAGGGGCCATTCACACAAGACATCCCCCTCCCCAATACAAAAAGGAGGAGGAGGAAGAGTCTGAGTGGCTCAGAGACAGAGGGCAAGGTGCAAGCATTGAAAAGGAGCTACTGCAAAGAAAGAAGGATGTGGTCCTGCTAGATGGCTGGAGTGAGGGACCTGGCTACTTTGGTGTGTTGCCTCTCACGTGCCCGGACAAAGGGTTGAGGTGGAAACAATGACGTGAGTGAAAGGAAAACAATGTTTTAGAGATGATCACGGTGATCCGGGCTGTGACTGCCCTCACGTACCTCCATTATTTCAAATACGTGGCATTTTCATCATGCTTTCTGTGTTCAGAGCAATGGACAGAAATTAACTAATTAATCTGGCTCACAGCACCCCATGAGTCCGGGAGAGAACTCATATGATCTTCCTTTGACAGACAGCGATACTGAGACAGAGAGCTGAAATGACTAGACAATTGAATTGTAGGCCTGGAAGGGACCTCGGGAGGTCATCTAGTCAGTCTCTGCACTCGTGGCAGGACTAAGTATTATCTAGACCAGAGGTTCTCAACCTTTTTCTTTCGGAGGCCCCTCTCAGCATGCTATAAAACCTCCATGGCCCATCTGTTGCTCAGCTACTGATTTTCTGCCTATAAAAGCCAGGGCCAGCGTTAGGGAGCAGCAAACAGGGAAATTGCTTGTGGCCCCATACCAAAGGTAGCCCCATGAAGCTAAGATGCTCAGGCTTTGGCTTCAGCCCCAGGTGGTGGGGCTCAGGGCCTCAGGCTTTACCCCATGCAGTGGGGCTTCCACTTTCTGCCCTGGGCCCCAGTGGCCCTGCTTGACGGACCCCCTGAAACTTGCTCGCAGCCCCCCAGGGGACCCCAGATCCCTGGTTGAGAACCACTGATTTAGACCATCCCTGACAGGTGTTTGTCTAATCTGCTCTTATAAATCTCCAATGATGGAGATTCCACAACCTCTCTAGGCAATTTATTCCAGTGCTTAACCACCCTGACAATTAGGAAGTTTTTCCTAATGTCCAACCTAAACCACCCTTGCTGCAATTTAAGCCCATTGCTTCTTGTCCTATCCTCAGAGGTGAAGGAGAACAATTTTTCTCCCTCTTCCTTGTAACAACCTTTTAACAACTTGAAAACAGTTACCATGTCCCCTCTCAGTCTTCTCTTCTCCAAACTAAATAAACCCAATTTTTTCAATCTTCCCTCAGAGGTCATGTTTTCTAGACCTTTAATCCTTTTTGTTGCTCTTCTGTGGATTTTCTCCAGATTGTCCACATCTTTCCTGACATGTGGCACCCAGAACTGGACACAATACTCCAGCTGAGGCCTAATCAGTGTGAAGTAGAGCAGAAGAATTACTTTTTGGGTCTTGCTTACAACACCTGCTAATACATCCCAGAATGAAATTTGGTTTTTTTGAAACACAGTTACACTGTTGACTCATATTTAGCTTGGGATCCACTATGATCCCCAGATCCCATTCCACAGTACTCCTTCCTAGGCAGTCATTTCCCATTTTGTATACTGATTGTTTCTTCCTATGTGGAGTACTTTGCATTTGTCCCTGTTGAATTTCATCCTATTTACTTCAGACCATTTCTCCTGTTTGTCCAGATCATTCTGTTTCGGAGTGCCTGATTTAGAAGGGGAAATAGCCCAAGGCCACCCCCTGAATCAGTGGCAGAGCCAGGATTAGCACTTGGGACAGTCTGACTCCCAGCCTCTTCCCGACTGTCATCTCATCCTGCTTCAACAATTGTACCTCCCTTGTCCACTACCCAGCTCTCCAGACTCCAGCCTGTGCAGGATGGGCTGCTGCTGCTGCTGCCCTTGCCAAGCATACAAAGTACAAGCGTATCTCTCCCACCTCCAGGCAGCTCTCTTGCCTTAGGGTCGTTACAGGATACAGCTCAAAATTGCCTTCTTTGATTTGAAATTCCTCTATTCCACTTACTATAGGTCATATCTCCTCTAGTACCTTCGCTGATGACTCCAGCCCTCCAGCACTAGCCTCTTGGAGAAATCTGAGCATGACACCACTTCCCCCTTTTTAAATCAGGCATTTGGCAGCAGAAATCAGACTGTCTGTGGCCCCATGGAATCATGGCTGAGAGGTGGCCTAAAATATTCTGAATGAGCTAATTTCACCATCTGCCACCTTTCACTTTCCCCATGCCCCCAGTCACACTTCCTGGCCCAGCCTGCAAAGACTCCCCATCTCACAATGTACTCTCACAAAGCTCACCATCATGTAACCATCCTCAGGTTCATGTATCGTGCCCATTAGACGGAGTCACAGGGACACAAAGAGCCTGGGATTCCGTTATACAGTGACTCACCCAGAGGGGGCAGCAGTGAGGGTGGGAGGCTCCTGGAATGCCAGTGACTTCCAGTAGCTGACAGCTAATGCACGTAGCCGGAGGATCCTGTGATCAGCGTTCTTCAGCAGCTTCAGCAGTGACAGCTTCTTGAGTATCTGCCAGATTGGGTACAATGGGAATGAAAGGCTGAAATACTTTATTGCCTTCCCTGATCTCATGAGGTTGTCACAGCCAGAGAAGGAAGCAGAAGCTACAGGCCAGTCACATCCTTTCCAGCCCCTTGGGCCAGCCTGTCAGACAGATCCCCAGTTGTGCATCCCTTCTGGGCCCTTGGCCCATAGAAGAAAGAGACACTGAGATGTTGACATGCACACCATTGCCCTCCCTTTAAATTCCAGCCAAGAACCAGGGAGAGTTTGAGACGAACAAACACACAACTACTGGAAGAGTCCATGCACTACAGTTCGGCCTGCAGAGGGGTAGAGAACAAGGTGCCTGACATGCACAGACCCCACACTACTGTCCAGTTTTACAGTGTCCACTGCCTCATAGTGAGGGCAACACCTATCTACCAGGGGCTGGTATGTGTAAAAAAACGTGTAAAAAAACGTGCTGCATCCGAAGAAGTGAGCTGTAGCTCACGAAAGCTTATGCTCAAATAAATTGGTTAGTCTCTAAGGTGCCACAAGTACTCCTTTTCTTTTTAAAAAAACAGGGTGGCTCCTTACTGTCTTTAGATGGTTCTTCTCTTGTTCCATGTCACTCAGCTGACATGCTCCAGTCTCCTCATCTTCAGTCTGTGAAAGGGAAAGACCAGGCACACTTGAGGCAATAGATTTAAAACTAGAGTGGACAAAGCACTAGCAAATGGATTGTAGGGGACAATCCTGCCCTGTCCTCTGGGGGACCAGAGTCTAGATGGGACCTGATAGGTCTTTTTCTTATCTCTAATGTCTCTGAGCCTATGAGTCAGTGCCACATTTAAAAGGCCACTGCTGGATAACCCTAGTATGTGTTCATCATCACTTTCGACTTCTTTAAATCCATGGCCTTGCTGGGACTTTCCCCACTGGATATGTTTGTTATTGCTTTAGTGGTTGAGCCCCACCAAGGTGCTCCGCATTATACAGAACACGTAGGAAAACCAGGTCCCAGCCCCAAAGGCCTCACAGTCTATATCATTCTAGTCTAAGGGCAAATTCTCTCTCCCCCCAACCAATTCAATCCCTTTGCCAGTTTCAGAGGTTCAGGGAGGAGGATCACTACAACTCATCACAGGGTCTGAAGAAGGACTGATTGTACCTGGTGAATGAGGGCTTTCTTCTTCCCTGGGGCCTTCATTGTCATTCAGGGATTGTTCTATAAGGGCTTTGATGGGAGGTTCTGTGGCAGACAGGCAAGATAGCTGAGAGGTACCTGGGAGCTCCCTCTCTCTGAAATGCCACTGGTCCTCCCTAGGGTCTGAGGTCTTGAGGTGATGTCAATTCAGACAGAGGCTGTGACCTCATTTATCTGTGACACCAGAAAGCACATGTCAATATTGAGGGTGACAGGGCCTGCTGGGGAGTTGCAGATGGGGTGGGGGGTAATGCACACTGTGGGAAGAATAAAGAGAAGGGTGTAACATCAATAGTGAGGGATTCTATCTTCCCGAGATAGGAGAATTTCCAATTTAACATAGGAAACCAAGAAGTGGAACAGCACAGCAAACGTTCAGGGAAGGGGACTGGCAGTCAGGACTCCTGGGGTCCACTCCCAATCTACCATCAGCTCACTGTGTGACCTTGAGAAAGTCAGTCTGTGCCTTCGTTTCCTCACCCATAAAATGAGAATAGTCCTGAGGCTTTGTTAATTAATGTTTATAAAGCCACTGAGATCCTGAGATGAAAGGGACAGTAGCAGTGCAAATTTAATTATTATTAAGAATAAATAAATAAATAACTATCAGGAGCTCTCATGATTCCTGGCACAATACCTGGGGCTCTGGATATTGCTGTAGAGAGCTGCTCTGGATATTGCTGCAGAGAGCTGTCCTTCTCATGGTGAGAAAAGTTGGGGAAATGTGAAAGGAACCGGCTTTGGATTTATTACATACAGAATGTTTCTGGTGTCCTCTCTCCTGAGCCAGTATTTGTGATAGTAATAATTCATAATAAAGACGAATAGATTTGAGGGAAGGGAAGTAAAAGTGTGTATAACAGAGCAATCTGCCCCTTTAATAGTCTCGGGGGGCAGGGAAAAAAGAGTACAAACCCTGTCCCAGAGAGAAGACCAGCAGGCAGGTGCTGGGAAGCAGTTGACACAGCTGATCAGCATCTCATGATTGGCCCACACAACATAAAGGACATTGGCCGGACAACATAAAGGAGAACTCAACCCATGAAGAAGGGGGTGGCTAGGACTGATGTTTTCTTTAGTAACCAGAGCTGGCTGGTTGGCCCTGAGGAACCTGCAGGGGTTAGAAAGGATCCTCCCTGGTAGCTACTGAAGCTCAGAGGACCCCAGTCTGAATGCTGACTAGGCTGATGTTTGTATTATTTTTTGCACACCTTTCCCCTCCCCCCTTACTTTCTCTGTGAAGGTGATATAAACAGGGCTCTGAAGAAAGAAGCAGCAAACTAACCTGGGTGTGTGATTGTTTCTCCTCAGCTGGTGACTAGGGCCACAGCGTAGAGTGGGTCTAAAGTGAGAGTCAAGTTCACAGACCTGAGCGTTGTGACTTGTAGGCCTACTCCCAGCAGGCTGGGGCATTCTGAGCTTCCAGAGCTCCTGGCCTGATTTCTTTGTGTCTATAGAGCAGTGATACTCCTCAGTTGTTCAGGAGCCAGATTACCCAAAAGAGCCACAGTAGTGTGAATTCATTGCTTCATTTACTATAGTTCTATTTGTATTAAACAATATGATGGGAAATAGAGTGTGTGTGTGTGTATTCACCACAGCAAATAAGCTAATAACTTAGTGCAAGTTGATAACTTAATTGGTTAATAACATAATAGAAGCATCCTGACTGGTTAATAACAGAGTGTTTTAATATCATGTCCTGCAAAGAGCCCCAGGAGACTCATTAAAGAGCCACTTGGTCTCGTGAGCCACAGTCTGAGTATCACTGATCTAGAGTGTAGATGACTCCAGCTGTGACGTTGTGACTTGCTGACCCTAACCAGCACCAGCTACCTGGAGTGATCTGACACAGGGAGCTCTAAGTCCAGTAGAGACTGGCGAGGAACTGCCCTACAGACCTCTCTACAGCTCCTGTGTAAGCACACCTGGAATATCATGTCCAGTTCTGGGCTTCTCACTACTTGATAGAAGGGCATTTAGGGGCTGGAGGGGCTGATTTCTGGGAGAGGTAAGAAGAGCTAAACAAACTGTGAGATGATTCAGTGTTATACACAGGGGGTGCACCTGAGATGAGTGGGATGAAATTCAGAAAAGGACAGTGTAGTCTGAATATCCGAGGCAAGCTTCCTGTCAAGGGGAATGATTAGAACAGCAGTTCTCAGCCCCTGTGAAGCTACATTGCTCAGACTTTGGCTGCAGCCCCAGGTGGCGGGGCTCAGGGCCCTGGACTTCAGCCCCATGTGGTGGGGCTTCATCTTTCTGCCCTGGGCCCCAGCAAGTCTAATGCTGGCCCTGCTTGGTGACCCCCCTGAAACCTGCTCGTGGCCCCCCCCCAGATCCCTGGTTGAGAACCACTGGATTAGAACAGGTACCAGAGCAAAGGCTGTGAGTCTCATCACTTGGGGCATTTAACAATGAACTAACAAATCTACTGGCAGAGAACAATCTTGCACCTTCCCCTACCCCAGGAGAGAGTAGAGAGAATAGGCCTTCTCCATCTCCAGTTTCTACAAATATCAAATCAGTGCCCAGAAAGCAGGCAGGTGAAATCAAGCCTGGGATGCAAAGAACATGAGGGAAAGGAGGGAAACCTGCCAAAGAGAGAGAGAACACAAGGCAGGAAAGCTGAAACTGCATGTGCCTTTCAGTAGATTGATCTCCAAGAGAGTGGAGCTGCCCCAATGGGGCTGGAAACACAGAGCCCGTGATTAAATATACAGTACAAGGAGAGTGCTAGCTTCTCCTTTTAATACCAGGATGGCTAGCTGAACAAAGATTGTTACTATTGCTACTGTCCCTGTTACTCCTGGGGATGGGGGACCTGTGTGTGTGAGTATGTGTGCCTGCAATGCTGCTGGGTTGAAGGCACTGTTGTATGTGGACATGGGTGTGAGTGTGGATTGACCTATATATGTGTATGCATGTGTTTTAAAATGGGTATATATATCCAGCAATGCATCTGCCTCCATGTCAGCGTATTAGTAGCATGTCTCTGTGTGTAAAACACTGCTGTATTGAAAAGTGCTTTACCAGCGTGCGTATGTATCCCATGGGTGTATGTTTGTGTGTGCCGGCAGGCACGTGTACCTGTGTATGCATCTAGCAATACTGCTCTGTTTGAAACTGCTGCTGGCATTTCCCTGTTCGAAGCTCCCCCTCTTTTCTCCCAACTCTCTCTGCCTCCTCTTGCCTTTCAGTGGGGTCAAAGTGTATGATTAATCAGTACGGCATAGAAGAGAGAGGCGCTGCGGCACAAAGGCTGAATTCTGCAGGTTTGGGGTGGAGGGGGACCTGGCTTTGCTTTAGATATGTCCTTTCAAGATAAACAAATCAGCAGCTCTGATCTCATCTGTGAAAGTTGCCTTGCTAACATGCTGCGTAAAGCTCGGAGGTGTTGGCACTGGGTCCCTGCACCTCAGGCCATGGGGCACTGTCCTGTTCGGTAGATGGGCAGTCAAGAAGGGATTGAAGTTCCTGCTTTGTTTGTGGGATCTCTGGATCAACCACTTTGAGAATTTGTGGAGCATTTTCTGATGCTTTTAACGATGGCTGGGGCAAAGGAAGGGCAAATGCTCGCAGTGCAGACTCCACAGCTGAGTGGAACTAGCTGATGAAGAGGGTTATGAAGGAATCAAGGGGTCCCCCACCATCCATTTGGGAATCTGGCTCTGAGTTTCCTCTCCTTAGTGATTATGATAGTGTCCAGGGGACCATGTCTGGTGTCTGACTGTTCGTGAAAGTGATGTGGGCAGAGCACTGTAAAGCAGGTATGTACAAAGGCACAGCAGTGATGAACTCTCATGCTTCACAGTGTAGAGGGATTGGTCGGCAAGGGGTAGGGGGAAATCCCTATCTGTCCTGATATGCAGCATTGCAGAGTTGGTCAGGGACATCGAGTATACAGGCAGGATAGTGGACTAAATAGACCACCAGTGGCTGTGCTCACAGACCGTCCTCTCTGCGTTTCAGCTCTTTGAATGTTTAAAATGAAAGGATTAGTGTACCCAGGGCAAGGACTGTCTTTTTGTTCTGTGTTTGTACAGCAGCTGGAACAATGGGCTCCTGGTCCATGACAAAGGCCGCAGGTGCTACAGTAATAATGTGTTTAACTGAGATGGACTAGGTGGCTCAGGGATTGAGGAAATCAGCCCTTTTTGTATAGACCATCAGTTCCTCGCTAGCTCTGAGAAGTCACTGCCATCTGGTGGTTGATGATGGCCCCTGAGTGAAGGGACTTGGTGGCTCTGGGCAGCTGCCTGCATCACAAAATCCATCCTCCACTATGGCATAGGCTGGTGCTCTCAGCAGAGGAGAGGCTAAGGTGTGAAGGGGCCATGGACACAGAACTCATTTCTTACCCCTGTGGGCCATTCATGCAGAACAAAGATTACACCCATCCTGGGGTAGTTGGTGCTGAATTCACACTTTAAAAATGTGAACTGAATGTTCATGCTGATGTGAAAACAAGGGGGAAATAAAAGCTCCTGAATGTCAGGGCTCTGGCTAGTCATTAGCCTTGATTTATTTGTTTAACACCAACAGTGGGCTTAGCATTGTACCAACACCCTAATATAGAGACAGTTCCTGCCCCAAGCCTAAAAGACACACACAAGATGGGAAATCCAGCAGTAAGGAAGACTTATCATTGGGGGTGGAGGGCATTTTCAGATGTATCCAAGTGACTTAGGAGTACAGTTAGACCAGACAGAATGGCCTCTGGTTTGAGGGATGTGGGCTATGGCCAGGTGATGGTGGGGAAAACTTGACAAGTAGAGCAGGTAAGAAGAACCTGGCTGGAACAGTTTTCCAGCTGAAAATGCAATTCCAGCAAAAATGAAACGCTTCATGAAATTGTTTTGATTTTGCTGAAATTTCATTTAGGAAAATAAAATGGGTGGGGGGGGGGGAGAGGGAAATAGTTCAGATAGTGTTGAAACACTCCCACTTCAACATTTTCAGAATGAAACATTTTGATTTTTCTTTTTGAAATAACCTTTCCTTTTAATTTTTTTAATTTGTTTTATATTCTATATTAGAATTATTGTCATACTATAAAATAAAGTCAAAATGAAACATTTTGATTTGAAATGAAACTGTTTTGGAATTCTCTTTTGCAGAGGATTTCAAATTTTGTTCAGAAAAAAAAAATTAGAAATCTCAAAATCCTCCATGAAACGGAATTTCCGTTCTCTGCAGAGCTCTACTGACTAGTCAAAGTGTCCTTTGCTCTGGTGGCCGTATTCCTTACTGTTTGGACCCCAAATAAAGCAGCTGGTCAGAGTCATAGAAAACAAAGTTCTCACGAGGGTAAAAACATTTCCCTTTCTCCACTTCACACCCACCAGGGGCAGATGTTAACTGTGGAGTGCGAGGTGGCTCCTTGGCGGAGATGCATGGGACAGCATTTCAGGGGCAGTTGAGATGCCTAGTTCAACAACTTTCTGTTAGCTGAGTCCCAAAACATCTACGCTTTAGGCACATTTTGCTGCCAGCAGAAGAGAGGGGTGGGGGGGAAGACAATAAAGATGCTACTTCCTGCTATGAGCCTCCTCCTCAGTTCTGGCAAACACTAACTAGGCCAGTGATGTATCTGTGCAGTGATTATCACCTGCCCCAAGACAGGAGCTAACTGCTCTGAAACTTTAGCAGGAGACTTGCATTGGGGTTTGAACAGGTCAGAGTGGTGCATCCATCTAATGAAGCAGCATAAACAGGAGACAGCCTAATTTACCCCATTGTATAACTTCCCATCACATCACTGACATTGCCTCAGAAGCCGCATTAATGGACCTGGAATCATCCACCATCTCCAGCCCTGCCATTGTCTCTGTGCTTCTCCTCCAAGCTTCCTAGCTCCACGTGAGACACGTTCACTTCCACAGCAGCCATATTTCTTCAATAGATGGGAGCTGTTCAGGATCCCATCTATCCTGGACCAAAATCTCCCTTTAAGGGAACTGCAAGATTGCAGGGATCAGAGATGGCATTTCAGCCTGGATGGGCTGCACTCTGGCTCAGCTGTAATTTGTTAGGAAAGAAACCCTGGACGTCCATGGCAAAAAGCCAATTTCCATCTTTACTCCTGCAACTTACTGAACAAATCAAGCCGCATCTCACGTACAGCCTCTTACACATGGTGCTTGTAAAGAATAAGATCTATTTTCACTGCTTTATGATTCAGTGCCTGGCTGGGGCTTGTTCACCTTTCACTTGGCAGCTGATTTATTCCATAATCCTCCCACCCTGTCCCAGTGGTCAGGGACCTGAGTAACCTCCTGTTTTCTGCAAATCTATAATAGAAGAAAGAAACCTGAGCAGGAAATGCAGGAGGAACAAGTCACGTTGCATTTTATTCTGATGATCAGAGTGCTCAGATTACCAGCTTGCCTCAGGAGCTCTGGCAGGAACTGAACTTTGTGCCATGGTGATGGAAGAGCCATTTTCCCCCTAGGTTTGCAATGAGGGCTCGCAGCTGACCTGTGACTATGATGTCATCTTAGTAATTCTGGGCACTAGTTACTGTGATGACCTGGAGAGAGACAGTTCAATTCAAGGAGATTTGATTGGCCCCGCAAGTGATGCTGGTGTAAAGAAAAGAGCCAGGCCCTTCAGGTATCTGTCAGAGAGAAGTAAGATTCCACCTGAGCAGGGCTACATGCTGTTGGCCCCTTGTGTCCATTCCTGATGGATTGCTGTGTAGCGCGATTCCACCTCTGCCTCTCTCCTTTCTCCCCAGGCCAGGCATTCATGGCCAAGAGCAGAGGGGACCAAGATGGAACTTACAGGGCTGGGTTACATTAACTTAATTTGAGTAAAACTGATACTCAACAGGCAGTGGGACCCTATGGTAAAATGCCAGGATGCTTCAATGTATGCTACATGCAGGGGGCGATGTTGCTTAATTCTAAGAATTAAGATACTCTTTGCCATGGAAACAGTAAAGAGTGAGACAGCAGAGGGGTGCATGTTTGTTGTGTTGTTATTTATTATTTGCCAGATTATGCCTCTGGTATTCCCACTGAGTAGTATCTTAGTCTTCAATTAGCTCTAATGAAAATCAACAGGACTACTCAGACTAAGGGACTACTCACTGTGAATCAGGGTAGCAGAATCTGGCCTTAAATCTCACGTTAGTGACTGGTGCCAATTTAGAAAAAGAGATGTACTATAGCAGAGATCTGGTCTGAGGCCCTGGCCCTGGCCTCTAGCTCCCATAGCTGAGAGTGTATATCAGGGAGATCAGAAAGGAAGGTGTGGGACAGGAATTTGAGGAAGTGATACTACTGGCTAAAACCCCTCATAATACTGATAGGGGCAGTGCAAGAGGTTTTTGTACATTACCAATATACCTCAATCCAGATCGGCAGTGGCCCTGTTATTCTAACCTTGAGCCCCTCACAAACACTCTACTGGGACCCCATAATATTGACCTGCAGTCCCTCTGCTCTTCCAGTCCTGTGCCCCTACCAATGCTCTTTAATCTGGACCCCAGGCTATGGACAGAAATAGTCATGTGGAACTCTGGGGTGGGTTTTGGATGTGGATAAATAATCATGTGGGCTAAACTGAAACCTCAGAATTAATTTAACTTGCATCAGATGGAACCAGTGGCATCAGATCTGCACAAATAAACCTCCATGCATGAGCTGTGAATCATCTCCCTCCCTCAAACCAGCCTCCTAACATAGCAGGTTAACTACCATTGGTGGCAAGGGGTTTCTGTTACAACTACCATGTCAAGGGGCCAAAGTCAGGAGGGCAGCAAAGCAACAGTGTCCAAGTCAGGAACAGCTGATGCAGACAAGTCCAACCTCTCCACTTGTCTGATAATGTGGTGATGCAAACCCTCTGAGGCAGTTGGCTGGGTGGGACTGACACTGGTTGTGGGAAACTCCCTTTCATGCAGAGGAAGGGGAGCAAATCATGCTCTGAGGAGTTGTGAATCCTGGCTGTGAGCAGATCCTGTCTGTCCAGAGCAGGGACTGGCACTACGGAGGGACTGAGTCACTCTGTGGAGACGGAGGAAGTAAATAGAGGCCCTGCTCCTGAGAGCTCTGCCATTGACTCCATTAGGAGTAGAATCAAGCCCAGCATGTTTCAGTGATAGCCAAAGAGCTAATGAGGAAAACATGCTGGATATGAGGCTGACAGAGGCCTCTAAGGGAATCTGTGTACTGGAGACGCAGGGAATCAGTTATGATAAGAATGGAGTCTGCAGCCCATTGCCTGCTTGATGATCATATGTGCAGTGCATATAGAGAAGCATAAGACATTAATTATTAACATTAGCACCAAGTAGGCAGGGAGAGGCAGTTTTCCAGATGCGCCAGTTCTTGAGCTCTGTATATATGAGCTCTCTCCACAGCAATTGCAGCCTGTTGCACTGGGATGGAGGGAAGCTGATATCCTATCCTCCCCCCACCCCCTTCTGCCATAAGTGCAGCAAGGATGCTGGCTTTTCCCAGCTGGTGTCACTGCTTTGGCTCCCTTTGCTGGCAGGCCTCAGGCTGCAGTGCTGAGTGCAACCCCAGCTCCATGCTGCGGCCCAGGGAGGGGTGAGAAAAGGGCCCTGACTTGCTTCCCCTGGGTCTCCCGGGCAGGTCACCTGTCCTCCCCCCACTCCCAGTGCCATGGTTCACGGTGCCCCCTTACTGCAGGGTTCCCCAGTGCCTGCCAGAGCCACTCAGCTCAGGGTGACACTGTGTCCCTGGCCAGAACCCATCCTGTGCAAACAGGGCCAGCCTGCCAGCGCTGCAGTGCCTGGAAGGGGGCAGAGGGTTTGCAGGGTCAGAGCTGAGAAGCTCGCCATAGACACCCCCCTTCCAGCCCGGTGCAGGGTGCAGGCTGCTGTCTTGGGTCCCGCCTGCACCTGCTTCCCAGCCGCCCTAACGGGGACCTCAGCATCTCCTGCTCCCTTTCCCGCCCCGCTGCTCCTGCAGCCACAGGCGATTGCCCGCGCGCTCCCTGGCAGGCAGCCCCCGCCCCAGGCTCCAGCGCCTGGCTTTGGTACAGCCAGCGGGAGCCCGCAGCCCGTGCGAGCCGCACTCCCACCCCCTTTGCGGATCACGCAGTTGGTACAGTCCGCCGAGCCCCAGCCAGCCCGGCCCGGTAGGCAGCCCCAGTTGCACTCTCGGCCGGGCCAGCCCCGCTGGAGCGCTGCCTGCCCTGCCTGGGGGGATGAGCAGCCTGCACCCGCCCAGCCCTGAGCGCGCCCTGGGCTGCCTGCAGCAGACAGCGCCCGCCCGCCGCTGGCCATGTCCGGACCCGGAGCTCACAGCCAGAGCAGGAGGCTGCCCTGTAAGTCCCGTCTCGGGAAGGCTGGTGCGGGGGTGGGTTATTTGTCCGGTGGCTTCCCAGCGAGGGTCCCCCCGGCTCGGTGGGTGGGATCACCCTGCCGCTGACTGTCCGGGAGCAGGCGCGGAGGGACGTGCAGGACCGGGCAGGAGGCGCCCTCTTCCCCTCCCGTGCAACGCTGCTCCAGGCCTCTAACGCTCCCCGCCGCAGGGACCCTCCCTGGCCCGGACAGCGCCCCGGTGTTGAGACCCACGTGAGGCTGAGGGCACGCTCCTGATGCCCGCTGCACTGAGCGGGGCTTGGACCAGCCCCCTGTCTCCCAGCGGCACCCCGGGCACAGTCAGCACCGCCAGCCGGAGGCCAGTGCCCGCTCACCCACGCGCACAGACAGCAGCTGCCTCCTGCCTGGGCAGCCTCCCGCAGGAGGGGGGCACACTGCTGCACTGCAGCTCTTACGCGGGCCCAGCTCAGGGGGACTTAAAGTGGGCAGGGTCGCCACGGGTCACAGTCCTGGCAAAAAAAAAATTAAAACTGAGTGGGATCACTAAGGGTGCAAGTGCTGCCCTACCAGTGCAGGAACATTTATCGCAGCTGGGATTGTCCTAAACAGCTGGGCTTTTTCCAGGCCACTTAAAACACGGAGTTTAGGGATTCACAATTATCTTGTAGCGGTCAACAGCCCAGAACAATCCTGACTATTGTACAGAAAGCGGCTGATTCACCCCCATCCCCAAAGTGTCATATATCATGGGCACTGGCAGTGGCCGTCACCCCACCCGTGACTCACACACACTTCCCGTCTGTTTCACACAACTTTCCCCTACACCCACTTGCTCCTTCTCTCACACACTTACGTTGCACTCCCACTCAGCCACACCTGGATCAGCCTTGCACTGTGTGCGTCTCTCTCAGCCAAATGTTTGCTCTGTAAATTTAGTCAAACATGAGCGATTGCTGCTCAGCCAGATAGCCGTGTTGTCTAGCCGCCTCCCTGCGTTCTGTCAGTCAGTCCCCTCTGGGTGTGCCCGTGCGTGCCCATGTACCGGAGGGAACTGACTGAGAGGGTAAGGGAGAGAGCCGTGTGTCTTGGGCTGGCGGGGGGAGTTGGGCTTTTGTCCGTGTGGAAGTGCTAGCCCAGTGGGGCTGTGCTGCCCCAGGCCTTGCCCCCGGCACACGACTCTCTGAACCCTTTCCCTTTTTAGTGAATTCTTTAGCTCTGGCCCCGGCTATAGCAGCATAGACTCCACAGGCAGCAGCCACCAAGCGTGCTCTCAACAGGCACCAGGCAGAGCACCGCCCACCACTGGTCCCATGGACACTGCAGCCCTCTCCTCCCACGGGCATAGCCCTTCTCTGTCCTTCCCCAGACAATTCAGCCCATACTCCAGTGCCCTCCCACATCCCTCCACACACCCCACAGGGCTCTTCCGCCAGCGCCTTCCCACATCCCTTCACTAACCCCACGCCCTTCTACCAGCACCCTCCCACGGCCCTCCATGCACCCCAAACAACCCGCCCACCAGCTCCTCTCCGTCCCCTCCCCATGCAGTGCACCTCTCCACCCGACCAAGCAGCAGCTCCCTCACCAAAGCCCTCAGCTCTACAATCCCTATTTCCTGGCTGCTCACCTCTGCACAGCCACCAACCCCCCTGCCTCCATCTCGCAGTCACCATGCACCAGCCTCCCCTGAAGTCTCTCTGCCCTTACGCCCCATGGTGATTGGCGCCTCCATCCTTTTCATCCTTCCATCCGTTGTAATATCATTAGTAGTTCTACATGCTGAGATCCAGGCAGTCACATCCGGGGGAGGAATAACTCAGTGGTTTGAGCATTGGCCTGCTAAACTCAGCGTTGTGAGTTCAATCCTTGAGGGGGCGATTTAGGGAACTGGGGCAAAAATTGGGGATGGGTCCTGCTTTGAGCAGGGCGTTGGACTAGATGACCTCCTGGGGTCCCTTCCAACTGTGATATTCTATGATCTCTCAAACTGCTGAGTGGCAGGAAGGGCTGGCCCTATCCTGGCATGGATAGCTCTGTGCCCTCAGCTGGGGGCATTCCTTTTGGTGGGGGTGCAGGCTGCTTTCCTGTGAAGCACCAGGCACTGGCCTTTCCCAGAAGCTGGGCCCAGGACTGGCTGGACCGTTGTCTGATCCGGAACGGCAAATCTCTTCTTGTCACCTGTGGAACCTAAGGACAAGAGCAAACCCCTGAAGCAGCAAGTGTCCCGGATAGAGAAGCTCCATGGAGCCGAGCAGACAGCGGGTCAGTGAAGGTCTCTGCACAGTCAGGCCAGCTCCAGGCCAAGCTAGGGAGGAGAGACGGGGTGGTATCCCAGCTCCTTTAAGGAGTCTCTCTGCAGGACTTGGAAGAGCTCCAGTGTGTGGGGCAGAACATGGTGCCCAGGCTGCCTGCCCAAGCAGCGCGCAGCAGCGAGCCTCCCAGCCCGGGTCAACAGACGCAGAATAGCAGGACTCACCTTAGCGCTCTAAAAATAGCTGTGTGGGCAGCGCTTTGAAGTTGTGGCTTGGGCTGGAGCTCGGGCTGTAAAGCCCACCCCCATCCCTAGGCTTCAGAGCCCGAGCTCCAACTTCACAGCGCTGTCTACACCGCTATTGTAGAGCGCTACCGGAAGCTCCTGTAGCCCGAGTCTGTCGACCTGGGCGGGGAGGTTCGCTGCCATGGGCTATGTAGACATCCCCTGTGTGGCTTATGAGCCTCCCCACCTCCTCTTATCCTCCCTAATGCTCTCCTGGCTTTATCCTGCTCAGGGTTCTATGTCAAGTGAATCAGGCCCTGTAAATAGCAGGGTCTTGTGACGCGGAC
Source organism: Caretta caretta (assembly GCF_965140235.1). NCBI lineage: Eukaryota > Metazoa > Chordata > Testudines > Cheloniidae > Caretta > Caretta caretta. The sequence goes on from NC_134218.1 coordinate 20,844,813, forward strand.
TCTCCTAGGGAGAGAGCTCTGGGCTGTGGGGATATTTTTAGTGTGGAGTCACGGAGGAGTTGAAGATTGGCTGGAATACCATTCACGAAGAATCCATGTCAGAAACCAGGATCACAAGGTGCCACCTCCTCACCCTACTGACACTCTTGCTCTCCGCCCTCCTGTTTTTTCCTGCTCTGTCTCTGCTAAAACCACTTCCCTCCCTCTCCCCGCCTCCTGTGCACTCCCTCTCACCCAGCAGGTTTGGGTTTAAGTTTTTCCTTTTGCTGCAATCAGAATCTGAGAGGGAGGCTGCGCAGAGAGTTTGTACAGGAGCATTCGGCAGGTTCCAGTCATCCAGTTTATGGTCAGCTCATTGCCACTGGCCTCTTCTAGGTCATTGCAAGGGTTCTGCTCTAGCTGCCTCTCCCCAAGACTGAAGGAAGTTGCAAATTCTTAGGGTGGTTTTACCCTTTATCCTACAATGTTCTTGCTGAGAGGGGCTGAGAGTGGAGTAGCTGCGAGCTCCCCACACCGTCACTGACCCGACCTGTTCACTGTAATGCCCCCTTCTGGCAGGGGTTGGGAGTTCACCTCTATAGATAGGACTCCAATCAAAGGGAGCCCAGGGTACTGTGATTTCCTCCACCACTAGTGTGAACCGGGTCAGTGTGTCCCTGTTCCGGTTCACAGGACCTGGGGTGATGCTTTTGAGGGAATGCCCAGGCATGGCATGGCCAGATCGGGTGTGAAGCTGTGCTCCTTGGAGTTGTTCCCTAGAGAAATGATCCACACCCTGCAGAGTGTACCCCCTTCCCTCATTTATACTCTGTTAACCTCCCCTTTCCCCCTGTCCGTACCCCATTAATGGCTTACTCTGTTTCTTTAATCTCTTGGGGAGTTTTCAAGGGATTTAAAGAGACATCAATTAAAGAAAACCCTCTCTCCATCTCCTCTTGGATTGTGCCTCCTTTAACAAGCCAGCCCGCCCCCCCCCCCCCCCCTCCGGCCATTCATACTGCCTGGTGCACAGAGTGGGGTTTGTACTAGGATCCAGCAGGACAATGGAAAATGACAAACATGTCCACTCCCAGCGGAAACACGGCCAGACAAGCTGCCGTGTGCTCAGCGCTGAGCCCAAGAAATCAATGAAAAGATCTCACTGTGTCCCAAAGAATCCATTCAGCCATATCACCCCCAGGGCTCATGTCACCCTCAGTTGCTGGGAGCGACTCACAGCCAGCGCTCGGCACCATTCCCTGCTGGTGTGGAATAGCTGGGAGCTCCTTGCGGCTGGCACTCCTGCGCCGTTCACTGTTATGCTTCCTGCAGGAAGATGGGGAATAGAGGAGCTATGAGCACCTTCCATGTCTGGCCTTCCTGCAGTCACCCTACAGGGTCTCATGCTGAGAGACAGAGAATCCCAGCTGTGCAACCCAGCCAGCAAATCTACCCTGTTTCTTTTAGTACCTCTTGCTAAGGCAGGGTGGCACTAGAGTCTCTGGAAACAGAACACCTCCCCTGGCTCCTTACATTGCTTCCTGCTGCTGGGAGAGGCTGGGACAGAAGAAACTGAGCAATGGCAGTAGAAGGAAATCCCCATATATGTTTCCTTCTCATGGGCCTGTAGTAGGCTGGCTCCTCTTCCTTCAGTCCCCACGCTTGCATTCAGGTCCAGTTCTTCTGTAGGCTTTGGTGCCTAATGAGCAGCAAGAGCCGGAAGGATTTGAAGGCAGCAGGGAGCCTGGTGCTATTTCACACTCTTGGGAAGTGACAACCTGATGTGTTGGGGGGTCAGCGATCCAGGAAAGGCAGTGCTGTGTCCCAGCTGCGAATGTGCATAAGCCTCAGCCCATTGGTTGAGTGCCTTGTAAGAAAGACCACCAGCAGGTATTTAAACCTCAGAATGAATTCCCTGCAGCGCACAGGGGCTGCATTGTGTGAGTGTGTGTGTCACTTGCTGGGAACATGCCATCCCGATGAGACAATCACAGCAACTGACAGCGAGGAGAATGTGACCATCAGTCACATGGCGAAGGGCAGAGACAGGGAATGTTACTCTCTTTTATTTCCTCCATGGTGGTTATTTAGCTGTAAATACATGAGCAGAGCTCTTGACCTCCTAGAGTGCCTGAGATACAGGAACAGAGCGAAGGGGAGGGGAGAGAGGGAGCTGAGATGAGGGAGTGGGAAGAAGGCTCCATCTCAGTTTCTCACTGTAGTCACCAGTCAGTCACCCCGCTGCACATCTTGCTTGATGCCTGCCTTAGTTATATAATGGTATTTCAGTGCCGGCTGCCTAGCTGGCTAAGAAAAGCTTGCCAAGGAATTTACAGACAAGTTTGCTAATACATCTAGGCACATCTTCCCCATTGAGGCTCTAGCACAACCCGTGAGTGAGAGTAACACACCAGCACCAAATGATAGTGTACCAGCCCATGCCACCTCCCTGCATCTCCTCCTGGGGGCCTGGAACATCCCAGGGTTGTAATTCTCATGTTTTGGGAGAGAGATGTATGACGTGTGCATTAACAGTGTAGAAAATTGCAAACTCTTAGGATGGCCTTATCCTTTATCCTGCAATGTTCTTGGAGAGAGGGGCTGAGACTGGAATAGCTGCGCATTCCCCGCCCCATACAGACAGTGCCTTCTTCCGGCAAAGGTTGGAAGCTCACCTCTACAGACAGGGTTCAAATCAAAGGGAACCCAGGGCACTGTGCTTTCCTCCAACACTAGAGTGACTGGGGTCAGCGTGTCCCTGTTTCCACTGTGTCCCCTGTTCCACTGGAATAGGTGCACCGAGTAGATCACATGGTGCTTGTTGCTCTGCTGGAAAGTGAAGTTGTAACGCATTGGCTTTTGGGCCCCCAAACGGCAGTGTTTTTGATCTCTTCGGTTCATATTGATAGTGCAATAGTATCTAGGGACCCTGACTGAGGACAGGCCCTGCTGTGCTAGGCACTGTACAAACACATAGTAAGAGTCATGCTGTGGTTTTGGAATTCGCAGCACAAAGCGATGAAATAGAAACCAGCCTGTGGTTGTGGACGCTGTTGATGCCAAGGATATGGGGAATGAGGGACCTTGGGATGAAGTGTGATGTGCAAGAACTTCCAGATCACCTTCTCCAAAGCGTCCCCAGCTCTCAGGGGTTTCACTATAGCTGCTTAACGCCCCCAGTACCTGAACCTTGACTTCTCCACTCCATATTGTTGGTACTTGAATTTGCTGGCCACTTTCCCTGGGAAAATTGTGACAAGCCACTGGATGACCCAGCCTCTTAGCCATGGATTCCAACAATGCTATAGCTGCAGCTTTCCTGGAGCAGTGGGAGGCTGGTGACTCTGCCCTGGTGGGAAAGCACAATAGGGCAGGCTCCATGCAGCTGGGCTGTGTCATTAGTAAGGCTAAGATTTGATCATGGTTATTTTTAGTAAAAGTCACGGACAGCTCACAGGCAATAAACAAAAATTCACGGAGCCGGTGACCTGTCCGTGACTTTACTAAAAATAACCTGGGGGCAGGGCTAGGTAGGGGGGAAGACTGAAGTCCCATGTGGGGGGACTGACAGGCCAAGCCCCCCGCAAGCTGGTCACAGCTGTGGGACAGGGGTGCGTGGCCCTGGTTGCAGCTCCCACCAAGCCTCAGCTGCAGCTGGGGGTGGCACATGGCCCTGGGAAGCTGCGAGGGGGACGCACTGCCCCCGGCTGCAGCCCCTGCCAAGTCCAGAACACCACAGGGTTTGGGCGCATGGCCCCACCTGCAGCCCCAGCCAAGCCCACAGAGGTGAGGCATGCATCTCTGGCTGCAGCCTCCCGGGGAAGCTGCGGGGCTGGGGCTGCAGGGTCCTGGTTCCAGCCAGCCCCAGTTTTAGGGCAGGGGTGCTCAGTCCCGCTTCCTGAAGCCCTAGACATTATGGAAGTCCGGGAAAGTCACGGAATCCATGACTGCCGTGGCCTCCATAACTAAATTGTAGCCTTAGTCATTAGTTACCTTGCAGGGGCTGCCAAAGGGACCCAGAGTTACCTCAATGCTAATCCTTCAGGGTTAACCTGTTCTTTGTGCAGCCCAGAGCTTTGTAATTAGACCACCCCAGTCTCCTCCCTTCCTCTGTGCCGTAGCTGTTCCCCCAGCCCTTCTCTGCCTCCCAGACTTTCTCTGACACAGCTCTGGAGTTGCCAATGGATTAGCGAGTATGTGTGGGGGCGAAGGGGTGGGGGCTTGGATTCTGTGTGGCCCTGCACCAGGATAAGGAGGAGAATGAGCTCCTGCCAGTGCAGCAGCAGATGGTGAGACCAGCAAGGAAAGTAAAATGGGCTTAATCTCGACATGTTGTTAAGGTGCTTTCAACATGGGGTTTAGTCTTTTGGCAAAGTGTGTGAGATCCTGGCTGCATGGGCACCTTGCCAACCCAGCCCTTGGCAATGGACAAGGAGACAGACAGCAGCAGGGGCTTGCACTGAGCTCTCTGGTTGCAGTAAGTGGGAAGGCCTAGATCTGGGCTGGGCATCTTGGAACCAGAACTTATGCCAGGCAGGTTGGAGCCTGGAAATGGGCCCAGCAGTTATGGGACAAGCAGAACCAGAAATGAATACAGAATCCCAGGGGAAGTGTGCAGGTCACCAGGAGCCATAAGTCACACAGCATTGGCAGCTGGTTCCTGTTTGGTATATTTCAGATGGAGGAGTTTAGCCCTGCTGGGTTTCCCTGGGGCAGGTGTCTGGGCAGGGAGTTTAGCCCTGAGGGGTTTCCCTGGGGCAGGTGTTGAGGGGTGGGAGGGGAAGGAAGAAGAAGTTTGTTTCCTCTGGGGTCCTATGTTATAACATTCTGGTCCTGATACAGACACGGCCCCTTCCAGGCAGGGTGGGGATCCCAGGCGATTGCTGCCCTTTGCTGGGATCCTCCCGCCCCTTGTTCCAGCAGCAGGAGGTGGGTTTGGTCAGTGCTAGGATGTCTGGGGACAGGCTAGGATGTTTGTTTGGTTTCCTTGGTTTCTGCCCTGCCCGGCTGGGTTGTCACATTTTCCTTGCCTGGCCAAGAGCAGCAGAGACGAACCCTGGAATGAGACTCCAGTCTGGGAGCATCCAGGCAGCTGCTGGGATACACCAGCAAGGCCCAGTTCCTCAAAGGTATTTAGGCTCCTAAATTCCATTGAACTCAAACACCTTAGTGGTTCTGGGCCCAGGAAACCAATTGGCCAAGCTGGAAGGGCTGCTGGTTCTTTGCTCCTCTGGGTTCCTAAAGCAGGAGGGACAGAGACAGGCCCTGCTGTGCTTAGGAGGAACTGGCCCTCCATCGCCTTGTTCCCTGTGGAGGGCTCAGCCTTCTTCCCTCAGTGGCTCCTCATTGCTCTTGGGAGCAGAGTTAAACCGTGGGAGGGATGAAAGAAAGGCAAATGCAAAGATCCAGGCTGGCTGTGTATGAAGGGGAGTGGGGCGAATGGAGGAGCCTGTTTGTGTGTGTGTGTGGTGAGGGGGGTGGGGACTGGGATTATAGACTGGTGTATGGAGGGGAGTGTTTGCAGGTGGGAGGTGGGGGTGTTAATGCCATTTTATTACTGTCACCTTTCTCAGTCCAGTATCCCTGGCACTCAGGGTCAGTTCCTGTTCCTGGGAGAATTTCTGCTGTATTAATATTCAAAGGCAACTCTCTGGTTAAGCCTTTGTTAGGCAGCAGGAAGACCAGTGTGTGACAGGCTGGAGCTGAGACTACCCCATATCACACACACCTGAGCTCTCTGGTTACACAGTCCTGAATGTTCAACATCCGGGATGCCATATTTCTTCTCGCCAAGAAAGGCAGGAGTGTCATCTAGTGCAGGGGTTCTTAAACTCCATTGTACCGCGACCCCTTTCTGACAACAAAATTACTACATGACCCCGGGGGTGGAGGGCCGGAGTCTGAGCCCTGTTGCCCCAGGTGGGGGAAGAGAGGGGGCTGGAGCCTGAGCCGCACTGCCCTGGGTGGCAGAGACAGTGGGCTGGAGCCCAAACTCTGGGACTCAGCAAGTCTAATGCTGGCCCTGGCGACCCCATTAAAATGGGGTTGCGACCCACTTCGGGGTCCCGACCCACAGTTTGAGAACCAGTGAATAGTGGCTAGAGCAGAGGTCTATGATTCAGGAGGACCTGGTTCTATTCCTGGCTCTAATACTGGGCGACCCTGGGTAAGTCACTTCTGCTTTCTGTGCCTCAGTTTCCCTCTCTGGAAAGTGGGGATAACAGAACACTAAGCCCCTCTCACAGAGGGGGTGAGCGTTAAAGTTTGTAGAGTGCTTTGAGAACCGTGGGAGAAAGGTGGTAAAGCCCAAAGCAGGGGACGATCATTGCAGCTGTGGACACCAGGCTGGGCTGGATCACAGGAGAGGAGTCAGTAGCAGTGGCCCCCAGCACAGACTGCACTGCTGGAGCAAGCTCGATGGCTTGTAATGCCTCTTCCATTGCTACTAAATCACAATGCACCCCCACAGGTAAAGTAGAGCAGGAGAGAAATACCTGTCCTGCAGGACACTGACAGAAGGAATAGGGCGGACTTATGCAGCCCTTCTTGGCCTTGGCTGATCTCCCATGCCCCATCTGACTGCATCTAGCCTGTGCCTGATCTTCCATCTTGTTCCTCTACAGCTGACATGGAGCATGGGCAGCGGGGACTGGAGCCAGAGCAGATGCAGCAGCAGCTCAAATTACGTGACAGGCAGAAGTTCTTTGAGGAGGTTTTCCAGCATGATGTGGATTTCTTCTTCCCCATGTCCCACCTTCAGATAGAGCACAGAAGACGTAAGTGCCGCCCACCTGGGGCTAGGGGGAGACGTTTGTCACACACAGAAGGGGATGGAAGGCAGTATGGAGGGGATGACCTGTTATTTAATGAGCCCCGAACACGCCATAAAGATATAAAGATAAGGTCCCTGAAGAACTCACACTATAAACAAGCCAGTAGGCTAGTCCCACATGCTGGCTTCCCCTGGCATCGCTTTCTCAGTTCTGCTGGTCCAGGGCTAATAGGTTCTCATCTGGCTGGCATTAGTGATGGCCCTCCCTGGTTTTCTGGCCCATGTCTCTGCAGCTCCGCTGGGCAGCATTTCCTCCATGGAGGTGAATGTGGACATGCTGGAGCAGATGGACATGATGGACCTTTCTGACCAGGACACCATGGACGTGTTTCTCAGCTGTGGGACAGAGGATAACAATGTTGCCGGTCTCCTGCCAGGTACATACGCAACCCTCCCTGTTAGCTCCCTGCTGTCCCCGCAACCTTCACGCCAGCTGGTCAGTTCTTCAATCCAGTCCAAGCCCTGCTGTGACTCTCTCCAGTCCTAAAGGGCAACAAACTTGGGGCTTGGGCCTGTGGGGTTGGAAAAGTTCACACCAGCACGGCTCTGCTAATGCAGCTCCATTGGCGATACGGCCAATGGAGGCTGCCCTGCAGAAAGGGCACAGGCATTTTCAGCATCATGACATCTAATCTTAGGGAAGGATGCTGTTGTACAAACACCTGTCCCCTGTCTACACTACAGCCACCATTGCTGGGAGCAGAGAATTATGGATCCGCGATTTTCCAGGGCTGATGTGCAGTCTTAGCTTTTTAGGGTTTGTAGGACTGAATTCTTGTCCCCCCAAACTGCTCTAGAGCAGCCCCTACCCGTCACACCCTGCCACACTCCTCACCACACTCACTTTCCCCTGGGTCCTGATTGCCCATGCTGAGCTCTCTGCACAAAGTGTGGGGGGTGCCAAGACCCTGACTGTCTTGCATTGAATTCCCTGTTGGGGGCGGTGTCAGCACCGTGGTGGCCCTAGGCTGGAGCTCCCCACATGGGGAGTGGGGAGCCAGGCAGACCCAGTTACCCTGTGTTGAGCTCATTGCCTGGGGAGGGGAACCCAAATGGGGGAGGAGGAGTAATCAGGAGCCTGATCACCCCATGCTGCACTCCTTGCAGTGACTCTGAGTATGAGTCACTCTGAGAATGAGTCAAGCCATTTAGCGGCAGATTCTTCTCTGTTTCAGTTAAACATCCTCACACGTGAAGGCCCCAAGCTGGAATTTTACAAGCGAGACAGAAAAGGCTCCACTGCCAAAAATGGAGAAGGAATGTGAGGCACATGCCCTGCTGCCAAAGTCTGGGACTGGGGAAGGAGACCGGGCTCCAGCAGTAGCCTGGCTCGTGCTGGGGATCAAAGTTGGACTAGGGGACCGGTAGCTCAGCTTGTCCTGGAGGTCAGTGGGTCTGCAGCTCAGTCCTGCTTATGGCCAGCTCATGTCTCTCGGCTCATGGTGTTGTACCAATAAAATAAAAACCAGCAGGATCTTATTAAAGGGAAAAAGGCAAAATACCACATTTATTGTGAATACAGAAAGAATCATAGTAAGCAGTTAGTTATAGTTATAACATTCCATTCAATCTCATATTTATTCACACATTCATTCATACAAACAGACACACACAGGTTCTGCAAGGTTGTTATCATAGTTACCAGCCTTAGAGTTGCTCATGCCAAGCCACTGGCCAGGTGGCCTGGACATGAGGAGGGAGCAGAGCCTTGTCAGATGCTCATCTGATGCTCCTGGAAGTTGGTTTGCAGAATCAGACCCCAAAGTTCTCACTTTTTAGAGTCTATTTTTATAGGAATTTCTTCCTATGCCAGTCTATGGGAATTGCTTCATCATGCTGTTGCTGAATCAATCAGCAGATAGCACATTCCTGACGGCTCCAAGATATTATCTTGTTCTTTGGTTCTCCCATTCTTGAGGCTGTTGGGTGGATTCCAGTCTGCCCTGGGGGGGGGGGGGGTCCTCTGGTTATTTCCACTTGACGCCTTCTTCAGCCGATGGACACTGGATTCTTAGGCTGGCACCTCCCTGATCATTCAGTTATTATCCACACCAAGCATCCATCCACATACATCCTCTATCTCTATTTTAATCACAATTGTTAATACAACAAAAGGGCGGGGAGTCTCTGGGTGCTGTTTCTGTTGTTAGAGTATTGCTTTGAGTCTCTCTCTCTGTGAATTGCTTTGAGAACAGACTCTGTCTTAGAATGTACTAACACAATTAGCAGCTTGCAAGTTTCACACATAGAGGGAGAGAAACAGTACCAAAAACCAAGAGACCTCTTAATTAGTAATACTCTGGAATTTAAACTCTGGGGAATCAAACTCATTTGTGATTTTAATACAAAACTTCTTTAATATGATCCAACAATGGACAATAAGAATGTTGAGCCCAGTAACTGCCACCCAAATCCCTCCTACTCTCACCTCTCCTGACAGGGGTAGTTCCAGCCCATTGCCTCATCTCCTTTCCTCCTAAAGGGCCTAGAAACCTTGTGTGCCAGAGTTGCTGGCTCCACTGAAATGGCGTCCTGCACATATGTAGCCCCTGCAATGGGCTGGGAAAGGGATGAAGCCACAGCCTGCCTGCGGAGGGGTACGGTGGAGGTGAAGGGGGCTGGGCACAAGGCCAGCAAAGATGCTAGCATGTTGTGTTTTTTCTGCTAATCTTGCCTTTCTCCTTGGGCAGAGCCCAGCCACTACCAGGAGGAAATCACCCTGCAAGTGCCCAATGCGTCCGAGATCAAATCCCGGATCTCGTCCACATCCTCCGTCTCCACAGACCTGAACAGCCTGGACACCAGTGAGGAGGGGGCCGAGACGCCCGTGGTGCAGTCAGATGAGGAGGAGCCCCAGGAGGACAGCCCTGAAGCGCAGGCGGCCAGAAGCTAGCAGCAGGTTCCCTGCTCTCTCCTCATCCACCCTCTGCATGGACCTGCCAGCATGAGAGGAAGGAAGGCTGCTGGTTGTTTGACTCCTGCTCAGTACACCCCGAGCCGTCTCCCCATCCCAAGGAGCGGAGAGACGGCTTCCCCCAGCGCGTTCTTCAGTCAGCCACAGGAGAAGGAGAGTGGGGCAGAAAGAGAGGGGTAGTGTAGTGCTTCAGACATTAACTCTTCAGGCTTTGCTACTAACTCTCCTGCTTCACTCACCCGAACTGCTACCCGAGCCGTGGCCTCAGCTGTGCCCATTCCTGGCAAAGCCTCCCCGCAGGATTTCAGCCCCCCCCAGTCCCAGTGGGACCCCCAAAGGCAAATGTGTAACAAAAGCCTACAGAGAAATTATACTCCTGTCAAATAAGCCGTCAGGGTGGTGTGTGTTATTGGAGAACCACGAAAGCCCAGTGCTTGGTGGGGATGAGAGGCTGGCTAGGAAAGGGTTGCAGAAGGAGGACAAGGAGAGCCTTAGGGAGGGGAGACAGGCTTAAGGCAGGGGATGAAGCAATTACAGCCACGCTACCAAGGACAAGACGTCAGTGGTAGATGAGTCAAAATTTCTCAGTCGCCGGAGAACAAGGGTCTTAACGTCATTCCCAGACCAGGCGCCAGCCCAATCCAGTGGCCATTCCTCTGCCCAACATAAATACAAGTGGCATAGTCCTCATTACCCACCCCTGAGGAGAACTATGGGGGTTAATGGGGCAAATCACCAACCCATCCCAATAATAATACTGAGCACTTCTATGGTGCTTTGCATTTTCAAAGGGCTTTGATTGCATTTGTGCTTACAGTGGACACAGCCTGAGACGGCAGTGAGAATGTACTGATTCCCACACTAAACCCACAGGGCTGGTGGGCGTGGGAGCACTGTGATCTGTAACATGACCCCATGAGTGTGTTAATGCAATTCCCCATGAATTGTACAACCCTTCTAGCACCGCAGACTAGCCCCCTAAGCACAGCAGAATACCCAGCATGGCTGCTGGAGCTCTGGCTTACAAGGACAGATTGTCACTTTGACTCCTCCTTGCTGGCTATTTGTCTTGCCCTCTTCCTACTCCCAGGAATGAGCATAGCCGTAGCCACACACAGATCCGGCTGCATCACCATTTTAGAGAGGCGTGCAACTGCTACCAACTGTTCAATACGGGAAAGCTTTGGCCACCAGGAGACTATGTAACAGGGAAAACAAAGTCACTGCTGTGATGAAAGTGGAGCAGCCTCAAGGAGAGGGAGTCTGGTACATAAATAACAGAGGCCAGGTATTGCTCTAGAGCCAGGCCATTTCCCAGGGGCACTCAGAGCTGCATAATAGCTAGACACATACTAATAGATGCTGTTGGACCCTGGCTGCAGCATTTACATCCCAGGTATCATCAAATGACAAGCCAGTGCAGATGAGTCACATTCTGTCCACAATACTGCCTCAAAGCATTCTCCAGAGAAAGAGGTTAAAGGGAAAAGAAAGGTCTGAAAAGAGGAAGTGACTCAGCAGAATGGCAACTCCGGAGAGATGGGGGTAGCACAAATGTAATCCTAGCAATCAGCTAAACTCATGGAAAAATCCAAGAAGTGAATGACCACTGCTGAGCAAGGACTGCTCCCAGGACCCCGATTTCAGAGCCAGTTTGCAGCAGTCTGTGGACAGGGTGGTGCAGGGAGTTCCCTAAGCCCAGAGAATTTGTGTCCAGTGCCCCTGGCTATCCTAGCTCATGCATAACTGAAGCATTCCAGCACTGCAAGTCTCCACTCCTGTGCTGAGAAGCTTGGCATGTTCATTACAGGAGTGCTCTTCCAGGCCTCAGCTGTTTGGGGATAGGGCTGGGCATACATTGTGAGTTTTGGGGTATTGCTTGGGGCTGCATTGAGTTCTTGTTTGTGGCTTTGCAAGTCAGAATGGTGGCAGGTGTTCTCCGGCTGTTGGGTTTGGTTCAAAACATTCTCGAGCAAGACCTTCTGTTGTGCAGCATCTGCAGCTCCCATCCAATCTCCTAGGCCTGGAGTCCCTCACGTTCTCTTACAAAGTCCTGGCACAGCGCTCATGTGTCTAGATTCTATATGGGCTTCTGAGCAAGCACTTGTTCCTGCAAGGTGTGGAGCATTCTGGCCCTGATGTAGAGAAGCATAAACATTTAAGCAGGTGGCTAGCCAATTGAAGTTAATGGGCTTACTCACAAGCATGTGTTTAACCTTAAACGTAAGTGTTTCACTGGATCAGAGCCAGCGTGCTCTGCACGTTGCAGGATCAAGCGGAACTTCTCCTGCACTCCCATCAGTACTTAGGGAGCACTTCCAACATAGGTTTCAGAGTAACAGCCTTGTTAGTCTGTATTCGCAAAAAGAAAAGGAGTACTTGTGGCATCTTAGAGACTAACCGATTTATTTGAGCATAAGCTTTCATGAGCTACAGCTCACTTCATCGGATGCATCCGATGAAGTGAGCTGTAGCTCACAAAAGCTTATCCTCTAAGGTGCCACAAGTACTCCTTTTCTACTTCCAACATAGGAGACTTGTCTCTGAACATTTTGTGTGGATCATACTATTCATTATTAAGGCTACGTTTTAGTCATGGGTATTTTTAGTAAAAGTCATGGACAGGTCCCGGGCAGTAAACAAAAATTCACAGCCTGTGACCTGTCCATGATTTTTACTATATTCCCCTAACTAAAACTTGGGACGGAGGCTGCTGGTGCTCGGGGTGGTCCAGGGGCGCCGTGGGTGCTGGGGGTGGGCAGTGATGCGCAGCCTGGGACCCCCCTGCTGGTGCTGGGGGGGTTGAGGGTTGGGCTTGCAGGCTCCCTACCCAGCTCCGCATGTCCCTGCAGCTCCTAGGTGGCGGAGGGGCCAAGGAACTCCGCACGCTGCTCCCAGCACTAGCGCTGGCTGTGCTGCTCCCATTGGCTAGGAACTGTAGCCAATGGGAGCTGCGGGGGCAGGACCTGTGGGCAAGGGCAGCACGTGGAGCACCCTGGCTCTTCCATCGCCAAGGAGCTGCAGGACCATGCCAGTTGGAGCCAGGGAGCCCTCCCACCCCAAGGTAAGCACCCCCCACTCCTCCCAATGCCTGTCTCTAGCCCTGAGCCCCCCTCACACACACCCAAACTGCTGCTGCTGGCCTAGGGGCTGCCCGGCTTGGGAAGCCCCTGAGCCAGCACCAGCTGCTGCAGAAGTCACAGAGAGTCATGGAATCCGTGACCAACGAGACAGACTCGCAGCCTTATTCATTATCTTTGTACATTTGGGAACTCTGGAATTCAGCATACGCCCCAGACATTGGAAATGGCAGAAATGATACAAGTTTGGACTGTGGTATTTTAGGAATGATTTTTTGCATACACATTACCGGGAAAAACAACAGCACTTTGTCTTGGTTGCTTGTCTGGCTGAGAGACTGAGCTATAAACTGATGTGTGTAGCTTTTATATCTAGTTAAGGATAAGCAGGGCAGGACTGGGGGTCCCTTGCACGGCTAGCTCTTTGCACTGTGTCTACCCTATAATGTAAGATCCTGCTCTTTGGCATATGTTAAAGCTTTGCTGAAAGGCTGCACTGTGCTCCGGTAGGCAGGTCAGACTATTCTTAGTGAGATGCTAAACCTGCCCTGTGTGGTATAATCCATTAACTCTGAGGAGATTGCAATGTAGTCCTGGGGTTAATGGTTCAATAAAATTTCAGGTTCAAATGTGTGTCGTGTCTGCCCTCTAGTGGGGAATGTAATTAGACATTAGAAATGAGTGCAGGAATTAGACCTGATTGCCTGCACAGCCCCTGTAGAAAATAAGAACTTGTTCTCGCAGAGTAGGCCTGGTGAGATGTTGTTTCACACTGGCACAGAGAGCAAAAACAACCACAGTGCAACAAACTCAACCTCCTAGCTCCACAAGAAATTAAATAACTGCTAACAAGCCTTTTAACCAAGCCCTTCAAACAAGAGAAAGTTCGCCAGGGTCAGAATCTGCTTTATCACTCCATCTGTTCAGTGCTGAGGGAAGTGGTCAGGCCTGCTGTCATCCATACTGACAGCTCCAGGATCAGATTTCAACAGACCTCAAAACCCAGGAACATGGTGCCTGGAGGATATTCATTAGACAAGTAATCCCAGTGCTAAACCACAGATATATTGGCCACAGCAGCAAGCAGTAGAATGTTGGAGACAGCAAGTGACAAAGGCCCTAAAAGCCCAAACACACTCCTAGAACTGGAATTTCCATGCCATCAGGTTCATGTAGAAGAATTTTATAAGAAAGCAAGGCAAAGTGGAGAGATCAGTACACCCTGCTCCCACTGATGGACTCTGGCATCTGCCCTCAGTTACTGACACAGCTTTCAGAGGTGCTTGGCTGGATGTATATCCAGATTAATATTAAGGTAAACATGTCTATATAATATAAATCTTCCTGTTTCACAGCATACACCATGTATGCTTTCAGTATTAGGAAGAAAATTCCTCTTTGGGCAAATTATTACATAACTGTCTATTGTGTGTTTTTAGCAACTTCTGCTAAAGTATCCATTACAGCGGAGGTGGGCAAACTACGGTCCATGGGCCACATCTGGCCTGCGGGACCGTCCTGCCCAGCCCTTGAGCTCCTGTCCCCCCCCTCCCCACAGCCATGCCACCAACGCTCTGGGCGGTGGGGCTGCGAGCTCCTGCAGGGCAGCGAGTCTGGCTCCGGCCAGGTGGCGTGGCGCAGCTGCTGAACATGCTGCTCTGAGCGGCATGGTAAGGAGGCCAGGGCCAGGGGACTTGATAAGGGGCACGGGGTCCTGAGGGGCATTCAGAGGACAGGGAGCGGTTGGATGGGGCGGAAGTTCTGGGGGGGTGGTGGTGGGAGAACGGGGGGGTTGGATAAGTGTGAGAGTCCCGGGGGGGCCGGTCAGGGGGTGGAGTGTGGACAGGGGTCAGGGCAAGCAGGGAGCGGGGGGGTTGGATAGAGGGTGGGTCCTGGGGGACAGTTAGGGGCTGGTGTTTCCAGGAGGGGGCGGTCAGGGGACAAGGAGCAGGGGGGGATGGGTCAGAGGTTCTGAGGGGGGCAATCAGGGGGCAGGAAGTGGGAGGGGTCAGATAGAAGGCAGGGGCCAAGCTGTTTGGGGAGGCACAGCCTTCCCTACTCGGCCCTCCATACAGTTTTGCAGCCCGGATGTGGCCCTTGGGCCAAAAATTTTGCCCACCCCTGTACTACAGGCCAACATCAGAGACAAGCCACTGGTTTAGATGGACCCCAGTTAGATCTGATACGATAATTCCTCTGTTCACAGAAAATACTCATTTTCCCAGGATAATCCATGTTCTATCACCTTGAAAAACAGATGTTGATTTATATTCCCCCACCCAAAAAAACCCCATAACTAAGAAAGGTGACAACTCCACAGGCCAGAGAAGTTGTCTTTGCAGTCAGACAGTGGGGTACAGAGGCCTTCACCTCTAGGGTACAAGTTCCAGCGTGACCCTAGGTTCGGGCCACTCGCTAGCTTGGGGCAGGCCCCAGGGAACAGGATAAGGAGCATCCTGCACCCAAGGCAGTGACCGCATCAGATCCAGTCCCAGAGCAGGTTGGAGGCGACCCAAAGGCCCCCCTCCGCCGCTGCCCCCTGGCCTGCGGGAGGCCAGTTGGCGGGCCGCGGTCCTGTCAGTTCTCGGTGGCACATGTCCCATTGCAAACAGCACGAAGCGGGCTGCCCGGCCCCGGGGCTGATCAGGCCAGAGCGGGGACTCCCCGCTGCGGAGAGCGGCGCGGCGCAGCCCCGGAGCTGCCCCGGCGACGGGACCAGAGCTCCCAGCGACCCCCCGTGTTGCTGTGTATGGGGGCGGAGGGGGCTGCGAAAGGGACGAGCCACGTGGGTCCAACTCCCTGAGCCAGAGGCCAAGCCCACGGGTTGCGGCGGCGGCGCGCGCGCGCGCCCCGCGACAGGCACGCGCCTGTGCCCCCCGCGGCCGCGCCGGACCCCGCCACGCGCGGTGCTGAACTCAGGGTCACCGCGGCAACGGGGACGCTGCTGGGGCGGGGCCGAACGAAGGCCCCGCCCCGTGCCCGCTTGAAGTCCCCGATCCCGCCCCTCCACCCGCCCCCGCCAGGCTGTGCCGGAAGTGCCTCCCCATTGGGTGAGCGGGCCGGAAGCGGCAGTGCAGAGGATGGCGGGGGCTGCTGGGGTGCTGGGGCTCTTGCTGCTGCTGCTGCTGGGGTCTCCGGGCGGCTGTGGGGGCTCGACGGCGCCCCCCCGGGACAGCCTGCGCGAAGAGCTGCTGCTCAGCCCGCTCCCTTCCGGGGACCTCGCCGCCACCTTCCAGTTCCGGGCCCGCTGGGACTCGGAGCTGCACCGGGAGGGAGGTGAGAGCGGGGCCTGGGGGGGCGGGTCTGGAGTATGGTGAGCGAGCCCCGGGGCGGGGCTGGGGCTGGGGCTGGGGCTGATCCGTTACCGTCCTGCCTCAGTGGCTGGGGCTGCGCCGCGCCGGGGAGCCGCGGGGCGGGATGAATGGTGGGCTGCGGCTGGGTGCAGGGCTGTGGGGGCGCTGGGTGGTACGGGCTGACTGGGCACACGACCTCCTGGCCTCGCCCTGCAGGTGTGCCGCTCACTCTGCTCCCCGCAGTCTCTCACTACAGGCTCTTCCCCAAGGCTCTGGGTCAGCTCCTCTCCAAGTACTTGGTGCGAGAGCTGCACCTGTCCCTCACCCAGGGCTTCTGGCGAACACGGACCTGGGGACAACCCTACTTGCAAGCTCCAGCCGGGGCCGAGCTCTGGGTCTGGTTCCAGGACTCTGTGACCGAGTAAGTGTCTCGGGTGGTACCACAATAACCATTCTAAAATAAAAGTATTGCAGCTGGGGGAAATGCCCAAGCTTCACTCACCCAGTGGTGTGGCATTGGCCTCTTCCCAGCAGCCCAAGGGCCACACCTAACTGGCACCCAATGGACAGATATATTGCAGTTACTCAAGTTTTTAATACTGATCGGTAGCCTCTAAACATTGTGGGGTGATTCATCTGCTGGCATAAATGGGCATGCTTGTATATTATGGCAGTGAGGGCATAGAAATACCAGTAAATAAATGCATTGCATCTATTTATCTTATTGGTGAATTTGGCCCTATAGGTCCCAACATATAGTTCTCCATCATCTGCTGTCACCTATAGTCTGGCTGCTAGCTGCACTGTAGATTGGGCTGCAGTGTGGTCTCCCTTGGGTTAGAGAACTGCACTCACAAGGGAGACTTTGCAATGTTATAGATTTCTAGAAGAAAGTGTGGAATAAGTTGCTATTCATTCTAAGGGTGCCAGGATCTGGCCCTGTGTTTGCAATGTACTGTGCACATCTGTGATGTTCTGTAAACAATATTTGTGTTCACTATTGGAGCAAGTATAATTATTTTGTGGGCTGTACATTGACAAGATTCCATTTCTCCTCTTTCCACCCCAACCGTTATACCCTTGTAATCTGGTATTTCACAGCACACATCTATAGCTTACTTTCATGGACATCCTTCCAATGTCAGTGCTCAATAACCTAATTTCTGTCTGTCTCCCATGCCCTTGGTTTATTGTTGTCTGGTTAAGGCTCCAGTAGTGATATTTACACATTTATTAACAGCCCTCTCTTTGTAATGATCTATTCATTTATCAAATACACTTTACAAACTTTTAATTTCAAACAGACCCCTATAGATTTGGGGGAGAGAGACAGTTGTGTAATTTGTTGCCTCTTATATTTCTCATTCAGTGTTGATAAAGCCTGGAAAGAACTTAGTAACATCCTCTCAGGGATATTCTGTGCCTCTCTGAACTTCATAGATTCCACCAACACCGTCACTCCAACAGCATCATTCAAACCTCTGGGTTTGGCCAATGGTGAGACAGGACCTGTATGGAAGGGCTGGCTTTGCTCTGTGGGGGAACGCTTATTGATTGTTGACGGTTCACTTCACTGTTGCTGTGGTACTGAGGACAGGGTTTGGATGCAGGTCCTGGGAGAACTCTTGGGTTATGCTAACATCCTAAGTATAGGTCTTCTAAGTGAATTTGGAAGTGGTGAGGTATCGGACAGCTCTAGAAACTGAAACCACCTATGTTCACAGGACATACACAGCATGGGTAGCAGGCAGGCTAGATTCACCCCCACCAGGGTCTCATTCCTCACCTGAAGGGACCACTTTTAGGGGAAAGGGGGGGAATTTAAGTGCTCTGGCTCATTCAGTCCTCTTCTCTGAGACAAGAGGGTCAGTTAGTGCCAGTTGTGATGATTATTGTGATGCGGATACCTGCACACTAGGAACTGGACTGAAATGTCAAAGTAACTTCATACGGGCCACTGGCAGTATGAAGCATCTTCTAGTCCCCACCAAACTCAGCTCGATTTGAACCAGTGACGTAAAGGCCCTCTGATAAGAACCTGAATAGAATAGCTTCCATACCTCAAGTTATTCAGGCCCTTCTGTGCAAAGAACTGTAGAAAGTAAGAGGACTGGAAGCTTGCAGGCTGTTCTTCCAGAAACTAGACCAGAAGGTTTTTTCCTATATGTTGGAGATACACATAGCTGTCCCCTCAGATCCACTGTTTGATAAAGTGGCTGCGCAGTGGTCTCCTCCCTTTTCCACAGAGCTCATGGGATTCTAGACCCCTTCAGAGACTGATCAGCTTTGGGAGTGAGGAGTGTTGCTTTGGTGCATGTGGTCAGACTAACACCCGGTTCCTAACCCTCCACTCCCCCATCCCAGTTACAGATCACCATCTCCTGAGATATGCCGTCTTGCCCCGGGAGGTCGTCTGCACTGAGAACCTCACACCTTGGAAAAAGCTGCTGCCATGCGGCTCAAAGGTGAGGGCAAATCCCAGGCCTTCCACTGCCTGATCAGGTCATAGTCAGAGTCTTTGGAGTGGGGTTCCCAAAGAGCAAATGTTACTACATCGCTATAGCTCCCATTGGAGTCCCGCTCCGATCTCAGTAGGAGCAGGTGGAGTTGGGTTACTTGGTGAGCGGTGAAGCCTCTGCTGGGCTCTTTGAAAGTTTGAGGCGCCTGATAGCTTGTTGGTGGTTACCTTTGTGGCTGGTGATTCAATCATGTTTTCTCCTTCACTGTCTGTAGGCTGGTCTTGCTGTTTTGCTGAAGGCAGAACGTTTGTTCCACACCAGTTACCACTCCCAGGCAGTGCATATCCGCCCTATCTGCAGGGTGAGTACCATCACTAGTGTCCAAAATCTGGTGAGCAGGGTGGCATTTCTGGACAAGTTGATAAGACCCTTCATGGGTCTTTTAATGAATGAACATGTAGACTGAACACTAAGAAGCATTTCCTAATCATTTGGGTTGTTAAACTGTACCAGACAAAGCCCTGGAGAATACACTGTAGGGAACAGCTCTGCCCTGGCCCTTGTGAAATAGGCTGGCTGGGACCTAATCCACGCACATTTAACTCGTATGTTGTCCTTCTCCACTCTTATGAGTCCCATCTGGGCCTTGCAGTGTGTATCATGACCCTTTTATAGCCCCATCTCCCTCTTGTGATGAGTCTTACCCTTCTAGAAGGTGGGTTTGTGTTGAACACAGTCTCTGGTTTGTCTTGTCCTCCAGGATGCTTCGTGTCTGAGTGTCTCTTGGGAGCTTAGACAGACCCTCACCGTGGTCTTTGACACCTTCTCCATTGGTCAAGGAAAGAGAGGTATCTGGAATAACCTGCAGTATGTTGTGTTCTGTGGGCGTACTGAGCCTCATTCACTCACATCCTGGCTGACCTCTCTTTGTGTCTGTCTTCTCCAGACTGGTCCCTTTTTAAGATGTTCTCACGCACTGTCACTGAAGCTTGTCCTCTTGCATCTGAGAGCAAAATCTATGTTGATATTTCCAGTAAGACCCAGGTAACACTTTCTGTTCATTGTCCTGCCTAGTACCCTGACATAGCATCCTGTTAGAAGGAATTTGGATTCCCTGCAGCATTGTCTGCTGTCTCCAGTCGCACCAGAGTGCAGAGATGGAACTGCCCTGGCATGCCGTCACCCAGAGCTCCCTGAAGAGATGGGATTCTTGATGAAAGGATTCCTATTATGATTTGGGCGGATGTCTATTTATTGAAAAAGTAAAATTACTATAGTACTGTCCAGAAATGGAGATGCTGCAGTAGTGTTATAGAAGGTCCTGAGCTGGCCCTGTTCCAGGGGGAGCATTCCTAGACAGAGTACAGGCCAGTCACTTCCATGCGGGGGAATGCTAAGGACTGCCTTTCTGTCTACTGGTTAATGCAGGAGTTGCCTTTCCCTCCTATGTGCTCTGCTTATATTCGCAGGAGAATGAACTGCTGGAGGTGACCCCACCTCCACTGTCCGTGCATGAAGCATCTGTCCAAGGAGACAGGAGAACCTATGCAGTCTATGACTTACTGAGCCCCTTCCTCTTTAATGTGTCTCGCAGCCTCAACGTGCAGCTGAAATGGAAACGGCCCCAGGATAGCTGTGAGTGACTAGTGGCTTCATTTTACCTGCACAGTGCATAACTCCAGCTCCTCCCCGCCCAACCAGTTCTTAATATGCCAACCTGGAATGTGGATTCTCAGACTCCTGCTGCTGGTAGTCACTGTGTGGGCCTTGAGAAGGAGGAGAGAACTGCATGCTTCTTGCTGGGGAGAGACATATAGCAGCAACATTCATGAGACCCTTCCTGCATCCCACTCTGTGCCAGGGTGTGAGGCAGAAACTGCCCCCTCTTCTGCTCCATGTGAGGTGGGAGGCAGTAGGAACCATGTGAAAGGGGAGTGCCCCTGACCTCTCAGCTCCTTGCTGGGTGGATAGCACTATTCTTGTGTTCAGAGTTACAGCTGGGCTTTGGTGTTACTAGCTCCTGTTTGATTTCCCTGTTGCAGTGGATCTGTCAACACCTGTGCTCCATGCTCAGCGCTATGTGAGTGGATATGGCCTGCAGACAGGAGAAATCAGCACCCTGATTTATAACACCCACCCATACCGGGCTTTCCCTGTGATACTACTGGAGACCGTGCCCTGGTACCTGAGACTCTACGTTCACACTTTGGTCATCACCACCAAGGGAAAGGAAAACAAACCAAGTAAGGAATACACTCTGTGCAGACTCCCCTGGCCCCAGGGTCTCTTTCCAGAGACCAGTCAGTCCCTGCACAGGTTCCCAGGGATTCAGTGTGAGCTCCTTATATACACTGTGCTATTGTGGAAAGCTAACTTCAGAAACACACCCTCAAGTTTAGCACTAACAGCAGCATCTGCTCAGGAGAGTCCCGGGGCTGGAATAACTGCAAGCCAGCATTGGGGTGTCTGAGCAGAGTTGTGTGTTCAGGAAACTTGCACATATCAGTTCAGTTACAGCCTTGCTCTTATGAGCATTACACTTTAAGAGTAAAGAGGTTGGGCTGATAATGGACACACACAGAACAGTCTTTGGGTGTTCCATTATCCCCCGTGGTGATTTGTAGCAGGGGTGGATGAGAACTTCTTCCCTTACAGTGGTGTCTGAGTAGATGGGGAGGGGCATCCTGGGTATTCATCACAGAGCCTCTCTCTGACATGAGAATCATGTTGATCTTTGTGTGTCGTTTTGGGTTAGTGAGAACTGGTCAACTTGAGCATCTTTTGCTGTTTAATGTTATCCCTGTGAATTACATGCTGAACCCTGACTGTCCAGAACAGAGCATAGCACAGTCCCTGCCCTGAGGAGCTCATGCTCTAAGTGGGGAGAGCAGAAGCCATATGGGAAGGGTTGTGTGAGGTGTGTGTCATCCTGTGCCCTCTCTTGTAGGGGAGGGTGGAGGCAACAGTATCTATTAGTGCTGTCTGTGTTAGTGGGGAACGTTCCCAGCAGGGTGACAAGTGACTGTCTTTGGTGTTAGGTTATATCCATTACCAGCCGGCTAAGGACCGAAGGCGGCCCCATCTGCTGGAGATGTTGATCCAGCTCCCAGCAAACTCTGTCACCAAGATCACCATCCAGTTCGAGAGAGCCTTACTGAAGTGGACAGAGTATACCCCTGACCCCAACCACGGCTTTTATGTGAGGTAAAGCCATGTGCCCCTGCTTTGGGGTAACTTACGTACTGTGGGCCAGACTTCTGCAGGGCTTTCCCTTTCTAGACCCATCACGGGTTCTGGGCCCAATGCCGTGCATAACGCTGGGCTCCTGGTGTGTGTGTTGTTTGCCATTTGTTTTCTAGCATGACTGAAGACTGCATCTTTCAGACTCTCTTGCTGCTTTTGTCTCCTTAGTCCATCTGTGCTGAGTGCCCTGGTGCCAAGTGTCATAGCAATGAAGGCAGAGGATGCAGAGCAGAGTCCTCTCTTCACTTCGCTGTAAGTGCATCTTTTCTCTGGCCATGGGGGAAAGGGAGGGGTTGCTTGTTTTGGGCTGCAATTCCTAGGCACTTGCTGCACACGGGTCTCACACATGGTAGGTGCTAATCTACATGTGCCAGCACTCTGTTCCCTGTAGAGTTACTCAGTAGTCTTCTCAGTGACATGTTCAGAATCTGAGCCACACAGTCCACCCCTTAGGAGCCCATGTGAGGGGAATGGCCACTTCCTGGAGTGGGAGGAGTGAGAAGGCCGCATACAACCATCTCTGTGTGCTTGTTCTCATGCAGGGCAGCCACAGTTTCAATGTGAACCTGCAGAGTTTGTAGAGTGGCTTCCCCTGTAAGCCCTCCACTTGGTCTGGGATAGTCCTGTGCCCAAATGAATATTCCTCCTGTGTGTGCTTTTCCCTCGGGTGCTGTCAGCTTCTCCCAAGGGGCTCAGGTTCATGATGGGTCTTCAGAGATGACCAGGCAGGGGTGTCTAATGCTGGCTGGAAAGTGGGACCCAGGTTCCCAGCGGGGTGTAACTAGTGCACCTTTGGTGTGACTGTCAGAGCAGGTGGGCAGCATTGCTCACCATCACACTAGAAAGGATCCTGCTGGAATGTTTTGCATGGGATGATCTTCTCCTTCCCCCCCCCCCTCCATCTCCAGATTTCCTTCTTCCGATGGCTCCAGCTACTTTGTGCGTCTGTACACCGAGCCGCTGCTGGTGAACTTGCCAACGCCTGACTTCAGCATGCCATATAACGTCATCTGCCTGACCTGCACTGTGGTGGCTGTGTGCTACGGCTCCTTCTACAACCTACTGACCAGAACCTTCCATGTAGAAGAGCCAAACAGGGGAGGCCTGGCCAAGCGACTGGCCAACATCATCCGCAAAGTCAGAGGGGTTCCACCCCTCTGAGAGAATCCAATGCAGCCAGTGCAGTGGGCATGTAATGTGGGCTTCAGTGGGAGGGCTACAGCCAGGGCTTGCAGGGAGACTGAGAGAGGACAGGAAAACATTGCTGCCTTATCTCCTGCTGCCTCATGTACCTCTGTCTCTTGAAGCCAAGAGGGCTGGGATAACTTCCACCAGTTAAGAGGCTGCTGGGAATTGTAGTCCCAAAGCTCCATGATCACAGGGAAGTGCAGAGCCAAGTGATCAGGAAAGAGGTGTGATAGTCCTCTTCTGGGGAAGGGTAATTTATGTTCTGTAAAAAGATACCAGAAATAAATCTGAGCTGTTCTGTAGGCCTGTGCTGTTCTTTTTTTGTAGCTGAAAGGCAGAGGGTTCCAGCTTCTTCTGTCTCCTGGTTTAGCCTCCCACGTCAGCCCAGCCCCTGTAGGGACACTCATTCACACTCCTGACTCCTTTCCTGGGCCAGCTGTGTTGCTGGGCATCTCAGTTAAGTACTCTCTTAACCCCTTGCCTGGAAATGTTCCACTTGAATGGCAGATCTGTTTTTGTTGCCCTGGCAACCACCATAAGTGAACAGTTGCCCACCCTTCTTGGTAGTGACACTGTGGGAGTAGGTCAGCATAAAAGTTGCAGGGGCTGGAGTAAGCAGGGAACTCAAAGTCCAGCTGGAGAGTGAACATAGGGGAGTGTGGAGACAAAATTGAAGAATTGCACAGAGTTGAGTAGAGCACTGATCCTATCTACTCCAGTATCTCACTGCTTGCCATTTTGAACCAGGCCATGAGTGTGCCCCACATGCAGCAGTGGTCAGTGCCTGTCAGTGAGACTTCAGGAGAAGCTAACAATTCCTCACCGTGTCCCTTGCTGATGTGCAGCATTGCCTCATAGATATAATAATTTTATTAAGATAATGTTGAAGTAAAAAGAAAACAGTACAGAGTTTAGGCATAAGTTTCTGGTTATCAGGGAATAAGGTACAGATTATCAAGGGGTGCGAAATTCGGTTTAGGAACGGGTGGCGTAAGGAATACATAATCTGCAATCTCCCCGATTGGGGGTAAAAGTTTAACCGGTCAAAGTACAGACATTGAGATATGGGGGTATGTTGTCCCATATAATGGCTATGTTCAGGTGTGGAGTATAGTGAGTGGATACGATGATGGGGATGGATCTACCCTCATTTGGTGGGATTTAATGTTCAGTGAGTTTATGGTTCCAGTTCATATGGTCCAATGGGAAAAGCCTCTCGGTCCCTTTCCCATAAGTCTTGCCTGACCCCTGCTTGGATCAGTTTACGTTCTGAAGTATGAGATTTAATTATATTTCACTTAGCATGGAGAACTGCATTTAGCATGGAGAACTGGAGTGAGGTGGTGGGGGGAGGAGGGGAGGGTCTCTGTTCCCCAGGGGCTGAAAGATTTGGCAGAAGGGCACCTCTCCCAGAGCATGAGGACCAAATGGGTGCAAAGGTACAATGATCTGATTTGTGCACAGACAGCTCATGTGAACGTGTGAATGCAGATGTGTGCATCTTTCAGTTTTTGGCATTTGTTATCCAAGGCAAAGTACTGAAAAAGCTTTCCCAAATACTACTTTGAAGTTTTCCATATGTTTTCTTGGAGGTTGGATTCACTCCTTTGGTGTTCGCTTGCCAGGAGTAAGATAACTGATCTGGAGTGTTACTAAAACTGAATTTTAATGGAACCTTGGAGAATATTTGTGGAAAGAAAATGTAAGTGTAATTGTGGTGATTTACCCTGGATCCTGATTCCAAGAGTTGCTCTTGTCCAGTTGGAACAGAAATGTATCACTTGATGTGTAACTGATCTTGAATTTCCACAGTGATAGTCGGAGAATCAGCTACAGACCAAAATTTATTCATAGAAAGAGAACAAAGTTATGAATGATTCATTTAGCTCTACACGGGAAGCAGGTTCTGATTGGCCACGTAGTGTTGGGTTTTATGCGGGGGAGTGGGGGTTGGGTCACATTCAGTAGCCTGCATTGGCCTGGAGACTTTCCTCTAGCAGGATGAAGCTGTTACTGTTACCTTTGTAGCCTCTCGTATAATCATCAGAGGACTTGAACGTAGAATTATAGAAATCTCTTGGGAACACTACCCTACAGGGGCCAACTTTGGGGTTGAGCTGGCAAAATTCTGGAGACAGAACAAGGAAGGGGGTTAACGAGAGACGCAACAGCCACGACCCCATATGGCCACAAGTCCTACACTCTGGTGCTCTGGTCTGGGGTTTGTGGCACCCACCATCTCCCCATGCAGCAACGGGCATAGCAGTGGTGGGGCTGGAGCCTTGGCCTTACTTTGAGGTTTAGCCAGAAACCGTTTACAGCCTCTTCCTGGGAATATTCTCTCCCGCAGCTGCTGTAGTGATGCTAAACAGACATTGAGGAGAGGAATCCTGCTCTAGTTGGAGCCAGGCCCATGAAAGTGCACAGTCCCTAAGTGGCAGAGCAAATAAGAGCTGGGAGTGGTGGATGGGTGGCATCATAGTACATTGAAGAGAACCAGACTTGGAGGCTGATGATTTCTTCCTGCCCACAGTGACACGAAGGGACCTGCTAGAGGCCCACATCCATGTTTCCCTTTTCACCATAAATCCAGTTTAGTGACATGGAGGAAAATGATCAGGATTTCAGAGAGCTGAGCAGTCATCTGGAGCAAGAGCCGTCTCCACTATGTCATTGCTACACCCCAGGATGCTAGGCTGGCCTCATCTACTATATTAACATCACACTATAAATGCACCTAGAGAGGATCTGCATCTCCCCAGCCCAGATCTGGGATCAGTGTCGTTAGCAGGGCTTCCCATGAGCCTTGCCCGGTTCCTCAGGGGCTACTCCCTATGTCTCAGTCATTGCCAGGAATGTTTATCTGTTAAAAGACAGTATGCCCTTGCCAACTTTTTATCCTTTAAGAGTAACAAAAGAACAGCTGCACAGTGTTAGCCTAGAGCTCCATCTCCTCCTACATGCTGTTTCCCAGTGGCCAGAACTAGCTGCTTTAGAGAAAGAAATGCTGCTTTGGGCAATTATTTCTTCCCAACTCTGAGAAATTGGAGGCATGAGGGTTCAGATCCCTTATCTTTGTTGCCCTCTCTAGTGTAACTGAGGATGCTCTCATTATCCATGGGTCTGACCCTTTTTTGTATCCTTGAGATCTTGTGGCAATGAGTTCCATGGATTAAATATGGGGGGTTGAGGGGAGATGTCTTTATATCGGTTTTAAATAGATTGCCTTATTTCATTAACTGTCCCCTAGCAAAATGGGAAGATAAATAGGAGCACCTCCTGACCTTCTCTGTACCTGTCGCTTGTATTTTCCTCTGCCATGTTCCCTTTCCAAACTAAACAATCAGTCTCTTCTGTCTCTCTATCTATGAAGTCTCTGCAAGCTTCTAGACATTTTTTGTACCTCTCTCAGAATTCCCTTTATTTCTGTTACTTCTGATTTCTAGAAATGGGGTGACCAGAACTGAACCCAGTATTCCATGTGAGGGTGAGCCACTTCTAACCTAATTGTAGTAGGAGTCTCTATCCCATCCATTTTATCCGTTTAACAGTTTGTTTGCTTTTTTTCATTTGCTCATTGAGCAGAGGTCTTCACCAGCTCTGTTTTCTGAGTGACGCTTAATTTTAAATCCCAGCAAAGTGCATGAATGGCTCAGATTATTCCTTGTAGTGTGCATCACTTTGCATTTGTCAGCAATTAATTTCATCTGCTTTCATGCTGTGTTCTTCACATTGTTCTCTCGTCTTGACTAACCCAAATAGTTGTGCTATCTGGACTTCTTGCTACCTCCTTGCTCACTCTCTTTGCCAGATCATAATAATGGTCCTAATGCAGATCCTTGGGCACTCTGCTATGTTGAAAACTGGCCATTTATCCCTACTCTGTTCTCTATTACTTAGTTTTTAATACATGACCATACTTTCTTGTCATCCCATGACTACTTTACTTCCTTAATAGGCTTTTGTGAGGGACTGTCAAAGGCTCCTTGAGTGCCCAAATAAACTATTCCAACCTGTTCTCCTTTATCCACTATTGTGTGATTATGCTTAAGAGTATAACAGATTGGAGAGGCACAGCGTTTTCTGGCAGTAGCAGTGCTGAACAAACTCTTGTGCAACTAAAGACACACAAGCCATGTGGCTCACCTTTTGTTCCAGATATGCAGCATCCCATCCGCCTCTCTTTTTCTCATTTTTAAAAAGTAATATCTGGCCCTAGGGAGAGTAATTAGTAGCAAACAGTACATTTGTTTTGAAACCTGTCTGCTATACAGTGGCAGGTTTGAGGCCAGGCAGGGCCTCTTTAACGTCACGCACTACACTGCGGGCAGCATCTTTCTGGGTTGTGTACACCTACCCTAAATAACAGATTGTGTGCATTTCCCCTAAATTCAGCCTCCTGCCTCAGTGGCTTCCCCCATTTCTACAGAACCACAGCAAACACAGGTGAGAGAACATTACCAAGATTTCTTCACTGCTTCCATCCAAATGAAACCCCAGCACCAGGACCAGATACTATGAAAGTGTCTGTGTTTCACCACTGGAATACTCCCCCTGTGATGGATCTCATGAGATTCCAGATTCACTCAGCCTCTGCTTCTCTACCTCCTCTATTTAAGGCACCCTGCAAACTAAACATGAAAACCTATCAAGTCCAGACTAAAATGCAGCAGTGCACCTTGTTGCTATTTTTCTTCCCATCAAAGAAAACCCCGCTTGCCCTAGGCTACTGAGTCAGGAGAATTTTACAAGACCCATCTGGGCTGTTTCACAGTTGAAGGCTGGTGTCATCACTCGTCTAGGAGCATCATCCCACTCAATGCAGAAAAAGCATTAGTTGCCCACAACCATCGTTTCACTCTACTTTTCTCTCCTTTCCCTTCTCTCTCTCCAAGTTTTAACTATGTCCATTTCTGCTGTGGCTCCTTCCAGCCACAAGGTGTCCCCAAAGCACTAAACTAGAAACGCAGAGGCCAAGACAGTAAGATTTTGTTAGGTTTCAGAGTAGCAGCCGTGTTCGTGTGCATTTGCAAAAAGAAAAGGAGTACTTGTGGCACCTTAGAGACTAACCAATTCTCTAAGGTGCCACAAGTACTACTTTTCTTTTTAAGATTTTGTTATGTTTCCAGGACTATGTCCTGAGGTAACCCTGTTGTGGCATGCACAGATGACAGTGGCCAGGGATGATAGAACAATTTTTGAGAGAGGTGTTGAGAGCCTTTGAACCAAACTGTAAACCCTGTATAGGACAGAAACCACTTCAAGCCAGGGGGTGCTGCAGTACCCCCCGTACCCCAAGTTCCAGCACCTATGGCAGGGACCAGCAACTGTCTACAGTAAAAGTGATGAGGGTGGCTAAATGGGGCACGAGGAAATTATTAGAAGCAGATATTTGCAAAGACCAGTTTGTTGATGAAATCCAACCTGTGAGGATGGAGAATAATGCAAAAGATAGGTAAAGGGACATGACCATCCAGATTAGAATTGAAAAACAGAAAGATTTAAAAAATCTAACACAACCACACAGCCTTAATTCTGTCCTTTATGGTAATGGGAACATCATGCTGCCTTACCTGCCCCTATCAATAATGTGTCTTTCTTTATGCCCATCACAATTCCAGATCAGGGCCCCTATTAATGCAGTCCTACAGGACCCTCGGTGCAGCAGCTTTGACACAAGGATTGTCAACTCCTGGAGCCAGGGACTGTCTCTTTATTAGGCTTTGTAGAGTACAAAGGGTTCAGGAGTAATTGCAGCTAGCTGGCAGACATCATGCAGGGCACATAGAGCTGCCTCTCCTCTTCGTTTCAGCCACACAATCACCATTCAAATGGCTAACAACTAAAGCTGTGCACTGAACGGAAATTTTGTTGTGTGAAGGATTTTGAAATTTTAAAATTTTTGAGTCATTCGAAACATTTTGAAAGATTCAAAATGTTCAGTTTTCAGTCTGTAATTCTTTGAAAATTGACCCAAACCCATTTCATTTTGGATTGATCAAACGGCTTCATTTTGATTTTGATTTGCTATTAGTATCTTCTTTGTCCTCCTGTACCCTCAGGTGCCTAGACATCCACCAGTTTCTGCCATTTATTTCAGACTCGTGCTGGTCTGTTCAGGCTTCTGAGTGTCACGTTGATGAGTTTGGTTTCTTTCTCTAGGGTTCTGTGTTATGGTTCTCTAGGTTACCCGCATTTTCCTGGTGGTGTCCATATTATCGCTTTCCATGGAAGTCGTGTTGGTGGCATCCTTAAAGTGTGTCCTAAACAAGTCCATTATTGTTGTCTTACCCCACTCCCACAAGAGCGAGACGATAAGGTGCTGGCATCCCTAGGGGGCAGAGTTAAGGTTGTGTTGTGTGTTAAGCAGCAGCTTAACTGAGCACTTCCTGTGTTTGGTGAGCCTGTGGCTTGCTTTTTCCTGCCACACTACCATCCCTTCTGGGGAGATCTTACCTGAACATTTCTTGGTTTGGTACTGTTTGAGCATGCGGCTCTGAAGTCCCACGGTTCAGAAGGGGATAGAGAGGAGGCAGCCCTATTGTGCTGCTGCAACCATCTTCGCACCATCTCAGTGAAGTTGTTAATGAATTCAGGCTGGTAGAGGGCTGTGGTTTCACACCCACTCACCTATGTATCATCCATGCAAGCACAGGTGGGCAGATGTTACAGGTGAACACACGCATTCACCCTCTGACACACTGCATTGCAACATGGAAGAAGAGCCCTGGCACAAGTTTAGGGCTATTGTAACCCACTAGTGAGCATGTGTTACAGGCCCTGGGTTATACTAGCATCAACGGACTGGTGAGCATGCCCCAGACCTTAGGCTGCAGGTGAGCACACATAGTCTGTAAGGGGCCATGAGGATTCCTGAAGCCAGCTTGATCCCTACCTTTTTTCAGCACTGTTTCAAACACACTGTCCCATTTCTGGCAGCAGTTGTTGGGAGTGATGGAGCCAGTTCAGGTTTGTGGAGTTCCCCAGCCTTGCACAGAACCAGCAGGGAACTACCTAATTTGCCATTAGTCCCCACATAGAGCTAAGGAGGATTCATAGTGGGACCTGTGACGTTAGCGCTGACAGCAGCATGGCTCCCCCTGGGATAAGAGATCCGCATAGGAGACAATAATAGAATATGTCATTGTGCATGGCACCACAGTAGAACAGCTGTAATTGAACTGACATTGATAACTACCTGCTGTGTGGCTTGGCAGAGGTCTCAGGTATGTAAATACAGACATCCTTGTTTTGTGCTGATGCCGAACAGCAGGTGTACAGACATTGATGGGGGAGACTGGATCAAGTGCCTCCAATGCTTCCTTTTGGAGCGGGGAACCACATTAGAATATGGGCAATTTACCTGGGGGCAGTGAAACAGAGAGCTTCGTGCTCCACAAAGTCCTCTCTGTCCTTTCACCCCAGAGTCTCACTACGCCATGCTTATACTCAGGCCCTCTCTGAGGTCCAGAGAGGCCCAGGCCACTTCAAGCTTTGGAGGCCCCTAGCCATAATAAAAATAAAAAATGATGACACATGAAAACAAAATAAGGTACCAAAAAAAGTGACAGGTTTCAGAGTAACAGCCGTGTTAGTCTGTATTCGCAAAAAGAAAAGGAGGACTTGTGGCACCTTAGAGACTAACCAATTTATTTGAGCATGAGCTTTCGTGAGCTACAGCTCACTTCATGATGAAGTATGCATCTGATGAAGTGAGCTGTAGCTCATGAAAGCTTATGCTCAAATAAATTGGTTAGTCTCTAAGGTGCCACAAGTCCTCCTTTTCTTTTTGCAAAAAAAGTGAGACTTTTTTATTTAACAAATGCTTTTCTAGCCTTTTTCTGGGCAAATGCACTAATTATTGGGGGAAAATCTAGCTTTTGTGCAATGTCACAGTTGATATTAAGCATGGCGAGCCCATTCAAAAGCTCATAGTTGAACAGTGCTAGCTCTTTACCTGCTTAAATTTGCAGCTCTAAGCTGAAAGAGTGTGTCACATTTTGGTCCGATAGGGATGCGCATAAAAACAAGTTTAGAAACGTGTCAAATGCCAAAAAATTAATAAGTGTCTAAATTTGAGGCCCCCTTTGAGCTTGAGGCCTGGGCCAAGTGGCCCTCCTGCCCCTCCACCCCCCGATTGGCCCTGTCTATACTACAGCTCTGACCTCATCAGCAGCACACAGTTATCTGACAGAGACATCAGCGCTCTAACATGGAGGTTTGTTTGCAATGTCACTAAGACAGCATAGTTATGAGTCAGTATCGGGAAACTGCACTACAGTCTAGGTCATATTAGGGTTATGACTTGCATTACAGAAGCTCCTAACAGCCCTGTTATGTTCATAGCGTGCATACAAAGTGTTAAGAAACCCCCCACCTCCAAATACCCTTCCTGGAAGGTTGCAACATAACTTTATTTCTAAGAATCCAGAACTCTTCCCCACAACAACAAAACACAGAGAGAAAACAGGCTGTTCTCCAAGGCAGAGAGGCACCACTCACCCCACCTTGCTCCAGATCGCACACTTCACAACAGACCCCCCTTGCCTGCAAGCAGGGCCAGGAAACCCCTTAAAATGTAAAGTGAGAGCCTGTAATTGTAACACAGTTTTCATTACACCACAGGCCTTAACTGAGATCAGGACCCAACGTGCTAGGTACTGTACATACATGTAGTGAGAGAGAGTCCTTGCCCCAGAGCACATACACTCTAAATATCCGAGATACACAAAAGGGTGGGGGAAAGGAAGTATTATTACCACCATTTATGGAGAACTGATCAACAGAAGATCAAGTGATTGCCCAAAGTCAAACAGGAACTCTCTCTGTAGTAGTAGGGCTGACTTTAAGGGCTGAGCTTCCTAGACAGAGAGTCTGGGTAAGGCACTGTGAAGTTCTTGTTGTTATGCAACACCTGTGCATAGCAGAAAGTGCTACCATGCTGATCTGATACTGTTCGACCCCACTTTGCACAGGTGTCAATGAAGACACAAGGTGCAATGCAGGGGACAGGAACACAGGGCTGCAGAGAGCCTGAAAGAGCAGTTGAAAGCACAGTGCCTGACCCTGAAAGAAACCTGAGGAGAGGTCAGTGATGCAGGCTGAAAATAGTACCCTTGGTGCTGTGAACAAAAGAAGCTGTTTCCATCTATTTGATT
This sequence comes from Caretta caretta, assembly GCF_965140235.1. NCBI lineage: Eukaryota > Metazoa > Chordata > Testudines > Cheloniidae > Caretta > Caretta caretta. Next base: position 20,876,959 of record NC_134218.1, read on the forward strand.
CCTTCTGCATTCAGAGACACAGGGCTTTGTACATTCTTTGTAAATAGACAAAACTGCTTCCAAGAAAATACATCACTGTCACCGATTTCTCCTCCTAACTGGAAAACCCTACTAGGTCCCCCTCCCCCCTCCATGTTGGCTAGTTATTCAGGTCAAAGGGGCAACACTGGTTTCTCACAGTGTGATCAGACACAAGTGACACATTGCAGTCATTAGAGTAGCAGCTGTGTTAGTCTGTATCCGCAAAAAGAACAGGAGGGCTTGTGGCACCTTAGAGACTAACAAATTTATTTGAGCATAAGCTTTTGTGAGCTACAGCTTGCTTCATCAGATGCATTCCGTGGACTGCATCCGATAAAGTAAGCTGTAGCTCACGAAAGCTTATGCTCAAATAAATGTTAGTCTCTAAGGTGCCACAAGTCCTCCTTTTCACATTGCAGTCATGTTACAATGGAGGCTGCTACACAGAATGAGATATACATGAACAAACAACATTTCCGCTGCAGTACAAAGGCACAGGAAGCCTATAATTCTGGAAACATTAGCAATGTGTTCTCTACCTCTCCCTGCTATGCACATTATATGATGCTTCTCCACCACAGACAGATGACAAACCAGCCACGTGGCTCTCCAGTTGCTACCTAGCTCTGGAGATGGGTCAAAGCCATTGAAACTGAAGTGCAAGGGTGTTTGGTTCTAGTGTTTTCATTTAATCTGCTATGAAGAGAAAGGTATAAAATAGTTATAGGTTTCAGAGGAACAGCCGTGTTAGTCTGTATTCGCAAAAAGAAAAGGAGTACTTGTGGCACCTTAGAGACTAACCAATTTATTTGAGCATGAGCTTTCGTGAGCTAGTCTCTAAGGTGCCACAAGTACTCCTTTTCTTTTTGAAAATAGTTATAATGACTTCTAAGCCAGTTTAATGAATTGGGGGGCCTAATTCATGATTTTTGAATATTTGAAATTGGCAACACTGTCTCAGCTGGTGTAAATTGGTGTGCCTTCATTAAAGTCAATTAAGTTATGCCAATTTGCATCAACTGAGAATCCATCCCCATATCTATTATGCAAGCTATGCGAGGATAGTCAACGCTCATGTTTCTGGCTACAAACTATTTTGGATTTTTCCCAGGTACTGCATTGCACGAGTGATATGAATTGTGTGTGTGTGTGTGGGGGGGGATTGTGTATGAGGTTTTCTAAAGCCTGGAGATCCCTGGGGACAGGATATCAAGAGATGCTCCAGTTGAGCTGACCCGATATTAGCCACCAACACCACACGCACGACTGCATGCTCCATTGCAGGGCGTGCACGAGGGCAGCCTGCGGCCTCCAGCTTTCCAAAATCGGATCTTTAATATCCCTAGGGAAATGTGTTTATTAGTTTAAAAAAAATGCAACGGTGCTTGAGGAGGGTTGTGCTGCAGTAACCCAGACACGCACAGAGATCTATTCAATTAACACGGCCACTCCAATGCCCCCAGCAGTCTCGCCCCCCGCCCTCGAGAGAGGCCAGCCTGCCGCAGCTCCCCGCCCCAGAGCAGGCTCCAGCGATCTCTGCAGCGCCCCCCGGGCCCTCGCACGCTGCAATACGCACGAGCCTGGAATGTCCAGGCGGCGCTCGGCTGGGGCTGTCCGTGGCGGTGCCTGATCAAAATACGCCCAGACCATCGACATGGGGCCAGGTTTCCCCAGGGAGCGATGAGGAGGAGTAAAGGAGTGTGTTAACCACTGCGGGGGGTAGGGGGGAGCCAAGCCCACCGGGGTGAGACGGCGCGGGATAGAGACAGGCAGTAGGAAAGGCAGCCCCAGAGGAGACCCCCGACTCGCGGGCAGAGAGCAGCAAGCTGGGGCCTGTGCGAGTGACGGGCGCAGGCGCAGAGCAGAGCGGCAGCAGCAGGACGGTCCGGGCCGCAGAGAGCGCCATGGCGGAGTGCGCAGGTAACGGGGTCGCGAGCGCCTGCCCGGGGGCTTCTGAGGTCTAGGGCCCCAGGGGGCCTCTCCTGGCCCGAGTGCGGCCCCCCCCGGCCCGGGGGAGGCAGGGTCCCCGCTGCAGGCGGGCGGAGGGGGGCCCTGTCCGCCCCTGTGCCTGGCCTCGCCGGGGCTCCGGGCCGGGGTCCCGAGGCGCGGCTCCCGTCACCCGCCCCGCCGTGCTGGCACCGTGGCTCGGCCTCGCAGAGCCGGCGAGAGGGTCTCCCTTTGCTCGAGGGCTGTGGTGAGTTCTGGAGCCCGGACTCCGCGGTGCCTCCCTTGCCGTGGGCTCTCCCGTGATATGTAACGGGGGGCGGGGCAGATTCCTGTTTTCTGCAACGATCCACTGTGGGGCCACGTTAGAGGCTTTCCCCAGAACGGACGTGTGAAGTGCAGGTGTGGCCCACAGCTTGGCGAGGGGTTGGTCTCTGTGGAGAACACAGCAATGTGCTCCGGCAGATTATCCTTACACAGAGAAGCGCAGCGTGAGGGGCTTGGAATGAGGCCTCTCTTGCCATTTCTCTGCTGATCCATTTGACTGATTTCTCTAGATAGAAATACTTTCCCATCTTTGGATCATCCCCTCATCTAGTTCTTTTCTTATCCCCTTCATGTCCCTAGGGTCTGTAGATCTCCCTTATTCCACTCCTTGGCTTTCTATGGGGTTTTTTTTTAAAAAAACAAAAAACTACAAATAACTGTGCACACCTCTCTCATAAAAACTAGTCTGGGCTAAATTTGACAGTCACACAGCAGTAGCTCTGTTTCCTGTTTATGTATTACATCCAATTCCTTTGCTATTGCTGGACCATGCTTGTAACTTGGCTGCTCTTTAGGGTGGTAAGGCAGTGTTGGTATGGCCCTCTGCACTGAACAAATATGTAGAAAATTATGTTTTAATGATAACAGGCATATAATTCATTTCAGTGGATGATATGTTAATCCTGCTACTGAGGTGCAAGCATAGATGGATGACATGAAAAATGATTAAATGTGCAGCTGTTTTGATGACTAATTTGATTTGATCTTTCTCCTTAAGATTGTGATAGGGAGACAGTACTGTCACCTGAAGCCCAATGGTGGGTTAATTATTTGTGTGGTAGTTCAGTGTGCTCTCAACATAATTTTTTTTTAGTCCTGCAATGATTATCTGTAACTTACAGTGGAAAAATTAAAATGCATTTGCTATTTTTTCCATGCTGTCATTCTCTTCTACGTATCTCAGTCTTCCCTCTCTCCTTTCAGAGTCAGGTAGATAGCATGAAGTGCCAATCTTAAGAACATAAGAATGGCCATACTGGGTCAGACCAGTGATCCATCTAGCCCAGTATTCTGTTTTCTGATGGTGGCTAGTGCCAGATGCTTCAGAGGGAATGAACAGAACAGGGCAATTTCAAGTGATACATCGCTTGTCATCCAGTCCCAGCTTCTGGCACTGGGGGTTTAGGGACCCCATGGGATTGTGTCCCTGACCATCTTGGCTAATAGCCATTGATGGACCTATCCTCCATGAACTTCTCTAATTCTTTTTTGAACTCAGTTATGCTTTTGGGCTTCACAACACCCCATGGCAATGAGTTCCACATGTTGATACTGTTGTGTTGTGACATGTTTGTTTTAAACCTGCTGCCTATGTATTTCGTTGGGTGACCCCTAGTTATGTTATGTGAAGGGGTAAATAATACTTCCCTCTTAATTTTCTTCACACCATTCATGTTTTTATAGACTTCTATCATATTCCCCCCGTCATCTTTTTCTAAGATGTACAGTCCCAGTCTTTTTAATCTCTCCTCTTATGAAAGCTGTTTCATACTCCTAATAATTTTTTTGCCTTTCTCTGCACCTTTCCCACTTCTGATATATCTTTTTTTTGAAATGGGGTGACTGGAACTGCAGGCAGTATTCAAGATTGGGCATACTTTGGGTTTACATAGTGACATAATTATATTTTCTGTCTCCTTATCTATCCCTTTCCTAATGGTTCCTAACATTCTGTTAGCTTGTTTGACTGCCACTGCATTGTGTGGGCATTTTCAGAGAACTATGCATGATGACTCTAAGATCTTTCTTGAGTGGTAACAGCTAATTTAGATTCCATTATTTTGTATGTATAGTTGGAATTATTTTATCCAGTGTGCATTTATCAGCATTGAATTTCATCTGCCATTTTGTCACCCAGTTTTGTGAGATCCCTTTGTAACTCTTTGCAGTCAGCTTTGGACTTAACTGTCTTGAGTAATTTTGTATCGTTTGCATATCTTGCCGCCTCACTGTTCGTCCCCTGTTCCAGATCACTTATGAATGTGTTGGAACATCACAGATCCTTGGGGGACCCTGCTATTTACCCTTCTCAACTTGTAAAAACTGACAATTTAGTCCTATCTCTTTTTTTTAACCAGTTAGTGATCCATGAAAGAACCTTCCCTCTCATTCCATGACAGCTTAGTTTGCTTAAGAGCCTTTGGGACCTTGTCAACAGCTTTCTGAAAGCCAAAGTACACTGTATCCACTGGAAGAAGAAAAGGAGTACTTGTGGCACCTTACAGACTAACAAATTATATTTGAGCATAAGCTTTCGTGAACTACAGCTCACTTCATCGTATTCACTGGATCACCCTTGTGTGCATATTTGTTGACTTCCTCAAAGAATTTTGATAGGTTGCTGGTTTTGGTAATTAAATATTCATGGTAAATAGGACCAATGGCCTGTGATGGGATATTAGATGGGGTGGGATCTGAGTTACCCAGGAAAGAATTTTCTGTAGTATCTGGCTGGTGAATCTTGCCCATATGCTCAGGGTTTAGCTGATCACCATATTTGGGGTCGTGAAGGAATTTTCCTCCAGGGCAGATTGGAAGAGGCCCTGGAGGTTTTTCGCCTTCCTCTGAAGCGTGGGGCACGGGTAACTTGCTGGAGGATTCTCTGCTCCTTGAAGTCTTTAAACCACGATTTGAGGACTTCAATAGCTCAGATATAGGTGAGAGGTTTTTCGCAGGAGTGGTGGGTGAAATTCTGTGGCCTGTGTTGTGCAGGAGGTCAGACTAGATGATCACAATGGTCCCTTCTGACCTAAATCTCTATGAATCTGTGACATGATTTCCTTTTATAAAAGCCATGTTGATTTTTCCCCACCATATTATGTTCATCTGTGTGTCTGATAATTCTATTCTTTACTAGTTTCAACCAGTTTCCCTGGTCCTGAAGTTAGGCTTATGGGCCTGTAATTGCCAGGATCGCCTCTGGAGCCTTTTTAAAAAATTGGTGTTATATTAACTATCCTCCAGTCATCTGGTACAGAGGCTTAAGTCGACCTATGTTAGATTGACTTAACAGCCACTGCAGTAGTTACTGCAGTGGCAGATGTCCACGGTACCCTCCTGTCCGCAGTGCTTGTCCTCACCAGATCACTTCCAGTGACTGAAGAGGGGCAGCATATGTGTGTGTGTGGGGGCGGGGACAGCTCCACACTGGGAGCCCAGCTGTTCCCCAGGGCTTCTCGCCTCCACCCTCCTAGCCGGGAGCTGGGGGCATTGGGCAGCCACCCAGGGCCTCTCGCCTCCAGCAGGTAGATCCGCACCGGGAGTCCATTTGGTTTCCATGCTCCCGGTGGGGAGCTGGGACCCTGGGGAGCAGCAGGGCTCCTGGCGAGGAGTTGACAGCAGCCTGATTGGGGAGGCCAGGTGTTGAATGACAGCTGACAGCCCATATATAAGGAATGCAATATTGCCCTAACTACACTGACATAAGCCCTACGCCTCTCAGTGTAGTAGGGCACTTACATCAGCCGGAGTAAGGCTGTAATGTAGGCACTGATATAGTTAGGTCGACGTAAGCTGCCTTATGTCGACCTAACTCTGTAGTGTGGACCATGTCTAATTCTTTCAGTAGAATTATTCATAAAAGGTAAAGAAATGTGGGGGTGGAGTTTTATTGCACCTGACAAAACAGAAGTACCTGTAATCCAATGGTTTGAGGAGCTAGTGGCATGTTCTCTTTTTGGAGGGTTATGCTGGTTATGAAAACTACAGTTTCTTCTGTGTATAGATAGTACCAAAACTCTATTCATGCATGTTTTCTTTTTCGTTCTTCCTCACCCACTCAACATGGAGAAGCATAACTTCCTCCTAGCGTTGCTTCTCTCCTAACTAAGCACCTTGGATAATGTGTGTGCCATTGAAATAGCCTATATTTTTGGTGTTGGGGAAGGTAATACTGGGCAGCTCTCTGTATTCTGTGATCTGAAACCTGCATTGAGTATATGCTTTACTCTTTCTCCTGCTTAGTACAGAGTCTGGCCGCATGTCTGTGCAGATGCACAATTAAAATGTTAGGAGTTCGAGAGCTCAGAGAAATGGAGTGTGTGATGGGGGTCGATCCTTGTCTGGAAACTAAATACTTTGAGTCTTGGTGGTAGATATTCCCTCTGGGAGAATGGAGACAGGGACACCTCTGGTCAGGATCAGCCAAAGAACACAAGTACTGCCCCCAGAAATCACTCATCTTCCAGGGATTGAAGAATTAAAAAAACAAACAAAAAAAAAATACACTTCCCCCAACAGTGCCAAAAAAAGAGGGGGAAGACTCCTTGTGGAATGCCAGATAAGCCATTCTGCTACTGACTGGGCTAAAACTGAACCTGCTCCCTGAAACTTGTCACTTGTACTTCCCGGGTTCACTTTTAATTTTTTCTTGCAGTGGTTTGGGTGTCAGTGTGTGCATTACTAGGAATTGTAGGCTCCATGTGTTTTGGGTGCTAAACTGTGTATGAGGACCGATTTAAGGACTGTTCTTAAACACGTGCTAGCCTCTATGGCCTGAGACAAAACCTTCTGTTAAAAGAAAAACCAGTGCTACGCAGAGATCTAATTTAGAACATGGTCCTGACAAGGCTTTTATTCCAGCCAAACTGTAGTAAAAAGAAACTGTATTGTAGGTAAGCTGTATAGGAAGGGATCTTATAGTGAGCCCCTGAAGTGACTTGATATAGTGAACACAGGGCAGGGAGTTAGTGACACGATCAGGACTTTGGGCAAGTAACTTAGTCTCATTTTCCCCATCTGTAAAATGGGGAGAATGTGTGCTGTATGAGAATGGATTGATGTTCATAATATGTTTTGAACATGTAAATCTGTATGTAAGTGCTTGATTGTGCAGTTCTGGCATGAATATATGTAAACTTTGCAGAATTAACTTGGGAGATCTCATTTACTCGAGACACCTGGTGCCTCTAAATTCCAGGGAGAGGTTTGGGTTTCTAAAAAGCTGAATAGTTGACCAGCTTCTTGCTGGTACATGAGTGATCTATTGCTGTAAAGCCTTTCAGCTGTCAGACTGGGTGTCAGCTTGACTACCATGCTGGGAGGGAATGATTCATGAATCACCTAAGTTTTGCCTTCTCTCTGGACCAACACCTGCTTAACAGCAACCCTAATGAGGGCTGAATAAGATTACCACTGAGCACTTCCTTGGGTGTTCAGTGGGGATAATCAGAGCTGACTTTCACTAGTTGGGGTAAGTAGAGCCCTAATGTAATTGGGAGTGGCACACTCTCTCTGCAGAAGAGAGGGGATATAAAATGGGTATCCATGGACAAATATATAGGGACTATAGGTTAATGAATACCTTACAACTAAAGTTATGATGAATTAAGCCTTTTCTGCTTTAGACTATCCAGGAATAGATCACAGGCTCCTCAAATGTATTTATTCTAGTAGCTTTTTGAATACTTCACTGCAAATACTTAAAATTCGAGCAGTGCTGGTTACTTGTGGCTGGTTAGATAATTCATAATATTGTTCTTGTTCCTGACTCCCTGAATGTGCAAGTACTTATGCATGTGAATCTTAAAATTGTTTCTGTTAAGTTAGACCTTGGTGGTTTGAGTAACAGAATCATAGAAACGTAGAGTTGGAAAGCACCTCAAGAAGTCAAGTCCATGTCCCTGCGCTGAGGCAGGACCGAGTAAACCTAGACCATCCCTAATAGGTGTTTGTATAACATGCGCTGCCCTCCTCACTGTACTCCATATCTGACAGAAGCATGGAGCTTGCACAACTCTGCACTATTGTTAAGTGTTGCACATGATTCTCTGGTATTTGCAGAGCTGTAAGAATAATCGAATCAGCGGGGAACATGAGAGTTTCTTGGAGGATAGGCTGCTGTGGGATGTAGTGAGAACCAGTTCAAAGTTACTGGTGCCATTTACACCAGTGCTATTTCTGGGTCTGAGAAACAAGCACTGACTGGTGGGATCGCATCGTAATGCAGGCTTGGGGTGACGAGCAGTGGCTGCAGAACTTTCAGATGTGCAAGGCCACGTTCCTGGATCTGTATACCAAGCTCGTCCCAGCTCTGCAGCGTAGGGCACTGAAATGAGAGCTGCACTGACAGAGAAGAAGCAAGTGGTGATCGCACTGTGGAAATTTGCACTGCCAGATTGCTTCTGGTAGCAATGAGAAATCATTTTGGAGTTGAAAAATCCACTGTCGGGGCCATTGTCCTGAAAGTGTTCAGGGCCATTAATAGTCACTTGCTACATGGGACTGTGACTTGTGGCAATGTGCAGAACACAGTGGATGGATTTGCAGCATTGTGGTGACAGACGGTGCGCACATCCCTATTTTGGCACCAGACCACTTTGCCACAGAGTACATAACAGTGCTCCCTTCCTACGGTTATGCAAGCATTGGTGGATCACAAGGAATGCTTCACCGACATCAGTGTTGGCTGGTTAGAGAAGGTGCATGACATTCACATCTTTAAGAGCACAGGACTGTTCAGAAAGCTACAAGGAAGGACTTTCTTTCCCAACTAGCAGATTACCATAGGCGATGATGAAATGCCAGTAGTGATCCTAGTAGACTCAGCTTATCCCTTGTTCCCTGGCTCATGAAGCCATACACCAGCCACCTTGAGAACACCAAGGAAAGATGTAACTACTGGTTCAGCAGGTGCAGAATGACAGTTGAATGCGCTTTGGTAGATTGAAGGGATGTTGGTATTTACTCTCAAGATTGGATTTCAGTGAGAAAAATATCCCAGTGGTTATAGCCAGGGCCCTATCAAATTCTTGGCCATGAAAAACATGTTACAGACTGTGAAATCTAGTTTCCCCTCCTGAAATCTGGTCTTTTGTGTGCTTTTACCCTATACTACACAGATTTCACGGTGGAGACCAGCATTTCTCAAATTGGGGGTTCTGACCTAAAAGGGAATTGCAGGGGGGTGTCACAAGGTTATTTTAGTGGGGTCACGGTATTGCCACCCTTACTTCTGTGCTGCCTTCGGAGCTGGGCAACCGGAGAGCGGTGGCCGTTGGCCAGGCGCCCAGCTCTGAAGGCAGTGCCCTGCCAGCAGCAGCACAGAAGTAAGGGTGGCAATGCCATATCATGCCATCCTTACTTCTGTGGTGCTGCTGGCAGCAGTTCTGCCTTCAGAGCTGAGCTCCTGGCCTGCAACTGGGGTTCTCCAGCTGCCCACCTCTGAAGGCAGCAGCACTCCCAGTAGCAGCACAGAAGTAAGGGTAGCAGTATTGCAGATCCCTCCCTACAATAACCTTGGGACCCCCCCCAACTCCTTTTTGGGTCAGGACCCCTACAATTACACCTCCTTGAAATTTCAGATTTAAATAGGTGAAATCATGAAATTTACAGTTTTTAAAATCCTATGACTATGAAATTGATCAAAATGGACAGTGAATTTGGTAGGTCCCAGTTAGAGCTGCCTGGTGTCCTGGATAATGTGTGTGAAGCAAAGGGGGAAAAGTTGCTGCGGGGGCAAAGGGTTGAGATGGAGTAGCTGTCTGCAGTGTTTGAGCAGCCAGATACAAGGAACTTACACGGCTCAGGGAGGCTTTGAAAGAGCATTTAAACAGCAAGCCACAGTAATGAGTTGCTCTACCTGGCCCTGCTGTTTTGGGGCCTGTTAAGAATTGTGTGGCGCTTGGTGTACATCTGTGAATATACCACTGTCAGCGCACCTATGATATCAAGTGCTATACATTTGATATTACACTGTTTGCCACTGATCCTATGAGTTGTTACACTGTACAGTAACAAGTGGGTGATTTCAGAACTGCTTGGCACTCTGCAGCATATATTTGTGAACTAATAAAAATGAATTATTTTCCAAATAATAGAATTTTATTCAGTAATAGAACCAGTGCAAAGAAAAGTCTGTGGAATTTAAAAGCAAATACATTAAAAACTTATGTTCTGTTCCATTAATTTATTAACAATGTGAAAGAACATTCATGGCCATTTTACATCCACATACAGCAACTGTGGCATTCACAGATCAGTGTATGTGAAGCGTTGGTTGTCCTTTAATGTCACCCAGGTGGAATGTTGGGTAGGGAAGAGGCCCCTGAAAACACCTGGTGTGTAGGGGTGTGTGCGTGCACATTGCAGTTAGGTTCTCCATGGCCTGCAAAGGAGGTGAGCCCAGGATTGTTGAACCTGTAGGTCCACAAGAGTCTGCAGCATCTGTTTGCTGCCAGTGAAGCCCCGTTATGTCCCGGTACATATTCCTCTCCTTTTCGTGCTGGGACCCCTGGGCCTTTCTCTTGTCCACTCTTTCCTTCTCTGGGCTATCTGCAACGTTCACCTTCCAGGCTCTTTGCTCATGGTGTGACACAGCTTGGAGACTCTCCCTGAACGTATCTTCTTTTTCCTCCATATTTGGCTTAGGTGTTCAATGGGTGTGTAGGGGGAAACCCTCAAGGCTGCAATGGCAAAAGCTGCAGATAAAACACAGAGCTATAGTTCCAATGGAAAATGAAAGCTAAGATTCAGAACTCTTTCCTTGTTCCCGCGATGTTTTAAACAAGACAGGTATATTGACACTTCTGCTTTGGAGTGCTTGGGCAAGCCACTGCTCTCAGGACCAGCCATGGTGAGTATGGCTCTCCAGTGGTGAGGAAAACAAGGAGGCAAATGCTTGGTTGTATGAAACTAAGAGTATAGGGTATTGGTACTGAATACTAGCACCATATTCCGCAGGCAGTGATGATTTTAGCTGATATTTCACTCCTGAAAGTAACAAAGGCACAGAAAGCACAAGTGCTGGTGGTGTCCCAAAGTTGCCCAGGCCTGTATGCTGCTAGTCTGTGTGCTGCAATGGTGCCTGCTGAGGTTAGCACTGACTAGTGTGGGAGAAGTGTCCTATGGTAGAGGAAGAAATAAGGCTGCCATCCTAGAAATGTTTGGGAGAGGATTGCAGAGTACCTCTGTCATAAATATAAAGGGAAGGGTAACCACCTTTCTGTATACAGTGCTATAAAATCCCTCCTGGCCAGAGGCAAGACCCTTTCACCTGTAAAGGGTTAAGAAGTTAAGGTACCCTCACTGGCACCTGACCCAAAATGACCAATGAGGGGACAAGATACTTTCAAATCTGGAGTGGGGGTGGGCGGGGATGGGAAACAAAGGGTTCTGTCTGTGTGATGCTTTTGTTGGGAACAGATCAGAAATGCAAGCCTTCCAACTCCTGTTAAATTAGTAAGTAATCTAGCTAGAAAAGAAAAGGAGTACTTGTGGCACCTTTCCACGGTACACATCTGATGAAGTGAGCTGTGGCTCACGAAAGCTCATGCTCAAATAAATTGGTTAGTCTCTAAGGTGCCACAAGTACTCCTTTTCTTTTTGCGAATACAGACTAACACGGCTGTTCCTCTGAAACCTAGCTAGAAAATGCGTTAGATTTCCTTTTGTTTAATGGCTGGTAAAATAAGCTGTGCTGGAGGGAATGTATATTCCTGTTTTTGTGACTTTTTGTAACTTAAGGTTTTGCCTAAAGGGATTCTCTGTGTTTTGAATCTGATTACCCTGTAAGGTATTTACTGTCCTGATTTTACAGAGGTGATTCTTTTACCTTTTCTTTAATTAAAATTCTTCTTTTAAGAACCTGATTGATTTTTCATTGTTCTTAAGATCCAAGGGTTTGGGTCTGTGTTCACCTGTACCAATTGGTGAGGATTCTTATCAAGCCTTCCCCAGGAAAGGTGGTGTAGGGCTTGGGGGCATATTTTGGGGGAAGACGTCTCCAAGTGGTCTCTTTCTCTGTTCTTTGTTTAAAACTCTTGTTGGTGGCAGCGTACTGTTCAAGGACAAGGCAAAGTTTGTACCTTGAGGAAGTTTTTAACCTAAGCTGGTAAGAATAATCTTATGGGGTCTTTCATGCAGGTCCCCACATCTGTACCCCAGAGTTCAGAGTGGGGAAGGAACCTTGACAACCTCCATGGAAGTTTCATCAAGATCTCTCAGGAGGATTCAAGGGACATCTCTGTACATAGACAAAATGCTCTGCATAGCGCCCCCCCCCCCTTACCTAACTTTACAGGGAAATGAAAAACAAATAACAGCGCTACCTCTTTGTTGTACCACTACCTCTTCTAGTACTAGTAAATTAATGAAAAGTCAATGGCTGTGTCCTGTTAAGTTGGGGGTGTCATCACTGTAATGTACACACTTACACAATGTTCCTTCCCCTGTATCAGGCTCGCCCGTTCTCGACTGACTGGAGTGCGGTGGAGTCTCAAACAGGTCCTATCTTGTGGCATAGCAGGACCCCCATGTTGCATGTCCCCCATCATCTTTGCTGCTCATGCCAGGGCCTCATGGCTTGGGCTCCCTGAAAGTATCTGTGGTGGTGTGCCGGGTGATGGTGGGATCTCTGCCAAATATGGCTTGTAGCTCTTTGTAAAAATGACAGGTCTGCGGCTCAGCACCGGATTGACTGTTGACCTCCCTAGCCTTCTGATATGCCTGATTGTAGTTCCTTCCCTTTCACGTGGCACTGTTGCTGGTCCCTGTTGTACCCCATCTCCTGAGCAATCTGCTCGTAGATGTCCATGTTTCTACGGTTGGTCCATAGCCGTGCTTGCAAAGCTGCTTCTCTCCACAGGCCCAGGAGATCCAATATCTCCTGTTTACTCCAAGCGGAAGTGCGCCTGGAGCACGTAGCCAGCCTGATCAGCTGAGGAGTTTTATGCAACAATGGAGAGCTGCTGGGTGTGCCTGCCAACTGGAACAATCAAGAAAAGGCACTTCAGAAATTCACTGGGCTTTAAAGGGGAAGGGGGGACCTTCTGGTCTCCATGACTTGTGGGCAGTGGAGTTCACAATTGTGACCAGAGCAGTCAGTGTCAGTCATTGTGGGACAGCTGCTGAAGGACTGTTAGGGTCAAGCTAAGTAAAGCAGTGTTTATACTCGCACTGTGTGGACCTCAGTACGCTGACCATGGCTCAGCGCCCCTTATGGAGTTGGTGTTACTATGTTACTATAACAAGATGCTTACATGGGTAGGAGACAAATTTTAAGTGTAGACACATGTGCAGCTAGGTTGATGCAAGGTGGCTTATGTTGACCTAACTTTGTAGTGTAGACCAGGCCTCAATCTTGTTTGTTGCAAGCCCATTACTACTTGTCCTACCTCAAGTGGATATGGAGAACACCCTTTTATAACAACCCTTAATGTATTTGAAGATTATCAGGTGCTCTCTTAGCTTTCTTTTCTCAAGACTAAACATGCCCAGTTTTTTTAACCTTTTCTTATAGGTCAGATTTTTCTGGACCTTTCATAATTTTTGTTGCTCTCCTCTGGACTCACCAATTTGTCCTCTTTCCTAAAGTGTGGCGCCCATAATTGGACACAGTACTCAGCTGAGGCTCAACCATGCTGAGAAGAGAGGAACAATTACCTCCTGTGTTTTCCACATGACACTCCTGTTAGTGGACCCCAGAACTTTAGCTTTTTTTCTCAGCTGCATCACGTTCATATTCAGTTTGTGGTCTACTATAACCCCCAGATCTTTTTCAGCAGTACACTTAGCCTGTTGTTCCCATTTTGTAGTTGTGCATTCGATCTTTTTTCTTCCTAAGTGTAGGACTGTACACTTGTCATTATTGAATTTAATTTAGTTGATTTCAGACCAATTCTCCAATTTGCCAACATCATTCTTCAAAATACTTGCAACTCCTCCCATCTTGGTATCATCAAATTTGATAAGTGTACTCTCTGCTCAATCATCCATGTCATTAATGAAATAGAGTGATACTGGACCTGGGACATACCCCGTGGGTCGCCACTAGATACATCCCCCAAATTTGACAGAGAACCATTGATAACTACTCTTTGAGTACGGTTTTTCAGCTAGTTGTGATTCCCCTTAGTTATTTCATCTAGACCACATTTCCCCTGTTTGCTTGTGAGACTGTCATGTATGACTGTCAAAACCCTTACAAAAATCAAGATATATCACATCTACTGCTTCTCCCAATCCACCAGGCCAGTAACCTTGTCAAAGAAGGCAGTTAGATTAATTTGGGAATAATTTGTTCTTGACAAATCCATGCTGGCTATTCCCATAACCCCATTATCCTCTTGGTGCTTAAATGTTGTTCATGGGAGCAAGTAGAAAGAATGTGAGCATGATTGGCGTGGATTCACTAATGAGCATGAGCGACTGTGGAAAACCATTTGTATTTGCTTAGCTCTGATGTGTTGGATGGCTCAGACCCTGAGGGTATTGCAGGAACTCTAGGGTAGGAGACTCGAACGCGCTGCCTGGAGATCATAGAAAGGAACAGTGAATTGTTGAGTGCAGTGAGAATGTCAAGGCAGTTTTTTGTGCGCCTCTGACTCAGGGGTGTAAAGTTAAACTTAGTTATCCTAACAGCTGTGAAGGTTTCAGAGGAGTCACTGTTCCTGGAATGACTAACAAGACTGGCTGACAAGCCAGATGAGAGTGACTGTAAGGATTGCAATCTGTAAAGATGACAGTGCACCATCTTAGCCAAGGAGTCAATGAAAGATGAGTCAGAGGTGAATGAGATCAGCAGGTTTGGAAGAAGCAGAATGCCATTGTGAGAAGGGGAAGCACAGACAATGAAATGTTGGTGTATGGCAGTTAATAACTTGCTGTCAGTACCTGGCAATCTACTCCTCTTGGTCAAGAGCAGATAACTGTAGTTTCCTTGAGGAAAAAGAGAAAATTGGGTGGGGATTTGGTGTGCTTGCTGTGTCCCTGCCTCAGACTATTGCTTAAGAGTCTAGGCAGAGTTGGACACTTCTAAAATACTCTTGTAACTAGATAAGAAATTGTGTGTCAAAGATCACAAGAAAATAAGTATTTCACCTTTTAGTAAAAGAAAGGTGATATGGCTAAGATGACCGAAGTCCCCATGGGACACTCTCATAGCTGCATCGGACTTGGGTGGGTGGGGAAAAAGGTGGAAAAGACTACTTGTTACTATTAACAGCTGATCCACCAGCCAGGGAAGGTGGAATCCATGCCCAAGACTAATGCATAGTTCTAATTCCTTTGCTCAGAGCTCTTTTATGTTTTGAATCTTGGTGTCTCAATAAAGCAACCCAATATAGTCTCACTACCCCTCAGGGTCGTATGTTAGCATTTATCTCTAGGACTTCACAGCCCTACCCAGCTGAGGTTTCTCTCCAGCCAGCTCCTGCTCCCTGTAGGTGTCTTGTCATGCTTTCCACTTGACAGGTACAGAGACCGCCCCCTTCCTCTGGCTGCTTCTCTGCCTGAGAGAGAGAAGCCTTATGAGATTGCCTTTAGGCACATAACTAGGAGCAAACACGTGACCTACAACTACAGCTCTCAGCCTTAAAGGGCACAACGGCTGTACCATGTGCTTCAATACACTGCAGTCCATTGGCGGAAATAGTGATGTTTGCGTATACTTTATATAACGGTTAAGCTTGTAACGTGCTTTGGGGGGGTACGTGAGGACAAAAATTGCTATATAAGTAGCAATAAGATTCATGTTGTGCGTATGATATGGAGCAGTTTAGAAGGATTCAGGGAGAGCTGCAGAGCACTGACTTGCCACAATTGTTTTACTGCCTGCTATCGTACCATATGTTTGCATGGATAGGAATGAAAAGTGAGTGTCTGAGCAGGGAGAAGAGCAGTGACTTAGCTGCTCCACTCCCTGTGAGCCGTGCTACCAGCTCACTTCTGTGAACACTTACCCTGGGGAGGAGCTAACTAATACTTAGCTTCTATAATGACGTTCATCTGAGGATCTCAACAGGCTTGACAAAGGTTAACAGCCCCTCTGCACCTCTGTCATATAGGTAAGTATTATCTTATTAACTAACTATGGCCCATGGACACAGCTGGAAGCAGGAATAAAAACTTGGGAGTCAGATTTCTATTTCTTGGCTCTAACCACTAGAAAATACTGACATGTAAAACAAACAACTTAGTAATTGTGAGGCCTGAAAATAAGCTCATTAGTTTTACTGATAAAATAACCCCCACCTCCCTGCTCTCTGCTGGACAGTACTCTCTCTCCTCTCCACCACACCCTCCCAGGATCAGCACCCCATGCTTTCTCCAGGAATAATCTAAAACGCTGATGATGTGCTGTCTTCTGGGTTGGAGATGAATGGGCTGCCTCCTCTTTCATCACTATTAAAATGCACCCTCTCGCTGGTGGCATGGGGAGAATGTTGCGTATGAGTCTGGAATCTGTTCCCAGCTGTTGCTGGAGGAGCAGATACTCAAACATGGCTGGGAACTTCTTAATCTTCATTATGACTTCACTCTCTTTTGGCAGGAAACCATGTTCTTTGTGGGCGTGTTTTGGCTTTTTCATGCAGCCCCATCTTCCCTCCTCATCCCCGCTCCCCTAGCCAGAAAATCCCATCCTTCTCTTCTAGTTTTAGCCAAGGGAATATGTTTATCTTGTTTATCTTCTCAGCTTCTTTGTCCCACTAGTCCCCCTACAACTACAGTTTCTATTCCTGCCTGGCTCGGCTCAGCCCTTCTTCCCTCTGACACAAAGAGAGAACCATGCAGCTTAGTGTTTGAAGGAAGAAGGATCTTTAGGACAAGCCGTTATAAACCAAGAACATGTTTACTCTGCATGATCATTAGAACCCCTTGCAATTCTCTAAGAGGAGGGGCTTGTCCTGTTGTCCTTGGTCACATGTTTCCCTTGCCCTTTTGTGCCTTGGCTGCCTGCCATCCCCCTCAGCTGTGCTGTATAAATGTAGTTATGAAGCACTGTGGGATGAAAGGTGCTGTATAAATACTCTCATTAGCCCTGTGGAGAGATCTGCTGCCTGTGCCTTCCTTTTTCCCTTTACCAGCACTGCACCTTGTGTGTATTGTTTCAGCAAGATACTGACAAGGAGTCAGAACCAGGACTAGTACTCTAATCCTACCATTGACTTGCTATGTGATCTTGGGTAAGTCTCAAAATCCTCTTTCTCTATCCATTTCCCCTATCTGTAAACTGAAAATATATCCTCCTTTCTAAAGTACTTTGAGATCCTTGGATGACAAATTCTATCTAGAGCTATGTATTCTAGCTTGAGCTGCTTAGATTGCTCACTGGGGCTGCTGCTGATCTGTTGAAGGGAGGAGTGCAACTTAGTATTCTGGTTGGCCACCCTCTCCATTCAGATGCCTTCTCAAAACATGCTGCTTTCACATGGTTTTATTATGATAATCCAAGGAAGGCAATCCTATATTTATGTATAAACGCTGTCATTTTGAGATTGTCCCATATCTGATCCATCAGTGTATTTTGTCTGATCTGAATGTGTGTGTCTGGCTTAGACTGTCTCTGCCTGAAGGATTTACAGTCTTTCTCATTGTAGTGTAGTGTGCATGCTGTCATCATTCAGAGTTTAGCTACACATGGCTTGAATTTCATGTTGCATGATTGGGATCTCTGCTGTCAGAATGCTGCATTAGAAGATGCATACTACGTTTGGGGTTGGGGGACTTTTTAATGGACCCATGTGTGTGGAGAGGAGATGGTACATGGATGGGCTCAAGATGAGTGTTTCAGCAATGTGTCCAAATGCCACAAAGGCATCTTTCTCTGACCTCCACTCCAGCTTTCGCTTTTCTAAGATCTTAAGAAGTTGCTGAGAGAAACTGAGTTTCACTGTTGCTTTTTACTTCCTCCCCAAGGGCTTTCTTTGCAGTACCTGAATCTGTGTGAAATTGACTCTGGGTTTGCAGCTGCTGAGCAAAGGAATGACGAGCAGGACTGCAGAGCAGACTTGGTAGAATTCTCGCACTTTAGGTGCAGACAGGAAAGCAAGAAGCAACCTGGCAAAGGAGAGATTCCCATGATCCCATCCTCAGTTCAGATGTGAAGCTCTTTTCAATCATCACAGTCCCTCTCACATGCCGTCAACCTTATGCTGAACCACTTTTCCAGATGTGCCTATTAGACAGATGTGATTTCCCCTTTGGACGCAAAATTAGATTCTGTTCCTTGTCTTCCATTACTTCCCTCACAACCCCTGTGCGGTGATCTTTGTAAAGTGTACTTGCTGACACCACCTTCCAAATCTCTTTGGACAGTTTCAGCTGAGCATACACATTAGTAGGAAAACCAACCGCTCTAGTCTTTCCCCATGGAATCCTTTGCTTTCCCTCTAGCCTCCCACACTGCACAAAGGGACTGGGTTTTTTTACGACTTTGTTAGAATTTGAGCCAGTGACACAGATAACAGCTGGCCTTTGGGAAAGAGAAGCATTGACCAAGAAGTTAGACCAAATCCATCTCCTTGTCGATGCAGGCTTGCCTCCCTATTGTACATTTTTTTAATGTTTTATCTAATGTTATGTACTAGTTGGTGGTGTTTCCACCATTTCCCCAGGAGACTGTAGTGCAGCCTGAGATCTCAGTGTGAGGAACTCCTAATACTAAACCATGTTAAAACAATGCCGTGATTGTCAGTGTACAGTAGATCGGGAGCAAATAAGTGACTCGGTGTATAAGGAGAATTGGTGTTGGCCTCTCTAGCACATTACTCTAATCCCAACTGTTTTTCTTTTTTCTTTTTAAAGCTTTATCTTCACGTTACAGAACAGTGTTGGGAATCCTGCTCACCTGAGGAGCTGCAGGAAAAAGTTCTAGGAGTGCTTCTGATTGCTGCTATCCCTGGGTCCCTGCCTGCCAGCCGCTATGTACTGCCTTCAGTGGTTACTGCCTGTCCTCCTCATTCCTAAGCCCCTCAACCCGGCTTTATGGTTCAGTCACTCAATGTTCATGGGCTTCTATCTGCTGAGTTTCCTCCTGGAGCGGAAGCCATGCACAATCTGTGCCTTGGTCTTCCTGGCAGCCTTGTTCCTAATCTGCTACAGCTGCTGGGGGAACTGCTTCTTGTATCACTGCAGTGGCTCCCAGCTGCCTGAGTCTGCTCATGATCCCAGTATAGTTGGTACCTAAAAGTTCCTCCAGCTTGCTGACAGCTCTGGTTTTGCTTTTAAAGAGGGGAGTGGGGGGTTGGGGGGAGGGCGGGCTTGCTAGGCATGTGACTGGACTACAAGCAGCCTGTTTTCTATAACGTGTGTGGACTACTGCGGCAAATTCCTGACCAGCCCTCCCACTTTGCATATGATATTTGATGTCAGTTGTTTACTGTGTGAATTCTGGCACTGCTACCTGCTTTTAGAAGCAGAAGAGTTTTATGTTTTCCCTTCCCTTATTTCTGGGAATGTACACTGGCCCTCCCCTCTGAGAAGTGGTAGAAGAAGGACCTGCCCAGCTGTTGCGTGGTGGTCATCTGTGTTCGTCTCTCAATTGTCTGTATAAGGCCACAGCTGTCTCTGTGGGAGCCTTGGCCCACCAATTCTGCTGAAGCAGTTAGAAGAGTTTCCATGTTGCTGTTTGCGGGGAAGCTAGTTGTCTTTGCACTGCTGTTCAAGAGGACTTGCAACAGCTAACAGATGCCCTTAGCTGAAAGCTGCTGGAGCCAGAGACTGCTGAGTCATCTCCTCCTGCTCATCATGCCAAATTGAAAACTGTGCACAGCGCCAAGTGTTTTCTGAACTACTTGCATTCTCCCAGGTCATAACTGAAAAAACTTTGAGTTGTCGTGATGCTGCTTTTAAAGCGCTTCTCACAGGCATCAAAGCCTGCCTCTCTCTGCTGGATTTCCAGTTCGAGGTCTTGACTCTTTGGATACAAAGCATGCTCTGCTGTGGTGTTTGGGGTTATTTTAATTTCACTGTTAGTTTAAAACTGTCAGCATTCCTAGCTGAAATGATGAGGAGAGAACAGGGAGGGAGGATTCAAAGTTTTTAGTAAGCATGATGTGGGGTGGTTCAAAATAGCAAATGGTTGTATCCATTTAACTGACAGTGTTTGCAGGCCCGGGCTGTCTGTGCATTTTTTTTTGTCCTAAGCAAACCAGCCACTGGGAATGTGCAATGGAGGGAGGGAGCAATAAATGGATAGTGAGCAGTCCTGGGATCTCTGTTCTCTCTTGGCAGGCTGGTTTTGGGGAGCCTAAGGGAGGTTTCCCTAGTGGCACTTGCTGTACTGCTTTCTTTCCTGCTCATCTGTTCCAAAGCATAGCAGAAGCTCCCAGAGGGAATGGTGTTCCTTGCTGTGGCAAATGTTTGCTTGTGAGAAACTTAACCAGTTCTTGAAATACACTGGGTCTATAAACTTTCAAAGTTATGTTCCTGTCTCCACACAAGCATCTACTGGAGAACAGCAGAAATGGTTGCTGTTCTCTCACAGGACGTTAGAACTAAAACCAGCTGTGAAACTTCCAGACCATTGTATTGTTTGTTCACTGCACAGCTGTTAATGTTCAATAAAGCTTTATAAACTTTGGTCTATGGACTTGTGCCAGTTGTGATTCATTCACTACCCCTGGACTAAGGCATCTGAATGAGTAATGTTTTCTGACCTTTTCTGCCCCACTCCACATTCTGTTCGCAAAACCTCCAAAAAAGTGGTTCAGGAGTCTACGCCAAGGTTTGTCGTATGACACACAGCTCCCCAAACACTGGTGCTTTCCATTGATTGATGTTGATTCAGGTTGTAGGGTTTAAACTGTTTTACATGTGGCTTTGGGACCTCATCCAAGTTGCAGCCCTGAACTCTGTGTGCGTATGTTTGCTTTGACCTGCCCTTAGAGTTTGAAATCTAATATTCAGGATATGGGCACATTAGCAAAAGTGAGACCTGTAATTCATGACATGCAGCACCGCTGGTGGAAGTCGTAGTGAAGAGAGGTCTCTGGTACCTTCACTTGAAGAGTTTGATGACAAGTAGAGGCAATGCCTGAAACTGCCCTCCCCGAGTACTTTCTGCATCATAGTGTCCATAGCTGTTACCGCCCCTGGAGCTGTGCTGGGGGTGAAGTGATAAGGGCCAATTTTGCCAATGTAGACTCAAGGTCAGTCAGCACTGTGGAGGCAACACAGCTTCCAGCAAGAGGGGTCAAAAAGTGTGGTGAGTGAGTGTGTTGGCACTCTCTCTTTAAAATATGATCCATTCCCCCACCAGGCTTGTCCAAAGGTACAGTGTGGGGCTTTGAGTTATAGAGGTCTGGAGTCATAGTGCGGTAGTGTAGACTAGCCCTACATCAGTGCAGCTGCATCGCATCTCTCCCCTTGGCATAGTCACTCCACCTCCATGAGAGGCAGAAACTATGGTGTCGGGCCAACATAGTTATGCTCTCCCATCAACAGGGTGGTGGAGACACTGCTTTAAGTCTGTATAACTTACGTCGCTCGGGGGGGGGGGGGGAGAGAGGAGGTGGCTTTTTAAAACCCAGAGCCAGGTAAGTTACATCTACTTAAGTGGTAGTGTAGACAGGCCCATAGCAAAAGCTGAAATGAAACTAACTTTCAAAGCTTCCGTCTCTTCAAAAATGTAAAGGGAATGACATGAGTGAAATATACCTGGCCTCAGACATTCTGAAATTAATTGCAAAGCACTGAGATCCCTTCCTTTTCACCGGTTTAAAAGAGTCCATAGAAATTATACTTGCCCAACTTACTTTAAAAAAAAAAAAATCTCAAAAGCAAGAGTGAGAACACTGCAGCAGTGAGTGCCTGTCTGAGTAAGGAGAGTTGTCTTCCAACTAAAAGTCCACAAGCATGGCAGGGAGATCTTAAAGTTGGTCATACAGCAGAGAGTAATGGACTTTGAGACAGGAGCCATGATGGCTCAGGGGATAAGGTAGAATAGTAGAGATGCTCTCAACAATGTGTTTGTTTCAGTTCAGGTCAGTAGACTTATGAGCTGAGAGAAGTTCTGTGAGCTGTATGACATGAGCTGTTGGTTCTTACCCAGGTTGCAAAAGGAAAAGTGTCCGTATCTCACATCCTTCACATTTGATGCTGTTGTTGACAGCAGTCTCATCAAATAGGACAGGGAGACTGAAGTACTTTTGCTTCCTAAAGTGTGATCCCTTCCAGTTGAAAATCAAAGTATGTTGGCAAAGCACCAAGAAGGATTTTTCAAAATTGCTCACCTGTACCTGTCCGGTTACCAGAGGATTGCAGTTCTTGGAACCACCAGTCTAACACCTTTATAGTAATAACTTCACATACATGAAGCTAAGCTGCAAGGCTGCAGCATGATTATGCCAGCACTACCAATTTAAAGTATCCTCCTGACTAACACAAGGTACCGGGGCCCCTTCTCATTGGTGAGGTAAAAGAACCCTGCCACCATCACCTGTTCCATATGCAGATACTCCAAGGGGGCATAGTGCATCTGTCCTCTGATTGCAGGACTGCGCTGTTGCGTTCTCCTGCCATAATCTTATGCTAGCTCACTCATATCTAACTGGCCAAATGAAGACATAACACTGTTGCCCCGGGAGTTGTGTTCTGCTTAGTGAGTAAATCTTGATAGGAAACAGGCCTAGTACTAGTGAAATGCCTGCCGTTAGGCAGTTATGATGTGAAGTGAATGAAAACCAATGCTTTTGCTCTGGAAATAATAATTATAGCTGTGATTGCATTAGACCATGTAACTTTTTAAAAAAAAATACTTGGATGGTCTTTGCTAACTATGGCCAGTTTCACTCTGGGACTTACTTAAATATTTGTAAAGTTAAAGCCTTCTCTTGCACTAGAACATGCACAATCTTAAGGGCACACAAGATTTGGCCATTGTTTTGCCATAGCTCACTGCACAGCTGGTTCACAATAGTTCCTTCATACAATTTTGAATACAATAGCATGTGAGACAGCTGTGAATTTCTTCATTCTAAGACTAGATCAGACTTGAATCAAATATTTAAAAATGAGGTTCTGACCATGCAGCACTATAGATCTGTGTGCATGAGTTGGGGTGATGCTAAAATTATACTTTGAGTCCCAACCCAAAGCTGTTTAGTTATATATTCCTCCCTCAGGTACTTACAGGGTCCCCATTACCATAGTATCTCAGTCCTTTACAGTCTGTAGGGTACTTAGCCTCACCACATCCCTGTGAGGGTGTAGGGAAGTATTATCCTTTTTTACAGATGGGACACCAAAGCACTAAGGCCCAGATCCTCAAAGATATTTAAATACCTAAATATCTGAGGATTTGGGCCTAAGTCAAGGTCACCTAGAAAATCTATAGCACAGCAGAGAATTAAACCGGTGTCTTCAGAGTCCCATGCCCTAACCACTAGTCAGACCCTCTTTCCTCACTGTAGACCACCACCAAAGTCCAGCCCTGGGTGGAGGGTCTACCAACCAGCCCACCACACTGTATAGAACAGTGAGGCTTGAGATATGGAGGATACCAACTCAAACCCCTAAACCATAGGGTCTTTCCTTTCTATACACAGCTGACCAGATCTGTGTAAGGGTTCTTCTGAATCCAGTAGCACTGATCTAATTTAAGATGCCTATAAGAAACCATTTTATTCAGAGGGACAAGCTATTTTCCATATTCTCTTAAGAACTCCTTAGCTGCCAGTGAATGCCATATGCCAGGGAGAGCTGAAATGATAGTGAAATGATAGACAAGGTAAGTCTCCCTCTGTCTCTCTGCCATATACTTGTATATATTGTCCATGTACACATGCATGCACATGCTCTCCCCGCAAAAAAAAACCAAAAACCCACTAGGCTAGCCCTGGAGACATGGATTGAGAGTTTATGGTTATAGTACCATTCTAACATTGCAGTACACAACTGGGCCACTGTGTGGCAAACATTTTCTTTAATATTTGTATTTTGGATTATTATCCTTGTAGCCTTTAATTTTAATGTAAAGTTAATTTAATAATGTTGTATTACAACACTGTGGGTTTGGCTGTGGTTGCTATGGTTTCAAGGTCAGAATGAAAGTCATATTAGCTACTTGCTTCAGATTTAGAGTCCCTGGCATCACAAAGACCAAGGATAGTGACCTCACACAGATTTCACAAGTACAAAGTCTAGTCTGTTTTACAAGTTTATTAAATCTTCAATTAAAGTTATGATTACCCAAGCATAGAGAAAAGGAGTACTTGTGGCACCTTAGAGACTAACCAGTGAAGTGAGCTGTAGCTCACGAAAGCTCATGCTCAAATAAATTGGTTAGTCTCTAAGGTGCCACAAGTACTCCTTTTCTTTTTCCAAGCATAGAGGAATTCTATGAAAACCTATGCACAAGTTACAAATCTAGTCATACTCACATCCTTAAGGATGTTCTAAGGTCTGATGGCTGCCTTGCCAATTGATCATCAGGAGGGGAATGGGTCCTGCTGAAGTTTTCCCATAGGGAACTCAATTTTCCCCTTCTGGGTACCCTCTTTTTCTAATGTGATTCTGAATATACCTCGTTAGCATTTATGCATACAGTGCACTCTGCAGTTAGGGCATGTGTAGAAAAATGTGACTATGGATATCTTGTAAGCAAAAAATTACTCTTTAATTTTCATAATACCACGACAACTTGCACTATGACCTCGTGCAAGTCTGTGCCCCAATTCGCCACTATCTGTAAAACAGGGATAATTTATCTTACAGGAGCCTTGTCTGGCTTAATTCACCCCTTGGACACCATCTGGAGTTCCATGGATGGAAGGAGCTATAGCAGAGCAAGTGGTTTAGGACTTGCAATGTAAGGGTATGTCTACACTACGAAATTAGGTCGAATTTATAGAAGTCGGTTTTTTAGAAATCATTTTTATATATTCGAGTGTGTGTGTCCCCACAGAAAATGCTCTAAGTGCATTAACTCAGCGGAGTGCTTCCACAGTACCGAGGCTAGAGTCGACTTCCGGAGCGTTGCACTGTGGGTAGCTATCCCACAGTTCCTGCAGTCTCCACTGCCCATTGGAATTCTGGGTTGAGATCCCAATGCCTGATGGGGCTAAAACATTGTCGTGGGTGGTTCTGGGTACATATCGTCAGGCCCCGGTTCCCTCCCTCCCTCCGTGAAAGCAGCAGTAGACAATTGTTTTGTGCCTTTTTTCTTGAGTTAGCTGTGCAGACGCCATACCACGGCAAGAATGGAGCCCGCTCAGCTCACTGTCACCGTATGTCTCCTGGGTGCTGGCAGACATGGTACTGCATTGCTACACAGCAGCAGCAACCCATTGCCTTGTGGCAGCAGACGATACAATAGGACTGGTAGCAGTCATCATCATGTCCAAGGTGCTCCTGGCCACATCGGCCAGGAGCGCCTGGGCAGATATGGGTGCAGGGACTATATTAGAAGTGACTTGACCAGGTCATTCTCTTTAGTCCTGCAGTCAGTCCTATTGAACCATCTGATGGTGAGCAGGCAGGCGATACGGATTGCTAGCAGTCCTATTGTACCATCTTCTGCCAACCAGCCATGAGATGTGGATGGCTTGCAGTCCTTCTGTACTGTCTGCTGCCAGCCAAAGATGTAAAAGATAGATGGAGTGGCTCAAAAGAAGAAATAGACCAGATTTGTTTTGTACTCATTTGCTTCCCCCCCGCTGCCGTCTAGGGGACTCATTCCTCTAGGTCACACTGGAATCACTCACAGAGAAGGTGCAGCGAGGTAAATCTAGCCATGTATCAATCAGAGGCCAGACCAACCTGCTTGTTCCAATAAGAACAATTACTTAGGTGCACCATTTCTTATTGGAACCCTCCTTGAAGTCCTGCCTGAAATACTCCTTGATGTAAAGCCACCTCCTTTGTTGATTTTAATTCCCTGTAAGCCAACCCTGTAAGCCATGTCGTCAGTCGCCCCTCCCAGTCAGAGGAACGACTGACAATCGTTCCGTGCCTTTTTTCTGTGCGGACGCCATACCAAGGCAAGCATGGAGGCCGCTCAGCTCACTTTGGCAATTAGGAGCACATTAAACACCACACGCATTATCCAGCAGTATATGCAGCACCAGAACCTGGCAGAGCGATACCGGGCGAGGAGGCGACGTCAGCACGATCACATGAGTGATCAGGACATGGACACAGAGTTCTCTGAAAGCATGGGCCCTGCCAATGCATGCATCATGGTGCTAACGGGGCAGGTTCATGCGGTGGAATGCCGATTCTGGGCTCAGGAAACAAGCACAGACTGGTGGGACTGCATAGTGTTGTGGGTCTGGGACGATTCCCAGTGGCTGCGAAACTTTCGCATGCGTAAGGGCACTTTCATAGAACTTTGACTTGCTTTCCCCTGCCCTGAAGAGCATGAATGCCAAGATGAGAGCAGCCATCACATTTGAGAAATGAGTGGCGATAGCCCTGTGGAAGCTTGCAACGCCAGACAGTTTGTGGAGTAAGGAAATTGATTTTAAGAGCCCTTTAAGTCGAAAAAAAGGGCTTCATCATGTGGATGGGTGCAGGTTTACATCGATTTAACGCTGCTAAATTCGACCTAAAGTCCTAGTGTAGACCAGGGCTAAGACTTGACATGTGCTCCAGCAGCCTGCTAAGCACACAGTGAATAGAGAATCTTGAACCATTCCTTTACCCCCAAAGACACTGGCGTGAACTTCATAGAGAAGCTGTGAGTTTTCCCTATGCTCTTCTTCCTAATCTCCACCAGCCACGTTGCTTTCAATTTGATTGGGGGATTATATTGACAAGCTAATCTGCCCTTTGGCTCTGCTTGCAGTTGTGACTGGGGGTGCAGGAAATAGAGAATGGCAGGCAGCCACTTTGACTTGGGGACAAAGTCCCAGGGGAGGAAAGAAACAGGAAGACTCTGGAAGGGGCAGTCTATAAGAGCATTGCTAGTTCACTTGCTTTCACTTTTCTGTTTTCGCTATGTTCTTCCAATGCGGAAAGCTAGTTTTGAAAGTGTAGCACAGTGGTGCGGCTTTGCTCATCCTGTCCCTATGGTGAGAGCCTGGTGAATGGACAGATCAAAACAATCTTAACTGCTCCACTCTCCTAGTAGCGACTATATTGATATTCCCCAGAAAGGGAAATCCAGACTGCTTTCACATGACAAGGCTCTAAGGGGCATTGCTAACAGTTGAGTTAAAAATGGGTCTTAATGGCAGGTAGGCCAATGAGTTAAGTGTTCTGAAATGGAGGTTGCAGCTGGAGAGAGATGACTTCGTGATTGAAGCAATTGCTTTACACTGTGCCCTGGTGTGAAGTCAGACCTCCATTTGATTCAATGGAGTGACAAAGATATAACAGAGCAAAACTTAGATTGTATTTCTTTTTCCCTTCCAGCCAGTTAAATTCTCTCTGTATTGCCCCCTGTACTTGTATCTTGCTGTGACTTTTGTGGTCTTGGGGGTCAGGATCAAGGTGAGAGGAGCTTGCATGGCACCTGGCTAGGTTGATGCTTCAGCCTCCATCTCCTCCACTCCAACGAGGATGAAATTCAGCATTAATTTTTTTAGAACAAACTGATTAATTGTCTACTAGATCTTCTCCTTGAAATCTGTCCCTTTTAAGTAGGAGTGTTGCGGAGTCCTGCTTACTGCATCTGCTAAGAGTATTACCATGTTCAGCTCCTCCGTGAGAACCACTCATCCTGGCAGTCTCTTCTCTGAAATTGCTCAGCAGACTGGAAAGCTCAGCTGACATCTGCCCCCAAATACAAGTATTTTAAAGATAAATGGACTTGTGCTGAAAGGGGGAAAAAAATCCAACTCTGAAATCCCAGGGTGTTATTCCAAAGCATCAGGGGCCACTAGGGGTGTGTGGTTATGGAAACATGAATTTCCCATTCTTGTGCTTTGCTCAGCAAAGCTGGCATCTCTACCACCAGAGAGACTGTTTCTCGTTAGTGAGTTATGACTAGCATCCTACCAAATTCATGGTCCATTATGGTCAATTTCACAGTCACAGGATTTTAAAAATCATAAATTTCAAGATTTCAGATATTTAAATCTGAAATTTCATGGTGTTGTAACTGTAGGAGTCCTGACTCAAAAAAGGGTTGCAAGGTTATTGCAGGGGCATTGTGGTATTGCCACCCTTACTTCTATGCTGCCGGTGTTGCTTTCAGAGCTGGGGGCCCACCTAGTAGCCACCGCTCTCCGGCCACCGAGCTCGGAAAGCAGCACAGAAGTAAGGGTGGCAATACGGTGAACTCCCTACAATAACCTTGCGACCCTCCTCACAACCCCCTTTTGGGTTGGGACACCCAGTTTGAGAAACACTGGTCTCCCCTGTGAAATGTGTGTAGTATAGGGTAAAAGTACACCCCAGATCAGATTTCATAGGGGAGACCAGATTTCACGGTTTGAGGCATTTTTCATGGCCGTGAATTTGGTAGGGCCCTAGCTATGACAGTGACAACCTTTTGGCCTCCTGAGAAAGGCAGGTTTCATTCCTTGTCAGGCTATGCTCACGGCTCCCTATTTGTCCTTTACTAATAAGCAGAAAAGAGATGCACAGCGGGCACTGGAAAGATACCTTCAAAAAGAGCTGAGGTGCTGTAACTTAGTAAATGGAATGGAACTGAACTCAGGAATGCGGGCTCCATGTTCCTGCTAACCAGGCTTGCAGCACAGCCATTGTGTTAACCAGTCTTTTAAAAATGCTTTCCTGCTACTGCTACAAAAGTCAAAAGGCATCCCAGAATCCTCAGTGCAATCCGTGATGCTTTCCTGGATATCCCCAGCCAAGCAAGTAGCACTGAGTATCTCGTGAGTGGGGTGAGAATTGCACAAGTATTAGCTGAAGAGTACTCTGTACATCCTGCCTTAGGAAAGGTGGGACCACTCAGTGAAGAAACCTGGGCAGAACTCAAGTTCCTTTTTTGCTCTGCCGGTCACCTCTAAGGGTAGTATTTACACAGAGCTTTGGGGAAACTGAATCAGGGAATTAGAACTTTTGCCCGTCTACAAATCAGGCTCAATAGTATCAAACTGCTGATTTTATGAACTCAACTGTGCCACTTCTAATGCCATCCTTCCAAGAGTCAAGCACTAGTGGTAGATTGTAGAGGGAGGTTTCAAGTGGTCAGGCATCTCCTATGTATGTGGCTGGCTTACGCATTAGCCTGTAATGTAGTTAGTGCAAACTGTCAACTGGTTATGGGGCTTCTTCTGTCTGGTACGCTTTCACTCCTCTCACCACCGCTGTCTCGCTGCCATTGGATAAGAGTTCAGAATGTAGAGCGTGGAAGCAATATTTTGACTTTCTTCTGCCCTCATTCTCCCTGTATTTGTGTAACTCTCAAATCCCATGCCTAGATTACAAAGAGATCAGGGGAGAAGCAAGTGCATGAAACAAACAGTGAGATTAATTCCTTTAGGAGCCTACAGTGTGTAATCCCCCAAGGCGCATCTGCCAGTCCGAGTGAGGCTTAGCCAAAGCAAGTCTGGCAGCTATGAGGAATTTCTGCTGGGATCTCTCTAGCTGGGGGGAGGGGAAGGCAGAGTGGGGTGACTGGCTGCAGCTTGACAGAAGGATGCTGTGGGCCTGATTTACACCCACCTATGCTTCATACAGGGTTTCAACAGTATCCCAGCCCACTTGGTGATACATGCAACAGCCTCTTCTCCAGACTGCCCAGAGTCCAGCAATTCCATATTTTGTCCTACCAGCTTAGCCATGGTTTCTGCCCCTCCCAAATCCAGCAGTCCTATGTGAGACCTCCGCAGACCTCTCAGTATCTCCCTTTACCTGGTAGGAGTGCCTTGCAGCAGAGAGAAGCAAATCCTCTGGGCTCCCGTGACTCTCCCCTTGGGAGATGGGCTGGATTGTGAGGCAAAGAATAGGTCTCCTTTGATTCTTGATGTTGGTACATTTCCAGAGGGTGGGGTTGGAGCACATCTCCCCTGCCTGGGGGGTGGCAGAACAGGACTTCTGGCTTCCTATCTGTACCAGCCTCTGGGATGGGCTAGGGGAGGTGTCACGCCGAATGGGAAGCAAAATAAACTGCTTGGCTCCTTTTCAGTGCAGCAGCAACTTGGTCTAATTTCCTCTCCTCCTGGTCTGCTGCTGGAGTGGGGATTCTGGGATAGGTCATGCAGGTACCCTGGGGGCACTACTGGGGGAATCCAAGAAGGGAGGGCCCTTGATCTAGCAGCCAGGTGCACCCAACAGAGGGCTGACGCTTGCAAGGAGCAGAGGAGGCCTTAATGTTTTTGGATGGATTGCAAAGTGGTCTTTTGCAGATTCCCAATCCCCAACGGCACTAGTTCCTGCCCACCCTGCTCATGTCCCCGTGGGCATGGCTGGCCTAGGGAGAAGTTAGGTTTGGGATGTATCCCAAGGCATCATCTCCCTACCGGACTCATTTTCCTTTAGAAATGGGAGCGTTGGAGAGAGGTTGTGGCTGCGTTGCTCCTAGGATATTAGAGAGACAAACTCTCTCACCAACAAGAGTTGGCCCAATAAAAGATATTCCCCCACCCCCCTTGTTGCTCTAGAGCTGGAGAGAGTCTGTTCAGTCCCTGCCCGCCTCCTGCTGCAACAGTGGAGCCCACGCAGCAGACTCCATTCAGTCCTAGCAAGCAGCTCACCAGTTAGGTTTTCAAGGCACTTTACAAGGGAAAAATGTAACAAAGAGCCCAGGGTTAACTCCAGCGGTGCCCCCTCCAGCTCCTCGGTGCCCAGGGAGCGTTTGGACAGCCGCTTGGTGGACAGCTTCGTGTCAGTTTGAGCGCAGAGAAAATTTCTGCTATGAAACACGCACAGACTGGCATCCCCGTAGCATGGCCCCTGTCCTCTTAGGAGCTGGGGGGGTTACTGAAACAATCCCAGGAATTCTTGGGGAGCATTTGTGGAGGTATCACTCTGAATTTTGGCCTGCAGCTTTTGCCTCATTATTATGAGCCAGGCCCCTTTGCTTCCCCCCCCCCCACCCCATACAAGCATCACTAGCAGATATCTCGTGGAGGTGAGAGGTAACTAGAAGTGTGCGAGTACAACTGGCAGCCACATTTTGGTCATGTCCCCTGCTGCTGCTAGTGCCGGGTCACATCAGGCGCTGCAGCCGGAGCGGGGAGGAGGTTGCTGTGACAGCAACATTTACTTTTTCACAGCGTGAGAAATTTCAGGATGACTCTGCTGCTGGCTGAGCCCCCTGGCGCAGCTCCTTCCCCAAACTAGGAGAGGCAGGTGATGGCGAATGAGGAACCTAGTTCCTCGGTGCAGATCTTGGCTCAAAGAAGTGGGGTTATGTCATCTCCTGTGTGACACTTGCTGGGCTGAGTCTACACGGATGGTGGCGTGTGGAGGATAGACCCTGTGTGCCCCCCAGCATGGGTATAAATAGCAGTGTAGAGGGTGAGGCACTGCTTAGGTGAGTGAAAATGCTCCAGAACTTTGTGGTATACACCTTACATGTCAAGCAGGGCCACTCCTGGCTACAGTGCTATTTGTAGCAGTGTAGTGTCCCGCTGCCTGCCCTTTGCCAAAGCCTTCCTCTGCCACATGTAGCTGTACCCTGCAGTGAGCATGGACGCAGCCCGCTTTTCAGTGTGGTGCGTAGCTATGTGCATGCTACACACTGCCAGTGGAGACAAGGCCTTAGAAGCAGCTTCAAGCCCAAAGGGCATTCTAGGCAGCACCCCTCTAATAAGAAGAGCCATGCTTCTTGATAAAATAACACTTGATTGTTCATATGCTCCATTAGGCTGGGACACTTCCTCATTCACTAGAAACAGAGGAGAGACTCCCCGGGCCCCCGGATTATTCTCTACCCAGCTGCACTGCACTCTGCCTAGTGTCCTTAACTGTATCAGTCCCCAGGCCAGATTCTCAGGAGAACTCAGCACGCCCCTTGTCACCAGAACAGGTGGCCAGACTTTCAGATGAGCCCAGCACAGCAGGTGCTGAACGCTCTTGAAGAATCTAGCCCCAGTTGAGGATGCGGTGAAGCACTTATGCTGGCTATCCAGTTCAGATTAAGAACTGGGGCCTTTTGTTTCGTAAATGGCACCTGCAGAAGGCATAGGTTTAAAAAAGCAGCCTTCACCTCACCTAGTGAAGTGAGCCTAAAGACTAGTTCGTATCCAGGGAGGTTGTGGAATCCCTCTCATTGGAGGCTTTTAAGAACATGTTGGACAAACCCAGCAGGCCTGGTCTAGGTTTACTTGGTCTTGCCTCAGTGCAGGGAGCTGGACTAGATGGTCTCAAGCTCCCTACCAGCCCCACCTGTCTAGGATTCCATAATGTAGTAAGAGGGCAAATGGAAATGGTTGGTGGTTGTTTTGCCCCACCCAGGGGTGAATCAATGTATGTAATTAACCAGTCGTTCATTTAGCATTTCCTCCTTCGTTGGTGTTTGTTAGATCTGAGATATATATATTTTCTATAGACAGCGGTGGAGCAGGGAGTCTCATCGATGCTTATGCCCAGATTTACAGAAGTGCACAGCAGCAACAGAAACTCTTCAGGCCCATTAGAGCTGCTGAAGGCTGTTGAAAGCCTGACTGGTAGTGTGAGAGCAATATTGGCTGCTGCCCTTGTGCTACAGCTCTGATGATGCTTGTTAACAGGCACAGTTAAAAGCTTCCAAAGCAAAATCCTATAACCACACCTAGTGAATTAGACGGCAAAAAGCCTCCTATTTAACAGTCTAAATGTCCTGGCTATGTGCCCCACATTCTCCCTGTAGTCACACAGCCCCTGTGCATAACCATTCCAAAAGGGAAAACTGAGGCCAGAAATCCTCTTTAGCTTTTGAGTAGAAACAAAGCTGCTAGTTAAGGAATCAGCCTGGATGTCAGAGGCTTACAGAAGACAGTTGCTGCTGAGAAATATTCCCTTTCATTTCATGAATTGCTTTAACGGGAGGTATACTACAAAACATTAAACATTTAAAAAGACAAGACTGTCTCACTTACCAAACATAACAGATCAGAGAAGCAGACGGCAGGAGACAGGCCACCGACACTCAGAAAATTCATATTTGCAAACATACCAATTCCTCCATTGTTCACCCCTGGGCCTTGTCATCAGGCATCAGTCTGCCCTTAAATGGACTTTTCCTATGGGTGGGCCTGGTATCAATTGTCCAATCTGTTTGATGCCAATCAGATCCGTTTTAATTACCCTAATTAAGCAGGCCTGTCACTTATCAGATTGCTGATCAAGTGGATTCATGATCGCATGCCTTCCCGCTACACCCCCCCCACTAACAGCTAGTCTTTTTGCAATAAGGCTTTTGCCAGTTTCTACTTTTTGATTCACTTTCAAAAATCAAAGGAGCCTGGACTGACGTGGAGAGGACAGGCTGGCCACCCAGGGTAGAGCTGACCGTGTGGCTGCCAACCAGGCACCAAACTGCCTTCCTCATAACACCATTTTAAAAAGATTACTGTTTTTATGAATAAGCTGGTTTCTGATTACACTTTTTTCCCTCGCCCCAGGAAATGAGCAATGGATGGTCAGTAACAGGAACATAAGAGTGGCTGGAACAGATTGAATGCTGGGCCATCGAGTACAGTACCCACCTCAAAACCCATAGTCCATTAGGCTAGGTGTGCAATGTGCATCAGAGGTGAAATGAGTCTGTGTGTGCCTTCTAGCTGGGGGGGGGCTCAAAATTCTTAGACACTGGGTCAGAATTAGTATCACCATATTATAATTGGTGATGCAGAGTCACAGGCTAAGTAACCTGCCCAGGGTCACAGAGTGAATTAGTGGCGGAGCCAGGTCTCCTAATGCCCAGTCCCCTGCTCTAATCATTAGAGAAAACTTCTCTTCACTTGTTTAGTTCTATGGGTTATTAGTGCTGATAAAATTATCCAGCCACTTTCTAAACCTTGCCCCAGTGGTTGACACAGACACCCTTCGTTGCAGCAGCCCTGGAATAGACACTGTGGTCTAAATGCAGCACTAAATTTGCAGCGTCCTAGCACAGTCCTAGGGGCTTGACAGACAGGGGTTCAGTGACGCACGCACCTTCCTTTTTGTATTGCAATGTTGTCCCTGGGTGGGGTTGGGGTGAGAGAAGGATGGTGTGTGAAGGGAGTGGGGCAGGGGTGTGTGTGGGAAGGGTCAGGGGAGAGGCCACTGTCTCTGGGAGGTGGCTAATCCCTGTGATTGGAACTGGACTCTCCCACAGCCTGAGTGAGTAGTCTACCCATAGGGGACAAAAGAATGATTCACATTTAAGCCAGCGCCCTGTTCAAAACCCTTCCTCTCACGGGGTGGGATAGAACCAGGATATCCAACAGCTCAGCTGTGGAGCCTAACCACTATGCTACCTAGGGGTTCTCACACTCAGAATGTGCTTTGGCCTTTTAATAGTTTATTAAAGCGGAACAGAATCAATAGGCCAGACAGAAGGAAACCACTTTTCCAAGCCCTTCTCATCAGGCACAAAGAAGACTTGAACCAGGGTACTAACAGCCCAGGGGAGGGCCCTAACCACTGGGTGACAGAGTGCTTCTGACATTTTACATCTCAATTTGGCGAGTTAGTTAAGTAGAGCAGCTTCAACAAGAAAGCCTGAGGGAGCCCCACCTCAGAAAAACCTCAAAGTGCAGCAGTTAAACCATTCACTTGAGCTGTAAGAGAACACTGCTTAAATCCCAGCTCCGCAAAGAGCAGGGGGCGTGACCCAAATGCTCCTATAGTCTAGGTGAGTACCCAAAATGCTGGACTATAGCGGGATTCTTACACTCTCTGTGGCCCAATGAATGTGTAATTTTTTTTTTATTAAAGAGGAACAGCTTCAATAAGAGATGAAGAACACCCGATATCAGCATACCCCTGCTGTCAGTGATTTGGGTATTCACGTGAAAGAGTGCAGACCCTTAGTCACAGCCCTTCTCACCAAGCATAGGAGGAACTGAACCAGGATTTCCACCCCCATCTCCCAAACCTTACCAAGGGCTAGAGAGGAGGCAGGGCCTAGGCTGAAGGGAATGGCAGTTAGTGTCAATTCTACCTTGTTCAGCATTGTCCCTGGCTGCAGACCAGTAGGAGGGAAGGTGGCAGGGGTGCTGGGATGTGCAAGGGGTGGTAATTCCCCAGGTCATAGCCCAGCTCTTGCCAGAAAATGTCAGCAGCTCCCGTCTGCCAGCCCCCATATCTCCCTGCTCCCAGCACTGCTGGCATCTCTCTTCCTGCCACAAAAATTGCCTTCCACTGGTCTCCGCTCTTGCTCTCTCCACTGTCTCTAGCTCCTGTCTCTCCTGTCCCTAGTGGCTGGGTTCCAACTCTTGGTCGTTCTGCAGTAACATTCCCCGCACACCCTCCCTCCTCTCCCCCCCGCCCCCCTCCCGGCCGCCCTCGTGAGGCAGGATCCAAACTGCTATTTCTCTTGCTAGAGCCACAAGATTTGCTTCCTTGTGGGAAAACAATTTCTTGTCTTGTAAATGGCTCCTGTTTTTTGACTGACTAGGCAAGTCGCCAACAGCTGTAATTGACTCAGAAGGAGCCCAGGTAGTTAGCCCAGAAACTCCATAGAAAGAAGCCTCCAACAGCTTCCCATCCTTCCCCCTAAGCCTTGACTGTCCAGCCCCACTTCCCCTACAGCCGCCACGCCGTCCCTTTCCATGAACTACCCAGTGAGGAGAGGCTTATAAACAAGAGACCCCTGTACTAGCTGTTATAATGTGCAATGATTGTTGCGGAAATATTTCTGTGAGCCATTAAACTGTTACAATGGAAGCTGCAGGGAATCCCTGGCTGCCTTTCCAGGGTGAGAATTTTGCCAGGGATAGAATCTCAGGGCCTGGGCCCAGCAAGAATAACCTCACCCACAAAGTAAAAGGAGAGCTTTTTCAGTGGCTGGGTTCTGTTCAGCCCAATGTGGGAGACCACTGAGAAAGGAAGATGCATTTATGGATCTGGTTAAAGCCTCCAGCTGCCCCACTGGCTTCCTTGGGGCCAGGGAGGGGGAGAGGTAGAGGGGCAGTTCTTTTACTTTGTAGGTGAGGTTATTCTTGCTGGGCCCGGGCCCTGCAATTCTATCCCTGGC
Organism: Caretta caretta; assembly: GCF_965140235.1. Classification (NCBI taxonomy): domain Eukaryota; kingdom Metazoa; phylum Chordata; order Testudines; family Cheloniidae; genus Caretta; species Caretta caretta. The sequence continues at coordinate 20,912,987 of NC_134218.1, forward strand.
GAGAGCAGCATGATCCAGTGCCTTGACTGTATTTTGGGTGCCACCGAGCAAAGGCAGGGCCGCAGCATAAGGAGAAAAGGGGAAGCTGCGATTCTTTGTACAAAAATGGGATGGTTGTTTCAGACAGTTCCTCAGGCCCGAGGGCTCTAGCTCAGGGGAGAGAAAGCTCTGACATGTTTCCGTTGGCGGCCATGCCTGCCTGGGGGATTTCTCGACGTCCAGGTGCAGTGGTACAGGCCCCTCATGGAGTGGCGATCAGATCCCAGCCCTTCCGCACTGTGGCCATTGACTGCACTGGGAGCAAAGCAGGCCTAGTACTGCTAGCGGCTCTCATGAGGGTTACCCCAGTTTGAAGCCGGAGAGAACTGCACCAGTGCAAACAGCAGCTTGGCCTGTCGGCACTAGGGCTTCACACTGGTGCAGTTGCAGTGATGGCTGTGACTGGCTCAGACTGGTGCCCTGGGGAAGTGGAAACTAGCTCGTGAGACATAGAGCCTTTCAAATCCACCGCCATCTCCACAGCTCATCCCTGCAAGCATCACTGGGAGGAGGGGCCGAGGACTGGACAGGCCGCAGAGCCTGGACTTCCATCTTATCCCCAGATGCTCCTCCTGAACACGGGTAAGGTGGGTAGAGTATGGGTCAGCTTGGGTTGCCACTGCCCAGGCTCCCCCAGCTCTGGGGCTGGAAAGGAGGGTCTCAGAATCATGTCCCCAGGCGCCTCTCACTAGCCTGAAATTCACATGGGGGGGAAAAGAAAATATCAAATCTGCTAAAGGAAAAGCAACAAATAACCGACCTGGCAGCCAGTCAGTGATTGCAGGGCTCCGAAAATAAAGGCAGGAGCCTGAAGCTAGCCACCCTCCCTGATGGCCCTGGCACAAGTGCGGGGATCTTGGTGTCCATAGCACAGAGGAGGCTACGTGCTGCAAACACAAGGGGGACTGGCAGGGAAGCGGGATCGGGGCTAAGAGTTAGAATCTTGTTTTATTCACACAAGAAAGGCTGCAGTGACTGGAAGGAGCCTGTACAGTGCTAAGGAACTCATCATGAAAAGCCTTCTCTTGGCACAGGGGTTGGTCCCAATCCCAGCCATTAGCATAGGTGTGTTCGATTTAATTATAATGCTAGTGGAATGCCTCAACTCGTCAGAGGAGTTTCCCCGATGCGTGGTCCTACTTCCCCTGCTAGATGTATTGGTGTAGCTGAGAAGGGACTGCAGAGAACAGGGTGCCAGCTAAGCACGTGGCAGGCACCAGAAAAGGTCTGTACAAGTCCCCGCATGGGAAACATCGCCGGCTGAACGGGAGGCAAAAGGTTGTGCTAGCTGGTGGGAGTGAAACCTGGACTGCCCAGCGAGGCAAGAGAGTGGAGCCTGTTGGTGGGTAAAAGATCCCACAGATTAACACAAACATCTAATCTTAGAATCATAGAATCATAGAATATCAGGGTTGGAAGGGACCCCAGAAGGTCATCTAGTCCAACCCCCTGCTCAAAGCAGGACCAATTCCCAGTTAAATCATCCCAGCCAGGGCTTTGTCAAGCCTGACCTTAAAAACCTCTAAGGAAGGAGATTCTACCACCTCCCTAGGTAACGCATTCCAGTGTTTCACCACCCTCTTAGTGAAAAAGTTTTTCCTAATATCCAATCTAAACCTCCCCCACTGCAACTTGAGACCATTACTCCTCGTTTTGTCATCTGATACCATTGAGAACAGTCTAGAGCCATCCTCTTTGGAACCCCCTTTCAGGTAGTTGAAAGCAGCTATCAAATCCCCCCTCATTCTTCTCTTCTGCAGGCTAAACAATCCCAGCTCCCTCAGCCTCTCCTCATAACTCATGTGTTCCAGTCCCCTAATCATTTTTGTTGCCCTTCGCTGGACTCTCTCCAATTTATCCACATCCTTCTTGAAGTGTGGGGCCCAAAACTGGACACAGTACTCCAGATGAGGCCTCACCAATGTTGAATAGAGGGGAATGATCACGTCCCTCGATCTGCTCGCTATGCCCCTACTTATACATCCCAAAATGCCATTGGCCTTCTTGGCAACAAGGGCACACTGCTGACTCATATCCAGCTTCTCGTCCACTGTCACCCCTAGGTCCTTTTCCGCAGAACTGCTGCCTAGCCATTCGGTCCCTAGTCTGTAGCTGTGCGTTGGGTTCTTCCATCCTAAGTGCAGGACCCTGCACTTATCCTTATTGAACCTCATCAGATTTCTTTTGGCCCAATCCTCCAATTTGTCTAGGTCTTTCTGTATCCTATCCCTCCCCTCCAGCGTATCTACACTCCTCCCAGTTTAGTATCATCCGCAAATTTGCTGAGAGTGCAATCCACACCATCCTCCAGATCATTTATGAAGATATTGAACAAAGGACATCTGGTGTCTTAAAGGACACCAGATGAGAGGGAGCAAAGGCAAACAGAAGGGAAGTCTAGGCAGTAGGGTGAAGAGTACACACCCCCTGGAGCAACCATCGCTGGGCTTGCTGCCTCATTATCTTGTCAGAAGGTAATTGGATCCCAGGGTTTATTGTACAATAGCGCAGATTAGCTCACCGGCCATCCTGGCCCAGGATAATCTTGTTGCAGGATTACACAGCCACGTGTGAGTCCCGCCCAATTGGTTGATGGATACACAAGGATCACTCCTAGAGGGGGGAATGGCAAAGGGGAACTTTCTCTGCAACATCTTGGCAGACCTGTAGTTTTCACAAGAGTCTGATGCATCAGGAGCGTCCAGGGTCTCAGGCCCAGAGCACGCGGCTGCGAATGGACTGCTCTGCACCGAGTACCACCAGCCTTTTCTGCCCTGCACAGACCACAAGCAAGGCTGCGAGTCAGTCACGGCTTCTGTGATTTTACGTGACCTCTGCAACTCCAGCCCCGGGGGGCGGGGCTTGGGCTTCTGTGATTTATTGTTCACTGCCTGCATCTCGTCCCTGACTTTTACTAAAAATACCCCTCACAAAAAATCTTAGCTTTGGTGATGATCAGTCCCTGGCCACCAGGGGGCAGCAGGGAAGCAAACAGTGAGCACTGTATCAATGGCACCTGGGCCCCTAACCAAATGGGGATTTTCACAACAAAGCAGAGCTCAGGACATGCCTTCCCTTATAGGTAGGGTTGCCAATTCCCGTATTCTCGTATTCCTGGAGGTTTTAACACATGACAATTTTAAATTAAATGTTAATCTTTAAATCCTGGACACTCTAGGCCAACCCTGGAGGGTTGGCAACCCTAAATTCATAGGCCTTAGGTCACCCCTTCCAGTGCATGCAAGAGGCACATGCACCAACCCTTTGCAACAGCGCAAATCCAGGGGATGGCTCAGGGTATAAAGATCAGAGCTGAAATACCTTGAATCGCTAGCAATGTAAATGCCATCAGGGCTCATCCAGCTCCGCCTTCCCTGGCATTACTGTAAATTGCACTAGACTGATGAAGCAGTTGCATGTGGAGATTAAGGATCATCCAAACCAGGGTCAACTGCAAAGTTCATCTGTTTGGAGCAGTACCTGCAAACTGATAAATTTTGCCGTTGATCCCGGTTTCTAAAGTCAATGTCTCCAGCCCACTTTTCCATGCCAGGAAAATTCACATGCAGCTGTGATCAGGCTAGTGTGACTCTTATTATCTGGCAGGACAAAGCCACTAGATGCATGAGTTACTGTAGCAAGCTAAGTAGCACAGATCTGCTTGTGTACACCTTGTGTACATTAACATACATGTGACTTGCTGTCTTCAGTCAGCAGTCTTGTTGGGGTGCTACAGGGAGCAGCAGCTGGAGGTTAGCTGCAAACCAATCATTCCCTCATCTGCATTCTATTGTGACATGGCCAGCAGGACGGCCTGTGCTCACCCACTGAAGAAGTAACGCAGATGGGAAGAGATGCTAAAATAAGCAGCAAGAGACTCTGGCACGGAGCACATCAAGCATGTTGTTTATTTTAAAGGAAAACCAGCTCCATCCAAATGTGTCGGGGGAGGGAAGATTCCCCTATCAAGATCCAGCTTCTTTCCAAAGCTTCAATATACACCCATGTCCCATTATCAGCTGGAAGAACTATAAATCAGTGAGGGATGTGATTATCTGCAGGCTGTGCATCCAGGATGAAGCAGCTACGAGTGTTAAGGTCTAGCTCCAACCTGCATTAACATTTAGATGACACAAAAAGAAACCAAGTTTTGTACGAGCAGTGCTAGTCAGCCCTCTCCTTTTTCCTGTAGAGCAGCAAAAGGAATTGAGATTCAGTTTGCTGGTAGATCCAGCTGCTTTAATATTTGTACATAATAACCCAGCTCCGCTGCTAGTAGACTCCAGGGACTTCACATTACCCTACGCACAGAGCTTGTCTATTATATGATAGAGCAGAGTTAATTTTTGCATGCCTTCTGGAAGCTCATTCCTAGCAGGGCAGAGGGATTCACTAAGGCTGTCCACTCCCCCAGGGGTTCATTTGCAAGGAAGGAGTTCTTGTCTCAGCAGACTGTGATGGATTCCAGAGGGCTGAGTGTCGCTGGCTAGAGACATGCTGTTGAGAAGGGCACTGGCTAATAGTCTGATGGGCCGTGGTAGTATAATGCCTGGTAGAACTTGCTTCCTTGAAAATTTAAGCTGATGGATTGGGGGGGGGGGAAGAGGGGAATGGAGGTTACCTAAAGAGAGCGCTATTGTGGGCCAGAGGCCAGCTACCCAAGTAGTGTAGAACATCCTAGCTCCATTAAGGTCAATAATAGGTATACCAATGAGTGCCAGCTAAAGTCTGGCCCGAGATCTGTAAGAGGTGCTCAAATATTACAGGGCGGCGCTCATGTTTGTTACAGGACGTGCAGTGGCACGGAAGGCTCCCCACTAGTGCACACACAAAAAGCCGATCTTTTCATTCATACGCAAGATACAACGCTTTTTTAGTGAGGTCTGTGTGTTTAATCAGACAAACTGCAAAGTATTTACACCAATATCAGAGTTTCAAAGAACCCCCGCGTCCCCCTCCACAAATCTGGGGACTTGAGGTTTTTCCAAAAAGTTTTATTATTTAAAAAAAAAAAAAAAGGAGGGGGGGGAAGAACTAGATAGTTAGACACTCAAAAGGCAGTGGGGTGGGGAGCAGGGAAGAGAGGCAGATCACCTTGTTCTCTGCATAGTCAGCAGCCGGAGATTTTACAAAACACTGTTAACAAGTTACAATAGCAGAAGAATACCTTCTACGGTGTTATTTATTTCCCTGAATCAATGCAAAAGAGCATCAGACTCATTAGGTAAAGAGATTCCTCTTCAGTTTATTGGCTTAAAAAGTAAAATTGGCAAAACACACTGGTGCGAGAGGACAGTCTCCCCATCCTGCTGTCTCCAGGGTATTAGTCGGTTCCAACGCCAGTATCCAGCCCTGAGACATGAGAGGACCTAGGGTCTGTCATGTCCACACACAGGAGGGTTACCCTGCTCTACCATACTCGAGATCATGCACAGTGGAGAAGGGTTTACTCTGAACCTGGGACAAAAAAAGAATTGAAGGAATCCTGCTCTATTCTTCTTCAAAGCTCGCCAAAGACAGGGAGCAAGAGCATCCCGTGTTCACTTACATTATTAATCGTCATTATTGCTACACCAGCTGTGGTAAAATCAGACACAGCTGGAAACAACCAGTGTTCAAGTCATTCTGTTCCCCCATCTTTCTTTGAAAAACGTACATATTGAAAAAAAGTCTTTTCGGGCTGTACAGCTGCTGTTGCCTCCCCTCCCCAGCTCCCGCCAGCCTGCTGGGTTTCAGCATATTCCAATTTTTGTTTCTGGAGCAACGATTTCTTCTTGGTGGTAGGTGTGTAAAGTTATATCAATTATACAAGCATCACTTGCACAACACACGCTTAATGTCCCCCCACCCCCCATACACTTTCTCTGCATGTTAGAAACTTTACCAAAAATGGGGACGGGAACCTGATCTCGCTAGAAATGAGGATTTCTCCCCAACTGCTCAACGTTGGCAAAAAGACACAGAACCTGACAAAGGGAGCGAGAGTCCCGGCTCATGAATGCAGCAATCTCGCCACAGCAACTTTTATGCTGTGCAGAAAAACTAAAAGGTCCAAGTCCAAAATTCATTTAAAAGACTACAGAAAATTAACCTTCTTCCAACCAAGAAAGGTAGGAACTTTTCTTGGAGAGGAGTGGAAACTCAGCTTTTTCGAGAGAGAGGGAGAGAACTAGGTTTAATAAATTAAGAGTGAGATGCAGGGCTGGGTTTGCGTTTTCATCAGTCCCAATTTCCCTGAGCTCCTAGGGGGGAAAAAAAAGAAAAAAAAATGCCTAAAAGGAAGATTCTTGTTTGGGTCACAGCATCTCTGGGAGAAAAGGAACCACCCCTTCCACCATGCCCAGGTTTGGAAGAGAATGGCAGTAAAGCTAAATTTCTAGCCGCATTTAAGGGGACAGGTTGGGAAGTCACAATGATCTCATCCCTCTGCACCTGCTTCTCCCCTGCTGGACTGGGAGGGTTTTATTCTGAGAGGCCAAGGCTGGGGCCACTTCAGTTAATGGGAGTTGTGTCCTGGATTTCCGTGGGGCCTGTACATGGCTGCAAGAGCTCAGGAGAAGGCGGCTTCCAAAAGAGTCTACAAGCCAGGGTGGAGTCACACGCCACCTAATTTTCTGACCCTAATGATTTTTAATCACAAAGTCATACCAGCAATACAGACCAGATACGTGAGTTAAAGATGATCTATAAATACCAGCACCGTTAGACTATCTCCCAAGGTTGCTTGCATTGTAGTATGACCAGGCAGAGGTAGAGGGGACTGAAGGACAGATCCCATTGAAGCCAACAGGAGTTTTGGCACAGATGGCTGCGGAAGGAGGATTTAGCTCACATGCAGCCAGTCATCTCCATGAATGCCCCATGACACTTCTCTCACCCCACTAGCTCCACCTGGGGGATTCACCACTGCTGCTAAGACATTTCTGCAACTTGCGACTGTGATACACAAGGACCTGGCACATGGTGGTGGTTTGGCTCAATTGCCCTAAAGATGGGGAACAATCCCAACATTGGAAAAGCATTAGGGTCATGGAGGAAGAAAATGTATGGAAAAATACCAAACCCCATTTTGCTCCAGACCCCATCCTACAGGCTGGGGTGGTCAGGGAGGGGGGGCGGCACATCAGAATCAAATCACTTGCTTCCACTTCCAATGTCACGCATAGCTGTGCCTCCTGCTTTTCAAGGTTTTTTTTTTTATCCTATGTGCTTCTGAGATTTCACTCTCCCCAGCTGGCATTTCTGCAGGGGAAGGATTTGTGCCTGCCCAGCACTCCTTACCACCCCCCCAGAAAAGAAGTTCTCCTCCGCATCAAGAATGGGCATCTGAGCCAGACCAAACCCAGCCTTGGGCAGAATGGATCATTTCGAACCATGATGCCAGCCTACAATTCTGGAGTCACTCTCAGCCAGCGTGCCAAAGCGCCCCACAGGACAGATGCCACCTAAAGGAAGCAATTAGGAGAGCACCTGTTTGGGACAGCTAAACTCTTTGAATAATGCATGGACTAAGTGGGCCACAAGTTGGGCTTAGAGCACGGTCCTTCAGTTGCCAAAGGGATTTGGTCCGTGGGGATTTTTGGCACACTGAAGAGCATCCAAAAATACAGACAAAAACGAGCGAGTGATGACAATAACCAAAGCCTTGCGGGCAAATGGCAAAGAATTCCAGTTACATCCAATTGCAGACACGAGCGTTACCTTAGAAAAAACACATGCAACTAATTCAACAGGCGAGTTGAGGGCTATGTACAAAACCAGGCTATTTTACAGCTCGTTAGACATTCTCCCTTTTAAGAAGCCATTACCCCACAGAAAGCTGCTGGGCTTCCCCAGTTGAACAGCGTAACTTTGCTACAAAGAGGCAATCGAAATAGGGCTTCGGTGGCTGCTTGGGTTTTCTAGTTTGTTTAAAGAATCACCCATTATGAGGGGAAGGCAGGAGCGAGATTGGTCATTGAAAACGGTCAAACTCAGAAGCATTTCCAGCCCCTGTATGTGGCATAGGAGAGGGCAGTCCTGCGGCCCCCTTCTGCCACCCCACCGAGCACCCTCTCTTCTAGAGGTTGGCCAAGCGCATCTCGGTCCTGCTCCAAGGACGGGCCCACACCACATGGGGCTTTATGACTGGAACTCATTTAGAATGAGGAAATCCTTAAGGACAGAGCAGGTGGGACCTCGCCTGGCGTATTTGGAGATCTGGGCCGAAGACCAGCCAGCTGTCTTGGCCAAGGATGGGGCAGTGTCTCTCGCATTCTCTCCTGTCTTTGGCACAGCACCTGCCCATTAATGACACTTTGCCCACATGGGCACCATTTGCTATTCCACCCACCTCCCTGTCTCTCTCATTCGGACATTCCAGGTCCACCTCAAAGAGGGATAAAAGCAGCGTGGAGCCTTTCTTCTGCAGCCAAATGAGAAGTGGGCCTGCTGTTCCTTTGGCAGTGCTTTGGCCTCACCTCCAAAACGGGGGTGCACGCTGCCAGCACGCAGCTGCATTAGGGCACCTTACTAACAGGGATGGAGCCCCATGACATTCTGGAGTTCACGAGAGTTGAGGTTTCCTCCCTCCTTCCACCACTGAAGAGAGTGGTCCTTTTGCTTAGCACAGTCACTGAAAGGCCAGGCTCATTCTCCATTTTAACACTTCCCGCTGTAGATCTCAGCACAGCAGTCCTCCCTTGTCCATTTGGGACCAGTATCTGAGACACAGATCATTCATTTGCAGTGTTGTCCTAGAGTGCAACTAATGACCTGCATCCAAGTGCTGGGCCAGCCCAGCTCTTACTGCCCTGCATACAATCCATCCATCTGCCTGTCAGCTAAAAGCAGATGGAGAGTTGTCTCTTGACCCGTGGCTACTGTCATCTCTCCTGCACCATGACTAACTTGGCTGTAAATAGCCTATTAGCTTCTCTGTCAGGGTAAGGGTCACCAGAAAACTCCCCTTGACAGCAGCTTGAGCTAGAACTGGTGTCTGAATCTGCCTTCCACCAGATCTCTCCACCTGAGGAGACAGCAGGAGAGAAGAGATGATCAGCAGTGATCTGGCAAGAAGGGATTCCTTAGAGATTTTAACAACTATATACACACAGGGCAAAGCTTGCAAACTTAAGTCTGCTGTTTATTCACAAGCCTGATGAAAAAATACAACCAGCCACTTGTGTGTTAGCTGCTGTCAAGGCAGCCTCTGCTACCTGGCTGCATAAATACAAGCATGGAAGCCACACATGCACCATCAGAGAGCGTTAACTGGGAGCAACAAGCTGTTTGCTGAAGAAAGTACATAGGATCCAATCCCACAGAGTGCTGAGCAACCTGAGCTCCCAAGGATTTCAGTGGGAAGTGAGGGCTCTTAGCACCTCACGGAATCAGGCCCTTCCTCCTCCCTTTCCCCACCAAGGCTTAGAATAGAGATTTTGCAGGATTTCTGCATTCAGGGGCCCAAGGCCAGCTTGCAGCAAGGGCACAACTAGGCCAGACACCAATACACAATGAGGCAAGGAGGTTGCTTCCCTACCTTACCATGCTGCACACAGAGCAGGTACAAAGATCTCACCAGGATTCCAGAAGATCTCAGCTCTAGCTGCTGAAGAATGGGGTTGAGTGGAAGCCCTGAACTAGTGATCTTCCCCATGGGAGCCCTTTCCCAGACCCTCACCTGCACCCAGAGAAAACAGCCATGGAAGCTGGGCTAAAGCAGGAGACTCCACAGTTTTAACTTTTAGGCAGGGTCTGGAGTTTAGGTGATGCCCCCTGTAGCTCAAGACCTATTATGGAGTGAAGATGGAGGGGAAGGCCCCTCTGCTCTCAGGCAGAATGGAGACTTCACCTCTACCCCAAATGCATCTATAAGTAGTTCTTGAAACCATGCCCCCATGGAATGGGTGATGCTCTCCCAAGCTCAGCAGCCTGCGGAGGATAAGACAATGGGGCATGGCCAGGGCCCCAATTCCCTAGGTAAGCTAGCTCCACATCAGGCCTTGATTCAGACAAAAAGAGCCCTTTGCTGGGCAGAGGCTTTCCTGACTGTGGCAGAGCTGGCATGAACACCAAAGTGTCCCAAGAGTGACCGACCCTGCTTCTCTGGCACTATAAACCTTGGAGTAAACTAAGATGCAACTGAATGAGTGGAATGAGGAGAGGTAGGGAGGGTCTGGCTAAGTGTTCTCCACATGTGCTGCTTAGGGTGGTGGCTGGAAGACCAGGGGTACTTCATTGAAGAATACCCCTCAAACAATAGGGGGTTGGCAGCAAGGGTAGGAAAAAGGAGGGGTATCCTGCCCCATTGGCATTTGCCTTAGTGTGTCTCTAAGAAGTAGTCATCTAGGTTAAAGGTTCCCTTTGCTGGGTCAGATGAGACTGGAAGACAGAAACCTGCAGCTCATGATCTAACATGGTCCTGAAACAAGTCAGAAGTCACTAGCACCATGAGCAGCAACACTGAACCCCAATGCAGCTGCATGTGCAACGCAGCCATGAAGTCCTTCTAGCTCTCCAGTAGAACCTCGCCCAGGGAGAAAAAGTCACCTCAAGAGCCTCCAGGTCTATATAGCACAGTCAGCATCCCTGATCCAAACTCACTTGTGCCTGGGACCTGCAGCAAGGCAAGGGGGCTGGGGCTGGTGTCTCAATGCCACAGCCCTGTACACCAGCAGGATGGGGCAGTGGAGACTGAGTCATGCGAGCACTGAAATGTGAATGTCCTCTCTGGAAGAGTCTCTCAGTCTGAAACCACAAACACTCCTGTAGCGAACTGCAGCCAAGTCTGCTCTGGGAACAGGCGTAGGGAGCAGAGAGGTATGGGGGAACCTTGTGCTGGTTTAAAAGAAAAAAGAGAAAGGCTGGAAGCTGCGTGATCGGAGATTGAAAGGTGTCCATCTGTAGCACTAGCATCCAATCCCAGCAGATCCAAGCGTTCCAGTGAGGAAGTCTAGGTCATTGTTAGACAGAGGTTGTCTAATGCCTTTCATTGCACTTCAGAACTACTAGGAGGAAGACCCCTGAAGGTCCCTCCAGCTTCTGCACAAACCTTCCCTCCTGGGTTTCTTCTGGAAAGGCTCCTTCTCCAACCCCCAGTCACTGCACACAGCCAATTCCCTTCAGACTCATCTCCAGGTCAAATGACCACACTTTGTTAAACACAGACCATAAATCAGTAATTAGTGATCAGGAGAACCCAGCCCCCCTCCACCTTGCGGGGCTAAAAAGCACCTAGTGCCACCCTCTGGGAGAAGGGCTAGTCACCAGAACCAGACTCTGCAAGGAGTTCCTGAGATGCCGCGTGTCTTGTGACATGTGTGTGGACACACCAGGAGGAGAGCAAGGTCTTTGGCACCAGGAGCCATCCCCAGGTCTATAGGTTCTCGCCTGGCTGGTACTGGGGCTCTGTCGACGTGAAGTAGTCCTCCAAGAAAGCCTGCAGGTACTCGAAGGTGGGCCTTTCCTCTGGGTCCTTCCTCCAACACTGGCACATCAGATCGTGCAGCGATTCGGGGCACTCTGGAGGACAGGGCATCCGGTAGCCACGTTCCACCTGGTCCAGCACTTCCCGGTTAACCATACCTGATAGCCAAGAGAAGGAATAGTGAGACATACCAAGGCTAGCTGACTTGACTAAAATCATGTAGCTAGTCTGTGACAGAGCTAGGAACTGAACCTTTGATCTTCTGCTAGCTAGATCTTCCTCAGCCCTAAATACAGCCAGTCACTCACTCCAAGCATGAATGGGAGGAGAACTTGATCCAAGGCAGGAGGTGTGGGGCTTGACTCAAGGCTCAGAGAACGTCTTCTTCCAAGTACAAGATCCCCTCAGGTCTTTCCCACCACGGGGAAGGCCTCATTATCCACCCCCATCCCTAATCAGTGGCAGAAACCCCACAGGAAGTTTCTCCATTGAGGAGATGAGCCTAGGAGTCACCATGGCAACTTAGACAGAACACTACTCCATAGATCAGCTGGGATCTGCCACAGCCGGAGCGGATATCAGAGCCTGCAGTGGCCAGCGACTGCATAGGACCTCTTGGTGTCTACAGTCGGTACCTACTCTTACCTGGGTATGGCACTCTGCCCTTCGTGGTCAGCTCAGTCAAGAGGATTCCAAAGGACCAGACATCTGACTTGATCGTAAACCTGCCATACAAAGCAGCTTCCGGGGCTGTCCACTTAATGGGGAACTTGGCACCTAAGCAACAGAGATAGAAAATAAGATTCAGATGCAATCACCCTGTATGTCCACTAGAGGAGCCTACACGTGGAGAACGGAAGGATAGTGATACCACAATGGGTGTGAGCTGAGAGCTACTCTAGGTGGGAGGTTTCACCAGCCGGACTTGCAGACCTCCGTTCAGAGGACTAGGCTACAGAACTAGCATTGGAGAAAAGTAATGCCTGCCCCATCTGCAGTCCGTGGCACTAGTGATGGTGATTGCTTCCCCTCTCACCCCTTATAGGGACAGCAAGTCCTCTGTCGCCTTCCTCTGTAGCATGGGGCACGGGTCACTTGCTGGAGGATTCTCTGCTCCTTGAGGTCTTCAAACTACAATTTGAGGACTTCAATAGCACAGATATAGGTGTGAGGTCTTTTTTAGGAGTGGTGGGTGAAATTCTGTGGCCTGCATTGTGCAGGAGGTCAGACTAGATGATCATAATGGTCCCTTCTGGCCTAAATATCTATGAATCTATGAATCTATGAAAGTACCTTATTAAGTTTCATACCTAGGCGGGGACAGAGCCTGCATCAGGAGTAAGTCTGAGCATAAGATGGGGTCCCAAGTCCCATCCCCTTCACTTTCCAATAGCACCAGCAGGGAAGGGTGGGTAGAAGCAGGTGAACGGGAGTTAAAGTGCTGGTTTAAAAGTACACAATATGGAGCAGCAGGGTCACACCATACATATCCGAGCACAGGAGTGAGACTGCAGACTCCTGAGGAGTGCTGGATCAAGAGCCCTGCACAGCTGTGTCCCTCAACACATGCAGTCTGGGCTGTAGCTGTGCAGACTCCCTCACCGGCTTGGGACAAGGGATTACTTCAGCCTTCATGCCCTGTTTAAGTACTTGGCACCTCTGCAGAGGCCACCCGTGCCAATGGGGCAATCTGCAGGGAACCAGACAGGCCCACAAACAGTGGCTGGAAGGAAACAATTTTGAGTCATTCCTGAGCTGGGCTGGGCTGGACTTGAACCTAGGAGCACATACTAATGGCTTGTGCCACCTTGCGCTCACCTGCCCTGCTCTGCAATGCTAAGCAGTTTGGGCCTCACTCATTTCCATTTTCCACAGCTTCCTTTGACACCCGCACATAAAGGCAATGCGCACCCTCCCACTCCCCATACCTTGCCTGGCTGTGTATTCATTGTCCTCAATCAGCCGGGCCAAGCCGAAGTCGGCTACCTTGCACACCAGGTTTTCCCCCACCAGGATGTTGGCAGCTCGGAGATCCCGATGGACATAGTTCATCCTCTCCACATATGCCATTCCAGATGCGATCTGTAGCCCACACATGGGACAGTGCGCAGAGAGTGTTAGATGCTACAGGACACAGTTTGCCCAAACACTAGACCTCACAACTGTGCTCGTGTGAATGCAGAGCTGCTTGCAGCTGCGCTCTGGGCATGGTAAACAGCTGGCACTCCAGCAGCATCCTGGGAGGCTCTGGCTGAGGTGGAATGGAGGTGGTAAAGTGGCAACCCAACATCAGCCTGAGGGCTGGGCCACACTGAGCTGATAGGACTTGGAAGGGTCTTGGAGTTATTTTGCAACACTTCGTCAGGCCAATGCAGGTTTGTGGCCATAAATAAGACACCGATGGGGGAGAAACAAAAGCCTGGCAGTGATGAGGGATTTTCTTCTCCGAGATTCTATGTGAAATACCGCACAGAGCCCCAGACTGGGGTCCTTTTCTATAGCAGCCAGGTCAGGGCAGTAAAACCTGATAGGACCGGTCCAGTGGCAGGAGCCAAGCTAGGGACGATAGCTGCTTTTTGTTTCTGTGTATGCACCATAGACTAGGGCTACAGATCTAGCACAGGATCCCTCACAGTTTTCCGGAGTACATCTCTAATTTGGTGACCCTCCAGAGCCCTATAAATCTGCTTAGGGCAGGCTGCTATTGACCTTTCACCACGGAGGTTGCCATAACACCAACAGCTGCTGGCAAAGAGCCCAGAAGGTAGGCGATCCAAAGTCTAGCACTTTATGGCTCTGGCTGTGCCCTGACCAGCCAGTTCCCAGGCCTCGCTTGAGAGCGCAATTGTGGCAGAGAAACAGAAAGGAGATAAGGGCAAGTGGGACAGAGGCCCTCCCATTCTGAACAGATTCTTCCTCTCTTCCCCGCCCACCCTGCCCCCATGGGATTGCTGGCTTTGGATCAGGTTATCCCCATATTCAGAGGACAAGGACATCTGAGGCAGCGCCTCAAACTCTGGAGGGCATTTCACTTTGGTGCTAGTAGATTCCTGTTGGCCTTGGATCGCACTCGTGAAGGCTAGTATGATGGTCCTGTCCTCTCTGGCAGCTGGAGCCCCACACCCTACCCAGACCAGGCCCGAAGTCCAAGGGCCACAGCAGCCAAGAAGATAAAAGGGAAATTCAAACTGCAGCTCTCCATTGAGCCAGACCCACCTGAGCTGCCATGTCCACCAGCTGGGGCAGCCGCAGATACTTGCCCATCTCCCCCTTCAGGAAATCCAGTAAGCTCCCTAGGGTGGAAAGGCACAACCATCAGCTGCAGTTAGGAAGGAGCAGACACCAGACTCTCGGCCACTTGATGGTGTTTGAGCAGAATAGCAAAGAGGTGTCCTCATGCAGCTGCCCTTGGAGTTAGGAGATGATGGGAAGGGGGTGGGGTGAGGAGTCTTGTGCTAAGCCAACCTGTAGCCACCTGGGATTTCATTGCTCTACATCCACTTGGAACACCATGGCAACAGTAAGGACAGAATCCAAATCCTCCTGCTCCAAAAAGCACAGGCCCCTGCCTGCTGAGCTGAAGACCAATCTGTTAGCGGGATGGGGCCTATGACACATTGAGCAGCTCCGGTTCCATCCGGGAGAGGGCAGCAGAGTGGGAACATTGTGAGGCAGGAAGTTCCAGCCCAGAACTGGGTGTGGTTATTCCTCTCTTCACAACCTGTGCCCTCCCCCTCCTCAGTCAGCTCCCAAGCAGGCCGTTTCCTTACCCCTCTGCGCTCTAGTGGGCCCCAGCTCCCTTAACTCTATCCCTTCTAGTCGGGAAACTGCACATTGCCCATGGCAGGTGCTGCTGGTAAATCTCCACACGCCTCCTATGGAGGAATGGGTAAGACTGCTCAGCTGGCTAGGTCTCCACCTCCGCCCACTAGGATCCGGCTTGCCATGTACGGGAGCACTATGGAATCAGTTTTAGGGGAGAGATTCCTTCCAGCTCCCTCAGGTGGCTGCATCTCGCTGCTGCCGGTGGCCAGTGCAGCTTGCCCTACGCGCTTCTCTCTGCTCACACAGTAGGTTCAGTTTCAAATAGGAAGCAGTTCCTCAGTTATCAGAGCCTATGACTGCCCCAGCCCTATCCCCTGAGTGCCAGGCACTGACCTTTGCTCATGTACTCCGTTACAATGTAAATGGGCTCCTCTGACACCACCGCATACAGCTGAACCAGCTTCTCATGTCGGAGTTTTTTCATCACCTGGGCCTCCTGCAGAAATGCCTCTGGAGACATGGTGCCGGGTTTCAGAGTCTTTATGGCCACCCGGGTGGTGCCATTCCAGGTCCCTGGAGCAGAAGCCAGAGACAGTTTATGAAGCAGCCCCTGGCGGATTAGGCGCTGCCTTTACAGGCGCTCACCTAGCACCCCGCCTTCAGGGGCGTGGTGCCCAGCACCCAGTCACCCCGGCACAGCCGGATTATGCCATGACACACTATCAACAGGATGTGCAGGGATGATGCTGCACCAGGCGTGGAAGCCCAAGTGCATGAGCCTGACTAGCACAGGGAGAGCTGCGGACTTCACCGCGCCCCACCCGACTTCCGACACATCAGCATTCCTTGGCCAATGCTCAGTGCACTGGCCACAATCCACGGGTCTCTGCCGGTGCGAGAAGTTATTCCCTCCCATCCCATTTATACGGCCTGTTTGGTGGGCAGAGATGCTCCCTCAGAGCGCCCTGGGGGGCACTTTCAGCGCTGGGGAAGCTTTGCATCACTCCAATGAGCACTCCTACTCCCACCCAGGTGGGAGACACCAGCCAGGAAGGAGAGATTACTCAAATCGCTGCAAGGAATAACGAAGGCTGAAATGCCTATTCTCTCATCCAGCCCTGGCTGTCAGAAATCCAGCTGGCTCATTAAGAAGTCAAGATGAGCAGACACTCCATGGCCCAGGCACCTGCTGCCGCAGGCGTGTGTGTTTGGAGGAATCCTTACCCATCCACACTTCTCCAAAGCAGCCTTGCCCCAGTTTCACCTCCAGTCGCAGAGACTCCCTGGGGATTTCCCAAGCATCCTTAGCAAGTCCTTGAGTTTGGGGCTTGGCAGTTGGGCACACGTTTGTGAGACGGTGGCACAAGCCATCAGCATGTTCTGGCAAGGGGGAAGATAGACAGGCATCGGGGGAGTTTAGATAGACGGCATCTTCACCAGAAGTCCTGCCAGCCTCAAAAGCTGCAGAGTCTGTTCTGATCATCATCCCTTTCCTTCTTACTTAAAATCCCATTATTTGGCTCTTCTCCATTTTATTTCAGTGAGAAGGGTGCCTGGGACCCTTTTGCCTAGAGTGCTACAATCCATGTGGAAGACAACATCCCCTGCCCACTTCAAATGGGGCCTGCCATTCACTGCTTACCTGCTAAGCATTTAGGCCATAGGTCTCTAGGGGGTTGTTCTCTGCATTGCAGATGGGAGGGAGAAAACGGTCTTCCTTCCTTGATAATTTCCCTCCTAACATCTAGTATCCGTCTCCCCTGCTGAGATGCGCCATCTCCTTAGGAGACAAGGGCTAGAGAGGAGGGAGCCTCACGTTTACTCATTCTATCTAAAATCACCAAGTCTCCTGGCATCCTGTATGTTTTCAGGGAAGTGGAAACAGACCTTTGGCTTCTCTTTTTGATTGCTCGACCTGCCAAAATGAAGGCCCAGGCCTCTCACCCCTACCACAATGCAGCCCTGGGGCTTTCTACACTGGGGATTTTTTTATTGGCAAAGTTACTCATCATTGCTAACAATGGTGCAGCTGCGTCAGCGGTAGCTTGGAAGGAAGCACTAAGATAGAAGAGATCAGCAGCCCGGTCTAAAAAACCTGATCAGAGCAAGTCTAGAGTGACACAGTGTTGAATACCAGAAGCTGCAGGAGCCTTGTCCACACTAGGGTCCCACCACTGCAGCCACTTAGGGAGCTGCACCAATCTTCTCCCCCCTCCCCATTGCCAAGAGGGAGGCAGACAGAGCCTCAATTCACATGCAAGGCGTACATCTCTGTGCCTTCGTACACCCCCCTCGGGTGTCTCTATCTCCTTCTCCCACTCTCAATGCTGTGCTTTTACCAGGCTGTTCCACAGGCCCCATACACTCGCCCTAACCTCCAGCAGCCTCTCTCCCCTCCTTCAAACCCAACTCTTGGGGCAATACACCCTCTCCTCCATCATTACTAACCCACAGGCCCTGGTTTTCCTGAGTGGCTGTCTCAGGCCTGGCTACACTTTACTTTGCATAGGCCATAAAGGAATGCAGGGCAGGGAATGGGTTCAGCTGCATTCTGTACAAATGCAGGGCGCAAATACTGATCTCTCGACACCTACTGGAGTAATACGCCACCAGCTGCTGCAGGTTGTTGAACTGCGTGCGAGAGGTGATGTAGAAGCCACCGCTGTCCAGCTTGCGGATCTTGTAGTGTTTCACGTTGAGCCCCTTGGCGTTGTCAAAGTCAGAGACCGAGAGGCAGTAGGCACCTGTGGGGAGAGCAAGTGCACCTCAGTCCTCCTGCCCTGATTATGCCCAGGCCCTTGAGGGAACACTCCACGAGCAGCGGGAAAATGACTGAGTAGGGTACATTAAAAGCGCATGTCTCGTCCCTCTGAGGTTTATAGAAAGGGAATGGTGGGGTGGGGGCCTGGGCAGGGGCACTCATGCTCTTTAGAGATGTAACTCGGTTGATGTGTCATTCTAAGACTGGGACAAGTTGAACAACTCTAAGGTAGCCAGTGTGACAGAGTAAGGCAAGGGGAGAACCAATGCAAACAACTATTGGTTGTTATAGCTGCATGTTGCTTTCTCCCTGGTGCTGTACAGCCGCAGGACATGGGAATACACACAGCCTTGCGTACAGTCCCATCCCGCTGGGAAGCCTTGATCCTGTGTCCCTGGAAGAGATTCTGGACATGCCAGTGCAACAGGACAGCAACTTCACAGCAGGACCATGGGGAGGGTTGGGGGAAATCGAAGTGTAGAGGCATCATGTCCTTTGAACAAAGCAGCAGGCAAGGCCAACTCCAGTTGTGGCCTCCAGTTATGTTTGCTGATGCAGTGAGGCTGTCAAGCGCCATAAGCTAACCAGTGTGGGATCAAGAGAATACTTGGAGATGGGAGACCGCCACAGAACACCTAGACACTAAGGCAGTGATGCTGGTGATTTACTGCCCTGTCAGTGCCAAGCCAGTGTCCCAGCGTGGTGCTAGGATGCCCTGTGGGGCTTGTCAGAGATGTCATGGATGAAACATAAGACCTGGCATTACACCATCACAGGAGGTCCAACGGCAGTATAAGATGGGGTTATTCACCCTCAGTGTCTTGGGAGAAGTGTCAATTCGTGTGTTTACATTCCACCTCCCTAAATTCCCCCCTGCAGTTTCTCCTGGATACTGTTCCCTCACTTCCAGCAGTACTATACAGCAGTTTAGGAAAGGTGTTCCCAGATAGCACATTCCACCCCAGAGTTCCACAAGATCACACGTATCCATCACACCTACTCATATAGGTGTACCCCTGACTACTTCTCTGGCCCATACAGCACGTAATCTTTGTGGATTGGCTTAACAAGGCAGCAAAATGAGACTGGAGGGGAAGAAACGTGAAATGAGTAGCACCAAAATGAGGAGTACACAAAAGGGCAGGCACAAAAACCAGCCACTTCCCTTGAAATGGGGACATTGCTCTTCAGTGGAACGTACAGGGAGATGCACACTATTTTGGTGAGGTGTCTAGGATCAGCTGGCCCTGCCATCACCTCCCTGTGGGGAAGTGAGAGTAAGAGGAAAAAGGTGCCTCCCTGTGTGATTCCTGGTTGCGGTATGAATAGGAAGAGACCCTGCTGGCTTACAGGAGCAAAGCCGCGAGGGGAAACAGCTGGCAAAAGGGAACATGACCTCTGGAGTCTTGCTAGGGCTGGTTGGGTTGGCAACAGGGCAAGCAGCCATGTGAGAGGAGCAAAGATGAATGCACGACTGGGGGAAGGCTCCAGATAACAACGAAAGCAACAAAGGAGGAATCTGCCTCGGCAGGAACCAGCCGAGTCCCAATCACCAAAGAGGGGAATAGCTGGATTGTGGGAGCTGGAAGGGTGGGGAGGAGAGCGAGCAACCGGAGGGCTCCAAGCCCCCCCTTTCTGAGAGGAAGTAAGAATGTGCTGCGCTGCCATAGTACCTCAGATGGGTCATTGCTAGATACGAGCGTGACAGACCCCTCAGGCTAAAAATCATGTTTAAAGCCAATCTCAATTTTCTTCATCAGCTTCTCAAAGGAAGGGCCCAGATTAATTCCCAAACCCCAACCCCCTCCAGCTTTGGAGGGCATTGGATTCTGGAGCTCAGTGGGGGCTCCAGCTCAGCTCTTCATGCACCGGCCCAGCACTGCCATGTTTAGGCTGCCAACGCTTCAGGGGATGGCTGGTGCTTTATTCATATAAACTGTTTTCACTGGAATAAAAAAAAAAAAAAAAAAAAAGAAAAAGATCATGCTGATTCTAAGAATTATTGAAGTGTTTTCAGGAGCTCCCAGACCTCCATTTGGGGCCAAAATTTGACCAGTGTCCTGTTCATTAACAGAAGCACCAACCCAAATGTTCAAAAATGATGACTCAGCGCCCCCCCGCAAGCCATAACATTTTTAAAAATAAAAAGAACCAAAAATCTATATGCCTTCTGATTCTTGAACCTTTGGGGGTGGGTGGACAGGTGGAATGGAGAGGAATCACATTTTCCAGTTTTTCTCCACAACCAGGAAGGGCTAATAAAACCACAAATGTTTAAACAAAATAACAACACCACATGACTCCAGGAGCTGGAGCTTCATTGTGAGTCTTGCAAGGGTGGGGCCTCAGGGCAGAGCAGGGGTGGAGTATCCACCCAGACAGGAGGAAGTCAGTGCCTGCGTTTCTTCTCACGCACTCCTACAAACAAGCCTGTGAATTAATCAAGCTATTATGGCTCCTATGGCCTGAGAGGGGAGAGTGTGCACGTGTTATTTCTATTTTTAAATGTCGGGGGGAAACGGGGGCTCCACCAGCACCCAGAATAGATGCGGGCACTCTAAGCAGGCAAGCAGGGTCAGTCCTGGCGAGGGAGCGGTTTGGACTCATTTCAGGGCAGAGAGGCCTCCACACACAAAAATAAAATTCGCAACTTGCATGACCTAGTGAGCTACTGGCAACCTGCTCAACAGACTTGTGCCATTGTGGAGCATCGAAAATCCGCCTCAACACAATCCAAACCAAGACGACTCTCAAGCAGTGAAATGTTCCAGGATGCCTCTTTTTATTGGTTTAATGGATTTTTTGCAGCAAGAGTCAGACAGACAGACTCCCTAGAGCAGGGGTGGGCAAACTACGGCCCACGGGCCGGATCCGGCCCCTCAGGGCTTTGGATCTGGCCTGTGGGATTGCCCCCCATGGTCCCTGGGGCTCCCGGAGCGGAGCGGCAAAGCATGGGGCCCCGGCAGGCAGATAGGGAGCCTGCCCTGGCGCGTGCCGCTGCCACCCTGGAGCCGCTTTAGGTAAGTGGCGCCGGGTTGGAGCCCGAACCCCTCCTGCACCCTGCCCCCCAACTCCCTGCCCTAAGCCCCCTGCTGCACCCTGCACCCCAGCCCCCTGCCCTGAGTCCCCGCTGCACCCCTCCTGCACCCCAACCCTGCCCTGAGCCCTCCCCTGCACCCCAACTCCCTGCCCTGAGCCCCATCATACCCTGCACCCCAACCCCCTGCCCTGAGCCCCCTCCTCTGCCCCAATCCCTTGCCTGCACACTGCACCCCTTCCCACACCCCGCACTCCCTCCTGCACCCAACCCCCTGCCCCGGACCTGCATACGATTTCCCCACCCAGATGTGGCCCGCAGCCCAAAAAGTTTGCCCACCCCTGCCCTAGAGCCCTGGCCTAATCCTTATTTGGGTGGTGACCCTCTGTTCACATAGGTTCACCCGGTCGTTGAAGTGGGGGAAGTTAGTCTGAACTTCCCCTCCTGAACATGCTTTCCTGGAACTTGGGAGATGCAGAGCCAGGAACTGAGCTGCTGCAGACATCTCATGTCACCTTGATCAACTCCCTGGGCCTCAGTTCTGACTCTGCAAAAGAGGGATAATCTCCCTTCTTCTAATTCTTTAAAGGCTAAAGCCTTCCCATGTTGTTTGTAGAATGCCTGCCACACAGCCCTTGTGCAAGGCTTGGGCAAGATCTCGAGGCACTACAAGCATGACGACTGCGTAGCATTGCCACCTTCCACCCCAGAGATGAGTGCACAACAGAGGAGGGGGAAGGGAGCCTGCTGCACGTAGGCTGAGTTGGGCTACGACGCGAAGAAAAGCCATGGAGATGTTGCAGCTCTGGCAGGAGATCGGGCTTTGAAGCCTAGGGATGGGGGTAGCTCCAGCCCACGTCTACACAGTTAATTTTTAATTCAGTGACCTGACCCCCCCCGAGCCGGAGTCTGACCCAGGCTCTGAGACTCTCTGTGTAGACTCACGCTAGCTCTCGCTGAGCTAGCTGCAGTTGCACAAGCAGCAATGAGCAGTGGCACGGGCTAGCTGCGAGGGGGACAAACCCGCTCCGGACCCCCTGGGTACGAACTCAGGGCAGCTCGCCCGTGTTTCCACGGCTACACTACTTCTAGCGCACTAGCTCAATGAGCGCCAGGGCGAGCATGTCGACGCACCCAGCTCCAAGCGCGGACGGAGCCTACACCTGAAGCACATGGGACTCCATCTAGATGGGAGGTTGCTACGTAAGTTACTATATACCCCTTTTATACCAGTCCTAAACTTCACCATCCCACCCACCATCTTCAGAACATCTCACGTCAGCATGCAGAGAGCTGTTTGGGGCCTTAGATTGCACGCTCCAAACCAGCTTGGAGACAGCACCAGAATCCACTCATATCAGAGACACAACATTCAGCCCCCCCTCCCCAGTTATCTTAACTAAATACCCCACCCCCAAGTCTCAATCTCTGTCTGACTCAGAGCAATTATGCTGCTTGCACTGAGCGCACCCAGGTCAGAGCAAGGCTGATGAAATCTTAGCAAGCACAAGCATGCAGGGCAGATGTAATTCACAGCCAGGCTCTCTGCCGATGCAGAGGCCACTGCTGCCCGGATATAGGCTAGCCTGCTCCGCCCCGCAGCCAGGTCCTCACACAGTATCCATGAAGCAGCTCAAGCTCAACAGCCCCTGGCACTATAGGAAGGAGGGAACGGCAGAGTTCCCCGTTGCTATTGGTTACCCAGCTATTCCCAGCTCAGTGACCCAGTTTCTGCACAGTTCTCCTGGAGGAGAAAAAAAATAAAAGAGGCGAGCACAAGATCGGAGATTGTTTACACCAGACTTTTCAATCCCACCCAGCTCTCAGCCAATCGGCTGGGGAAAGAGTCGGGGGAACCGCCCATTGGAACAGGCTGGCTGAGCAGGGACAAATTAAAAGCGCAAGGGTTAAAAGCAAGGTGGTCACCGATTAAGGGTCACCTTGGTACAGGACAAGGATTCTGGGTGTACTGCAGACAGGCTGCCCCTCCAGGCATAGGATAGGGGGCACTTTAGGGGTTGTGCGCACAGAGAAGTGGGGGCCTCTCAGCAACTCCAGCTAGCATCTCCTCATTCTATCTTTGTGAGAGGAAGCGCAGAGCCTGGGGAGACGCCTGGACCCAGCAGACTGGCCACCCCACTGCCTTGTGCCTCCAGATCCTGACAGGAGCACCGTATAGGGATGGTTCTCCAAGACTTAACCACCCCATAGGCCTTCATCATGGACCTAAGCGCCTGCCGGGGATCCAATTACCTTTGGTGGTTTCACTCTCCCTGACCAGGAAGGTTCCTCGGGGGTTCTCAGAATTGAGCAGGAGCCGCTCCGACTCCCGGCGAGTGATCTTGCCAAAATACCACCTGGAAGAGCAAGCAACAGATCAGCACAAGGAAAACCCCCTGGATTTAGACCCTCTTCATTAGTGCTACCACGTTTTAAAGAGGGATGCCCCAACATCCCCTCCCCCACAGCACTGATTGCTAGAACCAAGGGTTGCATTAACAGCCAGAGGCATTCGTCAGAGTTCTCAAATCCCAACAGCCAGGGATCTATTCGGAAAGATATAATTAGGTAAACAGCAAAAGCCTCTCCCCTCCCACCCCTCCAGAGCAATTCTGTGTCATAGGCAGTCACTTGTCTTTTTTAATTCAGGCGTCCCCAAGGCATCCCAGCCCAGTGTTACTCCAAGAACTCTGCCCCCCGCCAGATGTGGAGCAGAAAGCGGGTGTTATTTTCACAGCACAGTGCAGGCTGCATGAGTGCCTGCAGCAGTGTTCAGATGGGAGTCTGTGTGATTTGGGGTTAGCCCTATCTAGCCTTCCAGCATGGTGCGTGCAACCCGTCAGGGTAGATTTACATAAAAATTAGTGGCGCAGCCAATTGCACATGCCTAATTTGCACAGACCACGAGCGTGATTGCATACACAAATAGGGCCACTGCGGGTGCAAATGTGCCTATTGGCATGCTGCCCCTAATTTGCATAAGCAAATTAGTCAACATCTTGCATATGCAATTAAATGCCTATTTGGTCTAGGAAAAAAAAAATCAGATTCTTTAGGGCCACATCTACTACACAGGCCATCCCTGGGCAGTTGCTCAAGACGGGTTTCACTGTATATGGCACAAAAACATATCTAGTCTTAACATTTGGCTTTGAGCATGTCTGAGGAAAACAACAAAATGTTTAACAGAGTGGCAACCTCAGAAAGCCCAAAGGCCTTTAGGAGGCTACAAAACATGTCGGAAAAAAATATACTTGGCAGGCTGTTTGCATTGTTCTTTTAAACCGTCTAAAAAGATTTCAATTACTCTTCAGCCTGGATGGAGTCTGAGGGTGCGACATAGTTACTGGGGATGTAGCCCGTTTGTCCTGTCGTGAGGGAGTGAGCCAGCCACCAGTCTCCTTCCCTGGAAGAGAAATAAAAAGAGACAGACATTCAAAAAGAGGAACTTCTCTAGCATCTGTCAACCAAGAGTGGACTCCCTGGGCTGGAGGTATTGCCAACAGGCAACCCAGCCCTTTCAGGGAGGTCACTGGCACCAGGGTTATTTCCAAGCTAGTTCTTCTGGATTGTTTTGCTTAGGTCACTGTTGGGTGCCCACAGCTTTACTGAACTGGGAGATGTTCAGAGACCCAAAGCTACAATCAGATTGGATTGAAACTGGATTTAGAGTCAACAGGGCAAGGGACAAGCTCTCGAAGGTTCAGGGTGAGTTAGTTCAGGTTGGGGGCTGGGTGCTGTGAGCCCAGAGTGAATTTGTGTGGGGGGGTGGAGGGTGAGAAAACCTGGATTTGTGCTGGAAATGGCCCACCTGATGATCACTTTAGATAAGCTATTACCAGCAGGACAGTGGGGTGGGAGGAGGCATTGTTTCATATTCTCTGTGTATATATAAAGTCTGCTGCAGTTTCCACGGTATGCATCCGATGAAGTGAGCTGTAGCTCACGAAAGCTCATGCTCAAATAAATTGGTTCGTCTCTAAGGTGCTACAAGTACTCCTTTTCTTTTTACTATATGTCCACCTTCCCATGTTTTCTGTGGTCATTAGTAGGGTTGCCGAGTCTCCAGGATTGTCCTGGAGTCTCCAGGAATTAAAGATGAATCTTTTTAATTAAAGATTGTTGTGTGATGAAACCTCCAGGAATACGTCCAACCAAAACTGGCAACCCTACATTACAGATGAGCAGAGGAATTTGTTAGGCCACAGAAAGCCTCACTCTTTGCTCTCAATATTATTTTTACCATCAACTACAACTGCTCCCCACGACAGTCACTAGAAATTCACCTTGAAGTACCCTCTCCAAGGGACCATTAGAACCCCTGGGGGCAATAGCCAAGCTGGCAGGGGAACTAATAACAGAGCTTTGCTCACAAAGGGCTGAGTCTAAGGTGCCGAGCACCTGCAATTCCCATCAACACGGGCAGGGGAGGGGGGGAGGATTTACAGTTGCTCAGCACCTTGATTTGGCCCTTGTTCTTTTGGGCTTGGATTTACTGCACGAAGCAAGAGGCAGAGTGCAGAACCCTCAACAGGCAGAGCTTTGGAAAGGGGTCTGTCCCTCCACAGCCACAAGAATCTAAGCATTTGCTTAGATATAGTCACTGACCATCATGACAGCCATGGCACCAAGTGCTCTAGGAAATATATTGGCAACAAGGGTCAAATTGCTCCGGTATCAGGGCACCCTAAGTTAATTCAGAAATGCCATTTGACCAGAGATTCCAGTGCGGATACCACGTTGATCCCATAAGGCATGCGATGGCCACGGTCACTGTGCAATCACTCTCACATACACACTCCACAGGTAATAGCCTTTTAAATAAGGAAACTCCTTACTTAAAAAGGCACATCAGATACCCATTGAAAATACCTTTGGAGCCATCTGAATTTGAACCAATTCTGTCTGAAGTGTGAAGCATTGGAAATCCCAGAGAGCAGAAAGAACAGGGAAGCAGAGAAGGAAAAGAAAAAGAAAAAGAAAAAAGCAGAATGACTGTGATAATAAAAAAAAAGGGTGCCAGAAAAGACGGCCAAACAAAGGAGACTTGTTTGTTATATGCAAATCACATAAAAGCAACAAGGAGGAAGAGAGGAAAAAAGGGGAGGGACAGAGCGTGAAAAATAAATGATTGAGGCATGAACGTCACTTAGCAGGGCTTGAATGGCGCTGCCATTTATTTTGGCGGCAAAACTCCTTTTGAATTCAGTGGGGAAAGGACGGTCATGATTGGCGTCAGGTTTCATGTAATCTCTCCCTATCAGTGATCCTGTATGAGGCGCTTACATGATTGGGTGAGGGGCTCTCCCAGCAGAAGTGGATCCAGGCACAGGTGCTGACTCTGTTCTGTGGGGAGAACCCACGGAAAAAATAGAGGGTGCTCAGCACCCACCAGCCACAGCTGTTTGGCACAAGATTGGCAGCTTGGGGAAGGGCAGAGAACAGCAAGCTGGGGCCAGGAAAAAGCGGAGCGAGGGCAGGGATGGAGCAGGGGATGTGGCCTCGTGGGAGGGGCCGGAGCAACCCTGGGGAAAAGTAAAAGTCGGTGCCTATGGATCCATGCTTCAGTATTGGGCTGCACGGGGAGCTCAGAGCTACTGCGGTGTTATCCCAGGAGTCACCTTAAGAAGCTGTCTCGGAGCTCAGTTATTCATGTGGCCGTGCACAAGTTGCTGGTGCAGCCCTGGTGAGATGCAGTACCCTAAGCTTTATGTGAAGTGAGCAAGAGGGAAGAGGTGAGGAACAGGCTCCTGCTCCATGTGGTACGCGCTCCTCTCTCTCTAAAGAACTAACCCTGAAAGCACTCCAAATGTC
Organism: Caretta caretta; assembly: GCF_965140235.1. Lineage (NCBI taxonomy): Eukaryota > Metazoa > Chordata > Testudines > Cheloniidae > Caretta > Caretta caretta. The sequence continues at coordinate 20,939,810 of NC_134218.1, forward strand.
AAGGTGGTTTGGAATGTCTTTATCTTGCAGAATTTCACAAGTGAAGCCACGGCTGCTGGGTAGGCAAACCCTCCATGTGGATTTGAGAATACATTTCCTCAGAACAGAGGTGTCTCAGACTCCACCAAGCTGTTTCATAGACTGCGATGACAGCATGAACTCCCCCAAAAGACCACCTCCCTGCACTTTGAAAGGAACGAGTGTGTGTACCCTTAACACAGTGTATACACAGATCAGATGGCACATGGTAGCCTTGGAAAATGGACAGGAAAATTTTCCAATCTAGACACAAAACTCAAATATTCCTAACTGCATGAGCAAAAGTGCATCATTTGCCCATGGGATTATGCATAGCCATTTACACGTACAATTACTGCTACAGTGCACACAGGCTTAGTGACTAGATGTAGAAGTTGTTAAAATCTATTTTAAAAAGTGTACTTGCTCATCTGCACCAGGAGGATGGATCCAATGTATATGCCCACAAAAGTGTTACTTGCCCCAAGTACAATTTTACAAGGCTGGAATTTGAGAAGAGTCTATATAGATTGTTCTGGTTCATCACTTTAGGGTCTAAGCACATCTAGGGGCTCTGAGATGGATAACGGGATAGTCAAGCCCACCATCTTGTCACAATAAAGTACGGCCGTCATTTCCATTAGCAGCGATCTCTTGGGATAAGCAGACTGGTGAAGTGAGAAAACAAATCCAGGGCAACGACTTTGTCGCACCAGTTCCCAGATTTTCACTGGGGTGTCTCGGGGGATTCTTGTAAGTGGGTCACAGGCAGAAAGGAATGCCTGAACACTGGGGAAGTTTTGTTCTATGGGAGATGGCAGTCATATATTACAGAGACTGTTCTATCAGAGTCAGATGGGAGGGAGGAAGGAAGAGCCTGCGTCTAATTTACTGTGACTGCAGGATAAACAAATCTACAAAGAACTCTGCAGATTCCTGATAAGGGTCTTGAGATACTTTACCAGAGGATTCATATTTTCAGAACAAATAAATAAATATTTAGTTTCAAATAAATGGATAACTTCAGGGGTTTTTTAAAGGCACATTTTAAGAGATGGTCTGAGCTTAACAAAAAGACACCCAACCACACATCTTCCAGATCTGAACTCTCGGCCTCAAACCCTGAGGAAATTCAGATCCCCTGCTAGTCCCTCCCTGCACAATGGCCTAACCCAAAACCTGGATCCAGATCCCTCAGCCTTTGGTAGCTCAGGCCATCTCATGACCCATTTTACAGGTGTTTTCACTCTGTATAATGGGGAAATATTGTGCACCTGCAGATGCACCAATACTGCCCCATTAGCAAGCACATCTATTTAGAAGGCCAATGTAGTGCACGCTGCCCAATGAGATCTTGGGCAAGTCACTTTCTCTCTGTGCCCCACCTGCAAAATGGGGAGATTAGCACTGCCCTGTCTCTCAGGGGTGTGGCATACACATACACTGAAGGTTGTGAGGGGCTTGGATAACACTGGAATGGGGGCCAAATAAGTAACTAAGATAGATACCAACAGTGCATTCTGGGAAACTCAGGTCAACTATGCCATCCTGCCTCAGCAGAGGCTACAGTGCCAGAGGAGATGCATGTAGAGCAAGACAGGGGACAATGCACTTTGGGAGCTCTTTCTAAAGAGAGCTGGGAGGCCCAGGCAAACTGCTTACACACCCATGATCGGGATCCTGTCTCCGCTGCAACACTAGGACGTTGGCAGATGGTGGCATCCTACCAAACTGTTGCCTAAGTAGGTAGGTATGCTGCCAGTGGGCCACTCTGAAGAGAGATCCCTCTCCATGGAAAGGCATGGGGAATAGCTCAAGGGATTCCACAGCTCCCCCTGTGCTAAGCTGATGTGCCAGCCATGGGTCCGTGCTGTACTGAATCCATTACAGAGGGGACAGACACTGGGGAACAAGGATGAACAAGAGCTGGCTGAAAAGAGAAACTGAGACGGGAAATTCTGAGCTTTCAAAATCTGGTTTCATCCCACATTGGGACAAACAAACCAACCCACCCCAAAATCTGATTTTTAACTCCCCATGAAACAAAAATATCCCAAAATGTTTAATTTCGATAAAGGTTGAAATATGTTTTTTATTGTTTCAATTATATGATAGTTTGAGTAAAAATGTTTAAATCTAAATAAAATATTTAGATAATGTTTTTTGACAGGGAAACAAACAAAAAAAACCACATTTTGCAAGAGCGATTCGATTTCATCGACTCAGCATTTTCCAATGGAGAACTGTTCCGTCAGATACATTTTTGACCAGCTCTAACAAATGAGCAGGATAAACCTCAATCTTTCCAGCCTAGCCAATGTGACAGGAAAGTCCAGCTTTGCTGTCTGTCTGTCATGGAGACAATGATGTCAAGTGATTCTAGCTGTATCAAGGTTCCTTAACCGGGCCCCTGTCCCAGGTTACGCCTTGGGTATGCTGCAGCCAAGATTCCTAGAAGTGACTTCTCCTCATGAAGGCCTCAATATCTGAGGCAGATCAGAGGCGTGACTTTTCAGGAAGTGCTGAGTTCCCACCCTCTGAAAACTTTACAAACGTCTTCCTCCCCCCTCCCTCCAAAAATGGAGGGAGCCAAAGTCCCTAGCCACTTTTGTAAATCTTGGCCTGTTAATTTAAGCTGCCTTGTAACCAGGTCAGGGATGACAGTGTCATCAGTTATAGCCATGGTACAGAATGGGGCCTGAGTCTCAGAGACCTGCAGCTGAACTGTGAGGTGCTGGCGATCCTGAGCGGTAGGTTTGGTTCAGCTCACTATACAGTTAGATTGGAAGCTCCTTGGGGCAGGGGCTCTGTTTGTTGTGTGTTTGTACAGCACCTAGCACAACAGGTCCATGGACAGGGCTCCTAGGTGCTATGAGAACACAAATTATTCTGGCAGTTCTGAACCGGGGCGGATTTCTAACCACATCAAGTTTGGGAGATCCAATTATTCATATGGGGGTGGGGGGTTGTTTGGGGGCCATCTCTACAGTGCGTATCATGAGCATTTTAAATGGTCCAGTCAGCCCTGACATTAGCCTCTCATTGGGGTGTGAGAAGTGGAGCGGGGCAGCTCTCGTTACCAAGTTGCTGTGCTATTCCCCAGTGACTTTGACGGACCCGCACACCTTTTATATGAGCTTTGGCTATAGGCCACCAAAGCTCAGGAGGCAGAGGAGAGGCCTTGCCACTTACCACCTTCCCAGCTTTGCAAAGGTGTCGTCACCTCCTGGCTCGCCACCTGAGTCCCTCCTCTTTAACCGAAGGATGGGAGACACTTGGCTGTTTCATTCCACAGAGGTCCACGCAATAGTTCTCTCTCATTCCAAACCTATGGCTCCTTCTCAAGTTTAACTGAGTCGAAACAAGATCAGCGACTCCAGAAGAAAAGTGCTGAAGACACCGAGCTCTGTGTGGTTTTGAAGCAAACCCATAAACCAACTCAGATTGACTCAAAACCAGGCGTGGGCGGGAGTTTGTAACCTACCTCAACCAGAAGCATTTCCTGAGAGGTTACATGACTCTAGTTCCAATACCAAAGGGCCTGGATGTATCGCTAGGCAGGATTTTCCATCTGCCACATATTTCTCTAATGATACTTCGCAAAAGGAAAACAAAATGACTAGGTTTTGGGCTAACTGCATTCAGAACATGTGGCTAGAATGCCAGCTCCACTGCGTGGTCAGCGAGAACGCATGACAAGGTGGGTGGTTATCCCAGGAATGTCTGCACATCTCAGTGTGTTAGGCAGAAGATTAAGTGTTTTCAATCATTCAACACGTGTAGGTTAGTCACTCCCAGGGGTGAAAGTGAGCCAGTACGGGCCGATACTGTGTACCGGTAAGAACCCGCACCACATTAAAGTGCTGCCCTTTTGCCTCCCCTGTCGGCGGCCCTGCTGGTAGGAGGCGGAGGGGGGAGGGAAGGAGCAGCGATGTTAAAGCTTTAACGTCGCTGCCCCTTCCCCCACCCTGTCAGCAGCCCTGCCAGTAGTGTCCGTACTGGCAGGGCCGCCTACAGGGGAGGCAAAAGTGGCAGGGACATTAAAGCGTTGCCACGGCAAAGGGCCATGCAGCGCTTTAACGTCCCTGCCCCTTTTGCCCCCTGGCCACCGACGGGCGGGGGTGGGGGGGCCCAAAGGGAGCAGCTACCCTGGGGCCGGCGATTTAAAAGGGCCCAGGGCTCCAGACGCTGCTACTGCGGCAGCGGCATCCGGAGCCCTGGGCCCTTTAAATCAACACGGGAGCCCTGGGCAGCATGGGCCAGGCAGCCCCTTCCGCTGGAGGCCCCGCCCCTTCTGGGGGCCAGAGCCACCCCAGCCCTGTACTGGTAAGTGTCCTCAGTTACTTTCACCCCGGGTCACTCCCCTAACAGCACTGCAGGAAGCTGCTTTCTAAAGATGGTTTTTTCCTCTGATAAAGTGAAGGTCACAGCAATGCGGTTACACTGGATACTGTGGGGTATGTAGCTTGAAACGGAGATCTTTTCTCCTGCATAGTGCACCGTAGGATTTCCAAGCACTCTACCTGGCCTGCAGAGATAGCCATTTTGTTCTCAGAGTCCCTGCAGCATGTACAAAGGAGACACACATACTTTGGAATAGTGAGCAAATGTAATTCAGATGGAAAGCAGAGTTGCCTTTTGTGCACGGGAGTAGGGGGATCCTCTCACAGACATTTGTTCAATCCAAAATCCCCAATAGGTAGATTCCTCCTTTTAGAGTACTCATTAGAAACCAAAGCTAGCATTAGTACAAAATTAAGATTCCAAAAGTCAAACGTTCAAAAAGGGGTCAGGAAACTCCCAAAGTTGAGGTTTCTTCTGCAACACTGAACTTAGCCACTTCACACAGAGAGATTTTATGGCTTGAGTTAATAACCAAAAACACACAGGAGTTGGGAACTGAAAAATTCCATTTGGGCAACACTACACAAGTAACATAGCAGTAGAAACCTCACAGTCAGGGAGTTATTGGACCTGCCAGTGCTTGATGTTGCAATTTTAAATTTCCTTAGTTTTAAGAAAGTGGCAGGGGAAAGTGTAAGAACCCGGACAGATGTGTCTCCCACAGCACAACCTTTGCCAGAAGAGCATGCACATTCCTTGAAGCATGGCTATTTGGTCGGTGCACCGTAAGAGCTCTGAAATGTATCTACTGATAAGCTTGTCTGTGCATGCACACTTATTAAAAAGCACACACTTGGTTCCAACGAAGAACAAATTCAACACCTCTCCTTCTGCAGCCCTTTGCACTATCCTACTTCCAACTGCATGCGACATGCAGTGTAAAGAGCTGGCAAGAATGCCACTGGGGGAGCTGAGGAGATGAAGGGGTGCAGCACCAGGAATTTCAGAGAGGCAGGGTGGAAGCAGTCCCCACTCTGTCCTGCCTGCATCCCCCATTGCCATTAGAAAGACTGGTGCACTGGTGGCTTGGATGAATGGGAGAAACAAAAAAGGGGGAGAGAAAACAAACAGGTAGGAAGTGCTTTGTTGGGAAGGGATGGGGGAAGAAGGTGCCAGACCTGGATGAGAAGAGGGGACTGAATTCAGACCACCGCAGTATTGGCACACAGATCTAGGCAGGGCTATTCAGTAGTTAGAAGATGAACCTATAAAAGCCCCACTGGGGGGAAAAACAAAACAAAGGGATCCAAGTGCAACTGTGACCAGGGACCATAAATGGACCACGAAGCAACCCCTTCCCCAGCTGCCCTTTAGCCCACCCGGGAAGGAAGTTGGCTTTAAACAAAAAAGTAAAAACAGATACACACCTGACATCCACTTTTCTCCTAAATGAAAGCATGTTGTGCAGGAGAGAAAGAGACAGGGCTTAGATTAGAGGTACCGCACGGGCGCTGGTGCTGCTGAACTGGGAAAGAAGTGTGCGTGGAGAGATCTCACAAGGCAATCAAAAAGGATTTGAGATCCTGTGGCCTCAGTTGAGGCTGTCAGCCAGAAGCAGGGAAGCACAATAAACCCCCGAGAGGTGTGATTTATTTAAAGACTGGGGAGGCTGATGCCACTAGGCAGAGGAGAGATTTGGCAGCCAAGGGGCACCACGAGTAACAGGACAATACTTCCCAATGGGGGTTTGTTTTGGGGAGTGGTGGTGGTGGTGGTGGTGGTGGGGCAGATTCACCCTAGAGAGAACCCTCTGGTTCACCCTAGAGCCTGGCCCCAACACTAGGTCAAACTAAAGGTGATCCTGACAATGCATCTTTCAATAAGAACCTCTAGGTTTGGCTCACCCCAGGAAGCACCTAACCTTTCGCTCTGCCACAGACACCTTAGATGCTCCGAGCAGCCAGAGAAACAACCAACAATCCCTCTCCACAGCGTCAACAGCAGAGGGCCGTTTCCTAGCTTACGGAGGGGAACTGTGAAGTGATCCGAGCACAGAACTCGGAGCCAGGGACTCCCGAGTCAGATGCCTGCTCCCTCTGTGGCCCTGGGCAAGTCACTTAACCTCTGTGTGTCTCGCTTTGAGGGGACTGCAGTGACTTTAGTGATAGTTCTAAGGGGAGACACCACTTGCATTCAACCAGGGGGCCCTTTGCATGCTCGCTGCTCACCTCCCGGTGCTTCCCAGCACCCTTTTGCTGTTCCCCTCCTGGACCTTCCCAGAGCTCTGACTGCCTGAACATCTCACAGCTCAAGATAGGCCTCCTCTAGCTCCAGAACACCAACCCCGCCCTAGCACTGGGGAGAGCAGGCCAGATGCAGGACCCAGCTCTAGTAAGAGAGGGGGACTAACTCAGTAACCCCCAGGATTTCCCAAATGCCTCATTCTGCTGCCCAGCTCCCGCAGCGCAGGCTGCCTGGGTAAATGCAGTTCCCTTGGCACCTAAACCCCGGAAGGCGTCACATCAAGACACAGAGGGCTTCACAATCTTCCCAGTGGATCCTCCGGCAGGGCGAGCAGGTGTCTGTTACCCACTTCCATGGAAGATCCTCTGCATGGACCGTAGGATGCCTGTCAAACCATCTGAGGTGCATTCACTGCCTCTGCCCCGAGATACACATCACATCCAGTCCTCAAGGGGTGGGCAGGACGCTGGGGACTGAGACCCGGCGGCACCATTATGTCACAGAGCAGGGGAGAACCCACCACATGACTCCAGTCACAGGTATGCTCCTTAGAGCCGGTCAGCTTCCCTTCACTACCTCCTTGAAGGGAGGGACTGGAGCCTCTCTAGCGCTCTGGGCAGCGCTGCAGGGAACCATACCCAGCCCTCCCCAGTCCTGGGACGGAGGGCTAAGGAGGTAAGAAGGGAGGCTGCTTGAATGGGGCAAGTTGGAGGATCCCACTATCTGCCCCTCACCACCTAGTGCTGCATGGGCTGCTCCATGGCCCCGAAGCTCCCTATCTGGCAGCAGCCCCAGAGGCAGGGACAGCAGCTTGTGGTACTCTTGATAAATCCCCTGGGTCTAGCTCAGGGGCCCTTCGCTGGCACAGGAGGCACAGCCCACCCCTCTGCAGCTGGACAGGCAGACAGCCACACTACCAGGCTTTGGGAAGGGAAGGATCCCAGAGGAACCACGTGCAAACCCCAGGCAACAGACATGACCAGTCGGGGCTTAAACATAGAAGAAAGAGGAGAAACAAGAGGGAGAAGAGCAGTTTTGAGGCAGGAATGTTACCAGCGGGGCTCCCCTGAGCAGGAAGGGTCGGAACCTCTCCAAGGGAGATGCCAGCCCAAGCAGCAGAGGTGTCCCCAGCCCAGCGAGCAGGCAGACGCACTTACGTGTTGTTGACAATTTGGAGGCGCTCCCCTTTCTTGAAGGAAAGGTCTGTTTCCGTCCGTGACTCGTAGTCGTAGAGGGCCACAAAGGTGGTGACTCCGCCTGAAACAGACCCAAACTCATCCTGTTAGCCACACTCCCGCTCCAGGAAGCATTTGCTCCCCCATGGCAATTAGCCATGAGCCGTGCTCGGCACAGCCTCTGCTTTCCTCATGGCATTTGCAAGGCTGGATTCTCCACTGCAGCCTTCCTCACAGCTGGCAAAAATGGCACCGACCCGTCATACGGCCCCCACCAGCCTAAGGCTCAGGGTCCAGCACTCCCGCGAGACAGTTCTTCCTCATCTAGCACATGGCTCCCTTCTAACAGCCTCCCTCCCCCAGAACCTCCAGCTGCTCCTCCCGCTCTGGCAGTCAGAGCTGACGTCATACTGACCAGCTAAAGCCCCCGAGCGCTGCGGGGACGTGACTGTGTCGGACGTATTGAAGCCTCCGAAGAGCTTTGGCTCAGCAGCCATGCTCCCGAAGGAGCGGTTGGGGGTCCGATGCGGGTCGGGGACAGGCGTCTTGCTGGGTGTTTGAGAGGAAGGGTAGCCGCCATGGTGGGCATTCTCAGCAGATTCCAGGCTGCGTCTCCTCTGGCTGGGGTCTTTGGGTTTGCTCTTGCTGCTCCCCATGGTCCAAAACTGGAGGAGAAGACAGTGGGGTTAAGCAGATCCCTGTGGTCTGGGTGACACAAATGTCTACCCGCTAGGGTCTGGACGGACTCCTCCAGACCCCTTGTGTACTGGCCAACCAACCACTGTTCAGCTGGCAAACCTCCCATCACGACCACCCGGGGATGGGCTCCACCTCATTATATTCAGGTACAGTCTCCCACTTCCCTGTATTAGCTAGTGAAATAGACTCAATGCACTTAGTAAGCGATATTTCAAGTACCAAAGAGAAGCACACTCAATAGCATTGCAGTAGAATGAATTATGCAGAGCACGTGCCTTTCACAAGTAACCAACTAGACAGACTAGCCTAGCCACAAAGATCAGGTCCAGAGTCCAGAAGCGTTCCGACTCCTCTGTACTACATGGAGATCATTCTCCACCCAACACTGCCAAGCAGCCATCTCTAGGGGGGATGATACATCAGCAAACACAGAAGAACGCTACAGAAGATCCAATTTCACACTGCAGCAAGCACTTCAACTAAGCTGAACGTACTTACCAGAGTTCAAATTTGGCCCGTGCAATAATAGGACTAGGCACCCCAGGAATTCTATGGGAAATTTAAGGCCTACAAGCAATCAGGACCTCAGGTAGAGGATCCGAAGACCGTCTGCCCTAGCTCAGCTAAGGGAAAAAACAAGTGCTGGGCTCCAACATTAGACAGCTCTGAACTCCGCTGCTCCCCTCGGAGCACCCCCACTCAGCGTGCAGTGTTCAGACACCAACTCCCTTGTGGGCCCACTTTCCCGAGTGCATCCCCTCATACACACGCCCAGCAGAGGGCCTGTGGGTCCCATCATGGTTGTGCATTACTCTTTGGGAAAACTGGACATTGGGAGCAGATTCAGAATGGTCAGCTGATGTCTAAGGTTCACCATTTCCTTTGGGGGCAGGTAGGATAGCCAGCGCCCACTGCTCATAGGGTACCAGACAGGCACTGGGGAGGTGCGTCTCTAAATCCTAGAGCCATTCAAGATGTGCTATCACCATTGGCTTCCAAAATAAGCCTTTTCCATAATCCTCCTTTGACTTTCCTCTCCCACAAAAAGAAAAGGAGGACTAGTGGCACCTTAGAGACTAACCAATTTAGTTGAACATAAGCTTTTGATGAAGCGAGCTGTAGCTCACGAAAGCTTATGCTCAAACAAATTGGTTAGTCTCTAAGGTGCCACTAGTCCTCCTTTTCTTTTTGCGAATACAGACTAACACGGCTGCTACTCTGAAACCTCTCCCACAAAGGTCGTCTGAACAGCAAGGAAGTTTCCGTTTCAGAGAGGCAGCCCAGCATTCTGAAAGCAGGACTCACAAGACCACGGGGGCGTCACTGACACTTCACCAGGACGACAGCCACCCCACATTGCAACAGCCGCCTTGTGATCCGACAAGAACGTTACGTGGGACACAGCAGAGGGAAGTAATCGCATCCAGCAGGAGACTGTTGCATACAAACGCTACATTCATTGTCCCTATTAGGGGACAGGCAGGAGCAGGCTGGAACAATTTGTATGATGGGGGTGCCGAGAGCCATGGAACCAAACTGTAAACCCTGTATATGATGGAAACCACTTCAAGCCAGGGGGTGTGGAGCACCCCCAGCGCTTTTTGTTCCAGCACCTATGGGCAGGAAGAGAGGAGTCAGATCATCTTACACAAGTTATAACCACATCAGAAGTTCAGACAAAAGTGCTGGACCATCACTGGAAAGATGGGATTTTAAACATCCCGAAAGATTGTGGGAGACACCCTACTACCCATAAGTAGCCCATGGGATGCAACAGTTGAGTATTAACACACACACTGCATGCACATGTGGTCGCCCCATCTCAAAGATATATTGGAATTGGAAAAGGTTCAGAAAAGGGCAACAAAAATGATTAGGGGTATGGAACAGCTGCCATATGAGGAGAGATTAACAAGACTGGTACTTTTCAGCTTGGAAAAGAGAGACAACTGGGGGGGGGATATGCTTGAGGTCTATAAAATCATGACTGGTGTGGAGAAAGTAAATAAGGAAGAGTTATTTAATCCTTCTCCTAGCACAAGAACTAGGGGTCACCAAATAAAATTAATAAGCAGTAGGTTTAAAACAAACAAAAGGAAATATTTTTTTCACACAATGCACAGTCAACCTGTCGAACTCCTCGCCAGAGGATGTTGTGAAGGCCAAGACTATAACAGGGTTCAAAAAAGAACTAGATGAATTCATGGAGGATAAGTCCATCAATGGCTATTAGCCAGGATGGGCAGGGATGGTATCCCTAGCCTCTGTTTGCCAGAAGCTGGGTATGGGCAACAAGGAACGGATCACTTGATGATTACCTGTTCTGTTCATTCCCTCTGGGGCACCTGTCATTGGCCACTGTCAGAAGACAGGATACTAGGCTAGATGGACCTTTGGTCTGACCCAGTATGGCCATTCTTATATTCTTATGCAACACACACAGAGTTCCGATTCTGAGCATTTTAGGTAGTTAGTAGCTAAGCTCCGTGTGTGTGTGATATATATAATATTGTGTGTGATATTATATATATATATATAAACACAACATTTTTCAACTCAAGATCACATTCTATAAATACGTTCTAAATAGCGATATACATGAAAGAAGGGAATTATTTTGGTCTCTGAAGATGGCAGGATACATAGCAATGTCCTGAAGCTACAGAAGGAAGTATTTAGGCTAGTTCATTTTGGGGGAGAGGGGCAGTTCTTAATAAGTTGAGCAGTTGTGCAAGGGCCAGAGAAGATGGCAGATACACGTGTGGGGCAGAAATCTGAGAGCAGGTTAGATGAAGCAGTGCAGGAGGAAGTTGCAAGGGATTCTGCAAAATGCACGGGGCCAGGTTGGAAGCCCAGAATGATCTTTTCTGAGCAAACTTCTCTCTGACAGAAGCTTAAAGGGTGTGAGCCAACAAGTTCAAGTCTACACTGTGATGGTCATGTCAAGATAGAGAAATTAGATAAAAACAAAATACTCTGGCTGGAAGGTTGCAACGTAACACTACTTTATTTCTTAGAATTCAGAAATAACGCACAAGAACCTAAACAGAGAAAACGGGCTACTCCCTCAAGGTAGCCACGCACAACTCACTGCACCTTGCTTTAAAACAGACTGATGCCAATCAGCTGCACCTTTGCAGTCACATGCTTTGCTACAGAGCTCCCTAACCTGCAAGCAGGGTCAGGAACCCTGTCCATCTCCCTTCTCTTAAAGTGACAGCTTGCAATTCCAGCACTGCCTGGAATACACCACACACCTATACAGAGCCAAGGAGGTTCTGAGACAGTGTTCCAGTTGAGGAACCTCATCTCCACTTATGATTTCTGCAAAGTGGGATCAGATAGTAGTGGGTGTATGGGCCTTTGCTTTAGGGAGCTACCTACCCCTTAAATGGAAAATCCTTCCTCCTAATGGAATGAGTTCTGCTTCTGTAAGCCCCATGTCTTTATTATTAGATCTTGTCTTCAAAATAAACTCCTTTGTTTCTGAAAAAGCTGAGGTCGTCTGCTCACTTCCAACCTCTAGATCCAGGGAGCATAATTGTTTTTCTACAAAACCAAAAACCACTCACTTACACATTATTAACCTTTACTATCCTGAATAGCTCCATTGAAATCAATGGAGCTACTCAGGGTAGTAAAGTGGAGCGTACATGTAAACATTTGCAGGATCGGGGCCCTCATCCATAGCTAAAGAACCAGGAGTCAGGAGACCAGAGTTTTCTTTTGGACTCGGACACTGGGAGACCTTGGGCAGGTCACTTCTCCTCAGTTTTTCCTCCCCATCTGGGAAGTGAGGGTAGTATTTCTTTACTTCAAACATTAAGCTGTGCAAAGTGCTTGGACCCCTCAGGCTGAAGGCACAACAGGAACACAAAACAGAATCCTTGGGCAGGCCAAGAGACTTCCGTGGCAATGGCATCTCACAAGGGAGGCAAAGTCATGGCTTGCCTGTGCATGGAGGAAAAACAGGAGCCAGAGACCAAGGGAATAAGGGTCTTTTAAAAATAAATCATGCAGAAGAGCAATACAGAAAATATGATCTAGGAGACTGCTGTTCCTCATGATCTGGAATACTTGTTAATAACAATCGGACAGGGAAAGACAGAAACATTCCCTCTTGCCCCCAGTTCAGCCTTTTATTTTTTCCTACCTTTGTCTCAGGTGATTCAGGTCTCCCGCCACGTGTTCCCGTTACTAGATTCTGCCCTGCTAAATTCCATCTATGCGCAAAGGGAGGAGGAGACACGCGCAATGCAGGACAGGGACTAACCACACGGCTCGTTTTCCACCATTACATGGGCAGTCACAGTACCCAAGTCAGCTCAGAATTTCCCCTGGAAACAACACTTCCCCAAACGGAAAAAGACAGAGTCTCGTAACATGGTCTGTGCATAAGAGCAGGGATTTTTCCTAATCATTCTGAGTCACTTTCTTTTGGCCTGGTGAGCGAGCAAGCGAGCATCTGAAAGACAGACATAACGGGCCTAACTTAACCGTGCCGTAATGCAATGCAGTGTCCCTTTTCAGAGTCCCACAAGAGCCTAGTGTCAGAGTATTTCACTAGGACTTCCCCAGATCAGTGTGTAGTGGGAGGAGAAGACAGACAATGGGCCAAATTCTTTCTTCCTCTGCTGAAATCACTTACACTAGCTGTGAACTTGGCCCAGAGAGAATGACTCCTGGGAAAGACAATGGGCAACGGGAGTAGGAGGTGGGACTGACACTGTACTGCTCACACAGCAATTGGGTCCCCACAGGCGCTCATGGGTACAACATCACCACAACTCATTGAAATGGGCTTCAGAAAAGGGCCAGGCTTTTTACATGAGTAAGATCCGCCCCTGCAGTTGCACTAGTTAAAATACAGTTGAACAAGACCAATCATCCCCTTGCTTCAGGAGCCAACTCCCCACCTTGTGTCAGAGAACTGGTGTATGGAGGGGGGGGGGCGTGGAGAGGGGAAAGAGGCAGGTCTTCGTCTAAAGCACCCAGCAATGGCCACTCCGACACGGCTAGACCCACGGTTACTTGTCACCTCTGGAGACACTTTCTGATCTGCTTAGGCCCCAAACAGGCAGCAGGAGTTTTGATGCCCTTGTTTCAGACTCCTGGGGGTGTTTCTCCCCCACCCCATCCATTCACAAGTGGGGCACACTACAGCAACCCTACTCTCAAGAGAGTCCTTGTCTATCTTCAGGGACTTCATTGGGAGAGAGTCCCCCCGAACTTTCCCTTCCCCCACCCACTTTGAACCACTGCCCCCACGTCACGAGCCCCGCCGGCAGGCTCCAGCTGAGAAAGCCGCCATGCTGGGCTGGCGTACCTTGGAGCCTATGTCGGGAAGTTGCCTAGGAGAGCAAGAAGCTAGCTGCAGCACACTAGCCAGTGTAGAAGGGTATCCGGCGTCTCCAAGTCAGGGACTATCCAGGCCAAGAGTCTAGGACACAAATTAGCCTCTAGAGGGAGGGCTCCACCCCGAGCACCTTTAAGCCAAGGCACAAACAGTGCACTTGTGAGAGTCCTGAGTGCTGGAAACCCCCATCCCTCCACGGGTTTACCCCTTTGAAAAAGGGGTCCCACAGACTCGTGCTGAACCACAGCCGGCACTGCTTTGATGAGGCCTAATTTGGCCTCGCGCTCACGTGGGCTTTGACTGCAGAGACAGGACGCACAGACCAAAAAAGGAAGTGTCGTAGGGCTCTGCCTTTCGTTCTACTGCTCAGCTGGAGAGAGGGAAACAACGGCACATACGGGGCCACTGGCCAGGAGGCACAGAAGAAAAGTCAGTCAGACAACAGGCTCAGAGTGGGGCAGAATTCAGTGGTGTGGTGGGGGAGAGGTGAACAGCTCAGACCTGTCCTGGGTCCTTCTTCCTTTACTTACACTACATACTTCCCAAGGTCTCCTCTGCCCCGTGTTCAATCCCATCCCCCATGCCACCAGCTCAGCTCCCCTTACACTGGCCACCCCTACCGATCAACAGCAGGTCCTCTCTTGGAGCCCAGCCTCCACTGGCAACCCAAACTAGGAGGAGGGGCGACAGAGAGAAGGACTGAATGGCAAGTTCACTCAGGTGTGCTTTTTATAATGCCAGATTTGTAAGTCCTATATGAGGGGCAGGCAGCTAGCCCACCCTCCCATCCCCCATTCCTCTCCTCCCAGGAAACCTCCACCAGTTACACTCTGTAGGATCACAGCATAGATAGGGAAGGGCCATCAGATCAAAGTACCAGCAGCAACTGATACAGTGAGCCTCAACATTCCTTGGATGCCCACTGGCTTCTAAGCAGGCCCAGTGCCCACTGTAAGGTAGTGCCCCAACGTCACTCTTCCCTGCTGGAGATGCTGCCAAAAACATTTTTCTTCCTTCCCTCCCTGTGCAAAATAGAAGTCATGCTGAGTCGTCGAATCAACCTTTGGAGAAAGAGCTGTGTCTCTGAAAGAGCGAGAGGCAACACCCACCCTCCAGCTAATGGTGGCCCACCAAGAGCTGGCTGTGGGCAATCAGAAGCCACACTGGCAGAAACCTGACTGCCAATAGCTGGAGGTAGCCACGCTTCCACGCTCAGGCAAAGACAGGGTTAAAATTCCAACCTCTGCCTACAATCCAGGAGGAAGCAGCAGCAGTGTTGTGAAAGCCAGCTGTACAAGGAGATCTCCAGCCACCCCCTTCTGATAAAACCAGGAGGGTCAATGCCTATTCATTAGTCTAGCAAAGGAATTTGTATTGCTAAAAAGAGTGGCACAGGGGAGGCCTGGGGGAAAGGAGTTATTAATGACCTGTCAGGGAATGTGCTGTGTGCAAAGGTCTCGGAGTTAAGGAGAGATCAGACACACTCTGCCAGGCGGGGGAGAGAAAGAATGAGCCACGAAAGAGAAGGGAGTAAAGACAGGCTGCAGGGAGGAAGGAGAGAATACAGCTAGTTGAATCTACTGCCGGTTAGCCTAGAGCCTCCCGGAGGCTGGCTCCTCCGCTCCCTCCCACAGCTAGTTCCAGCTCTTCTAGCCTTGTTAAATGAGTTACTGGGCTTAAAGGAAGCTACCAAGCTGAGAAGCTTGTAATATCAGCCCCAGCAGGAAACAGATATTGGACACTTCCCTGGGGAGCCTTTAGTCCTAGCCACAAGATCAGAACTGTGCCAACTTCAGTGTGGTTGCAGCTAAACATGGCTGCTTTCACCTCATGAGAGAGGCCTTTTGCCTTGTGAGCATGGCAGGAGACAAACATCTGCACAGCACCACGGTCTCTGCACTGGTATCTAGTAGTTTTCCAGGCTCCCACTATGCTACAAAGGAGATCTGCTTGGATAACTGGAAGCTGCAAACATGGGTCCAAGCTTCAGGTGCAAGAAGGAAGCTGACTAAATCATCATCCCCAAAGCTGTTACTACAGCCTACCTGTATTGTGGTAGCACCTTGGAGTCCCAATCCTGACGCAGGAGCCCAGTTCACACTGCACCATACCACATATGAACAAAAAAGATGGTTCCTACCCCAGAGAATTACAGCCTGTCTCATATGGGTTCCAAACCACGTGCAGAGCCATACAATAAGGACACAGAGAAGCAGATTGTGTGGGGAGAGAGGGAACAAAGTGTTGTCACTTTTCAGGAGAGGGACCAGAATCTGTTGACTTGTACATTTCCTGCCTCTCACGCCCATCCTCCCCCAAAACAAAAACCCTCTTGCTTTTCACATCATTTCCCCCAGTTTAAAAAAACAAAACGAACAATGGTAGCGCTACATTGTCATGGGGAAAAACGTATTTGTGGTTCCAGTTCACATCTGGTTTGTGAGCAATTAGGATCTCACAGAATCTTTAATGTGAAAGCCCCCCATCCCCTCTCCATACAAAGGTGAAGTGCAAAAGCAGCCAGCATTCGCAAACGCTTGCTCCTGGCTGATTAGACACGGTAGAATAAGGCAGGCTTTTCCGCAGCTGGATTAGCACAGAAGGCAAGTTCAGGCCTGCTGGAGCTCTCTGATGATTTCAGCTCAAGGGAAGAAATCACAATGGATGAGTTTGAGGCCATTGGTGGGATGAGTTTAAGGCCTCAGCTGTGTCTCCAACAGGCCAGTTAGAACTAAAAGCATCACGCCCAGTTTAGCACAGTCAGTCATGTCTGCTCTGGAAGTACCAGCTGATATGAAGACAAACCAAACCAATAGCTGCACTTTTCTCCACACAGCTTCCATAGGGCAGCAGCCCATTGCACTCGGCACCGAACCACACATATTACTCTGGCAGGACCAGGTTATGTGCGTCATTCCCACGCACGCTGCACTGTACCTGACCTGGGACCTAGCTAAAGTCCACCCCGCTAAAGGTACCTATTGCCTCGGGATCTAAGTGCCTCTAAGTAGAAGATTTCGCTTTCACTTTGTGATCTGTTGAATAGTCACTGCAGAACTCTCAGACCCTCTTCTCCCCTCTGCCCAAAAAGGAAAAGGGTCTTACCTCAATGTGTCCAGCTACAGCCTTTCTACAGGGGTGGAGTGGCCGTATGTGAAGTCACCTCAGCTCTTCAGGAATCTGAGACACAAATAAAGTGAAAGGTTACCACACAGAGTTCTCAACATGCTGCTCACTGCATGCCTCATAGGCAGTGATGCTGCCTGGGCACCTTCCCAGCACAGATAGCCCCATGCTTGCAGCTTTCAGTACTCCAGCTTGAGATCAGTTTCACACCTCCTCCCTTCACCCCCGCCCTCCCATGAAGGGGGGCTTCCCATCAGCCTCCCCATCTGGCCAAGAGGAGCTTATGGGAAGGGCTAATCAAAGCCAGGGAGGCTGTGATCTCCACCCTCCTCACCTTCCCCAAGAACTTTCTAGCTTGGGGGGTCTCTGAAGTCCACAACAGCCAGCCAACTTCTGCCTCTCTGATCGGTCATGTGTAAAGAGGGGACGATTCTCTGCTCCACTTTATCAAGATCAACAGGGTAAGGAAGGGGAGGTTGTCTGTGGCAGCCCAAGGCTACCCAACGTGAGCGTCTGCCTGAATGGGTGTCTGCATTGTCACCAGTGTAAGAAACTGCTCCCTGCATGAGCCAGGTGGGCCAGCGCAGTACCCAGAGCTGCTGGGTCTCTTCAGAGGAACTGTGGGTTTCATCTCAGAGCGTTTAGACACAGATCCGACCCCACCCCGCAACTAGCCTGCACAGAGCAGCCTGAGCAGCCCTGTGCACGGATGCAGGTTTCCTACTGGGCAGGCTGGGCAAGGACATCATAGTGCTTGTGAGAGATGCCGCAAGTCCTGCCCCCAGAGAGAGCACAGGTAGCAGCAGAGCAGATAGGCCCAATATGCCATCCAAAACCCCTGAGTGAACTGGAGGCCTTAACTCAGGTCTTAACTGGTTTCTACCACCTAGCTTCCATTTGTTGACCATGCTCAGGCTCTTGGACCCCTTTCGGCTGAATTTATTCTAGTTTGAAAGCAAATCTTTTCAGAAGTGTCACCAGTACTCTCACAGACATGGTGTGTGTCCAATCTCATCATTTCCACAAAGGTCACCCCCTGGAGTAGTCATTAGTTGGAATTCCACATTCAGAGAGTTATTCCTCTAACCCTCACCCCCCAACAGGGGCACAAAGAGTTAAAAAAATAAATAAATCCACAAGTCACTCATTTTGTACTTCTATAGCAGCTTTCAGAAGATCTCAAAGCACCACACACCTCTTCAATCCACAGGAGAGGAGGGGGGATATACAGAGAATATTTAAGCTACCCTGAAATGCAGCCACTTCTGGGGTGAACACAGCAGCTATAACAACGCTCAACAATTTAAAACTTAGTGGAGGTACAACAACACTACCTATATGAAAATTTAGGGGAAACTCAGACTATAACTACTGAATTTGGGGTTTAGCTAGGGCAACATCCTTACTCAAAGTGCTATGGGATCTTTTGTCATGAGAAAATGGCCAGGCCCATGATTTCACATTTCATCCAAATGACAAAACCTGTATAAAAAAAACTAGTGTAGACAAAGCCAGGAAGTGCCATTGATGTTAGCAATGGCGAGTGCACTAGAATAGATCAGTCACTGGTGTATTTAAATTGGCTCAGAGCTGGGCTCAATACCAGTGGCTGCCTGTATGTTTTACCTGGGAACTCCCACTAGCAGAGCTGCACAGGTCAAAGGTTTTAGAAAGAATCAGTGTAGACAAGGACCAAATGAGAGCACACAGTGATCCTGAGCATCTAAGATTGCCTTTGAGATCTTCCATAAAAGACCTGACCCAGGCCCCGCTTAGCTGGAGAATTAAAAGGATCCCAAGACAAGGGGGTATGGCAAAGGCTAAAGTCGTGGGATTTTTGTTTTTGTTTTTTAATATTCTGTTGCACTGGGGTGGATATGAAAAAAAAAAAATGGATTTTTTTGCCAGGATCTATGCAGACCCAGCCAACCAAACATCTCCTCCCAGTCCCACTGGGGTATTTTGGCTGGCAGTTTGAGTACGTTGGTTAACATGCTGCAGATGCTCTACAGTGCAGTTTGATATCTCTCCCTTCTCCCTGCTAATAAGTTTTGACACTATTTTTAGTGAGGTTGATTAGGATAACAAGCAGCATTTGATTGACAGCTCTCTAAGACAGAACAGTTTGTAATTTGTACTTGACTAATATTTGCTAGAAATAATTGCACAGCAGGATGCATGGATTTCAAGTTAGTGTCTCAACTCAGGACTGCAGTACATACAAATAAGATTCCCTTCCCACATCCATACTCCACTGCAGTTGACAGGTCTTCGGAGGCTGCATCCCTTGGCTCTGTCTGATTCCGTTAGAGCCACAGTGAAGTTCTGGAAAGGGAAACTTCCTAGTTGCACTTTTTTTGGCTGATGCTTAGTATTTTATTTTTAAAGACAGTATTACAGTTTCACTGCATTTAGCAAGATGGTTGACTAGTCTGAATCACATTACAAAAAACCCTCATGGCTTGAGCTGATCAGCGTGTCGGATCTGATGACGTGCCACCAGTGAATGAGGTGATATTAAAAAAATTCCACCAAGACACCGAAGAAAAAGCATCCATGGGAAAAGAGATGGATTACAGGTCTGGTCGGGAAGATAGGCAAGGTAGTAACAATTCAGGCACTGGACTAGGACTCTAAAGATTTGGAGTGAAGTCCTAGAGCCACTGAAGTCAGTTGGGCCAGGATTTCATCCTGGGTTCTATACCCATCTCTGCCACTGACCTGCTGTGTGACCTCTTGCAAGTTACTTCCCCTCAGTTTCATACCCTCCTACCCTGCGTCTCGTCTGGATTGGTAACTCTTTGGGGCAGGGGCTGCCCCACACCAAGTCCATTCAGTGCCTCTAGGTGCTCCTGTGGTACACAATATTACTAAGGGTGAGAGGACGGCAAAGGAAGGAAAGAAGTTACAGTAGATAATATTGAAAACCCTAGACGAGCTGTACAACACCTCCCACCCCAGCAGTGCTGAAGCCTCTATATGAGTACATAAGTATTGCCTACACTAGCTTTCCATGGTCTCTGTTTGGCATCAGCCACAGTGGGAAGTGTTTGCGAAGTTTGTCTAGCATAGACCAGGCTAATCATGTTCTGGAAGCGGACATCCTTAGTGCCTCTAACTCCTGGGTTAGGTGGGCTCACTCCAGGGCAGATGGTAACACCTTTTCAGAATTTCCCACTTACTAGCATTGCACTGTCCACTCTTTACAGGTCAGGTTGGAGGTGTGGAAACAAATTTTTGCACCATCCTGTCTGGGGATTTTGAGAAATTATGGACTCTTCTTTAGGCTCAGAGGAAGCCAGTGTACAGAATATTGCTTCGTGTATCTATGGTGCCAAGTGACAAAAGCCCATCCCAAGATCTCAAAGCACTGGAAAAAGTTCCCCCTCCCCCTTTTTTTTAAAAACAGAAGGGGAAACAGAGGCAGTGAAATGACTTGCCCAAGGTCACACACTACATCAATGGCAGAGTTGGGTTCAGATCAGCACCCACGGCCCTTGAATTCAGCCCAGCAGCTGTCCACCAGACCATGCCACAGATGTAAGTTGGTCTATGTTGAACTTGAAAGACCTCCATTCTAATTAGGGATGGTCGATAGGCAGAGCAATACTAACAAATAATGCACGCACGTCCCTAGCACCTTCCACCCAAGGATCTTAAGCACTTCAAACTAGCGGATTAGTCACCACCACCAGGTTTAAGCACGATCCACATTTTACACAGAAATCTACTGAGGCACAGACAGGTTAAGAGACTTGCCCAATATCACAGTAAAGCAGTGATGGCGCCGGGATTAGAACTTGAGTCTTGTGCTCTAACCAGACAACCATGCTACCACCCTGCCTGGCATTAAGACATCAGAGCCTGCTCTGCCCATCTTTACTCTGCCAAACAGTGGCAGCTTGCAATCCCCTATTCAAGAGGCTTAAAACGGCCAGCTCCCATAGACACTGTTGGAGGAGCAGGAGGGAAGCGAGATACCAAGTAGCGAAGGAGTTCGTGATCCATGAGAATTGCCCTTTCCTTGGAGCTCCGTAGCATTTTCCAGCAGCCAAGAGGAACATTTCCCTAACGTCCAGTTCCAGGTTTTCACCACAGCTCTTCCCTCCATCCACTACCCTCCGCCCACCCCAAGCTGTGGCACTGATTAAGACCAAACAGGGGGGAGGGAGCTGGAGGGGGAAGCAATGGATAAGCTGAGACATGCAATTCCTGCCCTCAGGAGACAGACCAAGACAGATCTTAGCAAATGGCCTCCCCCCCCCCCCCAAAAAAAAAGCAATTAAAAACAAGGCACTCCACTGCGTAGTTCAGCTTGGTTCAGATCATGGTGCTTAGACAGCACTTCCTCCTGCCCTCCCCTCATGGCAAATCTGGAAGGCTGTGGGGTTGTTAATTGAATGAGCCACAGGACGTGAAAAGAAAGCGTTGGCATATGGAGAGTAAAAATTAACTGTCCGGGAACGCCCCCAGACCTGGCCAGCGCTGCTTCCACTCCTTTGGATCGGCCAGCCCAGAGGCCCCGGAGCAGCTGGCGTTTCGGTTTGTGCTCTGCATCCCATCTGCAAGCCCATCACCGCATTTGTTCTAGAGAGATTCCGTACACGTGGCATGGAGCTTCCCGCCAAGGAGATGGACGCACTGAGCTGTATTGTGCGCTCCCCTCCGACAGGCTATGGGAGCAACGGTTATAGCCCCAGGAAGGAGAAATGGTGGAGAGGGTGAGAAAAAGAGCACTTTGAAGGGAAGATCTCACTAGCAAATCCATGGCCATTGGCTAGGTGTGTTGTGGTAGCACTTAGGAGCCTCAGTCATGGTCCAGGACCTGCACAAACATGAACAAGGCAGTCTCCACCCCAGAGAGCTTGCAAGAGACCCCAGGTGGATGCAGACACAGCGGAACCTAGAAGTTCTGGTGTGCAGCATGCGGATAACGGTCACTAGTGGGGTCAAAGCTTCCTGCTCCAAAGCAGTACCCCGCCACCTGAACCTAGGGGAATCTCCACTTGATGGTAACAGAATGGGGCCTATGGCACAGTCAAGAGGGCAGCAGTCTGCACTCACACACTACAGCATGTATTCATCATGGGGCGAGAGGCTGGCTAGGTGCCTACGGGTCTCATCTGGTGCCTCCTACAGAGCCCACAGGGAAGAGAGAATTTCCCGTACAAGTTGAGAGCCACCCCACGGTGGAGCAATGAAAGGGAGAGTCTCCCAGCAGTTTATACTGACCCAGGATCTCCTGCCCTGAATTTCCCCTGGAGCTGCTACCCCAGGAGTTTAAAAGGGGCAAGAGAATGACCCCAGTGACTTACATCTCCCTTGGCAGAGTGACACTTCACCAGCTGCAGCCCGAGGAAATCCAGCTGCATTGAAGCCAGCCTGTCTCCTTGAGAAAGACTCGCCCGCCCACCACTCCCAAGTAGAGAGGCTCCTTGTACCCAAATATCTCAAGGCCAGAGTGCTATCAGTGTGGCTTTTACAGCTTTCCAGACTGGTGGTGGAGGGGAAACAGTCTCCTTTCCAGAAGGGCTAAGGAGGAGAGAGAGAGAGAGAGACACAGACAGACCATGTTACCAGACCAAGATCTGGAGATACCACATTCTTGTTTCTCTTACAGGAGAGGCCTTGGGAAATAGTGTCATCAAAGCAAAAGTCCCAAAGCACTAGGAATGGTGGGGATTAGGCCCCATAAAGGATGGGATCATGCTCCTCCCTTTGGGGTACTGTACCTAGAGCAGCTAAGCTTACTGTACCTAAGAGGCCGGGGGCGTGAATCCTAGCACTAGTATGCGGATCCTATGCATAACATGAAAACCCTCTCCCCTCATTACTGGCAAGTGCAACCTGTGCCTTCAGCCTATGCAGAACTGAAGCTTTCTGCTAACCAAAAGTCCATGTTTCTAGCCCCCAAGGGTTGCCAGGGACACTTTATATATGGGAGCCAGGTGTGAACGGATGTAGCATTGCCTTCCTGAATCAGCAGATAAGCAGCTCTAGTGCCTCTGCTGCAGCCTGGGAAAGCTCTGAGCAGCAGCAGAGTGAAACCTTACCAATGTCTTGCTGTTGTCATGGCTGCTATTCAGAAGAACCCTGTAGGCAAAGGGTCAGTTCCACTTGAAACTAAACACCCAACAGTAGCTAAAGCAGGCACTGGAGATGACCTCTAAAATGCCACGGCATTAGCAAAGACACCGCCTATTACAGCAGCCAGGGAGTGCGAAATAGAGATGGAGAAACCCTCTGCCCTCCCCAGGGCTGAGGAGATCAGGGAATGAGACCACCCTCAACCTTTCCAGTTGTTGGGAGACAGTGGGCAGAGAGGAAGTTTTTGAGTTAGCACACACTTGCTAGCCCCGAAGAGGATGGAGCCCCCAGTCAGGGTCCAGGGCCAGCACCCTGGTAAGAACTGCAGCATCTCCAGAGGTGAAAGTAAGCCGGAATGCCCCGGCACAGCGTACCGGTAAGAGCCGGTGCGCCGTACCGGGACCGCCTTTCCCAGAGGGCAGTTTAAAGCCCTGGGGTAGCAGCGGCGCTGTGGCGGGGATTTAAAGGGCCCCGGAGCTCCAGCCCCCACTACCCTCCCCCACCGGGTCCCTTTAAATCCCCGCCTGAGCCCTGCTTCCCGAGCCCTGGGGTAGCAGTGGCAGGGATTTAAATGGCCCTGGAGCTCCAGCCCCCGCCGCCGCTACCCCAAGGCTCGGGCAGTAGGGCTCAGGCGGGGATTTAAAGGGCTCAGGGCTCCAGCAGAGCCCCAGGCCCTTTAAAGCTGTGCCAGAGCCCAGAGCCCCGGGGTAGCGGTGGCAGCCGGGAGCCCACAGGGCTTCTCAGTGATTTAAAGGGCCCGGGGCGCCGCTGCGGTAGTGGCAGCTGGAGCCCTGGGCCCTTTAAATCGCCCCCGAGCCCCGGGGCTCCCAGCCGCCTCTGCAGCTGGTAGCTTGGGGGCGATTTAAAGGGTCCCGGGCTTCCAGCCACCACTACCACAGCTGGAGCCCTGGCCCTTTAAATCAAGATTTAAAGGGCCTGGGGATTTAAGGCCCTGAGGCCACGCCCCCTGCTCAGGACTCCGGCATACCGGTTAAGTCCTCTAACTTACTTTCACCCCTGAGGATCTCCCTCTTGCCCACAGCTTTTTTGTGAGGGGATGGAGAGAAAAGAGAGACTTCTCACAAAGGCAGAGATTGCCTCTGGATAGAGCTGGCTGGGAATTTGACAAACTCCTCTTCACTGAAAAGTGTCAATTCTTCCACACTGAAATTGACCCTGTTTCACAAACAAACCATCAGGTGACTTGGAAACTTTTTGGAAAGGAAAACGTCAGAATGGGAGGCTTTGACAGCTTGGTTTTCTAGTGAATGACTTCATTTTGAAACTTCAGTAAATTAGACTAAAAAATAAAAGCAGAGATGTTTTTATTGATCCAAATTAAAAGCTTATTTTTGGATTTTCAGTGTGAGGTTGAGAGTTTGTGTCTCAAATTTGAATGGTTTCAGATATCTCAAGATGTTCACAGGATGGGAAAATAATTTCTAGCCCAGCTCTACCCCTGTACAGTAGGCTCTGGCTAATAGGAGCAGCTTCAGCTCTTTGGTTAACTGATGTCTGGGAAGTTTTGAGCACTGATCAGATGGCTGTAATGCTAAAGTCACATGCTGTAATACTAAAATTAGAGCAGTTACATCCCCCTGTCTCCACATCCCTGGGATGGGAGATGCGGAAAGAGAACAGTGTGCATGACTACTAGCTAGGCCCTGTTCAGAGCCTAATTCTGAAGGCAAGTACAGACAGTCAAACGGAGACAGGCTTTCCCTTCAATGGTTTGCAATACCAGAGGTTAATAAATGCATGTGCCTCATGCCAGACTAAGAAGGGAGTTTTTAGGCTGGCAAGAGGGACAGAAGGGACTATGGCTAAGTTACACTACAAGAGCTATGTAGACATTTCCTACACCGCAGAAGGAGGTTTTTACTGTCACTGTAAGTAATCCAGCTCCCTCAGTGGCCATGGCTAGAGGAGTGGAAGAATTCTTCCATTGATCTAGCCACATCTATGCTGGGGTCCCAGGGTAGCATAGCTCTGGCTCTCTGGGGTGTGAATTTCCCCACCCCAAGGAATGACATAGCTAGGTTGATCTAAATTTTAAGTGTAGTCCAGGTCTCCATGGAAGAGCGAGTGAAAGTACAAGTCTTACAAGTCAGAGTCTGAGGCAACAGATTGGGGGCAGGGCGGGGGGAATGGTATTTCTCACCCACACTCTCAGCATGCAAGAACTATGCAAGAGAGAGTTCCAAATGTTGCTTGGCCGATCTCTTCTGTTCCATCCCTAAATCTTGAACTTTTGCCTGTTTGGGTCTCAGTCTTCGCAGAAGAGAGAATTGCCTGGAGCAACTCTAGCCTGTCAAAGTGGACAGTGTGTAATTAAAGGGCAGGATTTCCGATTACAGGTTGGCATGGTGCCAATCCCCCCAGTGTAGCTCTTACAACATCCAAGGCAGTGGCTCCAAGGCAAGAGACATTTTTAGGTCTTCTGGTCTTGCAGGCCATTTGTTAGGGGGAAGTGTTGCAACTGGAAACTTGCTATCCTGTTCCAGAATGCAGTTGGGGTTAACAGCTTTCAGCATCAGTCCCTAACATTTCAGGGTCTCTCACCTGCCATGAAGACATCCGAGTGCTTGGAGTCAAAGACATTGGATGGTTCTCAACTAAATGCTTGTATCTAAGCTGCTGCCAAGACCTTTGGGCAAGTTTAGATCCACACTTTGCAGCCCATAACCAGGGGAAGGGCCACACCAGCCCCATCACAGTAAGAGACAAAACCACATGATAGGTCAAAGGGTTCTCATGCCAGAGTCATCTGTAGAGTGGGTTGTTCCCAACCTCTCGCGCATCATCATGATGGCTAGCTCAGTCCAACAGGAAGGATAGGCCAATAGTTAATTTGCTGCCTGGGTCTTGGAGACCTGGTTCAATTACCTGCTCCACGACAGACTTCCGACGTAGCCTTGGACAAGTCATTTAGTCTCTGTGTCTCAGTTTCCCAAAATGGGGAGGACTAGCACTGCCCTGCCTCCCAGGGGTATTGTGGGGATAACCGCATTATAGATTGCGAGGCCCTCAGTTACTTTGGTGATAGAGGCCATGCAAGTACCATAGATAGAAGATCACATTGCCTCACTAGGCACACAGGGCTGATGAGACTCCACTCTGACCTTGTCAACTGACTGGCAGGGATGCAAATCTGTGCCAAGAAACATTACAAACCACGTCATAATGTTCACAGCATGGCCAACCCCAGGCATTCAAAAAATTCATGAGTCAGGCCCCAAAATACCACAAGGTGTTTAGAGGAAAAATTGCTTCTTTCTCTTTACACGCTACAGGCTCAGACCCGAAGGCACTCAGGGCACATACCAGCTTTTCTCCAAAACCATAACGGGCTAGAAACTTTATTTTTCAAATGCAAAGTGATTCGGGGAGACTCTGCTGACTCCAGGAGCTAGGGCTTAAAGAACACACCAAACATTACAAGGCTCACAAAGCCGCAAAGGTGGGCAACAGGGAGTTAAACAGCCAGCTTCCTTATGAACCCCACCATTCCCTGTGCTGCTGCCTGGAGCGAGAGCTCTGCTTTCGGTAATGTTCAGCAGTTACCCAGCGAAGATGCGAGTGAAGGAACTCCATTCATTAGTCATTCCTGACAATGCAGCTTTCCTCCCCCATCCCTCTTAATCCAGCTAAAATTTCTCCAAGATAAAAGAAATAGACAGGGTGGGGGAATATGGTAAATTACGCTCCTGGAGCTGTCTCACCTCCCACAAGACCCAGACTAGTGTATTAAAGACCCAGACCCACCCACCAGTCCTGTCAGCTCCTGTTAAATTTAAAACCATCTTAATGAAAGCTACATAGCCAAACCTAGCAGGGGCCAATGGGTTATGGAAAGGGATAATTAAAATTAAACAAGCAAATTCACTCTATCCCCTTCCCCACGGAGGGAGAAAGAGGGGCATTCAGAAATGGGAAGGAATTAAATGCCTTAAAAAAATAAGACTGAAGATTGAACCAAGAGTTTTGGATGCTTTATCTGACTAAGCAAACCGTGAGCACAAACACACACAAATCTGCATAATCAGGCAGCAACAGATTGGAATCTTCCTCTATTGCATGAGCAGGTGTCGTCTTTGTAGGTTCTGGGCCAATCCTGGCAGTTATTTTGGCTTGTCAAGTAAGTTATGAAACTACTTGCCTAGGCAGGCAGGGTTCCATGTAAGTTATCTGTAAACACCCAGCACTGACTGCAATTGGCAGAGACCCAAGTGAAAACAAGAGGCAGGGAAACATGCACTATCCTAATCTGGAGGAGGGTTCCTTTCCCAGCAGGAATTTGTGGAATGAGAGTCTCAAAGCATGGGCCAGGTGCGTAAGACTCAGAGGGAGAGGAAAGGGCTTTGAGGGGCTCATAGGAATTTTATTGTATGCAATATTGCCAAGCCCATACAAGCAAAGATTATTAGCTCAGATCCTAAAGGTCATGACATTTAAAAAACCTGGGGGATGCTTTCTGCTTTTTGAGCCCTGAGGGGTTAGAATCCTAGTAGGGACGGCAAGGGGCATCTAGTCTAACCCCCTGCCAAGTTGCAGGATTTGTTGTGTCTAAACCATTCAAGACAGATGGCTATTCAGCCTCTTTTTGAAAACCTCCAGTGAAGGAGCTTCCATAACTTCCCTAGGCAGTTTGTTCCAGGGTTATGTTTTGAGCTTTACTCCACAACCATGCAGGCTAGAATTTTTAGGGGTTTGGGGGCAGGGGGAAGAGGCAGGAATACAAGATTCTCATATCCCATGACTCCAGGAGCTGGGTGTTTTTTGTTGGTTTGTTTGTTTGTGTTTAAGAGCTCTGGGTGGCTGGGGCTTGCACAGAAGGGCTGTGCACACCTGGGAAGCAAGGATAAAGGGGACAGCTGGAGCCCCGCCATCGCATTCCCTCCCCGCCCCCCCAAAAAAACCACTATTGGGGGAGAGGGGAAGAAATATCTTCAGCCTCTCACTCGAGGTAGGGGGCAGCATCGCTTCCTGTCACAGTGTCAGGGCAGCTGACGCAGGCCCAGGTTACAGTGACAGCCGTCTGTCACTGCCTCTGTTTCTTTCCCCCCTGGCTCCCAGCCCTGGGAAGGGATCTGGCAGCTGCAGATACAGGGGAGGGACCAATCGGCTCTCTTGCTGAGCCACAACGTCTGCTTGCAAAAATCCCAGACGTTGCCTCTTATTTGAAAAAGCCACCCAGCCAGAGGATCAAAAAAGAGGCAATGTCCAGGAAAACCCATATGTACAGTAACCCTACGCAAGCCCTTTATGTCTGAAAAAAATCAAGCCCCTTTACAAGGAACCTGAAGTTGGGCCCCCAAAGTAATTTTTGAAAATTTAGGCCAGGGGTTATAAACCCCACAAGTGCCAAGGAGGGTCACGTAACCAGGGAAGCTGCTGTACTGTGCACAGCTGTTGTGAGCTCTCCAAACTACTACACTCAGAGCAGAACGCTCGGCGAGAGAACTTGTCAGGATTGGCGAACACCGAGCACACACCCTGGCACGCCTGTGCCTTTCTCCTATGTTAAACACAGCGTTCCATACCATCTTGATGTTTGAGACATAATCTTGAGTGATGAGTGGCTGATTTCCACCTCAGACACCTGACTCACCAGCTTTTTAAAAACAGGCCTTGCCCAGACTTGCTGATTCTTCCTTGTACTTCATGCTGCAATCACCAACACCAACAACCAACAGTTGTAAATACAACTGACCCCAAAACTCTGGGGCAGAGGGGAACCACTCCCTACCCCCAGATTATTCCCAGTGGTGGAGAAAGCCAGACGGACATTAATGCTACCCCAGCTCTGTCAACACACCTTTGTAATGGGCCCATCCCCATCCCTGGGCAGAGCTAGCCAGTCTTGCTACACTGGAGATCCAGTTACATTAGGAAAATTATGTGCTGCGGACAATGGTTGTCAGCCACCGACACCCTGCTTACCCATCCCCTCAGGCGGGTGCTGAAAGCAGCCTCTAAATTGCTACTGTAGATAGAACCAATCTGTTCTCAGAGAGCATTCACCGCCGCCGCCACACAAAGTCCATTGAAGAGCGCACAGAGATCGAGCCCATCCACGCTAGCCCCCGCAAGGAGAGCCTTTGCTAATGAACAGTCAACATCAAGCTACTTTTCTAGCACAGGCAGGGCATGAAGCCACTGGGGTTGGCTTGAGGCAGAGAACCACTGTGCACTAAGGAAACCTTCCCTTTCATGTTGGTCTTACTCAGGGATTTGAATTCAGATCTGTAGAAGCAGAAGGCTAGTGTATTAGCCTTGTTTATCCAGTCCCACTCAAGGAGAGAAACCGATATTCCGCAGTCCTTTATAGTCACCACACAAACCATGGTTCTTCCCTCTGACCCGCAGCGACCGTTTGTCTCCTTTGTCTTTTGGTAGGCTTGCCCGAGCTCCTTAACTTTCACGCAGCACTGCTGTGTCTCCCTGCTATAGCCTCTGTCCAACACGCCCCGAGAGATTTTGGCAAATATATTTGCATTTCTTCTTTTGGATCAGAGTTCTGCCTGCATGGATTCTTCTCCCCATACAGCGATCAGATCCAGTGTCTCCCTTGAGCTCCAGCACGGACCGAGTTTGCGATTCTGGGACTGCATGGTCACCTATGCTGCTGAGTTCACCATGCTGACCAAACAGGAAATGAAATTCAAAAGTTCCCGGGGCTTTTCCTGTGCACCTGGCTAGTGCATTGGAGTCAAAAGTGCTGTCCAGATTGGTCACAATGGAGGACTCTGGGATAGCTCCCGGAGGCCAATACCATCAATTTGCTTCCACACTACCCCAAATTCGACCCAGCAAGGTTGATTTTAGTGCTACTCCCCTCGTCAGGGAGATGTACAGAAGTTGATTTTAAGAGTCCTTTAGGTCGATGGAACGGGGTTGGTTGTGTGGACGGGGTCATTTTTAAATGACCTAACACAGCTAAATTTGACCTAACCCCATAGTGTAGACCAGCCTCAGTCAATAGTCACCCTCGCCTTTAGAGGCAGCCCTCTTGCCACTGTTAAGTGCATACATGCAGATTAGAGACCACAGGAGATTCCATGACAGCTAGAAAACAAGCCTTCCTGGAATTGCTTCCAACATACCCAAGTACCTCCAACCCTCACTTAGAGCAGTCACAGAGTCTCTCCCCCTCCTCATAAGAGCCACCATACTGGTCGGACCAGTGGTCCTTCTAGCTCAGTATCCTGCCTTCTGACAAAGGCTCATGCCAGATGTTTCAGAGGGAATGAACAGAACAGGGCAATTGAGTGACCCATCCCATCATCCAGTCCCAGTTTTGGCAGTCAGAGGCTAGAGACACTCAGACTGTGGGATTGAATCCCTGAGCATCTGGGCTAGTAGCCATTGATGGACCTATCCTCCGTGAACTTATCTAATTCTCTTTTGAGCCCTTTGGCCTTCATAACACCCCATGGCAATGAGTTTCACAGTTTGACTGTGCGTTGCAAGGAGAAGTACTTCCTTATGTTTGTTTTAAGCCTGCTGCCTATTAATTTCACCAGGTGACCCCTGGTTCTTGTGTTATGTGAAGGGGTAAATAACAACACTTCCCTATTCACTTTCTCTGCACCAGTCATGGTTTTATAGACCTCTATCATATTTTCCCCCCCACCCCAACCCCCTTAGTTATCACTTTTCCAAGCTGAACAGTCTCTGTCTTTTTAATCTCTCCTCACAGGGAAGCTGTCCCATACCAGTAAGTCATTTGTTGCCCTTCTCTGTACCTTTAATAATTCCAATATATTTTTCTGAGATGGGGCAACCAGAAACACATGCAATATTCTGGATATGGGTGTACCATGGATTTACACAGTGGCATTATGATATTTTGTGTCTTATTAGCTATCCCTTTCCCAATGGTTCCTAACATGGTTAGCTTGTTTGACTGCCACTGTACATTGTGGATAGTTCTCTGAAAATATCCACTCAATGACTCCAAGATCTCTTTATTGAGCGGTAACAGTTAAATTAGACGCCATCAGTTTGTATGTATAGTTGGAATTACGTTTTCCCAATGTGTATTACTTTGCACTTATCAACATTGAATTTCATCTGCCGTTTTGTCGCCCAGTCTCCCACTTTAGTGAGATCCCTTTGTAACTCTTCACAGTCAGCTTTGGACATGGCTATCTTGAATCACTTTGCCACCTCACGGTTCATAAATGGTCTGGGAAAGGGGTGAATATGGTGAACAGTACTGGTCCCAGTACAGATCCTTTGGGGACTTTGCTATTTACCTCTCCATTGTGAAAACTGACCATTTATTCCTGCCCTTTGTTTCCAATCTTTAACTGGATGGTGATTAGTGAGAGGACTTCCCCTCTTATCCCATGACTGCTTAGTTTGCTTAAGAGCCTTTGGTGAGGAACCTTGTAAGGCTTTCTGAAAGTTCGGGTATGCTATATCCCCTGGATCACCCTTGTCCACATGCTTGATGATTCCCTGAAAGAATTCTAATAGATTGGTGATGCATAATTTCCCTTTACAAAAGCCAGGTTGACTCTTCCGACACATGTTCATCTGTGTGCCTGATAAATCTGTTTTTCACTGTAGTTTCAGTCAATTTGTTTAGCACTGAAGTTAGGCTTACCAGCTTGTAACTGCCAGGATCGCCTCTGGAGCCTTTAAAAAACAAAAACAAAAACAAAAAAACCCCCACAATATTACATTAGCTATCCTCCAATCATCTGGTACAGAGACTGATTTAAGTGATAGGTTACAGCAGTTGTGCAATTTCGTATGTGAGTTCCTTCAGAACTCTTGGGTGAATCCCACCTGGTCCTGGTGACTTATTACTGTTGAATTTCTCTCCTTTCAACAGAGTTCAGAGAGATGGATGGAACACTGGTGCTAAAGAGCAATGAAATAGTGGAAGCTAGGCCCTTGTGCCACTCAATGGCTCTTTGTGTGCACTTAACAAGGGGCTTGAAGATGGAAGATTTGATGCAATGGTTTTTGAAGGGGGAAGAGAGGCCCCTAAGGTCTCTATGTGCCAAGGTGCCAAGACTGAGCCCCTCATACTCTGTAGAGGATCGAGTCAGTGATCACTAAAGGGAATCCAAGGAGCTGGCTGTTGCCTAGACAGAGCTGCCTCCTTGCTCCCGCGTTTGCAGGGAAAGAAGCCATGAACTCTGCCCGATTTCAGTTCTACCAGGTCAGGCAACACTAACGCATTTTCCCAGCAAACTGCCAGGCTACACTGAAACGGCCCCCTGGGTGTTTCCCAGAGACTGTGTTTCCCTCCAGGGGACTGTGTGCTGGCAAAGCAGTCTATGTGTAACACTGACAGACCCCAGTTGTCGGCGGGTGGGATCGAACCTAGGACCTCTGGAGCTATATGCATGAGCCTCTACTACATGAGCTAAAAGCCATACGGCCCTTAGCTAAGGCTATAGAGCAGACTCACTCTCTCTCTCTAAGTGGTCTCATGGGCCAGAACACCACACCCAGCATGTGTGTGGGTTACATATGCGAAGTGCACGCAGCCATGCAAGTTCTTTGCAGACACCAGCTAATCTAACCCACACAACACCCACATATGTGAGCCAGACACAACTAGATACCACCTAGGTGAGGAAGATTAAGAGTAGGTGACGAGATAGAGGGAGGAGAGAGAAGAGGCTTTGCAGGGTGAGACAGTTACTAGGCATGGATTTTTGGAGGGTAGGAAAGGTGGGGAGTGGGAATTTCCCCCATCATCAAGCCAAGCAGTCTTTGGGCTTGAACCAGGAAGGCTGTAAAGTCACAAGCTTTGCTCAGAGTTCCAGGTCTGGACACACAACTGAACAATTTCAGCACAAAGCCAGGTGAAACTCAGCCACTTTGGCCAAGCCAGGAGTCGTTTTAGGGGTCTGAAGTGAAATCTGCCAGCCTGCCCAGTGATCCACAAGGATCTGAGTTTCACTTGCCTCACGACATTTTAAAGCAGTCCCAGTTTCCTGCATTTCACTATGAAAACATTTTGCAGGGCTCTCTGCAAAGCCCAGCTGCCTGGGAACAGCTGATGGGCCAGCAAAGCTATCTTTAAAGAGCATCATCTCAGGAGACAGGCTTTAACAGCCAGGAGTGGGAAGCTATAAACCTGTCTAAGAGCAGCTCTGGAATGCCAGGAACAGAAGCGGCCCATTCAGACCACCAGAGAGCACAGACGCCAGACAAAAAGCAGTGGGCCCTGCACTCAGGATCCTCTAATATGTAGCTATGTTTAGAAAAACCTCCATTTTGTTCTTGTTTCTCTTCTAGCCATTTCCTTTCCCCAGTTTTTGCCTTCCTAATAATGAGCTCCCATTCCCCATGTCTTCACTCCTCCAGGGCCTACCCAGCTCCTGTCACACCTCAAGCAGATGGTGCATGCCAGTAATGCCAAGGGTGCCACAAGTTTTCCAGGAAGAACAAGTGTGTGACTGGAAAACATACACAAACCTAGAGGAAAAGCAGGAAATGTGACCTGGGACCTTTAGCCCCAATGACATGTTGGTTACTGCAGGTCATTAGTCTAGTGCCTGAGGGGAGGGTTGAGGGCAGATGGCTTTAGAGCCTTTGTAACTGAGATTTTCATACCCAGTTGGTGGTGATTTGGACAGAGGAGGTGTCTCACCTCTGCTTCAAGTTCCAACCCTGTCACATTAGGTGAAAGAGCTAGAGAAGCATCAGTGGGCTCGAAACAGTCTCTGATCTGGCTAGGCAAGGATTCCCCCAGTGCAAGAGCTGCAGTGGACAGCCTTCCAAGGATGTCCTTGCAAGTCTTGGCCTAGGGAACTGCAGCACTGTTGAGATTCTGAGCAGCTGAGTCCTTAGGGCAGTCCAGGAGTAGTCCACACCGCACACAGGACACCCCTCTTTCTCAGATACCAATGGGCACTCTTGTTGGCAGGGTTAGAGGCCACAGGTAGGCTAGGTTCTGGATTTGGGGCTTTCCTCTCCACTAGGCAGTCCTTATAGGGCAGGGCTAAGGTGCACAGATGGGTTGTGTCTGGGGAGGGAGCCCTCCCAACACCTGTTCAAAGAGAAAACCACAGATCTCAGGACTCAGATTTTGGCACTCTGTTCCCTTCAGAAAAGTGGTTCTCAAGCTTATTTGATCAGGCTCCCCTGTGGCTGCAGTCATTCAGCCCCTCCCCCCAAAGTACATATACCCCCACCCAGCTCTGAAGGCAGTGCCATGCCAGCGCCCCGTTGCCACCCTTACTTCTGAGCTGCTGCTGCTACCCTGGGGCAGATACCCGAAGCCCCTCCACCTCCCGGTGAGGGACGGTGGGGCTCTGGCTGTCCCATGTATCCTGGCCTCCCAGGTGTGCAAAGTCCTTCTGTATAAACCCCGGACACCCAGAGCTCCTAAAAAAAAAAAAAAAAACCCATGCACACACCTTATGCCTCCCTGGACACATTCCAGTGCCTCCCTTGAGAGGCCCACCCCATAGTCTGAGAACAGCTGTTTTAGAAGAAGGAATCTCCTGGTCACCATTCACACCAGACAGAGCACACTTCCTTGGTGAGGCGCCCCATCCCCCTCTCCCCAGAGCGGAGAAGTGGCACAGATAGCAGACCCAGGTTTTGGCACTTTCCACTAGCTTTCCCAGCCCTTGTGTAAACATGCCCATCAGCAGGCTCTGGAACCATGCCCAGGGCACCTGTAGAAAGTCTGTCCACTCAAGGTCGAGAGAGGAAAGAAGAACATCAGTGCAAGCTTTGAGTTGAATACTGGTCCTCATGACACACGGGGAAACTGCTGAAGCCCCAATGAGTTGTGACTGTATTTTACATGCTTGAGTGAGGTCACAGACATTCACCTGAAGTGGGGAGAGGGCTGGGGAGCAAATCCAGATGCAAGTTCCAAGCAAAGTGAGTTCAGTCATCTCAGCCCAGCCCAGAGCAGACACCCCATACCCCCCCAAACTTCACCAGCCAAAATGGGGTTATGCAAGATCCAGGGACCTTTCCTTCCTGCCACTTCCCCAGTCCTTCAGGTCAGGGGGCCACCTGCAAGCAAGACAGCACAGGGAAGTGTGCACTGCAGCTCAGTCAGCTGCACCACCAGGCCTGGGGATTTCAAAATAAAACAGAAGCACTTCCAGTTTCTGGCCATGGCAGTCCCTTCTCTGTCAGCAGCACTAGTATGCCAAGCAAGAATCTCACATGTGTGTGAAAAGCCAAGAGAAGTAACTCCATTCAATGCAACCCACATCATTTTTGCTGGTGTCCACTGATGATGATTAGCATAACAATCATCTCACTGCACTCTAGTGCTCCCCCCATCTGTATCCAGGTGCTGTCTCGTCTTAGGCGCAGGCTGTCAGCTCTTTGGGGGCAGAAACGGTCTTTTTGTTCTGTGCTAGGTACTGTACAGACACAAGGGGGTTCCGATCCCCAGTTAGTGCCTCTTGGTGGTACTGTAACAATATTCCCTCCCTAGGAAGGGTGTTCAATTGAAGAGACCTCTTCTGCCCCTTTGTTCCTCCCAGGGAGCTGTGTGAACTGCGAAGCCTGAGAGCTTATAGCAGCCAGCCACACACTGAAATCAAACCCTGAATCACCTTGATCCAACACACGAGCGTAACTCTCTGTCGCTAGTAAAAAGTGACCTCATTTACTCCGTGCAGGCAGACCAGCTTCTCTCTAATTCACCAGTTCAAGCCTTCTTATCCCTCCCCTTTCATTTTAATGAAGCTTTTGTTGAGTGGAATGCATTCAGAGGGCAGGAAAGAGCTCCTTGAAGGCTGCACTTGATATTTTGAGGCCCTCATAGACAAGCTCTGTGGAGGAATCCTGCTGTGAGCAAATCTGGAGCATCTCCTCTTGCTGAAGGGCCGGACAATAGGGCTTTCTTTCCCCTTGTTTACCGCAGAAGATTAAAAGAAAAGGCGCGGGGGGGGGGGGGGGGGGGGGGGGGGGGGGAACGACCCACTCTGTCCTTCC
The DNA here is from genome assembly GCF_965140235.1 of Caretta caretta. Classification (NCBI taxonomy): domain Eukaryota; kingdom Metazoa; phylum Chordata; order Testudines; family Cheloniidae; genus Caretta; species Caretta caretta. The sequence goes on from NC_134218.1 coordinate 20,975,798, forward strand.
CCTCCTCCCAACATGCGGGCTTTGATCTCTGAGCTGGAATACAGAATTGAAAGGCAGGCCATAACGCTACTAATATGCACAGCTCAGCTAAACCCAGATTTCACTCATGCCACCTTAGAGATCCCCTCTCCCCAATTAATGGTAGCCATCATTGCTGCTTTCTTGGCAAGGGTTCCCATAACTCCTCCTCCACCCCCTAAGGGATCAAGCAGGCTTGGCACAGCCCCATTTACACTCACTCTCAGGAAGGCAGAGAGACTAGAGCACAAGCCCGTTCGCCTGGCCTGGCAAGCCAACCAAAAGCAGCACGGTGAGCTCACCCCGTGCAGTTGCACCCCAGGAAAATTCTGACCAGCTCACTTCCAGCAAGTCAGAGTCATTAAGAGATGGAAGAGCCCTAATGGAGCAAGCTAGCCTCTTCCTTGAAGGGGGCATCTCCACTAGCAAGTTGATGCTTAGCCAGCTGAAATAAATAAGTCCCATGTACTTCTAGCATGCTGCATGTTTAAAGCCCTTCGCAAACAAACTGTCTTCGCAGCCCTCCTGTGAGGCAGGTGAATACGGCACCATCCTCCTTTCACAGATGGGGGAAGAGGTTTGTGGCCTGGCTTAGGACCGGGCTGAGCACCTGCAGAGACTCACCATGGACCATATTGAGCCAGCAGCAGCGTTGGAACAAGAAGCCCGACTCTCCATGCCCCGGCCTTGTGCTCCGAACACTGGACTATGCTCCCTCACAGAATGCCACCTCGAAGCTCCAGCCATCCCTGAACTTGGGGTCTTTCGAGGTTCACTCCATTCTTTCCATTAGGTTTTTATGGCACACCCATCGCTATGGCACCTGATTCCCTTCGGCCCCCACCCGTTTCCATGGGGAACCCGCTGGGTGACCAAAGCCCTAGTTGAACTAACAATATTCCCCCTCCCACAAAGCCTATGGAATCTACAGGGAGGATCCAAGGGGCCTGTGCTCCTTAGTGCAAAAGCAATTTAGCCGCTTGCTCCTTGGGCATTTCATGGTTCTCTTTGCTAGAGCCCTGTGCACAAATTCATCTCTCCATTTGCTCCAGCCTCGGAAGAGTCCAATGCTTGATTCCCCTCCCCCCACCCCCGAATCCGCTTTCTCTCTTCCCCTCTCAGGAGTCAGGGTCAGAAAGGCTGGAGGGGCCTGCGAGGTGCTGCTGAGAGCCGGATCAGGAATGGATCTGCCCTTGGAGCTCACCTTGACCTGCTGCATAGGCAAATGGAGCTCGACTGTCAATGGTAAATTAAAGCTCTCAATGCACAGAGGGACACTTTGCTGACTAGCCCTGCTTGGCAGCCGGCACCTTCTGTTTCACTTCGGTTTGCTGTGAGGAGCAGCTGTGCTGCTGCACCCATTCCTGTGCCTCTAGCAGGGTTCCCTTGCCCTTGTGTTGTATTTCCGCTGGTGACTCGCCCTTCCTCACCCCGCGGCCGCCAGCAACAAGGCGTATCACTCCTGTTTGGAGCCCGCTCTCGCTCTGCTCATGTCAGCACAAAGCTGCTCAGAGCTCCCTTTGATTCCTGCTAGTTGGCACCTGCGATGTGAGATCTTGACCCTATGAACAGAAAACGTTCTCCATGCCCTAGTGGGGAATCTGGTAGGGTTCAGAAGTCGCCTGTCTCTGCGGTGACCTCTATTTGGATCGGTCATCTGCTAATGGCGAATGCAGCGCTCTTATAGTGCGATGCATGTGCAGCGTAGCACCTTTGAGATTCTTTGCGTGCTTTCTGCTGATGGGTGGCCTTGTAATCCTTATACAGAGGGGGAAACTGAGGCAGCGAGGTCACTTATCTGGGCCAAGGCCACACAGCAGGAGAGGCAAATAGAGACGTGACTTGCATTAAACCCACATGACACAGAGGATAGAGTGCTCCGAGAACAACTTCCCTATAGAATGGAATAGCCAATAACCGTATGTCCTTTTGGGATCATCTTTATCTCCGCTATCAGGTTTTGAAGAGTAAGTCCTATAGATCCCTATTGTCTTAATCCCTATTAAAGTATATAGGGCCCTTCCATAAGGGATCAGCACACTTGTGATGTGTGTGCTCCCCCACCTCTGCATGCATGCCTCTAAGAGCTGGAGTTGCCAGCAGAGGATTTTGAAGCCTGCAGGAGTTCCTCTCCTTGTCAGACTGGCCTGGCTGGTTTCTGGTATTGGAATGCTTGGGCAGTGACATGGCTGGGTTCTTCCTCCCCCTCAAAGGATTCTCCTGCCTGGCTGAGCTGGTATCCTTGCTCTGGCACAAGGCTTTCAAGAATACGAAGTGGCTCCAATGATCTCTGGTGTGTCATTCCCTCTTGGCGCTTCACCTCTGCTCAAACAGGTAGAGAGCAGCACTTTGGCTGCCCACGGGTAATGCTGTGGCTGAGTCACTTCCGCCCTCATTCGGAGTGTGTGCTCTCCACAGCTCTCAGGTGTAGGAAGGCATCTCAGACTGAAAGCAGATGCTTCCCCTGTAGGTTCCTGTCACTAACTCTGGGAGAGAGCTTGCCAGCATGTGGGTCTCAGCTCTGTCGAAGCAGCTGCAAGTGGAATTTGCTTCTCTCCTACAGCTGGGAACTAGTTAGCACTGGAAGGAAGTTTCTGCCTCAGGAACAGAAATCCACGCCGCTCCGCCTAGAAATCAGACTCCAGTTGCTAGGTTGCTCAGGTCAAGCTATAGTGTTGCATCTCCATGGGCCACATCACCACCCTAAGAATGGGATGGCTGCATTTGGTTCTAGGCCCTGGCAAGCTGCCAATATTGCCCCTTACCCTGGGCAAAACTGGACTCTAGATGGACCATTGGTCTCGTCTGACCCACTATGGCCGTTCTTATCTACGTCTAGTGCCTGATTCTTCAGTGTCTCTTCTATCCTATACATCCCTAGCCTCCAGAACGCATCAGAGGAGCCAATATCATACCCAAATGTAATTAATAGACAATTCTGGCAACTGATATGGGTGCAGTGAAGATTTGAATGGCAATGCAGTGCAGCACAGAGACCACCTAGTACCCTTAAGTGGCCACTGACTCTTTGCATAGTGATAGCAGAGAGAACACAGGTCTTCCTGCTTCAAGAGGACAGGCCTCTGCCACTGAAACAAGGAGGAGAATCTCCACTAGCTGGTGGTAGTGTGAGGTCTATGGTAGAGCTTCACATATCCAGTTCAGACCCCAGTACAGGGCAGTGGTACACAGGCATAAACCAGCCAGTTTCAAATCAATATTGTACATGCAGAGAGAGAGAGAAAGGGAATCAGATCTACGTGTTTGCAGGGGTGCTGGAACTAGGGGTGTTGCCGCATCCCCTGACTGGAAAAATACAGAGTTTACAGTTTGGTTCAATGGCTCTCAGCACCCCCACCGTAAAAATTGTTCCAGCACCACTGAGTGTTTGTGTACAAAACTACATAAGCCAAGAATCCCCTGGCTGCAGACTTCAAGGGGGTTCAGGCACGCAAGTGGCTGGGTAAAAGTGAACATCTTGCCCCTGATCTCATGGTAATATGGAGGTAACGTTACAACACAGACAACACAATGATTGCCTATTTCAAGGCTGGAGCTAGTGAAATCAATTTGAGGAGCAGCATGAGCCAGTAGGTAGGGCAAGGAGACCCAAGTTTTATTCCCAGTACTGCCACCAGCCAGCTGTGCAACCTTCGGCCTGTCTCAGATGCTGCTTCTACGTTGCTTGTCTTGTTGATTTGGACAGTACGCTCTTTGGGATTGTCACATATGTATTTGTACAGCACCAAGCATAGAAGACCTGATCTTAGCTGGGGCCTCTAGTCTCTGTTTTGCATTGTTTGTTGCCTGTATTTCCCCACATGTGCAGTATTTACTCCCTCAGACTCTGTATCAGGGAGAGATCTTTTCATATATTGCAACAATAGCACAGACGGACTTGTCTGAGCTAGCTTTCCGGCCCTGGTGGCGGTTTGTTTGTTAAGAGACAGCACAAGCTCAGGTGCATAGGCCATCCTGGCCCACCAGCACCTGCATCTCTAGCAGATCATGGTTGCTCCTAAGATGAGCAAATCAACATCCTGGTTGCATCAGATTCCTCGGAGCTGCTCTGGCTTAGAGAGCCTTGAGAGGCAAGAAGACAGCGAAGGCTGTACCAGAGCGTGACCAGGCCAACCTCAGAGTAAGAGACAGTTGGACAAGCTGAGAGTTTGTTTCTTTTCCACCCCACCCCTCCTCCAAGATAGGTCAGCTCCATGAATTTCCCAAACGCAAGACACTCAGGGCTACCGTGCCAGCCACAGCCATGAGTCAGCCAGTAGATGCTGTGGCAGGACCTACAGGAGATCCAGAGGTTCCAGCAGCACAGGGCTGCCTGGAACTGAAGAGAGGGAAGGGTTTCTCTGAGTGAAGTGAACAATCACACAATCATTTAACCAGGACAGCTTTCACCAAACTGGCAATGGCAGCAGCTTGCTACATAGGGGCTGGCAACATGCTGGAACCTGTGGGGTGATGAGAGTTGCAGTGACAGGCTACAGACATGGCCTCTCTCCCTGACAGTCCCGGTATTTACGGCTTTCTGCACTAATCGGGACATGCTGTGACACGCTCACTGGCTAAGGGTGAGGAGTTTGTTAGACCACTCCCTCCATTGTGTCTCCTTCCATTTCTGCTGCCTTCGTTCATGGTGTTCTTTGTGCCCAGCACAGCCACACCTGCACCTCTTGGGCTTCCAAAAAACCCCTGCTGACCCATGAAGCCGTGCAAGGAGAAGGGCCACCGCCCATCCTGTTTGCTATGGCAAAGCAGGCACCACAGGGCCGGGACTGGCTCTTTGATCTCTGTGCAGCACCATGCACGTCCTCTGCAGCCACTCTCCACAGCCTGGAAGCTCTACTGTGCTCTCTGAAGAGAGAAAACTCCCTCCCCCCATGCACACCTCACAATATCAGCCAGTCTCCCAAGGGTTAATACTGCTGCCTCAGTTCTTTCCCCCCCCCCCCCCCCCAGTCTGCAGCTGAATGACAATGGGTCCTGGCAGGCCAGGAGTTGAGCTGCTCAAGCACTCGGAGGGAGGGCTGTGAATGCATTAAGATTCCCATCCCTCCTAGATTATGCCCTGGTATCCCTGATGAGCTCTAATGAGAGCACTTTGCGGCTAGCACTGCTGAAGGTGAACAAGGGCACCCAGGACTGTTTTGGTGCAGGGCAGACAAAGAGCAGCGTTCACTGGCGTTTCTCAAATACCTACAACAAACATTAACGCCAGTGAGGCTTCCCAGTCAGACCGCTAAAGTGCAGTTAAAATGAACCCTTATGGAGAAGTCTATACAAGGGCATAGGATTTTTAAACCAGCCTATAATCGGGATCCAGTTTCCTCTCAGAGTCCACAGGATGGTTCTGGCTCATTTCTGTAGAGCCCTATTGGGTCAATCTCAATCCCCATCACAAATCAAGGGGATTTCTCCTTAAGGGAAGGGCCTAATTTATTGCAATCCCCTTCAAGGCTCAGGGATGGGAGGAGGGGTGCAACATGAAAGGCAGACAGAGACGTCTACTCAGCCACTGCAAACAGGGTCAAACCTGCCCTCCTTACGTGGCTGTTAGTACCCAACTCCGCAGCAAGAACAGTGCCAGATCTGCACCAGACTTTACAGAGAGGCAGCCGGGCAGCACAGCCTGGGAGATGCACGCTCTGAATCTCAGGAGCCGGCCGAGAAGCATACAGCTATTTCCCCTCATGCGGCAGGGTCCCCTGCCATAAGAAGAGGTCACAGAGCTTCCCCAGCGTTACTTCTTCCCATCTCCCAAGGCTCAGCAAGTCGGCCCCCTCTAGACCTCTGCCAGGACATGCCTTCTTCTTTGACTCCACGCACTGCTCTGAAGTCACATGCCTTGGCAGCTGCGCCACCTGTGCTCATCTCACCCAACGATCAGACATTTATCAAACCAGAGTGGCAGCAAGAGGGCCCCCTCCCGGGCCCTGTATTTCCACTCTGCCTGCTTTAGAACTCAATTGCCCATGACATTGGAGCATGAACCTAATCCCGCTTACAAGGGCTCTCCTAGCCCCACACACTCGCTCAGCCCCCTCCAGGCTGGACATCAGCCACCAGCACAGACCTTTGTCTGGTCAAACCGGTCTGAGGCTCTGCTGGGGGGAAGAGGTGGGAGGAGGAGAAGCAGCCTGTCCATATAAATCAGATTGGCTCCAGAGAGGTGTAGTAGAACAAGGCTACAAGCAGCAAGCAGGCTGTACCCACAGGAAACCCTCAGTCCCACTTGCTTGGGGCTGTCATTTGCCATCAGAGGCTTCCAGGGCTTCTGCAGCGTCAGAGGGTTGCACAGAGGATCCTGGTGCAAGGCTGGAATAGGCAGAGGAGGACAACACTGCACATGGCTGTGTTCTAGCCCCAGTCACCTCAGTACCACTATCCACCCTCACTCATTCTTTGCTGTAGTCCCAGGTCTCATGAGTAGAACAGATTCCATCCCCCACACAGACGTTATGGAAGCACCCTATGCAATGCCAAGCATTTCTAGAGCTTCGTCAGTAGGCATCGAAGTACTTCTGAGATGGCAGGTACTAACCTTATTTCACAGATGGGGAAATGAGACACAAAGTGAAGTTAAGTGACTTGGCCACAGTCACAAACACAAGCAGTGACATAGCCAGGAGTTAGAAGTGAGGTCTCCTGGTCCAGTGTCCCATCTTCCTACAATCATTTTCTGGGGGAAGTGAGATTCAAGCCCACCAGTAGGAATTCTACAACAGACAAATGCTCAAGGGCTGTAGCTGTTTCTATAAAGTCAATTGGTTTCCTGCCGATTAGAGTTTTTCCTGTTGCATTTCCCTGACACACAGCCAGCCAGGGCTCAAAGCACCCAGTACTCAGACTTTAAGGTCAGAAGGGACCATCATGATCATCTAGTCTGACCTTCTGCACATTGCAGACCACAGAACCTTGCCCACCCACTCCTATAACAGACCCCTAACCTCTGGCTGAGTTACTGAAATCCTCAAATCATGGTTTATAGACTTCAAGTTACACAGAATCCACTATTTACACCTGTGCCACATGCTGCAGAGGAAGGAGGAAAACCCCAGGGCCGAACATGAGAGAACGGGAATAAAGCAGGGCAGGGACAGAGGCATATGGGTTTCACTTCTAATGCATGTTTCATGTTGTACAGGCCCAGTTTCATGCTGGCCCGCAGGAGGAGAGGGCATAGCCACGCACAGCAGAACGGAGAATGATTCCACAGTTTGCAGACGTCAAGGACACATTTCTGCACTCCCCACGTTTTGATTCACAAGAGTTTCAGAGTCTGACAAATGCAAAGTAAAACTCATTTGCAGCTGCCTCAGTTCATTGCTTCTACATTCCAGCCACAGACCAGCAGTCATGCAGTGTCAGTGAGAAACCACAAGCTGAGAAGGAGACATGCAGTGTGGAAGCTATTTCTGTAGCATGCAGTCAGGTTTTCGCCCATTTGTTTGCACAGCACAGCAAGCCTCGGGCCAGTAAAGTTTACAGTCACGGAAATGAGACCATAATAGGTCAAACATGAGACAGGGCTGAGAAATTTAGAGCCAGCCTCCAGAATTTTCCTACAGTACTAGAGGAAAATCAGGGAGTAAATATTGCACAACTGAAGTCACAAGCAAGAAGAGAAATTGACCCAGCAAAACCTAAGCGGGAGACAAACTCAGTATCACAAGAGATCAGAACTTTCACCTTTGTCAACCCCAAAACAAGCTCCTCCCACAAGGATATCTGAGCACTAGCATGCCTCTTATTGAGAGAAGAGCTGACATTTTCCTTTGCAGTTCCCCTTGGACAGGACACCAGGAGCCAGCTACCATACTTGCCTTGGGGAGAACCATTTACATTACGGAATTTGTAACCTGCAAGGTTAGGGCATAGAAGCAAGTTGGACTAATCTTTACTGAACAAGTCCCTGGAGCTAACCAACCTGCCCATAACATACATGGCACCAGGGAAAGGAACATCTTCCCTCCCCTCAAAATAACATCAGGGCCCCATCTTCAGTTCAGTTAGGATTTAGAACCCCTCAAGCCCCAGAATCTCCATCTGCCTCCTATCCCAATTCATCCCAGAGTGGGAATAGCAGTAAGAACTAGTCGGCTAAGACTGGTCATACAGGAGCAATGGTAATTACAGCTATCTCAGTGCATCTTGTCATGAAACCAAGAGAGATCTGAGCTGAGACATTCAGACCCTCAGACTTCAAGGGGCGGGTTTCAAATTGGAGACCCGGTGTTTTCTCCTCCAGATGCTCTATGGCATTGTGTTTCCTCTCCATATGCTGTTGCCCCACAGCAACCCCGTCCTCAACTGGTCCGAAGAAACAACCTCAAACAATCGTCACGGACGGCTATTCCAGTTCCAGGCTTCCTCAGTTTCTGGCCTCTCACTTGGGATAGGTCTCAGGCTCCCCAAGACCAGTGGTGAAGAGGAAGGAGCACCAATGTCCTGCATGCAGGATTAGTTTAACCAGACTCCCGTTTGGAGCAGAAGTCTCCCCAAGCACGATGTTCTGTAGGTCCCTCCACAGGATAGCTGGTCACCTAAATGCCTGATCCTGCAGGGCACTGGGACCCTCCCAACTAGGGGCTCTGCTCCCATTGACTTCAGTGGAAGCTGAGGGTGCTAAGCAGCTTGGCTCCCTGGGGCATTGGGACCCCATTCTGCAGAGGACTCAATAAAAATGGACACCTGCTTTTCTCTTTCTAGAATCACAGTTCACTGCATTGGCCCCATCACATGGGGTGGCCATATCCCTGCTTTACGCTAAGCCAGAAACACAGTAACATTTGCAGCATCACACCCTGGGAGCCAGGAATCTGCCTGGTTTAATTAAAGAGATTTGGCAAATGGAACAAGAGCCAGACAGGAAGCAAGCACAGGCCAGCTGGTTCTCCCAAAGGGGATATTCATCCTTAGCCTTTATCTGCAAAGCACTTCACAAACATTAATGAATTAAGTCTCACCATGCCTCTGGATCATCCCCATATTACTCATGGGGAAGCTGAAGGCAGAGAGGTTATAAATGGCCTCAAGGGAATTTGGTGGCAGAGCTGGATTTACACCCCAGGAGTTTCTGTTTCCCAGCCTTGTGCTCAGACCATGCTCTCTCAAAATACCTCCCAGAATGTGTTTTCAAACCACATTTTGAACATTAGAATCTGCAGCCCAGTCAGTCTGCGGCACAGAGTAAAGGCCCGATCCTGAAATAAGATCTTCACCACATAGGCTGCATCTGTGCAGTCTCAGCTGAAGGTAACGGAGCTCTGCCTATTGCAGGATTAGGGCCTTGATGTAGGTCTGGGCATCTAGGTAAAACCCCTGGGAAAATGTGGTGAAGAGCAGCAACTAGATGACATGCAGCTGCATTTCAGAGTTGAATCTCAACTAATTTCTCCCTCCCACACAAAAGAAAGAAATCTACATGTGATTTTACTACAGTGCCCCAGGCTTACTCTTCTCTTCTAGGGAGAGCTTGGAGGCTTCTAGTTATTTTGTGGTTCTGTGCCATTTAAAAAAATTAAAGACAAGAGTAATTATTTTTGTAAAGTTTGGTTTAAATAGCACCACATGCTTTAAAATTTTTGCTCCCAGGCAGACTTTTGCTAGCAAACTTCAGCCTGGAGGGATTTTTGTTTTGTTTTGTTTTGTTTAGCTAAATGACCCAAAGTTATAAGTCTCAGAAAACAGGGCTTTATTGGAATGGAAACATTGACAATTTTAACTAGAGCAGCATGAATAGCATTAGCAGAGACCGTTATTTCCATGTTAAGTGATTTAAGCTCATATTTCATTTACAAGCATCAACTTAAATGAATCTGCCTCTTCCCTGTTAAAAACAAACAAACACAAACAACACAGCAACTTGGGTGGAGGTACCTCATGTGCTTTCTTCACTGAGCACGGAGGGGAAGGTTGGGGTGGCAAAACGGGCAAGGCGGGGCGGGGAAGAACTTGTTTCACTCTGGGATGTTCTGCACCCGAGTAAGTGAAATGCATCGGAAGAATATCCAACTGGGTTATATGAAACGAGACACCGCATGTTGAGGAAGTGAGGTCATATGGGAAATTGTTCCATGAGATAAAAAGGAGCATGTTAAAAATCAGGCCATAAGACAGACAGTACAGGAAACAATAGTGCTTTAGATAGGCTTTAAAACATCCCCAGAATGCCAAAAATACAGACCTTTATAGAAACGACACTGCCTTTTTGTGTTAAGCACTCAGAGGAAGCAGACTAAGGAACTGAAGTCGTCCACTTCAGTCTATGGTTCGCCCCAAACTCAAAACATTATTTGCATTTGTGGGTAGTTAAGAGAGACTTGGGCCCAGTGGTTCTATTCTAGATCATGTTCAGAGAGTTTTACCAATGACTTCAAAGTCCAGGCTTAATCCCATCATTAGCCCTAGCTCCCGCCAGGAACAGTGCAATCAGAGACTGGGCAGCTCTCAGCCATCCCCCTCCAGCCACACTTCTGCCAATACACAAATGGGCAGCAACAGACACAGCTTCTCCAGCTCCAGCTGCCATGGAGCAGGTTTCATTCTGCTATTCAGAGGCTGCTCAATCAAGTCCAACTGGGGAGCCACTGTGGTAAGTGGACAAGTGCCCACTAAGGCCTGGTCGGGCCCACCTGGAAACAAGCGAGGCTTCAGGCATCAAGTGCTGCTGCGGCAGCGACAACAGCATCACTTTCACATGCTATTACATTTCAACACGTGTCCACCAGCAAAGGCCACCACACGCTTTAGTACAAGAGAGGTGACTGTGCCTATTAAACGCAGATTTCGTTTCACACGCTTAGACCTTTGAACATACCCCCCTTCCTATGTAACCAGGCTACAGAAATTAACGAAGCCGCTCCTCTGGTTTGTCTCACCAGCCACGCTTCCCATGCACATTGGTCATTTCTAACGGATACCCCCTTTCTAGGTCTCAAAAGAGAAACTTTAACCTCCAGGTGTGTATCTAGGTACTTGCTGGGCCCCCACCACCAGCATACCTGGGCAGCTCATCACGTTTTAGAGCTGCTTTTGAGGCAACTCTCCTGATTCTGCACAGCACCCTGGCATTTTGCAAGCCCACCATGCCTGCCTAGTGTAAGGCAATCCATGGGCAGGGCATACCACATCTTTCTCACATGGCCACACACAAATCAGCCTCCTAAAATGTCAGGCTGATCCACTATTTCAGCAGCAGCCACAGACTAAGTGGAGCTGCAAGAGAAATTCCCTTACCTGCCTCCCTTGCTCACAACTTGGAAGCAGATTCCAACTCCAACCGCCTACAGTTCAAAGAGGTTTGGCTCAGGCCATCTTTTTGTTTAACATCCATAATCATTAAAGGCCTGAGTGCAGAGTGGCCAAAACTCTCATCAGGCTGGATCCTCAGTTGGTGAAAAATGGTATAGCTCCATTGACTTCAATGTCTCCAAGGTTCTAGCCCTGCTTGTTTTTGGGATCTTGGTGAGTCTGTCACGATAGATCAGCTAAGGATCCGGCCCATTGACTAACAAGTTGTCGGTGCTGAGCAATTCTCAGGACCAAGTCCCCAAACTTAAACATGACATATTTATATTTAATTGCCACTGCTTTGTTGTCTTCTTCTGCACCTCCCCCAAACACAGGTAATGGCACTGGGATCATCAGACATCCCATACAATTTTGGGGGGCCCCCCTTCAGCAAAGGTGAACTTCATAATGTACTTGAGTGCTTTGATGAATGAGGGCCATAGACATTTATAGAGCTATCACCTGCTGAAGGGGAACTCCAGGCTTGGCAGATAGGACATGAATGGCTTTCCAATACAGTATTTGAAAAGAAATTAAAAAACAAAAACTTTGGTTGCTTCTATACTGAAGAAGTTGGTAAGTGGTTACCTGCACTGGTATGGACCACCATGAAGGCTGTGGTGTAGACAGGATGCAGGCATTTCACCATCATGTCCCCTAATCTAGCTCACAGAGTAGCTGCAAGACATGCCTGCATTCTGTCCATGCTACAGCTTCTACTCTTGGAAACACTGGGACAGGTCTATGTGTTGGTGGTGCGGGGGGGGGGGGGGGTAGAAGGGGGAACCACCAACAAGCTTTGCATGCTTTTCCAGTGTAGGCAAGGTCTTAGACAGCACTTCTTGGAGGTTCTCAAGTTGTTTTACTAGTGTGGGTCAGGTTTGTTATCGCCCCCACCAGCAGCACTTTGTAGGTGGCACAAAGTGCCTCACCCATGATCCCATAGCAAGTAGGGCTAGAATCCTGGAGACTTCCAAGCACAGCAGCCAGGTTGAGTTCTCCACCCTGCAGCTCCCACACACAAGCCCAGCATGACGGGGAGCATTCAGAAAGCTAACACTCACTGGCAGCAGACAGGCCTGCCCAAAAAGAAAGCCAACCCACACACCTCCAGGTGAGCATTCTGCCGCATGAGCCAAGAGCAGCTACCTGCTTCAAGCCAGCAGAGGCAAACTTTACCAGGGATTTGTTGCATTGTGGGATGACCTAAAATACCCTTCACGGTCTGGTGGGTCATCTGCCGTTTAGCCGTTCTGAGGAACAGGTAAAATAGTTAGCCACCTCTTTTGGGGAAGGAGAACACACACACACACCCCACAATCACTGACCATCTTCTTTCTTTATGAATGTAGACTACTGGGTGGCTGTTCCTAGTCTATTCTAGTACAAAGAGACTGTGTGAGACAATTCTGGGTTCCCAATGCAGCCTATTCCCCCAAGGGCAGTCAGTCACCACAGGACAAGAAACTAACAAATGGGCTTCTAAATCCCTAGGTTTTATAAAAATGGAAACCTATTTGGGAGGGCTTAACATTCGCTGGTCTCTAGGTAAAAATACCCCCAACAAAGCTAGGGTAAGTCATTGCACAAGTACTCTGGGATGGGGAGGGGAAGAAATGGGGGAGCCAAGGGAGTGATCCACAGGAAGAGACAGGAGCAGGTTCTCATTCGTTTTTTGCAGAAAGCCATACAGAAGTTCGCTGTACCACACAGTACCACACAGTACCAGGAACATCCAACAGAAGAGGCACCTCACGCCTTGCCAGTGCCAAGATGTATTAAGCACCTCCTGACTGCCCCTTCCATTGGGTCCACTAACACATCTTCTTCCAGCAGGTACAAATAAGCAAACCAAGATCACAGCTGGAATTCTTACAGTGTCTCAGAATGATAAAGCAGAGCATGTGCACCACCCACATCCCATACTCCCAGGATAGCTGGGGAGTAAAACAACAACAAAAGCCAATTGAAGTTTGCCAGCTCTGACCCCAGGTGTTTGGCTTCAGAAGAAGGACCTAGGACTCTGTGGAGCTTGAAAGCTTCTCTCTTTCGCCAACAGAAGTTGGTCCAATAAAATATATTACCTCCCCCACCTTGTGTACCTAGGACTACAGTGGTTAGCATGGCAGCAACTGATTACTACAGACATGGTCTGAATTATAAAACCTAGCGTGTTACTTTCTTTTTTATATAGGTGTTCTACCAACCTGAAGAAGCAGAAGTTACAGGGCTGGTAAGTAATAAACGGCTTCCCAGTCTTCCACAAAATAAACACTAGTTAAAACAGGACCAGGTTAGAAGGACAGAGGGAGAAAGAAAGAAAGAGTGAGGAGCAGAGCTTCTCCTACACTCCCTGAAGTGATGTAAACACACAAACCCCCAAAGAGCAGCTGCGTGGTTTAAAAAAGAAAAAAATCCCACTGAAATTAAAATTTAACAAATAGTAAACGCGAAATGGATCAGAAGACATCAAAGCAACCGAGATATTAATATTTCATATTTTGGCCTACATACAGCTCCTGCTCCCCCCCGCCCGGCTTCCCCCAGTGATTTGATTAAATGAACTACAGAAAGTCTTCAGCTAGACAGAGAAGCCCCGACGTTTCAGTCAGCCCTACACCACCACCACCACAAAAGAAAGTGAGGGGGCTCTGAACAAGTCACACACACACACACCCCGGCCGCATCACCCTCCCTTTCCAGCCCCACCAGACAATACCTTTCGCGTTTAGCTGCTTCAGCTAGTTCATCCTCAGCCGAAAGGAAGCAGCCCCCCGGTGCCACACACAGGCAGGAATCGCTGCGGTTTGTTGTTCAGAGGCGAAGTGTAACGCGCCTACACGACCCCAGCCAACCCCCCCCCCCCCCCGCAAATACCACCAAGGCGGGAGCTGAACAAAGCTCCGGCTCCGCTTCATCCCCGGGTTAGTCAAGATCCCCGAGCGGATCACCGGGCAGCCGCTACCTCACAGCGGGCTGCAGCCGGGCGGTTTCTTACCTTGTCTCTCCGCGGGAAAAAACACCCCGAGCCCGGCGGCTCCCTCGCTCCGCTCCGCTCCTTCCCCCCGCATGCAAAGCCCTGGGCGGCTCGCAGGCCCCAGCGGTTACAGGACTCGCCCGCGCCGCTGCGAGACACCATCGCGGAGCGGCCGAGAGCCGGGCAGCCGCGCCGGGGGCACACGGCTCATGGTTGACGCGCCCAGACAGACACAAAAAACCCGGCTCTGGCTTTGTCTCTCTCGGGGGGCGGGGGAAGGGGCGGAATTAACCCCCTCGGCTGCTCAGTCCCCCAGCCCCTGCCCGGTGCGGCTGCGGCGCTAGCAAATGGCCAGAGAGACGGCTCGTAACTCGGAGCCGTGATGTCAGCAGCGGTTCACGCCCGCCTGCGGCTGAGACACCTTCTCCCCACAGTGATTCATGCCGCTGCCTGCTTGGATTTAGCATCGGGGGCCAGGCGAGGCCACCGCTGTAGCCCTCCCCCCGCTCGGGCTCTCACGGCCGGGGCGGCTCCTGGCCCTGGCCCTCCTCCTCCTCCTCTCGCTGCTGCTTCTGCGGCTACTACCCCCAAACGTTAGCATCGATTCTTATTTATTTGCAAATGCTCCCCTCCCCCAACCCACCCCAAAAGGGGGAATATGGCAGCAAACCGGAAACAGATTAAGGAAAAAGAACCAGCCCTTCCCCCTTGATATTTTCTTCTTCTTCTTCTTTTTTTAATAAGGAAAAAAAGGGCTCCGGGCGCTCTGCCAGCGGCTGGAAACTGGCAACGTCCCGATCGAAGCGGCGACGTTTGCAAGACAGGGCTGGACGTCGCTTTTCTATGGGGAGAATACGGATCTCCCGTCCCCAGCCCCCGCCGCAGCTAGATGGGTGGCGGGGCTGGAGCTGCCGCGGCTAAGAGGCTCGGAACAGCCCGCCGCGCTGGGACGAGCTCTGCACAGCCCCCAGCGCAGCTGCATCTCTCCTGGCTCTCCAGGGCTGGAGGGAAACCCCGGGACTGCTCGCCTCCCAGGGTCCCCGGAGTGCAAGTATTATTGTTGTTTATTTATTGTACTCCCCTAGCAACTAGGAGACCCCGTCATCATGGACCGGGGCCCTCATTGCACTCAGAGCTGGAAAAACAGAACAAAAAGACTGTCCCTGCCCCAAAGAGCTTCCCTGGTGAATATGAGCTGTGCCAGACTAAACCCATGCAGGAGGCCTGTGTGTTTGCCCATGTGCTTGCCTCTAAGTAGCGTTTTAGAGCACAAATAAAGAGTTGTGTTTAAAAAAAAATCCAGTCCGTATGTTCCCTAAGATGTCTAGGGGCACCCAAGTAATTACTGAGCTAATCCTGTGTCCCAGAAGTGCTTCCTGTGGGGGTATTCCTGGGCTTTCTGTGGCACCCATCTGAGCCCATCACAAGCAGGAATGAGAAGGCCTGGAATTGTTATTATAAGGCCTCAAACAAGTTTAGGGTCTAGAGACAGTCCTTTCCTCTAAGAGTTTGCAATTGAAACATATAAGGCTGACAAGGGAGGAGAAATGAGGACAAAGAAGGAAAGTAACTTGTCCAAGGTCACACAGCAGACCGGGGCTAGAACTCCTAACTCCCAGTTCTATGATGTAGTTACTAGATCATGCTACCTCCCCTGAAAGGGCCTCAGCTACCTGTTCCCCAAAAGGGTGTGGGTGGAGGTTTTGCTTAGACTTTTACATTAGCATTCCAAATGGTATCTGGTTTTTAACACAGAAGGGCAACTGGAGAACTACGCTGTTGACGATATCCCATAAAACTGGAATCTGATTAATGGAGAAGAGAAGTGATTTTCATGCAGTCTGTTTAAAATTCCTCGGGTTTTATTATTTATTTTATTAGTTAACTCTGACACCAAAAAACAGTTGGAAGAAAAGCTCTTTTGTTACTTACTCCAGCCCTTTCAGTTAAGAACTGAGAGAGATCTAAAGCCATGTCTGCATCCTCCAAGAAAGACCTTCAACAAAAGAGGGAAAACCAGCTTTGATGCTCCTGATATTTCTAAAGTAAAAAACAAAATCTCTCCTCTAGAAACTAGCATGGAAAAATAAACAACCTTTCAGGCCTTCTTGATGCAACATAGAGAAATGGAAAAGAAGACCAGCCCTAACTGTATGTTATTTTGCAGCTACCTTTAAGGTAGCCAGGGAGTCTAACCGCACCATATTTGAAGCAGTAGTAATGGTACATATCTGAGTGATCTCTAAGACCACTGCTTTAATAGTCTTGTAAGTCTCGCTCTGTCTCCACTTTATTCTCTTTCCCCACTCACCTGGGATCAGGATTTAAAGAACCTGGAGACCTCATTGCATCCCAGGAGGCTGTGGTCTATCAGTTAAAGGTCGAGCTATCTTTGTGACTCCACAGGGGGAAATCATAAATTGCTCCATAACCAAATTCACAGGCTTGAGTAAACACTGAGACTGCATTCCCCTCTCTGCTCACGTGGCCCCTTCAGGTCACTGTTTGGGGAGGTTGGTAAATCACTGGTGGGAAAGACCCCTGCAGACAGGCAAACCAGCTTCCTCTTGGCCCTGGAGAAATGGCCTTTTTGGAGCCAGGCAGAAACATTCAGTAGATCAACATGAGGAAGTGCAGGGCTGAATGTACAGTGAGAACAGAAGTGGAATTGAAATAGGATTCCACCCACACAGCTTAATACCTTTTCTCTTTTAAATGCCCATGCAATCTTCTCAAAGAGGGAAATTTTTCAGCATCTCACCCCAGCCACTAATTGGCACTAATTTATAGATGCAAATTTGCCCAGCTGAGGGTATTGGCAACCATGAGGTCTCCCACACAAGCCAAAACATGGACACATCAAACGATTATTTATATGCACTTTGAGAAAGATACTTGGATTGACAGAGCAGGAGTCCAGATTCCTCTCGTTCTATACAGAAGAACAGATACAGCTCAGGAGAGTAAGCTTTTTCCCTGATAACTTGTCCTTGTGCCTTGCTACTGACCCGGACATACTGTTGTTATTGAGGATCCTGGGAGCTCTTTGAATTCAAGCACTGACATTACAATGATGGTATCTACCTACTTTACTGAGCATGTCCCTGCTGCATGAGTATCTATACAGTGCTGACTAACCCCTCCTTCAACAGTTCCCTCCAATCTTTCCCTGTCATATCCAAGGAAGAAATTGGGTCCAGTACTTAAACCACACTTGTAGATTTTCTTGAACCATTAAATCAAAGGCAGAATAAAACAATCTGTTGTCTGTAGCAAACAGCACCTCATGTCCATAAATCCCATGGAACTCTGAAGTAGTTTGATTTTTAAAAAATCACAGTACTTCAGGCAGGAGCTGACACTTGGAGAAAGTTGGAAACGTTAAAGCATTCCATATACCTCCATGGCTGATTTTTTTCTTTTTCTTTATTGAAAAAGCATTTCCTGTGACACAGCAGGAGGCTTACAAGCCTGTGAGTCACAAGGAACAAGGAGTCATACCGAAAGCTAATTCCATTATCTGAGTGCCCAGCACATAGTCACTTGGAGCTACGAGCAGCTGTTCATTTGATAAGTTCCTTATCAGTTTATCATTGGAGCATGCTGTCTGCAATCTCAGTTAATAGTTTTTGATCATGGCCATACCGAGGATAGGCCCCCGCCTTTTCACCGACAAGGGCTGGCTCCCTTACATGGCCTTTAATTCCTGGATGTCTACTAGGCACTGATGCACAGGTAATATTTAGTTATTTGCCTAGTTCACAGGGTTGCTGTGAGGACCAGAGCCATAAAGCAATTTGAACATGAGAAGCACTGCACAAGTGTGCTTATTACTGGATAGCAACTGTTACTTCGCTACCTGAAAGCCAACCAACAACCAGATTTATAAAGAGTTTTGGGTTGGTTTTTTTTTGGCTAGGATCATATATGCTGTGCTAATGCCAGCCACCACCTCCCCTAGTTCACTGATGCAGGAGTTGATGACCAGGGGTTCCTTTATCTTTTGGTGACAGACTGTTAGGCTACTATGGGTGCCACTAGGAAGTATGAAAGTTAGGTGCTGTGAGATCTGAATGATGAATTCTTGGCTGGGATCGGGAGTGTTGGTATCTTGTCAACGCCCCTCCTATGATAAACCCTTAACCACTATGGTGATTATCATTAGGGCCATATAAATACCAAGCTAGATAGGATTTTGTCTACATACATTTCAGTTTCTAAATATCTTGGATACAGGTGCAGAGATGCCATTGTGATAGCAGGCTCTCCATTCTCCACATTCCCTCCAGCATAAGCCGTGGCTATGATTCCTTTTCATCTCCCCGTCACATCTTTCTGAATTTTTGGTAACAAAAGGCTGTAGGTTAAGTCCGGCCATTTTTAAGGACCAGATTGGGAGTCCCCGTCTTCTCACTGCTCAGACATGTAGTTCCAATGAAGTCAATGGGAGCAAGTAACTGCTTATCAGCAAGAGTGAGGGATTCACCCTCAGGCCCAATATGAAGTGGAGTTTGTACAGTCAGGTCTTTTAAGGGATGCTGATCCAATGTAATGGAGAGCCCTTTGGATAGATGAATTTTATTTTCTCTTTTGTAGCCAAATCTGTTACTATAGGGTGTGTTGTCATCACAAAACTCTCCACTTCTGGGAGCTGTTCAGTGTTGCTCAAAGGAGAATAGCAAAGGGTTCTTCTGTCCCATTTAACATGCAATAACCCAGTTTATGTTATGATGAGGGTGATGACGTGTAGATTTAAACATTTGCAAATATATACATTCTGAAATCTATCCACTCCTCCTTCTCTGACTTGCTAAAGCTCCGATTCAGGAACACAACATAGGCACAAGAGCACTTAAACACAAAGCATTGATATTAATGGAACTTAAGCATGTGCTTAAAGCTAAGCATATGCTTCAGTGCGTTCCTGAATCAGTCTCAAGAGCAGTGGCTGTCCCTTGGAGCTGTTCATGCCCCTGCTAGCACCAAATGTCAAGCATTTTTGTTTGCTTTCCATCCTGCTCAAAATGTTTTTCTTGGTCCTTTTAAAATCTAAACATAGATTCTGTTACTAATTGGGGACCCTCAGCTCTTATTTGAACTTTTTTTATTCTCAAATGATTCTTCTGTTCATCTTTATCTGGTGCCAATAAAATTCACAGTTGCGAAAGCCTAAGGAGGGGAAATTGGGCATACCGAGAGGTTTAAATTGACACAGAAAAGAGGCACTTTCAACTTGAATGTAAAAACCAAACAACCAGACTATCTAATTGAAAACAATTCCACTTTCTGACAGGTCCCATTTATAAGAGCATGTCCTGATTTTTTTGTTAATAATTTCTTTAAAAACGTGTAAGTGTTTTTTTGCTCCCCTGCTGGTGTTTATACAAGTCTTTTCCCCAAGAGAGAAACTGATGAAGAGTGAAACTGACTATACACAAAGTGCTGTCAACTGCACAAAATAAACAAGCAGAAAACTACAGAAAAATATATGTATTCTAATGTATTTCTGTTTTCTCCTCCTAGGTGTTACTTATAACCACTAATTGTAGGTGAATATATTTTTCCGACAGAAATTTGAGTGACAAGGTGAAACGGCCATTTAACATTCATCTAAACAGGTTTTCATCACTTATTTTTAAGGCCTCTGTTTGACCTGAAGTGCATAGCATCTCTCTTATACACACTACACCTAAGAACCATGCTCTTTCCATGCAGGAGGAGCCCTCAAGATCAGGAGTGAACTAGAGAGCATAGATATGCGAGCTTTCTTCACTCATTGTATAAAGTGAGTAAGAGGAAGCCCACTGAGTCCTGAGCTCTCAATCCATAGCTGTGGATTTACACAGTGCATCTATTCTACTCGAGCCAGATTAATTTTTAAGCATCTTGGCAAATTTTAAAGCTTTGGTAGTGTGGATCCAGTCCCTTGGGCTGGTTGTGTTTTGCTCAGTGCAAAGTCCAGACAGCTCTGCACAAATTGTGATGATTATTTAGAGTGTGATAGTGTCCGAGATGCTGGGCAGACATTGAGACAGACACAGTTCTTGCTCCGAGGAGTTTACACTCTACAGCCCTGATCCTACAAAGACTCATGCACATGCTTCACTTTTAGCCCATGAGTAGTTCTACTGAAGCCAAGCTGAGCTGGTGAGTAGCTGGGCTTGTCTACATGGAAAATTGACTGGACTAGCTTCTGCGGAACATGCTCCACAATTTCTCAGTGTGAACTCTTATTCTGTTCAGTTTCCTCACATGGACATGAGCTATGTTTGCAGGCTGAGGGCTTAAAAAGACAAAGGACAAGGATTACAACACAGAAGCAAAGGGCTCAAGGAGATGGTTGATATACACTTGTTAGTTCCCTTTTTACTTTTGTATATAATATAGAAATAAAGCATCCCCCATGACCCTGTACTTCACCTTTATTGGTTTGCTGCTGTCTTGCAGGCATTGCAGTAGAAATGGGTCTTTAAGAGCAAAGTGAATGATGAGGTGGCGGTGGCTGTGTGGGGCACGTCCGGAAGGCGTAGGATGAAGGAGGCTATCATGAGCTTCAGTGGCATGACAGCCCACGGTACTCTTTCTAATGTCATTAGCAGTACTTACAGGTGGGAAAGCAGTAAGGGCCATTACCCTCAACAATGATGTTTCACCCGGCAATATCAATTAGAGCCGGTGGAAAATTTTCCAGTGGAACATTTTCCATCAGAAAATCCTGAATCCACAAAATCGAAATGTTTTGTGAGCCTGTCGATTTCACTCACATTTTTTGATGGGAAAGTATCAAAACATTTTGTTTCACTAAGGCCAAACCAATTAATCTGGTCTTTTCCCTGACACATTACAATAGCATATATATGTCAAAATGATAGTCAAACCTAAACATTTCCATCGGATCAAAATGAAATATTGCAGCTTGCACAAAATTCAGAGATTTTGATTTTTTCTATCCTAATTTGAGACAAAATCAAGCCCATGAAAGTTTATGCTCTAATAAATTTGTTAGTCTCTAAGGTGCCACAAGCACGCCTTTTCTTTTTGCAGATACAGACTAACACGGCTGCTACTCTGGAACCTGTCAGAATTTCCTGTGGGCCAGAAGTTTTATTATTTATTTATTTATTTATTTAGACCAGCTTTAATATTGCTAGAGAAGAGCAATACCAAAGCCTCAAGGAAATGTTATGGGCCAGATCTTCACCCCTTCTGGCTGATTTGCGAACAGTGAGGCTCAGGAGTCCTCTGGTGCTGGAACTGCAGGGTGGCACAAAGATGGGGAAGCCAGCCTCCATGACCTTCACCTCCAGCATAATGGATGTGGTCTAGAGTGCACTGAGCTCCGGCAATCCTCAGACAGCAGAACCATCCAAGGCATGGTTCCTATCAGTACAGTGCTGCTCTAAGTTATCGTAGTGGCCGTGTCAGGGAGCAAGAGAGTGGGTTAAAGCCAACGTCCCTCCCATGCTGGGTATTGTGCCAAATGCAGAACAGGCAGGATGTTGTCCCAGAACTATTGTATATTGCTCCTTCGAGCTGGGGATGGGTTGAGGAGACTAGATTCTGGTTCTGTAAAATTGAAACCAGATGTGGTTTGGATCCATGGCTACTTTCATCTAAGCTACAGTTTGGGGTGGAGGGAGGAGATATATCATTCCAGCTTTGCCCCATTGCTCTTCTGAACCCAGCACAAATATCACACATCTGAACTGGTGCATAATCCATGCATCTCCCCACAAGAGTTTTTATCAAGGGACAAACAGACGTGTATTTCAGCCACTCAAACCAGTCAGATCCAAGGGATTGGGAGTAACGGCACCACAGGGAACACAGCCTCAGGGAACTTTCTCTACACAAACCCCAATAGCAACAGTAGATCCTTGCTGCGATAACATCCATCAATTAGTAGATGAGCTGATTAAACAGTTGCCCTCTGAAAGGAGGAGAAATGTGTGATAAAAGGCCCCATATACAAGACTCAGCTCTGTGACTGAACCAGCTCCAGCAAAGTGCACAAATAACAACAGGAAGTTGTCCAATTTAGGACTTGAGTCAGCATTAGTCTAGTCACAGAGTTAGGGAGCAGCTTTGTACTCTAACTGCACAGTGATCTCACAGGATTCATTGCACTGAATTCTGCTGGTAGACTGAGGGGTATGTTGTAAGACAGGAGGTTAGAATGGACCTCACAGCAGCTGGGAGCCAGAAGGCAGTAGTAATGTAAGCAGGAGAGAGGCATGGCCTAGGCACAAGTCTTGGAGCCAGGAACTCCTGGGTGCTAATTCCCACTTGGACAATGACTCTGCAATTGGGGGAAAATCCTAATTTCCTTCTTTGACAAGGTTACTGATGGGGAGAACGCAGGAGATGGCATATAGCTTGATTTTAGTAAGGCTTTTGACACAGTCTCACATGACATTCTCATAAGCAAACATGGTCTAGATTAAATTACTAAAAGGTGGGTGCCAAACTGGTTGAAAGACCGTACTCAAAGAGTATTTATCAATGGTTTGCTGCCTAACTGGGAGGCTGTATCTAGTGGGGTCCCACAGGAGTCTGTCCTGGGTTCAGTACCATTCAGTATTTTCATTAATGACTTGGATAATGGAGAATATGCTTCTAAAACTTGCGGATGCCACGAAGCTGGGAGGATTTGCAAGCACAGTGGAAGACAGGCTTAGAATTCAAAATGACTTTGACAACTTGGAGAATTGGTCGGAACACAACAAGAAGAAATTCAATAAAGACAATGCAAAATGCTATACTCATGGCTAGGATGATTTAGTTGAGGCTTGGTTCTGCTTTGAGCAGGGGCTTGGACTAGATGATCTCCTGAGGTCCCTTCCAACCCTGATATTCTATGATTCTACATAACTGCACAGCAGTAAAACAGGGAGTAACTGGCTAGGCGGCACTACTGCTGAGAAGGATCTGGGGGTCAGAGTGGGTCACAAATTGAATATGAGCCAACAATGTGGTGCAGCAGCGAATATCATTCTAGGCTGCATTAACAGGAGTGTCGTATGAAGACACAGGAGGTAATTGTCCCGCTCTACTTGGCATTGCTGAGGCCTCAGCTGGAGTACAATGTCCAATTCTGGGACACACTTTAAGAAGAGGTGGACAAACTGGACACAGTCCAGAGGAGAGCAACAAATATGCTGAAAGGTTTAGAAAACCTGACCGATGAGAAAAGGTTTAAAAGAACTGGGCATGTTTAGTCTTGAGAAAAGAAGATGGGGAGAGGGGGTCTGATAGTCTGTAAATATGTTAAGGGCTTTTATAAAGAGGACAGTGATCAGTTGTTCTCCATGGCAACTAAAGGTAAGACACGAAGTAATCAGCTTAATCTGCAGCAAAGACAATTTCTGTTAGATATTTGGAAAAAGCTTCTAACTACAAGGGTGTTTAAGCTCTGGAATAGGGAGGTTGTGGAATTCCCATCTTTGAACGTTTTTAAGGACAGGTTAGACAAACACCTGTCAAGGATGGTCTAGGTGTACTTGGTCCTTCATCAGTGCAGGGACCTGGACTAGAATCAGTATTTCTCAGCGCTGGGTCCATGGACCAGCATTGGTCCTGTAGCTCTCCTTGACAGTTTAGGAAGGCAGCAATCCGGTCCCTGATATGAAAAGGTTGAGAAACACTGGTTTAGATGACCTCTCAAGGTCTCTTCCAGCTCTAATATCTATGAGTCTATGAAGTCACTTAGCTTCCCTGTGCCCCAGTTAGTGAAACTGGGGTGCTGATACCCCCTCACAGTGGGACCATGAGGCTTAATGAGCTATTTGGACAGCACTTTGACAATGGAAAGTGCTAGTTATCATAAGGGCATTTAGGATCAATGGGACTACTTGCAAATTCAGGTACCACTCAGCATGAATAGGGGTGGCACAATCTGGCTCTCAGGGTAAAGTCCTGGCTAAGCAATAACCGTGAGTTGGAGGATGGTAGTGGGAACGTAACAGTTAACATATATTGGATGGGTGGAGACATCAAGAGGGGGGAGAGGAGTTAATTAGGATAATGCAAGGAAGGTAAAACTAGGAGGAATGGCATGAAACTGGGATTCAAAATGGAGGTGAATATCAGGGAAACTTTGAGTTGGTGGGAGGTATTAGACTGTAAAACAGTCTCCCGATGGAAGAACTTGGAGCCCCATCACTTTTGGGACATTTCAGTCTAGATGGTGGTCAAAATATTAGCAATGTACAATAGGGAATGATTCAGCAGTGGCCTCTGGAAGAGACAAGATCACTAACCTGGTCTTTTCCCTGTCTGCTTTCTTGTGTCTCCTCATTTCCTCATGTGTATCACCTCCAGGCCTAGCACATCCCAGCATTTGAGTCATATTTTTACATTCTTAGCAGCAGAAATGTAGGCGGGGAAATAATCCCAGGCCATACCTTTTGATAGGGAAGGGGGCGGATCTGGGCAGACATCAGTATTCTTCAAAGATGGCTCCAGGCAGTTCATTTCCTATCAGTGGGGAAGCTCACCAGGGTGTATCTGAGGCGAACAGAAGTGTGTGCATTAAAATGAAAGTAAATTAGGTCTGAATAAGATTAATAGGGATTTAATTGAACTGTGCGAACAGAGACTTCGGTCATGAGCTACTTATTAGCCAGCCTCAAGGGATTGTGCTACTTGTACTGGAGAAGTACAAGGATGTATTGTTGGTGTAATACCTGCGTTCAAAGGGACAGCAGCCGCTGCAGCTCTCAAATGAGGGGAGGAAGCTAGGATGGATTTGCTCTAATACAACCAAATGGCAAATAAAAAACAATCCCAACTCACAAATGTATTTCTACAAAACACAGACCTGCCCGATGGAGTGAAGGGAACTCAGCAACCACAATTAACTGAGGGCATCCAGCTGCCACTTCCTGGGCTTTGGGCTGCCAGGACACTCTGGTGCTGACTAGGGCTCTGCGCAGAGATCGATATTGGGATTCAGACTTTTGGACCAATATTCCTATCTGAAGGCAGGCTCTAAAAGTTTCCTTTACATAAAACAACACTGACTTAGTCAGGTCTTCAGCTCTCTTTGGGAGGGTAACGACAAACCCACCACAAGGAAAGACTTCAGGGATTAAAGGATTTACCACATAAATGCAGTTGTTCTTTGTATCCTTTCTCTTAGCTTTTCTGCTGAGGATTTGAGCGGTGATGGTCACCAGAACCTTGCCTGAACTACCTATTTCCATCCAACTCAATGAACCGCCATCAGCCAGTACTATACTTCAACCACTATTAAACTGGTCTAGATTCAAACCAGGGACCTAGAGGCAAAAATCCCCATTATCAATCTACTCAGCCATCCGATCCCCAGTCAGTATCATTAACAAGCAGTATTTTAATCATTACTACACCTTCCCTAGAGCTCTCAGAGCAAAAATATCCCATGAGACAAATTAATTTAGTCATGGTATCGTTTCCTTTCTCGGGGGGAATGTATATTAAAGGACCGTTTGCCATCTTTCAAAAGGAGCTCAACACAAACATCTACAGTACCTTACAGTATCAATTAACGAATTCCTTACAGGTGAGGGGATCTGAGCAGCTTTTTTCTAACAGTCAGACCATTCTTATGACGAACATTATTTATGCCCCTACCCACTCACTCCCAAATCAATGGCTATTTTCACACTGAATGCTCAAGAGGAGGCAGCAAAGTCTAAAAAGTCCGTCACTGCATTTTCCCAGTTATCTTTATTACATACACAGTTCAAGAGAAGTTAAAATACAACACATATTGTATTACTCATCTGTGAGCAGAGACTATATGTTTAGCTAATCAGAGGGCTGAACTACATTACTCTAAGGAATAGACTGGAACCTCATCTATTTTTAAATAACAACCAACTAAATATTCACGATTCCTGTTTACCAAAGAGTGACTAAAATTCGGACTGGCAATAAAATGATGGGTTGACATGGAGGCCTGTCATTTCAGGGCAATGGCCATACAATCCCCATTAACTAGCATGCTATTTAGGATGCAACACAGCCTCTGCCTTTCCAGCTATGTGAATGTTACCACCAAATACTTTGTGCTTCTGTTATAACAAATCAAAAAACCCATCAAATCACAAGAAGCGGGACTGCTTCATTGGGCTAGGACACATGACCAGTGCTGATCTGTCCTCATTTTAAAAAGAATGGCAAACCCTAACTGCACCTACACTGGGACAGCAACAATTATTTTCATTCCCTTGGAGTCTCTGGGCAGGAATATGGAGCAAAACAAGGAACTTGTGGCCTACAAAGATCACTGTTCTCTATCATCTGTTTCATAACATTTCTTTGCTGCATTGAGAGATCATTCTAGCTCTGGAGTTGGGGTAGAGGGTGGGTGGGGTCTTCTTTTGTCTATTAGTGTTTCATTCGGTACTCTGTTGAAAACTGTCTGTAGAACAAATGAAGAGTGAATTCACAGAAGGATTCTCCAAGTCAGGTTTTAACCACCACTAATGTGCTTCCAGCAACCAATGACAGTGACATTCTGTGTAAGCAGGGAGGCAGAGCATCTGGGACAGTACCTACAGCACAACTGAAAAGTGATCAGAAGTTTGAGTCAGACCCCTCTGAGTCCAAAAAAACCCCAGAAACACAAAAAGGAACAGACGGTTCAGTCTCTCTCTTCAGCAGTGGTAATCTGTAGAAGTGCAAACATATTGTTTTGCTTACGTTGTAGACCAAATGCAGTGTAATATCTGATACCCACTCACAGGCATCAGTCCTGCAACTGGATCCATCCTGTGTCCATTAACATCACTAAGATGCAGCATAGTGGCAGGGATCTGCCCACGTGGATCTGACTGCAGGACTGAGGCATTAATCAATAGAACACTTTCCTTCAAAGCAGATCCTAGTGCTGCTCTGAATTCTGAGTGCATTTAAGCAGTGGTTCTCATACTAATGACCCACCAGTGATCAAACAAGCTGGCATGTGAGCTCTCATC
Organism: Caretta caretta; assembly: GCF_965140235.1. Classification (NCBI taxonomy): domain Eukaryota; kingdom Metazoa; phylum Chordata; order Testudines; family Cheloniidae; genus Caretta; species Caretta caretta. Next base: position 21,003,059 of record NC_134218.1, read on the forward strand.
AGGGGGTAGTGCTGCCCTATTGAGGCTCTGCTGCTGTATCACCATGTATGTTTCTAATCCTTTCCAGCCACATTTAAATCTAACATTAGGTCTCTGGCCTCAAAGTGAGACCCTGGAGGTGCATGGCTATACAGCAACACACATCATCATCTATGCTGTGTTTCATAGCGAGCTTATTGTCCTGTGGATTTTGCATTGCCTCCTTTCCCCAGGGCAGGATAATAGCTGACTTCAGAAGGAGTTCAGTGAGAGGAGACACAGGATACCATGCTAGGCAAAGCTACATGCACACCCAAAATTTGCCTAAGAGCATTATAGATGGGAGGTCTGATAGAATGATTTCCATGCTTTGCTAGCAGCAGAACGTGGTACATAGAGTTTCTGTTTGTTGTGGGCAGACAGTTTGCAAAACTCCTAACCTCTCTGCTGCTGCTTCCTATAATGGAACATCTCTGTATTTTTAAGAGCCCAGTAATCACCTAGTCCTTGCATTTTTTCAGCCCTTCTGACCACAGAAAGTTGAGGTTTCCATATTTTTTTCTTTCAGGTTGGAAGCAGAGGGGAAAGGTGTTTCCATGACTAGAGTGGCTGAAGAAAGCAGTCCCAGAGTGGTAGCGATAGGGGCAAGTGAAAGCCCTGAGCTGGGCGACTCTGGACTCAGGGGACTTATTACCTAAGGAGAATTTTTTTTTTTAAAAAACGTAACAAAGCCATTACTACTAAGCCATAAAATGCAGTGATGTATTTTAGATGTAACAACAATACAAGTGAATATAAAGCTGGGTGGTGTGATGTCCTTGATCCATCAGTCTTTAAAAGAATGACGTAGAAAAAGGTATCCTCAGTGGCACAACACATGCCCCCCATTCCATGCCCTCACTTGCATCTCCTCCATGCTGGCTGGGATGTGAAGTGTAAGCTTTCCCTCCCCATCGGAGGTGAGATGATCCATGCTGACTAGGACAGTTAAATTAACCATCTGGCTGTGTGCAGTCCACTTGTCTTTAATGCTCCTTTACAAGGCCTTTTATCTCTTTTTCTTGGTTTCCTTCTTGGGTTTCTTGCTCAGCTGCGGAGCAGCCCCCTTTGGCTTCTTCACCACCTCTGAACTTTTAGACTCAAAACTGTCAGAGTCCTACAACAGTCAATTAAGAAAGGAACGGTCAGTAATGTTTTCAGGCATGAGATTTGTATTTCACATCTCATCCCAGTTCAGAATCTGAGTATCTATACCAAAAGGAGCAAGCAACTAATGTAAGGCCTTGTCAACACACACATTGCACCTGTTGGTTTAAACCTAGTCACATCGGTTTAAACATGCAGTCTGTAAATTACTGATGCAAGCTAACCCCTTGTTATCCAGATTTAATTTGATTTAGGAGTATCTATCTTGTTTCTTACACTGGTTTAAAATCATACACTGTTACTGATGCAACTCTGGGTATAGACCAGACCTCAGAAGCCAAGCAGAACCACATTCCATTACCAGTGAATTTGTGACACCCTTTAGGGAAGACTTGGAGGAGGAAGAACAAAAGGACGGAGGGCAGGAAACAGAGAAGTGAAAATAAAAAAAATTCCAAATGGGAAGAACAGAAAAAGAATTCTGAAATCAGCTGAACATGTGCTGAAACATTCAACAGGGATTTTGCAAAAAGAAAAACATCATCATGCATCATACATCATCAGACAACCCCCACTCCTCCAAAAAAACAAAAACAAACCAGCAGCAGGAATTTAAAGCTCAGAGTTTGTAATCAAGCCCCCAGATCTAGGAGAGAAGTTAGAGACAAAGCTCTCTTCACCTGGACTAAGAAGGATAGCTTAGAGACATCCCAATCTCTTCCTTCAAGGGAGATGATAGATAACATTTCTATTATGGGAACCAAACTCTAGTCATCTTGGAAAAATGCAAGGGAGCAGAGCCAGTCTCATCCCAGAAGGCACACACATGCAGATTGCCTCGTTTCATTAGATGAGTTTGGACATAAATATTGCTTATGCTTCTACGTTTCTATCAATCAATATGTGCCAACTGGAAAAGGACACACAAAAATGGCAGAGAAAGATGTGTTAGTTTTAAGCTTCCAAGAGAGAGTTACAGATAATGCAGGGGGAGGGGAGTAGCTGACAGTATCCTTTTAATCAATGAGCTTGGTTCAAATGTTTCTCAAGTTACAATGAGCTTGGTTCAAATGGTTCTTAAGTTGCTGCGCTATTACTATCCATATCTGTGTGGCCTTCCAAGGGAGGAGTCTTGGCTGGCTTGCTGAAAGATGTAATCGGTGCATGGGGAGCTGGGAAACAGTACAGCAATACTGTGGAGAAATAGAGCACTATGCAGCTCCTATTCAGGGACACAGAGTTCACTGCTGCCATACGATGATCACTGCTGCCTTCTAATGTTCAAAGCAAGGTAATCTTCAAAGCCTGAAGCCTCCTCAAGTGCAGGAGGCTGTTCTGAATTCTACACAGACTCAAGCAGTTGGTGTCACTCCCATGACCAGAGACATCTATTCTTGTTTATTAGCTTGTAAATTGATCATATGGGACTTGTCTGCAGCTTCTCTAAGAGGGCAGCATATGTGTGTTGAAAATTTAAATACAGCATGTGCACACCAAGGGATGGTTCCTTAAGCATTACAACTCTCATTCAGTGCCTGGCTTTCAGCTCCTTATGACAAAGTGTGAACTCTCCTTATTGTTCACGTTCAAAGTTCAGGCCATTAAACGTTCCCCCCCAAACATAACAGGATCAAGAAAATGAAAGAAACCACATCTCCCTTCAAGCTGCAGCTCGCTCTCACATACACACAAACACACCTTGAGTAGGTTCGGCATCTTCCATCTTAGAAATATATCTAAAGATACTTTACATTCAATGCATTATTGCGGTGTTCCAGGCTTCAGACACACGAAGTAGAGTTAATATTGTGATAAAGATACCCCTCATCCTTTCACAACAAGAATCAGATTTTCTAAACCAGGGGTTGGCAACCTTTGAGAAGTGGTGTGCCAAGTCTTCATTTATTTACTGTAATTTAAGGTTTTGCATGCCAGGGGTCGGCAGCTGGAACCCCAGACTGGCAGTGGGCTGAGCGGGGCCGGCAGATGGAACCCCAGACTGGCAGTGGGGGCAGCAGACAGAACCCCAGATCAGCAGCAGACTGAGCTGCTCAGCCCGCTGCCAACTCTGGGTTCCGTCCATCCAGGCTGGCAGCGGGCTGAGTGGGGCCAGCGGCCGGGACCCCGGCTGGCAGCAGAGTGCCACTAAAAATCAGCTCGCATGCCACCTTTGGCACACATGCCGCAGGTTGCCGACCCCTGTTCTAAACAAATCTATTACCAGCAGTAAAGAGAACAAAACTTCCCAAGTTAAGTTGTTCCAGTAAATACTGGCCTCCACCCTACACATCAAGACAAATACATATACATAAAATCACTATGTATTGCGGTCTGATTGCCATCAGGAAAAGTTGGTGTAACGACTAAAGACCCTACAAATACATGGGTTACCAAGTGCATTTGAATCTTGTTCTATCAGAACAGCCAGTTGGACTTTGATCACTCCAGTTTAGCCCATATTTTACATTTTAACTCCATCTCACGTTTGCTTTGTGCCCTGTAGTTTACATTATCATCACCCACTTGTGCGGACTACAGCCAGGTGGCCTTCCACATGGCTGCCCAGAGGTGGGAGTCAGTCCTGAGAGCTGTGTTGCTGGTGCCAGCAAACACCGGGAAATTCAGCTGTATCACATGCAGCGCTACCCTTTATCAAGGATTATGAAAAGGCAGACTCTACTGAGGGTACGCCTTGATTGGCTTCTTGACCAACAGGGTAAAGAATGGACAAGACCAATACTAATATGGCAATGTAGATTTGAGACTGAAGTCACCCCTTTGTCTGTGTGCTGGAAGAAACTGGGAGCAATGCAGAGGCAAGGACACTTAGCCCACATGAAAAGTGCTGCTCCCTTGTGCTGATGCTCAGAGAAGCCCTGGCAGGCTCAGCTGTTCCCACCTTCTGTGGCTGGGGAGTGGGTTGCAGTGACGTGGGACTGTTAGGGCGGAAGAGAGGGAAAGGGATCCTCGCAGAAAAGACAAGGAATGCACTGAACTACAGAATTACTGATCAACCATTAGGTTCTGGCTACCACCACTCGATTGTGCCCACTCATGCTGGCACTGCAGAGAGCAACTTACTGTCTTATGGGACTTTGAAATTGGGAGGATTATGGCCAGGACACAGATCAGCTGGAAAATGGCTCCAAAAAAGAGTCCATAGCGCAGCAGGTTCTCCATGAATGTGGGCTCTGGGACTTCAGGGGGAGAGAAATCCAGCTCGGCAGCCATGGCAGAAGCTCCTTCCTCCTTCATGGACACTCTCAAGAAGTCAGTTTCTACAGTGAAATAATGACAGAAGATTGTTTATTTTGAGGCATAGTTTCTAGAATTCAGTCAATTTTATTTTCCATTAAAAAACAACCTCACAGAATAAATGATGCTGGTGCCTCTAAAGGCGTTGTCATGCTTCAGAGTCAATAACAAGGAGGGGACTGAAATTCACACTTCAGACACCTTAATCTTTTGCAAGCTGCTGACCAGAATAGCCTTCCGATGATCAGAATAGCTTGCTTATGGGTGGGAGGAGGCTAAACAAATTGCCACGTATGTGCTGGCCATACAGTGATAGCGGGAAAGCAATGAGCAAGTATATATTTACCCCTGAAACGGAACATGTGATTGGACATTTATTACTACTTACATTTTGCATCACAGGAGAGCGTGCAGGTCTCAACCATGAACACAGCCCCATTGTACTAGACACTGTACATACACATAGCAAAACAGTCCATGCCCTGAAAAGCGTACTAGCTAAATAGACAACACAGAGTATTATTATCCCCATTTGACAGATAGGCCCTGATCCAGCAAAGCACTTAACATGTGAGTTGACCCATAAAGTCAGTGGGACTACTCACATGCTTAAGTGCTTGGCTGAACTGAGACCTCTGTGACTTGTCCAAGGTCACACAGGAAGATTGTGGTGGAGATGGGAATCGATCTCCTGAATCCCAGCTGGGTGCTTAAACCACAAGACCATTCTTCCTCTCCTTAAATTTTATTCCAAATCATTTGTTAATGGAGAAGCCTATTCATTTTGTGAATCAGGGAAACAGCTTTCTATAATAATGATTAAGTCTCTTACCAGAATTGCTTGATAAATTCAGAGGCTGCACCTGCCATGGTAGTCACACGAGTGAAGCTTAAGTGATATGAGATGCTATCAGCACCCTGAGAGGCATGCTCACAGTTTTCCTATTTCTACTCGGCAGAGCTGATTTAACAAGACATCCCGTTATGCTGACATACAACATTAAAGGGGCAAGGTCAACTTAAAAGGTTCCCATGTCCATAGATATGTGCAGGATCAGGGACTAAAACAGTAGGACCGGTGATTTATTGACTTGTGCACACAACATTTTCCTGTCCCCAATGTTAAGGCAATTTGTTTGCGGGATTTTGCTATAGGTGTGTTTTAGTTAGATAGTCATCCCCAAAGCAACCTCTGTGTTTGTCTGACTGGGAGAGATATGACAAAAGAGTAAATGGCTTCTTTAAACTCTGTTTAAAATACAAGAGGCCAGTCCTTCAACTGGATCTGCCCTCAGAGCAGGGCTGATGGGGCTCTACACAGGCACCTATGCAGATCCAAATGCAGGACTAAGTCCAAGGTGGTGTCAAGCAAGCATGCTCAGAAGTAATTTTTTTCAACTTTCTTATTTTAAAATCACCACCCAAACCAAGCAAAGTCAGCAATTCTTAGTGAAGAACTGAGGCAGGGAAAATTTTAAATTTCAGTTATTTTGTTATCTGACTTTGTTTAAAAAAGAAAAAAAAAGTTAGAACTTTTTTTTTTTTAAAGATTGTATTCCCTGCCCTCATCCTTCTCATCAAATTGAAAAACAGCAAAAAGGATTTTTGCTCAAGCTTTCAACAAACAACAATAACTTTTTTTATTTTTAAACACACTTCCACTAACCCCCACTGATACGTCAACCTACCAAAAATATATGTGCAAAAATAAACCAAAAAAGGGAACTGATACATACAGTGTGAAAATAGAGAACTCCTGATCTCATACAGCACAAATCTCCCTTCCATCCCTACTTATCTATTTCATATCTCATTGTGGCTTAGGGAAGTTTTCTAAAAATTTCCCCGGGGTGTTAGCGGCATCAGGAGCCTGAGTGTAGAAAGCATATCAGCTGCCACCACCATTTTAAGCACTGTGCCACTAGATCTGCTCACAGCAGATCTAATTTATACAGTTAAAAAAATAAAAAAATAAAAAAAAATCCCACCACAGAAAAGTTTTCTAGTGTAGATAAGGCTCCTGCATCTAACATAAAGCCCAAACCTGCAAACATTTATGTTTACACATGCACTTAACTTTACACACATTAGTACTCCCAGAGGGTCTAAGTTAAATACACGTATAAGTCTTTGCAGGATCAGGGCCTTACTGCTTGGCAGAACCCTTCCAGCCCTTTGTCTTCACTGCAAAAAAAGTGAGTCTTTACACCAAATGTAAAGCCTTTACTTTACACCAAGTCTTTACCTCAGTGTAAAATCCTAGTGAAGACAAGGCACAGTAGTTTTCATCTCAAAACGCTAGTCAAGCTAAACCCTAGTGAGCCGTGGGGCTGACTTCAACTAGCTACATCAAGTAGCTACATCAAGGTAAAAACTAGCTGTGCCTTGTCTCATAAGAACGGCCATATCGGTCAGACCAAAGGTCCATCTAGCCCAGTATCCTGTCTTCAGACATTGGCCAATGCCAGGTGCCCCACAGGGAACAAACAGAACAGGTCATCATCAAGCAATCCACTCCCTGTTGCCCATTCTCAGCCTCTGGCAAACAGAGGCTAAGGACACCATCCCTGCCCATCCTGGCTAATAGCCATTGATGGACCTATCCTCCATGAACTTGTCTCCACTAGGATTTTACATCAAGCTGGCTATCTCAATGTAAAAACACACTATTTTGGAGAAGCGAAGACATAGGCACAGAGTTGTAACCCTGAAGCTAACAAGGAACTAGTCACAGTAGTGGATACCATGGGCTTAATCTGGCACCCACTGAAGTCAATGGAAGGTGTAACAATTGACTTCACTGAGTGCAGGATCAGGCCCTGTGCCCAGTGGTTAAGAGTTTTCAGGATCAGGGCCACAAGTTATGAGCTCTACAGAGGAGGGAATGAATTTGACTGTCATTTTATGATGTTTGTATAGTGCCTAAAATAAGGGGGAGGAGGACAATCCCTCATTTGGGGCCTACCACAATATAGCTATACAGCACCACGCACACCAAAACCACTAAGAAACAATGCATCATAAATCCATCTATGGGTAAAGACAAAGAATGACAGTGTCAGAGCAAAAGGTGAATGTTTCCAGTGATCTGGCCAGATCTGGGTATCTGAAGCTAGTCAGTAGGCCCCTTAATAGAAACAGCCTGAATTTCAAGGGTGTTGGGAGCCAGCAGCTTCCATTGTCTTCCATGGGATTTCAAGGTGCTCCGCTCTTCTGAAAATGAGACCACTTCTATTTACAGCTATGGGTTTAGGGGCCTAACTTTAGGTACCCATGTTTGACAGTTTTGGCCTGGGACTTTAATGGAAACAGCTAAGCAGCCTCATAGCTGAGTGACATCCTTCACGTTCAGGGTGTCTATTCAGTCTTTGATAAAGTCTGTTAAGAGGACACCTGGTCCCAGGCAGATTATAAAGAAGAAACGAAATAAGGGGATTCATTTGGTGCATGTTTTCAACTGTGAGCCATGCACGGGGTGGGCGGGAGGATTCCCATTAACCTGATGAGACTTCTCCTGTCTATAATAAACAAAGGGGAGACATTTTCCAGTCCCCCAATCCCTACTTTAAAAACAAAAATCACTTCCTGATTTAGCTGTGGTGACTCAGACCCCTTCCTTATTCCGTTCTCCTACCAGGCACAGCACTCTCCTCTGCACCCCCAGCTGCACAAAAACCTTTCTGAGCATCCTGAGTTTGTATCTCACCCTCCCAACCTGTCCTGAGCACCCCCACCATCCCTACACTGATCCTCTGACCCCCGTCCCACCCTCTGAGCCCCCCATTCCTACCCTGATCCTCTACCCCCCATCCCATCCTCTGAGCCCCCCTCATCCCTACCCTGATCCTCTGATCCCCGTCCCATCCTGAGCCCCTCATCCCTACCCTGATCCTCTGACCCCCGTCCCATCCTCTGAGCCCCCCCTCATCCCTACCCTGATCCTCTAAGCCCCCCATCCCTATCCCGATCCTCTGACCCCCGCCCCATCCTGAGCCCCCCCTCATCCCCACCCCGATTCTCTGACCCCCATCCCATCGTCTGAGCCCCCCTCATCCCTACCCTGATCCTCTGACCCCCATCCCATCGTCTGAGCCCCCCTCATCCCTACTCTGATCCTCTGACCCCCATCCCATCCTCTGAGCCCCCCCATCCCCACCCCGATCCTCTGAGCGGATCCCATCCTCTGAGCCCCCCTTCATCCCCACCCCGATCCTCTGACCCCCTCCCATCCTCAGAGCCCCCCTCATCCCCACCCCGATCCTCTGACCCCCGTTCCATCCTCTGAGCCCCCCTCATCCCCACCCCGATCCTCTGAGCCCATCCCATCCTCTGAGCCCCCCTCATCCCCACCCTGATCCTCTGAGCCCCCCTCATCCCTACCACGATCCTCTGAGCCCCATCCCATCCTCTGAGCCCCCCTCATCCCTACCCTGATCCTCTGACCCCCGTCCCATCCTCTGAGCCCCCCTCATCCCTACCACGATCCTCTGAGCCCCGTCCCATCCTCTGAGCCCCCCTCATCCCTACCCTGATCCTCTGACCCCCATCCCATCCTCTGAGCCCCCCTCATCCCTACCACGATCCTCTGAGCCCCATCCCATCCTCTGAGCCCCCCTCATCCCTACCCTGATCCTCTGACCCCCGTCCCATCCTTTGAGCCCCCCTCATCCCTACCACGATCCTCTGAGCCCCCCATCCCTACCCCGATCCTCTGAGCCCCCCTCATCCCTACCCTGATCCTTTGACCCCCGTCCCCTCCTCTGAGCCCCCCTCATCCCCACCCCGATCCTCTGAGCCCCCCCTCATCCCCACCCCGATTCTCTGACCCCAGCCCCATCGTCTGAGCCCCCCTCATCCCTACCCTGATCCTCTGACCCCCATCCCATCGTCTGAGCCCCCCTCATCCCTACCCTGATCCTGACCTCCATCCCATCCTCTGAGCCCCCCTCATCCCTACCACGATCCTCTGAGCCCCTCCCATCCTCTGAGCCCCCCCTCATCCCCACCCCGATCCTCTGACCCCCGCCCCATCCTCTGAGCCCCCCCTCATCCCCACCCCGATTCTCTGACCCCAGCCCCATCGTCTGAGCCCCCCTCATCCCTACCCTGATCCTCTGACCCCCATCCCATCGTCTGAGCCCCCCTCATCCCTACCCTGATCCTGACCTCCATCCCATCCTCTGAGCCCCCCTCATCCCTACCACGATCCTCTGAGCCCCTCCCATCCTCTGAGCCCCCCCTCATCCCCACCCCGATCCTCTGACCCCCGCCCCATCCTGACCCCCGCCCCATCCTCTGAGCCCCGTCCCATCCTCTGAGCCACTTCACACTCCCCCTCCCTCCCGATCTTCCACCCCCCCGCCTCTCACCTCCCGCGCCAGCGGCCAGGCCTCGCCGCCCGGGAAGTGATTCCTCCCAGCGCCGCAGGAAGCGCTTCCTCCCTTCCCTCCCGTAGCAACCAGCTCCGGGCCGGCGTTGCTAGGGACCTCCCACACCCCGCCGCGCCGCATGTGACCCGCCCCCCGCCGCGAGCCTTGTTGGCGTTTAACTGCTTTGTGACCCCGCAGCCACCAGCGGGGAGCGGGGCCGCGCGCTCAGCGCACAGACCCCGGCCGGTCCTTACCCCGGGCCCGGCGCTGCTGTGCCCGGACCGAGTCTGCAGGGTGGAGCTGGGCCCGTGCTGCCGCGCTCAGAGCCCGAGCCCCGGGTGTCACGTACAGGGGTCGGACTCAACTGGGGCCCCCGATCCTGCAGCCGGCCCCCCAGGGGGCAAGGGCGGGGTTGTGTGCGCCAATGCTATTCCAAGAGTGGGGTGTTTTAAAATGAGATATTTGAGCCTGCTCTCTCCTCCGCCCTTGTCCTGGCCCTCGACGTCCCGCAGACTCAGGCACTGTTGCAGGGGTGGCTCCTTTAAGTGGGAGCCCCATCCCACTGCCCCCCATTCTCCACCTATCAGACTGGGGCAGGTGGAGCTCAGGCCTTCTGCCCTGTGGGGATGGGGAGGATCATGGGGCTTCAGCCCCAGGGCAGGCACCTGCTGGGGCTCGGGGCTTCAGCAGAAGTGGGGCTGAAGCCCCAAACCGCAGCAGGCGCTCCCCGCATGGCTGAAGTCTCCAGCTGTGGCAGGTGCACCCAGCTCTCGGGCTTCTGCAGATTATCGTATGTGGCTCAGAGGGTGAGTAAGTTTGGCCACCCCTGTACTATGGTGAGGAGGACACCAGAGAACCGGAATAGAACAAAGGGTTTAACTCTGTCCCATAAACATACTATGCAAAATCTAAGTGGGGTCCTAATTATCCCCCCCCCTTCCCTTCGTTTTGGGGTTATTTTTCTTTCTTTCTACTCCTAATTCCTGGTCCCTCCTCTTTCTTCCTTCTCATAGGTTTGCTCAGGTGATGCAGCAGCCTGTCTCCTTTAGATTTATCATCTCCACCCAATTGTTCTGCTTCTGCAATCCCTTATCTCACCCTCAAAATATTTAGCTGTCATTTAAGTTTATTTCTACTGTTTGCTTCAGTGGCCTCAGGCAATTTATTCCAGATGTGTCTTGTTCTGTATATAATTGGCACCCTGTTTAATGCTACTTTCCTGATTTTCAGAAAGCAGGTGGTTTTGGAAACCCCTTCTAGTCTGGCTCTGTCTTATGTCAAACCCTTTCATAATTCTGAATACGCAGGTAAAGTCACTTTGAAGTCCCTCTGCTTCTTCACATTCACATAGGACCACTATCTCAAGACTTCTCTTTTCAACCATGCATTCAGCCTGAACGCTGTACGTTGGGGCCAGCTGTGGAGCAGTAACATCCAGAAGGGCATGTTTCCAAATACCAGGTCCAAAATAGCTTGTGATTCTGTTGTCTGTATTCAACAAACTGCCTAAGGAAGAAATCTTGTACAGTGCTGCCTCCTCAGTCTACATGTTCCCCTCAAGATTGTTGTGTTATCTAAATATATATGAATAATTAACACAGGCCACCCTCCCATCTATGATCAATCACCTGACTTTTCCCTTTCCACAGGCTTCTTTTTACCTGTAATTTTCCTGAGCTTGTCTCCTTAAAGTGCTTTGGCACAACCATTATGAATTGCACATCAGTCTGTGCTGCGTCCAAGGAATCTCTCTGTCATTTAGTTGCCCAGATTCAGGGCCCAATCATGAAAGGTAAGGGGGGAAAATAACAACAACGTTTTCGCTTCTTTGTCACGTATAAAAAGTCTGAAAGATTTTTCTTTTTCTCCCTATTTTTTACCTTTGAAATATCAGTAATGTCAAATCTAGTTTTCCTTGTTTTGTTTTTTTTTCCTTCTGAGAACTCACTGACTATCCTAAATGGGTGTGGGGAGTTTTCTGAGCCCTGTGAAGGGTCAGACAACTGAGTATGTAATAAATGACTGCTTGTCAAGTGTTTTGAGTTCAATAGGTGTTAGTAAAAACAGGCAAATAATCACTTCCTCCCTCATGTAACAGGTTTCACTTATTTGGTACCTGAGATGTCATAGTCCTACTAGTTCTCTGGTTTTCCATAGAGATATCCATGTTAAAAAGGGTATATAGGACACCTGGATGTATAACGTGAAAAACATTCAGGAAAAAAATCCCTACCTTAGAAACAATTCTGGGAACTGACATCACCCATGGCTGCTTACATTTAGAGTTGAACTGGGGAGGGCAGTGAGATCTGCTACTATTGACCCAAAACACTGAATTAAAAAAATCATCTCTGGGACCAAGAAATCCTTTTACCAATAATTCTGTGGAAATGGAGATCAAGGAATGTCCTGGCAAAGGTGGCCAGATGACATTCCTGACTGAGAGAAGACTCAGGGTCAGGTTGTTAGCTGGTGTAAAGATACCTAATCTATTGAATTCAATAGAGCTCTGCAGATTTACACCACCTGAGAATCTGGCTCTCAGAATCAGAAATTTCTGGCTAAAGGGAGCAAAATACACTATTGTTTGCTTATGTTCAGCCTGATGCAAACAGGTATTACAGGCAAAAGGTCTTTTTTCCAAAAAAGAATTCAACTAGATGTTTTGAAATATCAAATGGAAGTCAACGTGACTCAGAAAACCAAAGTTCACCTTTCCAGGTCTTGCATTTATAACAAGAATCACCACTCTGGATTTATATAATCCCTTTCATCCAAGGATTTGAAAGCCGCATAAAAACTAAAACTCACAACTAGATGATTATCCCAATTCTACCAGTGGAGAAACTCGGCACAGGAACTTGTTTATTCAAGGCCTAAATCCCATTTTTAAAAGTGAGTTATGCCCACAGGACCCTACATCTCATTAAAAGTCAGTAGGACTTGGGCTCCTCAATACCTAACAGCCAGCTCCTCAAAGATATTTAGGTACCTGACTCCCCACTGAGTTCAACTGGGAGTTAGACACCTAAATACCTTTGATTGAGGATCTGGGCCTAAGTCACTTTTGGAAATAGGATTTAGGCTCCTAAATTCACTTAGGTACTTTTAGAAACTTTAACCTGGATCTCCTGCCCTAACAATTTCCATGGGATCTTCATGTTCCCATATCACCATAATACCATCAGAGCTCTCTCTGGTAACAGCATTTCAGATGCCTGTAGAGGGAGATCTCTGAGCAGAGGCAGCTATATACAGCTTCCACACTTTATACCAATGTCTGCTTCTCCTCCCCCAGCATTTTGCCATGGCAAAATATCAAGACAACAGCTGCAGGTTTTGGAAAGGCCCCATCCACTCCGTAAGCTAGCAGCCTGACACTTCAATAGAAACCCAGACATTGAATAGAACCCACCAATTGAAGTGTATTTTAAAAATATAGAAAAAGGAGGGCATTTATCAGATTGAATATACTGTGTGAATGATGGCTTAGCAAAGTCTTGGGAAATTTGAGAGGATTCTCTGTCCATAAACTTGACTTTTACTTTTCAGATACTTTTCAGACACTTAAATAGCACCTTTCATCTGAGGCTCTCAAAGCACGGCTGCTACTCTGAAACCTTTCCAAAGATGGGTATTCAGATCTGCATTTTTACAGATGGGGAAACTGAGGCACAACACAGTTATGCCAACATCTTGAAAAACAGCCTTTGATTTGGGAGGGGGCTCTATTTCTGGTTCCCTAGCCTGAGACCTTTGGGGCCTGATTTTTAAACAGGCTGAGTACCCACAGCTCCCATTGACTTTCAGTTTGTATATGAGGTTGTCAGTGCCTCTGAAAACCACGATCCGAGGCCTTTCAATCTGGGTTCCCAAAATCTGAGAAACACAAAATCAGAGGCTAGTTTTGAAAACATGGGCAAGGTTACAGAGCAAGAGGAGCTCAGATCTCCTAGCTCCCCGTCCAGTGCTGGACTAGGACCTGTCAGCTTTTTGGAAAATTATCTCTCAAAATTGCAATAAGAATGAAAAAAGAAAAGGAGTACTAGTGGCATCTTAGAGACTAACAAATTTATTGAGCATAAGCTTTCGTGAGCTACAGCTCATTTCATCAGCTGCATTCAGTGGAAAATACAGTGGGGAGATGAAGTGAGCTGTAGCTCACGAAAGCTTATGCTCAAATAAATTTGAGTCATTTTGAGAGGCTGAAATACAGAACTGACTGTAGAATACTGACATCTGCTGGCCAATGCTGGGGGCATTTCACCCACCTGCTGGTGAAACATTTCTGTGATTCCATCAGAAAATAAACAGAACCAGACAGGCACAAGCACTAAAAATGGCATCTCGCTCACACTGCCACATCAGGGCTCCTGACAGATTCACATCATGCAGGCTGGTGCCACTTGCTCTATTGTGGTCTAAGTGATATCTTAACATGTGAAGATTAAGCAGGCTTTTCAAACAGGCTTTTAAATGTATGAGACAGTCCTTCATTTTGCTAGCCCCTTCTTTTACTTTTTGCATGCCACCAATTTATTCTGTCAGGTTTTAATCTGATACATTGTTTCACATTCATGATTACAAACGCAAAGTATATGGCCAAGAGCTTGGCTGCTTCTCTTCCATGGTGACCCTTTTCTAAGGAGATTATTTTCTTAAATACTTGTATTCACTGTGCTCCAGCCCCAAATTCATCAAGGGAAATATATTGGTGTTCTAAGCATCAAATCTGGAGATTCCAAGGATCCACAGCCACCAAATCCTGGCCCTTTATCCTTCCAAAGTAGAGAAACGGAGTCCAGTACAATTTACCAAGGATTTTTTTTTAATTAAAAAAAAATACATCCTGCTTGCTGTGCTTAGACATTACAGATTCTATGGCTCCTCTGGAAGAACAGGGGATGTTTTCCAATGGCCCTCACCAATATTTCTTTTCCCTCCTTTTGTTCTTGTGTGCTGGGTTGTTGCCATGTCCCGTCCCCCACCAAGAAGTGCCGCATTGCTACATTCCAATGGCTTGTGAAGAACTTTAGACTCCCTTGGATTAAACGTAGTATATAAATACCAATTCATTAGAAATATAATTAAATTCTTGATGATGTGCAATAGCTCTACCATTTGTACTCATATGTAAGATGAGAAATGGATGCTAAAATAGGTCTCCCAGTCAGCTTAATGGGTGCTTTTTAGGCTAACAAGTCATTTGTGGTAACTTAATTGCCTCACTAACTGATGAAAAGAAAAACCACATGGGGTTTGGAAAGTCCTGAGCTGCTGCATAGGGGGTAATGGGGATCAGAGGAGACATGAGCCAACTGCCACGTTCAGGAAAGCTTTGGGGAGGCTGGAGAAAAGGCTAGGACAGTTGGAGATAGCAACAAGGTCCAGGGAAGTTTTTTCTGGCCTTTTAGCTGAATACCCAATGGAGTTAGTTTTAACATCACTAAGTGGGGGGAGGGGGGTCATCTACCATGTAGGTAAAATAATCTGGGAGCATATATGGTACATAGGGAGTGAACAGCAACTATTTTTTAAAAACATGGCATGAAGGACGTAGGTGGCAAGGCTAAAAGGGAATCAATATCTAGGGAATTGCATCAGGATTTTCAGGCTCTGCCCTTTGTCAATGAAGAACAGGAAATAGAACATAATTGCAGCAGGTGTCTGCCTCACACTGTGGGCTACAATCAGACTGGGTGTAAGCAAATGCAACTTCAAACTTCAGCAGAATTTCAGTCAGAAAGGGAACCAGATCCTCTACCAGTGTAAACGGGTGTAGAACCATTAATCCTTGAGGGGGCCATTTAGGGATATGGGGAAAATTGGGGATTTGTCCTGCTTTGAGCAGGGGATTGGACTAGATGACCTCCTGAGGTCCCTTCCAATCCTGATATTCTATGATTCTATGACCTGAGCCAATTTACACCAGCTGAGCTGGCCCATTGTGTACAGGAAGTAATATATCCCGTAACACCCACCTAGCCTGACTGCTGAATTATGGGAGGTAAGTTGCCACATCAATTACATTGTGCTCTGGGGTTGGCTGTAACTCTAATGAAATGAAGGAGATCAAGAGAAAGAGAGAGGTGGGGCAAGAGGGGAAAAGTTCTAGGTACAAATGAAATCATACGACTACAGACATACACCATACAACTCTCTCTAAAACTACTTATCAGGAAAAAAATACATTAATACCTCTGTCACATTTAATGGCCAAATTTTCACCCACTGAAACAAAAGGAAAAGCTTCTGTTGACTTCAGTGCTTGCAGGATTGATTCCTAAACCCCTTAAGCAGGGGTTTTCCTATAGGTCTGTGCGGTGCCAGATCCGCCTTTGCCACTATTTTAGTTAAACACTAAAACAGTGATCATAAAATGCTCTCAGTGATGAGCATCCACTGACTGCAGCAGGGATGAATGCAGGGTCAGGCTCTGAACCAGATCACACCCCTTCATAGGCTGTGGTGGATTAAGGCCAAATGCACAGATCCTTGAGATCCAAGCCCCTGTTTGGATAAGCCCCAGCTCAGGAGCAAAGCCAGAACTTCAGGCAACAATACAGATCACAGCCAGTTGTATCCAGGCACCTACTGCAGCCTGCAGTGTCTAGCCAGAGGGTAAGACCAAGGATTCAGGAAAGGGTGTTTAGGCTGACTCCTTTCAGTTCTGGGAACATGGAAGGGATTCTGAGTACAAGCTGGGACAGGAAGTGCGGGTAATATAAGAGCGACTGCCTTTATATTGTTTGTTTAAAGACGCCTAAACGGCATGAAGGGAACATGCTCAGAGACCCTGTATGTTTGTTTTACTTTGTTTGGAACCTGTACATGAATCTGAAATCTTGAGGGGGTTGCTTATTGCTTAACTTGGGCTCCCAGCTGGGTCCAGCTGTGCAGAATAAGACAATGGGATTTTTAAAACCTTCCTTGGAAAGCAGTTGGGATCTGAAATAAAAACAGAGGCTAAGCCCCCAATCCGAAATGCTTGGTGGATAACTAATAGTATGGCAGTTAAACAGATAACACCCTTCATAAGCATGGATTCTCCTTGTGCAGAGGGTCAGTGTACAAGTCAGTTATCTGCAGCAGCTTGGTCTCAGGCAATAGGCAAGGCTGATATGAAACTCCCTCATAAAATAGAATGGTTGAGAAGCACAAATAAATACCTTGAGACAGCTGATAACTGCTCCAGAGTGGTACAGGGCTTAACAAAATAGTGATTCGTGTGAGAGACAGGGATGCGTAGCACCAATTCACAGCCGGGGAAAAACAATTTGTGCTGAAAAATTGGTGCTACCAGCCTCACCCATGAAAGAGCAGGAGGTTGTGTTTCGGAAACGCTGGCAATGAAGGTAGAGCTGAACGATCCCATTGCAGTGCTGAAAGACAGCACACAGCTGCGTGGCCCAGCACATTGATTTTTAAAGCTCCGCTGTGTGGTATTCAGAACATTTCCCTTATTTGGTGTTAAGACAACAGGAATATCTATATCCAAATGTCTGATTTGCACAGCAGACCTTTTCCTTCTGAACAGGTTTGAGTGGAGACTTCTTTAACTCAGATCTGGAATAAAGAGAATAATTCTTCCTGGGGCTCTTCCCACAGTTGCTGTGCACCTGAATCACATTTTAAGAAATATTTTTATTTTCATAGATCCCAAGGCCAGAAGGGACCATGATGATAGTCTGGTCTGATCTCCTGTCTAACTCAGGCCAGAGAACTTCCCCAAAATAATTCCTAGAGCAAAGCTTTTAGAAAAACCATCCAGTCTTGATTTAAAAATGGTCAGGGATAGAGAGTCCACCACATACCCTGGTAAATTGTTCCAATGGTTAATTACTCTCACTTAAAAAATGTGTGCCTTATTTCCTGTCTGAATTTGTCTATCTTCAACTTCCAGCCATTGGATCATGTTAGACCTTTCTTTGCTACACTGAAGAGCCCATTGTTAAATATTTGTTTCCTTTATAGCTACTTACAGACTAATCAAATCACCACTTAACCTTCTCTTTAGCTTAACAAAGAGAATGAGCTCCTTGAGTTTATCACTACAGGGCATGTTTTCTAATCCTTTAATCATTCTCATGGCTCTTCTCTGAACCCTCTCCAATTTATCAACATCTTTCTTGAACTGTGGACACCAGAACTGGACACAGCATTCCAGCAGCGGTCGCACCAATGCCAAAAACAGAGGTAAAATAAACTCTCTATTCCATCTCGAGATTCCCATGTTTAATTATCAGGTTCGCATTTGTCCTTTTGGCCACATCATCACACTGGGAGCTCGTGTTCAGCTGATTATTCACCAAACCCCCAAATCTTTTTCAGAGGCCCTGTTTCTCAGGATAGTCTCCCTCATCTTATAAGTATGGCCTGCATTCTTTGTTCCTAGATGTAGACATTTACACTAAGTCATATTAAAACACCGTTTGTGTGCTCCCAGCTTACCAAGCAACCCAGATTGCTCTGAATCAGTGACCTGTCCTCTTGATTATTTACCACTTTTCTTCTATGGCATTAATAAAATGTTAAGTAGCCTAGGGCCAGGAAGGGATCCCAGCAGGACCCCACTAGGAACACCCCTTCAATGATGATTCCCCGTTTACAGTTACATTTTGAGACCTATCAGCCAGCTTTTAATCCATTTAATGTATCCCATGTTAATTTTGTATCTTTCTAGTTTTTTTTTAATCAAAAAGTCATGCAGTACCAAGTCAAAAGCCTTACAGAAGTGCAAGTATATTACATAGATCCCCTTTAGGGACAGATCCTGTTTAGGCCATGGGAGCCTTTCACTGATTTCACTGGGAGTTGGATTGGGCCCATGTCATCGGTTTGACCGTCGTAGGAATGGAAGCATTATATTTATCTACAGAGCAGGTACAGCCCAGGCAGTGGCAATGCAAGCTTCCCTCACACCACCCTGCCAATGTGCATCAACCCTGACAGAGGGACCACCTCTAAGAGCGACAGAGGAGTTTAGTCCTTGCCCTCTACCATGGCTGCAAGAGAAGACTGAGGATTAGTGTCTATTGGGATGGTGTGTTTTGAGAGGAGGCTGCTGAGCCACTAGGAAAGAGACCACTGAGTAGAGTTAGGCCAACACTGAATGCTTTTGAAAATCCCCTCCTTCCATACCAGAGACGACCAAGTGGGACATCTTGTCCTGCATCCTGTCTGACAGTAGCCAGAACACAGCTGCTCCAGAGGTGCTAGAAACTCTGCAGGAGGCAGCTCTGGGATAACCTGCCCCATAGAAAGTTTCCTCCTAACACCCAAAATAGCTGGAGGTTGGCTTATGGTCTGAAGAAGGAGGGGTTAGATTCCTTCCAATCTTTTGGTAGTAACACTTTTCTAGTCTGGGTTCACACTGGTCGTGGAGGAAGGAAAGTCTTGTTACCAGCCCCCAGAGCCATCCAGTTCCCTCCAAAATGAGGCTTCATAAAAAGCATTTCCCTAACAGTTCCTACAGGAATGGAACAGGCCACCGGAGACCAAAATGGAGGGATGACATGGCAAATGGAGCAGGACCTCTGATTTTTTACAGTGCACACGCGCAGAGCAAGGTTCTCCAGAAAGATGCTTTGCTTGCCTGGCGTGAGGCTGTGATGTTTGCGAGGGACTGAAGCATGAACTGCCCTGCTAACGACAGCAGGTACCAACAACAAAGGAGAAGGAGGAAAAGCCTGATAATCGGGAGGAAAAGAAAAAGGCCAAGAGATAAACCTTCCTACAAAGGCAGCAGGAGAGAATATTAATGGTTAACCTTCCCCCATTGTGGGTTACAAGGAAAATGACATTTTAAAGGGAAGAGAAGTTTACCTTGTAAAGCTAATTGGTCATTCATTGTGTCAAATTATTGTTGTTATTCTATATCTGTAAGATAAAGGGAAAGCATGCATATCATCCTCAAAGTGCAGGCATAACCCCCCCCCCTTACCTCCCACCTCCCTGCCTGCAGCCTCATCCGCTAAAAGAGGGGATGCTAAACACAGCCCTTTGAACAACTGGAGGGTAATTGATCCTCTGACGTTGAGAAGCCCACAGAACTCTTAAGGGTGCACAGGTATAAAAAGAGAAGGTGCACCTCTCGCAGCAGGACAACTACCACGGTAGTTGGGGACATCTGAACAAGTCTTGGTCCCAGTCCACTGGGACCCTGCACAGGTAAAGAACTAAGGAGGAAGGAACCAGTTCGTTGAAGCAACAAAAGCTATCAAGAGAGCGAGAGAGAAAGAAGCTGTATTTTTAACAGGGAAAGGAAATCACGTAGAGAGCTGGAAAGATCCCATTTCCTCAGGGAACGGTAAGTTTGATCCTTTGCATGTGTGTTTTAACAAGATACTTGCTATTTGGAAACTGGGGACAATTCAATTACACTAAAACACAATCAGATTTGGCATTTATCAGCAGCCTCAGTACTAATCTGAAAGGGCTTTGTAGCTTAAGTTATAGACTGAAACAATTATTAGTAACTGAAGTGTCTGATACATGTAAATCTACAAAGTAATGTTATAGAACAGCTTTGCAAAACAGTTTGGAAATTTATGAGCCCAGGCACAGAACCTGCTTCCTGCTCTTGCAACATTCATGAAAGCCACCACAAAACCAATAATTTACTCATCCATTAATAACTATTTAGTCGAGCCAACCAAAGGGATGAATAGAAATTTGAAAGACTTACGGGCAACACAAATCCAATTACAGGATAGCAGAGGAAGCAATTGGAAATATCTTTGTACTTTTAATTGCAAGATAGTACGGTATAAAAGTCAACCTTATCAGACTGCAGGAGTGATTAAGGTTTCATTGCATCCCCACAGCAGTATTTTCAGGACTGATTAGACATGTATCCCAGACACAGTAAGGAACAGAAGGAGTGATCGAGCTAATCGATCCATCAGTATTTTCACAAACACTGCAACATTGAAATTTCATGAGGGGGTGTTGGGAGGGTGTTGTGCTTTATCTTTTACAATAACATTAAATGCTTTTCATCTTAAAATTTATTAATTCCCCTGCCCCCCACTGCTAGAATGGAAAGCAGAGAAGTGAAATTAACCCTCCAGGGCTGTCAACTTGGCCATGTTCAGAGTGTGAAACTTAAACATTCTTCTGTTCACCCTCTGAAATAATGCCCACACTTGTGAAGGCGAGCAGGACTTCAGGTTCAGTATCCTTTGTGTATGGGGTGGGAGAAAGATCAAAGGGGAGAGGACCAAGGGGACAGAAATGAAGGGATGAGAGAGAGAGAGAAAGAATGGAAGAGTGGAGAGGGGAAAGAGAAGATAAGGAAGGTAAAAACAGATGAGGAGAGAAAAAGGAAAATCAAAAAAGCGTCTTTAAGAAACTTATAGGGTCAGAGAGGTGCGGAATAAAGATTTCAAAAGGGATAAAAACAGTCTGGAGGAACACCTGGCACTGAAAAAAAGAGGAGCTGGGTATAGAGTGAAAGTGGGGATAATCATGTGTGGCGGGGTGTCTTACCCTAGGAATACAAACGGGAAGGAAGGGAAAAGCAAAGGGCTATATTCTCCCCTGGTTGCACTTGTGCAACCCCATTGCCATGCTCTCACAGTGGTTTGGCTGTTCATAATATAAAGAACATTGATTGACACTGTCCCAGACTTGGGTGCTAACGCTCCTTTTGGAGTGTATAGATCACCCTCATTTTCTTTATCAGAAGTGGATGGATATAATTTAGGATTCATGTTGGGGTATCAGGGAGGGGGGCATGCTTCCTCCAGAAAACAGCAGTGTAAACCTAAAACCAAAAGCCTTATAATTCTGTCCCACAGGAGTAAGTCCCTGATTCGGTTCTCTGGCATTCTGAGGGTCTTCATGGGGCTGACATGATGGTTTCTAAGAGGCAAGAATTCTTTGGAAGGTGGATTCAGTCCCCTCTTTTGCCAACAGTCAGTTCTGTTCTAAAGTTAGGTCAAGCTGCTTCACTTCCAAAACAACAACAGATGGAAACAGTGCTGAAGGCTGACCCAGCCTGCAGGTTTGAAGTGTAAGCAGCTGTAAACTGGGAAACCAGAAAGCAGGCTGAGGAACTGTTTACAGTAATTAATAGTGCCATCCTGCTCCCTGGGAATCTGATTCTGCGCTCACTGAAGTCAGTGGGGGCTTAAGTTTGGGGCAAGGACTGTCTTTGTGTTCTGTGTTTACACAGCACCTGCCACAATGTGTTCTGGTTCATAACTTGGACTCAGACACTACAATAATAAACAAACATCAATAGCAGAGAGATCAGATCCTATGCCCAGAATACCTTCCTACTCATTTTTCCCCAAACAACTTTCCTCTCCTCAGTCAAATAGCTCCTTAAAACACAATTCGTCCATGAGGATCTTCACCCCTTTGTGTCTATCAAAAGCACAAATACACCCAACGCTGCTGTGTGTCATCACCGTGTTCTCAGATTTCAATTTTGAGCACCTTGGCCCAGGGATCATGTCTGTGCAGTACCACATGCACTTATGGCACTCCATCAATGATCAACAGTAGAAACAATGCCCTGTCCTTAGGGATAGAGAAACCTGCCTGTGCTGGTCAGATATGCAGCCCAGCCTTGCAGACCTGGATCACGTTCACACAACTCTCCACTGAATCTTCGAGGTTCACTCTCCTTCGCCCACACGGTCCTTGGTATTATTTTGCATTTCCATTTCATCTCTCATCCCTTATCATTTCCATGTGCAGTTAGATTCCTTCTCCTTCACTGTCAGCCTCCTGCTGCCGGTTTGATCCTTTCAGGCACTGGAAGAGAGGAAGGATGCCTTTGTGCTATGGCACAGGGACAGGAGACCTGGGGTCTATCCCTGAATTTGTAAGCAGGTGATAAACAAGCCATTTAGGGCTTGACAGAGGCATGTAGGTGCTGCAGCCTGTTGTGGGCAGCACAGAGGAGTATAGCCCGGTTGGAGCTCTGCAGGAAGGTGTGACGGACCTAGCACAGTATGTCCCGGAGGACAGGAGGAACTCTGCTGCTGCTCCACCCATGGAAAGGGCACAGCATCCTCTCCTCCTGCAGATGCCAGTGCAGAGACAGGAATAGCCCCATTCCTCAAATCCTCCTGCTCCTCACTGGTCATTGTGTCTCTTTCTACATACAGCTCTGCACCTTCCTTCATTCCTCTGCTTGGAACAACTTCCCCCTCCCCGTGTGCCATGCACCCTCCTTGTTCTTCTTCAGATCCCTTTTCACTCACAGCAGCTCCTTACCTGTATTTTCTTGCTGACAATCACTCCAGGCTCTCTTGTGTCTTGGACGAATACCCTCCATATGAGATCTGTCCCAGTGAGCCTGAAAGCTTCTGAAGTCAGGACTGTGGCTTCTTATGCACTTTGCCGGCTGTTGTCTAGGCTCACAGCTCTAGAAATAAATATGTATTTGTATTTTTACTAAACTACAATAAAATAGCAACCATCTGGTATTCCGGAGCCCTGGGCAACAGATTAAACACACACACAAGTGCATAAAAAGACCTGTCAAATTTATTTGACATTTTATTTATTTCTGATCAAATAAAATTTGATTTCTGATCAAATAAAATAACACAGCAACATTGTAACTAAACTAATCAACTTCCCCCACAGAATTCCCACCAATGCCACACCCAGCTCTACCCAACCTGTGATTGACACCTAATTAGTTTTGTTTTTGTTTTCTTCAAAAAAATTAAGCATTTTTCCATTTTGGAATATTTTTGACAACAAATTTCCATCCAAATGATAACATTTTGCAAACATTTTCATTTTGATCACAAAGGTACTTTTCACCGGAAAAAAGATTTGATGGAAATTTTTCTACCAGCTCTAATTTCCACAAATAAAAGCACAGAGTTCAGTTCACTTTGGTCCATGGACTTGGATTATTCCTCTTCCCAAGTATCCAGACAGCTGCTAAACAATCATGAAAGTGTTCACCTATCCTGAAACATTCATAAGAACGGCCATACTGGGTCAGACCAAAGGTCCATCCAGCCCAGTATCCTGTCTGCCGACAGTGGCCAATACCAGGTGCCCCAGAGGGAATGAACAGAACAGGTAATCATCAAGTGATCCGTCCCCTGTCACCCATTCCCAGCTTCTGGCAAACAGAGGCTAGGGACACCATCCCTGCTCATACTGCCTTTGGTGAGAGACCTTGTCAAAGGCTTTCTAAAAATCTAAATACACTATATCCACCAGATCCCCTTGTCCACATGGAATGTTATCTCTCCAGAAATATGTTACTTGTTTTCTCGTGTCAGGTGTTGCAGTCATCCATTACGGGAGGAGGACCACATACTATGCAACTAAGATGACCAACTGCACAACACAAGTAGTGTGTCGGCAGATGCTAGGCTTATGCGCTAGAACCCAGGACACCTTCCTAATTCTGCCTGTGACCTTGGGTGAATCACTCTACTTACCAGGGCCTCTTTTACCCCCTCCGACCCTTTGTCCATCTTGTCTATTTAGCCTGTAAGCTCTTTGGGGCAGGGACTGTCTCTCACTGTGTTTATACAGCACTTGATGCAAAGGAGCGCCAATCTCAGTTGGGGCCCCTAGGTGCTCCTGTAATCCAAACAGCTCCTCAGAGGGTGAAAGTTAGTTGTGCAAACTATCAGGCAAATATTTACAAAGAGCAAATCCATTCAGAGGAAAATCAGGATTGGGTTCACTAGCCCGAAAAAAGAACTCAGCTCCTAACAAAGTAGTTCAAGCAGTTCTAATTAGGACAATCCCACACTCCCTGCTTCCGGTCTCTGACTCGTCTGGGTAAAACATGCTCCAGAGGAGGCTGGTGAGAGCGGAAGGGCCTGGCGAGAGGGAAGTATGTTCTGATCCCAGCTCACAGGCAGGGGTTTATGGATTCCAGGCCGGCATTTGTATCACCCGCAGCATTCCTGGAAATGGGCTCTAGAGTCTGGCCATCAGTCACCAAAGGCAGGGAATCAACTTGCTGGGACAGCGTTCCAGGCAGAGACAGGCATTGGAAGAGGCTTCTTTGTTGAGACGGTGGCTGTTAATTGGGTATTTATATGATAAATACCATGCAATGCCAAGACACTGACATGCCGAGTCCGCTGTCTTGCAAGGTGAAGTATGTCGGGTATTATAAATATAGGCTGCACAGGGTGATTTCTCTCCCATTGATGCCGATGACACAGGGATGCAACGATTTGAGTCTGACTGAGAAAATGGAGATGTAGCTGAGAGCTCCCAAGCACATTCAAGAAGCTTTCTCCCAACTCACTGGCAGTGGTGTGCTCAGAGCCCCCAAATGCTGTGTGCGAGGTCAGGAGACACTGGCTGTTACCATCACTGATTTGGATTTCTCTTGATTTCAGGTCACTCCAGAAGGGTGAAGGATGCTGCACAGGGCCATCTTCCTCCTGTTCCTCCATTTAGTCATGTGCTCCATCTCTTCTCCTCTCTATCCAGCTCTCAGGTAGGCTCAAGCCCCTTAACTTCCTGCCTGCCCAAAGATTTCCCCCCATCCCTCTGACTTCACTCCTATTCTCTGGCCTGGGCATTTTGTGGATTTTTGTACCAGGCTCATGACACTGCAGGCAGGATTTTCCAAGTGCCCTCTCCCCCAGCTCTGACAGCACATTCCATACTGTCCGGCAAAGCTCTCTGCTTTTTCAGTCTCCCCACCACCACAAGCTGTGGCAGTTCTTAATCCTGACTAGCAACATCCTCTGCTATTTCAGTCCAGGGTTCCAGGGCCCCCAGGCAACTGTGTCAGCTCACCTCACTCCTGACCTGCGGCACCCAGTGCTATTTCTGTCCTGATCTCTGCCCCTTGCCTGTAGCCCTGTCAGCTCACCTCAGTCCTGACCCACACCTCCTCCTGCTGTTTCCATCTGGAGTGCCTCCCACACATGGCTCTGGCAGTTCAAGTCAGTCGTGACCTGCAGCCCCCCCTGCTATACCGGGGCTGAACGTCTTCTGTGCCACCCTGCAGGTTGTGCCAAGTTGTCTTGTTTAAACATTACTTTATGCTTCAGTGAGAACAAGCTTTTCCTCCTCCGCATTCCTCTGGCTGGGACGAGAAAGCGGAGCCTGCAAAGTCTCCATGAGCAGCTGTTTACATGGCTATTATGGGACCCACAGCTTTCTGATTCATCTGGGTCCTTGGCTCACTGAAGACGCATGGCACAATGTAGAGTCCAGTATTCACACCCTGCCCACGCTTTGTTGATGGGCGTGCAGTCAGGAGGTGGTATAATGGACCATACTGGTTTGCTGTCATTGTTAACATACCTTGTGTCTGACAACATGAAGTGTAAACATAAGGCTTTTGAGGAGAAAACTGGATGCAGTCAAAACAAGGGACAGCCAGGGTCAAACGCCCCAAACAGTTTTAAAGCTAAATATGTAAGTTCAGGGCTGGTGATAGCAGCCAGGGAAGTAGCCCTGGAGCCTAAGTCCTCTGTTTACTCACAGAACAAGTACACGAACAACAGCACAAGCAGCTTACCCACTCACTGCCACAGCAACAGACCCCAGGTCGACCTAGAGTTCAGACTCCACTGAGATGGCCAACTGGGGAACCAATGGGGTAGCAATAGACACTTGCTTGTACGGTGCTCCGATACCACAGGGCTGGGTGCAGGATAAAAATCCAGATAGAGCCAGTGGACAGTGCCTAGAATCACAAGCTCCTACATATGAGCCAAACTGTCATCAGAGAGTAATTGTTTTTTG
The DNA here is from genome assembly GCF_965140235.1 of Caretta caretta. Lineage (NCBI taxonomy): Eukaryota > Metazoa > Chordata > Testudines > Cheloniidae > Caretta > Caretta caretta. The sequence goes on from NC_134218.1 coordinate 21,029,515, forward strand.
TTGCTACCAAGCCATGCTGGATTTGAACTGGTGACCTAGAGTGGACTATCTCTATAGTCCATTAGCAGTTCCCCAAGTCATCAGGCAACATCTCTCTCTCACTCCTCTGACATTATTAAGGTTGCGAAGTCAAGCACTCAAAAGTTAGGGTTGCCAGTGTAGCTTTAACTTGGCCCCACTGTGCGTATTCATTAAGTGCTCACAAACTACTTTTTCCATGTTAGCTTCCTCCTATGGGCTTGCTGTCCAAGTCTCGACTGCTGTTCCCCCTACTCCCAACCTCTTCCACTCCTCCCACCCGGTCCCTTTGCCCAGCCAATCCAAGTTCTCCCCCACACCAAACTTCTTGTCAGGGCCGTCTCTCCTACCCCTGTTGAGCCCCTACGCCGGTTCCTAGTCCCAGTCCAAAGCCAGTGCCAGACTTCATCCATCTAGTCTCAGTCCCTGCCCCCATGTCCTCCACTGGTTCCCAGTCTCAATCTCCTTGCCCAGCTAGTTCATTTGTCTCCCCTACTCTCTTGCCCCAATCTACTCCTTCCCCCACCCCCAGTCTGGCTTTTGTCCCTTCTGCATTTGAATTGGACAGCTTCTTCCTCTGTGCTGGCTGGATGCCAGCAGGGGGATCACTGAAAACACACGAGAGATGGACTCCCTGCTCTCAGTCCCAGTGCCTGGCTGCACCCCAGCACCTGGGAGCAGCCATTACAGGAAAGGGAAAGTCCTTCTGAGCCCCGCATAGCCCTGGGCTGAAACAGGCTCAGCGCTCGCCAACACTTAAAATGCTACAGGGCACAGTTGCGCCATTGCAGCTGATCTGCTGCAGTGCTTCAGTGTAGACACTTCCTACAGCGATGGGAGGGATTCTCCCATTGGCACAGGCAACTCTTCTCCCTGTGAGGTGGTAGCTGGGTGGATGGAAGAATTCTTCCATCGACCTAGCACTGCCTACATAGGGACTTAGCTCAGCTTAACTATCCACTCAGGAGTGTGGATTTTTCACACCTCTGACTGATGTAGTTAAACCAACCTAATTTTCTAGTGTAGACCAGGCCTCAGTCACTCTGTGGGGATGGCACATGGGCAGTCTGGTCATACACAGGAGCAGCGAGGGGCTGGAGCGTGCTTAGCGAGGACAATCTTTGGTGATTTTAGTTGCTCAAATCAAAGAGGTCTCTGATCATTTCCAAACCCCTGTTTTTCAAATGCTTATAACTTGGCCAACTTTGAGTGGATTTTTATGGGAAGGCAAAAGAGACATCCCTGACACAAAGGCCACCCCCTTGCCAAATTTTGAGTCCCTGCTCCAAAGTACAGGGGTGCTAGGACACTTTAAAGGAAAGGTCTCACAAATTTTTTTACACAGGAAAACCACATTTTGCCCTAGCCTCTTCCTTGGAAATAGCTGAATTATTTTGGTTAAATTTTTCAAAACAATTCAGCCTGGCAAGGAAAATTTCAGCCTAAATGGTTGAAGTTTGGCAAAATTATAAAAAATTGAAAACTGGGTCTTATAATGGGCGGTGTTGAGCAACCATAATAATATAGATGGCACAGCCAGACTTTCCTTTTATTAAAAAGTTGTAAGTAAGGTTAACTGTCTTTGCTTCTTCTGTATTATTGTCCACTTGCATTGAAGTGAGAGGTATAGGAGCTTTGGTATTATATGGATTGAAGGGATGTACTAAGGCCTCCCTGTAATTCATTTAAGTATCACTCTGCCACCTGTTGAAATTATCTTATTTTTGTAAGTTCACAAATCAGTATATCTATGAAACTGAGTGCAATTGGACTCCGGAGCAAACATTCACATTTTCCCCATGGAAAATGCTTTAGGCTTTGCTTTCAAAAACTGGCACAGGGAGAACCCAATTGGCTATGTTTTGCCTGGGTATGTTGGCATTTTGGAGAGGGGGAACTGTCTGCTGCTTTGTGCCTGGGACTTCTATGTTTCTAATCTCGAAAGGTGCCTAGCATATTGGTATAAGTAGCATCTAGGCAGCTTCCAGATCTGGAGGACAGTAATAGAAAGACAACCTGTGCCGTCTCCCTTAGACAGGGAAGGGAAGGGAAGAAAAGAGAGAATACAAGCCATACCGAGGTGAACCCAGCAAGTGCTACTTAAGGACTGCTGGTGGTTGGCCCAGTGGAGAAGGCTATGGTGATGGGGGTGGGGGTGGGGGAGATGGTGAGGATTGCAGTTTGGCTGTGCTCAGTGCGGCTGGCTCATTCTTACAGGTACAATCCACTGCCCATCTCTAGCAAGGCAGTGAGCTTTCAGCTACAGGATGGCAGTCCTGTGCAGAGCAACAATCTCTCTGTGGAGGAGCAGCAGCAAGAGGAGGAGGGTTTTCTAGCCAACCCCGCTGAAAAGAGGTAGGTGCCTCATTCTACAATCCCAACACACAAAGGGAGCCTCAGTTAACTTCTTCCTACACTGCAGCCCATGAGGGAAACAGCAAGAGGATTTGAGGGCACTTGAGGGTATTTTGCAGAAATTACCAGTGAGGATTGGGTTCTAGGTCTGATAGAAGTTTTTCCAGCCAAACTGTTTTTTGATGGAAAATTGGGTTTTTGATTAAAGTAAGTTTTTTGCAAAAATTGTCTGCTTTCTGTAGGAGATATTAAAAACCCAAACATTTGAAAATTGAAAAGCTTTCACCTGAAAATGGAAAAGTTTCATAGATTCACAGATATTAAGGTCAGAAGGGACCATTATGATCATCTAGTCTGACCTCCTGCACAATGCAGGCCACAGAATCTCACCCACCCACTCCTGCAATAAACCTCTCACCTATGTCTGAGCTATTGAAATCCTCAAATCATGGTTTAAAGACTTCAAGGTGCAGAGAATCCTCCAGCAAGTGACCCATGCTATAGCGGAAGGCAAAAAAACCCCAGGGCCCCTTCCAATATCCCCTGGAGGAAAATTCCTTCCCGACCCCAAATATGGCGATCAGCTGAACTTTGAGCATGTGAGCAAGATTCACCAGCCAGATACCCAGGAAAGAATTCTCTGTAGTAACTCAGATCCCACCCTAACATCCCATCACAGGCCATTAGGCCTATTTACCATGAATAGTTAAAGATCAATTAATTGCCAAAATCATGTTATTCCATTCAATTTGGAAAGGCAGCTAAGGTGCCTCCTGGGAGTTGTAGTAGGGCTGCCTCTTGGTCTCACTCTCTACTGGACAACATACATCTCCCATGATGCACTGTGGTGACTCAGCAAGAAAGGAAATCATGGTGCATTATGGGAGATTTAGCTCAGCCACCAAGACCTGCCCACAGAAAAGAAAGGGGGCATAACGCACCTAAACGACAACTCCCACGAGACACTGCAGCACCATTTCCATAGAAATGTCCAGTCACCTCCTTTTTTTTTTTTTTTTTTTGGCAGGGAGGGGGCGGTTTTGGCCAAGGTTTTTCAGGTTTTAATATTTTGCCAAAAAGTCTAACCATTTTCCAGCCACCTTCATTGATTTCTCTAGTGGTTTAAACACACAGGAATCAAACTGAAAACAGCCATGCTCTGTGGCTCCCTGGACTGTGGCAACTTAGGTCAGGAACAGAATAATTTTAAGTCCAATTGAGGGAAGGGTAGGTAGGTAGCGTGTAATCATGCACACAGGAATTTGATCAAGATGCTTGGAATTATCACCCCAACTCTTGCCAGAAGTCCTACAGCATTTTTACTGAGCTGATGTGAGCAACAGCACAGTTGCACATTCCTGCTGATAGACATCACCAGCGGCACAGAGCTTGCTCCCAGCACACTGCCTCACTGGTCCAGCGCTAATGCAGGCAGATCTGAAAGTGCCGGTATCTTCCTTAAAAGGTCTCCCCCGCCTGGTGCTGACTCGACAAAACCTTGCTGTAGTGGATGAAGTCTGTGCTCATAGCCAGACAATGTGTAGTCAGCGGGCTGTGTTTTCTCTCCACTCTTTTAAGGCTGTCTCCCTACACCTGAGTCAGTCACCTGGGGAAGGGGTTAACTCTTCCAACCTTTCCAAAGAGACAGTTATTGACCGATAGCAAAATGAGGCAAGATCAATACTCCTTTCCTGCCCTATTTCATGCAAGCAGCAATTCTGCAGAGCTCCAGGCATCTCTGGGAATTGTAGCAGCATCTGTTCACCTCCAAAACATTCACAAATTTATCCTCACAGCACCCCCATCAGGCACGGAAGTATAGTTAGTCCTGTTTAAGCAAGTGGGGGAACTGAGGCAGACAAGAGCCATGGGGTTGGGTTGGTGGATTCATCCCTGTCCTGGTGCAGAGCCAGGATGTGGGGACTGAGGGGGAGGCTTGCACCTCCCCTCTCCTGAGACTTCCGGGACCCAGATCCCAGTGAACATTAGAGCACCTCTGAGGGCTTCTCTGAAACTCATGTCCCAGCTGCATTCACTCCTAACGGTCCCATGGCATTGCTGGGGAATAGCCAGGGCATAAGAACATCCTAGCCACCCCCCACTTCCCCAGCCCAGCCTCCTCCCTGCCCCCCCCCCCACACAAACTTTTAGGCCCTTTACAACATTTTTTATTTAAATGTGAAGCCACTTTTCCCCAGCAGTTCCTGATTGGTTGGTAGATTTTTCCTGCTGTTTCCATGTCAGGACTTTTTAAAAAACAATTGCTTTACTGCTGGAGAAAAAAAGAAAGTCAGATACTGGGATTCTGGGATGGTTGTTTGGCCCTTAATCAGCTCCCCTCTCAGCACTATCAGATGTGAATTTTTTTTGGTATTTTTGAAGTTGATTTCTTACCAAAAGGGTGGATTATCCAGGGTGTTTTATGCATCCAGCATCTGTCTCTCATCTTTAGGATGCAGCGCCATGCTGATGCCATATTCACTGACCACTACCGAAAGGTCCTGGGGCAGATCTCTGCCCGGAAGATCTTACAAACCATTATAGGCAAACGGCTGGGGTAAGACCACTTTTCCTGTTTGTCTATTGTTACCGAGTTGAGACTTTGCGTGTCACACCAGGCAATTTCTTCCATGCACACGGCTCAAGTAGAAACCTTTCCATCCAGTCTGATGGAATCATCATCTCTCCTAGTCACATTAATTTCTCACTGTTTCACCAGTACAAGAACAAGCCTCTTCCCCTTTGGTCTAAGAGAGCCCTGCATCCCCATATTTTGTAATGATCCCCACAATCACAGTTTTCTTTGGGCATTGTATTTAATCCTTTCCTTCCCAACCTATTAGCTTCAGGGTTATTCTTAACCTCCACCGCCTTAGGAACCAGCTAGAACCTTTGTGTGAAACATTAACTGCTATTGCTCACTGAAAGAAACTTGGCTTCACCCTGCCCCAAAGCAGGGAGGTGCGGGAAATCAAAATCCACATTGCTGCTCCCCCAGCTTTGACCACATACACTAGTGTTGCTAAACAAGACAGGAGACCCTTGTCAACTGCAGCTCATCATTGGTCTCCCACTCGACCAACCCCATTCCTACTCAAGAGACTGAGCAATGAGCTCAGTTATTTCATCTTAGCAATGGATGGGCAAATGATTTGCAAATCAGAAGTAAGATGCTGCAACAACCTGATCCATCAGGCAATAGCTAAGCCATCCCTGCAAGTGCAGCAGGTTCCCCATCCTTCCAGCAAGAGATGGAGAAACTGTTTGTAAAAAACCTGTCTGCAGAGAGCCATTCTAGCAGCCCATTCTTGTTCTTTGCATAACCGAAGCAGCGAACGCAGCCCAGGAGAAGGGGAGCATGAATTTTTGACCAGACGTCAGTCTGAGAGCATCTTGATGGACAGCCGCTACCACCAGCAGATGGTATTAAGGAATTTCTTGGGAGCCATATTGCATAATCAAAGGTAGGTAGAAAGCTTTACCTTGAAATGTAGGGCCCTATAATCCTAACCCCATTTCAGTCAACAGGAGTTTTGCTGTACACTTCAATGGGAGTGGGAATAGGTCCTTATTCCTATCTGACTTATGCGGGTGAAAAGATGGCAGTAGGTAATATTCCTCCAGTATATTCCTGGTCAGAATAAAGCTTCTACTGTGCATCAAAGCCTGCATCTTTCTTTCCAATAAGCATAGCACAGCTGCATTGGGGGAAACTTGGATGGAGCCTCCCCTCTACAGCATGGCTGATACTAGTCCTGTACCTCATCAACTTGTCTCTTCTCCCAACTCTATTTTCTGAGAGCAATCACAATAGTGAGTTGCTTTCCACACAGAATTATGTCAGAACCTACCCAGCTCTCTCCTCTTATTCAGGCCTCAGGATGTCAACAGTGAGCATGTAGAGGACTTTACCAACACCCTGGCCAAGCTCATGAAACTGTAAATCTCTCTCCTTTCTCCCCACTGTGCTCTGGTGAGTACCAATCCCTAGCTGCTGAGCTCTGTGCAACATCCTGCTTTTGCAGTGCTCTGTAGTGGAAAAAGAAAGGCTTAAGACAAGCGTTACTGTGCAGATAGATGATTAAGCTTCCATCTCACCACGGACAGTGCCCACTGAAGGCAATGAGTGGTGAGTTCTTGTGTACGAAAATCATGGATTTAGAGCCTAACTTTAGTTTGAAAATGATGGCCATGAAGACCGGTACTGTTTAGAAGAACTGTTTCAAAATCAACTGCTTCCATGAATGGAGGGCTACAGCAAACTTGGGCACCCTCCTTACCCACCTCGCTTCCCTTCAATTCTTTCGCCTGACTTACTTACGTCTGACTCTTGCAGCCAAGTGATGACAGCTCTGGCGAGCCTGTGGTTGACGTCTCACACATTTGTTATGTCTTTACTCACAAACAGCTGCCTCATAATTTTCTTTTTTTCCCTTCTGCACAGGAGTCATTCAGAGATCATGGACCCGGCTGTAGAGTAAACAACCCACAGCAGCAAAGAGAAGATCCTGGACATGAACAGCTGTAATTCATGCATATTCTTCTTGGAACCTAGAGACTTTTCCTAAAGGAATAAGATTGTTTTAAAAGTTATTATGCCCAGGTTAATTTTAATCAGTCCTTAAATTAATTTCTCCCTACTTCCCTTCAGGTGTACTTGACCAAACAGATCTCTCACTGTTATCTGCTACTGGTCTGTACCCTGGATAGGGCTACTCAATCCTGTGCACACCTCGCCCAGGGTAGAGATTTGATTATCTACAATCGCAACATAAAATTTTTGAATCAAATGCTATAGAAAAATCTGCTGAGTTACCGCTCTGTCTGAAAGTTTGTTCACTCAATAAACATGCAGGCTACTAAAAACTACTTTCTGGTATCCACATAGATTTAGTCTATACATTGATTTGACTCTTCCCCCTTATGGATACACGTCCAATGGAGATCAGACCAAGCATTACGTGACTGCACACTAATGAACAATTTATTTTTTCTTAAGAAAACATACACATACACAATGTACTGGAAACAGCACTGGCCTCAAACATGGCTATTTTGTCCTGTCCAGAACTCTTGCAGCAGGGTTGAACTTACCAGCAAGTCCAGCCTGGGGTTGGTTTGGTATAAATGAGACTCCTGTGCATCATCAGAGGGGAATTTCAGATTGTACTGGTCAATATATTTTAACTTTCATGATGGAGCATTATTAATTCTACTCCTAACTCCATTGCAACATTATTTCCCACATTTAGGGTGATGTCTGTAGTACTCCCCACTGCCCTTTAGAAGGGGAAATATTTTAGTATGTTCCCCAGTGCCACAAAACCCCTCTCTACAGTGTCCGAGAGGCAGAACAAGAACATTATTCTGCTTCCTACTCTGGCATCATGACACTCCTACTACTACTGAAGTTATGCCTTCAGATGATATGTAAATAATTCCGGGTGGGTTTCGCTTTTCCATCATCACAGCAGAAATAAAAGTTGTTCTGAATAAACCTGTCCAACAGCAAGTCAAGATTTCTCCTTGTCTCTTGAGATGTGCCTGTTTCTTGGTCATGAGCTACATTTTCTGTCCAATTCCCATTAAGGACCCAGTGTTTGCCAACTGGTTTTGCAGAGGCTAATTCTAACAGCTGTGCTATACTATTAAAAGAGCACATGGTGGTATCTGCACTTGCCAACTCTAGGCACAGGTATAATTTTGTACATACGAGTGGAGATGAGGTCTTTGTAGAGGTCTCATTATATTAGACCTTTACCGAGGTCAAATTTGGGTTGGAGAATCTTTTCTCTGCTTTTCTTCATGGCCCTCTGCTCAGCACAGTTCATGAGGTGACATATGAAAATGGGGTCTAGCCTACATGCCTGAAAGCGAATGTTTATATCACACATCGTGGACATGAAGAGCTAAATATCTGAAACTGGCTTCAACTCGGCCTCTAGTTTTGTGGGAACAATTTTTCCCTTCCAACTAATAGCAGCCACATTCCACTGCGGGCATTAATGGCAGACAGCTAAATTATCACCCACATGTGCAATCAAGGAGGTAGGAAGCTAAAGCCTATCAATCATCTGTTCCCAGTTATGGATGTAACTGATGGTTGATGCAAGTTTACATGTCCCATCTATAAATGTAGATGAGGACCACCCTGATCCTTGGTGTAGTTCCATGTAAGTCAGTTGAGGTACTACGGAGTGTTTCCTTGAGCCATCCTGCCCTCTGGTAGCTGAGTGTCTCCTGGACCCTTGGTCCTACAGCTGCAGCAATAGGCGACAGCTGCAAGGGGGGAAACTGAAGAGTTCAGGCAGAGTACTAACATTAAACAAACCATATATATTTTCAAAACAGAAAAGGTGTCTCTAAAATAAATAAATAAATAAATAAAAGCAGGGTTCAATTTATTCCTATGCTAGGAGTTGTCGATTGAAGAGGAAGGATGGAGATAAAACTCCACCCAAACCTGTTTTCCAATTCCATGTTCTCACAAAAAGGTGAAGATAATGGAGCTAAAAGATCAGTGTGATAAGTCACGAGGGGGGTGTGGATTGCTAGGGCACCACTCAGGTATTTAAAAGCTTCTAACCTTTGGCCTTCCAGTGCACTCAGACTGGGCTCCAATGGCCCAGGAATATATAGCCAGAGTGGCTTAGTGTTTAACCAGTCCTTCAGACTTCAAAACAAATCCATCAGACATCGCTATGTAACAGCCAGTGAGCCCACTGCAGACTCCTGATATTCATTTAATTTATCAGAAAAACACTCTCTCTCTCTCACACACACACACACACAGAGAAATTAACCTACTATAAAAAGACACAAAACAAAGAAATGACCCTTGAAGTGGCAAGGTCTGTACCCAGTATTGGAATGGAAACAGAGCTAGGCTAACAAAACTGCTGATGGCAGAGCTTTAGGCTGAACATCCCTCCCTGGAGTTTCATTGATGCTGCATGGGACCCATTAAAAATAATTAATAATTGAGAGTAAAAGGGAGGATGCACTTTAGTCTTCATGTTTCAGCACCATGGACAGTTTCTTCCCCAGTTTAGGCACAGAACTGGCTCTTGACTCTTGGTTCTAGGATCAGGGAATCTAACATTAATACAAACAAACAGAGGCTCTGTCTACACAGCCTTCCAGTGCAAGCAGCAGGACACTGGAATAGAATGGGGCGAGGCCAAGGAAGGACCTGAAAGCAAGTGCCAGGCAAACTGCAGGAGCAGCATCATGAAAAGATGCTTCACACAACATAATGCCTTGCCTAGAATAAAGACATTATGGGCTAAGCAAAGCTAGCGAAAACATGTTTCACTCTCAAACGGAACCCAATGTTACATCACAGCCTCTGAAGCAGCTGGGAATAAAACACTGAACCCTTCTTTCCTCTCATCATCCTCTTTATTCCACAAGGGGGGAAAATGTCAGAATTACAAAATTTGCATTGTCAGAATTTAAACACTTGGATTGGGGATGGGGGTGGGAGGGGGGGAGAGGGAGGGAAGAAAAGACATGGGCTTTGCTGGTTTAATTCCAAAATTGCTCAAACAGCCACTAAAAACAAATGAGGGTAAACATTAAAAAAAGAAAAAAGTATAACCACAATTCTCTTGACTTCATAAAAAAAATTCTTTTCTGCCTTCCAACTTCTGGCCTTTGGACAGTTTCTTGGCCACTTTTCTGTATAGATTTGAGTTTTTTCCCTCCTATTTCATCCATTCTTCCGGTACTAATGTGTCCTGAAAGGAAAGAGAAATCCGAACAAAATTAACATTTTCAATGCAAGGTTGAAATTCCTTGCTCATTAAGTTTCCCATGCTCTTTTGAAGGAAGATATGGGATTTCTTTTTACATGGCAAAGATGTAATAAACTGTATCATTACATAGCAAGGCGGGGACAAACAGAAGGAACAGTGAAATGTCCAGAAAACGCAAAGGTGGATTACTGGCAAATGGCAGAGGTGACCAGCCTTGCAAAACAAAAACTGAATTAAAAAATGGTGGCTGAGTGCAAAGCTTTCAACAGGCTTTGCCCAATTCTTAAACTTACAAGAAACTGCTGGTTTATGCAATTAGAATGAGTGGGTTTGGCTCTTAAAAGGAAGAATTAAAATGTCTTCTCCAAATTAACACCCACCTCCATGTGAACTGAAGAGTAAAGCCTGAGCCAAGAGAAATCTAACACATACATGACAAACCCATGTCCTGGGAAGGGACAAGAGCCAAGGTGCTGCACACCTGCAGGATTCACTGACTTCAGTTAGAGCTTTGGGTGCTCAGCACTTTTGCATGTACACCGAACTCTGTTATAGGAAAGTGCAAACTGATGCATTCTTGGAGTATCAGAGCAACCCTGGCTGTGGTTTTTGAGGGGCTGCATTTAGCTCTGGCTAAGGGAGAAGTGTTCAAAGGGGACACAGTGCCATTCCTTGCCTACTACACACTGGGGCACCAAGAATTTAATGTTACGAACATTCACCAGCCAGACAAACTGACACTAAGCTCACATATGGTCATCAAGCCAATACCTCTCTAGTTATATCAGCTTTTTTGTATGTGCAGTCCAAGGTTCAAAAGCACCCACGAGGGAGTGGAGAGGTTGTGATTGGGGTGTCTTGAAAGGGTCTGAAAAGGGACATGAGGCCAAATCTTCAATGTTGTGGACACTAAATGTACTCATGCACATATAACTGCCCTCACAAAGCACACTTGATACAGATCGGGCAATTACAAACGTAAACAGGAATTTGTACTCACAAGTAACAGTGCTTTGGTTTCAGGATACAGTGACCTGTGCCCATACTTTTGCACATAAAATTTAGTCCCCTCTTTGAAAATTTGAATCCTGGGTCCTAGTTATGTGTGCCTAGAGCACTGGATAGGTACAACTGTATATACTTCAAAACAATCAAATAGAAGCTTGAGAGATCTTTCAACAGTGTATTCTGCAAGGGTTTCAATTCTATCAGATAAATGGTATTACAGTCTGATTCTCTCTCTTTTCTCACTCTCAGCCCGGAAAGAATGCACAGTGTAGGAGAAATGAAGGATATCACACAGGCACAGAAACAAGAGACACGCAGAAAGACCGGCAGCATGCTGGGCAGTCTGACCCCCACAGGACTATTGCATGGTAAATCCAACGTGGACATGGTAAATGAGAACCTTCCCCACTCCAAATTAACAGCAGAAATGAAGGGCTTTATACTGGGAAAGTGATGTGGGGGAGATCTGAAAATGATTTCATATACAGAAGGGACTGACCTCTGATGCAGAAAGCCAGGAAGGGATTTTCATAGTTTTCTGGGAGTTTTGTTTTTTAATTGTATCTCCTTCCTCAAGGATGGCCATGGCTGAAGAGGGGACAGCGGACATGGGGGCCAGGGCTCTGAGGTGGCATGGAACATTCTCTCTCGCAGGTGCCTGGCTGGCTGGCTTTGGCTCACATGCTCCAGGTCTAACTGCTCGCCATGTGGGGTCAGGAAGGAATTTGGGTTTTTTCCTCACCTTCCTCTGCAGTGTGGAGGGCAAGTCACTTGGAGGATTATCTGGCTGTATCTTATTTATTTTCCTACCATTACATAGGCCATGAGCACTGGTGCACCTTGGTCCTGCCTGTGGCACATAACAGTCTAGTCTCCTGTGGGCTGTAATGCTTTGGCCTAATTTGGGTTGTTGGGTTTAGTGTGTGGGTGCTGGGAGGTGTTGGTGGCCTGTGATATACAGGCAGTCAACTAGATGTAGCAGTCCCTTCTGGCCATAAACTCTATGATGCCACAGTGGGAGCCATCAAATCTAGTCTGATTTGATACTTGTATAAATCACGGCTTGGGTCACAAGTCAAAAGAGGTGGGTGGTCTGGCCTTGCTGCTACTGGATATCTGATTACCCACTCCTCAAAGCCACACCCAGTTCAGCCTGACTGGCAAGTCTCTGGTAAAAATGCCCAGGAATGAAATAGCAGAAACAGTGCAGGTCAGGACCAGGGAAATGACAGCTGTGTGAGAGAAGTTTGTACAGCGAATACTTTCACTACACTCACCTCTAGACGACATTCTCCATTCACTTAGAGGCATGATAACCCCGCCACGCCCCCCCACCTTCCCCCGGTTTCCATGGTTAATTTAGCTTTTGTTTCATTGTTGTATAGAATCCTTAGGCCCACAATAAAAAAAGCACGTGTGTTTGTATATGTATGTGTCACATAAACTTGGGAGAATGAAGGCTTCACACAGAAGTCATTTTCTCTTAATGCACGTAGATAACAGAACATTTAAAGACAGCTGTAATACACCCCCACCCCAGATTCAAAGCCGTACGTGACAGGTTGGAAAGTGGCTTCAGCTAAGATTTCTTTTGGCTGAGGAGCAAGCGAGCGATGAGAATGAAATGAAGCAGCCAGAATGCCTGGGAAAGGCAAATTCCAGAAGAGCCCTTACTTCTAGGAAGAGCAACCCCCTTTTACCGCAGTGTTCTATACTTTGCCAACCTACTGCTCTGTTCTGCAGCAATCCTGCCGAAAGGAGAGAGGGAAAAAATTCAGAGGACAGTGAGGAGGAGAGCAGCCCGGCTCCAGGAACTGGAGCAGATGAAAGAAAATGCAAAAAGTAAAACCAGGGCTTCCAATACCTTCAATAAAGACACAGGGGTGGGCCAAACATTACTGTTGCTACCTCTCCTGCGCGGCCCACACCAGGAGAGTGGCTTTGACTCAAAGTCGGTGTCAGATAGCCTATGTCAGATACTCAGAGCAATGGCTAACAACAAGGGTTACACTGGGGTGGTAGTAAGCCAACAAAAGATGCATTTTAGCAGCTTATTCTCATATGAGAACCTGAAGAGAGGCCACCTCCACCGTTAGGTGGAAGTACTATTTTAAAGTTGGCATTTTGGTAAAAGCTCTTATTTGTCACAACCAATGAAACTATATGGCTCAACATGGAGAGGCTGTTGAGAGGGGTAGGGAGTAAGCCATCCCCCATTTATCTGCTAACAGAAGCCCTGGTAGAGCTGAAACAGTCAGATAAGCTTCAATGAATCTCCTTTCCCTGATTCTCAAGATTTCTTAATATAGACACCAACAATTTCTGGTTTTACTTTTACCATTTATATTTATCGTCTTAGCAAGATGCAAACTTCAGACTAACAACTGAAATACAGGAATGACAAAATACAGCTCCATCAGAAAAGAACTCTTGCTAGAGAACTCTATGCAAAGAAGGAGAGGGGAAATACCATATTGAGCATCCCAAGCATGGCTGGAAAATGCTGCTTTGAGAAGGGACTGAGCTCTGTTAATCTAGCTGATTATCTTTGCCCAGCTGCAGTATCTGAATACTGCTTATTTTTAAAGGCAATAAATCAGTATAAAGTTACTGAAAATACTATTTTTCTCTCAGGTTTTATGGTTCAGATTGCTTTGTAAAAAATGTGTGAACATGCATGTGCAAACTCCTTCCAGGGGACTATCAAGGGCAAGGTAAGAAAAAGAGAACAAGTTTGACTAAAAACATGTCAAGGGGTAAGCCCAGCAGCCAGGCATTGCACTAGCAAGACAGGGATCAAAGCCTGACTCTTTAAATTAGACTCAAAGTGACAGCACTTGAGTCTGGCAATTGAGGGGACCTGAGGCTCTGAGAAAGAAAATGGCTGAGATTCAGTCTGTAGTGATGCTGGGGTCAGGGAGCAACAACCTGAAGGCAGCCTAAGTGCATGTGTGTTTGCAAGATGACTTTGCAGTAGCGAGGTATGTATGAGAAGGATCTACGGATACTCTGATTAGAGGGCCAAGGATACATCTACGGGGTCAGGACAACTAACTAAGCTTTAGATTTATGTTCTTATAAAGGTTTGCTTCCACTAGGAAGGTTTGTGCAGATGGGTAAGCCACAGGGAAGAATGAAAGCAATTGTGCAGGCTAGGGACGGTCTTGCATAGGACATCAGGAATGTAGCTGGTTACATGCTCACATTTCCAACTTTCTTGGGAAGTGTGGTCTTTATAATAGTGGGGAAGGGAGGGAAATTCCACATGCACAGCAAGTTAGAACAGTGGTCTCATGGCTGATGACTTTTAAAGGCCAATCCAACAGGAGTCTTTCCAGTGGCTTTAATGGGAATTGAATCAACCCTATACCAGTACAGGAAGTCAAAGCAACATCCCCTTCACCACAAAAGCATTTACCCAGTAAGTGGAGCTGTGGAAGGTTGAAACTTCAGAGTACCCTTACAATGAAAGTTACTGTAAATGTTTGATGTAAAGCATCCACATAGTTTAATACACCATGGAGTGAACACTCTTCAGAGCATGTGCTTTGTTGTAAGTACAGTTTTTCCAAGGAAAGCGTTATGGCCGAGACTTTCAAACCTGGATACCTCAGATCTCTAGGCTCCCAAGTCTGCATTTAGGCATCTAAATGAGCGGGCTGGCTCTCACAAGTGCTAAGCCACCAACAGCTTCAGTGAAATCCTTAGAATCATAGACGTATGGTGCCTAAAACAGTTCTCCAGCTGAGGTCTCACCAATGCTGAATAGAGCCATACAAATACCTCCCGTGTCTTACATACGACTCTCCTGTTAATACAATCCAGAAAGATATTAGCCTTTTTTGCAACTGCATTACACTGTTGGCTCATATTCAATGTCATCCACTATAACCCCCAAATCCTTTTCTGCAGTACTACCGCCTAGCCAGTTATTCCTCATTTTGTAGTTGTACATTTGATTTTTCCTTCCTAAATGAAGTATTCTGCACTTGTTTTACTGAATTTCATCTCGTTGATTTCAGACCAATTCTCTAATTTGTCAAGGTCATTTTGAATTCTAATCCTGTCCTCCAAAGTGCTTGTGGCTTGGTGTCATTCACAAAATTTTCTACACATACTGTCCACTCCATTATCCAAGTGATTAATGAAAATATTGAATAGTACCAGACACGAGAGAGACCCACCATGTGGGGCCGCACTAGACGCGGCCTCCCAGTTTGACAGCGAACCTTTGATCACTACTCTGAGTAGTCTCTCAATTAGTTTTGTACCCACCTTATATTTCATCTACACCACACTTCCCTAGTTTGTGTATGAGAATGTCATGTGGGATTGTGTCAAAAGCAATACTAAAAATCAAGATATATCGCGTCTACTGCTCCCCCCATCCACCAGGCCGGTAACCCTGTCCAAGAAGGAAATTAGGTTGGTTTGGCATGATTTGTTCCGGACAAATCCATGCCGGCTATTCCTTATAACCCTACTATCCGCCATGCTTACTGCTGGCTGTTCTGCACTTCTGAGAAACAGCCCATTCATTTAGGTGCCTTAATTTAGGCCCCAAGTTGAAAAGTCTTGGCCTATGAGGAAAACCCATGTTCTGTCAATGCCAAAGGAAAAGCACAAACTCCGTCTCAAAATTCAAAGTATTTGATCAATTCATTGAACTGCTTTATAATCCACTCTCCTCAAAACCCTACAGCTGGTAATTCTCCAGCCACCCCCACTGCAAGCAGCTAGACTACTTGCTATTTAGCACTCCATCAGGTGTTTGTGCTGAAAATGGCCAGTGGAACATGGCAGAGCTGCCTGCTTCTAAATATGACAGGAACTGGAAACTAGTAACTTGGTGCTCAGCACTAGATCATCTGCTGATGTCCAACATGGCCGTCTTCCTTCCCCTGGCTTTTTGGAAACCAGACCCTACACAGTTACAGCCACCTCCCTTCCTCTTACCTCTTTACTGCTTTCTGGGCCAACATTCTGTTGCCTGCCAGGAATGTGACACTGCCCAAGATGGCCAGGTACTTCAGAGTCTGGAACATGTTAAGTTGAGTCCAGTAGACATACATGAGCCCCAACATGGCTATGAAGAGATAAGACAGGAAGTCTCATTTTAAAGCAAGACCCTAGTTAAAACTGCTCATGGCACTAGACTAGACAAAACACACTGTGCTGCCACCCCTAAGCCTTGGATTCCAGTCTCTCCCTGGCACCTTGGCCCAGGAGAACCAGAGGGCCTCTGCAGTCAGTTCCATGGGAACAAGGGCCTTGTGCCATTGTGGGTGATGAAAGAGTAGCACTGGTGAGTTATGTCTAATTCTCTTCAAATGGAAGATTGGTGGATGCAATAAGAACATCTGAGTGTGTTAGAGGAGGAGGATCTTCCAGGGTTCTGTGAGGGACCAAAAAACAAATGAGAACTCGGAGCTCTCAGAGAAAACTAGGTCCCATCCATTCCTGACCAGGACAAGTTGGCCTACAGTGTGTGCGTGTGTGTATAAATAGACTCAGGAAGGAGTACAGGGAGATCCCATAGGCCTTCGTCCCCACTCCACTGCCACAAAAAAATTCCCCATCTACCAAAGGGTGAATACACAACAAAAATAGTGACCTCTGATATGAAGAGTGCTATTAAGTGTAGGTAAGTGGTGTGCAAGAGGAGCCCAGTATAATGACAGCTGTTATAAGCAGATGGACAAAACAAGTTTATCACCATATTAACAATTCTGAAAGGCAGAAAGAGGAGGGAGAGAAATGTTATGCTATTAAGTCATTACAGTTAATAGGTTGTGAGTCCATTTATCATCAGAGTACTCATCTGTAAAGTCCATGTGGGAAGGAGTTCATACAAAGCAGAGAGCATCTGACACTTACCAGCATGTCCCAGGTGAAAGATAATGGTGCTGGGAGCAAAGCTGAAATTGGAGATGTTGGCACCAATCTTTATCCACTGAAAGAAAAAAATAAAACCCCAATCACAATGGCTTTATTAGACACTAGCTTTTATTTGTCATCAGTTAACCACAAAGTTCTTCAATATGCCTTTTAAACTGGAGTTACTTCAAATGCATCAATTAAAATGGCCAAGACTGCAAAACCAACGTGTTTGCTTGTCCACAGGAGGAAACAGCCTGGAGTAGTTGCTGTGGGAGAGCGACTGCAGAACCGCTATTCCACAATAGCTCCCCACACCGCACTAACAGTGTCTTTGTGTGGTGTAGCTTTAATTCACACCTGAGTTTATTTCACAACAGCTTCCTCGTGTAGACAAGCCCTTAAACAGTGGTCAACCCAAGATACCATCTCGCTTCTGCCAAGCTGTTAAGGCAGAAGACACTGCTCCTAGTTGCAATAACGAATCTGTTTCTGATTTCATGAAAGCAGCCAGTCAGTTAGTATTTCTTTAAGAGTTAGATACCAGCTATCTTGGAGTCTGCAGGATCTCACAAGTATTTTGCTAAACAAAGCCTCCAAACCCATTCTTCCCTCAGAAAAATCTGATGTGCCTTAAATTCATATGAATAAAACTGGTAAAAGTGAACATGATGTTCTGTTACTGAACCCAGGATGAAACTAGCTACAGTTCTAGAAGAAATAAAAGGTTATGAAGGACCATGTAATAATGTCAGTTTGAAGGGAGTAGAAGAGACGATGAAAAGGAGAATCATCGCTGAGGGGGCGTTGGGTAAGTCATCAACAAGTGCACCATGGATTCTGAAGGTAACTGGACACGGCTCTATCTGATTGCCCCCCAGCCTTCAGAAGAGGAGAGGTTGCATTTGGAACGCACTATGAGGTAAGGGTGAGGGTTCAAAGAGGAGCCATATGTTTTTCCCACCAAATCAGGTATAATTTAACTTGATGAGCAGAGAGATTGTAAAGTATACTAAGCAAGTTCTAAAGTGGTGTTTAATTGACGACAGGTGCTTGGCTGATGCTGTACATTTCAGCTCCAGCAATAGGGACTCAAATGCTGATTAGGTCCAAAAGTGGGAATCAATCTGGTGGTCTCTCAGCCTCTTTTAGCATGTCCACATCACAAAAAATCGCCATGCAGTTTGGTATGACTGTCTTTGTTCTAGAAGAATCTAAACCTGGAACAGCAGGGGCAACTGAGGTCAGAACTGAGAATGTCAGCAGAGCCATGTGGGAGAAGCTTAAACTGTACAATGCCTCATCCTAATCAGTGCTATTAGTTTTCTAACTGGAGCATAAACAATTTAGGGACAGGGAGTTAGAACTGACAAGCTAGTCCAACCCTTTGCACATAGATTGGGACCAGAGTAGCTCCATTAATTTGCTTGTAACATCCCATTTCCATAATGCCCTGCCTTGTTAACATCAGGCTCCTCCTAAGGACTGGAGAGAAGCTATATCAGTCAACAAGTAATGCTAGTGAGTGAGGCAAGAATTCCTCTAGTCACCTGATAGCCTCTCACTTGATGCCTGGGAATCAAAACTGCACTTCTGCCAAGGGACTTTATTACATTTTCTTTAACCTGTTCAGTGCCTTAAGATGATTTGCTGGGAGACCAGCATAGAATGAAACAGAACCAGAGAGTTATCTGAGTTAGAAGGGACCGCTAGAAAGACATTGCTCTTCCCTCTGTATCACAGCAAGACTGGCTTAATTACTCCTAACCAGAGAATAGGTAAGAGGTGTGGCTGAAGTTGTTTACTGTGCTAGTTTTGGGTTGTGGGCAGAAGAGAAATTCTATATGGAATCTATTCAACTTACCAGAATTAAGAGCAAAAACAGCGGGGAGAGGATCAAGGCTGTGAATGTGTTGGATACCACTGTAGGAGGCCTCTTTTCAGGTTCCCTGAACAGGTGCTGTAGAGAGAAGTCCTTTTAGAAGCACTTCACAAGAATAGCTTTCACCTCAACAGTTTCTGTCCTGGTCACAGGTCCCACACACTAATTTTGATTGGGGTGGCCCCTTTAAGTATCAAAGGCCCTCTCCATGTCTTTCTTGTGAAAGTGTCTCCCTCCTCCAAAACGTAATCCCTTGCTTTCTTGCGGTGTCAATTTTCCCTTGTAGTCTGTAAAACAGGGAATCTCCTTCTACTCAGCATGCATCATGGATGCTACTCCATGAGCTGACCTGAAGGGAGAGTGTGAGAGAGATCGATCTTTAGGAGCTGGAAGCTTTCGTTGGTCTCCATTTGATGAAGCATAGAAAGTGTGATCTCTAACAAAACTATGTGTTCCCATTGCTCAGATCTGGATCTCCTCAATGATGGCACAATATTTTGTTGCCACGCCACTGGGACACAGAGCTTATTTCTGCCTACTGATAAGTAATGCAAGCCCCTATCCACCAAGAAGTTATTTTTGTTTTCCTCCAATGGGCATCACTAACATGGTGACGATGCTCTCATATGGAAGGCTACGTTTTAAGACTGTCACTGATAAGGGTAAAAGTGAAACTGGGTATCAAAAATAGAATTCATTCCCATCTTTTGAGCTGTACCTGGATTTCTGGCTTGGGAATGAAAAGCTTCTTTGACTGGACTGTGGATGGAGTCTCTTCCTCTGGGAATTTGATAACAACATCAGCCTGAAATGGAATTGAACAAACTTACAAAGCTATGACTCTGGTGTATGATCTATAAAGGCTATTACACCCCCCCTTCACACACACCCCCGAGACAGATTCCCCAACATAATGAAAGCATTAAAGACGACTAAGAAATTCAGCCACACTACAACGAACAACTTACCACACAGACCTACTGAATTGCATTTTAAACTGACATTTCCTTTTCTGAACAGGGAAGGGAATGCCCTTCATTTAGCACTGTTCAGCTGGATATGTTCAAATCCCAGCTGGTACACACAAGTTACTTCCAGGGAAGGCTTGCCTCTGAGCCTATGCCCAGTCAGTACAAGATTGATCTCAGAGAGCCTGTTCCATGGCTGCTCAACCATGATACACAGAGCTGAAAAGTCATTCTAGTCTTGCTTTTGCACTGATTCAGTATGTATATATATTATATTTTTTAAAACCAAGAGTCTACATATGCCATCAAAGGAAGCAAGATCAGCCACACAGAACTACAGCATTTGTCTCTTTATTCTTCTAGGCGTCTATTATTGCGTCTCGCTACACTGTCAGTGATCCCACAACCATGTCACTGCACAGTCGGCAACATACCACATTCCACAGGATTGGATTTTCCAGAGTGGCATCTCCAATTATCAAGTAAAGGGTGTAGGTACCAGAGGCAGAATCAAACTCTGTCTTTCTCTCAGCAGTGTCCAGTTCAAACTTGTACACATTCTTGCTGTCTGGTTCTGCGACAAACACCACCTCCTGCCCAGTCTTTGGGTTGTGAAGACGGACAAATGTCTGAGAAGGAAAGTGATAATGGCTTAATACTTAGAGAGAGATTTTCATCACAGGAAGAAATCTTGGTTTTGACACAAATGAGGCAGGCAGGCAAGTATTCATATTTTACAGATGGGGAAACTGAGGCACATGGTAGCAAGTGATTTGCCTAAAGTTAGTGACTCAGTGGCAGAGCTAGAAATAGAATTCAGGAGTCCTGACTACTGGGCACCTTACTGAATTGCTTCAGCACAATCCTTCCCAATGTAGCCACACTCTAATACAGGAACCAGAGCAGTCCACAAAGTCTCTTGGGTGCCAGGCATTTCCTGCTGTGGCTGCAATTAGCTCTACGTGCAATGTTTTACGATCGACACATGCCTGGTCTATGGACCACGAGGTTGCTACATCGAATGCAACCCTTAGGCATCAGAGTTTCAGGGAACATTCTGTGTCCCAGGTAGAAATGCACTTTTACAGCACAGGATGAAACTTCCTCCTCTCTGTATTTGTTTCTCTAAATAAGCCATGAAGTAAAGCTTAGCAGAGGCTTATTTAAAATGAAACAAAATAAGAGAACTAGATTCACTCTGTTCAGATCCAATCTTATTTCCCTCCCTTTTGGGTGCACAAAGTATTTATCTACCATTTTCCCATCACAATTTGTTTCAAACACAGACAACAGGATGGTTTTCAAAGCCTAAGAAAGCTTTTCAAAGAGCAACTGCTGCCTAAGATGCCTCAAGAAGCAGCATCCAGATGACAGGATAACTACATAAATTCATTCTGACCTGGTGAGGGATGAGCTCAGCTCCACTGTTCACATCCACCAGCTGGAAGGACAAGGCAAAATTCTGATGGCTGTCAGCTGTGAATGATCCTTTGGCTTTGGCTGGATAAGCTACCCTAGGGAGGAGGCGGCGGAATAAAAAAATGATTAGAGATGGTTTTCCAACAGAGTGTTTGGAGTGACTGACATGCAAGTCTGGCTAACAGTGTCATGATTTACTCATGGGGGACTTACTGCAGATTACTTGATAAAACAGACCATCAGTTCAGAGAATTAAAATGGATCTCTGTTCCATCACTACCCTCCCACAAAACTGAGGGGGAAAAAGTAATGATTTAGCATGATTTATTTCTGCAAGCTATTTGTATAGTGTGTATTTTAAGGGGAAAAATATTGGATTTAAAGAAACCCCACAAAAAATGATTTACAGTTAGAGCTGTGCAAATAATGGATTTCTTGGTTTGCTGGCAGTTCAAAAAAACCAACAACCCTGAAAACTAAATTTCCAGAAAAGTGAAAAGTAAAAAAAAATTTGGTTTGGGGTCGAACGAAGCTATTTGTTTGACCAGAAACAAAATGTTTCGTTTGCATTTTAAAAATATAAAATTGAAGAAAAATTCAAAATGAAAATTTACCACCCCCAACTCAATGTTTTGGAAATGACAAAACAAGAGGTTTTAACTTTCAGAATTTTTTGGCTGAAACAATTTGGCAAAACATTTCAGAGTCGCCGAATCTGCATTTTTCCCTGAAAATAAAGTTTCAGCTGACAAGTTTCACCCAGCTCTATTTGCAGTAGCATGACCCTACACCACACATTCGTCTCAGAGGTTCCTCTAGATGAAATCTGCCAATACCACGAGCACTTAAGCCATTATTTTAACTAGTTATATCTGCTAACTTGAGCATTGTCAATATGAAATAGCTGCATAGAAATAACTGAGGGCTTGTCTAGCTTCTGTCACCACTTTCTTCAGTTAAAAAAAGCCACTTCCCCCCAGTGAGCTCTCAAGGATTTGTGAGTTGAAAGGAGAAGGCACAGATACACTTCTGATGATGTTTAGAAACAAAAGACTACTTGAGCTTCCATAGCACAAGATTAGGAGGTACTGAGCAGTGGCCTCGGCTCAATATTGTCATTTACCAGTGCATCTCACACACTATTGCCTTACCTTGTGGTTTTTGGTGCAATGCTTTGATCCTTATCCACAGTAGAAAGATCCACATTTGTAATGCCAACTTCTGTGGAGACCTTTACTTTCAACTGCAGCCAAGCATAATAGGGAAATTAACAGTACACGTACACAGACAGTTCATGCCAGCGTTTTCCTTTATAAGTCTAGAAATCCCCCTTACTCCCAGATGCCTAAGAGGTAATCAAAAACAGGTTTGAAATACCCCCTTTGCCAGAATTTGGGGGTGGGGTAGAGAGGAAAGAAGGACAGAAACAAATCTGACCAGGACTGATCATTCATTAAGAATATACTCCCATACCAACCCCTGCACTCATGCGCCAACAATCCAGACCTCACACTGAGATCAGTAAAGTACAGCTTGTCTATTATGGTCAGGTGGTTACTTGACCCTTTTTAGATAACAGTACCCCTCTTCAAAGGGCAGGATAGGAAGATGGTTCAAGCAACTAGATCCCACTATAAGTTTTTTAAAATTAATGGAAACTATGCATGTTACTCTGCTCGCAGTTTTTAAAATACATTTCTACCTTTCTCAGTTCCTATTAATATCTAGCCAACAAGTCTGACAGTAACCTGCTATACTTTTCTTGCCTTAGACCTCTGGTAGGTCTTTCTGCACAATCTCCTACCACCAGGCAAAGCCAAAAGACTCAGAAATGCAACTGGCCTCTACTTCGATTTAGCAAATTCTCCTTTATGATTAAAGTCAAGTTATTATTTGTACTGCCGTGGTCCCAAGGAGCCCCAGTCACAGACCAGGACCCTGCTGTGCTAGGTGCTGTACAAATAGAACAGCCCCTGCCCCAAGAGTTGACAATCCAAGTAACCAAACAAATCAAGTGGGATTTACATCCAGCTTCCTCCCAATCATAAATAGTCGCTACAGAGTAGAGCTTTTAATTAGCACATTTGTTCTCCTCACATAAGAATGGCCACACTGGGTCAGAGCTCTGGTCCACCTAGCCCAGTATCCTGTCTTCCAACAGTGGCCAATACAAAGTGCTTCAGAGGGAATGATCAGAACAGGCAGTCATTGAGTGATCCATCCCCTGTCGTCCAGTCCTAGCTCCTGGCAGTCACAGGCTAGGGACACTCAGAGTGTGGAGTTGCATCCCTGATCACATTGGCTAATAGCCATTGATGGACCTATCCTCCATGAACTTCTAGAATTCTTTTTTGAACCCTGTTATAATTTTGGCCTTCACATCATCTTATAAAAGCATTCCTTGGAGAGTTAAAAATCTGTTCATTGCCAAGATGATTTCCCATCATGTACTACGGTTTGTTACTGTACGGTTGCTCATGAGCGCCAAACCCTGCTACACAAGCGAATTTTTTTACATAAAGAACTTTATTTGCACTGTTCGAAGTGAAAAAAAGATTGGCTCTGCCAATCTTGACTGTTTCTTTACAGCTGAGAATTAGAGATTTCAATAGGGATGTTACCCATAAGATTTCTCCTTGTTAGTGGATCCTGCCCCAAACTAGCCAGAGAACAGAACTTCATATTGGTTCTAGGACAGGAACAAAGGAAGTGAGAATCCAATCCACTTCCAGTTTTAAAGGCAACTGAGAGCACCTCAGTGCTATTCTGTAAAGTTCCCTTTACTGACTATTACACACAAGCCCATCTCACAAATATTTTAATGCCAGGAAATGCAGTCTTTCCACATGGAGTAATAACCCTGCAGTTTAGCTCATTACAGTCAAAAACTACTGTGCATTAGGGACAATTAATGGTAATGACAGCCTCCGAACACACAGCTCCCCCGCAGCCCTCCCTGCTAACAATGAGTCTTATTATTAGGAGACAATCACACAAAGCCATGGGCATTAATGCATTCCCCCTGGCGCCACATGCCTCTAGAGAGTTTAAGCGAGACCATCAATCCCTTCCTGACACTCTAAGTGCGATTATTACTACAATTACAATGCCAATTTGATATGCATGGCAGAGGCCAGCACTTGTAAATAAGTGTCCTCCTCCCTGCCATTCTGTGCCGACTGAACGGTAAGATTTTAAATGCTAATTTTTTCATTAGCAGCAACTGAGGGCAAAAAGTTAACCCCCCAGAATACACATCATCACTTGAGGAGAGTGACAATTGTTCCCAACTGTCACCACTGCAGTGACTTTGTGAATGGAACGTTCTCCCTGGAGCAAATCTGGGGAAAAAGTAGAATCCCAAACATTTATTCACAACTACATTTCCTTGAACAACAGGTAGCGGGCGACTGTTTCTACTAGCAGAGGTGTGTTTGAACAAGCGCTTTTTAATTTGCGCCCACAACTTGACTCTCTCAGTCTTGCTCTGACACGAACCGAACATCCATGTCTCCCTCTTTTCAGGATGAAAGGAACATAAGTTTGACTGTAGATGTAGAGTACATACAAAGACAAAAAAAGATCAACTACTTAATTTTCAAGTTATATAAGGAACTGTGTAACATGGCTCTTTAACCACATCCTGAAGTTTATGGGCTCAAATTCTGAACAGCTTGGAGAACCAACATTTCTAGTGAGTTTTTCCCTTATTTCATACTAATAGATGTTATGCAAACAGTTGCTTTACATCGCCAACATTACTAATCTTTGCTCTGTATCTGATGTACGAATATTACCTATTAAGTGATTAATAATCAGTGAAATAACTAATTGATCCCCTTCCTTGCCCCCTCCAGATCTAGTTTCTGATCCTGAGGCAAAGCCATAACAATAATAATACCCAACTCTTAGACCGTACTTTGCATCAGTAGATTTCCAGGCTCTTTATGCCCATTTTACACAAAGGGAAACAAACAGGTGAAGCGACTTGCCCCAAGGTCACAGAGCAGGCCAGTGGCAGAGGAATTCACACCCCTCTGCCCCCAGTTTCCTGACTCTGAGCCCCATGCTCAACCCCCTTAGGCTAAATCAAAGTCTGTTGCTTTGCAGAAGATTGTGATGGCACACATTCAGTACAATGGGACAGATCTTCATATGGTCTAAATTAAAAGTAGTTCCATTGAATAAACACTTCACAATTAGACAGCAATCAAAACACACGCACCTCAACTTTGTTTGCAATTAATCGACTGTCACCATCAACGCTGATGGAGAAATCATAATATCCACTGGCAGGTTTGACATTCATGAAGTTCAGCTCAAAGATGTCTCTGTGACAACAAGAGCAGAGATATAAAGAACAGAAAACACATGCTCTACAATACCCATATGGGAAACTTGTGCAACTATACAGAAGTGAAAGACTCCAAAGAGCAAGGTATACTAGATTTTCCTCTACTACAGCTTACAAGTATCTGAGAGAAGCAGCATATAAAAATTGAAAAATATTAGCATGAATACAGCATTTCTGGGTGAGAAGAGACTTTCACCCTTCCAAAAATAAAGATATCTTCTACATTTAAGTCTGATATTTTCTAGGTACACTACATTGTAGTTTTATTACAGCATTTTTTCTTGTAGGCAAAGACGTACGAGATGCTCTATCTACAGCAACTGCAATGGTTAACGGTCATGAGCAGAGGAACAGTAAGTTTATAACAGAGTGGATGTACACAGTAAAATGGAGGTCAGGAATGATCATTTCTTTTGAAGGTGGGGCAACTCCATCTCACCCTCACAAACCCTTGCTAGATGAGTCTGAATGGATAGATTATGGCAGTAACCCCAAACGTGGTTGTTTAGAGCACCATATGTGGCTCTCATTAAGTCCACATCCCAGGTGCAAGTCTGGTGTCAGAGCAAACAGTTAGGATAAGCATATACCACACTACCCAAAATAAGTAAAGCAGTCCTAAGCAGACAGCTCAGTACTGCCAAAATCATTCTTCATCCATCCAAGGAGTTAGGGAAAGAGGAGAAGTTCCCTCCCAGCAGTCAGAAATATTGTTGGGAGGGGAGAATTGCATCAGTGGGGAAATGACATGTGGCAATGATTCAGTATCATTACTAAAGAGCACTCAAAGTCACTACGCTCACCAATAAATCATTATTGTGTCTTGAGTATTCCATCATTTAAGAAGCGTTTCTTTCTTATGAGAGGCAGAGAAGAGGGGAAAAAATCCACTATTATAATAATAGAGGTTGCTCCTTTATGTCAAACAGCAGAAACAGGTTTGTTCCTTACCCTGAAATGGCAAACGGCATCTGGTGAAGGACAGTGGCTTTGGTAGAAGCAGACTTGGCATGGTCTAGCTTCACAGCTGCTTGAGTCAGTGGCTGTGACATGACATTGGTCACTTGCAGCTAGAAAGAGAAAACGTGATTAGTAAGAGTACGATTCACATTTCTGGGAAGGCTACCCCTCAGGGAGCTAATTCTTGGAAGACGGAGAAGCATCCAAAGACAACTCACTTGTAGGAATCCCCTGCCCTCTACTACTATTCCCCATGATTTGATTGACAAACATGTCAAGTTTGAAACACAGCATCCTCAATCTACCTAGTTCCTTATGATGCCTTCCTATCATGATCAGAAACATTATTAATTCTCCTAATAAAAGCAATTACACGGAACACTCTGGTGCTTTTTGTGGTGGTGTCTCTGCTTAATCCCCAGTACACAGGGGTCCATAAGACTCATTTCACATAGGTACTAAATGTGGGTTTTAGGAATTAAGTACGCACTTGAGCCCTGGTGCCAGAAGTGAAAGGAGTTATCCAATGCACGAAGGCTTCCCATCCCTGTAACACTGCAGATTGAGCCAAGAAGATTATGGACAAATGCAAGTCTAGGAGCTCACCCTGAGAATGGGTTGATGATGAGACACAGCTGCTGGCCCATCAGGGACGACGATGATGGGCAAGTGGTAGCGGTTCTGGGATAAAGAACCTGCAGCACAAGCCACGCTGAAGGCCTCAGAGAGTGTCTCAAAGTTCTTCTTGCTAAAAATTGCATTCATCAGCTGGATTATCTGATCCTGAAACAAAGAGGAACCAATCATGTCAGCCAAACATGGGGGGGTGGCGGGTAAGGAAGGAGAGGGAGGGCCACTTTCCCCAACATTTGAGAAGGGCCCAGCCTAACAAAGTGCTAAAAACCTCCTTGTGCAGGAATAGAAGCTTTGACTTATACGCCGGTGATTTTACCTTAGATCTCTCTGCAGATATGATTGGCAAAATAGTCTCATACAAATACAAATATAGTACCCAACAGCCACAAGATTGATGTTTCTTTTATTTTAAATTCATTTTGTTTAAACTATTATTAGGTCAGCCCTGTAACAATGGAAGGTTAGTTACCTATACTTCGACTGGGTTGAACCTTAGAATCATAGAATATCAGGGTTGGAAGGGACCTCAGGAGGTCATCTAGTCCAACCCCCTGCTCAAAGCAGGACCAATCCCCAATTAAATCATCCCAGCCAGGGCTTTGTCAAGCCTGACCTTAAAAACTTCTAAGGAAGGAGATTCTACCACCTCCCTAGGTAACCCATTCCAGTGTTTCACCACCCTCCTAGTGAAAAAGTTTTTCCTAATATCCAACCTAAACCTCCCCCACTGCAACTTGAGACCATTACTCCTTGTCCTGTCCTCTTCTACCACTGAGAATAGTCTAGAACCATCCTCTCTGGAACCACCTCTCAGGTAGTTGAAAGCAGCTATCAAATCCCCCCTCATTCTTCTCTTCTGCAGACTAGATTCTTAGACTAAAGACTTAGGATTCTTGTTCTTGGGTCTAGAGTTCCCAGCACAAGACACAAGGGTGAAGCCTGAATAAATAAAGAATCTTTAGAATTCCTATTTGTTTAAAAATATAAGGCTACCCCTTGATATAAGCACAGGCATTGGGGCCAACTTTGGATATGAAAATGGCATTGTACTCAAAGCCAATAAGAGGCCTGTATATACACCTCACGTCCCAGAGTGTCCGCCCAATATCCGAGGAATGTATACAGTTTGTTTATCATTACAAAACCGGACCAAAACCACCCGCCACAGTCACCTCCTAAACAATCTCCTTTTAGTTTTCTCAAACACATTTAAAGTTCCTCTAGTTGCTCAGTTTCCACTGTGTTCATATCTACTGATGTCTCATTTTTCTCATGTTTGCACCTACTGATGGTCAGTGGACATGAGACCCCAACTGAAGGCACCCAGATGGAAGCATCAGATCCTCTATTACGTGCCAATTTCACCAAGTGCTCTTCTCCAGAACAGAGCATCTTGAGGGATCGGGGACTTAATCGTCAACAGATACACTGGTTTAACACCATGAAAACGGTAAGGGGAGTTGTTTTAAATATTATAAACCCGCTAAACTTTAAAATAACTTGGGTGGCTTCTGAAAAAGAGGTATTTTCCCCATTCAGTTAAAGTCATCCAACAAAAGAGCTCCTGACAGTCTGATTTAGAATCAACGCTAAACAATTTTCTCTAATTGGACCAATTTATTTTTTTCTGTCTTGGTACTCTGACAGTCTGAAATGTGCGACTGTGTTCACCAGAACCTCGGTGTCAAAAGCGACATCCAAATTACTCCAGCATCAAGTCTGTTGGCAGCAGCATGAAAAAGGGCCAAGAATGAACTCAGATTCCGTACACAGGCGTCATGCTCAACCCCCTCCATTGCTGCTATTACCTGAATGATGCACCAAGTGGCTCAGCATAGCTTCTTTTTTGAGGTCCTTACATAAAGCAGGTTATAATAGTACATTGAGGTTCAGTGAACTGTACCCTAAAAGACACTAAGTAAATGATCCTGCAGAGGGCTCGCAATAATGATTTCTATTAGGGCTGTCGATTAATTGCAGTTAACTCACGCGATTAACTAAAAAAAAAATTAATCGCGATGAATTGCACTGTTAAACAACAGAATTCCAACTGAAATTTATTAACTATTTTTGGATGTTTTTCTACATTTTCAAATATATTGACTTCAATTACAACACAGAATACAAAGTGTACAGTGATCATTTTATATTATTTTTTATTACAAATATTTGCACTGTAAAAATGATAAACAAAATAAACAGTATTTTTCAATTCACCTCATACAAGTGCTGTAGTGCAATCTCTATAGTGAAAGTGTAACTTACAAATGTAGATTTTTTTTGTTACATAACTGCACTCAAAAACAAAACCCTTTTACACTTTAGAGCCTACAAGTCCACTCAGTCCTTCTTCTTGTTCAGCCAACTGCTAATACAAACAAGTTTGTTTACATTTACAGGAGATAATGCTGCCGGCTTCTTATTTACAATGTCTCCTGCAAGTGAGAACAGACGTTGGGAAGGCACTTTTGTAGCCGGCATTGCAAGGTATGTACGTGCCAGATATGCTAAACATTTGTATGCACCCTCATGCTTTGGCCACCATTCCAGAGGACATGCATGCTTCCATGCTGATGACGTTCATTCTGCCATCTATTTCTTTTTATAGCAGTCTCGGATGATGACCCAGCACACGTACATTTTAAGAACACTTTCACTGCAGATCTGACAAAATGCAAAGAAGGTACCAATGTGAGATTTCTAAGGATATATACAGCACTCGACCCTGGGTTTAAGAACCTGAAGTGCCTTCCAAAACCTGAGAGGGATGAGATGTGGAGCATGCTTTCAGATGTCTTAAAAGAGCAACACTCTGAGGCGGAAATTACAGAATCCGAATCACCAAAAAAGAAAATCAATCTTCTGCTGGTGGCACCTGACTCAGAAGATGAAAATGAACATGTGTCAGTCTGCACCATTGTGAATCGTTATAGAGCAGAACCTGTCATCAGCATGGACGCGCGTCCTCTGGAATGGTGGTTGAAACATGAAGTGACGTATGAATCTTTAGCACATCTGGCATGTAAATATCTTGCACCGCCACCTATGACAGTGCCATGCAAACGCCTATTCTCACTTTCAGGTGACATTGTAAATAAGAAGCCGGCAGCATTATCTCCTGCAAATGTAAACAAACTTGTTTGTCTTAGTGATTGGCTGAACAAGAAGTAGGATTGAGTGGACTTGTAGGCGCTAAAGTTTTAGATTGTTTTGTTTTTGAATGCAGGTTTTTTTGTACATAATTCTATATTTGTAAGTTCAACTTTCATGATAGAGATTGCATTACAGTACTTGTAATGGGGGAACTGAAAAATACTATTTCTTTTGTTTTTTTTTATAGAGCAAATATTTGTAATGAAAAATAAATATGAAGTGAGCACTGTACACTTTGTATTCGGTGCTGTAATTGAAATCAATATATTTGAAAATGTAGAAAACATTTTTTAATCGCAATTAATTTTTTTTAATCACTTGACAGCCCTAATTTCTATCTACTCTCGCTATGTACATATTTCTGTTCTGCCTACTGATGCTCATAGTGTCGGAGAACCAAACTTTTGTGCTTAGATTCATGTCCTAAGAGTACATTATTGGAAGACTACTTCCCTCCCGAGTATATTTCTCTGTAGAAATCAGGTAGACCTCTCCATTTAAGGAGTCACAAACTAAGGTGTTTGGTTTCAGAGTGCTATATGAAATGTGAAATATAGGGAACAGCCGCCAAAACACTGGGTTCTTTTTTCAATCTATTTCAACAAATTCCCTCAATAAACAGAAAATCTAGGATGCAACTGCCTTTTCCTTTGGTAAATTTGAGAATAATTCTTTATATCTGTGGTACTTAAGACCAACTTTCCTCCTGGCTGGTAGTTAAATAATGGGCGCTTGCATAGTTCCCTTTTACCAGCTTCCTATGGGTCAAATTCTGATCTCAGTTACACATGCTGCTTACACCTTTTAATGATCTCCAGATACAATAATTAATGTTCTTTCACAAGTGTTTTTTTACCAGCTACTATACCCTCTGGATCATAGGATCTGGTACATACCTCCTTCATCGCTGGCTCTGTACCCACATGGTCTGACAGTCCATAAGTAGCAGCAACAAATAATGCAGTAGTCTCAAGTCCTTCTTCAAACTGCAGATATACCCCACCTAGGTCATCCAAGCGGGCAACAAGGTCCTGGCAGCAACAAGAGAGAAAAACTGTATGAAAAGTAAAGACAAGTACCACTGACAGCAGAACTACTGAGATTAATTCCATCTATTACACGTACATTCATGGAGTATTTGTATTGGGATCACTATGAGAATTTTTTCTACTGTAATCTGAACAACCTTTATAGCTATGAAAATATCCAAAACACAAGACCTGGTAGTAA
The DNA here is from genome assembly GCF_965140235.1 of Caretta caretta. Lineage (NCBI taxonomy): Eukaryota > Metazoa > Chordata > Testudines > Cheloniidae > Caretta > Caretta caretta. Next base: position 21,061,132 of record NC_134218.1, read on the forward strand.
TGAGGGACTTTAACTACCCAGATATCTGTTGGAAAACTAGTATGGCAAAATAAAAGGATGTCCAGTAAGTGACTGGAATGTACTGAGGATAACTTGTCATTTCTGAAGGTAGAGGAAGTAACTAGAGGGACAGTCATTTTAGACATGATTGTGACTAACATGGAGGAATTGGTTGTAAATCTGAAGGTTGAAGGTATTTTGGGTGAAAACAATCATGAAGTGAGATTTCAAGATTTTAAGAAAAGGAGTGAGAGCAGCAGAACAAGGCCAAAGCAGACTTTAAACTCAGACCTGTTAGGTAAGGTCTCCTGGGAAGAAAATCTAAGGGAAAGGAGAGCTGACAGTTTCTCAAAGAGACAATATTAAAAGGCACAACAGCAAACTCTCTCAATGAGAAGAAAAGATAGGAATGGTAAGAGGTCAATATAGCTCCATTAGGAGCTCTTTAATAACCTGAATATTAAAAGGATTCCTACAAAAAATAGAAACATGGGACAAATTGCTAAGGGTGAACATATAAAAGAATAGCAAAAACGTCTATAGACAAAATTAGAAAGGCTAAGATATAAAAGGCAATAAAAAGAGGTTCTTTAAATACATTAGGCACAAAAGAAAGACAAAGGGAAGTGTAGGTCCTCTACTTAGCAGGGAAGGAGAGCTAATAATGGACAACATCAAGTAGTCATTTAATGCCTATTTTGCATAACTCTTCACTAAAAGGTAAACTGTGACTAGATACTCAATATAAGTACTACTAACAACAAGGGGGAGAAGGAACACAAGCCAAAATAGGAAAAACAGGGTTAAAGAATATTTAGATAAGTTAGATGTATTCAAGTTGGCAGGGCCTGATGAAATTAATCCTTTGGCACTTGAAGTAGCTGAAACAATCTTGGAATGATTGCAATTATCTTTGAGAACTCATGGTGGACAGGTGAGGTCTCAGGGGACTGGAGAAAGACAAACACAGTACCTCTCTTTAAAAAGGGGAACAAAGAGGACCCAAAGAAATACAGATTAGTCAGCCTAACTTTGATACCTGAAAAGCTATATACAGAAATAGCTATAAGGTGAGTCACAACTGGTTGAAAGACCATACTCAAAGAGTAATTATTCATGGTTTGCTGTCAAACTTGGGGGATGTATCTAGTGGTGTTTTGCAGAGCTCAGCTTTTCATTAATGACTTGGATGATGGGAGTGCAGGGTACTCTTATAAAATCTGCACATCACACCAAGCTCGGAGAAGCTGCAAGCACTTTGGAGGACAGGACTAGAATTCAAAACAACGTTGACAAACTGGAGAATTGGTCTGAAATCAACAAGATGAAATTAAATAAAGACAAGTGCAAAGTACTACACTTAGGAAAGAAAAATCAAATGCACATCCCCAAAATGAGGAATAATTGGCTAGGCAGTAGTACTGTAGAAAAGGGGGTTATAGTGGATGACAAACTGAATATGAGCCAACAATGTAATGCAGTTGCAAAAAAGACTAATATCATTCTGGGTTGTATTAACAGGAGTGTCGTATGTAAGACACAGGAGGTATTTGCATGGCTCTGTTGGACATTGGTGAGGCCCCAGCTGGAGTACTGTGTGTCAAATGCTGGGCACCATACTATAAGAAAGAGGTGGACAAATTGGAGAGAGTGCAGAGGAGAGCAACAAATGTGATAAAAAGTTTAGAAAACCTAATCTATGAGGAAATGTTGAAAATGGGGCTTGATAACAGTCTTCAAATATGTTAAGGGCTATTAGAAGCAGCACAGTGATCAATTGTTCTCCATGTCCACTGAAGGTAGGACAAGTAGTAATGGGCTTAATCTGCAGCAAGGGAGATTTAGCTTAGACACCAGAAAAAACTCTCTTATTATAAGGATAGGTAAGCAGTGGAATAGGTATCCAAGGCAGGCTGGGGAATCCCCGACATTGGAGGTTTTCAAAGGAAAATTAGAGAAATACCCGTTAGGGATGGTCTAATATACTTGGTCCAGCCTCAACATAGGGAGCTGGACCAGATGATGTCTTAATATCCCTTCCAGTCCTACATTATTAGGACCGTGTGAAAATATTCTTGCATCGTTTTGAGAAAAAAAACAGAAGTAGTAAATAAAGGCATTAATTGGCTTGAACCACCCTAGTAATTTTCTGGGTTTAATGTGAATTTAAGGTCACTTTTGTTAGAGCTAGAGTCCACATACTTGTTCAACCTTATTCACAGGGAAGAATTCTGCTTTGACAGGAATTTTGGAACAAACTCCAGCACTGCAGGGTAGGAGGGAGTTAGCCAATGCTGCATTCTAAAACAATCTTTCAGAGCTGCAGATTTCTAAAGACTGCCTCAGCAATTTAAGAATAAAGCAAGTTCCTACCTCTATCTCCTCCACAATGCCATTCAGGTCTGCCTGCTGGGACAAGTAAGATGCTGTCTGTAATGCCTGAATGGTTCTGGAACAATGAAAATCAAAGCAGGGATGAGCAAGTAGTGTGTGATTTTACCCGTTTAAAAGCGTAACATTGTTAAAACCAAAGCAATTACACAGTTTGAATTACAGTTGAAATGGAAAACACAGGCAGATAGTACATTCCGTCAGTCGATTTGGGAATGTGGAGGGGGCGCTCAGGGGGCAATAGAAACCTGAAGACGTACACGGGAAACTGAATATTTAATTTCAGCTATGTCAAGTAAAGGGACACTTTTGGGTTAAGGAAAATGCATGTATAAAAAAAAATACTGTACTTGCATTACTGATAAATCCTTAAGTCAATTTTTTTGCATTTCAGTGCTTAAGGATTTCCAGAGACTATAAGAATCCAGAAGTTTGGATGGGCACAACTGCTATCAACACTTGTGAAAATGAGAACACCTGTATAAGTCCCTAAATATGGATTTGGGGCCTGACATTAGGAACTTACGTTTGAAAGTCTGGGCCCTACCATTATTCAAAGTAAATTACAGTGTTAAAATTACAGTGTTAAATTACAGTGATCACTCTCGGGGTGTAACAGTTTTCACAAACCCCCTCTTCCCCTTTTTAAAGATGGATGTTCAGGTCTCTACTTTCTTGCTACCACTTATCTGTACTACACAAAATTACTCAGCATATTTTTAAAGTGAGCAGAAAATTGCTTAGAGCTGGGTGTGGGAAAAGGAATGGGTGTAATTACAAGCAAAGTATACAAAGATTGGGTCAAGACTTTCAATCAAATGTACTTTTCTGACAGGATGTTTAATAGTAAATGTCCATTTTGGTCATGATTCGCAAGTTATTCACTGGCAAAGTGAGTGCTTATTACACATAGGATCTGGTTTTCTTGAGTACATTTCCTGCCTAATAAGCAAACTAAAACACTGATTGACACGAGTGTCAAACAAACTGCATTGACGTTATAATACTGGCAGGACAGAGCTTCTTATTTAGAGCCTCAGTTGGATGCTCAAAACACAGAAATTGCTCTTGTGGAGCACACCTTGTGAGATAATATTGTCAAATCACTGCCAATCAGTGGAGGAAACTTCAGAGGTCTGAGCCATCAACGGTCCCAATACTACAATCTGCTGACGTGCTGATCTCCCGTTGTCTGTCAGTGGGAGTTGAGTGTCTTAGCACCTATAAAGCTTTCTCTCTTCTTCCCCACCTTCTTAGGAACAGCTGCATTCTCTTTCCAAGCTCATCAACTCGAATAAAGCTATTAAATTCTTCTGATGCTAAATATCACAATGCTTGTGTCACCAGACAAAGGATTTCCCCCCCCCCATTAGCTCTCTCGACCTGTGAGCAGATTGAGGCAGAACAAGCCAGATTCTACAGAGATCAAAACAAATGAACTTTTTTTTTTTTTTTAAAAAGCCAGTCAGTTTCTTCTAAGTTCATTGTTCTTAAACTAAAATGAAAATATTAAAAACTGGTTTGCAAAACCTGAAGGTGAACAATTAAGGGAAGAGAGCATATTTTCACCCGCTCATTCACAAGCATTTTATTCTCCCAAGCAATAGACACTGGAGTGGATAGAAGTCACCGCTGGAAATACAGTGTCTAATTCACTAAATCTGCATTATAAAAAAAACCCCATACATGTGCAAGTGCCCTTCACTTTAAAAGAAGCCATCTTTACAAAGGATGAATATGCAGCTGAGTGAATTGTTTTATTTTGTGCAAAACTTACGCCAGGACGTTCTCTTCCTTGCTAAGACGAGAAGTGAGGGCACTAAGTGCTTCCTGGGATGCTAGAGGAAGCCCAAAGCCACTCAGGGCTCCGACGGCATGGAAGATCTGGTTGACTGAGGAATCCTCACTGACAGCTGCAAGAAGCAGCTCTCCGGTCTCATTTGAAATGGCAACCTGAGACAGAACACACAGAAAATGTAAGACCATGTTTAAATTAATCTGTCCTCAAGAATGAACGGGTGCTCCACATTTGACCTAAGAATGGGCAAAATTTGGTAGGGGGAAAAGGTCCTCTGTCATTTGTCATTTTTTAGGTTAAATAATAAAAATCATATTTGTATTGCAATGGCATCCAGGAGCACCAGTCACAGACCAGGCCACGCTGTGGTAGGTGCTGTACACAGAACAAAAATATGGTCCTTGTCCCTAAGTGCTTATAAAGTATAATGTGACCAGTTTTAGTGATTCCTATCAAAAAGATAGTGGCTCCTTTTTTGGCTATGCAATAACTCACCAAGAGGAGCCCAAACAACATGAAGACTACCCCCCACCCCAAAAGAGGCTGGCTCTGCTTCAGATACCATATCCGCTATCTGTTCATGCATGCAGTTTGCTTGGTCAAGGCATTAGGGGTGGAGGGTCAGGCAGCAACCTTCACAACCCTGAGATCCTCTGACATCAGGAATGATGTGGAGGGGAATTTGCGTTGATAAAAGGGGGTGACCGTCTAGGGGCAGAAGGGATATCTGCAGGATGACCACCAGTGTTGCCACGTGGCAAAAAGATACAGAGTAACTTGATGGTGAGGACTGTATAGCAATGGGGGCAGGTATAGTCAGGTTTGGGTTGTATGTGAATTTTGAACATATTAAAGAACATTTTGTAACAAGACACATACCTAACTTAGCAATCAAGTGGTCTTATGCATACATGAGTATTGTGACACAGTCTTTAATTATATGAGTATTGTGACACAGTCTTTAATTATATGACCACATAATACTTTTCTACGGGGCCCGCTGCTGCATTCAGTACACAGGATGGACACACAAGGGGGCAGAATTAAGGTTGCACTGGTCACTCTAAATCTGGCATTTTCTAACTTTAAGTTGCAAAATCAAGCATGCAATGTTATGTTAATGTAGTTTTTGAATGTACAAATTATAAGGCCCTCAAAGCTATGCCCCTGCATGAAAATGCTGATGGTGCTGAGGTAAAAAAAAAGCTATATTGCTCTCTACCTCATTAAAACTCAAGGTGAGGTGAAGAAAGTAAATTTTTGTCCAAATGTTCAGAATTGTTCAGGATCAAAATACTTGTTTATATATCAACTTCTACTTCCCCCTGCTGTTAGTATCCTGCAAGGTGGCTGTGTTTTTGTTGTATTTTATATGTATGATTTATTAAATGCCTGGGGATCCTCTAGGAAAAGGTGATTTTATATCATAGTCTTGATCCTAGAGGATCCCAAAATACTTTGTAAACCATAAAATAAAACACAACCACTTTACAGCATGCTAACACACGATGAAGAAGTCGTTTTGGCCAAGAACAAGAGCAAATGTTGAAACTACTATAATTAGGGGCTTGAACTCACCTCACATCCAGACAGAGCCTGACTGGCTTGTGCAGCATAGAAAAGGGAATCGACACTATTGGGATCCATGTTAGACTTGATGAAGTTACATGCAGCCTGTGCAGAAAGAGAAGTCAATTTATGATTTGAGTCACGCCTGTTGCCACTAAAAATGGAGTTCAGGGACACTCTAAGAAGACCTTAAACACTCTTTGCAAAGGAGACAACTACATGCAATTCACTTCATTCCTGTATTGACCAAAAACCCAAAGTAGGAAAACACACTCTAGAAAGCCCAGTGATGAAATCATTTGCATGTTGTCTGCAATGCAAATGAATGCTGAATTAAAATTGTGTCCAATTTTACTAACCATATTGGACTTAAAATGTATTTAGCAGAGCCACCCCTTCAAGGACAGAGGAAATCCATGTGAATGGTGATTTTACAGATTAAAACACAGTTGATCAGTAAATTTAACATGAAATGGTTAACAGATGACAATCCAGACTTCCAAAAATAAACAGGAAGGAAATCAGCTCAACAAATACAAACTTGAAGTTAAGCAATATGAATTTTTCACTGCATCCTATGACAAGTTTCTCACTGACAGACTAAAGGGATAAGCAGAGGTCAGATCATTACGATAAGGCACATAAGTTAAAAATAGGAGAGAGTTTTCAACCATTTGTAGATGTTATATGAATAGCTGCTCCTTGAATAACTGGAGAGAAAGTCTGTACCACAGGGTTTGGATACATTTATTCTACTGGATGAAGCTAAACACTACATAGTATTTTTGAGTATCAAAATATTATGACTATTTGGCTAGCATTTTGTTACTACTTGTATAACTGGTTAAACAAAAAATTAGGTAAGTTCACGGAGGACAGGTCCATCAATGGCTTTTAGCCAAACTGGTCAGGGATGCAACCCCATGCTCTGGGTGTCCCTAAATCTCTGTCAGAAGCTGGGACTGGACAATTTGGGTTGGCTCATTTGACAATTGCCTTGTTCCTATTGCCTCTGAAGCGTCTGCAACCAGGCTCTGTTTCAAGGGGTCCTCCAAGCAGGGCTGGCATTAGACTTGCTGGGGCCCAGGGCAGAAAGCCAAAGCCTCACCGCCTTAGCAACCTAGTTTCACAGGGCCCCCCGAGCAACTGCCCTGCTTGCTACCCCCAACCCTGGCCCTTATATGCAGAAAAACAGTTGCGGCCCAGGTGGGCTGTGGAGTTTTTATAGCATGCTAGGGAGGCCTCAAAAAGAAAAAGGCTGAGAACCCCTGGGCTACATGGACCATTAGTCTGGCCCAGTATGGCCGTTCTTATCACTCTTAACCATGAAAAAGTATAAGACCTACAAAAAATAAGTAGAAAAATCACACATACTGAACACATATTGACAGTAAGCAAATGCTACGCTACTGCTGACAAAATGGAGAGAGTTCAGAGAACAACAACACTACCATTAATGGGCTAGAGGAACTATTTATGAGGAAGGATTGAAATAGATAACTATGTATAGCTTAACTAGGTGACATCTGAGTAGGGTGATGTGATATCTACTCATGTTTAAAAGATGTAAACGCTAAAGATATCGAGGAATTATTCGTAGTAGGAAAAGAGCGTAAAGATGCTAGGAGCTTAGGACATATTTGTGATACACACTCTAGAAATATATCTGTATTATAGCCAAGGGCAACAGGAGAAAATTATGTGGGAGTTTTTCCACTATACTCGCTAAAAAAAACAACTAGAAATGGGACAGGAGCACAGTGCAAATTCCAACTTAACAACTGCAAAGTGGTCATCTGATTTCAATGAAAGTGAAACATTTTGAGTAAACCAGCATGACAAAAAGCCATTCCCCACAGTTGAGGAGCAATGACAAAGTGAGTTGAAAGGTATGCTAATACAAGCTAATGTAGTAAAATGAATGGTCTTGTCAGGATTGACATTTTATGAGTAGTAACTACAGTATTAGCTTATTAGCAACGCCTCAGTTGTCAGCAAAACATTGCTATTATCCAGCAGTTGCCAATAAGCAGAAGACAGGTTTGCAAGGCTGCAGCCAGGGAAGAAAGTGCTGGGATGGTGCCTCTCCTGGCTACATCCCTGCAAAATTGCGTGGAGAGCACAGTAAGAGGTACCACGCAGCATGAGCATTCAAGCTGCAGCTCTTCTCCCTTTTACTGCCCTGCCACTTGCTCCCCTCGCAGCCTACAGACCCTTACCTCCTGTGAGGTCCTTGTGTGCTTGCATGCCTGTTGCCAGTACCAAACCCCATTAAGAATGAAGTAAATGGCATGGGACCGATTCCCAGCAAAGTGTTGCTATTAACCAGAATCTGTTAATATCTGGGTTGTTATTAAGCATGATCTACTGTAGAGGAAAATGTAGCTGTGCGTCTTCCCGAATAAAATGCAATATAGTAATATGGTATGGTAGGGGTAAAATTCACAGTAATCAGTGTTACTGATCACAGATCAACAAAATGCTGCACTTCTTGTATTATATTTTTTTCCACAGTACAACACAATAGCTCAAGAAATGCCAAGAAAAATCAGATACTTAGCTTGAAAAAAGACCAATAATTAATATTAGTAAGTTATTTCAGGCACCGTTCTAATGTTACTGCTTTTGGAAACACTTGGTGCAACAGGAAGTACCTAACCAAGTTACTCATATGCAGAAATGCTTCCAACTGGTCTCCAAACCTAGGATTTGACAACATATGAAAAAGATCTCATGACAAAAAAGGGTGAGAGGGAGAGAAGTGAATTTTTTTTGACTATACAATTTATTGCAGCATCTCCTCACTTGTTCATCAGATACTTGCACTCCTAGCTTGCTGAGTCCTACAATGGCGTAAAAAGCAGCTTCTAAATCATTGAATGGGCGGTCCAAGGAAGCTTTCAGTCTCTCCACATCACGCCTTGTGAGATAATGGGTAGGTGTCAGGGCTCGGATGCTGGCCACAACCATTAAAACCAAGAGGAAGAGGGTGTGTGAACCTGAAAAAAGAAAGATGCTATTGAGCAGAGTGCATTTTGTTTCATTAGCAGAAGGCATGTTTGGCATTAGTGAATAGTTGGCATTGCTGGACTAGCCATGTGGTCCACCCAACTTGAAAACACTTCAAATGGAAATAACTATTCTGGCCCATCAACTCCACAGAACTGAGCAGGAGAACTTAGTTTGAAGGCCACTTTTGGTCTCTCACTCTTCTGGATGGCACAGGCTAGGAGCACTGCAGAGGTGATACTCTCTCAGATCCCTAGCGACAACCCACAGCAGCCACTGAATAGTTCTGACACTCTGAATAGTGACCAGTAAAACTGTTCAAGTCAGAAGTGGCGACATAAGGCTTTGCAAGAATATTATAGACACGTGAAAGACAATACTTAAGGTGCAGGATCACCCAGGAGTCCCCTGTGAGCAATTTAGGGAGCTAAAGACTTGACTTGTTTCCTAGGTAACCAAAAGGGCTCCCAAGGGGGGAGAGCTGGTCAGAGGGCAGCTGGGGAAACTAAGTGCAGGAAAGATTTCAGTGTGGGATTGCACCCTGACTGCACAATTGTGCTCTGCTGACCTGTATTTTCCACTGCCAGATGGGAAAATCGCCAAGGGCACTACTAGAAATAGACAGTGCTAGACAGTCCAATTCTGGCAGCCCTGTGGGAAAAGGCAAGGGGAAAAGAATGACAAGGGGTGGGACGACTGCATAAAAAGAGAGAACAGAAGAACAGAGAAAGAGGATCAGGTCGGGCTCACGGCTTTTGACCTAATTTTCAAAACAATCAATGGATCAAGCCCCAAAGACATTAAAGACCAATTTCAATCTATGAGCCAGTGTGACTGCCCTGCTCGCCTGGGACAGCGCAGGTCACCGAGCCCTGGGTAAGGGCGGGACCGAAAGCAAGCTCGGTGGAAGGGAGCCGCCCAGGGAACGAACTGCCAGAGGAGCCCGAGCAAGTCCCGAGCCTGACCATCCGCAGGGAACCCGCGACGCCTCCCTCCTCCAGCACCACGACACAACCGACACCCGGAACCCCTCGTGCCTAGGTCAGCCCCCGGCCGCTTGAAGCGGGGGCCACAAAAACTCCCCGGGCCGGGAGATAACGGATCCCCCAAGCCCGCCCCCCCCATTCCGGGCCCCTAGGGCTGGGGCTCCCACACGCCCCCTGCACCGGGCAGACCAGCCGCCCTAGGGCCGGGGCACGGCGGGGCCCGGGCCGCTTCCCTGGGCGGCCACACAGCGCTCGGGCGGGGCTGCCGCGTACCGGCCCGGGAGCGCTCCTCCCCAGACCGAGTGGCCCGGGCCCCCACCTGAGGGAGCGGGATCACCCCGGACAGGCGGAACCATCTCGCTCTGCAGGGGCGGCTGCCCTGAGGGGAGGGGGAGGCCGCTCCTTACCCGGGGCCGCCATTCTCCCCCTGGCCGCCTCACCAAGGGAAGGAGAAACGTGTCTGCTTCCGCCCAGGGCGCCGGCCCGTACCACCCGGCTCCGCAGGGAGGGGGGAGCGTAGAAGGGACGCGGAAGGAGTCAAACGGCAATGAGCGCTAGTGCATTAACCCTTCTCGTCCCTCCCGAACGGGGAACAAGCACAACCCGCCCTGGGGGTGGGCGCGGAGCTGAGACAATTCCAAAGTAACCCCCAGGGTGAGGCCGCGTGGTTCACTCCTCCCGGTTCGCTGGGGGGGCGGGGCTCTGGCTGGGATGTGTATTTCGCTGATTGGTTGAATGCCCAGCCACTCAAATTAAGGGAGGCAGGTTTAAAGGGGCAGTTGGAGGACAAATTTAAACTCGCGGAGAGCAATCGTTAGAGCAGGGGTGGGGAAACTACGGCCCGGGGACCACATCCAGCCCTCCAGATGTTTTATTCTGGCCCTCAAGCTCTCGCCGCGAAGCGGGGTCTGGGGCTTGCCCTGTTCCAGCCAGGGAGCGGGGTCAGGGGCTTGCCCCACTCTGCGCAGCTCCTGGAAGCAGAGGCATGTCCCCTCTCCGGCTCCTACGCTTAGGGGCAGCCAGGGGGCTCCACACACTGCCCCTGCAGCTCCCATTGGCCATGAACTGCGGCCAATGGGAGCTGAAGGGCCGCGCCTGCAGACAGGGCAGTGCACAGAGTCACCTGGCTGTGCCTCTGCATAGGAGCCAGAGGGGGTTCATGACACTGCTTTTCGGAGCTGCTTGAGGTAAGCGCTACATGGAGCCTGCACCTCTGACTCCCCCCCCCCCCCCACTGCAACCCCAGCCCTGATTCCCCTCCCACCCTGAAAAGTCCTCAGTCCCAGCCCGGAGCACCCTCCTGCACCCCCAACCCCTCATCCCCAGCCCCACCCCAGAGCCCGCAGCCGGATCCCTTACCCCCACCCTGGCACCCCAACCCCCTGCCCCAGTCCGAAACCCACTCCTACACCCTGAACTCTTCATTTCTGGCCCCAGCCCAGCTGAAGCCTTCATCCCCTCCCGCACCCCAACCCCCAATGTCATGAGCATTCATGGCCCACCATACAATTTCCATACCCAGATGTGGCCCTCAGGCCAAAAAGTTTGCCCACCCCTGGGCTAGAGCTTTCCCTGCTGCCCCCAGGACCAGGCCTGCTGGGGATTCCTGTCCAAAGAGGATCTAGCCAAGTCCCGACACTGGGGCTGCCCATGGCAGCAGGTGGCTCTTTGCCCCAGGCAGGGGTGCTAGGCTGAGCTGTGCAGCATGGTGGAGGTGGCTGCTGAGTCCTCGGTGAAACTGAGCCTGCAGGGCTGCTCTCGATGATGCAGCCATTCCCGGGCTAAAAGTTCAAACTAGCATGTGTTAACAAATGGAGTTAAAGCAAAACCTCACCCTCAATAGGCTGCTGTGGCTCTCGCTGGCACTCCCCCCAGCATAACCCCGGGGGTTAGGAATCACAAGCCTTAAGTGCTCAAAAATCATGAGCCAGACCCCTTCCCCAAGTTCTGGATTTTGCTGAGAAATCACAAGCTTTATAAAAATAATAAATGATGGGTTCTTTCTGTTTGCCTTCTGGTTTCTGAGCACTCTGGGTGCCGTTGCTTCACGTCTTCTGGCCTTTTTCTGCAGCACCCGAGGGTTAGAAACTTGCTTAAAAAAAAAAAAAAAGGCAAAGCTGTTATTTTCATGCATTCTCTTGCTTCCAGCAACAAGGACTTTAAAAAAAAATCCTCAAATATCATGAGGCTCATCATAAAGTTGTGAGAGGGGGTGAAGACTGCCTCAGCATGTGGGGGACATGGAGGGGTAGATTCAGAGACAGTTGCAGCAGAGAGATGGAGCGGAGGGTAAAGGGGGTTCAGGGACCATAGCATTGGAAAGAGCTGAGGACTGCTGAAGGGAGATGAAGTTTCTTGGCAGGGGCCTGCAGCATCATAGATCTGGCAGCAATGAGATGGGGACAGAGAAAGGTCAAGAACCACCAAAAGGTAGCGTGGGAATGCAGAGATTGTTGGGATGAGGACTACTGCAGGGACCACTGCATGGATCAGCATCGTCAGAGCTGTCTCTTGGGTTGGGTGAATTGGGGCGACCACTCTGGGCCCCGTGCTTTAAGGGACCCCATGGGCCAGTGCAATTGGCTGGCCCGGTTGGTCCCGGAAGACGAATCCGTCACTTCCGCCCCGGGCCCTGCACCCCACTAGGGACAACCCTGAGCATCATACATCGGTGAAATAATTAATGGCATAGAGAAGGGAGATTTCTCTTCAACTTCTCTCATAGTACAAGAACACGGGGACATTAAATGAAACTGAAAGGAGGAAAATCTAAGCTGATGAAAGGACATACTTTTGCATGCGGGGATGCTGGAACTAGGGGTGCTGGGTGTACAGCTGCACCCCCTGATTGAAGTGGTTTCCACTATATACAGGGATTAGAATTTTGTTCAATGGCTCTCAGCACCCCCACTATAAAAATTGTTCCAATGCCCCTGTTTGCGCGACTAGTTTGTGGAACTCATTGTCACAAGATATGATTGAGGACAAGAGCTTAGTATGGATCAAAGAGGGACCAGCCATTTATATGGATAAAAGGAATATCCAGCGTTAGAATAACAACGATTAAAACCAGAGTAGTTTGGGAAGGCGTATAACCCCCATGCTTGAGGCATAAGCCAGCCTCTAACTGTGGAGAGCTAGGAGGAAACTGCCTCTGGAAGTAGATTAGTCCATCAGTGCTTACGGCAGAATTTCTCACCCCTTCCTCTGACACTGCTGGTCCTGGCCGCTGTGGTGACATGATATTGGACCAGACAGACCACTGGTTTGATCCTGTACGGTGTGTTCCCTTCACCTGTCGGAGTGGTCTCTCCAGGTCACGCTAGAGGCTCGTTGCTGGGACGGTGGGGGGCAGTTGCATTGCTGCTACTCTAGCACATTTTTCTGCCAATAAAAACAGGAGGCTTTTGGGGCTGTCAAGCCAACTAATTACAGCACTTAAAAGTCATTTGGCACCTTAGAGACTAACAAATTATGCTCAGATAAATGGGTTAGGCTCTAAGGTGCCACAAGTCCTCCTTTTCTTTTTGCGGATACAGACTAACACGGCTGCTACTCTGAAACCTGTCATGAAAAGTAATTGTTTGACTGGCAAAGAAAGAAAGTTTGATTCTTCATCTGCCCTGCAGAGGGTGCTGGAATCTTATATTTTGTTGTTGTTTCCCAAGCTATTCACAGACCTGCAGTTCAAAATCCAGTTTCACATGTTCCTTCAACTTAGGAGGCATCTACACTGAAACAATCAGATTCCAGAGGCTATTACTCTCTCTACTGCGGATGATGATTTTGCTCATTTAGAAAACAACAGCCCTGAAGTTATTCAAGCGTGAAAAACAGCCACTGGGAAGGCAGTGCCCTTCTTTTCATAACTTTTTTCTGATCTACTTTTCTTCTGCCTCACATATTGTTCACACTATTGGACTGAGTTGAGAGACTGGCTTCCTGAAGGGTTCTCACCAGCCACTGGGATGTAATGCCCCTTTTCTTGACTTTGGTGGGTTAAGAATATGCAGTATAATTAAGATGTCAGTGGAAGAACTGACATGATTCCTCTCTCACCAAATCAGGCCCAAAGTTCCTGGGGAAGCTGACACAATCTGGGAATGTCAGCTGTTCTTGGTGCAACTCTCTGCTAACTGGTCCCCTGCAATTAATCTACCATTAGACCAGGCTATAACCTCTTAACTTAAATTGAGTCCATCAGCCCTTAAGCTCTAGGGCTTTCAATCTCCTTTGGTCTCCTGCCTGTTGCATCTCTACCATCCCAAGCCTTTCTGCCTCCCTTTTCCCTTGCTGTTCTCCCCCTCTTTATAGCTGGGCTTGTTTTCCTTATTGATCCCAGCTGTGGGTGCATGTCTCCACACTTGGCAGTTCTGGCAGCTGCGGGGGGGTGGTAGTGCAGGGTGATCAGCCTGATTGCCTGTAAACAGGGAAGACTCTCCGCTCCCTTCTGTCCTTGCCCAGTATGGGGCTTGTAAACCCCATTGCAGGGGGTTATACTTAGAAAAAGGGACATTGTCAAATTCCATATTTATTCCCTCTTGGCTGCAGCACACAACCTTGCCCAGTAGAAGCTGAGCGTTTCCAGCATCCTACATTCCTGGGATTTGAGAAGTAAGCTGTGTTCTTTCCACTTTTACTGAATCAGTTTTAGGTCTTTTAAAAGTGCCTGTCATGGCGCTATCTAAGCACTGATGGTAATAAAGATGACTCTGTGGTTAGGCACCAGCTGAGAAAGTGCAAAATCTCAACTTTGAGATGGAGTCATTTTTAATAAAGCCCATTATGGCAACTTGATAGCTTGATAGGGAATGGGATATAAAACATTTTATCTCTATGTCGCTGGTTCAACCCCCCACTAAGTCAGTAGATATCCAGATTTAGCATCTGCTGGTTGCTCACTAGACTGTGTGAAATGTGGTGTCTGTCTCAGCTCCATTTTTAATGATAGGTGTCCACAATTACAAAATTTACTCACTGAGCAACAGCCTTGCTGGTAGTCTCAGCACTCAGGGCACAGACTGGATGGCCATGCAGACAGATCTACCTTCTTGCACTGGGAGTTGGTTGCTCCAGATGAGGGCTGAGACCCATTAGCAGGGGGTAGAATAGGTATATCTGCAGTGTGTCTGCCTCCTTTGTGGCTGCACAGAGAACTTCAGTCTGTTTCACCAACTACACTCACCCACACACATTTATTAAAAATATGAACCCCCGCAAAGTTTGCCAGAGCTCAGATCCTGTGCTGGTCCCAGGTGGTTAGAAAATCTTCGATGGAACCATTTTCCGTCAGAAAATGCAGCTCCACTGAAATCAAAACGCTGACAGAAATTGGACCAATTTTGCCAAAATTTTGCTTCAGAGGAAAAAAAAAAACCTCGGGGAAAAAAAAGTTCCTATGATGTGGAAACGTCCAACTTTGTTAGAACAAAACATTGTGATTTCTAACTTAGAAATGACTTTTTGTTCCGAAGTTTTTGAATTTTGTATTTATATTATAATATACAATTTTAAAAACTCCAATGAACTATTGTGATTTTGTCAAAACTAATGTTCTAATCTATCCAAACAAATTTCATTTTAAAAAAAATTCTTTTTTTAATGGAGAATTTAGAAATGTTCAGGTTTCATTCCGAATTGCATCAAAACCAAATTTTGAAATCTTGAAAGCCTTTGTGAAATGGAATTTCCATTCTCCCCACAGCTCTAAGTAGACGTGCAAAGAGCTTGGAGTCTAATTATAGCCCCAAGTGGACATTTGTCCAAATCACAAAACTACCATAAAAATTCACAATGAATGACAGCCTCTCCTTTCTTTGAGCCCACATCTGGACCAGCAGTAATGCCACAAGTTGCAGGAGATATGGGGATTCATTGGTAGGATTGTGCAATGAGCCCAAAATATCACAGGTAAAGTCTGAGGTGCATTGGCAGATAGCACCTGTGTGAAGCTTGCAGAGTGCCTCTTTGTACCCTGCCTGATGCTATCCAGTGCTGTTGTGTGCATGGAAATTAATTCAACATTTCCCCAAAGCTTCTGAGGTCATTTGAAAGCTTCAGGCTGCAACACTCACTACCTATCCTCAGCCAGGCCTCTGAGTTTGATGAGACTTGAGCTTTGAAACCAGCAGTAGCACCAGGAGGAAGACATCAATGTCTCCTTGAAACCCATTTCCTATTCTTGCAGTCCAGCAACATCTCTTCTCTGGGCAAAAATGCCAAATGTGCTTATGGCCCATGCATGTGAGAGGATAAAAAAATTCCACAGTTGAGTTCTTCCACCCGTCACAAATCGAAAGGAGCCTTTTATGAGATGAGAGAGAAAAAACCAAAGGCCACTTGTGCAATTAAGTGCCTTAAATGCAGCTTTTATTTCTATTTAATGGGATGGCTATTGCATATAAAATAAGTGCCAGATGATTGTTAAAACTTTATTTACTAAGTTTTAATAACTGTGCACTTGATCTGTATCCTATTACAGAGCTGCTAAACCTCATTATGGTATAGCTGCAGAGCCCTGCACACAAATTAAGCTTTCAATTTGGTCCTTGATGAGGTCATACCCATGTCAATAATGCCCAGTAAGCGCATTGGGTCTCAGTGTGTATAAATTCCACTTCATAATAGCAATGAAACTCCCTGTATGGTGCATATGGAGGGTATTATTGTTCTGTTTGGGTAGTTAAAGTCATTCTGCCTCATGCTTTATGCCATCACCCAAGGTCTTCTTCTTTCGCATGGCTTGGGTAGGTAGCAACAGCTACAAATTTTTATCAAAGTTTGATAGCCAGCACATTGCTGCATGTCATGGCCACTTTGTGCTGACTAAACCAGCATGTCAAACCCCAGGGGAATACCTCTGATGCAGGAGGCACTCTGTGGGAGCTTCAGACACGTAAAGGATCTATAGCTCATCTTCCTCAGAGGGCCCCATCTAAGCGGGTATTCTAGTGCAAGCATGAGCATGGATGGGGTAGTCCTGTCCCCTGGCAATTCTGCACAGCTACATTGAACCTTAGGAGCCATTGACCCCCAGGGCTCAAGTTAGAGCAGCCCTCTGGGCTGTTCAAATGCATGACAGAGACTGACTTTGCCCCCAGCAGCCCCTGAACACGGGAGGTGCAAGCCTTTGGTCCCTGCACTGGCCCTAGCACCAGTTCAGGGATGAATCTGCCCCACTTATTTCACTGGGAGATTTGCCTGAGTAATGATTGCAGGACTGGTCCCCAAATCCTTTGGAATGTGTCATTTTATAGCCCCTCTCCCCTTTCTCTGGCAGTGGGTCAGGCAGCAAGCAGTCCGTGTTTGGTAAAAGCCACTAACAATTCCTCTTTTAGGCTCAATAATTCAAGTCCTGTGAAAGAATGTCAGCCTGCTTCCCCCCCTTCACCCAGCGCCCCTTCCGGCATTAAAGGCGCTATGACGGCACAAAGAGCATGCAGCTGACATTGCTGCTGAGGCCAGTGAGCTTCCACAGGACAGGCTCCTTTAAATGCTAAAGTACCTTCTCAGCCTGCCGGCAAATGGATTTTCAAGACACCCCCATTTTCCAGGGTGCTATTGCCTGTGAAATTCACCAGACCGATTCTGGACTGGCCTTCCTCAGTGGGTTTTCAGTACCAGAAGCAGTTGCCCTAAAGCGGTGGGGACTGCAGGGGTGTAGAAAGAGAGGGAAAAAACCCTTTTCTCCCCCCTTTGCAATGTAAAGGGTTATGAAAGACACCTTTTGTTCCAATGCAGCCCTAATGATCGGCTGATATAGTTCATGTTACTAAACCTATTTTCCTGGGGAGTGTACCTTTTTCTAGGCCAACAAGAGTTTTATTGCACTGGCCTGAATCTGCTTTCCTTATTATGACACTGGGAAAGCTCTCCATGATGAATCCCAGCTGGGGATTTTTTTTTTTAATTAAATTGTTCTGTTTTTTTTAAATTCTGTTTGGCCCCCTGGACTGTATAGGGAGAATCGAATCCGCTAACGACACCAGGATCCCTGCACCCGATGCCTCCATCACCGATTCCCTTACTTGTGCTGGAAACTAAGTGCCTTGTGTGAGCGTCAGACATGCAAGGATGCTCAGAGGGGGAGGAGCCAATGCCATGTGCTACAGTGATCCCTGTTGGAAGAGAAGTAACTGTGAGGCCTTTCAGAACAAGAGCTCCTACAGCAATTTTGTATAATGACCCATGCTGAGCAGCTGAGAGTTACTCTAGTCAATCCAGCACCCTACTCCTAGAACTCTCCTTAAAGTGACTCCTGCCGGGAGAAGCTAGAACTGGAAAAGATCGGAAACCTTTGCTGCTTAGTGCTTCCAGCACACACCCTACCCTCCCTTATAGCCAACAAGTACTTCTATGCTGCCCTCTACGGGGATCCCCATGAGATACATTGGGACTGGATTAGCTGTGAGCTCCCTGCAGCCAGTGCTCTCATACCATTAGCTTGAGTGATGTAATGAGTTCTTGGTCTGATCCCACCCAGCAGGAGCTCTTTGCATTTCCCGGAAAGATCACTACAGCAGGCTATGGGAAAGGAGCTGTGATCTTATCCAACCTTCCCTGTGTTCAGGACGATAAATGAGGAGTTGGAAGCGGGGACAGGAAGTCATTCAGAGACTCGAACAGATGGGATGTGTTTGCTCTGTTCCCATCGCACGTGTTGAAACTCGCCGCTCAGGCTGATGTCAGATGCAGGACGCTGGCTCAAAGTGCTTCACTAATTTGATTCTTTTTTCTGATGGAGGGTACAGAGGGAGAGTGGGGAGGAGAATGGAAAGAGAATCAGATTCACACTGGATACAGCAACTTTGAGGGCTCCTTCCCAGATCCCTCCCTCTCTCTTCTACTAATGAATTAACCTGGTCTCATTCTTTTTCTGGCACCCGCTTGCTGGTCTTGTGAGCTGTGGCAGCTTGGCCTGGTATTGCTATTATTTCCCAGTGCAGGATCATGCCAGCTGGCACTTCCATTCACTGCAAGGGCTGGCAAGGTGGTGGTAGCACCAAGGTGGTGAGTTTAATAACCATTGAGGGTTTTCCAGCCTGCCATGTAGAACATGTGCACGAGTGTCTCCTGATGACTCACTGCCTACTGATTAAGTGTTAAGTTATTTTCCTGGCCACGACACTTCCACAGTTAGAATTAGCTCTGTCTGTAAGCGGCAAAATTACTGCCTAAGATGGCTGCTGTTCTACTCACACTCCAGAACTATAGCAAGGTTGCCGTCACTTCTTATTAGCCCCGGTGGGAACCTTTCAGCCTTACAAGGGGTTAAGGAAATCAGATGTGTGTGTGCACAAGTGCATTTCGTACTTGCATTTGCCCTGGGAAGGTTGCTGAAGTTGAAACATTAAGCCCAGTGCCAGAGAGAAACCTGTGTCAACACAGCCAGTGTGCAATCCATGCCAGACAAAGACTTGGGCCAACTCAGCCATTAAGCAGCCAATGCTCGGGAGTAGCCAGTGCCAGAGCCCCTTGACATTCAGAGCCAAATGGAAACTAATTCCTCTGCACCCACTGTCCAGCCGGAGCCAAGGTGATGTGCCATCACACGTCTGGCAGGAGCAGCTGCCAACACAGCTCTCATGCAGTAAGAGCCAGACAGAAACCGGTGCAGCCCCTCTGCTTTTGTTATCAAGTGGAGGATACTCTAAAGCAGCCACTCTGCACCCACTGTCAAGCAGAAGCTGCTACCCATGCTCAATGCAAAGATTTACTTTAGCCACCAAGCGAGCCCTTCCTCCCTCCCAGATGCATGCCTGCCGCCCACCGTCATAAAAGGGGGCCGTGTCTCCGACTCAGATGCCCGTTGCTTGTCTTTCCAAGCAGGGTCCTGGAGGGTGGAACGAGGCAGGAATGAGATCAGAAAGCGCCAGGGCCCTTGTGATTCCTCTGTGACAGGGTCCACTTCTCTTCAAGGGTGGTGCTGCTGAGGGGTCACCAGGGTGAGGGGGGCTGGAATCCCAGCAATGCAGACGGCCAGAATGGCTTTCAGATCGGATAATAGGAAGAAAGGATTTATTGTTTCCATGGCCTGTAACCTGTCTGGAGGCACGAGCCTCTCTCACAGAGAGGCCTAGAACAGAGAGGGCTGGGATAAAACTCACAGCAGCAGACTACATCCTCAGCTGGTGTAAGTCAGCATAGCCCTGTGGCTTCCATGGAGCTTAACTGATGCACAGTAGCCGAGGAGGATCTGGCTCAGTTTCTTATGTTGAGGAAAGCTAAAGGCAATACCAATGGCCTCCGTGGCTCACCAGCAGGTGTGCACCAGCCCATGCTCTTTAGCTTTAGGCAGGAGTTCTGCAGGGGTCTGAAAATTTCCCCCATTGCAGAGGTTTTATTTTATGGTGGGGGGCAGGAGAGGGCAGGGAGATTAAGGGATAGGACAATAACATGAAGAGTTACTTTAAAACAGAGCCCCCACTGGGGCACGGGAAGCTACATGCAGAGCACTGTCAGCAGTTCTGAGTCTCCCTGTAATGGGGACCTTACCTTCTCCTGTGTGAATTCAGCTGGTGCCTCCATTTCCTCTGGCTGATCGGGTAGTGCAGCTCTCTTGCTAAACTGTCTCTTCTTTTGGGAAGAAAACTTTAAACACAGACCAATGGCATAAAGTGGGAAGGAAAGTCCATCCTGCTCTGCCCACCAGCTGTTTCCCAAGGGCCCAGGCACTTTTACCCCTCCACCCAGGGTAGTGTAGGGGAGCATCCTCTCATCCTGTGATACAAGCTCTGGCCCCCAGCAAAGGGAGGAAACATCTGGTCTTGTTCGCCAAGCCCCTCCTCTTCTATTTGCCCCTCCTCCTCCACTTGGTCCTAGAGCGCCACCCTTTCTAGTATCCACGCATCAGCAGTTTCACAATCCAGAAACTTCCCCTCCTCCATCCAACCAGCACTTAATCCATCCCCTTCACCAGCCACCTAGGATCAGGAAAGACCCACAACCTCTAGCCTCCTAAGGTCTCTCAATACTGAGGAAAAGGATCTGACAGACAACAGGCCCCCTTCCCAGCAATCCTTGCCAGCCTCCGACTCCCACAATCCCTCTGGACTATGAGGTCACATACGTTCGCTGTTCTGGGTGGAAGCCAGCAGCCTAGCAAAGCTAGACCTGGAGCCTATTTAGAAGGTCACCATGCCCTGTGACAATCTTTAATAAAAAGTTAGTAGCTATAAAGTACCAGGTGAAATGTATCAGGTGTTAAGACCCTGCCGCCTTACTGAAAAGCAGTGTCACTTCCCACTGTAGTTACCCAAAAATAGCTTCTACCAGCTGACACTAAAGCCCTGTCCACAGGGCAACTGTACCCAAGTCAGGGGCCCGTGTTGTAGCATGGCTGTTCTGTGACCT
The DNA here is from genome assembly GCF_965140235.1 of Caretta caretta. Taxonomy (NCBI): domain Eukaryota; kingdom Metazoa; phylum Chordata; order Testudines; family Cheloniidae; genus Caretta; species Caretta caretta. The sequence continues at coordinate 21,082,237 of NC_134218.1, forward strand.
GGTTAAAAACATACTGTAGATAGAACCAACTGTGACTGAGTTAAAGTGTCAGACTATTCAAATGATAGGCAAAGTCCCAGGACTGACCAAAGTTTTAGTTTAGGGGACATGGTTAGGTCCGGATTACACTACACCTCTTAGCCATATCTCCTGACATGGACCCCTGAATTGTAAGTACATTTATCCCCCTACTCTCTAGGCTGGCTTTGAGGGATCCATCCAGAATAAGTAATACTATACCTAGCTCTTAAAGAGCGGTAAATCGCAAAACACTTCACAAAGGAGGCCAGTATCATTATACCTTTTTTACAGATGGGGAAATTGGGGCACAGAGAAATGAAATGACTTGCCCAAGGTCACTCAGCAGTCTAGTGGCAGATCCAAGAAGAGAAGCCAGATCTCTTGAGTCCCAAGTTCCCAGTGCGCTACCCCCTACACCACACTGCCTCCAAGGTGGCCCCCACTGGGAGCCTCCCTCAAAGGAGTGGGATGAAACACCTCAAACTTGGACCATGGCTGAAATTAGCCCAGAGCCACCAACATCTCCTTTTTCCATGGTGAGTGTTTGCCCAGCCCTGTTTACTGCAAGCAAGGGGGTGGGGGAAGAGACAGAACGTAGCTCCCTAGGAGGCACCTCAAAGAAGATTCCCATTCAGAGGGTCACATTCTGACCTCAGTTACACAAGTGTAACCTTGTTGGACCTCAGTTGCATTTGGGCAGCCCCATGAAAAGTAACAATTTGCACCAAAGTAACTGCAAGCAAATGTGGCTCAAAGGGGCTGAGTACGTAGCCTGTATTTCTGTTGGTGAAGCTGACTTTACTGGGACTGCTCATCGGAGTCAGTGCTCAACAACTCAAGCAAGCTTTGTGTAATCGGGGCCCTGGTTGATTGGCTGCACGTTTCTGGGTGAATTCCCTGCTTTGAGCACACCGCAAATGGGCCAACGTTCAACCCTCCATTCATCAGCCCCCCGCTTCTAAAGCTTTCCCCTTTGTTCAAAGACATCAGCCTCCCTGCTAGTAACCGTTGCCCTGAGCATTGCACATCAGTGCTGTCTTCCAGATAACCTGCTAACATCTGCTGTACATCTGCACCACTGACTAATGAAATGTGGCACAGCAGAGAGGGAGGAGGGACTTTTGTTGTCCCTCCACCCCCCCCTTTCCCCACTGCATGTAAACATCACACGCATGCTGATGCTCAGACCTTGCTACAGGCCCATTACCCTTGCCAGGAGCTTTGTGTGGCAGCCTGTTTTTGGCATTCCCAGCTCACCTCCCGAGAGGAGAGGGGCCATGCAGACAGGTAGACGGCCTTTGGCTTCAGCCACTAGGCAAGAGGCTCCTGTTTTGAGCCAGAATGCCAAGTCGGATGTGCTTTGGCAGCCTCCCCTCCTGGACGCTTGTGAAAGAATCTGACAGAGGGGCGGATGATTGAAAAAATAAATAAAGGTTTGGAGTGATCAAAGGGAAACCAACTCCATTCCCATCTGGAGGAATTCTGGAGAGGGTGGGTATTGGAGAAAGGAACTTGCTGGTAGAATCAGATGCTTTCCTGCATGCACACTACAAGCTGTTTTTGCTGAAATCCTGCCTCCGACCACCGTGGCCTGGCTCCATGAGGCCAAATTTTGGGTTGGTCCCTGATTTTGAACATCCCCTTTTTGCCCACCTAAACGGGACACCTGCCCAAGTGGATGTGCACTGCTTTAGTGTGTGCAGGCCCTGTATCTGCACACACTAAAGGTATTAGTACCCATTGCAGCAGGGCATGGCGGGGGTAAAAGACATTATACTGGTGTATTGACTGCATCTCTGCTCATTACATAACAGTCCAGAGCAGGTGGAGAACCAGGGGTCCAGGTTGCTCCGTTTGTCCAGTTTGCCCCCCTGTGAATGCAGAGGCTCCAAAAAACAGATACCCCCATGGCAAGATGTATGAACTACTGGAATAAGAACACCCAGGGGAGCAATCCGACTTGAGGATCCCTAAGCGAGGTGATTAAGCAATATGAAGACTCGTGCCCGCTGGGGCTGAGAACGTCACACTCACTGCAGCTCAGGCCTCAGGCAGATTGATCCAGTGCTAGCACAGCTGGCAGGGCTGTGTTTATTTATCCAGTAGGCCACCCAGCCTCCTCTCAGATTCCAGTTGTGATTTACAAGGTCTCGTGCCAGTGCCCAGTTACATGAGTTCGGAGAGGACTGTGACTTTTGACCTTCCCGTGCACGTGTTGAGGCTGGAGACTGATATATGAGCCAATTACACTGACAAACCTGTATTTAACGGATGGGGCTGCTGAACAAATTGAACTCCCGTATCCAGGCTGCATTTTCCATCATCATTTCAGGATTCAGTTGTCTGCTGACATTCTGCTTGGCTGATTTTGAACAACCTTTTCTCTCAGAGTATGCCACACTCTGAAGGGTGTCTCACAGTCTAGACCCACACCTTGCACTTATCTAGCTTCTATTTGCATCAATAATCTCCTATCAGACTCACTGATTCAGGAAATTGAGGGGATAGAAAACATTGCTTCTCTTGAAAAAAACTCTTCCCAGCTATTTTTCAGCTTCCTGCCTCCTTAATTTTCTCACATCCCTCTCTCTCTAGTTCTCCATCCTCCCAGATGTGAGGTGTGTATGGTTCTGAATATCCTCCCGCCCTAGCTCAGTGTAACAACCTATGAGCTGCATGTGGCTCTCAAGGGTTCTAGGAAGCCTCCTCCTCCCATTGTCCATCCATGCTGGCAATTTGAGACCCAGGCTTGGGCTTGCACCAGCTTTTGCTCAGCCTGCAGGCTCATAGAGGAGCTGAAGAGCACAGGCAGAGATGCTAAAGGCTCCCATGACATCTTGAAAAGAGCCATTGTGCAAATACAAGGAAAACAAACACGTGAAGACTAAAACCCAAACCAGCAGGGAGTTGCCCTTCTGACATTAGACCCCACAAGCCACCCTTTCAGTCCTGGCCTTCAGATTTGCACACCCAATTTCACTTGCACAAGGGTGAGCACTCAACCTGTATACATCCTATGTGCACATGAGCCTCCATTCCACACTTTTGTGACCAACTACCCAATCAGGGTAACTAAGTGTGCAAATCAGGCACATAAGTTTGCATGCACAGTTGAGGAGAATAGGCCCTGAAGCACACAGGCCCTCAGTTTCCCCTTTCTTGGGGGGTAATAACACTCATCAGGTTGCTGTGAGCCTTAATTCACAGACATTTGCAAATGCTTCAAGAGCTTCAGCCTGAAGGGGCTTTGGGTTTGCAAAGTGGCATTGTGTTTTGGTTATTAAAATAGGCAGGCAAGGGGAATGTGCCTGGGAGAGTATGATCCTGGCTTTGCAGATCCTTGTGTGCATCATCCGTGGCATGCATGCGGATCAGGGAACATCAAGGAGGGAGGGACATTGCCCTGTTTCCTGCCGATTCTCAAACCCAGCCTGTGACATGGATGACTTCTTTTCCATCAGAAAGGAATTCTTGCTCTGCCCCATTCATCAGAGATCAGCTGGCGGCTCAGCAGGAGCGGCGAAATTCAAACCAGTTTTTTGCAGCCTTTGCCCAGCATCTCTTCTCTTTAGCTTGCAGAGTGCAGGCCTCTGGGAGACGGATTTGCTATCTGGAGGCAGCAGCTCCACAGAGCCTGGCTGGCTATGAGAGCAGCAGCATGAAACGGGGAGAGCTCAAGTGTGCCCTGGGTATGTGTGTCCATGTACAATGTCTGTGGGTGCACAGGGGTTTTGCTCATATACTGTAGAGTATGTGGGCCTTGTTTGTTCTCATTTCCCCTGGGTATTCTCATTTCCGCGCAGTATCAGGGGGGCATCTCTCTGTTCACCTCCCATACAGAGGGCCAAGGCCCATGAGTGCAAATGAGAATCAGCCCTGTATATTGGAATGTGCTGGGCCCCATCTGTGGTGTCTGAGGCAAAGGTATCACCACAGGGAGGTATAGATCTGTAGAATGATCGCTCAGACTTGTAGGACCTAACCTTAAGCTCTCTTCTGGCCCCATACAAGATGGGACCTGTTTCGATCATGTCTGCCTGAGCGCAACTTGTCCAGGACAGAGGCAGTTGTTGAAAGCTTGACTTTTTTTTTTTTTTTTTAAATCTAAGCAGAGCCCAGCAAAGGAAGTGGCAGATTGCAGTTCTGGAGACTCACTTCCTCCTGTTCTAGCCAAAGATGATCTTCAGTGTCATAACAGACTGAGCAGACTGTTATGAGAAAAGCAATGTGATTGCCCTCCCTTCTGAGGGGAGCAGACAAGGACTAACCAGAAAAGAGGGCCTCAGAACTCACTCCCACCTGTTTGGTTCTGTGCGACAGGTAGAGAGCACTACAGGTCTCCATAGTTCTCCAGCGCAGTGGTTCTTAGCTGAAGAATCACTACTCTGATGCACAACATGAAGCCAGATGACAGAGGCTGAGAAGTTCTCTGCAGAGTTTAAAAACTTTCATTAAAGAATAGAAAGGATTCTCTGATGGTGCTTTAGGCCTGCATTCTGACTCTTGGTCTCAGCTTCCTAGCAGGAGACAGACTGGAATTCCTCTAGCTCTCAGAGATTTGTGGCCTTTCTGGGTATGAGGAGTTCAGATCCATTCAGAGACCCAAGGGTAAGAGTCTAGTCAAACGATATCTTCAGCAAAGCAAATTACTGAGGAGTAAGTATCTCCTGTAGACTTCCCTGGAGGCTGCAAAGAAAGTGTTCTGTATGTAAACAACTGCAGTAATCAGATTAATTGACTATATAGCTAGAGGGAAATGTGTAATTCCAGAAGGAACATATATACATTCTTAAATGCATCAAGATCCCGTTTTTCAAACGGTGGTGGATGTGCTTTTGAAAATGTTCAGGTACCATCCTACTTTGCACATACATCAGTGCATATGCAGGCACAAATCCCTAATCTGCACATGCATCTGGCACACAAATCCCCAGTTAGTACATGGCCACACAGTTGATCATGCACAAAGCAAATGTGCATTTATGTACTCACAAACACCAATCAGCTGACTTTGGATCAGGCCCTGAATATATCTTTTGGTTAAAAAAAAAATAAATCTGAATTACACCACTTTGGATTGGCAGAAAGAGTGTAAAGCCCCATTCTGGGATGGAACATAAAGGATTCTGGAATATGGGCCGGGGAAGAATAAATGGAATGGTTTGGGGACTGGTAGATGGGAAAAGGTTCTCTTAGCATATGCGCAATGTGCCTCAGATGGCCCGCTGGTTGGGTCATTAGCTTCCCTGGCCCAGATGAAGTACTGAGGGGAGTGTGACATGAACACTGATTCATGTCCCCCCTCCCACCGGGAAAAGGCTGCTCTGGTGTGGGTGTGGGTGTGTGCGGGGGGGGGGGGGTGGTGTCAGGGGCCCAGACATTGGAAAAGTTAGGATTCCCCTGGCGTCTAGTAGAAAAGAGTGAAGCACATCCTCACTTGGAGACAATGTGCTCTTTGCAATGGCCCTATTCCCCACTGGGTCTCCTCCCCTACCCTCACCACACAGCCAAGTCATGTGGCCTGTTTGTGGACATCCTCCTCTCCGAATATTAAAATTCCAAGTGGTGTCAGCAGCAGCAGGTTCAGGCAGGCTCATGAATGCTTTCAAGAGCTGTCCCAGTCTCCAACAAAATGCTAAACAGACGTGCTGGAAATCAGAGGGATTTAGAGCCAGAAAACCAAGAAAGGAATGAGTTCGGGATTTGTGCTAGATCCACTAAAACTCAGTATCCGACAGTGGCTGAAATCCTCTAGCCCCAATGGCCTGGGACTCCCAAACATAACATCTTAGCGCAGCTGCTCGAGAAAGTACTTACAACCTTGCCCTGCTAGGGATTGTGGGTAATTTGGTACAGAGCCTTTTCTTGGCTTGGGTGAGCAAGAGTTACTGTACTTTGTTGCCTCAGACTTGCTAAAGACAAGGAGTGTTAATAAATACTCCCTGCACCTTCAGCACCCCAGGAGTCACTCAAAGATCAGAGGAGATGCACTGCAAGAGCCAGCAAATGATGTTAACTTAGAACAATATTGTTCTACAGACTGAGGAGGTGGCTGTTCTGTACTGCTCGGAGTTCCCATTTGCAGGCCTTGTGGACAAAGTGTTTTCAGGAAGGATCTGAGTGAAGAAGGTGGGAGGGTGACAAACAGGCAGGGGGAGGAGGCTGCAAGCATGGAAGCTGCTAAAATGAGATTCAGAGACTAGAGCAGAGAGGCATCCATTGGTGGAGCGAAGGGAAGTGAGCAGGAACAGGAGCAGAGCTGTTCAAAGCCAAGAGTCCTATGCGTGGTTCACTAGGCAAAGGGGCAGTAGGTGTAAGGGATTTGCACAGGGAGTGGTGTGGTCCAGGCCAAATAGCAGGGAATGCAGGTGATTCTGGCTGCTACTTTGTGGAGGGTGAGTGAGATGGGAAACAAGGAGGATGTTGCAGTTGCCAAGGTAGGAGACAGCCACGACATGGACAGATATTTTAGCTGAAGGGATGGATTTTTTATATGCTCATCCAAGGATGTCAAGGCATTGACCCATTGATTCATGAAACCTCAGACAATTCTCACCATTGTGCAGACAGGTAAACTGAGGCAAAGATTAAGTGGCTTGCCCAAGGTTGCACAGTGAGGTGGAAGCCAAGCCAGGAATAAAACATGTCTGCTGACTCCCAAATCTTCTCTCTAGCCACTACACCACTCTGCCTCTCACAAGGTTATTTACTGAGTAGTTGGTCCCATGCAGGCATGGGGTGTCACTGAGCAAATATCCCCCTGAGGTTGAGTGGGTCTCTTATGGAGCTCTCCAAGGCCCAGGAGGCAGGAGCCCCACACAACTCAGGAGCCAAACCTTGGTTTCTCAAATGGTCGCACCAAGGGGCACAGCTAGGCCACTGGACGAGCCCAGCCCATAAATCTGATTGCTAATAAGAACATTCCCAACATTAGCCTAGACAGCCTATATAAAGAGGGACTGCATCAGTGAGTCAGAAATAGGATGTGACACCTTTCACCATGAGCCCTCTGGCCAAGTCACACAGTCAAAACAAATGGACCCCTTCAGGGGTAGCAATGAGTTCAGTAAACTCTGTGCCCTCACCAGGGTCTTCAGCCCCTTCTCTGGGCCCTTTAAATCAAGCCCTTCACTTGTCCCCTTCTCAGGGTTAGGTCACTTCACCAGCCCCCCTACTACTCTAGGTCCAGCCCAGGGACCCTATAAACAGCAGCGTCGTGCTGCTGCTTCCCTGGGCCTGTTCCCACCCTGTCCCTTTACCCATTACCTTAGGGCTAGTCTCATGGCCTCTCTCTCCCAGGGTAAATAAATGCTGTCCTTTGAGCTCCTGTTACCAGCAAGAAGCACCCTTCCTCAGCCAGGAACTACCCTATTCAGCCCCTGCAGATCCTTTTATCTGAGCCTTCTGGACTCCGATTGGCTGCCTCCATGGGAGGCCCCACCTTTGCTGCTCCTTTCCTGGGGCAGGGTGTAGTAGGACTGCAAGGCCTCCAGGAGGAGGCCACGAAGGGCTGGTGCATCCCATCACACCATCTCACAGCTTTCTGTGGCCTCTGTGCAGTGAGTTGGTGGGTCCTAATTCAGTGCCTAGTGCAGTGGTCCCCAAACTGTGGGGTGTGCCCCCTCAGGGGGCACAGAGGAACATTCAGGGCATGGCAGGGACTGGTCCAGCCCACATAGGGGGTGGGGAGGGAGGGCCAGCCAGTCCCGCTCTGTCCCCAGCTGCAGCCATGGCCTTGGCTCCTGGCCCAGCCACGGCCCCAGCTACCGGTCTTGACTGTGGTCAGCCCCCTGGCCTGTGCCCCCAGCTGTGGCCTCAGCCCCGCCCCCAGCCTTGGCTCCCAGCCCCGACTACAGCCCTGCTCCCAGCCATGACTCCAGCCTTGACTGTGGCAAGGTAAAAAGTTTGGGGACCACCAGCCTAGTGGATTGGTATCTACGTCCCAGAGCCACCTGCCATTATTGGTACTGATTCTGGCAGTCGAGAGGCCAAGGAGTGAGTAGACTATGGAGACTGAACTCCCTTCTTGCTGCTGATGGTCCTTCCATGGTAGTGCTGTGGCCGTGGCCTGTGCCATACTTGGGGGTCTGTGAACAGCAGGGCTGACCAAGTACAACAGATAAGACTTTTTCCTGGTTGTGTCCCTAGCCCCAGTGCAGCAAAGCCACGTGCTTAAATCCCCGTGGCTCCACGGAGATTTAAAGCCGTGCTGAATCAGTGCCTCTCTTAAAAGCCATAGTGCTCCTACCCAATGACTATTTCCTAAGAAGTCTCTTCACAGTTCCCAACCTTGCCCATTGCCCCCACACTATTACCAAGGGAATGGAAACTGGCACGGAAAAACATTAATAACAATGGTGAGTGAGGATAGAGTGAGCGCGCATATGCGGGGAACCCGACATAAAACTGTTGCAGGTGGTAAAAATCCCTGCCTGGCTTGTAATATTTCCCTTCTGCTCAGGCTTTGCTAAAGTCCATAAACAAGGGAAAGGTCCCTAGGGAGCCCTTACAGAAACTATGAAAAATAATTAAAATAAAATAAAATAAATAAATGTGAGGAGATTGAAAAAATAAACTCCGTCTGCATGAGCTTTGGCTGCCTCCCCCATGAGGCAGCCCCAGAATTAGAAACAAAAGATGCTTTGCTGAAGGAGAATAGAGACTCCCAACCTAGTGAGCAGGAAGGTTTCCAGCCACAGCAGCTGTATTCAGCCCCCAACACACTTCTTCCTGGCTGGGACTCTGGGGCAGCCCAATCCAGTTCATGGTTCCTGCATATAGAATCATAGAATCATAGAATATCAGGTTTGGAAGGGACCTCAGGAGGTCATCTAGTCCAACCCCCTGCTCAAAGCAGGACCAATCCCCAATTAAATCATCCCAGTCAGGGCTTTATCTGGCCTGACCTTAAAAATATCTAAGGAAGGAGATTTCACCACCTCCCTAGGTAACACATTCCAGTGTTTTACCACCCTCCTATTGAAAGAGTTTTTCCTAATATCCAACCTAAACCTCCCCCACTGCAACTTGAGACCATTACTCCTTGTCCTGTCCTCTTCTACCACTTAGAATAGTCTAGAACCATCCTCTTTGGAACCACCTCTCAGGTAGTTGAAAGCAGCTATCAAATCCTCCCTCATTCTTCTCTTCCGAAGACTAAACAATCCCAGTTCCCTCAGCCTCTCCTCATAAGTCATGTGTTCCAGTCCCCTAATCATTTTTGTTGCTCTCCGCTGGACATTTTCCAATTTTTCCACATCCTTCTTGTAGTGTGGGGCCCAAAACTGGACACAGTACAGCCATTGGCCTTCTTGGCAACAAGGGCACACTGTTGACTCATATCCAGCTTCTCGTCTGCTGTAACCCCTAGGTCCTTTGCTGCAGAACTGCTGCCGAGCCATTCGGTCCCTAGTCTGCAGCGGTGCATGGGATTCTTCCATCCTAAGTGCAGGACTCTGCACTTGTCCTTGTTGAATCTCATCAGATTTCTTTTGGCCCAATCCTCTAATTTGTCTAGGGCCCTCTGTATCCTATTCCTACTCTCCAGCGTATCTACCTCTCCTCCCAGTTTAGTGTCATCTCCAAACTTGCTGAGGGTGCAATCCACACCTTCCTCCAGATCATTTATGAAGATATTGAACAAAACCAGTCCGAGGACCGACCCTTGGGGCACTCCACTTGATACCAGCTGCCAACTAGACATGGAGCCATTGATTACTACCCGTTGAGCCCGACAATCTAGCCAACTTTCTATCCATCTTATAGTCCATTCATCCATCCCATACTTCCTTAACTTGCTGGCAAGACTACTGTGGGAGACTGTCAAAAGCTTTGCTAAAGTCAAGGAACAATACGTCCACTGCTTTCCCCTCATCCACAGAGCCATATCCCTTGCATGCCTTTGTATCTCCTGCTTTTACATGGTATAACCCATTCTGTATTTGCACGGACATGGCCACAGATACTGTCATGGCATGACAAATACAACATAGACCTGTGGTATGTCTTTATTCAGCTCTGGCTACCTCCGGGGACATGGATATCCCACTAGTGGAAAGTCCACCTTCAGGGAGTTTGCAGTGGCACAAAGCACCTGCAAACTCTACTCGGCTAAGGGGCACAGCGATTGCCATCAGAGCCTCTCAAATGGGCAATCTGTGCCAGGAAAAGGGCATGGTCCAGGTGCCCATGCAATGCACTGGGTTTAGTGCATCTGATAGGCCATCCACCTCTGCCAGCAGGACTCCAGGTGCAGCTTGAAGCAGCTTTCCCCTGCTGGAGTTCCCTAGGGGAGGGGAGTGATGCAAGTGCTGCCTGACTTTCCTTGGAGGGTGAATCCCTTGCGGAGCAGAAGCCACCACTGGTGCAGAGGGAGGAGAGTGTAGTTGCAACCTCCTAAGCCAGTGGGGATGAATCAAACCCAAAGGGCCAAATTCAGGTACAGCTCCACCAACTCCAGGAGTAAGAGCTTCTATTTAAATAGTGCCAATGGGTCTAGATCATTCCTACATGGAGAAAAAGAGCCAAGAAATCAGGACACTCCAGGACTTTCATCTGGTGGAGTTTCTGCCTAATCACTCCATTGCCAACCCCTCATCCCCATGGAGCAGGCAAGGGTTCATGCCAGCCCTCCTCCCTTGTAGGTGATCCAAGGTCTGCACAGCTCTCAGGAGACCAGCACCTCTGCACAATTCCCCACAGCATCATGGCTCCGTCCTGTGATGCACTCACCAGTCACTGCGCCTGAGCATCCCTTCCGGGAGGGAGTCATTGAGCAGAGGTGCCACCAGCACAGGGAAATGCTGGCAGAGTCACATTATCTTACGTGTCCCAGTCTCTCATGTCTGAGGAGGATGGTGTGGAGGAAAATGGCCCATCCCCAGGCTGCTGCACTGAGAACCCTGACCCCACAGTGCACCTGTAGAGCGGGATTTTGTGGGGTGGGAGAAAGGGAAACAATGCAGCTGAGCCACTGAACTCCCCTCCCCACCCTAGGGATGTCAATTCTAGTTTCCTCCTGTGCATGGTAGCAGGTCAGACCCATGGCATTTGCCTGAGAAATATTCTGTAGAGCCATGCCATGCTAGCAAAGGATCTGGTACTGCTCCTGCTGACATCTACAGAAAAGCTCCCATTGATTTCAGTGATAGATGGTACTCCTCTGTCTGAATCAACACCGAACTGCGCAATGAGAAGGAAAACTTGGGGGTCATTAAGGATCCCAAGCACTCATTGCAGGAGTGGGGTGTTAAGTAGTGATAAAATACGGCATTCTCCCTTCGTTCCGTTATTAATGGAATAAAATGGCACGAGATCAACTTTTTGCTATGAATAAATTCATGTTCCTCCCAGCTATTGAATAATCTGCTACCCTGGGAGGGTCCATAAAGGCCTCTTTCCATTCTCAGAGACATTGGGGTATATCCACAGCAGAAGCAACTGGCTCTAAGTGTCAGTCTCACAAGCTGTTCCAGCCTCATTCCCTGGCTCCAACAAAATGCTGAAGAGGCACTGTGGAAATTTCAGGGACTGGGAGCCAAGCACTGACCAGGAAGGAAAATTATGGGGGGGATTCATGCAAATTCACCTAAGGCTCAGTAACCAACAGCTGCAGAGCTCCCCAAACCACCAGTGATTTGAAGACTCCAACAAAACACTTTATCACAGCTGCTTTGTTCCAGAACTTTCTGGTTGTAAATTAGAGGTAAGAGCCTAATATTACACTTGGATTTTCCAAAGACCCTGGAGAAGACAGAAGTGTGTGATCTTCCAGGAGACACCGAAGAAGAAGGTAGGATTGATTGGAGTCATAGGACCAGATCCTCAACTGGTGTAAATCAGCATTGCTCCAGTGTAATCAATGGAACTACATCAGTTTACACCAGTGAAAGAACCAGCCCACATAAAATGGGTTGCAAAAGACCTATTGATTATTTGGTCACCCTTGTCTCCTTACTACCCCATCGGTGTGAGATCACTTCTACCCGACAGCTGGTCAAATAGGAAAAAAAAGTGATTTGGTTAATATTAGTGAATAAAAGTCTCAAATTCAGTTTCCTTTGATTCTAGGAGTTTGATCTGCAATTTTTATTCATGAATATTCCACCAGCAGCTGTTCACAGAAGTGTCTGTGAATCGCAAAAGTTTTATAAATTTTACATGAACAATGCTTGTGGAAACGGGAACTGGAAACTGGGTTACTCACTAATCATTATTCTTTTGTTTAATAACGTTTGTCATCCAAACAGGGAGCAAAAATGTGACTTATGGGACCAATCACACAACATGAACAACAAATGTCAGAGAGAAAATGGAGTGAACAGCTTATAAACAACCCCTATGCTGAAAATTGTTCACCCAGCAAATACATGCAAATAAACACATTCAAGGAAAATCAGGACCAGTTCATGAAAAATTCACTCATCATAAAAGGGGCTACATTGTTAGGGCCAGATAGTGATCATATTACTCCAACTGATGAACAGTTATTCACATGAGGAGTCCCACTGAAGTCAATGGAGTCAGTTATGTAAGTAACTGCTCACCGGTGTGAATAAAGGATTCATAATTTGGCCCCCATTGTATATTACTCTTAACTAATAGTTCAACGAGCTCCATTTTTGAATGTTTGCCCAATGCCATTTTCAGTGTCTCAAAAGTAGTGCATCTCAAGAGAGTATCCAACAGCCTCATAGATATTACCGTTAGTAATTTTTTTTTCTGTAAATAAGCCTCTCTCCCTCCCCCACCCCCCGCCTTTCCCCCTCTATCAGGTAGAGATGCACAAACAGGCCTGGCCCTTGCAAAATGAATTTAATAAATCACACACACACATACATGCACACATGTTATCTGACAGTCTGAGAGGTTATTGTGTAAATCCATGAGGCTGCATTTCCAGAGCTCACCAGGCATATGCTGCTACACAGGTATGCGAGTGCCATCTTGCTCTGGTACAGTATCCCAGTCCACAGCAGCTGCCTGTCTACCTGCTCCATTAAAAGGCCCAGGACAAGTCCGCCTGAGGAGTTATAGGCCGCATACCTGTGCGTATGAACTCAGGTTCCCATTTTAGGCAATGGTATCAGTATCTGGGGATAGAGCCAGACTGTGCGGGTCGGAGAGCATCATTGCAGCTGTGTAGTGCCTAGTGTGACAGCACTGAGAAACGCCCCCATTGCTGTGTGCGGTGAGGGAAACGAAATGGTGTCATTAAAATTAGCATCAGGTGATGGCTTCATGACTGTCAAGTCTTCACCCAAATACACCAGTTGGGTTTGTCATGAGTGTGAGGTGTTTGTTTTGCAGCACAACAGGAGAATAAATCAAACGTGGAGCTCCTCTGCTTGTCCTTAGTTTCTCCTATGGCTTCTGCTCCATTCATAAATAAAAATGATACAGCAATTTCCATCAGTAGATCTCAAAGTGCTTTACAAAGGAGGTCAGTGTGAGTATTTTGCAGATTGGGAAGCTGAGGCACAGAGGGGCAGTGACTTGCCCAAGGTCACCCAGGTGGCCAGGGGCCAATCTGGGACTAGAACGCAGGTCTTCTGCGGTTCAGTCCATTGCTCTATGCCTAGATAACTTGGTCTCTCCCAATCAGCTTCCATGCACTCCCACAAACCCTTTAAGGCAGCTCATTCAGGAGATCACATCTCCTGTAAAACTTTTATTTTCTAAGATACAAAAGAAAACAGAGCCAGTGATTCATACTATTGGGCATGGAGGTTAAGGGAGAAGTGAGGTTGACAAGGTATCAGAACTGTGCCATCAGATTTCTCGAGGTCTATACCATGCTGTGCAGCACAGAAGAGACCTGCTCTGCCCAATGGAACTCTCAGGGCTAGCAGAAACCTCCAGGCCTCTTCAAACATGCTGAGGAGAATGTGGCTTGTTCTCACCTCTTCTTGCTCATGGCTTTGAGAATCCAACTCAGGCATCGTCGCCATTTCACTAGCATTAGAAGAGAAACTGGTCCGCTATAAAGTTCTGGAAGACACACACACACAATTATCTCTTATGCAGAAATTTTCAATGTATCCTCCTCTATTGTCTATTGTTACCCCCAAATCTATTCCCATTCAGCCCAAAAATCCACTCCACATTCTTCTCCTTCTTATTCCAAGTGAATGAACAGACTGCTGGAGTCCTTTACCGCTCTGACCCTAAGGCCAATTTCATTTTCTCCTGGGATGGATAATGACAAGCAAATGCCGGCCTGGATTTCTGCATACACCAGGTACTTCTCGGAGGCTGCTGCTTCTTCATTCGCTGCCCTCCCGCCGCCCTCCACCCCGAGGCCAGTCCCACTTTTAAAAGAGACATATCTTCTGCAAAATATTCATCCCCTCTTGTGTGTGTTTGTATAAGAGGGGACTGTATCTGACATCTCAGCACCTAGATGCTAGGATGACAAGAGCTGTATAAATATAGAAGAGATAGAAATTCAGCCCAGACAGAAAACTTTAAGAACTACCCACAAATTACCTATGATATCTTAGGGTTTTACACTATCACTCGTCACTGTAGTGTCTGGGCTTATTTCCACGGCTGCAACTCAACTGGAGTCACTCGGTGTGACTGATCCGAGAATTTGGTCTTGTGACTGTATACTTGTTGTTGAAGTTTTCAAGCACAACAGGGAAGGGTCCCGCAAAGCGTGACCTTCCTATTACGTCTGCACATGATTTCTTCCCTTCCCCGGCCTGGATTTGAAATACACCCCTGAAAGCCTGCAAAGCTGAATGCGCAGGGCCAGTTTTTGAGCTCAGTCATGCCAGAGAAGCTCCACTGAAGTGTAACTGAGATCAGACTCTGGCCCACTCTCCCTAACAGGAACCCGCAGGGAGGTGTCACAAGCCGCTTAGTTGCAATTTGGCAGATCTCAGGATAACCCCACCTGCTTGTCTTCTGCATAGGTCATGGCCCAGCGATAGTAAAGGTTGGGAAGGTAGGGACTTTCCCACACACTGTTGTGCTAATGTATTGTACCACAGCCATCTCAGAGATGAGGGGAGGGAGGGAGAGGCGACTCTGAGATGCACATTATCTCCAGGCCCAGCTTCAATCATATTTCTCCATCAAAGTATTTCAACCTTTCTAAGCGGGGGGTGGGGGAGGGGAGGGAGAGGGAGAGGCAGAGGGGGACAGACAGAGAGGCTGACTCCTAGAATTAGCAGGGAGGTTGTGCATGAACTTTCAGACAGGCTGGGGTTTCCCCTTCCCTCCTAATGCAACTCAACCTTGACCTGGAAGGACCTTCTGCACAGGGGAGAGATGACATTAATCTCACTGCTCAGTCAACCTTGAGCTCTCTTTTAAGTGCCCGGTGTGACACAGGCTGCTTCCCAGGGCTGGAGTCCTGTTCACGGTGGGTTGTGCTTTGAGCATTCCTGCTTTTACACTCTCCAGTTTTATTTTGCTTGTAACCTGCCCAGCAGAAAAATGTGGAACCCCACCGGGTTCCTGTCCCCACCATCACCACCCCCAAGCAGAAATGCATAGCAAAGGAATCGCAAGCAAAACCACTGCACTGAGGCTGCCCAGGAAAAAAGGTGTTTGGGGTTTCAACTGGGTCATGTAATGAGAAATCAGAGTGGGAAAAGCACTATCAGGTCATCTAGATTACTCCCTCCCCTGCCACCCCACAGTGCTCCTTCCACTACATTCTCTCGTCCCGTTTTCAATGGCCCAAGCAATGCAGCACCCATCACTTCCCTTGGGAAGTAGTGCACAGCTGGACAGATCTCACTGTTAGGGAATGTTTTCTGATAATCACCCTAAATTGCTGCATTCTTAATTTCATCCCATTACCCCTTGTGTCATACCTGTTTCCAGCATCCCATTGGTAGCCCCCTAGAAATGTGTCATATGTGCCATATGCTAGGGGTTGTGGAAGTGGGGTGGGGGTTGGGGGGGAAATTGAGGCATCAGGAGAGCTGCAGAGTTGTGCAAATATTTGCTTTGGTTTTGGTTCATGTGGAATCACAACCCCGAGTTCAGGGTTGAGTCTGAATCCTAAAACTCCAAGCATAACTCAAGCAAAACCACAGAGAGTCACCTGCTTTTGAATTGAAACTTTTGCAAAACTGCAATCCGCCCTCCATTATAAACAGGATCCAGGTTCAACTGAAAAGGTGGTGGGACTCAGAGAAGCTTTGGATGAACCTGGGCTGGTTTTGGACTTCCGAGGAACTGGCTTGCATAGCAAGAGTCTTCGCATTGGTAGGAACTTGTGAGTCCTCTCCCACCACAGTAGCAGGAGATAGCAGGGAAAATAGATCTGGGTTCAACCAAATCCCGGGATTTAACCCTTCCAATATGGATCCAAACACTCCCAGAACAGACCCCTACCCCAACATGTATCTGAACTCTCCCAGATCAGAACCCCTCCTTCTTCTGGATCTGAACACTCCTGGATCAGATTCAGAACCCCTCTCACTGTGGATCCAAAATTTGCTCTTCCCCCTTCTGAACCAAAACCACCCTCTGATTTGAATCGCCTTCATTCTGCAGCTTGGACTCCTTTAGGGAGGAAAGCAGAAAGCAGCAAGCTTGAACTCCCTTTCCCTGCTTCGGGATATAAACTTGGTTTCACAACTTGCATTCTCGGAACAGAGAGCTGTTGTGAAGACAAATAATCTGTTCTCCTTGTGGGCTGACACTGATAATAAACCGTGTGTGGAACACATGGGCCAGCAGAGACACGTGCTTAGAACTACACAACCGAAACTCTCTTTTTGCAGAAGATGTAATTCTTTCTTTCTGGGATATTTGGCACTGGCAGAGAAATTGATCTACGGATACCACTGCAGGACTGCCCGCTCCCCACAGCTCTTTTGAACCATCCACCTGTAGCACAGGAAGCTGGATGCTGTGCCTGGATTCTCTCTGCAGGCTCCAAGAATGTACCTACCCCGGGACCCCTGCATGCACTCTTGCTGGTATGCAAGAGGAATTCAGGCTCAATGCTGATTTCAACTAAGGCATTGAACCCAGATCTTCTGAGGCAGAAAGCTGCAGTGTTAACCCACTGAAATCTCTTCTGTTCTGCTCCTTAAATGGTGGTTTACAGGGAATGTCACCAAGGTGCCTGATCCCCACCATCATGGGCTGAAATGGAACTGCCCAGGGATTGCTAGTAGGGGTCACTCACCACCTGTCAGGGCTTTCAAGGGCAGGCACAAGGCAGGGTTAGTGCTGGAATGAAGGCGACATTTGTCAGACGGGTTTTTCTTTAGCAACTTACAATTGTAGCCTTTAAAACTCTCTCTGTGCTGCTGTTCCCATTGGGTGTCCATGGGTTGGGCTGCCTCTGCTCCATGGCCCTCTCCCTACTCTCCTGCTCCATTGCCATGCATCCGACTGCTCCTGCCTTGTGTGTCATCAATTCTGCTCCCTTTCCTTGGGTTGTGTCCTTTGTAACTCCATTGACGCGTCATGACAATTCCACTCCATTTCCATGTGCCAGGCCTCTCCCACTCTGGGTCTGGGTCCCTTTGCTCCTGCCTTGCTTCTAAGTACCCTGCCCTGTTGCTCCTCTCACTGTCTCTGTGTGCCATTGCTCTGTCAGCCTACCCTGCCATTCTTCCCCCACTTCTGTGGGTCCTGCTGCCCTAGCCCCCTTTCTGTGTGCCTTGATGCTCCCACTGGCTCCAATGCAGTCCTTCCCACCACCCCAGCTCCTTTTCCATCTCCCACTTTCCCTGAGTTCTTCAGGGGATTTTGTCCCTCTTCTCTTAGTGCTGGAAGGCCCAGTATAGCTGAGCCTGTCCTCGCAGCCCAGTGCAGGCTGTGCGTTGTACTTCTCTCATTTGGGGTAGCAGACAGATGTAGGGCTGTCAGCCAAATCTGGGACCACATGCCCACCTGTTCAACTGGGTTTCAGAGCTGCAAGGCCCAGGATCCAGTGTTCCACCAGCTTCTCCCCCTTCCCTGCCTGCCGCAGACTCCTTGGCTGTGGGACTAGGGGCTGAGTGGTCCAGAAGGGAGTAAGGGCTGGGTCTGTGGTGCCTCTGGAAGGAGTTAGAGGGATCATGGCCAGAAGTTTCGTCTTAGCCAGGACGTCGTTTCCCAGTTGGGACCGGGAAAAAGGGGAAGACGCTCTGAACCTACTAGGGAGTCATGCTCTCCCCAGAGCGCTCAGTCAGTACAGAGCAGCCCATCTTCCCTCCCCACGCAGCAATTCACCTTCCCCTCACATTACAGCTCAGCCCTGGCGGGGTGAGGCCCCGTTGGCTGACGCTGCCCTTACTCCCCACCACCCGGAAATTGTTGGTTTTGGTTCAACCAAAAGCCGAAAGAGGAGCCAGTGACTAGACCGCCTGGGCAGCGCTGCCCCACAGCGAGTCCAGACTTGTGAGAGTTTGTTCAGGAGTTCACCCAAGTCAAAAGGGAGTGTTAGGCAAAGTCTCTCCCTTGGAGAGGTAGCCGCGCCAGCAAACCCTGCGCCTGCTTTTTAATCTTAAATCACATCAAATCATCTTTGACCGTTTATTGTTTCTGGGCGGGCTCCAGCTCCAAGCAAGATAGAAGCCAGAGCCCCCTGCTTGCAGCCCCCACACTTTCCAGCGCTGAAAGCCTCCCTTCCAGCAGCTCTCAGGGCCTGAGTGGGAGCATGGCCATGCCAGCCCCACAGCAAAGTGAGGGCAGAGAGACAGGCACAGCCAGCATGCTCCAGAGCGAGGAATGGCTCTGTGATCATTTCCACATATGGAGCCCAGTTCCAGATGGCGGTGACACCACTGGGGTGGGTGTGGAAGGCCTTGGGTGTACTTAGTTCCTGTTGACAGGGGTGGGGCACTGGAAAGACATGACAAGTTGCTTGAACTGACGTGTTCCTCCTCAAGCTTAGAATGTTTGAGGACAACGTGATTTTTAAGCAGAGAATGATCCCCCGGCTGGTAGGGCTGTTCAGGGTGCCAGGTTCTCGGGGAGGGGCCTTGTCCTTTTCCCTATGTCTAAAGCAGCTGAGCTGCTGCTGGTGCCAGACAAATCACACAGACCCCAGAAATACCCTTACTAGCAGTGCAGCTAGCCCTCAGCATCAGGCACTTCCATCAGTGGGCAAGCGAGGGGCACAGGAGGAAAGAGGGAATCTCAGAGCCCTGGGGGGAGAGGCACCAACTTTGTCAAAGAGCAAAAACTGTCAGACAAAACTGCTGCTGAGATACAGTTTAGACAAATGCAACAACGATCAAGAGCTCAAAACCCAGCTCTCCGATGGGCGGGGGGCTTGGCAGACTAGGTGATTTTACATGATCCACTGCAAACAGAGGCAGTATTGTCTAGTGGTTAGAGAAAAGGACTAGCAGTCAGAAGACCTGCGCTCTCACCGTGACTCACTGCGTGGCCTTAGGCAAATCGCTTAGCTTCTCTCTGTGCCTCAGTTTCACCATTTAAAAACGAGAAGGATCATTAGAGCAGGGCAAATACTGTGTCGTGAATCATGTAGGACCAGCTCCTCATATGGTATTTAGGCACCTAACTCGCCTTGATATTAATGGGAGTTAGGCGCTTACAGATTTTTGAGGAGCTGGGCCTCAGCCTACAGATTTCACCTCTTTTTCTGTGTGTGAACTATCCGCGAGCAGCTTATGATTGATTGCAAAGAGCAAAACGAGTCACCAAGTCATTCCCACTAATAACGATTAATCATAGATCACCAGGGAGCAGCTTGTCGACAGTATTCACTGTTCAAGCTGTGCTGATTAGTTTTGATTGGATAAAGAGGTCACATAGTAGGTTCCTGTTCTCTGACTGGAAGAATGCAACTCTTAGGCCTAGTCTACACCTAAAAGTTAGATTGATCTAGCTACATTGCTCAGGGCTGTGAAAAATTCCATGCCCTGTGTGATGTAGTTAGGCTAACCTAACCGCCACTGTAAATGCAACTAGGTCAACCAAAGACTTCGTCAGTCAACCTAGCTACCATCTCTGAAAGGCGGATTATGTACGTCAATGTAGACACCCTTTCCGTCAATGTAGGAAGCATCTACATTCCAGCAGCACAGCTGCTTCCCCCTAGCTGTGCCACTGCAGTGTAGATATACCCTGAGGGCCAGGAGTGAATGCTGGAAAGTTTTACTCCAAGTTTTCTTTCCCCTACCGTTTTACCCATATCCATTGAAAGAGCCAGGTGTTCAGCTGGTGTCAATCAGCATAGCTCCACCAACTTGAATAGAGCTCCACTCACTTACCCCAAGGGAGGACTGGCCCTAAATTTGACATTTGCACTAGCATCCCTGCTGGTAAGTGGATCTATTCGCAGAGAGTGAACACAAGGCAGGGAGGTGGACCCAATCCAAACCAACCCGCTCAAAGGTTTGATCCAACACAATGCTTCCTTGCTGTCTAATAATAAGGGTATTAATACTTACTTCTCCTTTAGGAAGGGCTCTGAGACCTGTGGCTATAGGATACTATTTAATTGCAAGGGGTTATCAATATTTGTGTTTACGGAAGAGCCGGGCTAAGAGTTCACCCTGCAGACTGGCATCAGTCTGAGAACCCAGTCGGGCTCCAAACAAATGGTGGAGTTTCTTCCTCCTCCTGCCACATGCCTCTCTCCAGCTTTCCTTCTGGATGGCTCGGAACTCGACAAAGATGCTCAGTACTTAATTCAGACCAGCCCTATGCCGCTGCAGCAAAATGGTTACAGGTGCTGCTGGCCTGGAACAGTCCAGTGAAACTTCTAAAGAAAGCATCCCGGTGGAGTCTCAGAAGAAGCAGCAATGGGAGGTCTATGATCCTCTCCTCCCCCACTATGCCCTACCCTGGTGCAAATGGCACCAGCTTCCTCAGATACACCTGGAGACAATAGAGTTCAAGGTGCATTTGAGAATTTCCTGGCGAAGGCCACAGCTGGGTTCTGGCTTCCATCAAGCAGGCTGTGATCTTGAGCCAACAAGATAATGGGAGGCATAAACAGAGCTCAAGGTGCTACCAGTTTGCAAAGAGATGGAGGAGCATTCAATGAGATCCTTATGATATATGCATTCTTGGACTGGCCTGGGTAATGGCTTGAGCAGTATGAGACGAAAGACGGCGCAGTGGTTAGGGCACAAGCCTAGGATTTCACAGACCTGCCTTCAAGTCCCTGCTCTACCACAGATGTCTCATATGTAAGTCACTTAGGGTATGTCAACATAGCAACTAAACACCCGCAGCTGGCCGGGTCAGCTGACTGGGGCATATGGGGAGGGTCCCAGAGCCCAGGCTCCAGCCTGAATGTCTACACAGCAATTTTTAGCCCCGCGAGCCTGAGTCAGCTGACCCAGGCCAGCTGCAGCCATGCGCAGGTCTTTTACTCCAGTGTGGACATGGAGACTCAATTTGCCATCTGGGAAATGGGGATGATAGCACTACCCTAGCTCAGAGGGGCGTTCTAAGGCTGAACATATTAAAGATTGAGAGGTGCTCAAATATGACAGTAACAGGGGCCAGATAAGTATCTGAGATAGAGAGTAAACACCAGAAAGTAACAAGGAGTCTGGTGGCACCTTAAAGACTAACAGATTTATTTGGGCATAAACTTTTGCGGGTAAAAAACCCACTTATAGAAGTGGGTTTTTCACCCACAAAAGCTTATGCCCAAATAAAACTGTTAATCTTTAAGGTGCCACCGGACTCCTTATTGTTTTTGTGGATACAGACTAACACGACTACCCGCGGCTACTTGTCACCAGAAAGTAAACACCTGAAATACTTGGCTAACAACAAATACGTATCCCCACCCTCTGAGAGCAGACGTGTCAAGGTTCCATCTCATCTACCGTCTTGTCTTATGCAGATGCCAGCGCTGGGGGCAGCAGAGAAACAGCCTGAAGGGGCTGATGCTCTGCTCACTGACGCTTAGGAGTAACTCCTCTGAAGACAGTGGGCCTGATTCTCTACTGCCTTGCCCAGTGTGCTCCAATAATTTCTGCCAGGGCAAAGTGGCTGCACAAGGCTAACAAATCAGAGTGGTGGTGGTGCTCTGTGCCTGCTTTGCATTGGGGTCAGCAACAACACAAGCAGCAGGGCAGCGGAGAGCCAGGTCCCGCGGTGCACAGCCGAGAGAAGAATCGGGCCCTGCCACTTCTAAATGGGACAGTCACCTTCTGACATGAGATAGCATCTTCTCCACATCTATGGAGGTAAACACTCTACTGGGACATGGGATTTACCATCACAGACCAGAGCAGAGCTTAATAGAGCCACTAAGTCTCTCATCCTCCCTCTAATACACCCGATTCTGCTGAGGAAGGGGAAACCCCTTACTCCATGCAGTCAATTGTGCAATTCTGTATGGGGGAAGATCGGGGTGGGGTGGGGTGGGGGGGTGGCTGGTTGTTTCCTGAACCTGGGAGTGATCTGATGCCCTGAAACGTGATGACATTTGATTACCCTTCCCTTAGCCTGCAAAACCACAAAAATTGTGGCTTGTCATAAACGTATCCAGCTCTATGCCAATCAAGTCTCACTGCTGGAGTCTGTGATTAGATTATGCAATCTAATCTAGCGTATAAACTTGTAAAGTAATTTATATGACTGTCAGTTACCCATGTCTCCTAAATTCAAAATAGACACAGAAGCCTAGATACACAATACAAAGGGTCAGGGCAGAGGAGTAAGATATGCCCCATAGTCTCAGCATTTCAGATCCAAACTACTAACATTACAGGCTGATGAGACACCAAGTATCACACCCCCTGCCCCCTCCATTTCAATACTCGCTGCATCACCACATGCTCAGCTGTTACCTGGAATTGTTACTGTGAGAGAGGATGTTATGTTGGCACCTCCTGTGACTGGAAAATAGAAAAGGTTCCCTTCCCTGCTCCCAGTCATTACCTTTGTCAAGAGGTCATGGCTAAAAAGAGCAATGAACTCCGTGAGGGGACAGGGGCTGGGAGAGGACCAAGGAGTGTGCACACTTTTACTGCTACACTGTTTGGGAAGACCCACCCCACAGCAGGGGAGAACAGATTAATGAGACTATATGAGCAGGAAAACATAGCCGCATCCTCTCTGCCCAGCCCCTATGCATTCGTTAGTAGTAGTAAATATCACAGTATTCCCTGCAGTCCCAGCTGAGATCCAAGCCCCATTATGCTCAGGGCAGTACAGACACCCACCGAGAGAAAGTCTCAATCCTGAAGAACGTACAGTCTAAACAGACAAAACATGGGAGGGGGAAAAGAGAGGTTCAGAGAGGAGAAGTGACTTGTCCTAAGTCACCCAGCAGATTAGAGCCAGAATCAGGAAGAGAAGCCAGGTCTCCTGACTCCCAGTCCAGTGCCCTAGCCACGAGACTGCATTGCTGCTTCTGGAGCCTATTCAGGGGACAGATTTCTAGCCATTTCCACTTCCGTCATTGAAGGCTTGATGCAAATACGAGATCTTGATCCACGGCATCCTCTCACAAACTTTCGGTACGTCTGATGGCAATGTCGAAGGCAGTATTTCTGAATCACAGCCAGCACGCTTGCATGTGGAAGGAAGAGCAGCACTGAGCTTGCATGGGGAAGGAAGAGCCCATGAGCTGCATTGCACGCAGAAGAGATCAAGAAGACGACAGGAAAAAACATGTCTAGGCTGCAAGCTACCTACCACCAGATGGCACTGCAGACAAATCACCTGCCTCTAAGGCAACCCACATATTTCAAAGGACATTGCTAAGTACTGTCCGGAGCTTTGGATTGTCAACTCTCCATTAAGAAAAGGAGTACTTGTTGCACCTTAGAGACTAACCAATTTATTTGAGCATGAGCTTTCGTGAGCTACAGCTCACTTCACTGATGAAGTGAGCTGTAGCTCACGAAAGCTCATGCTCAAATAAATTGGTTAGTCTCTAAGGTGCCACAAGTACTCCTTTTCTTTTTGCGAATACAGACTAACACGGCTGTTCCTCTGAAACAACTCTCCATTGTTTGTTAGTTGAACTATTACACTATACCCGTCATGCTATTACAAGGAGTTGGTCGGTTTCATAGCAGATCATGCTGTGTGTATTAAAATTAAAGGCCACCCAAAGGTGTCCCTTTGTTCCTAATCTTTCTAATTGGTCATATGGTGTGATTATCTGTGCTAAGGGTGCACATGGGACAAGATATTTGGGTTCAGAAATCTGACATGTGGGGCCCAATTTTGTTCCCAGTTATGTATGCATGGTTCCCATTCATTTCCATGGTGTTCACTGGTGGTAGAGTCTTTCTCTATTTCTTTGAGAGAGAGACAGACAGAATTTGCCTCTATTTTTGCCCTCCCTCTCCCCCTCCCCCCGCCCCCAAGTGTGCGTAAAGTCAGCCAGAGATTTCAACACAAGTCTGCACAGGACTGGTGTATTGGGCATGTCAGGGATGTGGCCTGGAGTGGGCGTAGTAGTCAGAAAACTGCTGTGGGCTGTAGAATAGCCCTGAGGCTACTGTATGTTACCTGGGGGCTGATTCAGCTCCAGGGGCCTACAAGTCAGTTTTGAGCTGTAGCTGTGCTAAGTGGAGCTCTGGCACGTGCTCGGATCTGGCCTAGGGAGCACTGAAACCCACATTAGTTGTGGTGCTTGGCATCCGTATTCAGGCACAGCCCTGACACCATGGACATCTCATCATTTGCAAAACATATTCCAGCAAAATGTTACACCCAGGCCTTCCGGTTCCCGGAATATACTGATATTTACCATTACCAAGGCAAAGAAATGCCAAAAGTTGGAAGCCTCGGGTATCCGGAAATTACTTGCCTTGTACCATTGTAGCTATGCTGCAGCTACAGATTAACTACTACTGCGATCTCTTGCATGGTATGCAGAGGGACACAGGGTAACTTCCAGCAGCAGTGGCAACAGCTCCGCTCTTACCAGCTGATCCTTTGGGTCTCCCCAGTAGAGGGGAGCAGAGGGATCCCAATCTCAACTACAAAAAGAAAAGAGGGACTTGTGGCACCTTAGAGACTAACCAATTTATTTGAGCATGAGCTGATGCTCAGATAAATTGGTTAGTCTCTAAGGTGCCACAAGTCCTCCTTTTCTTTTTGCGAATACAGACGAACACGGCTGTTACTCTGAAATCTCAACTACAGTAACCTCAGGATGAACATACACAGGCCCAGCTCCCACACAGAGGTCTTTTCCAAAGGGGACACATTTAATGGTCGGGACAGACCAATTCTTGCATCACAGTAGTGCTGCCTCATGACAAAATGTTGCGTCGGCCCGTCTCAGTGTCATAGGGATGATGCAGAAAAGGCTCTGAAACTTAGGTTAGTGCCATCTAATGTCCTGCAGGAGAGGTTTGCAGACCCAGGATCATCCTCAATGAAATCCTAGAGCAATGGATGTAGGGGAAAACAATTCCAGACCCTGCTTGTTGATTCAGTTTTCCATCTTTCCTCATTTTCCATTCCTGTCTCTTGTTCCCTCTCTCCCTCACTTTCCATTTTCTCTGGAGCTGAAAACCCAATAACTGGGAACCCTCCAGTCACGACAATATTTTTTCCCTTCTTCCCCAAACTCCCCAACCCCCATTTCATCTTCAGTCACAAAGTCCCTTGTTTTTCCACAGGATTCCAATGCGATACCCCTGCAGGCATTTTCCACTACAGAAGAAACTTCATACAATGGCAAAAATGCATAGAATTCAGTCTATTCTGTTCTCTTACCTTTCAGTGACCTTTCGTGAGGTCCCCACCCCATTTCACGCCCCAGGAGAGCTTCCTGACAACCTACCGTAGATGGACAGCTGCAGAACAAGACGCAAAAGTGCACAAGGGAAGAAAAAGAAAGAAAGAACCAGCTAAATACAAATATGAGCAGGATATTTTATTTACACAGCAAACCCCTCCCCCCTCCCCACGTTTAGGTGCAGAACTTGGCATGATGCACTTAGAAGAACATTTCTGAGCAGCTTACGATAGAAATCAGCTCGCCTCAAACTGCTGTGGCCCAAGGACTCTCTGCTCAGGAATGTGACCCTCTAATCCCAGTGGGAACCCAGGCTCCTAGGGGGATGCAGAGTTTTAAGTCCTCATTTTTCATATTTGGCCAGAAGATTGAGGCCATTGCTCGTTTGGAGAGATCCACAGCTGACACTGATCTCAGTCAGCTATTCTGTCTCAAGTGCATCATGTTGCCATGGCGTGATCTCCATGGTGGAGTCACCTATCTCCACACTAGACACCGTTGGCCTATTCTAGAAACAGCTCATTTCATCTCAGCAAGGAAGCAGACTCTGGGAGCGGTCCTGCATTTTGCATTTAGAAAGGAGGCACTAGGAGGGGGAGGAGTTCCTGTCCTGACCGTAGAGAGGAAGGCGTAGGTCGTTGCTGCAGTGCTGGGGGTTCTTTGCTGGTTCCAAACCTTAACCACCCCATAGAAGAATTGTCCACTGGAGAAACATGGAGTCTCCTACCCCTTCATGGAAGAACTCTGCTACCTCAACTGGATTATCATATAACTGCTCTCGTGGTGCTTCGTGCTCCTGGTATCTGGTCCTTAAGATTAGAGCCCTGCAAATCCGTGGGTATCCACGGGTATCCCCAAACCATTTTTGCGGATCACAGCACAGATGTGGATACAAATTTGATATCCGCACAGGGCTCTGAAGTGCACGCTCACCCGAACGGAGTGGCTGTCTCTCTGAATCAGGCAGCAGCATGCTGGGCATTCTGGCAGTTGTAGTCCCTAGCTTGTTTGGAGGGAGGAGGTAAACTACATCTCCCAGAAGGGAGTGAGTCAAGCGCCATTTTGAAGGTGGGATTGTTCTTAAATAGGGTGACCAGACAGCAAGTGTGAAACATCAGGACAGGTCATGGGGGGTAATAGGTGCCTATATAAGAAAAAGACCCAAAAATCAGGACTGTCCCTATAAAATCGGGACATCTGGTCACCCTAACTTTAAATGAGGAGGCGGCAATGGCTGCATGCATTAGAGCTGCCACAACTGTGTAGGGTTGGGGAAGAAGGTGCAGCAGGGGAGGAGCAGGTGGTAGGGCAGGAGGTCTCTGGGGAGCAGTGGGGCTGTGGGGGAGGTTGGGGGCTTGACGCAGCCCTCCGTCACTGCTGCACAGTGACCTGTAGAGCCCTGCAAATTTGCAGATATCTGTGGATATCAGTATCCCCAGATGCGGAGATCTGCAGAAAATTTTTGCAGATTGCGGATCAGATGCGGATACACCTTTTTGTATCCGCGCAGGGTTCTGCTTAAGATGCCTCCAGATATGAAGGAAAGATATAAGAGGCCAATATTTCTCTGTCAGTCTTTAATAACCTGATCAAAAAGGAACCCTACAAAAAGTGGAAACATGGTTAATTGCTAAGGATGAGTACACAGGAGTAGCACAGGCACATAGGGACAAAGTCAGAAAGGCTGAGGCACAAAATGAATAACACCTAGGAAGAGACATAAAAGGCAATCAGAAGAGATTCTATAAATACATTAGGGGCAAGTGAAAGATGAAGGAAAAGTGTAGGGCCTCTACTTAGCAGGGAAGGAGAGCTAATAACTTATGGCATCAAGAAGGCTGAGGTGTTTAATGTCTATTTTGCATCAATCTGCACTAAAAAGGTAAATTGTGACTAGAGACTTAACACTGTTAATATTAAGAACAAGGAGGAAAGAACCCAAACCAAAATAGGAAAGACAGGGTAAAGAATATTTAGATAAGGTAAAAAGAAGTGATGAAGTGAGCTGTGGCTCACGAAAGCTCATGCTCAAATAAATTGGTTAGTCTCTAAGGTGCCACAAGTACTTCTTTTCTTTTTGCGAATACAGACTAACACGGCTGTTCCTCTCAAACCTTAGATAAGGTAGTGGTTTTCAAGTCAGCAGGGCCTGATGAAATTCACCCTCGGGTACTTAAGGAACTAGCTGAAGCAAACGCAGAACTATGAGCAATTATCTTTGAGAACTCATAGAGGATGGGTAAGGTCCCAGAGGGCTTGAGACGGGCAAACATAGTACCTATCTTTACAAAGGGAAACAAAGAGGACCCAGGGAACTGTAGACCAGTCAACCTAACTTCGATACCTGAAAAGATACCGGAACAAATTACTAAACAATCAATTTATAAGCACCAATATGATAATAGGGTTATAAGGAATAGTCCGTAAGGGTTTGTCAAGAATAAATCATGCCAAACCAACCAAATTTCCTTCTTTGACAGGGTTACTGACCTAGTGGATGGGGGGAAGCAGTAGACATGATATATCTTGATTTTAGTGAGGCTTTTGACACAGTCCCACATGACATTCTCGTCAGTAAATTAAGGAAATGTGCTCTAGATTAAACTACTATAAGGTGTGTGCACAACTGGTTGAAAGACCATACTCAAAAAGTAGTTATCAATGGATCACTGTCAAGCTGGGAGGACATATCTAATGGGGTCCCGCAGGGGTCAGCGCTGGGTCTGGTACTTTTCAACATTTTCATTAATGTCTTGGATAATGGAACAGAGCGTATGCTTATAAAATTTGTAGATGACACCAAGCTGGGAGGGGTTGCAATCACTTTGGAGTGCAGGATTAGAATTCAAAATAACATTGACAAATTGGAGAATTGTTCTGAAATCAACAAGATGAAATTCAATAAAGACCAGTGCTACACTTAAGAAGGAAAATTTAAATGCACAACTTAAAAATGGGGACTAACTGGCGAGGCAGTAGTACTGCTGAAAATGGTCTGGGGGTTGTAGTGGATCACAAATTGAATATATGTCAGCCATGTGATGCAGTTGCAAAAAATGGCTATTATCATTCCCAGGTGTATTAACAGGAATGTTGTCTTTAAGACACAGAGATAATTGTCCCACTCTACTCTGTACTTTTGAAGCTTCAGCTGGAGTATTGTGTCCAGTTCTGGATTCCACACTTTAAGAAAGATGTGGACAAATTGGAGAGAGCATCCAGAGGAGAGCAACAAAAATGATAAAAAGTTCAGAAACCTTGACTATGAAGAAAGGTTAAAAAAAACTAGGCATTTTTAGTTTTGAGAAAAGAAGATTGTGGATAACAGTTTTCAAATATTTTAAGCACTGTTATCCAGAGGGTGGGGATCGGTTGTTCTCCATGTCCACTGAAGGTTGGACAAGAAGTAATGGGTTTAATCTGCAGCAGGGAGATTTAGGTTAGACATAAGGAAAAAATTTCTAATTATAAGGATAGTTAAGCACTGGAATAGGCTTCCCAGGAGCTTGTGGAACCTTCATTGGAGGTTTTTAGGAATAGGTTGGACAAACAACTGCCACCAACCTAGGGATGGTCTAGGTTTATTTGGCCTCACCTCAGCTCAAGCGGTTGGACAAGATGACATTTTGAGGTTTCTTCCAGATCTACATTTCTATGATTCTGTGTGTCCCGGGGCATGGTACATCACCCCAAAAGGATCCAGCCCCAGGAAACCATAGCACAGAGGCTATAATGGAACACAGGGAGCAAGGGGTTAACAGAACAGCCTCTCCAGAGGCAGAATGCACTAGGCATGGGTTCAGTGGGCCAAGCCCTGCTTCTACTGGTGTCAATGGGAGCAACACTGGGCTCAGTGGAGAATGATAAAACACACCCAACACCAATGGGCTCCAAATTCAGAGCTTGAAACGGAGATGGGCTCATGCCTCAACAATTCACTCCAAAACCCTGATCAGGCATACTCAACCTGGGGGGGAAAGGGGGCTGATTTGGCCCAATCTGAGAGAGGGGCCATTTGCAAAGGCTTGATCTTAGTTCAGACCCAGTGTTTGGGGCTGGCTGGATCTGGGTGGCAGATTGGTTCCAGGCTGTCTCTGAAAGGAAACACAACTGCAGTGGAAAGGAGCGTGATGGGTTGTGCCTGTCACCTATTTCCAAGTCCTCTGCCGCTCCCAACTACTGCCTTGTCCTGGAAATGCCACTGTTCTCCAGTGTTGATGGGGAGGTGGGAAGTGAGTGGTGGAAGTGGGAAGCCCTCCTTCTCCTCCTCCAGAAAAACCACTGGTTTATTCTGAAATGCCACCATTCCAGGAAATTGCTTAGGCAAGCCATTACAGTGTGAAATGATCCCTGGGGACAGTCCTTGTTGCTGAAAGTAAAGGGAGACCCTCACCTCCCTGAAGCCTTCTTAAAAATATCTTGGTTTCTTCAGTCTGATGATCAACCCTCTAAGGCAGAATAAAGGGAATAGCAGAGAAGCTCTCGGGATAGGTATTGTGCATGCAGATCCCATGCAAGTCTCTTTCCCACCTCCTTCTGTCCTGGCAATGACCTTAACTGTAACCTGGGAGGCTAACCCATTCATAACAGCAAGAGTTAATTCAGGCTCTGTGCTAGCTCAGCCTTGGGCCTCCCACTAAGCCAAATTTGGAACTGAGGGAATCACATAGGTTAACTCCCCATAGGGGCGCGGAAGAGGGATGGAGGCGGCCCAGAGTAAGCATGTGTCAGTGGGGTAAGCATGTGTCAGTCTCCTAC
Organism: Caretta caretta; assembly: GCF_965140235.1. Taxonomy (NCBI): domain Eukaryota; kingdom Metazoa; phylum Chordata; order Testudines; family Cheloniidae; genus Caretta; species Caretta caretta. The sequence goes on from NC_134218.1 coordinate 21,112,673, forward strand.
AGGCGGTCTTGGGGTCAGCAAGGTTCAGGGCTCTGCTAATGCTCTTTACATTCCAGCAACTAAGACTGGAAAATGATGGAAGCTCTCATACAGCTGGGAGGAGTTGGGCATGTAGGTTCGATCATTCTCCGGCCAGAGAAGAATACTCTCAACTTGCAGCAATTTCCAGACACAACAAAGGGGACAAAGTGGGTTTTTAATTGTATGATGTTAGCACTCAGCAAAGGTGCTGCACTGAGGGCACGGCAAACTAGAGTCCTGTATTTTGCCACAGAACAAGGAGAGCTTGTTTAGCAGCAAGGCAAACTTCCCGACTCTGTGTCTCGGCCCTGATCAGGAGGTACTAGTTCTAGGGATGACAGAGAAGCTGAATCTCCATGGACAAGGGGCTCCACTGAGTCTTGTGCTCAGTTTAAGCTCGGTCTGGGGCCCTGGACTGCCATGTGTTCAGGTCCATGTGCAAGGTACATTGGGAGGGCACTAGCGGGGCATGGTGGAGCCCGTTTGAATCCTGCTGCTGCAGAACTGAGGAGACACTCTGCTGCCAGCTTCCTAGAAGGTCCTTCTAGGAGATTTGGGGGGTCCCAGGACTAGAGATGGGCTGCCCAGCCCCCTCTCCCCATGCATAGCCCAAGAAGTGGATGATGGCCAGCTAGCTAATTGTTGATGTCACTGGTTCTTCTGCTCCACCAGAAGGCAGAACAAGGCAAAGGGGGGAGCATGAGCCTGTTGGAAGGAAGGGGTCACTCAGCACTGACCCAGGTTCCCAGCCAGGCTCCTGAAAAGCTTGCACAGTTCTCTCTACAGGAAGGTAGCCCTTGCCTTCTGCTTCCAGCATGGCTGAAGTGTCAGCTCTTTGTAGCCAAAGTGTGTGGAGTAGGTTCCACTTGGTCTAAGGTCCAATATTTCCCTTCATAGCACCATGCTGCACGCATGTGCAACCACACACAGTGGCCTGCTTGAGGGCCAATGCCTGGGTGTGCTGTTCTGCACCGGTTAGGCGCAATGCACCAAAACCCACCGAGAAAAATGACTCCAGTAATGGGAAAAACCATTAAACCCTAAATTAACTGTGCTGATTGGTCAATAGCCATCTCTGGTTACACGGGAATGTACCTCTGCCCCTATCCGACCCGTGAGAGATCAGCCTATTAAATTGCTACAGCCCCCCCACACCAAGCAGTGCCATGTAACGTTCAACAGCTTAAACAAGACATGTTGGCTCTGCCTTAAGTGCACGGTGCTTTCTAATGTGAAATTCCTGGACAATAAATACGAATGCAACGATGCACAACAGCAGCCAGGCCACCAGGTCTCTGTGCACAACTGAGCTGCACGGGGCTGAGTGGAAAGATCTTTCCACGGGGATGGGGTTGCAGTCAGCATGTTTCCTATCACCTCAGTCTGGGAGGAGTGGATAGTTGTATGGCGGAGCCCCATGCTGTGCCACTGTTCTGTGATGTGCCTCCCCTTCAGCTCTGTCTGCCACGGGGGGAGACGGGGTGGATTGGAAGATGTGTGGCCTTCTCTTCCAGTCCCTTGGGTTGTAGCCTTTTAGTGGTAGTGGGCACAATCCCGGTGTTTTAACCAGAAGGCAAAAGGAGAAACATCTGGCAGTAACTGGCACCATCGCTGGCAGTGTCAGGACGGAAGCCAAGCTTTCCTCTGAGCCCGAGAGGTGATCGGCCCAGTGTATCCGGAGATACAGGGACAAGGCAGTGTGAGGAAGCCTACACTGTGAACACCCGTGGCCTGCCTGAGCAGAGACACCATCAGCATCTCTGTCGAGCATGCCCTGACTCATCCAGCTGGGCAAGGGCCCCCCTTCAGATAAACAGGAAACTGAACGGGACAGATGCTCTGATCTGTTTTCTTTGAGAATGTTTTACAACATGAGCCAGATGAAATGAAAGAACAGGCGAGCGGTAAACAAGCTAATTAGAGCATCTCCCTGGGGTCCTGTCAGTCAGCATCAGCTACAGTCAACACCTCCCTTGTCAACCAGAGAACTGCCAGGCCATTCCTGCCTTGTGGGAGGAGAGTGTTAATAGCTTTCAGGTGCTTCAGCAAGGCCGACAGGGAGAGGGCTTGCAGAATACACACAGGCACGCATGCAAAAACGTGTCCATCATAAGGTCACCTACTATGGTTTCAATCTCCACTTTCTAAGACACCTCTTCCCATACCATGCTAATTTCTTGGCTTCCCAACACTGAGAGAGACAGTTTAATGCGCTGTTGAAAAATACGCTTCCTAAAGAAGCAAAGTTAGGCCTTGGCCAGAAACAAACAAGGAGCAGCAAGAAGCCAGACACAATCAATTGAACTGCATATGAGATTTCCAAAGACCATTTCCTACCAGGTTTTTTTCTCTCCCTCTTCCTCCCAATTTTCAATGCTTGAGTTGAAGCCTAATGCTGAGCCAGCAGCACACCTGTGTCTAAACCTAGAGTGCTCATGCCACATTTCCCAGTGGAAGAGAGGTTGAAGAATTCAATAGAGAAATTAAGTCAGGGTGGATCAATGCCAGCATTGCAGGGTACAGCTACAATTGGGAAGGGATTTCCAGAGATTGGTCCAAACTTCCCAGTGACAATCCTACATCCCAGAGACGGTGTACTGAATTCAGCTTGCCAGTGGGAGGAGAGGAGACGTGGGAGGATGAGCCATTGTCCTATATGAAATTGAAGGTTACTGATGAGACGTTGGCTGCCTAATGTAGGTGAGTTGGGATAAAACCAGGAATCTGGTTAGTGACCGTATTCTGGACCAACAAACCAAATAAACAGCCATTGGATCGCTGAGTGACAAACAGGGCCACCAAGCAGGCAACAAAACAAAGAGCCAGCCGTGTACCAAGCAGCCCAACCAGCCAGCCAGCAGATGTATTCAATTAGCCCAAGGGCCAATATCCAACCAAACCTCAGGATAGCCAGCAAAAAACAGACAATAGACGACTTGTTCCATCCAACAACGGAGTTAATAACAAAAATGTGCAGTGAACGAATGAGCAGCCAAAAAATCTGCGCCAGCCGCTCAGTAAGTCAATTAACCAATAACCCACATAATCAAGCACTTAACTAGAGCTGAGCAAATAATTCAGTAGGAGTTATTTATCTGACAAATTTGGTCTTTTTCTACTCAGGACATATCTGCAGGCAGATGGCAATTCCCTTAAATAGATTTTCCATGAGTATCTTTTTGACTTGTTTACTCTATAGATTAATGGCAAGAACTTAAAATTTGAACTGTGTTGGTTAGTTGTGATCGGTCAGGTAAATTACATGACATGGCTTCTGTTCTCTGATTGGATAAGCATCATTTTGCCGGTCAACCTCAATCACTGAAATGTTTGCAGAAAGAGAACATGACTGAAGCAAATGGATATTAGCAGCAATTCACCTAGTTCTACAGCTGAGACATGAGTTAATCAACCAGGATATAATAACTATGCTGTTCAAATAAAGAGTCAAGCAAACTGTAAATGGACTCGCTAGCTGACTAATTAACCAACCAGTGAACAAGTCATTCCAATAAACAGCCCATCACACAGTCAGGAAGAATGAAGGACAGTTTTGTAGTTCAAATATAGGAGCTCTGGGTTCAGTTCAGTTCTATAGAGCTCTGCTATAGACTTCCCGGGTAGCCTTGGGAAAGTCACTTCATCCCTCGTCTGCGAAGTGGGGATAAACAGCACTTCCTTCTCCCCACTTTCTGTCTGTCTTGTCTATTTAGGGTGTAAGTTCTTTGGGGCAGTGGTTGCTTCTGACTGGGATTGTACTGTGCTTGGCACAATGGGGTCCTGATCTTGGCTGGTGCTCATAGGCACCACCATGATATAAATAATAATAAAACTGTAAAAGAACTAAACCCCCAACTAAATAACCAACCAGTGAATAAGTAGCCCAAGTAAATAAACACCTGAGCAAAGAACAAGTAAACAGGCAGTGAATTAGCAAATAGTTATCCAGAGGATGGGGATTCGTTGTTCTCCATGTCCACTGAAGGTAGGACAAGAAGTAATGGGTTTAATGTGCAGCAGGGAGATTTAGGTTAGACATAAGGAAAAAATTTCTAATTATAAGGATAGTTAAGCACTGGAATAGGCTTCCCAGGAGCTTGCGGAACCTTCATTGGAGGTATTTAGGAATAGGTTGGACAAACAACTGCCACCAACCTAGGGATGGTCTAGGTTTATTTGGCCTCACCTCAGCTCAAGCGGTTGGACAAGATGACATTTTGAGGTTTCTTCCAGACCTACATTTCTATGATTCTGTGTGTCCCGGGGCATGGTACATCACCCCAAAAGGATCCAGCCCCAGGAAACCATAGCACAGAGGCTATAATGGAACACAGGGAGCAAGGGGTTAACAGAACAGCCTCTCCAGAGGCAGAATGCACTAGGCATGGGTTCAGTGGGCCAAGCCCTGCTTCTACTGATGTCAATGGGAGCAACACTGGGCTCAGTGGAGAATGATAAAACACACCCAACACCAATGGGCTCCAAATTCAGAGCTTGAAACGGAGATGGGCTCATGCCTCAACAATCCACTCCAAAACAAGTTAGGCTTTCTAGATATATATGATTTTTAACCTCATGGCATTCCTTTATCCAGGCAACTAGCAGAAGAAAGATAACCAGCCAACAGAAAATCTAATGCACAATGTAGTTCTCCCCTGGGAACCAGCTAATCCAACCATCAGTCAAAACCTAAGCCACCATGCAGCATTTCATTATTTGAAGAGGTAGCTCAGAGCGCATCAGAGCAGAGTGGAGGCTGCATTGCTTGTCTCCACAAACCTCTGAGAAAAGGCCTATCTGAATGGGAGAAGTGTGCAGCTCTGGACTGGGGTCACTGCCGTTTTATGTTTGGAGTGGGGATGAGGCTTCCTCCATACAAGACATGCCACTCGTCACATAAACCAGTGGGCCAAATTCAACCCTTCTGTGAACAAGAGCAGTGCTGACCTGTGCATACTAGAGTTGAATTGGATTCATTATGGATGACGTTCATGTTCTGAACTGAGCCCGAGGCCCTATTCCAGGATGGGGCTTTTTCTAAAGTAGTGGAAAGAGGACTTCCTACTATTACTAATACCTAGCTGACAGCACTTATCAGTAGGACTAAAAGCACTTTACAAAGGACGTCAGTATCCTTATCCTCATTGTACAGATAAGGGAAACTGAAGCACAGGGAGATGAAGTGACTTGTCCAAGATCACAGATTGGTTAGGAAGGGAAACTAGCTGCTCGGGCAAGTTGACCTAGTACAGACTATGGGCCAGGATTGCTTTTCCGCATGCTCCCATGATTAAGGAAAAGTTTTGCATTATTTCACTGTTCTGAAAGAGAGCAGTGGGGCATCTCATGTCAGACACCTGCGATTTCTGTTCAGGATTTTTTGGGTGGATCTATGCTCTGTGGCATCCATGTTGCCAAACCATATTGTCAATCGCTTTGCCACTGCCTGTGGCACCTGGTATCACAGGCAAAATGCATCCAGCAGGGGCAACATCATCCCCAAAGTACCAATGCTCTAGTGGAGTATCAGAGGAATGCCTCCGTCTTCTGCCTCTTTCGAGCTTAGCAGGGATTATCAGAGAATAATAAAAACGGTACTTAGCTCACGCCAACCACCAGCTGATGCAAATGACCCGGAAGGCACCTGATTTTTTCCCCGTTCTTCATGAATCTGGTTTTGAGTTTCATGTTCAAACAAAATCAAAATCTTGAAGCCAAGCTCAGCTAAAACCCATCGCGTTTCAGCATTAAGAGCAAATAAAACCCTGGATTTCACATCATTTGAACACAAAGCTGTAAATCAACCCACGATTGGCTTGAATCTTGGCCAAGGTTTGACTGAAAGGTTCATGAACCTTAAAGAATCTTTTGATGAGCCTGGTCTAAGATTTGAGTTTATAATGAAACCCAAAACCAGTTGAGCTTTGTAAGTTTCATGTAGTTTCCGGTTTTTCACAGGGCTCTAGGGACATAGCTATATTGACATAAATCTAGAGTTATTTTCAAGTCAGTAGAATTACTCTGGATTTATGCTGGCATAACAGAAACCAGTCTTACCCTGGAAAAAGATTATTTTTAATCTTTGCTTTCTGTCTTGGTAGAACTCACCACGTAAGAGTTCCCAACCACCATTCAGATTGTAGAAATGGAGATGCTGATAGAGCGCCATTCATGGAATTTATCTGGAATATCCGGGTTTCACCATCTGTGTGAGAAAAAAAGAAAACTCAAAACCTCAGGCTTTAATTGATCAAGCTAACTTAAAATCTGGGAGTCACAATGAAGCAAGACCAAGTGTATGCCCCCCGCTGCATGAGTGATCCTCATCCCTGCTGGGTCTGGAGTGTATTAATACCTGCATGGCTTCACCCAAAATATTCATTAATGAGGCTTTCTCCTGGGCCATGAGTCTGCCACAAGGGACAGAAAACCAGCATGCTTCATCCACAAAAATAGGAAGGCCAATAAACTGAGGGTTTTTAAAATACAGATGTGCCAAACTAAACCAGAGGGCTGCAGGGTGCCCTGGCTTTCCGAAGGCTTGGTAAATGTTATTACTACTGTATTTGTGCATCCCCCAGCTCCAAGGGTGGCAAGTCAGAGTTTGTGCTTCACAGAGAAGTGCTATGGAATATGAAGGGCCAGATTCTCCTCTCATTCACACTAGCCTGATAGAAGTAAGCAGTGTAACTCCTTTGACAGGAGAGGCATTGGCAATGGAGTTACACAGATATGAAATGGCTGTAAGTGAGAGGGAAATCAGGCTCACAATGTAAAGGCCCTAGGAATCACAGGGATCTGTAATACAAAATGAGTTTGAACCCAGTGGGCCAAATGCTGATCTCACTTACACCTGGGTAATGTCAGCCATTTCAATGAAGTTGCATTAATGAATTGCCTGCAGTAGAGTTATTCCGGATATACGCTGGAGCAGTATTTGGCTCAGTCCCAGCTGCTGTTCACTCCTGTGCCAAGTTTTCCCTGCAGTAAGACATTAAAGAGCAGGAATACAGTGTGTTTGCTTACTTTGAATAAAAATTTCTGACTGTAAAGGTTAAAGTACTGGAAGGAAGCTGGAGCTGTTTATTTACCCATGGGCCTGTCACAGCCCAAGAGGCGTGATGTGAGCACAGCTGTCCCATCCCACTGCACTCAACCTGTGCCCAAACTAAGCTCCAGTGCTCTCCAGAGCACAAACAGGCGACTTTCCTACACACCCATTCCAGCCGAGCGACTCATCACTTTCTCTTCTCACCTCCATCCTTGCAGATACCAGAGGGGTCCCAGACTAAGCGTGGGCTGCCAGATCCCCCTGCCTTCATTTAGATCTTACAATCACTCAGCAAGCTGAGTTGCTTTTGTGGTCCCTTCATGTAGGGGAGAGAGAGTTTCCATGAATAGGGTGCCCTGGCCACTCCACGCAGAAGATGAGTGCATCAGTTTGCCATGCTCCTAATCCCATTCCAGGCCAAGAATCGCAAAGCCATTCACTCATTACGGGTGATGACCCTCTTCTCATGCGCATGTCTGAGAATGTGACTATGAGCTAGTCATAAGGGCAACTAGGTCTAGCCTCATTTTTCTAATTATTGAATTAAAGGGAAGATAACTTATCCCATGGCAGCCTACATGTTGTCCTCCAGTATGGATGCACTGAGGCATCACAAATGCGGACCAGTTGTCAGCATATGAAAGCCACCACTGCAATCACTACTCATTGGTCCCTTCGTTGGCAGTCTCCACAAAGAGGCCAAGCAATGAATGGACCGTGGAGAAGTGAGCTCCTCTCCTGCTCCTGGGGAAGTATCAGAGAAGTTAACTGCTGATGCCCATGCAGTACCTGTTCTGTGGATAAACAGAGAGCTTCAGTTTCCAGAGAATCAGGCCAGCACCAAACCCGGACCCTAATGCTCTAGGCTTTGTTTAGTGTATGAAACAGAAAAATAAGAGTTGGGACTTCTGGGTTCTGTTGCCAGCTAGGACTCTGATTCACTGTGTGCCCTTGGGCATGTCATTTAACCTCTCACTGCCTCTGTTTCCCTATCTGCATAATGGATCTAAATCACATCTACCTCATGAGAGATTTGAGGCTTAACTAGTGGGCATACCACAAAGGCCCTTGGGTGTTAGTAATTTTGGCCAAGTGACTGGTTGCCCTCAAGTGTTGGGTCTCTGCAGTGTGATTCAAATGGGGGTTGAAACAGGTTTTTGCAGGGCTGCCACAGAACGACACACAGCACTGTAGTTGCTCTGCAGGATGTGATGCCAGTTCCCACAGATTGTGTGAATTTGCCATAGTTTTTAGTTGATGCCATTGTACGTATGGTATCAACCTATGGCATAATATATTCTGGCTGCAGGTTCGGAGCAGTCTTTACAGTGCCCAGAGTTGTAGACAGGTGGTTACGGTTCAGTACTAGTTGTGCCTTTGATCTCTCTCAGTCTTTCTGTGGGTACCTTTTCAAGTGACAGGCCCTGTACCTTCACTTCTCTCAAGATGGGATTCCACAGCTCACTCCACTTTTAAGCAATGGCAACCATGATTACTTTGCAGGCTCAACTGTGTTTGGTCACCTGAATGGATTCTTTCTGCAGTTGTGACCAATAGGTGACACAGTGACTCGGAGCAACCTCTTCAAAACCAAGTGTTATTTATTTATCCATAGGGACATAGCAATTAGAGAACTGGGTTCAAACAAAAAAGGACTACACATATAGCCGTACCTAAAGCTTACCATTTCCTTCAAGATTTGGGCAAGCCCAACTTATCCTAGGCACCACTACACTGGGGACAGGGCTCTGTCAGCTTTCTGCACATTCTGCCTCTCCACCTCTGTTCATCAGGGCTGTGCTTTTTAATAGTTCCAAAGTTTTTTGACATTTCCCACCTGAAGGTCCACCCCGCCATCCCAAGCTAAGGGATATGTGCAGCTTGGTCAAAGACAAATTTCAGATGCCCCGTGCAACAGTGTTGCCACCTCCAGAGTGCCCCTTCATGGCATGGGGGGGCGCTGTATCAGTTTCCCTTCACCAGTCTTTCAGAAGGAATCATGTGGCTCAGCCTTTGGGCTGGGTCACTCTGTGTATTCTGAAAGAGGGCTGAACTCTGAAAGTCCAAACTAAATACCATCTTCATCAATAGTCCCAACTTAGTTAACATAAACAAAAGGTCTTCTACCCCTCCTGGGCTTAACTCGCAGTTCTTCTCACTCTTATCAGAATGGTGACTCTCTCGGCTTTTTCCCTGCTGGGAATCCAAGAACAAGATAAACCAAAAAGTGCCTACCCCAGTCTCCAGCTGAGCCCAGCCCCCCCAAACCCTGAATGTCTGTTTTCCTGCTCTCTATCAAGTCACAACTCCCAGGGCTTCTTGCCCAGAGTATGACCTCCTCTCTGCCTGGGCAGGTCACTCCAAGCCTTCCCTTCCTGGAATCCTTCTCTCCCCTGCTATCTCAGGGTCTCCTACAGGAAACTTCTTGCTCTCTTCAGTTTCTGTAGCCATCTGCTGACCCACTCTTCCTTTCCACTCAGGCCCCTCTGAACTAAATATGGTAGAATCCCAATTGAGTCACATGACCACTGGTAACAGGACCGTCTTCATTCTCCCCAATGTGAGGAGATGAACTAATTGCGTCACAGGTGGGACTTGGCCTATCTCTTCATAAAGGGGCCAGGAACCATGTGACACTCTGGTGTCTGTATTGTCAGTTAAATACTGGTATCCAAAGCCATCGTCTGCCACGGGATGAGCTCAGATAAACAGAGGCACACATAATAGTCATAAAAATAAAATAGATCTCTCTCACATTTGTCAAAGGAGGTCCAGGCCATGTAGTTACAACACTATGTCTGAAAGACTAAGAGGTACCATTTATTTCCGACTTGTCCTCTAGTCTAGATACACATACAATACTCACCTAGGGATATTACATCAGCAGAAAGCCTGTGCTAGTCAATCATTTTCTACCACAATGATTTAGTGAGGATAGGACCTGCTGTCTCTCACAAACCTCCTTCTATCAGTCCTCCAGGACCCTGACAGATATTTTGACCTTATTCTATCCCTTTGTTCAAATTTCTGATCACCAGAGGTGACTTGAAACAGTTGTTATAGATTTGGGGTTTTTTTTAAAGCAGGTAACAAAAACTAAAGGAGGTTTTTCAATCCTCTCATTGGTCTCAGCTGTTGTAAGAGCGGTGTGTGAGGATGTTCTCAGGGGTCGGCTGGACTAGGTGCACAGGGGAGCTCTGGAGAGGACTGGCATTTAGACTGAGCACAGAAAAATGCAGGAAAAAAATTCACAGGAAAATCCAGATCTTTTTTGTGAATATTTTTGCTGAAATTTCAAATGTTCAAAAAGCTCCAGCCACTTGAAAAATAGTAACAATTGTTTTGTGAAAATTTTTTGGAAAAAAAATCTAAATTTTGAAGTTTTTTTGACAAGTCCTGTTCATTGGTATTTATCATCAAGCTAAGATGGCTGCCATTTGCTATAACTCACCCTGGCATTATCTCCTGGTGCTGCAGATACTAAAGTAGCTTTCTAAATTGTAAGCTGTAATGCTTACTAGTCACCCCAGAAGTATGACTGCTTATTAGTCACCCCATCAGTCCCTGGGAGTAGTTTGCATGTTATATTTATAAAGTGCTTTAGGATCCTTTGGGATAAAAAGTACTACAGGCATGTAAATTATTACGTAAAACATTATTATCTAGCATCAGAAATTACTTCCCTAAGGCCCATTCTCTCTCTCTCACACTCACCCTCACTCATTCAGCTTCTTGATCCCTATCTGCTATTCTTTCCTTTTCTCTTCCAATCTCTTTTCCTCTTCCTCAGTCTCCCATATCTTCCTCTCCCAGTGCCAAATTCCCCACTGCTGAAAGCGGGTGGGAGCACACTGAAGAGGAGCTGCACTTGCTTGTGTCACACATTGACTAAGTGTGTTGTGTCCCCCCTCTAATGGCTGGTCCACATGGAGGATGAGAGCCTACTACTGCTACAAGCTAATTGAGTTCTTCCTTTAACTCAAGGGGCAGAGGTCTGTGCTTTGGAGATGTTTAGAACAGGTTGGGAACACGTACTACTGAAACCCCCATGTGTATAATAAGTGTTCCTCTGTCTGCACCATTACCCAGCACAGTGACATTTCCCTGCATTTCTGCCATTCTCCAAGGCAGTGCTCTTGAAAGGGATATCAGTGAGTGACTAGTTTGTGTACTCACAGGTCTAATAGCAAAGAGGAGCCCAAATCCCTGGATCCAAACACCACTGACCTTTACAGGTGTTTCATCTGGTTCTGAGGTTTGTAGTTTGAGCTCATCTCTAAATAGAAAAGAAAAATCAATTAAAATAAATTTTTCCATATTGATATTACTAACCAGCACTTACATGGAAACTTTCATCCAAGGGGCACAAACTTTGCAAAAATGAGGGAATATTATCATCCCCATATTACAGATAGGGAAATCGAGGCAGAGAGATTAACCAATTTGCCCAATCAAGGAATTTATGGGGGTAAGTACGATCTGGAGGTGTTCAGGGCTGGAGTTATTTGGGGATGTAATGGGTGTTTTAAAAGGTACCAGGAATATTCCCATCCTTTCCCCTAGCTCTTGTCAAGAAGAAACTGAGTTCTAAAAGTAATTCTTATTACTCTCCTGCTTGTGAATCGTTTTCCAGATTTTGATTTCATTTTTTCCTGCTCAGTTTTGTGTACACATGCACAGAATTAGATTCTCTTCGTAGAATATACTCAGCCCATTCTCTACATTATGGGCCAAATTCTTCTGTCTGTTATTGTGGTGTAAATCTGGAATAACTATCAAAGTCAATGGAGTCACACGGGGCATACAACAGTGTAAAGGATGGTGGAATTTGGCCACTGGGAGCCAAACACAAAGGGGAAGATTTTATATTTGGGAAGAAAAATCATTGGCCTGGGATTGGAAGGCGATATCATTATTAAATGTGCATGTAGGTTTGGAATCCGGAAAGGACACTGTTTAACATAAGCTGACAAGTCAAGCAAGTATGCAAGAACATGATCTGGGACTTCCTAGGCAGACCTTGCTGGAGCCAGGGCCGACTCCAGGCACCAGCGTTCCAAGCAGGTGCTTGGGGCGGCAGTTAGCAAGGCGCGGCAGTGTTTCTGCAGCGGTGGCAATTCGGTGGCAACTTCTCTGTTTCGCCCACCATGGTGGCAAATCGGTGGCAGCTTCTTCCTTTTGCCCTCCACGGGCAGTTTTTTCACTGCTTGGGTAGGCAAAAACTGTAGAGCTGGCCCTGGCTGGAGCTCTGAGGTGGCAGGCTGAAAGGGACATGGCTTTAGGCTGCGAGAATAAATGGAGGTTTTTTGGGTGTGCTTTAGGTGAATGGACCCAATTCTGTTCTAATTCCAGAGGAACACTGTTAATTTAAGTGGAGATGGTCCAAATTTACACCAGTGTAAAGAAAAACAGAATTTGATCCACTATCTTCCTGTGCAATTTTGTGCAAGTCTAGGTAACTAGAGGTGTTTTTAATTGACAATTTTCTTACTCTATCAATAATTTGCCATAGAATTCTGATAGATCGCTCAATCTGTTTAATCTAGCTATCGATCAATCGTCTGGTATCCTGTTAATTAGGGAGAGAAAAAACTGACTGGCCATAGCGAAGCAGAATCAGGAGTTGTGGGCTGAATACAAGGTGAGAAGTGAGAGGGGTTGTTATTCCTACCCGTACATAGTGCTGCGAGGAGGCTGGAGTGGAACAGTATGGGTATGGAGGGACTCAACCATGAAGGGTAGGCATTCTGGGTACAGGATCAGAGCTCAGTTTCTGAGATAGCCTATAAAACAGGAGGCATAAGCAAAACACTACTTCTACTGAACATCTTCTATATAAAGCTAAATAGAGAGAACATGGATGGTTGGTTTGGTAAAAATGAGTGTTCAGTAAAGATGGACAGGCAATGATATTATACAGATGCAAGTGAGAGCAGGATTTGGCCTGACAATAGGGAGCACAGAAGTCAGCCAGGGAGGTCTTGAGGTGTTGACATTTTTATTATAATCTAGAGCAAAGAAAATCTCACTCCACACACCCTGTATACACTTACCCTTCGAGGTCAAGTATTCTCTGTCAGCCTCTCAAAACACACACACATAGCACCTCTCTCTCTCTCAGCTTAGCACTGTCGTCACTGATAATGTTTTACTCTTATAGCAAATGTAAAGGGATGGCAATAATTTTTTATTTTGAATAAAGTGTCATCAGCCTGAAAAGATTGAAAAACACTTGCCCTGTGTGTGCAATTACCCTTTCACACGCCATTAGGGCAATTGTGTTTGCGAAAAGAGTAACTGCACACACAAATGGCCGAAGCTGGGTATTTGCAAACACAATTATCTAGGCTGTGTATGCAGTCCCAATACCTCCATGCTTAAACTTTGTTGAAAAATCAATCTCTGTAGGAATATTACACAACCCTTTATGCTTGCCTGTGATCTATGGTACACCCATAAAATGAGATATTTTGGGCAAAGGACTCCTAAAAATCTTATTGAAGTGCTAAGCAAAAGTAGATGCCTGAACTCTCTGCTAAAGTAATATTAGATTGAAAAAAATAGCTTTCAATCAAGGGAAACTCTGGGATCTGATAGGCTGCTGAATAATATTCATAAGCAATTTCTGCTCAAGTTATTCATCCATTGGATCATGTGTTGCTTAACTCTACTCTCAGCACAGAATTTTATCCTAAATGAAGCCATTGGTGCACTTTCATTTGATAAAACTAACACAGATCCGCTTCCTTGTGCGTCACATAGAACTATTGCAAACTCCCTTGTAAGGCTCTTTGCTAAGATTTTTGGCTTGGAGAAGAGATGTGGTAGTGGCCCATCTACACAAGGATCAGTTAGGATTTACTCCCAGCTGGAAGGATGTGGTGGCGATACTGTACTCTTGAAGCAGAGACAGCGGATGTTTGTCAAAAAGTAATCCAGAATCTGATGATATAATATAATGTTTCTCATCCTTTTTGGTACCAGGGCGTGGCTTGCTGCCTTCCTACACTGTGTCAGGGAGATCTCAGGGACCAATGCCAGCCCACGGACCGGTCATTGAGAAACATTGATATAATAAACACGACATGAGCACAGAATGCACCAAGTGGGGAAAAAATATACTAGAGACATAAAACATCCACTCTTTGGAAAACCTCCCAGTAACTTACACCAAAGTCCCTGGGTCTCAGGGAGTTGAGAATTTAGTCCCCTTCTGATCCCTTTGGCTTCCTGGCCATCAATGAGCTAGTATAGATGTACTGTTTTAATAGCGGGGCCTTTCTCAGCATGCTCTCTTCGGACAGCTAGGCTTTTAAATCTGGGAGACTGAAATAACTGCTACCCCACAATAGCCCTTTTGCTGTTGACTTCAGGAGGTTTCCGCTCCTCTTCCTTCCACCTCAGAAGTAGTTTTGCTGTGGTTTACTGCAGGCTTTTCCCTTTCTCTCCCTCCTGAGAGCGCACAGCCTCCCACCAGCCATTCCAGAGCAGACAGGCTCCTCTGCATTCACCATGCACCACAAAGACATAATAATCAGGACTATAGTCTCTCCCTTGACAAGGGAAAGTTTGCGACTTCCTTGATTGGAAGCATTTGAATCATTAACATCTGTCAGTCCTTTTAACAGGTGGCCCATGTCCCCCGCTCAGTTACTCCTCCTTGACATCAATGGCACAAGGGTAACAGAAGAATTTGGCCTATTATGTTACCCCTTTCAACACAGTACATTCCGATGAGCTCCTCCGTTCAATAGCTACCCCCTTTGAGATGCAGCAGAGCGTGCAACAGGGCCTGGCCTGCGCCCTTGGATTCATGTCTCTTCCTGCTAATACTACATCATTTAGACCTTTCTTGGTGGGGTGATTCTCCAAGGCGAACACGTCTGAGTGTTTCAGAGGTCCCATGAAGCCCTGGCACAGAAGGACCACAGCTTCCATGGACTGAAATGCATTGGGCCCCTCTGGGACACACATGGATCCAATCTAGTATTGTTCTAAAGGGAAGAGGTGTGGTTTGTTTGGTGCTGTTATTTCAGGCCCTCTCTGCACAGTCCCCAACCCGGTGGCAATATTTCAAGAGCGTACAAAGACTGAGTACCCCAATGCTTGACATGTACACAGGAGAATAAGAGGTGGGGGGAGTTGTCTGGGGAAGGTTTGGGAAGGGAAGGCATTTCTAACTAGTTCAGACATTAGAAATTCCTACCCCCGCCCTCTGCTCATTCCCAAGCCCTAATTACCTCAGTGCTGCGAGGACCAGGCTGGCGCTATTGGATCCAGGGGTCAGGCTGAGGGCCAGCAGTGCTCCAAAGACAGCAGTGATGTATTTTGACAGGTCTTAAGGACACCTGCTACTTTTGGAGACTTTTCTCTTTTGCTAGCGGACCTTAGAACAAGTGTGTGTGTTGACAGGCGAGATATCACTTGAGGGTGTTGAGGGGGAAGCAGGAGGGAAATCTCCAGAGAACATGTCAGGAAAGATTTTTCTTGGCTACTTATCCTATTATAACTGATGGACAACTTATCTAAATGGCAGAGTCCTCTCTCCTCAGTACTGGGGTCTACTTCACCGCACTCAGTTTGGTCAATATTCTCTCTTTTATTCCATAAAAAGTATTTTCAAACCAATTGATAATTTTAATTTGTGGAGATCACACATGCTTGGCCCTTGTGTTTGTCCTGGATGGCTTCCATTTTGAAAACCCTGTTGGCCTCCTATCTATCATTAGGTGCTTCCAGGACTCAGGCTTCCCCTCCCAGCCCTGTAATGCGTGGGAGGGCAAGTGTACCCCTGTGGAACGGAATGTAGGATGGAACGTAAGGAAGCAAAACAAATCACAACATCTACGTTTCCACTCTCCCCCCCCGCACCAGAGAGACAGAGGAACAAAGTGGTTCTGGCCTAAGAGACTACTGGGCTTGGCACTTGGGATAGAGGCTGGCAAAGCGAGGCTGGCTGGAGCGGCTGCTGGTATATGCAATGGGTCAAATTCTGTTCTATTACACCAATAATTACAGAGTGGGCCACAACTCTTCTGGTGTAAGTTTGCCAAGCTCCGTTGACTTCAATGGAGCTCTGCCTATTTACCCCAGCAGAGGATTTAGCCCAATGACTCCATTAATTTCAATGGAGTTACTCCAGATTGATGCCAGAGAGCACAGTGTGGCCCACTGATGTTTGTTTTCTGTATTTCTCTCCCCTCCTTTCCCCATTTTCTATTCGTTTTTCATGCCTGGTTCCAGTTGTCACCTTGTTGGGTCATTGCACTTTCCTCTCCCCACTCTCTGCCCTCTTTTTATGGTCTCTCCCCTTAGCAGAACACAAACCCAGTAATGTTCAGGTTCTGGGGAGATTTTCAAACTCACTATGCTCCAGTGGATTCACAATCAGAGTCGGGAAGTCACTCGTCCCATGCCGCGATGCTGTGAAAGATCAGCCGCTGTAATTGACTTTGGTGTCCTCCTAGCCTGCTTTACAGGGGGCACTCTTTGGGCACAGGAGAAGTCTAAAATCGGTCCAGTGGCCCAGGACTGATGTGCTGTTTTGCGATGCCATTGGGGGTAAAACTAGCATATGTAAATCTACCCCAGCTTCACTCACACCTCACCCTGCTCTGTAGACGCACCCTTAGTTACTCCTCCCTGTTCCTCTCAGGCTTTGTGTGGGGGAGGTAAATTTCACTCTGCTTTGGCCTATCCTGCCTCCTTTCACTGCCTGGGAGTTATGCAACTTCATCCATGAGTGTGTGTAAAGTGTCTTGAGCTGTGCAAGCAAGCCACATGGCTTAGAACACACAGCTTGTGAGACACGGAGTCAGACAGAAATCAGACACATCCCATCACTGACGTGTGTCAGGCCAGCAGTCAGGACAGTGGCGCAGTGATATGATCAAATTCCATTATTCTGTTTTTTTCCTTACTTGAGACCAAACTCTATTCTCCATTACCCCAGTGTCAAGCTGGAGAAACCTCCCACTTCCAGCTTCAGGCCCAAGGTGTTTTAATGGTTCACAGCCTTGAGCCTGACCATCCCTGTTCTTCATTACCTCCTTGCAAATGCCTTTGGGGGTAGCTGGAAGGGCGCCCCCAGCGTAGGTCAGGTGAGTGGGAGGGAAGCAGTGTAGGAATCAGAGCTGGCAGAGCTGGGGGGGATTTTGTTCCAGTGCCTTGGTTGGGTCTTTGTTTGTCCATTTCCATCCAGTGAAATAAACACTTTCACGTGTCACAAAATCCTCCTCAGGCAGATCAGACTTGGGAGCCTTGTTTCTTATTTTGCCTTCCCTTCAGAGAGGCTGCAGCCTACAACCTGCCAGCACCTCACTCCCAGTGGCCCCACCCGCAGACCCCAACTGCAGGACACCACCCTTTCTTCCCTGCCTAAATGCTTTTGGATCCAGGTTTATCTTTAAAGATTTATCTTTACTTAGCACCGTTCGTCCTCATAGATCTCACGGAGCTATGCATTCTGTGCACGCAGGGCTCATGCCCCACCACTAACGTGCAGCCACCTCTGGGTTGAAACATAGCAGCTGCATAACAATGCACAGCAGCACTACACAGCAGGTTGAGACGTCAGGTATAGAAAAATCTGACATCCGTGAAATGACTGAGAGAATGAAGGAGCCTGAATTTAAATTAGATGAGGTGAAATGTGGCCAGGATGCCACAGCTAACACTCTATTCTTGTGGAAAATGCTGTGGCATCCTTAGTGGCTACAGATAGGCAGGCCCTCTGGTCTATGACTCATTTGGGGACAACACTCCCCAGAATTCATGCAGAACTTTCCCAGAGACCCTCTTCCCTTTTCTCCAGTCCCAGAGACGGCCTTTGTCAGAAGGGGGTGTTTAACTTTTGGTCCCATTGATTCTCCTTACAGACGTGGCAGTCACTCCATACTGTACTGGCAAGTACAGCGGAGCTTGTTTTTGTGTTTCCTGCCTCTGCAGACAGAGAACTCAGAGCTGACCAAATATGCAACTCCAACGACACATGACCCGGTGTTGGTCTCTGCTTTGCTAGCCAGCCAGGAAAGATCAGCAGCGACGCCCAGGCCGTGGTATTTCTGAGCCCCTTGGGGCACTGTAAATTCCTCTGAACTTATCAAGACAGGTGTTGCCAAGAGAATCACCAGCACAGTAGCACGAGACAGAGAGAACATGCAAGGGAAAGCTGCCCAGGGCTAACCAGGGCATTAGCCGCCCCAGAAGGCTTGGGAAAAATCCGATCTTCTCTCAGACAGGCTCTGAAGGCCCGAGTTGCCTGTTACTTACAGTTGTATAAATCAGAAGACACTCCATAGCCTGGTGTAAAGCCCGCATACGTGGAAGGAGAATCAGCCCTCCCATCTGTGTGTAAATAACTCAAGCTGCCATGGTTTATTAACGCATCGCACATGCACCGGGGAGAACTCAGGAAAACCTCTAGGGCCTGATTCTGGTCTCACTTGACACCAGTTTTACCTCTGTGTAATTTCATTGGCCATAACTAAGCTACCACTGATTTACACCAGCATGAGATCAGAAACCAGGCCCCTTGATTCTCTGGGGAAGATCTATCCCCAGCTGCTGTCCCTGACCAGTGGGTAACACATGGAGAACTTATAACCTAGCTAGAAAAGACAGACAAAGGCTGGGAGAAAAAACCAAGGCACAGAGAGGGAAAGTGACTTGCTCGAGGTCATGCAGCAGGACAGTGGCAGAGCACTTCTGAAAATCTGGTCCTTATTTAGGTGCCCCAAAAGGTAGTTTTTAGAGCTTCATTTCAAGGCACCACAAAGGATCTCCTGGTCTCCGCTTCTCTCCCCTCCCCTTTTAAATCCTGTAATCTGGCAGATCCCATCAGTAAAATGTAAAGAACAGCCATCTCATGGCAGAAAGACACATGAGTCCCTGTCATGGTTGCAAAGTGGCTGCCACAGGCTCAGGCAATTAGTAGCCTAATTCTACCAACAGCTGAGCCTAGCTGCGGGAGGCCAACCCTGCTCCTGTGTGACCGGATGCTTTCGCAGCAGCTCAGCTAGTTTTACATTGTAAATAAAAATAAAATAAAAACACTCTCATTTGTGAATCAAAGAAAAGGGCGTCTCCTTTCCACCCTCCCTGCGTGGCTTGAAAGCTTCCAAAGCCAGTTCTAAGTCCCAGCCAAAGTTACAGTAGCCAAAGTTTCCTTGGAAAGCGCTAGTATCAGGGAAGACTGAAAGGAGGTGCTTGCACTAGTTAGTGTAGATAGCCATTGTCCTGCCAGCTACCCCCTCAGCTCGGCCTGCAGTAGCTCTGCGGTTTTGTAACAAGCCACGCTCGCTGAGGCTTGTTAGTGCTGATTGCAGAGCAACTGATTCCTGCAGACCTTTTCCTTGATAGCAATTTGCATGGTTCTGTCCAGGCTGGGCCAAATTTAGACACATGCTTTTAAGCCAGGTCTCTCTCAGGGAAGGCTCTAGTTCAAATACAGTGGCAGTGTAAATAGTGATGTAAATTACATGTTGTGTCTAATTTGCCAAAATCCAGTGGTGGGCAGCAGTGTAACTTGCATTTGGTGGCGGTGGAAAATGAGAGTAATTTACATGGTGCAACCCTGATTCTGATCTCACTGGTTGTAAATTGGTGTGATCCCCTTTACTTCAAAGGAGCGAGGCCCGATTATCAGTGGTGTAAGGGAGATCAGGATTGGGTCCAGCAGGGGTGGATGAGAGGGAGTTGTAGTAGGGAGAGCAACTATCAGGAGGGGAGACGATCAAGCACCCCATCACACATACTCTTATCTTACACGCTCCTCTTCATTGCTTTTCCTGCTGCCCCCACTTCTGATCCCCTTGGCATCCAAATGACACTTGTTCTGCAGGCTTATTCATAGGATGCAATCCAGTTTGCTCACACAAGTTCAGAGAAATGTTCAAAGTAACATGAAGAAACAGTGCAACGAAGGCGCTTTGAGCCACTAGCGACATGTGAGGCGTGTAAGGTTTGAGGCAGGAGGTGCTGGAGTCTTGCATCCCTGAACTCCACAGCTCTGAGCCTGTGTGCTGGCTATGGTGGATGCACATAGTCTCACAGCACCTCTCGGGGTGAAAGCCTAGCCCCACTGAAGTCAGCAGGAGTTTTGCCATTGACACCAATGTGGCCAGGATTTCACCCTGAGTGTTCATGGCTCAGATCTGGCTTCCATTGAAGCCAATGGAAAAAAATATCCTATTGAGCCAACAGTGCAGAACTGGGTTGAACCCCAAGGACAAATGAGGTCCCTGTAATAGAGCTCATGAAACTGCCACAGTAAAAATCTTTGCTCTCAGAGTCCTCTCCTGGACCATTGAGAGCACCACAAAAACTTCCTACATCTCAGTCTGTTTGGCTAATGAAACTAGACCAGTCAGTTTCTGGCTCATTTGGATTCATTTAAGATTTTGTGCTCACCCCTTCCCCCTGGGGGCCTAAATGGAATGACAGCATCTGGTTACAGGGATGCCTGTTAAAGGACAGAGTTCTGGCTGGCCATGTACAGGTGCAACTGACATAGGAGCAGGTACAAGGAGCACCCATGGTAGGTCTGCGTAGCCCTGTGGAGCACCAGGTGACGGGTCGGCCAGTCCTGCTGAAGGTGCTTCCTGTCCTAGGAGGTGCATGTTTGAGCATGGGGAGAGGAGTATGGCCATGTCTCACTAGCCCTGCAAAGTGCTAGCAGGGCTGTGCTGGGGAGCTGAATCAAAGACGCACTCCCTCTGGTATCCCCATGGCATCGTGTCTTAAGCCAGCAACGCTCCTGCCTCTACAGCATTTGGCTGGGGAGCCTGCTTCCACGCCTCATGCTCCCTGGGCTCTTAAGAGCAGCAGTGTAGTCCAAAGAATACATTTGCCATGGGGCAAACCAAAGCACACGTTGCACTGGGCACAGCGATGGCCTTTGGATGGATATCTGAGCAAGGTGTAACCTTGTCAAGGAAAAAGAAAAGGAGTACTTGTGGCACCTTAGAGACTAACCAATTTATTTGAGCATAAGCTTTCGTGAGCTACAGCTCACTTCATTGGATGAGCTGTAGCTCACGAAAGCTCATGCTCAAATAAATTGGTTAGTCTCTAAGGTGCCACAAGTACTCCTTTTCTTTTTGCGAATATAGACTAACACGGCTGTTACTCTGAAACTTGTCAAGGAAATACGTTTCCTATGGAGCACCAAAAGACCAGTGGCCTCCTGCACAGCTGCATGCCAAAGGGACACAAGTTGGGTGCTACAGGCTTCCGGCTGGGATTTCCAAAGGCACCTAAGGGAGTTAAATGCTCCTCCCCCATAGAAAGTCAATAGAATTGGGGTGCTTTTGAAATCAGAGTCCCTGCCTGCCAGCTAGCCCCACCCCCATCACTCACACATGGCAGGTTCGTGCTGTATGACACTATGCCGGTTATTCTGGGATGGAAAATGCTTCCAGTTGTTGCCTAGAACCAGAGGATTTTCCTAGGCTTATGCAGAAGTCTATCAGAATGTTGTATTTTGTTCACATGACTAGATACTTACAGAGCTCTGCTGCCAATGAAAAATAGAGGAGGTCCAGAGGTCAGTGGGGAGGACCCCCTCCCCAATATTTAGATTGTCTGGGGAATCGCTAGAGGGTGCTTGCAGTTCCTGAAATGCAATTAGTTCAGAACCATCATAGAATCGCTGCAGCACTCCAGGGGATGCCATAAATAATATATGCACTCTGGCCCACCGTCCCCTCCCATGCTTTGCATAAAACAGATCTCGTGCTGCTCTCAAGCCCTGAAGTACACAAATGCTCGTCACACATAGTCGCAGTCTCCCTTTGTCCAACATATGGCAGCAACTCTCTGCCAAAATACAAGAAAGAAAGGAAGCTATAAAAGGAGTGTGCAATTGGAATGGAGCTTCGGAATGGAAGCTTAGCCCAGTCTCTACTGGTTTGCCTCACTCATCCCTGTCATCTGCGTTCTGGATTAAGGTTCCTCCCACTGGGAATTCCAGCAGGCTGCTTCTGCACAGGGCCTTCAAAGAGGCGCTTCCTGGCTGAGCAGTGTTCCAGTCCAACCCAGCATGCTGATGCCAGAGCAGTGGCATGTGGCCAAGATAAGGAGAGCCCAGTAGGCCAGAAAGAAGAGAGGAGAATCTTTTTGAGCTGTATAGCTGTCTCACGTTCCTCCATGTCTTATCACTGGAATAACTTTCTCCTCTTAACCCATAGTGCTGAGGTTCAGTGTGCATGTGTGCGTGGATGGGCCGCCACTTCTTATCTCTGGAATAACATTCCCCTCTTAATCCCCAGTGCTGCCATTTGTCTGTGTAGCCATCTGTGCTGCATGCTCATCCATTTCTTATTTCAGTCACCTCTTAACCCAGAGTGCTGTAGTTTGGTGGTGGGGGCGGGCATGGTTGAGAGTATGTTGAAGTACTCCAGCTGCTCCAGCTTCCATCCAAGAGGTTCCAGATGTTGGAGGAGCTGTGCACAGCTGTTGGCCAGGAGCTGCTAAAAGAGGGGGACGACAAAAAAAACAACAACCCCCACTTCCACACTTAAGATTGTGATGGGTTCGGTCACAGAGATCCCATTGGGACTGTCACCTGATGTGTTGAAATTACCTCTGAGCCTGTTTTCTTCACTAGCTTGGGACTTCAGAACCCTACCTTGTTGAGCCAGACACACTAGCCTGCTGCAACACAGACCCAGGGTCTGAACCACACCCCCAAAGCTGCAGACTTAACTGAAAACAGCTTAGCAAGTACTCCTGTCTCCAGCACCCACCCAGACACGCAGTTCCCAATGGGATCCAAACCCCAAATAAATCCGTTTTACTCTGTATAAAGCTTATACAGGGTAAACTCATAAATTGTCCACCCTCTATAACACTGATAAAGAGATATGCACAGCTGTTTGCTCCCCCAGGTATTAATCACTTACTCTGGGTTTACTAATAAACAGAAGTGATTTTATTAAGTATAAAAAGTAGGATTTAAGTGGTTCCAAGTAATTACAGACAGAACAAAGTAAGTTACCAAGCAAAATAAAACTAAACACGCAGGTCTAAGCATAATACATTAAGAAACTGATACAGGTAATATCTCACCCTCAGAGATGTTCCAATAAGCTTCTTTCACAGACTAGACTCCTTCCTAGTCTGGGCCCAATCCTTTCCCCTGGTACAGTCTTTGTTAGTTCCAGCTCAGATGGTAACTAGGGGATGTCTCATGACTGGCAGCCCCCTTTGTTCTGTTCCACCCCCTTTTATAGCTTTGGCACAAGGCAGGAACCTTTTGTCTCTCTGGATCCCCACCCCTCCTTCTAAATGGAAAAGCACCAGGATTAAGATGGATTCCAGTTCAGGTGACATGATCACATGTCACTGTAAGACCTCCTTCTTCATTACCAAGGAGCTAGCCAACAGTACACAGGAAGGCTTGCAGCTAAACAAAGCCATTCACAACCAATTGTCCTAGTCACTGAGAGCCATCAAGATTCCAAGCCACCATTAATGGCCTACACTTTGCATAGTTACAATAGGACTTCAGTGTAATACTTCATATTTCTAACTTCAGATACAAGAATGACACATTCATAGAAATAGGATGAACACGCTCCGTAAATCATAAGCTTTGTAATGATACCTTACAAGAGACCTTTTGCATAAAGCATATTCCAGCTACAGTATATTCACACTTATAAACATATTTTTATAAAACATATGGAGTGCAACGTCACAAAGATATTCAGAAATTCCCTTCTTCCCTCAGAGCCACTGGGCATCCCATCGATAGAAGGAACTGCCCTCAGCCACACAATTGTTTGACATTTCAATGTTAGGCCCTCAGAAGCTGATCTAAGAGTCACAAGTGAGTCACTTCAAAAACAGACTCCAATGAGAGACTGCTGAATTGGAATTAATTTGCAAACTGGATACAATTAACTTAGGCTTGAATAAACACTGGGAGTGGATGTGTCATTACACAAAGTAAAACTATTTCCCCATGTTTATTCTCCCCCCCTCCCCCCCACTGTTCCTCACATATTCTTGTCAACTGCTGGAAATAGCCCACCTTGATTACCACTACAAAAGGTTCCGCCCCCCTCCCCCCCACGCTCTCCTGCTGGTAATAGCTCACCTTACCTGATCACTCTTGTTACAGTGTGTATGGTAACACCCATTGTTTCATGTTCTCTGTGTATATAAAATCTCCCCACTGTATTTTCCACTGAATGCATCCGATGAAGTGAGCTGTAGCTCACGAAAGCTTATGCTCAAATAAATTTGTTAGTCTCTAAGGTGCCACAAGTACTCCTTTTCTTTTTGCGGATACAGACTAACATGGCTGCTACTCTGAAACAAGTGAGGATAGGTCACTGGCCTCAGCTTGGCTTCTAAGGAGAGACAAGCAGCTGGCAAGCTTTGCTTCAGAGTAGCCTGGGTCTGAATGGGATAGTGGTTAGGACTGCTCATGTGCAGAAAGCATTATTGGGATCTGGGATGCTTGACTTCCCTTTCACCCATCAGACCAGAGTTGAGGTTGTACACCAAGGGGGCCCTGACATCACCAGTTCAGGGGATTAAGGGTTGTTACACTGGTCTGAGTAAAGCGATAAGGGGAACACAAGCCCTTCCTTTCTCCCTATACATGAACAGCTGCTCTCTGGGGCCAAGGACAACATTATATCCTGGAGGTGTAAGCTCACTCTAAGCGAACCAGCCTTCAGGGGTGGGGCAAAGGGTATGGGACAGATGAGGCCTGCCATCTCTAATCCCTTATGGCATGCTGCCACCTTTGCCATGTTCCCTGGTCCAGCTGGCTCAGGATGGGGTATTCCTGGCCCACTAGAATCTCCTTCACAAGCCCTCTCATGAGAAACTGTATATCCATTTAGAGGGAACATCTGCCAGCAGAGAGATTCAACTCAATGTATTTCGGCATCTTTAACCAATATTAATGGCACACCAACTCCTTAGAAATGCCACATTTGCTTCATTCTACAAGCAGCTGTACAGACGCAGGCCTGGCCAATGCACAGTTTTCCTTCCGTATAATTATTGGTTTGGGAGTGGGTTTTTGGCCATGTCTACACTACACAGTCTTGGCTGGTATAGGTATACCAGCAGAGCCCCCTAGTGGAGATGCAGTGTAAGGAGGCAGGAGGAGATCTGACAGTATAGCTACACCACCTCCCTGAATGCCGAGAGAAATACTTTTCTGTCAGCATAGTTGTGTCTACACTCCAGGAGGTGGGGGGTTGCCAGACAATCTAGATCAGCTAGGATGTGTGTACTTATTCCCCCCCACACACAGTCCTTTTAGATATAGCTATGCCAGCAACGTTTTGTAGAGTAGACGAGGCCTTTTACTGACACAGTTCTATTGGTACAACCCCTCCTGCGGCTTTATATTTATAGAGCTTACCCTCCTTCCCATACCCATGACTATACCAGTCTAAGAACACTTGTACCAACGTAGGTGCATCCACACTGAGGAGGGTTGGACCACTGAACTACATAGGTATCAGTAAAGCGGTACAGTGTATGTATTTAGATAAGCCTCCTGGATACAGTAGCAGTAGGTGCTCCAGATGGCCCAGTGTGAACTGGTGGTTTGTGGGAGAAGCATTCCACACTGCAAGCCGTCCCCACTCAGCCACAGCGGCTAAACGAGCAACTGACCTCAATGCCTGATGCTTTGCACACCATTTATTTTTTAAAGTTACTTGTACAACAAGCAGGGCAGCTCCCCAGCAGAGTGTTTTGCTGTGGGGCTCCTGCACGATTCTGCAGGCAGGGAAGGAGTGGGTGGCAAATTCCCCATCCACGGACTCCTGGGATACACAGAGCCCTGACTTTCTCGCCTTTTGTCAATTGCAATGAAATTTAAAGATCGGTCCTTACTCTTCCTCCCCACATCTACAAACCAGGCTTAATTTTTAACCCCAGTTAACTTAAAAAAAACAAACGAAACCAAACAGACCCAAAGCCCAGTCTCTTCTTTCTGACATTGTTACTCGTTTTTCTCTCTCATCTCCCCCCCCCGCCCACTTTTTTCCCCCACTTGCAAACTCTTTGTTAAGCATTGGTGACTCCTGTAACCCAGACACAGCAATGGAATGTGTTTTGTCTCCCCTCCCCATCCTCCTCTTGGGAGGAATTTGATGGACTCTCCCAGTTCCCAATCAGCTGGAAAAAAAGGATTAAACTCCACTTTGAGTTTAGACAAACAGGTGCTGCTGCAGCTCACAAAGCTGCCTCTTGCTTGTCCCCATCTCCCCTCCCCTCCCCATTCTTACTTCTCCTTCTCTCTGCCCCTGCCTTCTGCAGGGAGGAGGAGAACCATCTCCAAGGCTAGCCCACTGTTATAACTCACTCAGTGAAGGAAAGGGGCAAGGTCTCTCAATGCCACAGAGGTTTCATTCTTTCCTTCAGCTGCTAAACACCCAGACAATTCTACCCCTTTAAGTGATTCTGTCCCTCCCTTGCTTTTCAATCAGCACTGGAAAAATTGTCTGAGTTTCGCATGTAACCAGACACAAGCCCTCCACCTGCACCCTCCCTGCTCCACATTCTCAGCTGGAGAATCAAAGTGGGGCTTGTGAATGAAAACCTAAGCCCTCAGTTGGCCTATGTGACTGGGATTTTGTTTGGCTCAAGGGAAGAAATTAGAGATTCTGGTATTGTCTGAAAATGAAAACCTCCCTGAACAATCTGATGGGAAGCCGAGTTCAATCACTTTGCAGTCCCTTCATACTGAGTTTGGTGCAAAGCACTGTGGTGGGGTAACCTCAGCAGGAATTTCAGAAACTGCTTGTGCTTGCCCTGTGTCTGAATGGCTAGTGGTCGCACTAGGACAGGAGGGACTGAGTTTCAAGAGCAATACAGACAAATGAAAAGAAAAGAATGGGACAAGATTCTCCGCCTTTCTCGCCGGTTTTACACTGATGTAATTCCATTGGCATCTCTGAAGTAACTCCTGAATCAAGGCAGGGTGACTGAGATCAGAATCTGTCTCAGGGTCTGTTAATACATATCTGGTATAATCAGCTGTGATGGGAAAGGAAATACAGGGAAAGCCCACAAAATTTATGAGGGTGTTTATTCAAAGATTTGATTGTCCTGAAGCTTTCCTGAGTGTGATGAGGTTTTTTTTTTTAAAAACTTTAGACTGTTCAGTATCTTCACCAATGATTGCCTCTTTTTCCTTAGTTTGGGTCTCTTGACCAGATGGAAATATCAATAATGAAATTTGCTGGGCATTAGTATCTGCTTGTCTTGGCATAGGTATCTCTTCGTTGCCATCTTTCTGTGTTTTCACATCAATCTCATTTTTCAACAATTCATAAAGTTTGCTAAAAGGAGACATCTCATTTTCTCTTCTGTTAGATTTAGCTGTTCTGTATGTTGATTTAGGTGTTGCATGTTGTTTGGCTGGTACAACTCTGGAAATATCTTCCTCGGTGCTTTGCTTGTCATTTTCACCAAAATTTTGGCCTTCACATTCTATGATTTTATCAGAGGTATAAGGACTTTTAGATGTTGGGCTCTGTAATTCCACTTCTGCCACCTGCTGAACATGAAGAACCTGTAGGGTTTCATTTTTTGGCGTTCTAGAAAGTCTCTTTCTTGGCATTGATTGAGGCAGATATTCAAACCTGAAAGAACGATCAACAATAGTGATGAGTTGCTGGGAAGGAAGTTTCCTTAGCAGGAGTCAATACTATCAGCTTTAAACCTTTGCCTCTGAAAAGAAACCAGTTCCTGGGGACTCTGCTGTCATCAAACCAATGTGCCCAGAAAGTAATTTACAAGGTGGGACTGAGGTTATCCTGCAGAGGTACCAGGCAATTGGTGGTCAGAAGATAGGGAATCTGGCATGACATTAAGCCACCGATACCTCCCTTCATCAGAGGCTGTAAAAGCATCTTGACTTCCACCCTCCAGATTTACAAGTGTTTTTTAAAAATGGAATCAGTGCATTTCTGAAGTCAGAAAAACCTGGTGATAGATCAGGTGAATAGCTCATATGAACGAATGGGCCATTCAGAGCAAAGTGGGGATGCAGCATGATACCCAGAAGCCCCGGCTGAAGAGCAGAGGGAATGCAAAGACAGACTGAGCTTTCAAGTAGCAACCTGAAAAGCTGAAGTCAGGGGCACAGTCCCATTGTCCCTCATTTGTATTCCTTTGCATCCCTTGTAGCAGAGGCTCTAAACCGTGTTATATGAACACATGCCCAACTGGACATGGGGATGTGAATTTGAATCTTCTTGGCACGAATGTGGCATCAAATCCATGCAACCTCACTTGTGCTGGATGGAAAAGCACAACAAGGTTTGTATTTGCATCTTCATTTACATATGCAAATGAGAGAATGATGGAAGGCAGCCTTCCCTAACTTTTAAAGGGCTGGTGAGGGGAATGGTGAGGTGAAAGGTTGTGTGGAGGCAAGATGTTTAAAGACAACATAAACTGAGAGATGGGCACCTACATTCTATATGATTGGTGCCCTAAAATGCTTTAGATAGTAGGTGGAGCAGACCAAGCAGCAGACAGAACAGGACCTAACACACAAGGCTGTAGCTGGATTTTCATTCAGCAGCAAATATATAACAATTGCTACATTTTTCTTCAATTACTGGCCTGTATTATAAAGTATTTTGGACAACTTGGCTATGAAAGGTTTCAGAGTAACAGCCGTGTTAGTCTGTATTCGCAAAAAGAAAAGGAGTACTTGTGGCACCTTAGAGACTAACCAATTTATTTGAGCATGAGCTTTCATGAGCTACAGCTCACTTCATCTGAGCTGTAGCTCACGAAAGCTCATGCTCAAATAAATTGGTTAGTCTCTAAGGTGCCACAAGTACTCCTTTTCTTTTGGCTATGAAAGACTTTCCAAGTGAATTCTAGTCTGCGGATAGATTGACACACAGAGAGGTAGCAGATAAATCATAGGAACAAGGACAATAGTATATTGTTTGTATTGGGTTATTGCAAATGATCAGGGTACCCATGTGCTAGATGGGCCAATTCAGCTTCCAAATATGAAGCTACAGTTCTGGAAGTGTAAGCTTTTTGTGGGCCAGATTTTCAAATGTAGTAGATGAACAAATTCCCCACCTGACTGGTACAAACAATTACTGCAATTGTATGTCCAGATCATACACAATACAAGCAGATGAATAGTTCTGGCCATTTATCTGGCAATTATTTGCTTACAAATTCCTAATTGCTTGGGTTCTTTGCAGATGCCACCAAAAAGCAAAATAAATGGGCAGCTTACTTGTTCAGTCCATTACTTTGCCAAATTCAGAGATAAAGACATTCCCTATATTACACCCAAAGGCTGGGGAGTGTGGGAGCCCATACCCAGTGGCCCCTATAAAAATGGAGAAAAGGTGGGGGAAAGTGAAATGGAAAAACCAAAACAAAGTATTGGATTTTGTTCTTAGCTTCTTCCCTCTTCTGTTTACTTTTGAACTAAATGACTAGGGCTGATCAAAAGTCGCAACTGTTTGAAGGAAAAACATAAATCAGACTTGCAATAAAATGGCATTCTCATAATAAATCATAGTATTAGTATGGGTTTTGTTTCATTTTGATTATTTTTAATACCAGGTTTCTTTTTAAATCTACCTAAATACCATGACAGGGCATTGATTAGGAGTCCTACAACAGAGCACCATAAGTGGATTCTCAGCTGAATGCTCCCATGTGGTATGAATTATGACTTCTATCAATCTGGCCACGTATTAGTAATTTTCAGTAGCCTTAGCTTGTGAATTTCATTTGAAGAGCAGATTGCAGGTACTTTTCTCTCAGCAAGAGCACCTGATAATTTCTGAATTAGCATGGGTAAACAAACAACAATGCCTTCTTGGAACCCCATGACAAAACCCCCACTGACATCAGTGAGTGCAAGTTTAGGCCCCTCTTCACATGCTCCCTGAAACTGAGAAGTATGGATGTGACACGATAGTTATAACAACTATTTAAAAGTTATAGCTAGTGAGTGAAATTGTTTGACAGCAAAAATTCAAAGTTAGTGCCCTTAAAAAGGAGAGGAAAGATGGTCCAGTGGTTAGGGTGCCTGCTTGGGGTTGGGAGGGGAGAGCAAGTGTCAAGTCCATCCTCTGCAACAGACTTCCTGTGTGACCTTGGCCAAGTCTCTTAGCCTTTCTGTGCTTCAAGTAAACTGGGGATAACAGCTCTGCCCAGCCTCAGAGGGATGAGCACAAATACATTAAAGACTGAGATGCTTAGATGGTAATGGGGGCCACAGGAGCACCACAGATAGAAAAATGTAGAAACAGGGGCCCATATTATCCCATCAGAGCCAGATCCTGAGCTGGTGTAAATTGGTGAAGTGACTAGAGTTATCTCAATTTACACCAGCTGAGGATCTGGCCTTCCATGTTGTATCAGAACTGCCCATTGCCAGCACAGGACAGCCAAAGTTTCACAGCAAAAATACTAGAGAGTTTTTTTATTTTTTCTGAAAGGCTGAAGAGAGGTAGCCTGAGTGGGAGTGTGACAGATGTTTTTGCCTCTTTGATCACACAGAAAGAATGAGACAAACTTAATTACCTGGGATAATCTCATTAAAAGGGAGAAAAAAACCCTTTGTTCCTGGCTTCCAGTCACTAACCACTGGATCATGTTGCCCCTCCCCAGCTGCGATGCATCTTGACAATCTGAGACATGCAGCCAATAAACAGGAGACAATAGCTTTCCTTTTTAAGACACATTTTGAAGTACTGCAGTTTATTCCTCAAAAGAAGCTTGCCGTGCCATGGGCCCAACCCCTGGCCCAATAAATGGGAAGCAGGCTCAGTGCCTGCCAACTACTCTATTGCACAGGGTCAGGATGGAAAATAAGGAGAAGGAAAATCAGGATGGTCACTGGACTTTGAAAAAAAATCCTTTGCCAGGAAAAAAACTAAACATATTTTCCATCGTGTCCTAGACATGCAATTGGGGATGTGACAGCAATGGAAAGTAGATGGGATTAGGTAATATCCTATAAAGCAAGTAAATAAATACATAAATAAATGACACAATCAAGAAGAAAAAAAAATCCCAAACCCTAACCGTGTGTGTGTAATAACCCTAAGCCCTCTGGGACTCATTAAAATGAAGAGATTGCTTTAAAAAGTATGTTGTCCCACTGTGTGCTGGAATGAAAAATGGGTTTTCTAAGCATGGCTAGAGATGCAGAGAGCAACAAAGAGCCTTTAAAAAACCCCCACAGTAAGTCCGATTTCCTTCTCTTCATCACATGGGCATTTGCCGTTCAAACCATAGGGCTGTGGTTTGAGGGAATAGTGGAGATTCTGTTATAGTGGGACAGGGCTGAGGATACAGAGGGTTGGGAGGCTAGGGGAAATGGAGTTTTCTTTTATAGGGCAGAGTAGGTCTGCTTGGTTTGGAGAGGGCTGTCGTCACATTTAAGGGAAAAGGGCTGCTAGAATGGGGCCACCAGATTTCTTGTTCTAGGGTATATTATTAATCATGACTCCAACGAGAAACTGCTGAGCTCGAATGAATATGCAAACTAGATACCATTAACTTGGGTTTGAATGGAGACTGGGAGTGGCTGGGTCATTACACATATTGAATCTATTTCCCCATGTTAAGTATCCTCACACCTTCTTGTCAACTGTCTAAATGGGCCATCTTGATTATCACTGCAAAAGTTTTTTTCTCCTGCTGATAATAGCTCATCTTAATCAATTAGCCTCTTACAGTTTGTATGGCAACTTCCACCTTCTCTGTATGATTATATCTATCTTCTTACTATTTGTTCCATTCTATGCATCCGATGAAGTAGGCTGTAGCCCATGAAATCTTATGCTCAAATAAATTTGTTAGTCTCTAAGGTGCCACAAGCCCTCCTGTTCTTATTATAATAGTGCCAGCTGAGATCGGGGCCCCATTCTGCTAGGCGCTGTACACAGAACAGTAGCTGTTGGTGTGTGGGAGATGTGCAGTCTGGGGCCTTGGGCTGGGGAAATTGTGTGTTATGGGGCATGGGATGATTGTGGCTGAGGGGATGTGGCAGCACATGCTACAATGGGAGGGGGCCTTGGCATCAGTTAAGTGAACGACTAACTTCTCTCCAATTTACTGATGTTGCTCAGGGAAGCTCTGGGCACATTAAGTTTTGGCTAAGCCTCAAGGCCACATGTAGACGCTTTAAAAGCATCCGGGAGAAATGAAAGTGCTTTTCCCTTCTCATCCCTGTGCGAGATCTTTATTTATATTTATTTTAAATATTTATTTAAAACCCAGAGCCTGGGCTGGAAAGCAGGCAGGCGGCTGCTCAGGAGGAGAAGGGTGTCTTTGCAAAGCCAGCTTCTTGCAGCTGCAGCCAACTGTCTGCAGCATCTGTCTAGAATAAGTGCCGGGCTCTGTATTTCTCTTCTAATATTTAGGCCGTTTTTTTTTCTGTCTGCCCGGCAGCTCTTCTCTGTAATAAATCATCATCAGGGATGGTTATGATCCTTGCTGGAGAGATGGGAATCAGCTGCTATGCAGCCTGACCTCTCTTTATGAGAGGTGCCTTTCCGAAGAGGCTTCAGCTTCTTGGGGCTTAACCATGGCATCATTCCAATAATAATCCCTGACCCTACCCCAATCCTCCCTGCTTCACTGAGGCATTGGCCAGAGCCTGAAGCTCAGACGATGGAGGAGAAAGGGAGAGAGACCTCAGTCCCTTTGCAGAAGTCAGGAGTTAGAATTGGAGGGGAAGAACAGTAAGGTCACAGAACGCCCTGCCAGCAGCTCCCTCTCTTTAATGTATAGCCTTGCTTGCAGCGGACCAAGGAAGAGCACTAAGGTGGGTGGCCCATGCACTCTTCTCAGGCTGGATCATGCCAGCGGCTGGCTGGGGCCATGTACACAGGTGGGACAGATTCCGATCTGACCTCTGCCGGTGTAAGCCAAGAGCTATGCCAGTGAAGACAAGGGAGTTGCATAAAACCAGCCCAAGAAAAGTCAGCGTGAGATGTTCTCACAGTGGAGAAATGAACGAGCCTCAGAGGATACCCCGCTGGGCTGCAACGTCAGCGCTGATCCAGCTGCTACGTGATGCCCCAGCCTTAGAGCCAGTTTCACTAGGCTGGCTCCCTCCCCCACACTGGGAATCTTTGGTATCCTACTCTCCAGCCCCCATACAGGGAGCCTGTCTGAAGTGCATGGAGGGTGCGATCAGACTCCTGTTCCTGCCCTCTGCGGCTGTAGTCCCAGGGTTAGATCAGCTCAGCCAGGCCATAGGTTCTGGCCCTAATGTCAGTCCCACCTGATGACTTTGCTGCCCTTTTATTCCTGAGACCTATGTGGTGGAAGGGAGACCAGGATGGCTGGTCTTCGTCCCTTAATAGACTGGAAGCCTTGAGAGAAGCTTGAGCACTTCTCTGGATCGGCCTAGCATGCATTTTCCCTAAACAGTGTTTCATCTCCGGATGATTGCTGTACTGGGCAACCCACAGTATTTTCTGGTTGCCAGCATGCCACATACACCAATTCCCACGGATTGCCATCCAACCCCCCCAATGCCGGAGAACAATCAAGCTGATGTGAAAAGAGATACAGCAGGATGGAATTGATTGAATAGGAGTTACCAGCTGCTGGGCTTTTGTGCTTTAGCTCAGCCACATGGCAAGGCGCTCTGAGAAATCACAGCTGGGTTGGGAGGCTGCTCTGAAAAGCAGGAGGGAGCCTATCCCCACATGTACCCTCCAAGCTACAGGGCAAGGTCTGTGGAAGTGGCTCCATAAATAGAGGCTAGCTGATTGCGATGTGGGCTTTGTTCTGTCCCTCACCGAACAGTCTCAGAGATTGTTCTGTCAGTGGGATGGCAGTGCATGCACCTGCTAAGGGTTTCACTCCTATGCTGTTGGCTTCAGCAGAATTACTCGTATCTTGTAGAAAGAGATCAGGCCACTGACATATAAATGTATTGATTGAGGGGGTATGTAAAGGGTCATTGAAGATCTATTAGAGCAGCGGTTTTCAAACTGTGGCCTAGGGCTTCAGCCCGAGCCCCACTGCCCGGGGCCAAAGCCCAAGGCTTCAGCCCTGGGCAGCAGGGCTCAGGTTATAGGCCCCCTGCCTGGGGCTGAAGCTCTTGGGTTTTGGCTTTGACCCCCCTGCCCAGGGCGGTTGGACTTGAGCAGATGCAGGCTTCAGTACCCCCTCCTGGGGTCATGTAGTAATTTTGGTTGGCCGAAAGGGGTTGGGGTGCAATGAAGTTTGAGAAGCCCTGCATTAGAGGGAAGGGGAAGGGTGAGGAGAAAGAATCTGTTTCTTCTGGTTCCCCCTCACCCCAAATCCAATCCTCCCCAGCAGTCCCGATCTCTTTGGTCTCAGAGACCCCAGTAAATGTATCAGGATAGCAACTGGTCGATCACATGCTGGTTCAGCCAGTCTCTCCTTAGAATGTCCCCTTTGTCCCTTGCTGATTATACACAATCCCATCCTCTCCTGTGAGGATTAGGGCTTTGGTGGAATTTCCTTTTTGCTGAAGAAAGAAGGATGGGGGTGGTGAGGGAGGAAAGGAGCAAGAATGCAAGAGTGGTATACAGGGCTTGAAACTGCCCTGCTTTTGTTTTCACTGTACTGAATGTAACAGTATGACTCACCACCAGAGCGCCCCCTCATGGATAGGTGTGGCATTGCAGGCCCTTTTCTTTGGTTGCATCTACCAAACAGCCATTTAGACCTGTTGTGGTCCACATCTTCTGGTGGCCCAGCCCTCTGGCCTGGTCACAAAGTCCCACCCCTTCCAGGGTAAACCAAGAATCCAAAAAACAGTGCCCCAGCCTCACATTGGTTCTTCCTCCAGACTCCCAGTTCACTAGTCCCTACCCCTTTGTGTCAGGGGATTTCAATAGTCTGTAGTCCTGGGGTCCAGAGGTTTCCTGCCCCTCTTCCTTAGGGGGCTAGTAGGGGAGCCCAGGGCATCCCTGTCCCCTCAGTTCTGGGCCAGGGACCCTATAATGAGCAGCCAAGGCCTGACTACACAGACCCCTTGCTGCCCCCCTGAATCATTTGCTACCACCACCTGTCTTTCCCACAGGCCTTTCCCACAGTTTCATCCCAAGCTTACTGTATATCAGCCCTGCTCTCTCACAGCTTATTGCAGAGCATCTGATCACTTTCCACCACCCAGCTAGTTTTGCTGTAGCAAATTTTCTTTAGTCCCCTGGCAGAGCAGCCCATGCAGGAGTCTTCTTGCTCCCTTGTTTCCTTTCATTCTAAAGCAAAAGTCCATCAGCACAGAGGACCCTGGGCCAGTGCATTTCTCCCAGCTTTCCTTCAAAACTACCTTCAGCTCCCAGATGCAGGCCTGCCTACCTTCCTTCAGGGAGGCTCTGTCTGCCAGTAGCCCAATGCAGCTCCCTAGTTTCAGCCAGGCTTCTCTCCCTGAATGAGAGCCAGCAATCTGCTTAGCACCTAGCTGAGCTGGGTGTGACAGGTTGGAACCCCACTTCCAGGGTGCCACCTGATGTGCTGGGGTCCCACTGAGCCCACCTGTCCCACCAGCTTGGGTTCCCCTTACTCTTGTGCTGCTGTGACAGACTCTCAAGCCCCCTTCCAGCACACAGACAGGTAGGGACACACCCAGCTGTAGAATCACACAGAGTCTGCAACCAGCTCTATGTGGGAGGACTCAGCTCAGGGATTGCCAAGCACTCAAGTGCACACACCCTTCTGGAGTGTAAACCCAAAATTATATTGCCTTGCACTAGGCAGAGATCTATACAGCGTAAGCTCATGAAGTTTGCCCCCTCTCTTAATGTGGAGGAACATATACACAGCTTTTTGCTCCCCCCATTATGAATTGCACAAACTGGGTTTTAGAATAAACAAAAGCAAGTTTATTAACTACAAAAGATAAAATTTAAGTGATTATAAGGGATAGCAAACAGAATAAAGCAGATTACTGAGCAAATACAACAGAACACACAAACTAGGTGTAATACATCAAAGAAATTGGCTACAAATAGTAATTTCTCACCCTAAATGTTTTATGCAGGTTGCAGAGTTTCTTGAAGGCAAACTGCACTGCTTGCAGCTCAGATCTCCAGTCATACCCTTCACAGGCTGATCTTTCTCGCCTGGGCTCAGCCCCTGCCTCCCCCAGCTTAGGTCCTCTATTTCTTCAGGTGTTTTCAGCAGTCTTCCTTCTTTGGTGGGGAGGCAGTGGAGAAGAGCCTAGATTAACTCATTCCCCAGCCTTAAATAGGATTTGCATATGGTGGGAATCCTTTGTTTCCTAGTTTGACCCCCCAACCCCTTCCAGTGGAAAAATACCAGAAGTCCAAAATGATGTCCAGTACCAGGTGACACAATCACATGACCCTACAGTGTCAAAGCAGAACCCCAGGAAACTTCTCAAGAAGGAGGGAGATTAGTATCTTCAAAGTCCTATTGTCCTTTCTAATGGCCCATCCAGGCTGATTGCCTACTGTCTGATAGGCATTCCCCAGGTGCAAGCACTGTTGTAATTATTACATAGTCAATATTTCTAACTTCAGATACAGAAATGATACATGCATACAAATTGGATAATCACATCCAGTAAATCATAACTTTTCCAATGATACCTCACATGACCCATCTTGCATAAAACATAGCTTAGTTATGCCATATTCATATCATAGCAATATTTCTATGAAGGATACAGGGCATAATGTCACACTGGGTTCAGCCCTTTTAGCTCTCTCCCTCCAGGCTTGCACCTCTATTGCAGGTGTAGCAGGAGAGGGCTGATTGAGCCCACAGGCGCCCATTAATTCCTTCTTGCCCAGTGTGGGATTTGTACACCCCCTCACATGCACCTTTCCATTCCCAAGGACTCTGCAGAGAACACAGCCAGTCATCGCAGAAGAGTCCCCCACACAGTACTCTCTCCTGCAGACTTTGCTTTTGTTCTTTATTCTTGTTTCCTTTCATTCTAAAGCAAAAGTCCATTAGGGGATAAGGCTAAGGTTGACTGTGTATGGAAACAGCTGGGGAAGGAAAAGCAAAAAGTGGCCCTATAGCCCCAAAGCTGTTTTACAGCACTTAAAGCTGAGGCTCCTCCAGAAGGGATTTCAGCCTCAAAGTTAGGCTAGAGAAGGAGGAGGAGCAAACTACTGCTCCTTGTGGGATGAGTGACCTATTAACCTCAAAACTAGCTCTACCAGTTGACGCTGGTTTGGGCTAAATGTTCCTGTTGCTCCCTGCCTCACAGTTACTGCTTTAACATTAAGTTGGACACGGTGGGGGAGGTAATATTTTTTATTGGAGCGCAGGTGAGAGAGACAATCCTTTAAACTCCACAGAGCTCTTCTTCGGGGCTGGGAAAGGTACTCAGAGCATCACAGCTAAATACAAGGTGGAATAGATTGTTAAGCGTGTGGAGTTAACATGTGTCCCAAGAAACCATTCAAAGTTAAGTGGGAAATTAATACTTCAACATGTGTTAACTCTTAATGCTTAACTAGTTTCACCTTGTATTTAGATGTGATGCTCTGAGTACCTTTGCCAGACCTGAAGAAGAGCTCTGTGGAGCTGGAAAGCTTCTCTTTCACCCATAGAAGTTGGTCCAGTGAAAGATATTACCTCATCCACCTTGTCTTTCTCTTATTCCAGGACCACCAAAGCTACAACAAGACTGCAAATAACATTCAGCTGTAATATAAAACTGATCCCAGCCCTCCTGTTGTTCTGATCACTCTGCTCTGGTTTCGCAGGGCCAGGTGATGATACCCTGACTCACACTACGTAGTATTTGGCTGACTCCATTGATTTCAGTGAGACTTCTTGTGGTGTAAAGCACTATAATCCCATTGATGATACTAAAATTACTTACAGTGTAAGGTAGTGAATGGGATTATTTATGTAAAATAATCAGTGGGACTATATCGTATAGTAGGGTATGGCAATCTATCCCACTAACTTCAATGGAACTACTCTTGTGAGTAACTGTTCTTCAGCAATGTGAGTAAAGGATTCATAATCTGGCAGGTTTTCTCTCTCAAAGAGCTTGCAATCTAAATTAAAGACCATATATTTCAGACTGAGTTTGAAGGACTAAGTATCATGGTTTGTAATGGGGTCTTTTATATATACACACATGAGGCTTTGATGTCTCTGCCTCAGTTAAGGCTACGTTAAATCTTGGGACTGAGGTGCCTCTGTCCTAGAGCTAAGCATAGGGTTAGTATCAACTAATGTGTCCGCCAAGTTTTGCCTGTTTTTCTGGTTGCAGAATGTCTACAAATCATAGAATCATAGAGTATCAGGGTTGGAAGGGAACTCCGGAGGTCATCTAGTCCAACCCCCTGCTCAAAGCAGGACCAATCCCCAACTAAATCAATAGAGCATGATTCTCCCAAATTCATGTGTTATTCAACCAAACTCTTCACAACACTTTGTTGATGCTGCAGCTTGCTATTTGAGACTTGAGCCATGTTGCTTAGTTATGAATGGCAATATGACACCTGGCTTTGTTTCTATTTTGTGATAGGATGCGAGTAATTTTTAGAAATGGATTTCTGGTGCAAAAGCTTGTGTTCACTTTGCCGTTCATGAATATTCACATTCACGAGCTTAACAGTTGCTATCCTTCAGCAGTAGCTATCCACCTTTATAAATCTCAAGCTCACAAATGTTCATGGAAAACAACTAAAGTCAGGGACATAAATGTGGCTGAAGTGTATTAGTTTCGAAATGCAGACAAGCTTTTGCCAGGTTTTTTTTGGTAGAATCTAACCAGTTCTACATCATCAAATGAATAGCTTCAGAGAAAAAAAACCCTGTTCTAGACTTGAATTCTCCTGTCCTACAGAGCACTTGGTCATTAACTATTACTGAATGTCATTCCTCTGTTCATTTTTCTATATGTTTGTTTGTCCCATAGTTCAGTGATGTATCAATGCTACAGGTCCAAAATCTCCGGAGAATGTTTCAATCAGTATTTTTTTCCTTACTGTGATCCACCTCCCCTTGAAGCCTTCCAAACAGTCAGATGAACAGCCTTGAGAAGCCAGGAGAGATCATTTGGTTTATTTATATCTTTGGGCTTTCATCGGTGTAGTAGCTAAGCAGTCCTACATGGGTTTTAACATTTGCCACGAGATTTCTGCAACAGAGAATGCTGCCCAATGTTCTGCAAAATACATTGGTATGTTCTGCAAGTTTGCTCCATGACCTACTGCATGATAGTCAGTAATGCAGTATCATATTCAGGGGCTAAATGGTCTGATAGAAACTGTAGCGGTGATAAGCCGATTGCCTCTGTCAGTAAATACCTGAATGTACCTTTGTTCAGGTGTTTTCTGTGTTGCTTGTAGCACAGAACGACATGCCAGCTGCCTGAATCGTTCTAACTAGCTCAAACAATTTAGATAATGGCATAGAGAGTACATTATAAAGTTTGCAGATGATACCAAGCTGGGAGGGGTTGCAAGTGCTTTAGAAGATCGGATTAAAATTCAAAACGATCTGGACAAACTGGAGAAATGGTCTGGAGTAAATAGAATGAAATTCAAAAAGGACAAGTGCAAAGTACTCCACTTAGGTAGCACACATACGAAATAGGAAATGACTGCCTTGGGAGGAGTACTGCAGAAAGGGATCCGGGGGTCATAGTGGATCACAAGGTAAATATGAGTCAACAGTGTAACA